>NC_142094.1:57058995-58353995 GCF_054644295.1 Miniopterus natalensis | reverse complement strand
GGGGTAAAGGTCACAGAGTTGTCTCCCCACAGGGGGCGGGGGGGGGGGCAGAGAGCAGAGGGCCTTCCAACTTCAGTGTGGCCTCTGAAGTCACCCTGGGCACGAACATCGGTCAGTGGAAAGAAAGAGCACTGAGGACTGAGTGTGGAAAATCCTCACAGGCCAGGATTCACAGAAATCAAAGGGGACCTGGCCCCAGACAGCTGCAGAGGAGGCTGGGAAATGTAGTCTGGCCAGTGTCCAGGAAAAGTAGAATCAGTTTGGTGACCAGATCTCAGCTTCTGCCACGAGCGGTAAATGTCTTCAAATCTTGTTACCCTGCCCCCACCCCAGGGCCCTTGCTGGGACACTTCACTCCTATTAGCACCTGTCCTGTGGAGCCAGGCTCAGGGTCTCTAAAGGAGGGAGGGCCCTAGGGAGCACCTCTGAAAAGGGGCACTGAGGTGGGCACCAAGCAGAGCCACCCCCTTAGGAGCACTGGCTGGTGCAGTGGGGGGTGGGAGTCAGCACACAGACGCCTCCCTGAGCTCTGCAGGCCTCCTCCCCTGAGGGCAGTTCTGTGAGAGCCCCAGGGGTAAGTGGCCTCTTCCCGCCCTCTGAGCGGCCTGCCCAGTGCTCTCCACTGCAGAGCCTTGACTGCCTAAGACAAAAGCAGGCTGCTGGGAGTCCCCAAGTCACCAGCAGTCACCAGCAGACACACGAAGTACCAAAGCTGAGCTCTGGGCACTCGATACCCCGTCATCCACGCAGCTCCCCAGAGCCCCTCAGAGCGTGTCTGGTCACAGCCCTCGTCCCTCAGGCTGCCTTGGGGACCTCTGACTTTGCAGACAGTCAGTCTGGGGTCCCTTCTCTGACTCTGGGACTCTTCTTCCTCCCACCAGGCCCTTTCTAGCCAGCAGGGGTCACTGATCCCCAAGAGGCCTGTCCTTTGACTGCTCCCCCAGCAGGAGCCCCAGACACTCACTGCCAAGGCCACAAGAAGCAGCAGTTACAATCCAGTGTTGAAGCCAGTGGGGACCCTCCCCCGCAGGAACCCCTGCTGGGGTTCTCGTGGCTTATCTCAGGCCTTGCCTCTCTTTCCTTTCCAGTGTCCTCCTGCTCGGTTAGATATCTGCAACATTAACTATTACAAGTTATTAAATCTGCAGAAATAAAATCTTATGCACCCCCCTCGCTGCCACCCTGCTCCCCCACCAAAATGGAGTGTCTTATTTTGCTAACTGCTTAAACATAAAACTCCAACAGAAAAAATTGTCCCCATGGCTCATATTTTTCATCATTTGGTCATTAAATAGTGATGGATATAAACTATAAAGAACCTAAACTGAACCTTTTAACAATCCATGAGCAATACTATCATTTCTCTAATAGAACCCGCTGACCGGGCCTCGCACAGGCGCCATTCGTCATTTTCAGCACACGATAATCAATAAGTGGGCTTGAAAATAAATAATATAACAGTCACAATATATTATCTTTCAGACTGGCCTTCTACTAACCACAAAATGGGAGCAGAACAAGAGGGAAACTTCTACATAAATGTTAAAAAGTTGGGAACATCACACTTTGGCCTAATGCATGAATTAGACATGAGCCAGTGTCTCATCCCTAATTGGCTCTGAGATCTGTTAAGCTGAGCCTTTGCTGCCGCCCACTGCTGAGGCCGGGCCGCGGGGTTTCACCGGCGCTGTACGTGGGGGCGGGTATGACGGAGTTCGAGCCCATGCTCTATTATTCATGTGTAGACACTGGAGAATCAAACCAGGCACCCAGATCCAGCTTCAAAAAGAAGAGGCCCGATTGGTGACCTACCCCCTGCCAGGGCTGGGAGGCAGTCTACTTAGATCCAGGAGGGGCCACGGCCCAGGTCCAGCTTCAGGGATTCGTGTTCTGTGGGAGAAAAATGCCACAAAGAATCCAGGCCACTAGGTGGCATTGATGGAGAGAGAGTTTAGGAAGTAGCAAGGTCTTGGCCCCCGATCACAGGAATGTCCTGGGTTAAAGGACCCTTAGCTGCCCCTCAGCAGCTCAGCTTGATTTTGTTGGCCGTCTAGCAGTGCTGCCCCTCAATAGCCCATCAGCCTAGGTCCCTGGTTCGTTCGTTCATTCATTCATTCGTTCATTCAACAAAAAGTTATTGAGAGTCTACTTGAGTGCCAGGCACTTTTCTAGGTGCCAGGGATACAGCAGTGGAGCAAATAGACAAAAATCCCTCCTCCTGGAGCTTACATGTTGGTCAGGGAAACACAACAGACATGGCACCTGAATCTACAATGTATCAGGAGGGTAAATCTACAGTGTATCAGGAGGGTGAATCCACAATGTATCAGGAGGGTGAATCCACAATGTATCAGGAGGGTAAATCTACAGTGTATCAGGAGGGTGAATCCACAATGTATCAGGAGGGTAAATCTACAGTGTATCAGGAGGGTGAATCCACAATGTATCAGGAGGGTAAATCTACAGTGTATCAGGAGGGTGAATCTACAATGGATCAGGAGGGTGAATCCACAATGTATCAGGAGGGTGGGCAGTGTTAGGGAGAACCATGAGGCAGGGCAAGGGGACAAGCTCAACGTGTGTTCTCTTCGGCCCAAGCCCCTGCTGGTTCCCCAGTGCCCAGGCTTCCTTCAGCCCACCCAGACTTGCCCAGCCTCAGACTTGCCCAGCTTCCCTGCCACCCAGTCTCCCCAGGGTGACACCCTACGTGGATCAGCACCAGGCTGCTAGGCACCATTCTGTGGGAGGAGCCCCACCCCTCCTGTGAGGCAGGGATCCCAAAGCTCGGAAGCAGCGTGTTGCTGGTAAGGTGGGTGACCAGCTCTCTCTGCCCATCTGGGACTTTCAGTGCTAAAGCGGGGGCTGTCCCAGGCAGACCAGGGCAGCCCTGCTCTGGCGAGATCTCAAGCTCACTTGAGCCTAAGGTTCTCCATCCCTCGGCGATGGGACATCTCACTAAAGCTGCTCTCACGGAGATTTGAGATGGCAACTCTCCCTCAAAGTTCCCGTATCAGGAGGTGGCAAAGATGAACTGAGATGATTTTGGCTTACTCGCAGAATTTGGAATCAAAGAGAGCTAGATCCAGTGCCAGCCCAGTCACATCCTAGCTGGGTGACCTTCGTCAAACTACTTCACCTCTCTGAGCCTTGGTCTTCTCCTCTGAAAATGGGGGTGAACATGCTTATTTCAGCAGGGTCTTTATGGGGATTTGCTATCGTGCCTGTGGCATAGCCCCTGGTAGGTAGGCCATATGTGGTGGTGTTAGGAACACATAGATCACTTCATCCCAGGACCTAATGAGAAGAACTCCTGCTCCCGGGGAGGCGTGGAGGTCGGAAGCAGCGCTGCCACATTTATTATGAATCAGCTCGCTTTGTGGAGCCAAAAATACTCTCCATGGGAAGCGTCTCGCTGACTGATATTAAAAATGACTGATTTAGGAGAAAGTGCTTCCCCTGCTGCAAACTGAGAAGGTAGGGCTAGAGTGTTCCCAGCCTTAAATGCTGCCAGTATTTCATCTTCGGGTTGCCATAAAGTTAAAGGTTAATAGCTGTGCAAATGACGGAGTTTAAAGGGGAGATGGGGAGGGGGTAGGAGCTCGCAGCAGCCGCAGGCATGTGGGAGACAGGTGGAGGCTCACCTGCAGGGGAAGCGAGCGGGTCTTGGCCCTTCCTGCGTCTGCTCCCACGTGGAAATGCCTTACTCCAAGGGCTCCTCCCCATCGGGGGATTTCTCTCCTGGTGGGGCCTGAGGACATGCAGCCCTGGAGAGAATGAGGCTGGGTGAGGTTGTGAGAGTCAACACTTAGTTTATGATCCTAAGAAAAAGGCTCCTGGTGGCTGAGGTGGAAGGTGGGGAGGGTTCAAATGGAAGTGGGTAGAGCCCTGTCCCCATGCAGCTGACCCTGCGGTCAGAGTTGTGCTCCCACATGTGGGGGCTCGTGAGAGTCCCTGGGGAGCTTGTCCAAATGCAGATTCCTAGGCTCTGGCCCAGGTGTTGAGGGGTGGCCCGGGAATTTGTATTATAACAAATCCCTCCCCCCATCTCCGAGGTGACTCTAAGACAGGCGATCCCTGCCCCCCCCCCCCAAGAAACCCTGAATCAGTGAAGGCATAGAGTCAACTTCTGGATCCAAACCCCTGGACCTTCCATAATGACAGGACTTTGGGGTTATCAAGCCCCAAGCTGCACCCAGGTCAACCAGGCGCTTGTTGGAACTCAGCCCCCACTGGCTTATAGTCCAAATACATTTTGAAGATGCTAATGAGTAGCCAGGGGTAGAGACCACTCCTCACCCCATCCCACCAAGGTACCAATGGGGAGATGCAGGTGCAGCCCAGCAATGACCCGCCCAAGGTCGACCACGGAGTGGCGGAGCTGACACGTGCACCGCAGACCTCCTCCCACAGGGACGCGGTGTCGCCAATGCTGCTGGGGGGCTGTGGTTTCACCGATTTCTTCTCTCTCTGCACAAACAGGGCCAGCTCTGTTCTTGGGCTCCATCTGGGGCCAACAAGCAAGGGGTCTGAGTGACAATGTCCTGGCTGCACGTACACACACAGGGCTCCCACAAATCCACAGTTGACCCCTGGTCCTAAGTTTTAGATAGAGCAGGAGCCACGCTGCCTGCAAATACAGCCTGGTTAGGAGGGGAAAACGTTAAACATAATCAAAGCAGAATCCAGCTGTTCACATTCCCCTGGGAAAGAACTTTATAACTGAATTTCTTCAAATGCACCGGAAATAGTTTCTCTCTGTAAGAAATTTAACATATTACAAATCACACCTTAGGACAGAGACACTGAGGCCCAGAAAGGCCATTTGACTTGCCTACAGTCACTGTGCAGGCAGGACAATGGCCCCCAAAGATGTCCACGTCCTAATCCCCAACCCTGTGGACGTGTTACCTTAGTGGCAATAGGGACTTTGCAGATGCAATGAAGTTAAGGACTTAGAGATGGAGAGAGGATCCGGGTGATCCTCGGGGGGACAAAGGTCCTAGTGTGGAGGAGGGAGGCGGGAGAGTCAGAGCCCTGCCTGAGAAGGACCCTGCCCTCTGCCTCCGGCTCCGAAGGGAGGGCACCAGGGGCAGGGATGTGGGCGCCTCTCGCAGCCGAGGAAACAGGTTCTTCCCTGGAGCTACAGGGAGAAATCGGCCCCATGGACGCCTTCGCTTTATTCCATGAGGCCCATTTGGACTTTGGACCCGCACAACTAAGAAAATAACATTGTGTTGTTTTAAGCCACTCACTGTGCTATTTTGTAGCACCATCCACAAAAGCTGACACGATCACGCAGAAAGACAACGGCAGAGCTGGACCCAAAGCCACTGGCTCGGTCTCAGACCCTCTGCTGCAGGGGCCGCTGAGGAGGCGCAGACACAGGTGAGGGGGTGTTCTGTGAGCCCCGGCCGCCTTCTTCTCTGAGAACCGGTAATAACGGACAGGATGGTAAATTATTCAAACTCCAGCTAAAGGCCTCTCCCTTTCCCTCCTGAGCCCTGGCCTGAGCTCCTGCCCCTCAACCCCAGCCTCCACCCCACCGCTGCTGATGCGACAACTTGGGGTGTGTCTGGCCCAAACCCTGAACAGAGACATTGGTCTTCCCTCCTTCCCCGGGTCAGGCCTGGTGGGCTCCATGCAGTGCAGGGATCCAGAGGGATCGGTGCTCCGCAGGCCGTGTCCCTGCCCAGGCCCTGTCCCTGCCCAGGCCCTGTCCCTGCCCAGGCCTGTCCCTGCCCAGGCCGTGTCCCTGCCCAGGCCCTGTCCCTGCCCAGGCCTGTCCCTGCCCAGGCCGTGTCCCTGCCCAGGCCCTGTCCCTGCCCAGGCCGTGTCCCTGCCCAGGCCCTGTCCCTGCCCAGGCCCTGTCCCTGCCCAGGCCCTGTCCCTGTCCCTGCCCAGACCCTGAGAAGCATCGATGTGAGAGAGTCTCATCGATTGGTTGCCTCCTGCATGCACCCTGATCAGGGCCAAGGACTGAACCTGCAACCCAGGTACGTGCCCTTGACCAGAATCGAACCCGGGATCCTTCAGTCCTCGGGCCGATGCTCTAACCACTGAGCCTAACCAGCTCGGGCTGCCTGTGGGTTCTTGAGGGGGCTGAGGTCCCAGCTGAACTCCCAGTCAGGCCTCGGCGCCCGCCTGGAGCTCCAGACAGTCCTGGGAAGGAGCCTCTTCCGATCAATCTTGCCGCGGTCCCCATGAATTTTAGATGGTGGCGGCTTTGCTCGCTCTCTCTGGCTCTGGGTGCGGCCAACTGCAGCTTTCACAAGATCATATTTCTTCCCGTTTTCATACAATTATTTTAAATGGACAAGATAATGTTGAAATTCTTATTTAAAATGCATGCAGGTGGAGGACGAACCTCCCGCGTTTCCTGTGTAACACCAGGTGGAGCAGTCGCGGGGCTTCAACAACAGGGAGTGTCTCCGGGTTCCCGAGGACGAGGGCTCTAGCAGCCGGGTTTCTTTGATGAATAAATAATCACACCTGAAATAGACAGTTTGGCTGTTATTAATCTCATTTTAGACTGTGCACATTTTATTGATTCTTAAGTACAAGAATTTTGTAATTTCACCAAAGAGTGACTTTCTTAATTAAAATGTAAGTGAAAGGGGGAAAGTTTCGCAGACCTGTCAGAGGCGGGGAGGGGCCGAGGGCCCGAGTCCTTCTAGAATGAGCCCTTCCCAGGCCAATGAGCTCTGTGCGGAGATACTTCACACAGCTGGCGCTCCTTGGCCTCCGAGCAGGGGGTGAGACCGGCGGGTGGCGCAGGCCGGGAGCGGGTGCCGGTGCCCCCCCCGGCTGGTGTCTGTCCCTGTGACCCCAGGAAAGAGAGACGTTCGCCCTCCCCCTCTCCTTCCCCACTCACGTGGCAGCTCTTACACTGGGGGGGGAAATTAAGTCTTATTTTGCTAAATGCTCACTCGGATTTTATAGAGAACGTTATAAAGAAGAAAACTTGATAATCTTATGCACAGAGGAGACATATTGACCTTTTTTGTTGTTGTTAATTCCCACCTGAGGATTTTTTATTTTCTTTTTTAGAGAAAGTGGGAGGGAGGGAGAGAGAGAGAGAAACATCGATGTGAGAGAGACACAGCGGTCGGTTCCCTCCCGCACGCACCGCGACCGGGGCCGGGGTCCAGCCTGCAACCCAGGCACGTGCCCTTGACCGGATCGGGTCTGGATGCCACCCTCCCCCAGGGCGCTCAGGCGGCCCCAGCCTCGCTCTGGGTATCGGGGAGCAACCAGACTCAGGGTGAATCTGTGACAGGAGCGACCACCAGTCAGCGGGAGGCCAGCCAGGCCTCCCCGGGGTCACCTACTCATCACAACTCAACTTCTAAAAATGCCATCGGGTCACCAAGCTCACCTTTAGTAACAGCGACAATTCTCTGGTCATCCTTACTGACGCCAAGTTTATTTCACCTGATTTATTTGCTGT
The DNA here is from genome assembly GCF_054644295.1 of Miniopterus natalensis. NCBI lineage: Eukaryota > Metazoa > Chordata > Mammalia > Chiroptera > Miniopteridae > Miniopterus > Miniopterus natalensis. The sequence goes on along the minus strand of NC_142094.1, from coordinate 58,346,548 downwards.
TCTGAAGGCCAGTGAGGAAATGGGCTCATGTTCAGGATTCAACTTGACGTGGCACCTACGGCGGAGTGGGGGGCGTTTCCTTCGCTCTGTGGCCGTTTCTACTTGAGGTGCTGTCCCGATGTCGGAGATTTACAGCTACCTCTGATAAAATTTCAGTGAAATTGGGATGGCAAAAGCTGTTTTTCTTTGCTAGAGGATCAAACACGTGACTTGAGTGAATACTTGCCTTTTATGACCCGTCCCTGTCTGTAAAATACCTGGTTTATGTGCCAAGAAAAGTATAAACATATGGCACGGTATTGGTTTTTCAGTAACCTGGCTTCAGCCAAAGGGGGAAAAGAAATCCCATCCTGACACTATTTATGAAACAATTAACGCTGTCAGCAGCCTTCCCACCTGCTGAGTTACACGACCACCTACACCGTGGCGGCCCCAAGAAGTGTCAACGATTCTAATATGAACAGTTGAAGCAGATCCCTTCGAAGGGACTCATTTCTACAACTTATAAAATGTGATGATAGATTGCCCTCCGACTGTAGGGTACAAAAGATGCCTTATTCTGCGGTCAAGGTCCCTCGTCCTACAGCGAAAGTCAAGATGACGAGCGTGATGGGCCAGGCATCTCCACCCACAGTATCTCAGTTAATCCGGACCGCGGCCCGGGAGGCGGATATTATTATTGTCGTCGGCCACGTTATAGCTGAGGAAGCTAATGTCACGGAAGTGAAGTAATTTATTCAAGGATACATTTAGAGGCTGAACAAGGATTTCGTCTTAGCGTGGGCTACTTCGACGAAATACCATGGCCTGTGTGGCTTAAACAACAGACATTTATTTCTCACTGTTCTGGGGGTGGGAGGCCTGAGGTTCGGGTGCCCGTGTGGCTGTGAAGTCCCATTTCCTGGCTTTCGGACGGCTGCCGTCTAGCTGGGTCCTCACACGGAGAGAAACCGAGCTCTGCCGTCTTCCTCTCCATACGAGGGCACTAATCCCATCCTGGGGGCCCCACCCGCATGGCCTCCCCACCGGATCACCCCCCAAAGGCCCCGTCTTCAGGTGCGATCACCCTGGGGGTTAGGGCTTCAACATGTGGGTCTGGGGTTGGGGGGGTCGGAAACATTCTGTCCATAGCAGGTTTCAAACCTGGTCTTTGGGGTCTAAGGGACTGTGTCCCACAGGGGGTCACCCAGGGCGGCATAGGTTGAACCTCATCTAAATAAATCAGGGGTTTCAAAATTAATTTCTTTTAAAAATCATATTTTCAAAATCAAGTTTTAAAAAAGGCAAAATTCTGTGAAATAGTTTGGAAATCCGCTTGGCAGTTCCATGTAAACTTAAAATAGCCCTTCCCCGTGACCCAGCAATTACACCCCCCAGTGCTTATTCCAGAAAAGCGAACCCCTACGTCTACACAAGGACTTGCACAGAAACGCCCATCCCCCCCCGCCCCCGTCTGGCCTCCATCTCTCTCCCTGTCGGGGCTTCAGACCAGCCACGGGGGCAGGAAGAACGAAGCAGACACTGTGCCACTCTTTGTCTCTTCTCTCTTGGTTCTTTCAACTTAAATAAAAATGAAATGAAACAAAATTCTTGCTCTTACTTATCCCAAAAAACAAAACAAACTCCAGCCCGGCCAGTGTGGCTCATCGACATAGGATCCAGGAGGTCAGGGTTCGATTCCCGGTCAGGGCACAGGCCGGGGTTTCGGGCTCGATCCCCAATGGGGGGCGTGCAGGAGGCAGCCGATCGATGGTTCTCTCTCCCTCCTTCCTCTTCCGCTCTCTCTGAAAAGCAACGGAAAAAAGATCCTAAAAGATTAAAATAATAATAATAAAAACAAAATAAAAGACCATCAGGTCACCAGTTTAAAATGACCCAAATCCCAAATCCCACCGTGCATCCACTAGCTGGGAACCACACTGCCCTCTAAATGGTGACAAACACCCACGCGCAGGCGCCCCGCTGGTGAGTGGGCACAGGTGGGTCCGCGGGGGCTCGCCCACCGCCCGCCGCTCGGGTGGGTCTCCTCGGGGCTCGGCCAGTTTCATTTATTCTTAACATCAGCTTCACACTAAGTGGATTTCCAACCTACTACTACTTGTTCAAGTAAACTAGTCACTCTGTCCTCCGGTATCAAGGCAAATTGGCTTAATGGAAACCCCCCGACACCTGGGTGACATCACCACGAGCGGCAACGCTCGGTCCTCAAACTGCTTTCCCCAAGCGGTTTACTTCCAGTGTGCTTCGCTGTTTAACAATCAGAACGTCTTTCCTGATTATAAAAATATTGACTTAATGTGGAGAATTGGAAAAGCACGCCGAAGCACACAGAGTAAAGTAAAAGTCCCCGTAATCCATCATAAAAACTGGATTGTGAAAAGTTTTATGTTTTTCAAGGTCCCCTCCCCCATACAGATATACATAGTGTTTTTTAAAAGCCGTGTCCACACTAAACTTTGTAATATAATATTTTTTGGTTCAGATCTGTCGTGAGCAGTTTTCCTTGTCATTGAGGCTTCGTAAGCGCCCTCGGTGATGCTAGGGGACCTCCGCTCTGCTTGCTTCGGCCCCGGGTGAGTTAGCCGCCTGCTTGCACACGGGTGGTGCTGCATTACTAACACCCGCGGAGGCATCCCCGTGTTTGCGGGCACGTGCTCTGGGTGTGAGCTCACGGCTATTTCTTCAGGACATATCTTGAAGGGAGCTTACTTGTTTAAACTTTTTAAAAACTCTCGATCCATGCTGGCAAATTACTTTCGGAAAAACGTCTACTGATTTTCATTCCTAACGTCAGTGTAAGAATCTCTCTCCTCGCCCTTCCCGGCAGTGAGGGATTATCTTTCCCCCTTCGTTTTGCTTATTTAATAATTAAAAGGTATTTCATCAATATTTTAATTTGCATTTAATTGATTGATAGAGATTATTACCTGTTCATTATGTTTGTGATTTGCTAAAATAACATTACATTCTTTGCCTGGGTTTCTGTACCGGTGAAGTACTTTGGTAATGACATATAAATGCTTTTTAAACTTGGGGAATATGAAGTCTTTATCATATTGATGACGAGGAATTTTTATCTCTTTTCTACATTCATAGGCATCTTTCGGTGCATATTGAAGCCCTGTGTGTGTGTGTGTGTGTGTATTTGTTCCATATATCTTTTGAAAAGCAGTAAACTTCCTGTTTGTTAGTAAAAGTCAATGGGAGGTTTCTGGACTTTATACGCAGACACTCAGTTTGCAGAATCTGCGTCTTTCATGAAGTAGGTGCCGGCTACTCAACCGTGGTCTCCGTCACAGACCCGCTCCTGAGCTGAAGGCCATCCTAGCGAAAGGCGACTGGGCGATGGGCGGGGCTCCCTTGTCCAGGATTTTCCCCAGCTTCCTCGCGGTTCCCACGGCCTCCCTCGCCCACCTGACGGCCTCGGCCTTTCCTCAGCCCCTGCTCGCTCACCTTTGTTTCGCGCCCCTTCTTCCAAGCTGTGCGCCCACCTTCCCCTCGACTTCCCTCCCGGCTGTAAACATCGCTGACAGAGAAGAGAGAGCGGGCGCTGGAGGGTCGGCGGGCCTGGGTCCCAAGGCTGCATTTCCTGCGTGGGTGCTGGGTGACCTCTGACGAGGCCTCGGAGCCCCGAGTTAAAGCAGGGTTGCTCTGAGAGTTAGGGTCAAGGTCACGTTCAGCACAGAGCCTGGCGGGCAGGAGCTCAGGGAGCAGCTCCGTTAGGATTTCGCCTCCCCGAGTGCCCAGGCTGCCTCATTCTCAAGATCGGGGAAAAGATGTACTCACACTTTGAGTAACTATAAAGGCTTAGTTTATTAAAATACATTTCATTTTGAAAATGTAATAGAATCAGCGGTGGGAGTGCGCATACATTTTTGGGACACCCCGTATTATCCCTTGGCTTGCCCGGTGCCTGTTGTTCCTCGGCTGGTGATGGGACGGAGCCCTCACCGGTTCAGGTCTTACCCTGTACTATTAAAAGCGAAGTTTTCTTTTCGCGCATCACCTACTAGTGATACATTTTTGCTACTTTTAAATAATGGAAAGTGTGTGAACTGTGCTCCACCTTATTGCCGGGTGCCCCATTACTGCAACTTGTAAAATAACCTTTTAGTGAGTAATATTCCTTCTTGAGGTCCTACATCAAATATATGTCACGGTCATTGTTTAATTGACGCTTTAGTCCACCATTAAGATGCACGCGGGAATAAATTTCACTCCGCCCCTGCATGTACCATTTCATTTCCATCACACAGGTCTTGGGGAGCAATAAAACATCAATGAAGCAACAGATTCCTGACAGATAGGTGGCGTCTGGTGCATAACTGGCCCTCTTCAAACCCATTCTCCTCAAGGCCAAGGCTTCCTGGACCATTTACGCTCCAGGTTCCACCCTCTGAGCCCCAGCATGAGTTTCCTGCCCCTCCCCCCAGGGTGGGTGTCTTGGCTTTCGTATAACTCATCCGGGGTCCACCCTCCTGGCCCCCACGTTTGGAGATCAGAGCTGAGGTTAGATCTCAAGTCAACTTACTTTCCACTGGACGAATTTATAGAGTGGGGAAGGAGGGAAGGAAGGAGGGGAGACTAGAGAAAGCCCTGGCGCCTGGGGTTTAATCTCAGAGAAGGGGGCTCCCTGGGAGCCCCAGGGGTGGTGGACACCCGGCTGAGAAGGCTGTGTGGCGAAGCCCCTCTCCTATCTCCTGAGCCTGGCTGACATTCTGCAAACAGGATGAAGGGTCCCCTAGGTGTGGGTGCCCTGCAGGCCCCGGAGACTGGGTGACCGGGGCCCCTGCAGCTCTCAGGCACCCTGGGGACAGCGTGAAGCCGTGTGCAGGGCCAGGAGAGCCGAGCAAGCCCAGTGCTGTCAGAGTACGGCGGACGAGGCTCCTCTCGCCCGCGGGACTCAGGGAGGGCAGAGGCGGGCCTGTGGCACACAGTGGGCACACAGTAGAGGGTTGTAAATGGATTAAAGTTTCTGAAGCCACAGTGGCTTCGCCCCCAGAGGAGCCCACCTGATGCGGGGGTGGGGGGGGTGCAGCATTGACTCGAACTTGGTCTCCGGCCCATGGGCGGGGCAGCCTGGCTTCAGGCTGGACCAAGAACGTTAGCCGTTTGGGGGGCTCCTGGACCCCCAGCCGGGCCCCCCTCAGGAACGGCTGTGGCGATTGGACGGTGGTGTCTGATGGGGGGGCCGGGCCGTACCTGGAGTGTCATTTAAGGGGATGTTTAATTTCCACTCTGCTTCTGAAGAGTCATTTTCTGCGGAGCCCTGACAAATAGGAGGAACTCGGCTCATTTTAGCAAATTGCTCCAATTTTCCCACAATCTCAGCCCCTCATCACCTGCCCCCAACTGTCTATTTGGGCCACTTAATGCTCAGGATTCGGACCTAAAGAGAGGCTGTTTGTTTGGCCCCGGCCCAGAGGCTAGACTTGTTTCCAGGACAGAAGCGGGAAGAAAGCCATCGGGACATCTAGACCCAGCCAGGCTCGTTACGTAAATGATACATTTACACAATTGATCCGCTTTCTGCCGGGTAATTAATCCAGCACCACAACCCTTAACGATTTAATTGTCATATGTTTAAACTGAAACGGTTGCCACAAATTCCCAAAGACAAGGGGCAGGCTGAGGAGAGGGCCGTTTTGGTTGTTCACAGGGCGAGGGTGGCCTCCCTTGTTTTAATGTTGCGGCCACGACGCGGGGAAGCCAGCGGGTAGTGCCCAGGGCCCGGCGGCAGGTTCCTGTCCGCCTTGGGCCTGTCCCGCTGGAGCCGGTTGCTTAAGGGATGGAGGGGCCTGGTGCAGACGGAACTTAAATCCAGAAGCGATCGATTTGGGTGCTGCTTCTCCCACCAACTAGGACAGGGCTGGCTCCCCAGCCAGACCCCCCCGGGGCCTGCACACACCCGCCCTGCCCCACCCCGGCCCTGCTGCGGGGCCTCTGCTGCCCTCTGACTCCCCTTGGAGGATGGCCTTGGGGCCACTTTGCCCGAGAAGCCACCCGGCTGGAAGTGCCTGGGGTTGGCGTCCCTCCCGGCGGCTGTGGCCGCACTGTGTGGAGTGGGGCCGGGCCGGGTGCAGCACCCTTGCCTCCCTAACCAGCTCTCTGCCTGCCCCTCCTCTGACGCTTCCTTCAGGTGCTTCCAGTGACCGTTCCAGAACCTAAATCCAGGCAGACTGGCCTCCTGTGGGCAGTCCCTCCACGGCTCCCCCCCGCCCGGGCAGTCGAGAGGCCGCCTTTGCCCATCAAGGCCTGAAAGCCAAAAAGGCTACGGAGAGATCAGCCAAGGAGACGCGGGTCACCTAAAAGCGGCCCACGGACCCCTGATTTAATGTGAAACGCCCGCTCCCACCCCAGCATTCCTGCGCCTTTTAAGTGTTTCCCAGGACACTTATGGCCCTGAACGCACTCTATCAGCCACCTGCTGCCCCCACTAGCATGTAAACGCCCCGGCCGACCGCAGGGACCTTCGCTTCGTTCGCTGAGTTACACCAAGTGCCTCGAATGGCGGGGGGGGGGGGGGGGCACAGATTGGGTGCTCAAGAAACACTTGTTGGACACATTGTAGCAATGCCCCCGGCAATCGGCAAGATAGGTTTAGACGACCCCAGGCTGTCTCAGCGACGTCAGGGAAACCGAAGCAGTGCCTGTGCCCACCATGGGGCCGGCCGGACAGCACCTCCCCGGGTCGCGGTGTGGAGAGCACAGAGCTCAGAGGCCACCCCGGGAGGGAGGTGAGCCCTGAGGATGGGGTCTCGGACCTTGTAGGGCCTCTTTTACAAGACACGAAGGTGCCTGCCTGCCTGGCTTTCATAATGGAGTCCCTCTGGGGCACCCCGAGGTTTTTCAGACGAAGAGGTTGGGATGCAGAGAAGCCGTGTCTTATCACGGGTCACACAAATGACCAGCCAGAGTCCACAAAATATCCAGACACTTGCGAATGAAGGTTCATGGAGGAAAATGCTAAAACCTGCGCTTGATTCCCCCCCAGTGAGAACGCTGAGGAGGGAGAGCGAGCCCGGGCCCCCTCCCTTGTAAGGTGCGCTAGCTTTCTCAGGCAAGCCCTGCGAGAATGGACTTCTGGCCCATCTGGGCTCATCCTGAAAAGTGAATGGAGAGCCCGGCTGGCGTGGCTCAGGGGTTGAACGTCAACCCTGGACCAGGAGATGGCGGTTGGATTCCCGGTCAGGGCACATGCCGGGGTTGTGGGCTCGATCCCCAGTCGGGGGCCTGCAGGAGGCAGCCGATCCATGACTCTCATCATCGATGTTTCTCTCTCCCTTCCTCTCTCTGAAATCAACATATTTTTTAAAAAGTGAATGAAGAATCACAGCAACAAGAGCGCGCACTCGCACGGGGACAGCGTCCCTGCGTCCCTGCCCTGTCCTTGCAACAACCCTCCGAGGGGCGCTGCGCTTCATTCTCTCCCTTTGTCACACTCTCTGTGCCTCAGTTTGCTCACCTGTCAAATAGAAACAATGACGACGCCCGCCTCGCGGGGTCACGCTGCCTGGCTTGTAACACGGACTCACTGACCCTCAGCCGGTGTCACCTCTCTATGTAACTGTCCACTCTCAGGTAAGGGCTGGATGTCCGGCCACTCTGAGGACATCGTAGCTGGCTCAGGATGCCTATGTGGTCAAGGTCAGCATGGCGATGGCCCCTCCGAGGGCTGTGCACTGGTCATTCCTGCCAGCAGGGGAGCAGATGGGAGAGAATGTTCCGGGAAATGGACCAGAGCACTCGGGGCCTGGGGCCCGGCTTCCCCAGGATCACATCCCCAGGTGTTGTCCATTCTGCTCACACATCAAGGGCCTGCAGGTGGGGGCCAGTGCAAACTCTGGCCTGGTGAGCGGTGGGGATTCACCTTACCTGGGAGCTTTGCAGCCTTGACCAAATCCTCAGCAGTGCCCCCTCCCCCTGGGTAACATCTGGGCCACCCCACAAGGTTATTCCAAGAAGGACCCCACGAAGGGAAGCAGGGGGAGTTTTAGAGAAAACGGGAAGGCCCCCCGCCCCTGGGACTCACCACTCAGCTGACTTGTGTGTACACGTACCCGAATGCAGTTCTGGTGTCATGGGGAAGGGGTGGGAGGCAGGCGAGAGGGCCACTCTAAGAGCTCCTAAGCCAGACCCCATTCTTTTGTGTAAAAGTCGGTGTTAATCACCAGTGTTCTCCTCGGCCCCTCTGCCTCTGGGCTCCTTGTCCTGCCAGGGAGTGGCTCAGGGACACCCCTGCCCAGCCCATCGCCTGGGGCCAGCCTGTGGACGGCCCTGCAGGGGTCCTGTGCTGGGGCTCCTTTAGGTCTGGTAAAATGTGACATCAAAGGACTTCAGGTTCTCATTTAACTTCTTAAAAACTGCTCTTGGGGCCCTGGCCGGTGTGGCTCAGTTGGTTGGAGTGTCGTCCTGTACAGAAAAGTCTTGTGTGGGAGGCAACCAATCAATGTTTCTCTCTCATCAATTAAAAAAAATTTTTTTAACTGCTTTTGGGTACCACCAGGCTATCTGAAGAACCCTAATCAACTAGGCACAGCCCCTGCAGTGGGAACTGTGAATTCATTAATTTATTGATTCACTGGGGTATTAACACAAGCAGTTACTGGCTGTGCCTGAGTCCTGGGGAGTCGAATAAGACAGGCCACTGCCCACCGCCCCCCAAGAAGCTCGCGTCTGGCCTGCAGGCAGGATGGGCTCCTCAGGGGTCAGTTACCAAGGAGAACATTAAATGGGCCCTAAAGCAGGGGCAGGAAAAGAGGGGGTGAGGGTGAGAGGCAGGCGAGGCAACGTCCTGTGGTGGCAGGTAAAGATCAGCAGAGGCCTGCCCGGGACCTCACTCCCTGCTTCTCCCGAATCAAGAGAAAACGAACCGCTTTTGTTCTGTGCCAAGGTCGGGAAGGGTGGGACCGCGAGGGCTTTTAAATGCTCGGGCGGAGACGGTTCCTCGCGCCGGCCAGCAGGTTAGGTTCGGAGGACGGCCCTTAGAGGGCGCTGTTTGCCCGACTTTGAGTGGAGCGGGCGCGAGGGCTCAGAGGCAACACCCTCGCCAGAGGGCGAGTGAACGGCCGCGTCCGCGCCCGGGACCCCACCCCCCAAACTTTCTCTAAGACGGAGAGAAAGAAAGATTGACTGTGCACCTGCCGTTCACGGCCAGCATCCCTGAAATGCGGGGGGAAAGCTGTGGGCGCTGACGCCGGGGCGGCTCCGCTCCCCGGACAGAACGCGGAGAGGCGCGCGCGCGCCTGCGCCCCCCGGGGAGACGCCGGGAACACTTGGGGAGACGCGAGAGTGGGGCTCAGGGAGTGGACTGCAGGGTGCGAGGGCGGCTGTCCCGACTCACCTCCTGACAACCTGGACCCCTCCAGGCCCCGGAGGTTCGCGTTTCCACAGCCCAGAGCCCACATTTCCAGCCCGAACACCTCCCAGGCGCTTCCTTTTCCCGGGAGATGAGCTCACCCAACAGCGCGCACTCCTGCAGGGGCCTCTCCGCGGCGCCCTCCGCCTCCTGGCTGTCGGGTGCGGGCCGGGCCGAGCCCACCTCACTGGTGTAGACCTATGCGCATCGAGACGATGCCTTCGGTGCCCAGCACCGGTTGGGTGACCTTGGCCCGGTCCCCTCCTCTCCAGGAGCCCGTTGCCATCTATACAACCCGAGTCTGAGACCCACCCTGCTGGAGCCTCGGGGCCGTGATTGGTCCCTACTCAGGTCACTCTGAAGCGTTCTGCGTTCCGGTAAAGCCCTGTACAAACTCAAGAGAGTCATAATAATGATAATAATAGTAATTGTTTGCGGACGCACCGTTTACAATGCGTCTAGGTCCCCACGGCAAAGGTCGGGTCACTGCTGTAGGTGGCTGTTTGCTGAAAGCAGCATCCAACCCGCCCGTCGAGGTTTGAGGGGGGAGGCCTGAAGCCCCCGATTGGAAAACAAAACATACCTGCTTCTAAACTGGGGGACCAGAGCGGCGGCATCCGCCAGCGCAGGGCGGCCTTGAGTTAGGCCAGGGCTCGGTCTAAGGGGCAAGGAGGCGGAGGGGGAGGCGGAGGGCGCCGCAGAAAGGCCTCGGGGGCAGGGAAGCTCACCGCGGGTGGTGAGGGTGGGGGCCGGTTTGCCACCTTCCTCTGACTAGGGAGCTGTTTCTAGGGAAGGGGCCCGGCAAGCAGTTCTGATTTTTTGATGCTTAAACCTGGAGCCTTAGATGCCTGCCTTAGGGAGCTGTGCAACCTGGGCGGTTGTTTTACAGCCGATGGAGTCGAGGGAATGTCCGCCCAGCTGTCCCTCCGAGGTCCAGCAGGGTTCTCTGGGGACTCGGAGGCCGTCGGGACATACTGCAGGTGCCCGCGAGCCGGCCACAGCCGGGGAGGTAGGCCGGTGTGCCGGTTAAAGCGTCTGGCGGCTCCAAACGTCAGCCGGAGAGACTTCCCGGGAGAAAGTACTGTTTTCGGGGCCGCGGGGTCCTAGTTGATGCCCCAGCGTTGGGCCCCAGTGGCCAGGAGAGAAGAGCGCCCTTGGGAGCGCAGCCGTCGGTGCCGGGGCGCCGCTGCCCCCGCCGCCCCTCTGAGTGACGCGTCGCCGGCTCTGCGCGCGCACTCTCGGGTGCGCAGAGATGCACCCCACTCTTGCTACCAAGGAAAGGCTCGCTCTTCGGTTCCCAGGGCCAAAGGCCAAGGCCACGAGGACTCCGGAGCCCGCTGACGCGGTGCAAGGACTTACACCCCGTACCCTTCCGCAGGGGTGGGAACGTCGGGCCCGCGGGCCGTATGGGCTGGGAACCCAAACCTCCTCGGCTGCCGCGCCCTCGGCAGGCACGGGGTGAAACGCTGAGGCCGTCGGGCCGGAAAGCGTAGGCAAGTGCGGAGTTTGACTGGAGCCGCAGGTCGCGCCCTGCCTCCTGGGCCGGCGCGGGGTCTCCCTTCGGCGGGGTGGGCGCGGTGGCCCCGCGCAGCCCCTGGGGGCGGGGGAGCGGCAGCTGCGAACGCGGCTAACCCCGAGGTGACCCGGGCGGGCCCGGCCCGCCCCTTCCCCCTCCCTCCAGCCAGGCAGCGGGGAGCAGTTCCCCGAGCTGCGGGGGGTGGGGGCGGGGGTGCGTATGGGGGGAGACGGGCGCAGGCTCGGGGCGCGGCGCCTGTCAGTGCGCTCCGGGCAGGGGGCGCCGCCGGCTCCCAGTGCCTCGCTCGCCGCCTGCGCTCGCCGGCGCGCTCCGAGTGCCTCTTTAGCGGGAGCCAATATCCTTTTGTGCTAATAGGCTTGTCCTCATTTGCTGCCTAATTGGACTATATAAAGCCAATAACAGGCGGGCTCTTATAGCCCGAAGCCAAAGCGCCAAAATCCTAGCGCCGGCGAGGAGGGGGCGGCGGCGGAGGCGGCTGCGGGGCCCGGGCTCGGCTGAGCCTTCGCCCGCCTAATCCCATTTGCCATTGTACGCGCCCAATCGCCGTATACTCCCCGCATTTAACTTGGATGACATTTTGATTTCATCATTAGCATCCGGCGCCGGATTGACGCAGCCCCGAGCCCGGGACCGCGCTCGCCGCCTCCTCCCCGGAGCCGTAGCCGCCGCGGAGCCGCGTCGCCCTCTCGGTGCGGCCGCCGGGCCGCTCCCCGCCCCTCCGCGCCCCTCCCCATGCGCGCCCGCCCCGGCCGGGTCCCCACCCCGCCCTCCCGCCGCTGGCTCCGCGCCCGGGGCGGCCCTCGACTTTGCGCCCCGTAGTTGAGTTCCGTTTATGGTCTGATTTCCGGCCACCCGCCAGCCTGCCCGGCCGCCCGCCCGTCCCGCTCCCGCCCTCGCGGGGACCCGGAGGAGAGGGGACCATGCCGGAGCCCGGGCCCGACGCCCCCGGCGCCGCCAGCGCGCAGCCCCCGCCGCCGCCGCCCCCGCCTCCCGCGCCCAAGGACTGCCCGTTCTCCATCAAGAACCTGCTCAACGGAGACCACCACCGGCCGCCCCCTAAGCCTCAGCCGCCCCCACGGACGCTCTTCGCTCCGGCCTCGGCCGCCGCCGCCGCCGCCGCCGCCGCCGCGGCCAAGGGGGCCCTGGAGGGCGCCGCAGGCTTCGCGCTCTCGCAGGTGGGCGACCTGGCTTTCCCCCGCTTTGAGATCCCGGCGCAGAGGTTTGCCCTGCCCGCGCACTACCTGGAGCGCTCCCCGGCCTGGTGGTATCCCTACACCCTGACCCCCGCCGGTGGCCACCTCCCGCGACCTGAAGGTACCGACCGCTCTTTGAACTTTCGCTGCCCTACCCGCGCGCCCGCCCCGTCTCCACCCCGCGCTGCGTCCCACCGCAGCCCTGGGACTCCCGCACCCTCCGCCCCGCTGCTTGGCCAACTTCTTCCGGCCCCCGGCTTGCGCCTGCCAGCCGCGCGCTCGTTTGCACTGCCCGGGAATCCAATCCCACTTGGTGAGAAAAGGGGAGTTGGACCCCGGGGCGGGGCGTTTCCCGTGACAGTGGCCTCGGGCGTGAGCGGGGAGGCTTCTTGGAGGCTGGGATTGGGGACTGGGCCTGGATGGAGGGGGAGACGCGGGCGGTCCCGAGCCAGAGGCGAATCTCTTCGTGGGCCCCTGGTGGGGATGCGGAGGGAAAGAGAGGACGCGGTGGTTCCGCCGCCATCGGGGCTCGCTCCGTCGCCTGTCCTCGGGAGGAGGGCGACTCTAGGGCGCGCGCCCCTGTCCCGGGTCAGCCGGGCATTAGGAGGCCGGCGGGAGCGGTGAGGCCTCGAGGCCTGGGGCGCGGAGGCGGCGCCGATCGAGCCCGCGGTCCCCAGGCGCGGGCCTCGCCGACCGCCGTGTCTGTGCGCGCGTGTGTGCATCCGTCTGTCTGTCTCTCTCTCCCCAGCGTCGGAGAAAGCCCTCCTGCGAGACTCCTCCCCCGCCTCGGGCACAGACCGCGACTCCCCGGAGCCACTGCTCAAGGCGGACCCCGACCAAAAGGAGCTGGACTCCAAGAGCCCGGACGAGATCATCCTGGAGGAGAGCGACTCGGAGGAAGGCAAGAAGGAGGGCGAGGCGGCGGCCGGGGCGGCCGGGGCGAGCGCGGGGGCGGCGGCGGCCACGCCGGGCGCCGAGGACTGGAAGAAGGGCGCCGAGAGCCCCGAGAAGAAGCCCGCGTGCCGCAAGAAGAAGACGCGCACGGTCTTCTCGCGCAGCCAGGTCTTCCAGCTCGAGTCCACCTTCGACATGAAGCGCTACCTGAGCAGCTCGGAGCGCGCCGGCCTGGCCGCGTCGCTGCACCTCACGGAGACGCAGGTGAAGATCTGGTTCCAGAACCGCCGCAACAAGTGGAAGCGGCAGCTGGCGGCCGAGCTGGAGGCGGCCAACCTGAGCCACGCGGCGGCGCAGCGCATCGTGCGGGTGCCCATCCTCTACCACGAGAACTCGGCGGCCGAGGGCGCGGCGGCGGCCGCGGGGGCCCCGGTGCCCGTCAGTCAGCCGCTGCTCACCTTCCCGCACCCCGTCTACTACTCGCACCCGGTGGTCTCGTCCGTGCCGCTGCTACGGCCCGTCTGAGGCCCGCGAGGGGAGGAGGGAGCGCCCGGCCCCCTTCCCAGACCCCGGAGGAGACTGGGCCGGGCCCAGGGCGCCGAGACGTCCAGCGGCCTTCGGGAACCGGGGCGTGGGCGCGCGGCCCCGGCCTCCCCTCCCCCAATCGGTAGCGTTTTGTAAGTATTTGCAATGCATTTTCGTGCAATTCGCCCCTAACGGATTGGAGGCGCCTCCCCTCTACTTTTGGTTTTGGCTTATCTATTAAGAGAACGGGAAGAAGACGCAGTTCCCGGGTCTAATCGTTCAGCCGAAAGCTTTTGGAAAAGGAGTGACCCTCCCACCGAGTTTGCATCGCGCTGTGGCTTTTTGGTTTTATTTTTCTAGAAGGGAAATTAAGCGAATAAGTGCAGAAACCTGAGCCCCCCTCGTTTACTCTCGAACTGTTTTCAGGACGAGAGAGAGAGAGAGAGAGAGAGAGAATTCACACCGGTCCTTCTGTCTCTGGAATTCTGGGCGCGGTTCCTCCTCTCCAATCAGTTCGCCTTCCCAGTTTTCAAAACCTGAGCAGCCTCTTACAAGGACCCGACTCGGGCTCTTCCTCTCTGGCCGAGGCCTGCCTCAGTTTACCTCTTCATCTGTCCTGCTCCGGGACCGGAGGGTTCGCTACTTGTTTAAAGGGCAAAGACCAGACAGCCAAGGGTCAGAAGTCTGACTGTGGAAACAGCTCCACAGCCGGCCCGGTGGGAGTGGTCTTACTCCTCAGCGACATTTATTTTTCGGACTTTTCATTTGTTGGTAAATTATTATTAATGTTACTCTTATTACTTTGACCCCTTCTGGAGAGTGATTTTCAATATTTTTGGAAAATGCCCTGTATCTTTTACGCCCGGCCCCTGCCTTTTTGTTCCGCGGTAGCTGTCGTAGGTCTGACCTGTGCAATATTGTACGAAATGCCCCAGAGCCCTGCTGGTCCTGCGCCCAGAGCGGCGCCCTGCCCGCGGCGCGGTCCTGGTGGCGCGTCCGGCCGGGGCGGGAACCTTAGGAAGGAGACGGGGGAGGAAGGGGACGAGGCGAGGTAGCCAAGCTCGACGGAGGAAGATAGGTACTGGAGCGCTTTACGTGAAGGACAATCAATTTAGGAGAATTTTAACTTATTTGATAAATGTACAGATTTCGTGTAAAGCCCCCCCGCCCCCCGCCCCCGACTCCGCGGAGCCTCTCGCTCTGCCACCCGCTCCGTTTGCTTTCCGTCAGCTGCACCTGCTGTTCTGCTGTAGTTTGCCCCCCTCCCCTCCCCGGCTCCCCCCTCCCGTGTCCCCACCCCGGTCCTGGTTCAGCCCCTTTTTAAGAAAAAGAGAAAAATTAACAAAATATTGTTACACTTAATGTTGTGGTGAAACGGAATTAATTAAAAAGAAAAGCGAAGCGTTCCGTGTCGCCCGCGTGTGTGACTCTGCCCGGCTTCCCGGGAGCAGGTGTCGCGGGGACGCTTTCCTGCCGGGCTCCGGGGCCGCCGGGCGCTCGCCGCGCGCGACCGGGACGCGCACCCTCGGGATCCGGGAGGCGGCGGAGGGAGGGAGACAAAGGACGCTTTGTTCGCCGCCGCTGGCCGCCCGGTCTCTTCCGCGGCGGTAAACGCCCCGCGAGCGGGAGGAATGCGGGGCGCGAGGGGCGAGCCTGGGCTCCTCTGGGACGCGAAACGCGCCCGCCTGCGGCCGCGAGCTCGCGCGCAGCTGCTGTTGCCCGACGCGGGGCTGCAGCCGTCCTTCCCCGCGAGCTTCTGGCCAGGACGCCCCTGTCCACTGGGCGGCGGGCCTGGACTGCGGCGGGCTCGGTGGGGGGTGAGAAGGGAGGAAGGAAGTGAATTAATTTAGAGTTTAGCTGTGGCCACAGGCGGATCTCCAAGTCCGACTGGGAGAGGCTGGGCCGCGAGAGGTCCGCGCCGGGAGGCCAACCAGCCCCAGGGGCAGGGCGGCCTCCGCAGCCCTGGAGGAGCCTGGCTCCGGGGGCGGCTCAGGTGTGGGCTCGGTCCAGGTGTGTCCAGCGCCAGGGAACAGAGACCCCCGACCGCGGCTGCGGCAACCGAAAGGACCTGGTCTCCTCCTGGCCGGGCCCTTTTCTGCCCACCAGCACCCAGCGCCTCAAGGGCGGCCTCTCCAGCTCCCTCTCCCGGTCCCCGCCGCTCCCGGAGGCGCCACGCCCGCTGTTTCCAGCGCCTGCTGGGCGCCGGGCCGCTGCGCTGGTGGTGGGCGGCCTGCCGGGGCGCGGCGCCCGGACCGCGGGGAAGCAGCCTGCCCGCGGAGCGGGTTCTGGGGCGCCCCCGCCAGCCCCGCGGCTCCGTGCCCTAGGGCGCAGGGTCTGCTCGCCCGGCCCCGGGTAGGGCGCGTCTGCAGCTGGGGAGCCCGCGGGGCGGCGAGCCCCGGGAGAGGGCGGAGGTTGCGGAGAGCACCGCGGGCGCGTCCGCGGGGAGCGCCTGCTGCCTCCCAGCCCCTCTCCGGCGCTTTGCCGGGTTCCTCAAACCCAGGCCGCACGCGTGATTCCACCGTGGCTGAGGCGTCCAGGATCGTTTCCCATTGACGGGAAACTGGCCCAGTAAACTGGCGTGAGTATTTATGGCCAAATTTTAGCCGGGACCTCAGTGAAGATAGATCTCCCTTTATTTCCCTCTGGTTTGGAATAAAAACGAGGGCATGTGTCGTAAATGAAAAATAAACAGAAATTCGGGGTCAAAATATGTTGTTCCTTGTGTTACCTGCAAACACAGCGAAGCCTTTTACTGTTGGCAATACTAACCGCGGGACAGGCCAATAACAGCTCATTAAAAACGATGTTGCAACAGCAAACACGTCCTCAGATTTTACGGCCAGAACACGATGTTATCAAACGCCAGGAAAATACTTTATTTGTGTTTGGATTCTAGAAAACGGTTCTTGACTGACCCAGTCTTTACAAAGTCGAGAAATAACTGGTTCTTCACACGCTCAGTTTATCCCGTGTCCTGCTCCCCCGGCCTCCCCTTCCCTCCTAAAGAGGAGCCCTGGGCCCTCTCCGGGTTCTCTGCGGAGCCCAACGCTGCGCCCTGTGGGCGGGGTGGCGCTGCCGGCGGCTGGGGCTCCCAGAGCCTAGAAGCCTGCCCGGGGAGAATGTCCCCTCCCCTCCAGTCAGGTGGGGTTGTGGCATCTCTCCTAGTTCAAGAGAAGAGGCTGAGCCAGGGAGCAGAGCCAGGAGCCCCCGGCACTCCACACTCAAGCATCCCAGGCTCCACGGCAGGTCCTTCTGAGGCCTCCCAGTCAGGAGAGGCCAGGAGAGCAGTTGGTAGAGCTGTCACATTTGGACAGCTGGCTGGGGTCCCCCCCCTCGCCGCCCCATTCCCTTCCCTCTGCCTCTGCAAGGGACTGAGGGCAGCTGCCGACACCACTCACCAGAGGGGGCTGTCTGCGGGAGTGAGGGCTCCTCCACCCACTTCCCCCAACGCGGTCCACCAAGGGGAGCCAGGGCAGTCAGTGTCCCCCGCCCCAGGACACTGAACCAGCAGGCCCGATTTTACCCTCCCTTCCCTCCCTTCAGACATGGAACTCAGCCTCCTCTCCTCCCACCCTAAGCTCAGGTCCTTCCCTGTCCGCAGTCCCGATTAATCTTCAATCAGTGCAAAGGACATTGGCTTCCCAGCTAAGTCCTTTCTGCATCACTCAGACAGACACACACAAACAACAAACCACAACACACACATTTATTTCGACACCCCACTCAGGGGCTCCCAGGGCACTGCCCACATGTGTTTGGCATCACAGCCATCATTAACGCACAGTCAGGCCCGCCTTGTTCAAGGTTACTCTGGGCAGCTGGGGAAACCATGGGAAGGATGGGGCAAGGAGCAAGGTGGGGAAACCCTTCCCCAGGGGTGCCTCATGCCCCCTCCTCGGACAAGCCACCTAAGAGAAACTAGCCACGCTTGCCAACACCCCGGGAAGGACCACCACACTCCTAGGGGCCAGGGCCTCACGGGGAGCCCAGGTCCCCACAGTGCAGTCTCTGCCGCTCTGAGCACCCACGCGGGCCTGCGTGCGCGCTCTTGTGCGGGCCACTGAGCCCTGGGAGACGCTGGAGCCAGCGC
This sequence comes from Miniopterus natalensis, assembly GCF_054644295.1. NCBI lineage: Eukaryota > Metazoa > Chordata > Mammalia > Chiroptera > Miniopteridae > Miniopterus > Miniopterus natalensis. The sequence goes on along the minus strand of NC_142094.1, from coordinate 58,328,951 downwards.
GCGAGCTGTTTCTGTTGGCAACACAGATGTATTTCTTTTATTTGGTAGTAAATAGAGCAAGTGTGTGTACATCAAACAACAGCAAGACAGATATAAACTGCCCCCGCCGCTGGGCGCTCATTCTGAGCCGGGACGTCCCCTTGGCCAGCTGCGGGCACGCCAGAGCCAGAGGCCACACTCGAGAAGCCCACAACGCCCTCCTCCCCTCGCGCCCTTCGCGCGCTGGGGGGCACCGCTCGGGGAAAGTGGAGGAGGCAAGAAGGTCGGTGGGGTTTGCTTTCTGGTCTGCGGTGCCTGCCGGGCCACCTACGGCCTGGGCGCTGGGGGTGGGAGTCAGAACCATGGGGCCCAAAGGATCGCGCAGCTCTAGAGAGGCCTCCGGTGGTTGGGCTGCCTGGACCCGGGCCACGTGCTCCTGGTTCCGCCCGTTTGTGCGCACCGGGCGCCTGAACGTCCCTGGGGAGGCTGGGAGGGCCGCGGACTTTGCCAGGCGCGGCCTGGTGCGCCTCGAAGAAGACTCCACCATTTTGCTTCACCTCTTGCGGTTGTCAACGCCCCGAGGCCAGGTGACCTATCCAGGGGGTTGGTTTCCTTTAGGGACCCAAAAGTAGACTCTGCAGAGCCGCTGGGAAAATAGCTCTTCTACTGGGTCACCCCGACGGGGTCAGAGTGCAAGAACCCTAAGCCCCACAGAAATCCCCGTTTGGGGTCCAAAACGCAGCTGGACAAGCCCAGGGGACACCCCGGGGCCGGCACGTGCACATAAGGCCTGAGGGAGGCAATCCTCGGGGCTCCTGCTCTGGGCTTCCCGCCGGCTCTGCCCCCTGCGTGCAGGCCCTCCCTGGATTTTGGGTAGGGGCCATCTGTGCACACTCACGTGGAAGTGCGCGCCCGTGTGTGCACGTGCTCCCGCCTGCAAAGGTTGTGAGGTGGCTGGGCCGCGGCAGAAAGGAAAGGGCCTCGGAGAGAACTGGGCCGGCTGCCCTTGGATGCGCTGCCTGGGACCCGGGTCTGGAGCTGAGACCTGGGCTGCACTCGTCCCCGGGGGCCCGTCTCCTGCGCAAGCACCCAGCAGGCCTGTCGGGGGAGCGACAGCTGGGAACTGGGGTCTCCCACGGCGGCGCAGGCCCAGCCCCACTGGGGTTCCCTTCTCCACCTGGGATTTCTTCGCACCCTTCAGCCCGCCGATGCTGAACAACTTCGCTCGGTGTGGGGCAGTTTTCCGGGATGTGAGGCCGGGATGGGCTGCACTGCCCAGGCCCCTTGCTGGGCCGCTGCTGCGGGCGATGCAGCTCCGGGTGACACTGCCCAAAATCGGGGTCGCGGGGGTTCCCAAAGGGTCCCTTTCGGTTGCGGACGGAAGGGAAAGAGCTTCGGGGGAGGTGTACAGCCCGAGAGTGGGAGCGCTTCCGAGCGCGTGGTGCCTTCGCTCAGCCCAAGCGGTGAGGGGGACTCACCTGGCTGCCTCACCCCAGCGCTAATGTCTTAAAGAAATAGAAAGAATCCCCTGGGCTCCCGAGCGCCTTCCGCCCTCACCCCCCTTGGTGATGGAGTGCACGCATCAGATTTTCATCAAAGTTCTATTAAGTGAAACATAGGTTGCAGGGCACCCTTTGATTGAAACAGTTTAAATTTTAATTGTGTTTTTAATTTGACATATAGTTGCAGAAAGGAATGACACTGCGTCGCCAAGGGGCGGTCGATTTTCTTAATTTCTCCCAGAGGAATTGATGAGTCTATCAGGCCACTAGATTGGAAACCCATTAAAGCTCTCTGGTTAGGCTGTTAATTGGAACTTGATGGATGTGGGGTGGGGGTGGGGGGTGTCGGGACTCGGCTATGCTGATCCAATCTTCAGGACTTTCTGTTTTCTAATAAATTACACAATTCATTTCCCAGCCGCAGATTACATAAATTGTACACCTCTGGGGCTCTCTCTTTCAAATAGGGAGCCCTTTCCCCCAAAAGCCTATCGTGAGATGTCATTTGCACCAAAGAACGAACAGCAGAGGCCCTTGAATGAAAATCGAAACATAATCAACGTTTATACTTAGAAAATTTATTGAGATAATTTTCTCTGGTATTTCCTTATTTTAAAGTTTGGACGCGCCATATATCATAATCCACTGGCGTCCAGGAGGGGGGGTCAGACTGTGTTTAATATTTATCGAAGCTTGATTCCGAGATCAAACTTGTTTATGACTTCATCTGTCATCCCGGGGAGAGCCTTCTTCCACTATTACCCGCTCGCCAGCCTATTTCCCGACTGCCGCAGAGCACAGAGGATCCATTTTTATTAGCGTCCGCGAGTTCGCCCTGGGCCGCTTTACTATTGAGCAGCGCTCTAATCTCCAGACCTAAACTTTAAGCGTCCTTTCAGTCTCGGAAAGTTTGTCATTTGGAACCCGGTTAAGCCTAATCCCTTGGGGGTGGGAGGACCCCAGGGGCATCCCAAGGGCATCCTATCCCCACCGCAAAAGGAGGAGGGGTCATTCTCCTGGGTAGCGGCTGCTAATCTGAATGGAGTTGGGAGGGGTGGGGCTCTCCCAAGACTAGGAGGGTGGGGTGGGGTCGGAGGTGGCACGGAGTTAACGCATTGCCACCCTCGAGGGCAGCGAGACCCGGTGTCTGTGGGTGGGGATTCCTGGAGCGGAGGGTTCCTGGGAGTGCGTTTTGCAGCGGGGCTGGGCCCATGACAGGGCGCCTGGGCCTCTGCGCTTTTGAAGTTTCGGGGACCCTTGGATGCCCGAAGTGGCCGGAAGATAGTGTCTTGGCACTCAGGCCCTTGAGGTGTGACTGCTGTGTGTGCAGGGGGACGGGAGGTCCAGAGGTGACCAGTTAAGGAGAGCAGAGAAGAGGCCAGAGGAGAGTCCACGGGGTTGCAGAGCCAGAAGTCTCCCCAGTCTCGGTCCAGTCTCTCCGCCTCCGCCCTGTGCCCACGATCACACTCCCGGTTTAGCCTAGAGGGGTGTGTGTGTGTGTGTGTGTGTGTGTGTGTGTGTGTGTGTGTGACACGCACGCTAGTGGGAGCTCAGTGGACGTTTGCGGACTGAATGTGCGTGTGGGAGCGTTTATGCAAGTGCGGGCACGCTGCACACAGCGCGAGCCTCTGGATGTGCAGGGCGCGCGGCCGGGTGGACGGGGCGCGCAGGGGCGCAGCGCACCTCTGGGGTAGACCCGAAGGTCCACTGGAGTGGGCGTGGCGAAGAGGCGGGGCAAGAGGCCAGATGGCTCCTTTTCACTTTGAAACTAGCCTGGGGCGGGGTGGGGGTGGGGGGTGGGTGAGGGGGAGGTTGTGGGGTTGCCAGGCTGGTTGTTTCCTCGCTTAGAGCCCTCAAATCAGGTTGCTTGGGTCAGACCCCAGACCCTCCCCTCCCAGGTTTCGGAGCTGCTTCTCTGAGGCCCACCCCAAAGGCCTGGCCACCCACTCGCAAGGTCCCTGCCCCATCAGAGGCCAACCCTCGGGGCCCTCGACCCCACACACAGGTCCGCCCCCACGTCCTGAGAGGGGCGGTCCCTAAGCTCAATGCCAGGGCCTGGTGTTGACAGTGGAACAGCCTTGAACTTCAGTATTGTGACTCCGCTTGGCCTGGTCACTCGGTGTGAGCCTCCCTTTCCTGGCCTTTACTTTGGGGGCAAGGATCTGCACCACCGGTTTGCTGTGAGGATTCAAGTGGCCAGTGACGGGATGTTCCCCGCGTGCTCCTGGCTGCGGGCACCGAGTACCTGCTGGCTCAGGAGGGTTCAACCATCTCCTCCCCTCCCCCCCTTCCCCTGCGGGCGGCGGGTTCCACGCCTCCGGTTGGCCAGTCTCCCGCCGCGCCGCCTGCAGACGGCGCCCAGGGAAGGTGCCCGTGGTCGGCGGGGAGGCCGCAGGCGGGTGAGAAAGTCGGGTGTTCCCTTCCAGGAACCTCCCCTCTACCCCCCGACCAGGTGGGAGCGAGCGAGAGCGGCCGCGGCGTGGCCCCGGAGCCTGCGCCGGCCGGCAGAGCCGCGCGCACAAATGGTATTTCAGCGCCGGGTCCTCCTGGGTTAATGAGCTGACACCATGATTAAAGCTGACCATTTGTAAAGTGTCTCGACCCCGCCGCCGAGCCCCGAAGAGGTTAATGCGGTGACGGAGGCCGGCACCTGCCCCTCGCCGGCCTCCGGGGCCAGGGCGCACAGCCTCTGGCCCCCGCCCCCGCGCCTGGCCCTGCCCCGGCTGCGCCCACGACTCCTAATCAATTAGCCCATTAACGAGCCCGTCGAGGAGTTAAGTAGGGAGAGGCTCTGCCACCCGCAGGGCTGCGGTCGCTACCTCGCCGCGGCTGATGGTATTAAACGCGCTCTCCTCAAACCCCGGGTGCGGCGCCGGCGGGGAGGGAACTGCACGGTGGCGGTGCGGCGCCTGGACACTGGTGGGGACTGATTTCAGAGTCTCCTCTCACCCTTGGCCGCCTTTGGGGCCGGGCTGCCGGGATCGGTTCTTTCTTGATAGATCCCAGGCGAGGCGGAGGCCGCAGACCCAGGAGGCCTGAGCCCCTTGGGGCCTCGCCTCACCTTGGTTTCCTTGGAGCTTCTGTAGACAACTGTGCGCGGGTCCCGCCCGGCTGATTCTAGATCCGGTAACAGCTGACCCGGGAATTAAAGAGGCGAGAGCCAGGCGCCCAGGGGTTTGTGAGGACAGGGAGCGAGGCAGGTTTATGGAGTGACCAACGCGTGCCCGGGCAGGAGTTGGGCACTTTGACCTCACAGGGCTCCTGCGAGGCAGGCGTTGCTCCCCCCAGTTTTAGGAATGAGGAGACGGAGACCGGGGCTCAGAAAGTTTAAGTGTCCTGTTCGAAGTCACCCAGCCCAGATGTGAGGCGACTTTGCCCAATTCTAAAACCAGGTCCCAACTCTAGAACCTGCCCTCATCTCCGGCCCCTCTGTCTGGGAGCAAAGCGCCTCTGTTTGTGCAGCAATTCCATGTTCTCCAAAATTTGCCCAAGTGGGGAAAACAACAACCGAAAAGTCACTCGTGGAACCGGAGGGCGGGCGTGGCCTGTTCAACGAAGGTCTGCAAAGGACCTACTATGGGCGCCTTGTGCTTCTAGACTTTCGGGGGCTTTTCCATTCCTACCTAAGGTGACCCTGAAAACAGGAGCGGGGATGCTGCGGAGAAGTTCATTCCACGTCTGCGGGCAGTGAAGCTCCGGCTGGGGCCGGGAGTGTCCAAGCTCTCGCGGCGTGTAAATGGTGCTGCTGGGACTCGACACAAGATCTAGGGCTCCCCCCGGCCCCCGCCAGGGCCCACCAACGATCGTGATCCCGCAGCCCCCGCGGGCCTGAGGCGGGGGTGGGGTCCGTAGGCGAGGAAGGGCAGAAGTTGCCTGCTCCGCGGCTGCACAGCCAAGGCCCGGGAAGGGCGTCGGTCCCAGGGCGCATGCTCCTAGTCCCCCCCACTCTCCCCGCGGGCGCGGTGGTCTGGGGGCTCCCGCCCAGCTCGCGCGCCCGGACGGGAGGAGGCGGGAGGCTGGGGGAGGGTCGCGGAGCAGCCTATGCCAGCTCTGCCCGGGGTGTGAGGACCCGTCGCCTGAGGGAGGAGCCGGGCGGCCCCAGCTCCGGGTCCGCGCAGTCCCGGCCCCTGGAGAGAGCCGGGTCCCAGCGGCCCGAGCCGCCGCAGAGGCCGGGCGCCGGGGCTGGAACCTGTGCCGCCTTCGGCCCCGGCGGCCCCCGGCTGGACGCAGCAGATGCGCTCCGGGCCCTCCGCGCGCCCCGGGGAGCACCGGCTCCGCGTGCCCGGCCTGGGCTTTTTGAAATTTTCCGGGGCCGCTCGGCGGCGCTGCGATTGGCCACGTCCCGGTAACCTCTATGCAAATGAGGCCGCGCCACCTCCGCGCAGCCGGGGACCCGGAGAGCTGGCGGGCAAAGAAGGGGCATTCGCGCCGGGGCCGGGCGGGCGCACCCAGAGCCCGGCGGGCAGGGACCCCCGCGCAGCGGTCCGGTGCCCGCGCGCCCCCTGCGCGGCGGGGACGCCTCGCCTGCTTCGCCGCCCCCCTCCCCCCGGCTCCCCTCCCCGCCCCTCCCCCCCGCCTGCCTTCCTGCACCACCTTCCTCCCAGACCGTCTCTAAAGGGAGTTCTCGGTTTCCTCCGATTTCTTATGAACCCAGGATGGGCAGCAAGGAAGAGGCGGGCAAGAGGTGTCCGGCGGCCGGCGGCGTCTCCAGCTTCACCATTCAGTCCATCCTGGGCGGGGGCCCCTCCGAGGCACCGCGGGAGCCGGCCGGCTGGCCCGCCAGGAAGCGCAGCCTGTCCGTGTCCTCGGAGGAGGAGGAGCCGGACGACGGCTGGAAGGCGCCCGCCTGCTTCTGCCCGGACCCGCTCGGTCCCCAGGAGCCCGGCCCCAAGCACCGCCCCCCCATCCCCTTCCCCTGCCTGGGTAAGGACCGCGCGGCCCGCGAGCTCTCGGGGAGGGAGATGGCAGCGGGGCTCGCGCGCCGGCCCCGGCTGGAGGGAGCCCTGGCCGCCTGAGGCCCGGGTCCGAGGGGAGGGAACGCGCGCGCCCGGGGCGCCGACCTTGCGCGGCGTGGTCTTGGGGAAGGCTGGGTTGGAGGGAGAGTGTACTTCGGGCGGGGCACGGAGCCGGCCACACGCGGCTCTGCCTCAATATCCCCGAAGCACATCGACACTTTCCTACGCGAGGTGTGAAAGTCGGGTCTGAGCGGTGCGCCGGTCTCTACTGCAGTCTCTGCCTCTGTCTCTCTGTCTGTCTCTCTCTGTCTCTCTCTCTCACTCTGTCTCTGTCTCTCTGTCTCTCCCTCTGTCTCTCTCATTGTCTCTGTCTCTCATTGTCTCTGTCTCTGTCTCTGTCGGTCTCTCTGTCTCTCTCTCTCTCATTGTCTCTGTCTCTCCCTCTCTCCCTCTCCTCCTCCCTCTCGGAATGATTAGCCCTCCGAGACGATTGACAATGGTGCCTTTCGGAGCCGGTTCCTTTTGCAGCATCTGAGAAGGGGAGCCCGCGTAGTCCTTAGCTTGGTTTCCGAACAAGCGGCCTGTGCAATGACGCCGCCCTGTAGAGCTCGGGGAACCCTTCCCGCTCAGTTATTCCCAGGCAAAATCACCTTAAAAACGACGCTCGTGCCCCCCTCCAGACCTCTGCCACGCCTGTTGCCACCCGTCCTTTCACGAAGCCGGGAGCACAGAGACCCCGGGCTGAAGCAGCGGGGTCTCGCTCTCTCTCCTGTTGCGTTATAACAGCCGGGGCGCTGGGGCTTGGGTTCCAGCGAGAGGGAAGGGTTGTGACCGAGGCTGCGGCCGCTTGCCGGCCCCCCTGGGCCGGGCCAGAGCTGGGGGTGTCTGAGGCTCCCCAACTCCATGGTCTCCTCGTCTGTTCTCACTCCCCAGGTACCCCCAAGGGCGGCGGAGGCGCAGGGCCCGCCAGTTCGCAACACGCGCCCTTCCTTTCCCCTTCGCACGCGGACTTTAAGGAAGAGCAAGAGAGGCTCCTGCCCGCGGGCTCGCCGTCGCCCGGGCCCGAGCGGCCGCGGGACGGCGGCGCCGAGCGGCAGGCGGGCGCGGCCAAGAAGAAGACGCGCACGGTCTTCTCGCGCAGCCAGGTCTACCAGCTGGAGTCCACCTTCGACATGAAGCGCTACCTGAGCAGCTCGGAGCGCGCCTGCCTCGCCTCCAGCCTGCAGCTCACCGAGACGCAGGTCAAGACTTGGTTCCAGAACCGCCGCAACAAGTGGAAGCGGCAGCTCTCGGCCGAGCTGGAGGCGGCCAACATGGCCCACGCGTCGGCGCAGACTCTGGTGGGGATGCCGCTGGTGTTCCGGGACAGCTCGCTGCTGCGCGTGCCGGTGCCGCGCTCGCTCGCCTTCCCCGCGCCGCTCTACTACCCGGGCGGCGGCCTCTCGGCCCTGCCGCTCTACAATCTGTACAACAAGCTGGACTACTGAGGCTGCCGGCGCGCCCGGCGCTCCCCGCGCCCGGGGATATGAAGAAATACACCGTGTGTATAATGTTCTTATTTATGGCCTCTGCCCGACCTCTTGTTTTGATTGTTTCGGGGGGACTGACCCCCATTTCTCAGGCCAGATCTCCCGCTTTCTACACCAAACAAGCCAGTACGCTTTGGAAACCATTTTGGAAGGGTGGTGGGGAAGGGAGTTTGGGTTGATTGGTGGGGGGGGAAACACACACAGAGAAACACCGACGCAAGCGGGCGCGCTGGTCCCCCGTCCATACGTTTGTATATAGGTACATGCGCACACGCCTGCTCGCCAGCCCTTGGGGGCTCTGGGCAATGATCTCAGCGCCTCTTTTCGTTTCCCTCGTCCCAAGGATGGGTGGGGGCGAAAGGGGGAGATTTCAGATCTGTACATATTTTTAAAGAAAAAAAAAATAAAACATTTTAAGCACCGTTGCTAACTTTGGTGGCGTCGCTTGCCTGGCGTGCTAACACGTGGAAGGTTTTCTCGATTTTGGGTGGAGCGGCTGGTGGGCGTGAGTTAGAAGAGCGCTGGCTCCCCCGGCGTGGAGGGTGGGGCCGGGGTCAGGGGTTAAAGGTTGGGGCGCTGACTCCGAAGGCACCCGGGCTGGATCGCGCCCTCTTCCACTCCCAGACGCCCAGTCCAGGAGCCGGCTGACGTGCGCCCCGGCGGAATCCAGTTCGGAACGCACGGCGAGCGGGACAAAGGCAGGGAGGCTGGCCTCACCGCAGAAGCGGACTCGAGCGTCATCCCAGCACCCAGACCACCTCCGGCTTGGCCGCAGCGGGGCGTCGGGCGCCACGGCTCAACCAGAAAGCCCGGCCTCCTCCTCTGGGGCGCAGGGAAGGCGGGGCGGCGCTTCCTGGGCCAGGTAAAGAGCCCGCTTTGCCCGTCCCGCAGCCGGGCGCGCTAGGCCCGCAGCGGCGCGCGGTTCCCCGGAGGGTGGCACCGTTGTGCGCTCCGCGCGCCGTAAAGGAAGCGGGCGCGGAGAGGTGGCCCTCCCGCGGAGGGGGGACCTGAGGCGAGGGACCCGGCACCGAAAGCGCGCGAGGCGGGGGCGCCCCGCGCAGACACTTTTGTCGTCGTTGTTTATAGTTTGCACGGTGCGTGACTAGGTGGCCGGATCACGGACGAGCACGTGGCCGCTCGCGTTGCGTGAAAGCGTGGAGCGAGGCCTGGGCGCCCACGGACTTCCGCGCCCCGACACCCGCGGTTCGCGCGGGGCTGTGAGGGCGCGGCGCCGGCAGAACAGCCGCGTGGGCGTCATGCAAATCCCAGAGTCTCCCAATGTTGGATCGCAGCCACCTGTTCCTTGTAAAACGCGGGGGGAAAGGGAGCCTGAGCTTGGAGGAGGCCGAGGGCTTGGTGTCAGGTGGGGCGAGCTCCAGAGACCTTCTGCCTCCGACGCTGGGGGTCTCCCTTAGCTGGTGCAAAGGTGCCGAGTCCACAGCGCCGGGGCCCATCTCATCTCTAAAGGGCGACGTTTATGTGGCAGGCTGGTCTCAGCAGAGGCAGGGAAATGGGCCGGGTGTTGTGCAAGTGTCCGGGGAACCTGTGAACCCTCTGGGTGACCCGCAGCGGTCTGTCTAAAACGCCTGGTCTCCTGCCCACTTTGAGGCCATATTTTTTCTTTTCACATGAGATTTCATAAAACCCACAATTTATTTCGAGGTGACGTTTGAAGGATGCTTTCCAAGAGCACACCTGCCAATGCTGCCAGTCCGGCTGTATTTCATTTCCACTAAGTTCAATTCAACAAATATTTACTGGGCCCCGCTGCTTGCTGAGAACTATGCTAAATATTGGATATTTAGAGAGAGAAAACAAAAGTAACACTGGATCCATTTCCTTCTCATTTATTTGGTACACATTTTATTTTTATTTACTGATTGATTTGAGAGAGAGACATCATTTGCTGCTCCACTTATCCATGTATTTATCGGTTGATTCTGGTCTGTGCCCTGACCGGAGATGGAACTGAAACCTTGGTGTACGGGGCTGAAGCTCTAACCAACTGAGCCACACGGCCAGGGCTGGTACACATAGTTTATTTCAAGGCCTTCCTCTTCTTCCAGATGACCCATATTAAATTCCTTTTCTCCTCTAATGTTGCTATTTGAATATTTCATGCAGAAATAACCAAATTGCTTTCGATGAAGTATTTGTATAGGAATATTCCATCCGCATCATTTTTGTCTGCATTTCAACAGATTGTTTTTTTCCAAGATATGATTGTTTTGAAAGTATTGGGTGACTAGATCTTCCTTAGGCTTCTCTTGCAGAAAGTGGTTTCCTGTAGTCATTGTAGTCACGTAATGGCAAAATCGTGCCCTTAAGGTTTTAGGAATGACCCCTTATTAGTTGGTCATATAGTGGGGTATTCTTTTTTTTTTTTTTTTTTTTTTACTAACCCTGAAATTAGCAAAGTGATCCAACAGTGTAATTAGTTTTTAGGAATTCCTCCCTCTTGCAGGCAGTAACACACGCACACCAGTATGGCTTTGCATTTGGATTTAAAATGTTGTCCAAGACTTCACTGCGGCCAGATTTCCTATCGCAAGACCATCAATTCATTTGAATAATCGGCAAACTCATCAGCCTCCCTTCAGGTTCTAAACTGGATTTAAAAGATTGACGTTTCTTAAAACTCAAATCGAGTCTGGTTGCAACTGCATGCCCAGAGGGACCTGAATCATACACACACTGGGTAATGAAATACACTTAGATTTTATTAGTGGGTAATTCATGCTCAGAATCTCAAAACACTAATAGAATTAAATAAGCAATGGGGAGAGGGAACTAAATAAAATTATTTGGAGATAAAATTATTTAGCCAAAGTTAGAATGGAGGCAAGGCACTGCATTTTAAAATTCTTAACCTAGCCATTAACTTGTTGAAAGAGAAGAGATTGAGAGCCCAGTGTGAGGACTGCTGAGGAGGGAGAGCAAGAACCTGACCTTTTAGCAGTGATATTATCGATACAGAGGGGAGCAGAGTGGCTGTGTGTGCAGTTAGTGTGTCAAGAATCAGAAAAAGTGTGTCCCTGAGTCAGTGTGTGTGAATGCATAGACCAAAGGTTCCCCTCTATTAATGTACCTTAGGGTACATTAAGCTAATTACACTGTTGGATCACTTGTGCTTTAAAGGTAAAGCACAAGCTGAACTACCATCAAAATAGAGACAGACTCACAGAGAGAGCAGGTAGACAGCCCAGGGAGGGGGGAGGGGGTGGAGGGATTGAGCAAAAAAGAAAAACAAAAGAGAGAACTCATGGTCATGGACAAGAGCTTGGTGATGGGGGGGAGGGCATAGAGGGGATAAATGGTGTTGGAAAAAATAAAATTAAATTTAAAAAAAGCAAAAGAGCAACAATCCAATAGACAAATGAGCAACATTTACAGAAAAGTTAATACAAATAAGGTCTCAGGCATACAGAAAGAAAAAAGAGGGGCTGAGTCACAGCATTCTAGCTAAGTATTGCTTTTCTTTCACAGAGATCAAATTGTTTCTTGTTACAGAAGCAACCTTCTTAATTTTCCTGTTTGGAGGGTTGTAGCAACAGAGTAGGGAGCAAACAGCTCAGAACTCTAGGGAGTTGCTGGGGTGGGGTTGGGTGGGCGGGAGAAGCTTGGAGCTGTGATTTTAAGACCCTGTTTTAACATGTCTAAAAGAAGGTTTTGAGCTTTAACACGTTTCAGATGATTTGTTTCCCAGTCTGTCCACCCTTCTGGGCAGGGAGTTCCTCCAGAGCAAGGGCTGGTTTGGTTAACGCATCTTCCCAGCCTGTCACCAGGCCTGGCACACAGTAGGCACTCAAATATTTGTTGAAGGATGCAATGGAGAGACAAAGCATAGTATAAATAAGGATGAGCTTCTGTTAGACCAGTAGGAAATGTGAGACCCTGGTTCACTGGTGGAAACCCCAGGAAAATGAGAGAAAAAAAATCCGGGCAAAATAATGCAATTTATTAAATATTTCCTTCTCTACTCCAATTTTTGCTTCACTTCATGGGCTTATGTCCATTCAGTGAAAGGGAGAATAATTTAGCTCTATATAAGTATTGGTCAAAATGGGGTTCTTGTGTCTGCGAGGTCAACTCAGATGGGGAGAGCGCCACGGGTCAAACCCCAACGAGCATCTTTCTCTCCTATTCGGAGGACTGGCTGGCGTCGGTCTCAGGGAGACTACATCTCCCAGCATGCCGCACAGGTGTCCGGGAGGGCGTGAACGCAGCCTTGGCGCGATGCTCTGTGGGAGTTGTAGTTTTCACTGGGTCAGCTCGAACGGGGCGGGGGGGAGGGTGCCGCAGCCTTGTAGTAAAGCAAGACCACGTGATCGGAAAAGCCGCCGTTTGCCTTTGAGCCGGAAGAGGATGTCCGGGTTGACAGACGCCGGGTCTCAGAGCGGACCAATTGGCTGCCTAGGCTGAGACGTTGGCGTTTGAAATCAGCCAATGGCAGGCAGACGCTGGAGCTTCCTCTCCGCCCACCTCGCTCGTCCCGCGAGTGCTCGGAGCGGCGCGGCGGCGGGAGTCGCGGCCGAGCGGATACCGAGGGGAACTCGAGGTAGCGGGGAGCGGCGACGGGCGCGACGCGGGCTCTCCCGGCGCCGGGCAGGCGGGGCCGTCCGCCGCGGGCCGCCTCGCTTCCGTCGCTTTTCTTTTCTTTTAGGCGCTTCGGGGCGGCAGGCCCGGGGGGAGGGGCCGGGCCGGGGGCGGCGGGCCGGCTGCGGCTGGAGTTAGGGGTCCGGGGGCGCCGGCCGGCGGATCGGGGCGCTTCAGGGACGGCGCGGGGCCGGAGAACGAGTCCGGACCGAGGGCGGGGGGCAGGGAGCGGGGGGCGGGGAGAGTTCCGACGGCGGTGGGCGCGCAAGCTCTGCGCAGGCGCGGAGGCCGGGGCCCCGCAGTTTTCTGGGTCCCGGTCCCGCGGCCCCCGCGGCCCGGCCCCGGCCCCTCGGTGGGGCCTCTGACGCACCGGTGCTCCTGTTCCGCAGATGACCGGCTCTAACGAGTTCAAGCTGAACCAGCCGCCCGAGGACGGCATCTCCTCGGTGAAGTTCAGCCCCAACACGTCGCAGTTCCTGCTGGTGTCGTCCTGGGACACGTCGGTGCGCCTCTACGATGTGCCCGCCAACTCCATGCGGCTCAAGTACCAGCACACGGGCGCCGTGCTCGACTGCGCCTTCTACGTAGGTGTCCGCCGCCGCCTTTGTTACTGTATCCACCTGGTGCTACTGTGCCCGCGTTAGTAGCAACCTAGTAGCCACCCTCTTCCGGCGCCGGGTTTCTGGCGTTGGGGGACGTGCAGACGTCGGAAACTCGGTCTCCTCTTAAAAGTGGAGTCGAACAACCCTGCACACTGTCCTGACATGTGACAGTTGGGTTTGAAATTTGCAACCAGAAGGTAAAACCCTGGCTGCCTTTATTTGAAGGAGGGATTAGTGACTAGTAAATAGGAAATTGTCTCTTGACTCAGCCGTTCTTCCTTAACTTCCTGGCAGCGGTTCCCTCGCTGCTCACTTGCTTTATTTTTGTGTGCTGTGTTCTGTGGGTGTTTTTTTTTTTTTGAGAGTGAATAGTTAAGACCAGTGTATGTCATCCTGAGCATACACTGAACAGTTGGCTGGGATTTTGAAGCTCTAAAGCTCCGTCAGTTTTAAATGGCTTGAAACTTTTATCTTGTAGGATCCAACACATGCCTGGAGTGGGGGATTAGATCACCAATTGAAAATGCACGATTTGAACACGGATCAAGGTAATACGGCCTTTTGCCAGTTTACTTTTTGCTCAGCTGGTGTACTAGAGTATAAGGGTTTGTTAAGAAAAATGGTTGTTAAATTGCTTAATTCCTAAGTGGGATAGATGCAAGCCAAAATTGTTTATATTCAGGATTTTTTGTTTAAATGATTAAGCCATTTAGTTACTGATCACAAAATAGTATGCGTGTATTTCTTTGGTCAAGCCCATTCCAATCTCCATCTCCATCACTTACGGGAAGGGGGCACTTAAGTCTTTGACCTTCACCTTGTCCTCAGAGGTGAACTGAACGGCTTCCAGGATGGGGCTGATATTTCAGTTCTCCTTTCAGAAACCAGTTTAACTTAGATGGAAGGAGGATAGGTTTAAAAAATCTAATGTCCTGAAATAGCCGTCCTGTCCAGGTACTGTATTAATCCTACTTGTGTCATCGCTTAGCGTAGAAGGTGCTTTGGTGGCATTTATTGGATGAACAACAAGGTGGCCCATTTTCTCTTGATTGTTTCTGAAGGGCCAGGTAGGAAATGACTTAACCACATTTCTGTGGTGACTTCAGTGCACGGTGAGGATGGTGATGGAGCCCAAATGCATGGAGCTCTCTAACAGAACTTTTTTTGGGGTGGGGGGGTGTATGCATACCTTAGACACAGATGTACTTGAGGAGATGGCAAGTCACAGCCATGACTAGATGAGTAGGACTTGGACAGTGGGAGCATGGAAAGAGGCTGGGTGCAGTATTTTGTCAAAAAACTAACCCAATTGAAGAGGCTTTTGCAGGAAAGTCACTTTGCATGGTTTTAGAACTGTAGGTGTGCGGTTTTGTTTGCTAGCAGCTGATTCTATGTAATAAGTTTCAGGTTTAGGTCCTATTTGTTCAAAAACTTAGGAAAAAACCCACTAAAGAGCAAACGTAAAAGCATTTTGATGCTGGAGACCACAGTTGAGAACTCGCTGTTTATTCTCCAAAGAACTTGCTGAACTTACGAGGTTTTTTTTCTTGTGTAAATGACATGTTTTAAACAAGTAGCTTTCCTGTTTGAGGATCAAAACCACATACTGTTTTGTGTTGTACCCCTAGCATTTGGCATAGATCCTGGCACATAGTGAACGTTTAGTAGACGTCAGTTGAACGAATGAGTGAGATAGTGACGTGTTGAAATTGAAAGGGAAGAAGTTATGTTTGGGAGTTTGACCCATCAGGCAAACCATGTGAAGTAATCGAGAGATCCCGCGCCTTCTTCACCCCAGATCTCAGATCATCTGTCACCACGTTAATAAGTTTCTTACAAGCATTGGCTTAATGTGTTAAGTTTTACTCAGATCCAGAAGACAAATTATCTGCTCGTCTCTGCATCAAGTCTGCCTTGAGCCACCTGCCATGTATCAGAACCTACACTGGGTACAGTCCGAAGTAGAGTTAAACAAGTGTTTAAAGGGATCTAGAATCAAGTGAGGAAAATAACACCGTCATTTCGATGAAATCTGAAGCTCAAGTCTGCCTTTGATATGCACCGTGCCGGGACTCGGACGGCACCGCAGGGAAGAGAGGACCTGGCTCTCGTCGTGGAGAAATTGTCCTCTGTGTGGACGCTCCCTTAGGGTGGTGGGCATGGGTTCACGACAGTTGAACGAATGTCCTCCTGTGGTTCACTTTAAGAATCTTTGTGTAGTAGACGAAGTAAAACTCGGCTTTTTGTTTGTTTTTCCAATAGAGAATCTCGTTGGAACGCATGATGCCCCTATCAGATGTGTTGAGTACTGTCCAGAAGTCAATGTGATGGTTACTGGCAGTTGGGATCAGACTGTTAAACTGTGGGATCCCAGAACTCCGTGCAATGCCGGGACCTTCTCGCAGCCGGAAAAGGTAGGTGCTTTATATTCGTAACAGGAATTACGGTCCTTGGGGTGATTTGGTGCATGTTTGATGAATGTGGTATTGAACGTGGAGGCTAAGACTGGACACGTTTATTTTAGAAACCCAAATACGTAGAAATATTCTGATGCAAAAGAAAATTTATTTTGCTCAGGTTTTTTCTGTCAGTTGTGTGTGTACTGCAGAGCGCTAGCTTACATGGTGAATTTCCCATGTGTTGTTAACACTTTATATCCCAGGACTGAGCGGTCATTTAGCAGACACTGTTCAATTCCCTCAAGTGGGGTTTGACGTGGCCAAACCAGAAAGTGGGGTGGAGCGTCACTCATTCACTGACGACCTGAGGGTCCGCTTGCGCTTACTGCTAAGAGGGTGCAATGGCTCGTTTCAAGTTTAGCGAGAAAGGTGGCCTGTATTCTCTGGCTTTTACCAATTGCTTGTTTACTTTTAATACTGACAGATGTAGTGCGAAGGCTCTAGTGAACCAGGCGCCTGAGACGGACCCGTGTGGTGGTGTAACCGCCTGCTCTGCGCGGCGACCGTGTCATGGGCCTTGGCGCTCTGCCCTCCCCAGGCTCGTCAGGTGGTAGTTGGTTTCACAGATGGACGGCTCCAGCAGCTCGGAGGTGTCCCTCACCTGGGCCCATTTCCTCGGTGGGGACGCGCTGTTCCGTCCTCTTGGCCCTGTCACGTGCTGCAGTGCGTCCAAAGAGCCATTATTTTTGTCACTTCAGAGTCGAATCTGCTCCTGGCAAGACCTTTGTTCAGAATGAAATAATTGCATTGTTTCTGGTTTTGATTGATGGTCGCATGTAGCATGTTACGGGCCGTGATGAATTGCTGACGGAGTCTCCCGTAATGGACAGCCACACTGAAGCAAGCTGCTTATTGGTTCAGCAGGGTTCATTATGTCACTTTTTTTAATACTTCCTTTGATGGATGTATATACCTAGTCAGTAGCATGACAGTGGTTTCGCTTGATTTATGGTCAGTGGGGATGGAAAGCACTATTAGAATCCTGTGTCACCTGTATAAAGATTTAAGATAAAATTTCCAGTCTGATTGTACTATTATAAATTGATTTCTTTCTGGGTTCTGTGTTTTTTAAGTTTGGTGTTTCATGGGACTTAGGTTAATTTCTGTTTTTCTACATTTTGTTTTTTGAGTAAGCTATGGTAAATCATATACTTTTCTTATTTAAATATGCCTATATTAAATTTACTGTTTTGAATATTTTTAATTTCTTATTTTCCCCTTGGTCAGAATAGTTGTTGATTTTTAAGGCCAGGTTATGGCGACTATTGGGTTGTTACATTGTTAACCATAACTTTTGTTTTTTTGACTAGTGGTGTGTTGTGAACACATTAGCGATTATTATCCGCGTGGTTTAGCATGTTAAAGAGATGTCTTACTATGTTACAGGGCCTTTTCATGTTTCACAGTGGTTCTTCAGGTGTTAAAATAGTACATCAGATTAGAGTTGCTGAAAAAATAAATAAATGAGAGTTGCTTATTAACTGAAAGTCATAATCGGCAACAGTTTTGTATTTGAAGTTTAGATTTAAAAATAAAAGATTCATCATCATCAGGAAAATACATTTTGCCACCATTTTCATGAATTTGCTTTCATGTATTTGGCCTCCGAATAACATATTTGAAAATAACTGCTTTAAATCCTCATGAGCACTTTAAATCCTGCATATAGGAAATTTTATTAGTATAAAGGATTTTTGTAGAAGTTGTTTTAATATTGGAAAATGGCATTATGAGGGAAAAACACTTTTATAGGAGAAAATGCTTTTTAAATTTTTTCTAAAGATGGACTCTGTCTTGCGTGTTCAGTATGATGTCAGGGCACAAGAATTTGCTTTGTCATATGCCAGTCCTTTGCCCTTTTCTTTTAATTTTGAGTTCATGTGCCACCAAAAGCAACTAGAGCTCGTTAGTGTGGCTCCCTCACTCTCCCTGGAGCAGCCTGGGAAGGTCAAGACTTAGAGTCACAGCTGAGATCTTGTTCCAGAAGCTGGTCATGGACGGGTAACTTTGAACACGATTGTTCTGTGAAAGGTGCCTGGAATTATTTTATGGCTTTATTGTCTCTTTTTGAGTATTTTTTATACTTTTATGTTGTCACTAAATGAAATAAGGTTGGAAAAGTTGTTTAAAAATTTAACTTCATTTAGTAACGAAGAGAGTCAAGTCCTCAAGTGTTTTTGGAATTAACTGGAATGTACATTATATGACACTTGGGTTTATTACTTTGTGTAAATTAGTTGGCTTGTGTAACTGTAGTATTTAAATTTGGTGCCTGTGTTTTTGGGAACCTGATCAGCTAACTTTTTTATGGTTTTATGATTAGTGGCTTTATTTTGGGGCAAAATGTCGTTTTCAGGCAAGTAGATACTTTTTACAGGTTTTGGTTTTCCTTGAAAGGTGTACACCCTCTCAGTGTCCGGAGACAGGCTGATTGTGGGCACCGCGGGCCGCAGAGTGTTGGTGTGGGACCTGAGGAACATGGGCTACGTGCAGCAGCGCCGGGAGTCCAGCCTGAAGTACCAGACGCGCTGTATCCGAGCCTTTCCAAACAAGCAGGTACCGGCCTGCGCCCCCCTGTGTTTTGGGATTTGAAAATAATAGGCTCTTATGTAATGATGGTTTGGTCACTGCCTTTTAAAAACTACTCCCTTTTTTTGAAGCAGTGATTTAGAAATTGTCAAGTATGTTTTTGACATCCTTGTATTAAAAGGTGGTGTGTTAACCCAGTTTTAGAGATGAGCTTGGTGTTCAGGGAGGTGAAGTAACTTGCCAGGTTTGCTAGAGGTCTCCTGTTATCTTGTCCACCCTGGTCCAGGATGCTGGGCAGTGGACAGGAATCCAGGAGAGTTCTGCAGGTACTTAAGGTTACACATCAGCAAATTCACACTCGAATCTGGAAATGAAGGATTATGGGATTTGCTGCCCCCCCCCCCAACCTCTGTAACCCCAATACTAACAGGTCTTCAGCAAGTCTAGCAGCAGAATGTGGGTTTTTTAGAAGAATGCCCCTGAGGGTAGGAGGCAGTGCCCTCATGTAACACCCAGGAATCACTCTCGATGTGCAGGGTAACTCGCCCTCCCGCCTCCTTGCTGAAGGAACTCACCCTGATTAGTAGTGAGCCCTTCTGCCCGCAAGTCCTCGAAGTGCTGGCGGGAGTTAGTTGGTAGCGTGGCAGCTGCTCTAGGGGTTTTGCAGGAGGAACAGGCGTTACAAGCAGCAGCTGGCCAGGAATCCTGGCGTCGCCTGGTCGTGGAGCTGGGGCCACCATGTCAGTTGTTCTCTGGGCCTTTATCTAAAAGGCTGGTACCTCCAGTGGTGAGACTTGAGATTTAAATACATGATTAAAATATGCTTGCATTTATAAGTATTTTTGTCTTACATCTAAAATTTTCTGTCAGAGCATATCTCCAGTTTATAATGGAAGTTTAACTAACAGTAAGATTTTACTGATTTTTCTGTCTCCATAAGTAGTTTTTTAGTAGTAAATCTTAACCTTGAAGAATTAAAATAAAAAAGAAATGAAATATTTTTGTATTTATCTTATCTTTTACTTTGACATAAAAAAAAAGTGATGATAGTCTTATTTTAAAAATAAAACGAAGTATTAGTGTTCTTAAAATTTTGGCATAGTTATAACTGTTAGAACAGCTTAGCCCTCTGCTGAAAATTGGCCATGCTTACTTCCCTTTCTGAATAACCTGCTGTAGCGTAGGTTGCGTCTGAGCATCAGCACCTTGTTTTGGACCTGGATTCACCGTTCTTGGCTTTCTCTGGTTCCCCTGGCAGGGCTACGTTCTGAGCTCTATTGAGGGCCGAGTGGCAGTGGAGTACTTGGACCCCAGCCCTGAGGTGCAGAAGAAGAAATATGCCTTCAAGTGCCACAGGCTGAAAGAAAATAACATTGAGCAGATCTACCCAGTCAATGCCATCTCCTTCCACAACATCCACAACACGTTTGCCACAGGTGAGCATGGTGTGCTGTCTCTAGTTGTTGAGATGGTTTAAGCCTGTGATTGAACACTAGACATTTATACTTAGGCAGAGCTTTAAAAAGATCACGTTTGCTTTTTATGATATTTGGGGGGGAAATCTGGTACAGTACCTCTTGGGGGACAGTGTTATTTCTGTGATCTTAAAAATAAGCATTTGCAACGATAATGGTTATTTTTTTATCTGCTTTCAAGGATCATGTTTTTAACTTTTTCAAAATTACTTGCAGGTGGTTCTGATGGATTTGTTAATATTTGGGATCCATTTAACAAAAAGCGACTGTGCCAGTTCCATCGGTACCCCACCAGCATCGCGTCTCTTGCCTTCAGTAATGATGGGACCACACTCGCAATAGCATCGTCCTATATGTATGAGATGGATGACACGGAGCATCCCGAAGATGGAATCTTCATCCGCCAAGTGACAGATGCAGAAACAAAGCCCAAGTGAGTGCCTCACCTGTGCGCCAGCCTTTCTGCATTCAGCCCAGGATTTATTAATTTTTCCAAACCCATGAATAGCATTGTTGATGCCTGCCTGATATCACAGTGGACGGGGGGTGGAGCTGATTTTATCTCGCTCTCCCAAGCTTTCAATATCCGTGGGTTGATAGATGTCTGATGGGTAGACTTGAGCCTCGCTGTCTGTAGAGGGGCTGTCGGGCTCCCACTCTTCTCGAAAGGTTGATAGTTGAATCTCCGGAGTTAGTACCAGCTCATTGCTGAAAATTAAGTTGAGGAATTCAAGAATAATTTGCTTAAGCAAATTCTATTTAAGATATTGAAGAATTTGAACTGCCAAAAATCTTTCCTCTCCACAGAGGTTGCTTCTCTAATATTTACACAAAGTGCATGACTTTCGGGTCTTGTTGGAACCCAGAGTGATGTGGCCTTGCCTGGAATAGCAAAGGTCCTTGGTTTTGAAATTGTCACAGACGACCTCTTTGGCTCTTGGTTGGCAGAGAGGAACCATTTACAGTTTTTGGAACCAAGGGGGCAAAGCTCTTAAGTACCTGCACCAGGCTTAAGGGAAAACTGATGCTGAGGCACTTGTTAAACCATGAAAATACCCATCCAGGCGTCTTGTCCTGTTTGTTGTCCCTCTGCACGCAGGCCCTTGCAGGAAGTCCTACATAAATATTTATGGAATACGGAATGTTTTCAGGATTTCTCTATTTTTCTGAATTAAAGTGGTAGAGCACCCTTGCTAAATTGGTTGAGTCCTCGCGAGGGGCAGAGTATTAAATACTCAACTTTTACAGGGTTGACTTTAGACAGACAGCATGTGAGCCTTTTGGGCGAGGCTCTGTCTGCATTTGCTCTCACTTCGCGTCTCGTCCTGGCCGCCATTTGATCTCATGCTGTCCTTGTTTCTTTTGAACTTGTAGGTCACCGTGTACTTGACAAGATTTCATTTACTTAAGTGTCATGTTGATGATGATAAAACAGTTTCTATTCCATAATGGTGGATTTATTACTTTTAACAAAGAAACCAGAGAAAATACTAATTTTAATATAAGAACCTAAAAATAATGGATAAGAGGTTTTTATTGATTTTTTTTTTAACACTTAAGTGCATGAGATGGTCTGATGGTTTGTTATTCGGGCACGCAGACCTGGAGGCAGCCACTACGCTTTTGAGAATCAGTTTGACATTAATGATTTTGTTTCCACTGTGGAAATAAATGTTTGTAAATAAATACAGATAATAAAAATCCCTTTGCCTTTTTCTGGACCTTAAATGGTAGAGGAAGAGGCTCTCGAGCCATTTGTTTCTTTTGCTGGTTACAGTTGCTCCTTCTCAAGCTGCTCAGACTGCCTCACGAGGAGGTTAATCTACAATTAAACAGTATTTCCTCCTGGCCGTCCGTTATTTTCTGAAGCAGATGGTCCATCATTTCCTGGGCTGTTAAACAAAGCGAGGTTAAGGTTAGACTCTTGGGAATCAGCTAGTTTTCAATCTTATTAGGGTGCAGAAGGAAAACTAATAAGAAGACCTCCTAACATCATTTTGTGACTGTAAACAATTATTTATTAGCAAACAATTGATCCCAGAAGGGCAAATTGCTCGAGTCAGTAATGAGCTGAGAAAAGACAGAGCATATCTGTGTATTTGGAAAAATAATTGTAACGTAATTGCAGTACATTTAGACAGGCATCTATTTGGACCTGTTTCTATCTCTAAATGAATTTTTGGAAACATTAATGAGGTTTACATATTTTTCTGACATTTATATAGTTCTCATGTCCATTTCAGTTGCCCAGCCGCTGGTGATTAAGGTTAAAAAGAAAAAAATGACAGTGAGAATGCGATTCATTTCAGCGTAATGCCCTGAGGCAGAGCAGGGACGTGGCCTGGCCTGTTCTAGGTGGTGCCGGCAGCGCTGTGGTCAGACTTTGTTCCACTTACGTGCAGATGTAGGTTTCTGAATGGGACTTGGACCGTTACCGAATCGTAATATATTCATGATGTATTTTTAAAAATTCTTTGGTGCAGAGAACGGTCTTGTTTTTATTTTTTAAGTATTTCAGTGAAAGCTTGGTGTAGTTTGATCCATCTTGTGAAACGTGTTTTCTTCGTTGCAGGTCCACCTAGCCGTCTCGTGGAGGTGGTTTCTCTGTGGGAAGCTGTTTCCTCCCTGCAGACACGTTCTGTTCCGGGGATGCATGCGGTCGCGTGGATGCGGCGCTAGTGTGTGGGTTTCCCTGTGTTCCGTCGGGTGCGGACCTTGTCTGCGCCTGTCCGTGCCGGCTCCGGGGCAGGGAGCCGGTGTCCCTGTGCAGCGGCCGAGGAATCGTCTCCCACTCCCAGTTTTTCCTGAGCCGCTTGGGCCCTTGTGTAGAATAATCTGACCCTGTTACTGTCACGCTGTCTAATAAACGAGCGACTCAGACCCTTATATGTTGGGCGTTTTTAAATGTTGGTAATTACTGTAATTTACTTGGTAAAAAGGCTTGCGCAGAGCAGACCCCTCCGTCGGGCCTGTGGGGATGGCGCTTTGCCTTCGGTCCACGCTGCCTCGTTCAGCTACATCCCCTTTGAGTTCGGTGGGATTCAGTCCTGGTGAGGTGATCTGCCGGAGCCCTGCCATTCCCCTCGTGCCCCCCTGCTGGCTCAGCGGGGCCTTTGCGCCAACTGCGCGGCGTTACGGGTGGGCATGGACTGCTGGGGGCAGCGGCGACGCCCTTGGGCAGGACCCCCCTGGACGCGCTGGTGCTGGGCGCCCGTGCCGCTCGCCTCCCCCTGCTGCGTCCTTTCCTGTGCGCGGAACCAGACGAGCCGTCCCCTCCACGCGCAGTCAGGAGCCCTGGGAGGGTAAATAATGTAATAGCCGGAGCTGGCCGATGGCAGTGGGTCCTTGGTGGGATTGTGCACTTTCTAAAGTCACAACCACTTGGCTGAGGACAGAGCACAAACCTAAAATGTTCCAGGGATGGAGGCTAAGCATCGTGAAGGGAGACTGAGTGACAGCAGTGTTGGGGACCTGTCTGAGGCGGTGGGACAGCTGGGTGTCCTCTTGTCTCTTGGAACCAAACGAGTCCTCCCCTCAGTGTGTGCTGGGCCGCCCTGCGGGCCCCTGGCTGGCTCCACAGCTCGCCTTGTCCCCGGTGACCCAGGTGTAGTGTCAGCGTTTTCGTTGCCCTCCTGTACCAAGTTTTTCTTTCTACTTCTGTCTCTTCCTTCCGTTTGCCTTGTTTCCTCTCTGCTGTGCCATCCCACCTCCTTAAAGGGCCCCTGCCCACCCGGGGAGTGCAGCAGCCTCGGTCCCCGCCCTCAGTCTTCTGTCCGGTGGAGCAGGGGCCCGAGTGTGCAATGCCTGTGAGTTCCGCCGAGCACACGGCGGTCAGTGGGGCGCGTGCAGGAGGCGGTAAACACGGCTGCCTCTGGTGCGTGTGATGCGCGTCCGTCTGCCCTCCTGTGTGTTCTGTTAAACGTCGTGGCTTCCTGACCTGGTAGCAGATGCCCTGCCACCTCCAACTGGAACAGACAGCTCTGAACCCCACGGCACTTTAGGAACTTGCTCTTTTTCGCGAGCTGTTCTTGGGGTCCTGCCGAGCTCACAGTAGCCCTTTAGTTACTTTACGAGAAAGCTGCTCCGAGGCCTGCAAATCGCCAGGCAGGACTGCTGCCTGTCAGGGTGCTTCGAGGAGGGGTGGGACTGGCCCTCCCTGGGGGTTCTGACAGGAGATGGGAGTGTCCTGGTGGCAGCTGCCTCTGGTTCTGCGTCCACCATATAGATGCTTCAGCTGCATTAGCAGGTTCTCCTTGGTTTGGGGGAAATCCAGGCCCTGTTAGAGGGAGCGAGGCCGGCTGCCCCGTGACCTTTACCTTGCCGTCCAAGCCCTGCATTGCTGGGCCTGTCAGTCATCTTGGTATTTCCCAGGGCTCTGCTCCGCCCTGGCTCTTCAGGGGAGAGGGCTCTGGTCAGGCAAGACGGGGTCCTTCCCCAGGGAGGAGACTGCGCGAGGGCCTCCCGAGAGCCTGGAGAACTGGCAGTGCAGAGGTGCCTGTAGCTGTTCCGCTGGTGCTCCCCGGATGCTTTGACCTGCGCCTCTGCTCTCTCCCGCCATCTCCTCCCCGCCGCTCCCCGCTGCATTTTACTTTAACCAGCCCCCCGACACGGATTCTTGGCGTGCCCGGCTCTTTGCCTCGCTGTTCCTCAGACGCGCCGAGCCCCACCTTCACTGTGCTCGGGGGTTTCCTTTTTCTGAACTGCTCTCGCCAGGTGCTGCTCGAGATCCCTTTTCCACGGAGCCTCTGGGCTCCAGTTCACAAGTGAGGGGCTGACTCCGAGCTCCGAGGAGGCGTCCCCTGCCTGTGTGCCTGCGGCAGTTTCTCACACACCTGGAGGTCTACTCTCCTTGTGTACGTCCCTCGCGCTCTCATCTACCTTCTGTCGGGAGCGGGGACCGTGTCCCTGTACTCTGACGTGTAAACGCTGGGCGCCTTGGATGTTACTGAAGGATTGAGACAGTCCCTTTTTCAAAATAATTTTCAATATAATTTTGGACAGTGTACAGCGCACTGGGCATGTGACCTTTGCTAATTCATTCAATAGGCCTTTACTAACTGACAGGAAAACTCAGAATCACACCCATAAACCCACCATCCAGATTTTAAAGTGTTACTATTTTGCTGTATTTCATCTCCTTGTTTTAAAATAAAACTTTGCACATACTTAAACGTCTCTGGGCCGTCTTTCACTCAGGAAAGGACTGATTTAAGCTCTCAGGACTAGTTACAGCAGTTTCCTTTAAAAATGGCACCTGGCCACGCTGCTTTGGAACTAAGAGAACGAGGGTGGCCAAGCCGGTGGCCGCAGACACCGATTGGACTGTTGGATAAAAGGCACTTTCCCTCGATCAGCGGGGTGTGGCAATAGTGCTTTCATCTCCGAGGGTCCCGCGAAACTTGTCCTGGGGTTGTCGTGGGCACTGGCTTCTTGGAGAGGCACACAGGTGGGCAAGAGTAGATCTACAGCTTTCGTGTAGAAACCAGTACAATAATTCGTAAATAATACAAGAATAAACCGTGTTCACGCACTCACCGCTGTGAGCCTACATCCACCCACCCCTGTGTTTTGGGTCCTGATGGGAGGAAGCCTGAAGGCAAAAAGTAGAGTGTGCTGTGGTTAACCGAGGACTGTGGTGGGGCCCCGTTCAGTGTAACCCCTAATTTGGCAACCAGCTCAGCAGATTTTATTTTATATTTTAAATATGTTTTTATTGATTTTTAGAGAAGAAAGGAAGGGAGAGGGAGAGAGAACATCGGTGAGAAACTTCCTGCACGCCCTCTCCTGGGGATCAAGCCCGCAACCCGGGCATGTGCCCTGGCGGGGAATGGACCCGGCGACCTCGCGGTGCATGGGCCGACGCTCAACCGCTTGGCCACACTGGCTGTGCTCTCGGTGTATGTTAAGTGAAAAACAGTTGGTTTAATTGCGTCGTTTTCCTTCCCGGGGCTGCAGTACACGGTGGTGTTGCTTCCAAATCGCCTGTCCTGGACGGAGGTGGGAACGCTGGGCCTTATCGAGCTTTCCCGTAGCAAGGTGCTGGCCTGATGCCCCTCGAAGGCTCATTGCCAGTGATTTATTTCACTAATTTCCCAACAAATATTTCACCTCTGCCCATCCCAGCCAACTCCGCACAGTTAACACAAACCCGAAGAAGCCATGCGCATTACACCCACCGGTCTCCAAAGCACCGGGGCGGCTTTTGCAGTGCTGCAACCGAGGACCCTCCGTCCCCTCTGTAGGACTCCGTTACAGGCTATCGCCGTCATTTAAAACCCATGTACCCGGACTCCTGACCCTGTTATAACATCGCTTTATAATTCTCAAAGTACTTGGCTCTCAAAGGTTTTCTGCGCACCAGCCACGCGTTCTTAGAGTCCGGGCGATTTGTCTTCGGTGTTCCATTACCCACAGCCCCTCAGCCGGTAAGACCCCACGCTCCTGGTGGATTGCCTGACAGAAATCCCTCAATCCCTTCATTATTTCGCAGCTGAGGGTGGCAGTCCGCTGTTAGCGCTCTCCAGTTAAAGAAATCCCCGCGCTCGGAACAATGGCCATTACGCCTCCATCAAGCTTTGGGTGCAGAACCGGCTCCCGCTGGGTTCACCGTTAGTTCATCAAGGTGCGGGTGACGCTGCGGAGAAGCACAGCTTCCCTCGTGCGACCCACAGAAAGGCGGTTGTGGGGACGGGGGATGAGTGTGCTAATTATTTGCTGCTCACCAGGGGAACGTCGGCTCGGTCACGAGACGTCCAGGATGGGCGCTGCTGGCCAGGCCTTCTGTTTGCTCATGTCCACAGAACGTGTCCTGTCAAGGGCTGGACCTCACCTTTGCTTTGCAATGAGAGCCATCATTTCAAAACACCCCATGCTTATGCTGCCAATGATTATCCGCGGTTTTTAATTTTAAAAATATGTTTTCGTTGACTTCAGAGAGAGGAAGGGAGAGGGAGACAGAGAGAGAAACTTCCACGATGAGAAAGAGTCATCGATCGGCTGCCTCCTGCACGACCTCGGCATGTGCCCCGACCGGGAACTGAACCATGATCTCCAGGTCAACCGCTGAGCCACGCCAGCCAGACCACGGTTTGTTTTTGACCGAGATCCGAAGCTGTTGATGAGTAAGAGAAATCTCATTCATTGGGTCCCCACTCAGGAGAGGAAGCGCCTGCGATCAGAGGGGACGGATGCCTGAGGCGTGGATTCCTGGTGATAGCACACGTTGTTGGTAATACTCGATCTGCCCATTGAACGGGGCTTCTGCCTGGAGCCCCTTGAGTAGCCGCCCACATAGTTGAGGGTGGGCACCTTTCCTATTTCTAAGGACACACTTGTTGGCTGAAAACAGAAACACTTTGATTTACCTGTGACCTCGAGGCTGGTGGTTGGGGATGAACCTTTGGGACCGTACAGAGGAACTAGCCTCTGGGGACTAACTGGGAGGCAGTGGGACTCATCTGAAATCTACACTTAAACTGGGTCATCAGGCAAATTTTTAATTTGGCCGCCAGTCAAAATTTCAGCACAGTTTTTTTTTTATTATGGGTCCAAAATGGGTAGAACTCAGAAGAGAGGATTATGCCTGATTTTTTGTTGTTGTTTTGGCCGGTGTGTAGACCTCTTCTGCCAACATTCCTGGTTGATGTTCATCTTTTTAATCTAAACTGCTCTCCCTCCGTAGTGCTTCCTAGGGGAGTGGGTGAGGAGAGATCAGTCAGGGGAAGTTGTTTTTAGTACTTGTCGCCTTGAGCATCTCACTGTAGACTGGGAATTAAAGGGACACAAAAAAAATTGTCTGTAAAAGTTCTGTTTTTGGCATCTCGGGAGACGGACTTTGCCAGAGAGGGCCGTGGCCACGTGGGAGGGTGGCCCCTGTGCCCGGTTGAAGCCTGTAATGCTCGTGGGTGTAATTACGTTGCTTTGGGGAGGAAGGGGGTCATTTTTGTTTTTATTAGCCCTCCAGATATATAGATAAAGGTCAGGGATTAGAAGCTGAAGAAGTCAGTTCGAGACAAGGCCCCTCTGACTTATATCAGAAAACTCGCTGAATGAGGGGTGCCCCACCCCTCAGACGTCCAGAGAGCTGACTCCTAAAAGGCTGCTGAGAGCCCGGCCTCTCATTGAGGGCAAGGGCCTCAGAAAATGCGGAGTCCTGGCCGTCCTAATGGGATCATCCATCACTGCCAGCCGCTCGCTGGAAAAAGTGTCAGGGTCTCTCAGGACAGCCGCGTAACCCACAGGACCGGAGCCCGTGCCAGGCCGAGGGTCACGATGCCACACCACCTCCTCCCGGACACTGCTGCAGCCAATCACACAGGTCTGTAATTCAGGTTGCCCCTCACTCTTTGATTTTCCCTCTGCCCCCCCCCCCCCCCGTGTCCTCTCCCCCTCTTTCCCTTCACTCAACAGGCAGATAATAAAAGTCATCTGTGTGGAAGTTGACTTAGAAAAATAGGGCCACTGGTGGGTTTCAGAAAAGGGTGCTCGAGACTCCATCATGCCATTTGGTCTGGGCGCTGGTGGTTGGCAGTGGGTACATTGCCTGCCCACAAAACCAGGCACTGGGTCCAATCTGGTAGGTGTTATGCCAGGAAATGATGGGGCCTTTGGAAGGCACAGTGAGCGGTGCATTAGAACAAGGGCCCAGGCACTGCAGAGGGCTCTGCCCAGCAGTAGCTTAGGAGGTGCTCTCATCCCCACTTCTGCACCCTCTCAGGGTTAGCAGAACACACCTTGGGAGTTTCAGAAGTCAGCACAGGTTTGGGGAACCATGAGATTAAAAAAAAAAAAAGTTTTTATTGATTTCAGAGAGAGGAAGGGAGAGGGAGAGAGAGAGAAACATCAATGATGAGTCATTGATCGGCTGCCTCCTGCACGCCCCCTACTGGGGATCGAACTCACAACCCGGGCATGTGCCCTGACGGGTAATCGAACCGAGACCTCCTGGTTCATAGGTTGATGCTCAACCGCTGAACCACACTGGCTGGGTTGGTACCATGAGATTTTAAAAAAACATATTAGGTGATTATTTGGATGGTATCTAGATCTTCCAAGTCTAATAATGTTGAAGAGAGATGTTTGGAAAATATTGTGAGCTCACTTGTTCTTGAAGCAGAATTTCTACCTGGAAATAAGCCTTCTTTGGAAAGTGTGGAGTAGTGATGGCAGCGTTGGGCTGGTTGTCAGGAGACTGAGGTCTGACCCACTGAGGTCTGCCGAGGGTGCGTCGGGGACCTGAGGGACCAGCGTCTTCTGAAAAGCTCTACCCGAGCTGGCGTTGCCTGGTCTGTGGGCCCTCGGCCTTTTAGAAGCAGAGGCTCTCAGCTTCTACAAGTGTGGGCTGAAGTCTCCTAAGTATTTGAGTAGATGAAGGTTTTGAGTAAGAAAAACAAGTGTTTAAGCTCTTCCTGCACAGAGTCCTTAACTGACTTCATCACACCCGCATTCCCCCCCCACAGGACACCGCATCATTTTTTCCCTTGCATAGTGCTCCCTCTCTCAGCAAATCAACAAGGGTGGTATTATTAACCCATTGAACAGATGAGCAAACCACAGAGGTTAAGTAACATCCCCCAGGTCCCACAGCTAATGCAGGCAGACCTCGCTTTATTGTGCTCCATAGATGTTGTGTTTTTACAAACCAAAGGCAAGACCCTCCACCAGCAAAAACTTACTTAACTGTGATACTTTATTGCTGGGGTCTGGAGCCACACCTGCGGTGCCTCTGAGGTGGGCCTGTACCTGGGGACCAGGATTCACCCCCAGCCTGACTCCAGAGAGTGAGTCCTTAACCGACAACATCATTTTGTTTATCTGTAGAGATCACAACATGTATTTTCTGTCATTCATTCGTTTTTTCATATTTTATATAAATATGTATTGACCCCTGTATACCAAGCTCCAGACTCTGTGGTAGGCTCATCCATTGGTAAGTTAGTCTCCAGTTTATTCCCAAACAAGTTCCTCGGTTTATCTTCAACTACACTCGTCCCTCCTCCCTGCTTATCTTTTTTCCCTTTCTCCCTCCCCCTCTGTGTGTGTCTATCTCCACCCCCTGTCCCCTAACCCTTCTTTTGAAGCCTTCAGGGCCTGTACACACCTCCTGTGAGAAGCCTTCCCGAATTCCTCCACCATGTTAATCTCGCCTTTTCCTTTGTTCCCCGAGCGTGTTTTCTTATACTTCAGTTACGGCACATATCAAAGTCCCATCTATTTCTATTTCAGGATAGATTTTGTGCACCGGTGGTCAGACTCTTATGCTGGTTTATGAGCCACTAGAGGTCAGGAGCCCCCCTGGTCCACAGCTCCAGCACCAGACACTGTGCTGTGTGTGAAGTAGGAGGCAGTAAATACGGAATTAGGTTAAATTTTGTCATGAGATGTTTCCCAGGTGCCCATCGTCCTTGCACCAGGTGCTTTGAGGGCCTTTAGAAGTAACTCAGCCCATTCCCAACCTCCAGGGCTTTGAAAAAGGACAGAGGTGTTTTCAAAATGAATGAGCGACTTGAATGCGCTGCCTTAGCGGAGGCCAGAGAGGAACGGATACTGTTTCTATAAACTGGCTAAAACATTTCTCGCCAGATTGTAACACGAACTGGATACATTGTTTAGGTTTCCACCCCACGTTTAAAGCCCTACGATATTTTTTTCTTTCGGGCCATTTTAATTTCAGTGCACTTTTTAAAACACCTCATTGTGACACTTTTCTTGGGAGAGCGTGTTTGAAGACCTCGAGTTACCTTCCGACTATATTTCAGTCGCAGCTTTAATCACATCCTCAGCCACTTGAATTATTTAGCATCTTTTTGAGATTACATTTTTTACTCCTAATTATGTGACAAAGATATATACCATGAAATATTTATCATGTAATTATGGTTAAAATGTACCGTCTCCCCAAAGATGTGAATAATAATGTTAAGTATTCTATATTTAATTGAAGGAGTCTGGTGGACCTCGCCGAGTGGCCGTGGTTCAGCTGAGAACTACGTTTCCCAGCATGCCCTTGCCTGTATGGTTCCGGGTTAGAGTCGGCCCAGAGGGGAACACGCCCGCGCGGGCTGGGGCAACAGTGATTTTCTGAGGTTTTCTGGCTATTGGGGAAGGTGGTGGATGGCAAAGGGGTCTCATGGGGCTCCTGCCCGGCCTTGCTCCCTTTTGATTTGCATCCAGCGTCTCTTCCTGGCTCCTGGCCCTGATGCCCCCGGAGCATGAGGCCCACCCCCGTGCGTGGCTGCAGACCCGGGACAGCAGCCGCACGGGGCGTCCCCCAGCTCCTCCGGGCAGGCCTGTGGGTGGCTGGCCGTGCCTGCCCTCTCTTTAACGCTGGGTGACTGCCTACCCTCCAGCACCCTCCTGAGCCTCCACTTCCCTCCCCCAGCTCCGCACACAACTGTATACGACTGGGTTTTATTAAAAGAGCCCTACTCCACCCTGGCGGGCTCGGCTCAGTGTTTAGAGCATCTGCCTGTGGATTGAAGGGTCCCAGGTTCAATTCTGGCCGAGGGCATGCACCTCGGTTGCAGGCTCGATCTCTGGCCCTGGTCGGGGCGCATGCGGGAGGCAGCCAATTGATGTGTCTCTCTCACTTCGATGTTTCTTTCTCTGTCTGTGTCTCTGTCTCTGTTTCCCTCTCTCCCTTCCACTTTCTCTGAAAAGCAGTGGAAAAAAAAAATCCTCTGGTGAGGATTTAAAAATAAAAAGCCCTATTCCATGGCCTTGCGGTGCCTCTGCGCCCCTGCCTGGACCCTGCCTGGTGCCAGCAGTCGGAGCATTAGACACGAGTGTGCCGTTTCCTTTCAAAAGGCCCTTATTCTCCTAAAGCCTTTTGCTTTTAAGGGTCTTGTTGAGGGCAAGTGCTTAGAGGTGGACAAAGGTGCTCAACCCGTGCGACTCGCTCCTGGGGGCTCTAGGACATAACGAGACGTCTTTTCACAGGAAGACGACCCTTCTGATCCACTGCCGGTGAGGACTGCTGCAGACTGCTGACGCTCCCGAAAGAGAACTGACACTCGCTACGCGTTCCCCTTGGCCCCCTCCCTTCCTCCCTCTTTCCCGCTCATGTGACCCTACATTTTTTCCAGGTTTTTCCCAACACTGAGACATAATTGACACATAACTTGTCATTAATCAAAGATGACTCACGTGTAAATCTTTGTCTTTCAGAAGCTTACAGTTTATTGGGGTGGGACAGGCACAGAAGCCACAAGGTGGCCTGAGGCCGAGAGGAAGGACACTAGAATTAGGTATTTTTCTCTTAAGCCTCGAGATTTTGGAGGTGTAGCAGGTGAACATTATGTGGATGCATATAAAATGTAAATGTATTACACAGTCATCACAATAATCATTGTTACAGAGAAAAAAGCTTCCCAAATGATCACCTCCCAACGTATCTTCTGCACAGTTGCTCTTTCAGTCCCAGAGACGTCCCCTCCTTGGGATGGCACCCACAGTCCCAGGACTGTCCCCCACCTCACCCCTCCGGGACAGTTCAATGGGCTTGAGGTGGATGCTTGGCCCAAGGGCCTCTGACTTCCTGGTTGGACCCAAGGTAGTCACCTTGGGCTTTTGTTTTCCTGCTTCAGAAAGATGGGGGCGGATCAGCTGGAGGGCACTAAAGAGACCCACCCAGTTGGGGGCCTCCGCAGCTGGCCGGGGGCTGGGGACCACCTTCGGTCTGCGTGCACGCAGCTGAGCCGACGGGGCAGAGGGGCACCGAGGGGCACGGCTGAGGGCTCCGAGGAACGGAGACCGTCCTCCGCCGAGACGAGGGTGTTTGCGGCAGTGGCATCGAGGCTGTGACTCCCGTTGCCTTCCTTGCGTCCCTCACTCCCCGAGGCCTCGGAGTTTCAGTCTCATTCGTGGGTTGTGTTCTGTTCTGCAGTGTGGTTACAAGTCATTCGACTTCATCTCCAGATAGATGCTGTTACATTAAAAAAAACGGAGCGCTTCAGCCCAGCTGGTGTGGCTCCGTGGCTGAGAGTCGACCTATGAACCTGGAGGTCACTGGTTCAGTTCTCCGCCGGGCACATGCCGGAGTTTTGGGCTCGATCCCCAGGAGGGGCCGTGCAGGAGGCGGCGGTTGGATGTTTCTCATCAGTGCTTCTCTCTCTCAACATCTGATCGATGTTTCTCTCCCTCTCCCTTCCTCTCCCTAAAATCAATAAAAACTCAGAAAAACAACAACAAAAGGGAACGTGTCCTCCAGGCTGGAAATAAAAGTTGAGAGCTTCATTTTTGGAGGTGCAAACCCTTCTCAGCGGCCTTGCGACCCTGCAAGGTGGCCCAGCCCTGCGCCCTCAGCATTCAGCGTGTGCCCCACCCACCGGGGGCCAGCTGGGCACATGCCACCCGTGTGGGTCAATGACCGGGAAGCAGCAAGTTCCTGTGAGAACAGCGGGGCTGATACAGGTCCCTCCTCCTGGGGGTGGGGGAGCTCCCGTTTCTGAAGTGCGTGGGAGCCAGCTGGTGAGTACAGCAGGGCTTGAATTTAAGTTTACAAGAGGAAACATTGAAACAGTAAAAAAATTTAAAAAATCTTGACGTCTTCGGACTTACAGACTGGAAAATTCCCACCCAGACAGCCCGTGACCCAAATCCTGGCTTTGCCAGCGAGTAGCCGTGTGGCCCTGGGCCACTTTCCTAGGACCTAGGCTTACGTCCCACCTGCAAGGAGGGTTGTTAGGAGTGTTAAATAAAAATCTACGTAAAATGCCTCCCTCAGTCCCTGGCAGCAGTGAGCGCTGGGTTCGCGCTAATTAGTTATATAATATTGAGTGTATAACGTGGCTGAGAGTCTGACCAGTACTGACCGCTTCCTGAGTTTTACTGGTTTTAAAGTCCAGAAACGCCGATGAAAGGGCCGGGGGGTGCGCTTTCCCCGGCTCCCCTGTGTGAGTGCCGGCGATCGTTGCAGGGCCCTGGGGAGGGTGAATCACACTCACTGCTTCGATGCTGGATCCTGACAGATATTGAAAGTGGAGGGACATGGGGGAGGGGACCCCAATCCGAGCCTAGCGCCTTCCCAGTAGCTGGAAAAGCCACTGCATTAGGGCCCCAGTCAGCATCAACCCGCAGGTATGTGATAATTTATTTCCTCAGGACATCGAATGGCTGTAACTGCCTTTGTATCCGAGCGGGGAGCCGAGCCCGCCCGAGACTCTTTCATCCGTGCTCCCTAATACACCTCGCACGCCCACCACAGTCTCGAGGAAGCACAATTAAAACGGGGGTAACCCTCCTTTCAGGTCCCGGGGCTTAATTTGCGTGATTACCGCAGATTATGAGCCATTCTGAGGCCCGGTCTCCAGGAGCGGCAGCGAGCGCCTTCTCTCCAGCCCCTTTCAACAGTTGTTTACGGCAGTTCAGCTTCTTTCTGCCTCTCCGAGCCTCTTTATTTTTAAAGCAAGGCAGACAAGGCCTAAAATTATTCCATTAAAGAGGGGCAATTTTTGTAATGGGACTTAGAGTGCTTTGCAGAAGTGCAGGCAAGTTTCTTCAATATCCTGGGCATTATTTGCTCATTTAGTTAAATGATCTTTCTAATTCCCTGGTAATTACGTGTAATGAGGCATTTTTTCTCTTCTTGATGAGACTTTAGCCTAATACGAGACGGCGTATTTCTTTCTGTCTTTTTTTTTCCGTGGGGATAATTGCCCCTTCCCAGGAAAAGCAGGGTTTGTTGTGCAGAATCTAGCAAATTATTTTATTTCCTGCCATCCTGACTGCCAGTAAATTATGAAATTAAGTTTCAGTGGCGCATTAGCACCATTTTGGAAAAAGCTCGAGACTATTTTTCCTTTCCTTTTTCTTTTCTTTCTCTCTCTTTTTTATTTTTTTAAATTCATGGACTGCTGTCCTCTGGGACTGTAGAGCTATTATTCACAGAATAGATGTTTTTCTGCCAATTCCTAGTATTCAGATGTATTGAAGCAGCAACACAGGTTTGATTTTCCTGGCTGGGGTCCAGTGTAGAATGTTCCGTGGGCTTCTTTGTGTTGGGCGATCGGCACCGCGAAGTTAAGTAATATTCATGTCTTTTCTCTGCCCCCCCCATGCCAGATTACCTTTTTTTGTTCAATGCTTCAATTAGATGCAAAGCAACCAAATTCGAATCACGTGGAGGTGGTGACACCAACTATTAAAAGGCATGAAATGCTGTGTTAATACAGTCACTGTACTTAACTCTCCCTGTTGTTCAGAAGTGAATGTAAGAGAGAGGAACAGGAGAGTAGGAGCGTCGTTAATGAAGGACAGCGTCGTGTGGACCTGTGGTTTCCTGGATTCAGTGATTTTTACTAATTTTAAGACTAGTGCATGCATGTGCACATGTGTGAGCACACATGATCACATGCACGTGTGCACGCGCACATGTTCATGCACGTGCACATGCATTTGTGCAAGCATGCACGCACGCGCATTGTGTGGCACACACGCATACACATGTGCACATGTATGTGTGTGATCACACACGTGTGCATGTGTGACACATGTGTGTGCATGTGTGTCTGTACACACGTGTGTGTGCGTGTATGTGTGCACTTCTACTTTTCTGGGTTTTGTTTCTGAAGAAACATTTCTTAGGGATGGAAAGATTAAAAAAGAGCCTTGGACAGGGAGTCTGGGGGCTTGACTTCTGGGTAGACCCTCTCTACCCAGCGCCTCCTCTGGAAAATGCGCAGCTTCCAACAGATGATCCCCAAGGTCTTCAAATCAGTGAGTAAAGGATCCTGTGTTGGGGTCGTTCCAAAGCAGCCTAGGTTGTGGTTGGTGGCTATCCGTGTGTGTTTGTGGCTCTCACCTGCTCCACCCCCGTATCTCAGTGATGATGCTGGTGCCATGGGCCCACGTGCCCCACCCCATGGCTTGCAGTGCCCGCTCTGGTGTCTGTTAACCTGTCCTGGACAGCGGTGCGGCCCTGCCCAGTACGTGTCCATGCAGGATGAGTGTTTCACTGCCAGGACCCTTCAGCCTGACATTGCTTCCCTTCGGGGGGATGTGTCCCTGTGCTTCTGACTGATGTCCCAGTATCTTCCTTTTCTTGAGGGTGACCAAAGACTCTTGTTTGCATGTCTGAAACCAACAGCAGTGTCCTGAAAACAATCCTGCCCTTTCAGGTAAACAGTGCCTGGGATGTGGGCCGATTTCTCCAAGCTTCAGAAATGGGGGAGGTGATAAAAACTTCCCACCTGCAGTTTTGTTTTGAGAAACCGCTGTTTTGGCTGGTTCTGTCATAGGATGTCTGCGTTGGTTACTTCACTTTCCCTTGGGTCACCTGTGAATAGGACCTTGCTGGGCAACAGGGTCTTTGCAGGTATAATTAGTGAGGATGAGGTGGGCCCTGAGTCCAACACACCGGTGTCCTTATCAGAAGAGGGGGATCCAGACGCAGAGACTCACGGGGAATCCAGCCGTGTGAACGCAAAGCTGAGCCACGGAGCGCCAGGCTGGCAAAGCTGGAAGAGGCAAGGAAGGGTCTCCCCGGGAGGCTTTGGAGGGAGCCTGGCCCTGCCCACGCCGTGAGTTTGGACTTCTGGCCTCCAGACTGTGAGAGAAGGAATTCCTGTTGTCTGAAGCCACCGAGTTGCGGGAATTTGTTACAGCAGCCGCAGGAAGCCTACCCGCGCTCTGTCCCACTCTGAGAATCCTGCCTCGAGGCACGAGCTCCTCTGATGAAGCCCATAGTTTGACACGTTTCCCTTTGGGGGAAAATGGATCTTGACACATTTTTAACTTTTTTAAATTTAATTTTTCATTGTTTCAGCTTTATTGAGATACAACTGACATATGTAAACTTAAGGTGTACAGTGCGTCGATTTCGTGCCTTTACGTATGCGACGTGATGACCCCTGCAGTGCTGGCTGGCGCTCCATCCGGCCACACCACGGCCCCGCCTTTTGCTGTGCTGAGAGCGTTTAAGATCTACTCTCTTAGCAACGTTTCATTACATAATACGGTGTTATTAGCTACAGTCGCCATGCTGTACACTGGACCCCAAAACTTACTCACCTTATAACTGGAACCTGTACCCTTCGGCCAGCGCCTCCTCATTTCCTTCGGCCCCGTGTAACCCGTGGGAGGCGCTGTCCCACTGAGGTTGTGGTTTGCACTTTCTGTATTGAGAGTGACTCTGAGCATCTTGTCATGTACCGTTGGCCCTTTGTATTGACACATTGTTAAAACTGGCGGTGAGACGCTAACAGTATAACAGGCCCTTGGCCCACGTGGCACCGGCCAAGCCTCAGTCCCACGCCTGCCTGGCCAGGCTGAGCTCACCCGGCGAGGAGGCCCCCCGGCCCCCCGACACCCGCCCCGCTGCTCGCTGCAGCCTCGGGGGAGCCTCTGGGCGGCTTGATGGACGTCCTGCCGGAGGGGGTGAGCAGGCAGGCTCCGGGCTTGGCGGCCCTGCTTCCTTCTGTGGAGCCTCAGCGTTTCCACCATAGAAATGGGACTTCGAAGCTCTACCCCGGGGGCGACATCAGGTGAAGGAAGAATGAGGGTGCAACTCCGCAACGGGCTCCATCGATCATTTTTACTGTTGTTTCGACTTTACTTTGGCGAGCGGGCAACCCCGGGCTTTGAAATGGACACACGGAGACGGAATCGTCATGGTCACCTCGGCATAACTCTGAGACTTTATTGAAGGAGAAGGAATTTTTTATTTGTGAAGATAAAATGTAGAGGGAGTCTGTGTGGTACAGAGTTTAAGGCATGGAGCAACTGGTCACCAGCAGCGGGGACGCTTTCAGCAGAGTTTCTGCTCACTGCTGAGACCAGAGTCCACCTGCTGAGACCAGAGTCCACCTGCCGAGTCCAGAGTCCACCTGCCGAGACCAGAGTCCACCTGCCGAGACCAGAGTCCACCTGCCGAGTCCAGAGTCCACCTGCCGAGTCCAAAGTCCACCTGCCGAGAACAGAGTCCACCTGCCGAGACCAGAGTCCACCTGCCGAGACCAGAGTCCTCCTGCCGAGTCCAGAGTCCACCTGCCGAGACCAGAGTCCACCTGCCGAGACCACAGTCCACCTGCCGAGACCAGAGTCCACCTGCCGAGACCAGAGTCCTCCTGCCGAGACCAGAGTCCACCTGCCGAGACCAGAGTCCACCTGCCGAGACCAGAGTCCACCTGCCGAGACCACAGTCCACCTGCCGAGTCCAGAGTCCACCTGCCGAGACCAGAGTCCACCTGCCGAGTCCAGAGTCCACCTGCCGAGACCAGAGTCCACCTGCCGAGACCAGAGTCCACCTGCCGAGAACAGAGTCCACCTGCCGAGTCCAGAGTCCACCTGCCGAGAACAGAGTCCACCTGCCGAGACCAGAGTCCACCTGCCGAGACCAGAGTCCACCTGCCGAGTCCAGAGTCCACCTGCCGAGTCCAGAGTCCACCTGCCGAGACCACAGTCCACCTGCCGAGTCCAGAGTCCACCTGCCGAGACCACAGTCCACCTGCCGAGACCAGAGTCCACCTGCCGAGACACCTTCATCCAGGCCCAGGTGGCCTTCCTGGGGGCTCAGGGTGGAGGCTGAGGGGGCAGGTGAACTAGCAGAGGCTGGAAAGTTCCACTTAGTGCAGGAATCAACACAGATTTGAATATTTAGTCCTAAGGGTTATCAATAATGTGCGTTTTCATTGACGGGTAAGCCGTGCTACATTTAGTACAATAATTAGTTATTTGATTACTTTTGTTTTAGCCTGGAGTAGAGGACAATTGACAAATGTGAATCCCTCGGAGACTGACGGGCGCAGTAAACTAACTTTATTTATTACAAAATGCAGTTTTATTAATATGAATTGACAGTAATTAATTTGCTAGTGTTGATGTTAATAATTGCATGTAATTTATGAAATATTCATGCCGGAGCCGAATCAAGGAATGCATAGGTTTGCTGGCTTATTTGTTAAAAATGCTGAAAATTTCATCAAAGCCTTTTGAATTCTGTGTATTTATGTTTCAGCCATTTGAAATCACAACAAATATTTTAACTGCGTTGCGCCTTTACATCCCTTATTTTAGCAATTCTCAGCTTGACCTCTGGGCGCCTCCAGGGACACTGCTGTACTGCAGGGACCATGAGACCCTTCGAAATGGAGCAGGGGGATGCGTTTCTTACAAGCTTCTCCTAAAAGACTAAGTTCTCTAATTTAATCTTTGTAAAAGTTTCAAAAGCAGTTACTTTATTCCCATTTCACAGGTAAGGAAACCAAGGCTAGGAGGGAGGTCTGGGCGCCACGTGGCCCGCAAGTCGCAGTGTCATCAGCCGGGCTCTGCCCTAGGCCTCCAGCCCCTCAACCCAGGACCACAGTGAAATCTGATTTTGCTTTTATTCCAGTTTTTTTCCCCTGAATGAAAGTATGGACTGTTTCCCCCTCCTAATTCAGT
This sequence comes from Miniopterus natalensis, assembly GCF_054644295.1. NCBI lineage: Eukaryota > Metazoa > Chordata > Mammalia > Chiroptera > Miniopteridae > Miniopterus > Miniopterus natalensis. The sequence continues at coordinate 58,289,948 of NC_142094.1, read as the reverse complement.
TTGGCTCTCTTCTTCCTAGAAAAGGACTGTAATTACAGAGGCTCACAATTGAATTGCGCTAATGTGATCAGCGACATGGGCTGAGTCCGTGACCCGGCTCTGTGGAGGCCTCGGTCCCCATCTCAACGGAGGACCCTCCCCGCTCAGGGGGCGCAGGCGGGGGCCGGAGGCAGCTGTGCTCAGGGACAGGGGAGGCAGCCGTGCGGGGCCGGACGTGCCCCACAAATCCTGGCTCGGCCCCCGACTCCCAGGGCTGACGTGTGGGCACACGAGCTGTCCCCACACACAGAAGTGCCCCAGTTTGGTTTCATGCTCCAATTGTCGTCATCTTGAAATTCTTTTTTTAAATTTTTAAAAAATTTATCTTTATTGTTGAAAGTATTACAGATGTCCCATCTTGAAATTCTTAATAACTTTTGAACAAGGGCCCCCGTGTTTTCATTTTGCTCCAGTCTAGAAAATTCCGTAGCTGGCTCTGAGCTGCCTCTGGAATCTGAGCTAAGTTACTTTGCCTCTCGTGCCTCAGTCTTCATCTGCGAAATGGGGATGAGATGTTTCCTCCACAGGTGTTCTCAAGGGGATTAAATGAGAGCCTGCCCAGGAGAACCTTGTAAATTCTGAAGCCCAAGGCCAATGCCGGGGACTTGTATTAGAGGTGGCCTTTGTCCAGCACCACATCTCCCAGCCCTCGCTGGGTGACCGGGAGCTGGAGCTCCTTCCAGGAGGCAGCCAGAGGCTGAGGCCAGTCCGTGCTCTTCCCCGCCCCACGGAGCCTGGGTCCCAGGTCAGAGCTACCGGTCAGTTAGAAATCCAACAAAGGCCCAAGTCCGTGGATAGCTCAGGGTGGAGAGTGTGCCCCACACCATCGCCCAGGGGCTCAGAGGTCGGCTCGAGCTGGGCCGACGTGGGAAGGTTCGGGGTTCCAGGACCGGCCGCCGTGTCTATGCGTCGCCTCCCCTAGCGTGTGGCCCTCCTGGTTCTGAGGAGAGAAGGAAGATGGTTTCGGCGCCAAGTGTCCCACCACAAACCCTTTCTCCAGCCATGACCTCGGACACGTGTCCCCCTCTGACCTCATAGTTTTTTTGTTTGTAAGGTGCTGATAGTTGAAGGTAACTCCTGGGGCTGGGGGGGAGGGGTGGGCAGAGACGAGGGCCCCCTGAGGATCTCGCCTTCCTGTGGACTCGGGGTAGACACCCGAGTCTCAGTCCTGGTGCACACGGGCCACTAAGGTGCTGCCCAGGGAGGAAAAAGCACAGCTCAGGGAGAAGGAAACCACAGTGCTGTGGCCCAGCTCGCAGCTGAAATCTCCCCCAGGTTGTGGGGGTTGGTGGCCATAGAGATGACCCGTCTCTTCTTCCCCCCACTCATGGAGAATCAAGAGAGAAAGGGGGGGCAGCCAGAGGGCCACAGCCCTGCAGGGACCCTCTGCCCTCACCTGAACCTTGGCTGCTGTGGGGAAGTGGTGTCCTGGGATTTCAGAAGACACAAGCGCCCGGGTCTGCCAGGTCCCCTCTCTGCAGCCAGGCGCCCTAATGGAAGGCAAGCGGCCTGGAGAGAGGGTGAGGGCCCAGGTTCTCCGGGCTGAGAACCCCTCTGGATCTGCTGGAGAGCTTCGCCTGTGCCCATAGTGACCAGGCACAGGGAGGCGCTTGTCTTCACTGGTGGAGGCCCGAGGCCTGCGGGAGCTCGAGCAAAGGCCCTGGGGCGGGGCCAAGGGGCTGCAGTGTTGGAGCTGAGAGCAGCGGTGAGGTCGGTTCTACGGATGGCGGGGTAGGAGTTAGGGACACATTATAGGGTTTTGGCTTCATCTTGAGAGCAGTGGGGAGCCTTCTGAGGGCTTTCCCCGGAGAAGGGTACAGATCTAATGTGGGCTCTGGCTTCAGCGTGGAGAACAGGCTCAGAGCAAATCCAGTTAAAAATGGCAAAAAACAAGGAACATCCCAGCTGAGTAAAATCTTAAATACGAGCTGACTCACTAACTGGAATAGCAAAGTCAAGGGGTGCCCCTGCCTAGGTACCCGTGTGTGTGCATGCCATGGGCACAGCCTTGTCACGTCTCACCTGGACACACAGACCAACAGGAAGACGCACCTGAGCCTCCACCTGTGTCCCCACAGCTGGCCCGGCACCTGGACTGACTTCCCGGGCCCCCAGGAAATGCTTGCTGGGTAAAGGGCCCCCTCCCACCCCCCAGGGGCCCCCTCCCACCCCCCAGGGCCCCTCCTACCCCCCAGGGCCCCCTCCCACCCCCCAGGGGCCCTCCTACCCCCCAGGGGCCCTCCCACCTCCCAGGGCCCCCTCCCACCTCCCAGGGGCCCTCGCACCCTTCCCCTAGGAGCCAGCTCTGAGCCCTGTTCCCCAGAGGGACTGAAGACAAACAAAAGGGAGACGTGTTTTCTGTTATCAAGACGCAGAATCCTTACACTTAATTAAAACGCGCCATGGCAACCAGCCGTGCGCCGAGCGGGGCTGAGGGGCCGGCACTGCCGAGGGCGATGCCCACGTGCTGTCCCTTTGTTCCGGCTCCTGGGAGGCTGCTCGCGGTGGCTTTTGTGAGTGTGGCCTTTGTCTGCAGCGCCAGGGTGGACTTGGGGAATCAGGGAGCTGATGCCTTCGGCCTTTTTTTGCCGGGAATCTCAGAGCAGGCTTGGCCCATCAACTGAGGGCCACTTTGGGGACACAGGTCTCATCAGACTCAGTCCCCACACTCAGGACTCTGCTGAGCTGGACACAATCAGCCAGACTTCTGTTAGACAGGAGATGAAGACCCTGGGGGGGAGGGGGGTCAAGTGGCCAGGGGTGGAATCAGAGAAGCCTTCCTGGAGGAGGGATCCCCTGAGTACTAGTCAGGAGTCTGGGGAAGAGTCCAGTGGGGGGAGCGGCACAAGCCCCGGCATGGAAGGGAGGAGGCGCACGCGTGCGGGGCTGCTGCAGGTCTGTGCTCCTGGACCCTGAAGTGCCGGGAGGAAGTGGTGGGACTGCGGAGGTGCCCAGCTGCAGAGGGGCCACGTTATGTGGTGTGGGTGATAGGGAGCCACAAAAGTTGGCCGAGCAGACCAGTCAGCTCAGAGCTGCTGAGCAGAGTTGTGCTGGAGAAACTAGATGGCTCCTCCGGCTCCCCGGCAGGCTCAGGCCTGTGCTGTAGCCAGAGGGGGTCTGGTGGGGAAAACCCACTCCCACCAGAGAAGGATGCTGTGGAGTGTGCCAGGTGAGGGCATCAAGGGACAGGGGTGGTCCTGGAGTCAGGTATCAGTGCTGTGTGACCTCGGGCAAGTCACTTAACCCCTCTGAGCTTGGGTCTCTCATTTTTAACACGAGGAGATAAAATCACTTGCAGGAAGCATGTAGCAAGTGCTTGCTGCTTAGTAGGTCTTCAAAATGTGATGCCCAGTTTCCAGTTCAAAGTGGCACAAGTGAACCAAGCCCATGCCGTTCGCTTACATCCAAGTTTGTCAACCCCTGATGTCTCCTGGGTCCTGAGGGCTATGGTGCCGGCTGTGGAGACAGAGGGACCACTGTAGGGATACGACTCCCTTCTTCAGCAGGACAGAGAACCCTCGGGAACCCGAGGGCAGCGGAGGCCTCCCCGGGACTGAGACCAGCCTGTCCCCCGACTGTGAGCGCCAGCAGCTGTAAATGCGAATGCCAGGGCGTCGGCCTCACCTGCCGCCTGCACGGAGTGGGCCTCCGATACTGATGGAGTGAGCAGAGAGCGTGGCACTGACCCAGCAACACCGGGCACTCACCTGGCCTCGCAGCCCGAGGGGCCGTGTTGGCTGCGGCCGGGAGTCATTAGACTCTTGGGGTTGAGAGCCAGGCGTGTGAGGCCACATGCAACTGACTCAGCACCGAAATTAAAGTCCTGCTGAGGCTTCTCTTGGGCTCCAGGGGCTTCTTGGTGGCTTTGAGCTGCTGCATAGAGAGTGGAGGGCACTGGCCATGTGGGTAGGCTGGGCACAGCTGTGTGTGGCACACGGGGCCGAAGCCTCCTCTGGGGGCGTCTTAGCCGGCGTGAGAATGCTGCTCAGCCCAAAGGCTGCTGCCTGGGTGGGTAAGTTTCTGGGGTCTTTTGAGAGCCACAAATACAGAGGCTCTGGTTTAAGGGCCCCACAGACAGTGATTTTTAGGTCAGTTGTACAGCATGAGGCCCCCCTCCGCCCCGGTTTTACCCTCTATTTTCTCCAGGCTGGCCTGGAAAGGAGGAATTTAAAAAAAAATAAATATGGGCTGCTGCATTCGATTCAAGTGGGGGTGGTCTAAGGACCCCCGCGACTCCTCACTTCTCTGGGAAGGTTTGGGACTTGGGAATGAATTAAAACACCCGGGCGAGAAGGCTGCCAGGGGGAGATGACCATCCCCGCTGGCTGCTCGGGCGGGCGCGGCAATCTGCCCCACAGGGAGCCCTGGTCTCTGGGAGGGAAATGGTCCGATTCAGGACCCGTTAGAAATTGGGCTCCGATACCAGCCATTAGGGAACTTTACTCGATGGGAAAATGAGAACCTCTGTGGCTGGTAGAGAGAGAACCACTCTCAACCTGACCTCGTCTGGACCGTGGGAGACGCGCACTCGCCCTGCAAGCCGGGTCCGGAGCAGGGAGAGGCCGTGGTGACGGGGAGGCCAGGCTGCGCCCCGCTTCCCCGAGGCCACGTGTCGACCTCGCTCCTGGAGCTGGCGTGAGGGACAGGCCAGGCCGGCAGACTGGGCGGGGACAGAGAGGTTTGGACTTGCAGTCAGTGACCTTCAAGGTCGGGAAGCAGCAGTTTGCAGCGGCCTGAACCAAGCTCAAGACTCGGCGGGAAGGCGGCGTTTGAAGGGGCCGGGGTGGCGGGCTGGGGTTGCTCCAGAGAAGCATCGGGGGGAAGGGACTCGCATGCCTGGCACTTCGGGGGAAAGGGACTCGCATGCCTGGTACTTCCAGCCCTAAGGCGTCGAGACGGCGCAGGGATCAGCTTAATTGATGCAACCGAAACCGCCACGGGAGTGAGCTGCTTGTCTCCACAGTGAGGCTCTTCTAAGTCACGTGGGGACAGTGGCTCTGTCAGAGCTGGCAGCGGGGGTGAGGTGGCCCTGTCGGAACCCAAGCCCCCTCCCTTATAATAAAGCAAAAAGAAACCTTTGGCAGCCTGGCCTACGCAGTCCCTGTGTAGGGGTGGCTTGCTGTGGCTTTAATTTTGATTTCATTTCTTGAGAACAAGAGGTGGATTACCTTTTTTTATGTTTATTGTCTTTGGATTTCCTCTTTGTAAAAAGGGCTGTTTGAGTCTTTAGCCCTCTAAAGAATATTGGATTGTTTGAGTTTCTCAAGCCGATTCCTGAGACTCCTTGATCGATTCTGGGTATCAGCCCCGTGTTGGTTTCTTTGTGTTGAGCATTTTTTCCTGCTCCGTGGCTTTCCTTTACTTCTCTCGTAATAGCCTGTTTTGACAAAAAGAAATTTTTAATTTTAATGTAGTCAATTTTACCAGTTTTTCCTTCTATGGGTACTATTTCCTGTTTCGTTTTATAATATTTCCCATAAAGACAGTCTTCTATATTGTGTTGTATTTTACATTTACGTCTCTGATTGGCCCAGCGTTGATTCTGAGATGGTGTGAGATGAAGGGCCCATGGAATTTTCTCCATCGGAAACCCAAAGTATCCCAGCTGTATTTGCCACCCCTTCCCAAGGCTCTGCAGCGCAGCCGTCGCAACGAACCAGTGTCCACGTATCCACATCTGCATGGCTGGTGTCTTGGTTTTATATTCTGCTCCATTGTTCCATTTGTGTCTCCTCAAGCCAATACCACCTACGGCAATACCTTTACTAAAAGTTTTACTTTCTGCTCTCAGCCTGGACAAGTCCTCCCACTTGCTCTTCTCAAGGGTTCCTGGACTGATCTTGGCCCTTTGCTTTACTATATAAGTTTTGAATCACCGCTCAACTCACACAAAATTATTATTTTCTCTCCAGATTTCTCTTCCACTTGCCTGTTTTCAGGTTCTCTGCCTCTCTGAGCCTCTCTTGCAGCCCCGGAGATCTCGCTGTAGTTTGTGTCCATGGAAGAATTGGAAATAACAGCGCCACCTAGGCACCCGGAGGTGTCACTGTTCCACTGTTTTAATCTAAGTGATGACAGTTGCCCCATCCTTAATGCCCAGGGGGCCCCGTAGTGTGCCCCGTTTTAGAGAAATGCCAGTGTATCTAAGTTTTCAGATTTTTGTTTGTTAGTGTTGATAGAAGTCATCTTAAAACAAAGCAGATCATCTAACTTGGAGATTTTGTTTGCGAAGTCTAAGTTTTCAACTCATTTAGATTTTTTGGTCTCTCGCTGCTGGTTCCTCTGGTTATAAAGCTAGCACAGTGCCTAGCATGTGGGAGGCATGGGGTACATGATTACTGAGTGAACGCTGTCTTTTAAAGTTCCTTTGCTTTTCTTATTTACAAAAGGAACCTCCTTTGCAGAAAGTTTAAATAATGTACCAGTGTCCGAAAAAAAGGGTAAATGTCTCCTTGCCCCCTGCTCCAGTCCCGCTCCTGAAGGATTACAACTGTCAGCAGTTCGGTGCGTGCTATTATAGACTTTAACTATAAGCCTCATGCACACCTGCTTTCACACACAAACACGCACATGTACACTGCATATGCTGAGATTCCCCCCCACCCCTGAAAACGGGATCATTCTATCAGTAATGTTTTCCAGTTCACTTTTCCCGTCCCTCCAATATATTACGGGTGTCCTTCCATTCCAGTTAATGTGCATTGATCTAGTTCTGTAATGGCTGTGTAATAATCTATTTAGCCCAGCTCAGTGCTCTGCCACAGCCCAGGACTCGGCAGCCCACTCCCTGGATGGCAGCCCTGCACAGCTGTGCGTGTCTGCGTCGCAGAGATCCCTAGAGCCAGATAGGACCTTTTAATTAAAGCCCAGCACAGACCCCCGGCCCTAGGGGGCTGCCCCATAAATACTGGTTGATGACAATACTATGTTGTCATATTAATTAGAACAGGAAGGGACCCATTAGGGCAACAAATGCACATTCACAGGGCGGACCAGCTCTGTGGGAGGGAGACAGAACCCTCGACATCCTCGGCTTTGGAAGGACAAACCACATTCAACGCGCTAGGTAGCGAGTGGCCTGGGTGTCGGTGTGTGAAACACTCCCCAGAACGTGTTCGCCTGACCGAATGCATAAATATGCGCATCCGAGATGAAGCAGAGGGAATATTTACCCAGCATAGTTCCCGAGAAAAGGTACAATTCGATCTAGATAGAGGCTTTTACTGTATAAATTATTGTGGCCTCTCCTTCAATCGTAAACAGGCTGCAAGTTGGGCAATTGCCTTAGAAAAGAGGAGAGGAGCACAGGTTCCAATTGTCTGGAATGAGCCTCAGAAACCGGCGACCGGGTTCTGATAGAACAATTTAAACCGGCCGTCTTCTTATCTGATGTGGACATCATCTCTCGGAGGGGCCGCCAGCCCCGATTCAATAGTTCTGCCGCAGACAGTCTGTCTGTCTTTTCCCCCTCCTTCGCCAGGCAGGGTGCTGCAGGCCTCCGCTAATTTAGGAAGATTGATCTGGGCAACGCTGAAGTGAGACGAATAGAAAGGACTTGAGCGGAGAAGGGCACGAGGGGCGTTTAAAGAAGCGATCACGAAGGGCAGTCGGAGGCTGATTTGAGCGGGAGGCCCGGTCCCCCCGGCCGATTGCCTCGCAAACCCTCCCGAAACTCTGGGCTCTATTTGCAAATGATCCTCACTGCGGACCAGACAGTTCAACAGGAAAAGTAATGAGCAGACGCTACGCGTTGGCTCCAGCCAAATGGGGCTATTGTGCGGCTGCGAGAGGCGGGGAGAGACCGGTTGGAAATTGCCGCGGCTGAGGCGGGGCGCTCGGCGCGTCCTCTCAGGTGCTCTGCGGGCGCCCCGCCCGGCTGGGCCGCTTCGAGGGGGGCTGAGCGCAGCCGGGGCGCCCATCTCCCCCAGCGGGCAGTTGCGGGTGCTGAAGGCGCAGAGGCCTGGGGTGCATTTGGAGCCTCGAGGACATCGAGGAAGGCTTCTTTTTATCATTATTATTTTTTTAGATTTATTTTTTTACTATGTTTTTTTTTTTTTTAATTGACTTCAGAGAGAGGAAGGGAGAGGGAGAGAGAGAGACAGAGACATCAATGATGAGAGAGTCGCTGATCGGCTGCCTCCTGCAGGCCCCCGACTGGGGATCAAGCCTGCAACCCGGGCCTGTGCCCTGACGGGGAATCGAACCCTGACCTCCCGGTGCATGGCTCGACGTTCGGACCCACTTTGGCTGGATAACATCTTTTATTTTTAGTAAGTGATTTTAGCCCGTTTATACCTATAAGTACCACTATGTTTGGCCATATTTCTACCTTATTTTGTTTTTGACTAATTATTTTTATTTATTTATTTATTTATTTATTTAAATATATCTTTATTGATTTCAGAGAGAGGACAGGAGAGGGCAAGAGAGAGAGATAGAAACATCATTGATGAGTCATTGATCGAGCCCGCAACCCGGGCATGTGCCCTGACCGGGAATCGAACCCTGATCGCCTGGATCCCAGGTCAATGCTCAACTGCTGAGCCACGCCCGGCCGGGCTGACTAATTATTTTTAAAAAGAAACACCCCAGAGCCCATGACTCGCATCAGGCAGGCGGGGAACCGGAGCCGAGCGCCCCCGAGCAGACTCCGCGGCACTGCTTCCAACTCGACTTCAGCCTCAGGGCTGCTTTTAAGGAGATGTTAGCGCGAGCACATCTCGAAAGAACTGCAGTTACATTAAAAGCTAATTATCAGAGTTTAGGGGGACAGATCTGCTGCCATCTTTTACTCGGAGAGCAAGTCGTCTCCAGACCCTGAAGTATCCTTACCCGGCGGGCTAAGGACACCAGCCCTGGGGACACTGAGAAAAAGGCAGTAAATCACCAAACGCCTGGAAGTGACCAGCAATATGGTGACGAAATAGCCCGGCCCCGCTGCTCCCGCGGTTCCTGGTGTGACGCGGCACCCACATAGCGTGTCTTAGGGGCCCGCGCGTGAGTGGGGGGGCATGTGGCGTGTCCGTGGTGCAGTCGCAGGTGAGACGTGTCTGTGGCCCTAAGTTACAGGTGATGTTTATCTCAGAACGACTGGGCTTTGCTGGCACAAGGAAGCAGGCGCGACAGTGAGGAAAGGGTGGAGGATGGTCCCCAGTGTCGGGCCGAGTAGGGGTCTCGCCAGGAGCAGGACGCTGCCAGGAATTCTTGTGTCACCTCCTTTGAACCTCACAAGTGACCGAGGGTCCATGTCACTACTTATCGCTGTTCTGCAGGGGAGACTGCGAGTCAGTTGGGATGTTTTGGGTCCTACACGCCAGGACACCCAGCTCGGATCGGCTTCCATTTATCATGTCAAGTAACTGAAAGATCAGAGTGAACGGCAGGTTTGACTCACAGAGACGGTGGCATCTTTGGGGACCCAGTTTTTCCCACGTGCCTGCCCTGCCTCCCGGAGCACCCACTTCCCCTGGGGCTGGTCCTCTGCCTGGGCCCAGGGTGCCCGCCTGCAGCTCCCAGGACCCCACGCTCCTGGTTTGCACCCAGTGGGTGGTCCTTGTCCCAGCGTCACCTCCCAGAGTCATGGGCTCCCTCCGATCGGACCGGCTTGGGTCACATGCCCACGGCTGAGTCAACAGTGCGACCTGGGGGACGGGATGAATCGATCAGCTCAGCTTAGGTCACTTTTGCCACCCAGGACCCCAGAATGGAAGCCGGGGGGGCATGTCGACAATCCCAGATGCCCCTTGGGGACAGGGAGGTGGAGTACCTGGTGCATGGTCCCCACAGGGGATTAGTGACAGTCCAAATTCGGACCCAGACAGACTCACTCAAGAGCCCTTCATCGGAGCGCGGTCCTTCCAGCGTCCCCCGTCTCTGAAGTCCCGTAGCGAGGATCCCACACATCTGATAGGGCTCCCCCCAGAAGAGCCCCACTCGGTGCTAAGTGACGCTAGCACTTGGCAAACAGCAGTTCCAGGAAACCACGGGACGTATCAATCACCTCGTGGCGGAAAGGGCACTGGGGTAAGACTGGCGCTCAGCCGACGCGTTAACTCAGGACAGGCCCCCTCCCCTGAGGGCCTGTTTGCCTTGTTGGCGAGGGGGGTGATGCCTCCCCTTCAGCACCTGCCTGGACGGTTCGGGGGTCAAACAGGAGAGCGCCCCCGAAGGAGCCCGAACAGCGCCCAGCACCCGTGTGCGCACGGGCGAGTCTTAGACAGAGGATCACGGCCTGTGATGCCCGAATAAGAGCCACTGACACTCACACAGGGTCTCCTTCGAGCCGCGGGCGCGCACGCATTTAGCCAAGTTTTCCTTTGGTCTCGCCTCGGACATCCCACAAGCAGAACGCTCGCCGGCCTGCAGGGAGGCTGCGCCCAGGCGGCGGGACCTGCATCCACAAGGAGCTTTTAGCCGCCTCTCGTTGCGGTGGGTCGATTATGTATGTAAATGTTATTCCACTTTTAATTAACCTACAGCCTCCTTGAAAGGGAAGGCGGAGAGATCCCGACCAGCTCCAGGTCAAGCTGGGAGGTGCCCGTTAGGTAGAAAAGAGCCCACGGAGGGAGATAGCAGGCGCCAGGTGGAGCCTGGCGAGGAGACAGCGGCCCTTCCCCGGGCCCGTCGCCCGTCTTCTCCGAGGCTTCGTTTCGAACGGCGACGGGTGAACAGAGACTTCAACAGAATGAAGGCGTCACCCAAAGAGCTGACGCTGACTTTCAAACAGATTGTTTCAAGGCCACCTATGACCTTCCAGGGATAACATGGTCCCCAGGCGTGTCCGCCAACCTGTATTACTTGTTGTTTTGATGGGGTGACCGCCAAGGTGGCTCGGTCGGGGCGGCGCCTTTCACGTCGAGGGCAGTTCGTGCGTATTTTAGGGTTTGCGGGCCACCCCGTCTCTGCCTCGGCTCCTCAACTCTGCGGCCGAGCGGGGAAGCAGCCTCAGAGAGCGGGTGAAGGAGTGGGCCTGGGGCTGTGTTTCAAGGCAACGTTACGTACAGATACCGAATTTCGAATTTCATACGATTTTCACATCATGAAAAATTCTTCCTTTTATTCTTAAAAAAAACTTTAAAAAACCATGTGAAAACTAAAAACCACCGTGAGCTTGCAGGGCATGTGGAAGTGGGTGGCAGGCCGGATTGGCCTGTGGCCACAGTGTGCTCACCCTGCCGTGAAGAAAAACCCTCTACGCTAACTTGTGGCCAGAGAGACATCGAACGTGAGTAAAAATAAGGCTGGAGGAGGGGAAAATGAGCTTTAGAGTGGTTGTCTTTCCTGTAGTCGCCCTAGTGACTTCTGAGAAATGAATTGTCCATCGGTCCAGCTGCTTACGCACGATTTCCGTGCGGCTGGCCTGTCTTCAGGTTACCGAAGAGCTCAGACAGCAGGTTAGAGAGCTTGTTTCCCAGATCCTCATTCAGGCGTATCTGCAAAGGGGAATTTGTTTTTAAACAATTCTTAAAAAAAAAAAAAAAGTTTTTATTGATTTTTTAGGGGGAAGGGAGAGGGAGAGAGAGAGAAACACCGGGGAGAGAGACACGGCGTGGATCGGCGGCCTCCTGCACGCCCCCTACTGGGGATCGAGCCTGAAACCCGAGGCCCGTGCCCAGGCGGGCGTGGACCTGGTGACCTCTTGGTTCCCGGGTCAGTGCCCAACCACCGAGCCACCTCTTGGTTCCCGGGTCAATGCCCAACCACCGAGCCACCTCTTGGTTCCCGGGTCAATGCCCAACCACCGAGCCACCTCTTGGTTCCCGGGTCAATGCCCAACCACCGAGCCACACTGGCTGGGCTACAAATGGGAATTTGCAGGTATCTCGGATTTCGGTGACGGAGAGAGTGAGACCCGCACCTGGGAGGCAGCGGTGACCCGGCAGCTGCCTCGTGCTCAGCCCCTGCGGGCGGCGGGGCCCTGGTCGGGCCTGTGAGGCGCGGGAGCCGCCGCGGGGTTCTGATCGCCACGTGTGCTCGGTGCGGCGTGCGTTCACGCTCGCCGTTCTCTGCCGTCACCCAGGTCCCGCCTGCTGTAATCGAAGGGGGGACCCCTCCGCTGGGTCCTGTCGCTGCCGTTTCTCTTCCGTTTAGGGAGCGTCTGCCGTCTCGGCGTCTTGAACGCCGGTGGATTGAAGAGGCTGCCGACTGCGCCGTCCGGGAAGGAAACCAAAATTTCCCCGGGAGATGTGGAGCGAGCGAGGGTGGGGAGGGGTGGGGAGAGGACGGGTAAGCAGTTGGGGCTTCTGCTTCTTTGAAGGAAAAAATTCGAGATTAAGAGCCTTCGTCTTGCGATTGGCACCCGATCTGCGGACAGCATGCCCGTGGTCACCCGGCTGCCAAATGTTCCCGTTTCCCAGCAGCCACCCAGTGTTTTCACGGCAGAGCTTTCTCCTGAGTGAAGCTTTAAGGCCTGACTGGGTCACGCCACGGCACAGGAGTTAACGCGCGTGGAGCAGCCACATCCACGTGTCTGCGCAGCACCAGGCGCTGCTGGGGAGTCGGGCGGGCACGGTTGCTCTTGGCGATAGGGGAGAACCACGCGGCGTATCGCCCTGAGATTAAAAGCGCATCTCAGCACTGGCTGGCCCGTGAGCAGGGCTCTGTCATTACGCTCAGCTAAGAATAGATGGAAATGACCCCGAAGGGGAGACGGCACTGATCTCATTGATTTTATGCCTCGTTCGCTGGTTCAGATGGGGATGCGGGAACCAACCTGAGCTGGTTTCTGCCTCACAAAGGAATTCACGGGAAGGGTGCGGGGGTGCTGTGCCGGAATCCAGGAGCGGTCCAGCGAGACCTCGGGGGAGGAGCGGCCCAGGAACGGGGGAGCCTGCTGACTCCCCACACCCCGGGGTCTGTTCCCCGTAGAGCCACGGCCTCTCTTTCTCCCTCTACCTGCATTTCTCGCCATCGGTTTCCCGTAAATGTCTAACAGCGAGTTCTCTGGGGGGAGGGCCTTGATCTGGAGTGTTTTGCCGGTTTCCATGGTGTAAATGCTCCCACCGTGGCCGATTCAAAACCACCAACGTGGAGGTCAGGTTGGAAAGAGGTGCCCAGTAGCACAGCACTAAATAGTATTTCTTTCTTTTTTTCACTCACTTATTTATTCTTGGAAATGTATTTATGAAAACAGAACAAACACCCATGGTGTCCCTGCTGTGGGCCAGGCTCAGCGGGAGCCCTGGGCCAGGACCTTGTAGCAGAGTAAACACAGGGTGTCCCCCCAAAGTGTATACACACTTTGACAGCTGATAGCTCAATTCCAAAAATGAAATGTATTTTAATAAGCACTGCCTTTATCATTAGTCAAAGTGTGTGTGTGTACATTTTTTTGAGGGACATCTTATAATATTTCTACCATAGAGACACATGGATATAAATAAAGAGCCTAGATAACACTGAAACATAAAGTGACTATAATAAATGTAATACTCATAAGGTAAAATAATTAGGAAGTAATTAGGGAGTGATGAGTTTTGAGTATTTATTACCTTTTTAAAAACATAATTTACTTAACAGTACATTCATATAATTTAATTTTTAATAATGACTGTGTTTACAGTTCCTGGTGATTTAATCATCAGCTCTCGTGAGCTCGTGTGCATGAGCTGAGTCCCGCGCCCCCTGGTTTCCCTCCGCCCCGGTCAGTGCTCCCGCTCCCTCGCGGACTCCCCACAGCCGCGGGCAGTTCCACCGCTGGGGCCTGGGTCGGAGGCTCTTATTTGGCTCATCAGCTCTGGGGGGCGGTGGGATGGGGGGGATCCTCTTTCCTGGGAGGGGCGGGGGTCCTGAGTGTGTCGCAAGAATTTCCAGCAGCCTCTGTGTCTGTGGGAAAGCTCCAGAGGGTGGTGTTTGTTCAGGGAGTGTTATGTACCGGGCACTTTATAGACATTTCCCCATTCTCCCCGCAGAGCTCTGTGATCTGAGCATCGCAGTCCCCGTCTCACAGACGAGGCAACCGAGGCCCAGAGAGGCTGAGGGACTTGCTCAGGGTCACAAGGCTAGTAACTTGCAGAGCTGAAATCCGCAGGCAATCGCACCCCTACCCCAAAGCCTTCTTCCCACCAAGCTGGCGTCTCTCCTGCAGAGAGATCCTGCAAGACGGATGGACAGACGGGGCGCTGTGCCCCGGGAGGAAATTCCCTGATGCTGTGGAGGAGTTGGGGCAGTTAGGATGGAGGAGGTAAGAGAAGGGGGCAAGAGAGGAGAGTCTGAATACGCGATTAGAGAGTGTAAAAGCGAGCGGGCCCCCCGCCCCGTCCAAGCTGCCTGTGGCTGCCTCTCTTCTGTCTTCTGACCCGGGGTGAGAGGGGGACACTGGCTTCACTGTGACCAGGGCTTGGCCCGGCCCAGGCTGAGTGAGTTGGGGGTGGGGGGGCTCAGCTTTTCCTTATGCATTGTTCCCTCCCCGGGTCACTTTTGTGCGTCGCTGCCCCCAGGTACCGGGCACAGTGAGTCTTCCTGCAATTAGTGTTCACGGTCAGCTGAGCAGAACCAATGCAACAAACCGTCTTTACTTTGAAGGTCATGTTACCTGTTTCCAAGCTCCTGCGGAAAAGGCCCTTTATGAAAAGATATTCTGGACTATCTCTAGGAATTTAATTTTCCCTTTTCTGAATTTCCAAGCCCGTCTATTGAATTGTTTAATGTGGTTCCCCAGGAAACACCCACAAGCCAGACAGACAACCGGATGTAGCCAGATTGTTAGTTTTTAAAAAATATTTTCTTCCCGGGGGGCGGGGGGCACAAGACCGGAGCCCAGGCCCCGGCTTGTTCCAGAGCGACACCTGTCTCTTCTTAGTGCTGGTTCCTTTGACACACGGGCGCCACTGCTGTGAATTGCACTGGTTAAAAAAAAATGATGCCCATTCATTTAAAATAGTTATAAGGAGGGGGTTGAGGATTCTGACTTCTGATCTTCTCGGAACTACATTCAATTATTGCAGGTCATTTCCCAGATAGCAGGGAAGCAAGAAATACTCTCGTAAAAAAAGAATCCTTAATTTTTTTTTTTCTTTTTAGAATAGCAAAGTGGCTTCTTCATACTGAATGCATGATCCTAATTAATACTTTAAGCGACCAGAAAATGGTCAGAAAATTCATTTAGCAGGTCTGGGAAAATTCTGACGACTCCACAATAGCAGCACAAACCAGCGAATTTAGTGTTATTTAAATGTGGTTTGACAAGCAAACACATACCACCCCCAGCTGCTCAGCTTTTGAGATGTGCTGACAATTCTACTTTGCCCTATTTTCTTTCTTTTTATCCTCCTTGTAGTTAAAATAGCAGCAGAGTTTCAGCTGGTGCTCTTCAGAGGTTTATACTGCATGAAAAACAAAAAAGTCTGGGAAAGAAGTAATGTCTGACTCTTAAAAAGATGCCTTTAATTCCGGGTTTCTGAATCGTAACCTCGATTTTGTTTATGGTTTCCTTTTCAAACTAGAGATTTTTACTTATTTTAAAATTTCCATTTCTTCTTTTGGAAACAGCCAGTCTTACGTCCATATTATTGCGTTTTCCAGTTTGCTGAGGGCGCTAGGAAGCCCGGAGCCGAAACCGTAGGTGCCTCCCGGCCATTTGCGGGACCCTGCGGTGCTGAGCCGGGCGCACAAACCCCGCTTCTGGATCCCCTTCCACGTCAGCCCCGCTTGACGCTCCCTCTCTGACTTGTTAAGATTTTGCTCATGGGTTTCTATGAGCCAGCTTCCTCCCCGCCCCCTTTCAAAACGCAACGCGAAGCACCTGTAGTGTGACAGGAACGTGGCTTCCTGAGAAAATGGTGGGGCCCCTGAGGAGGGGCGCCCCACTTCTCGGCTGGGGCCGAGGGCCCCTGCCTGGGTGTCTCTGTTTCAGTCCCATCTCTCCCCAGGGCCCCACCCAGAGCTGGGCCCTCCAGGGCCGGGCCGGGAGGGCGGAAAACAGATGAAGGCGGGAACGCTGAGCCCAGGCCGCAGCCCGGGCAGCTCACTTTCCAAAGGGCTCAGATTAACGGGGGGAAGCGATTCTGCCGTTTGTGTGGGGTCTGCCCACGCGTGGGGGGCTCGGCGTGGCCGTGGCCTTGGCCTTCGGGCCGGCAGGCTGGGGCTCTGCACCCAGCCGCGACCAGAGGCTGCAGACCAGACCGTCTTGTGGTGGAATACACTGTTTCCATCTCTGCGGATACATTGTAAAAGCTTGCTCTCTCCTCCCCCTGCCCCTCCCGCCCTCTTTCTTAGCGACGGGAGCGCTCCCCCCACCCCGGCGCCCCCCCAAACCAGGTCGGATGGGAGGGACTAGCGCCCAGGTGGGCCTTGCGATGCCCTCACCCGGGTAGGAGAGGGAGGTCTCCTCTGAAAAAGTGCCCATTTTCCCCGTCAGGTTCTCTGGAAACATTGTAGAGCTGCAGCCGCCTTGAGAAGAGAAAGGACAGGGGAGTTTTCCCTTTAAAAATCCGTTTAATAAGATTCCTAAACAAACACATAAAATGCAAGGCCGTTGTCTCCCTCTTACTAATAAAGCATGGCCTATTCCCTTGCAACTCAACACACGACCAGGGCTTTTTGTTCCTCTCCGAGGATGGGCAGCCTCGAAATCCCGTCCATCGACTGTTCATTTCTTAAAAAAAAAAAAAAAAAGCCTGTGGGCGGATTTCTTCTAACCTGTGCTGGGGACAGACGTTTCCGCAAGTCGAGTCCAGGTGGCTACAGCTTACGGAGCACATCAGTTAACATCTGTAATTTTCCCTGTTCTCTTGAGCCATTAGTTATTTCAAGGGTAAAAAAGCATGTTTTACTTAATTTTTTTTTTTTAAATCTTACCGGGTTCCCGCAGCTTAACGTGATGATTTGCATAAGTGATGGTAATTGCCGGGACTGCGGTTGAGCAGGATTAGCTATGAAATGAACGTGGTTACATGTCCGACGGAACTGGCGAGGGACAGAAATGCAGTTGTATCCAAGAGAAAATAATTACAGCGATAATCAGCGTAATTCATGATAATGGCCGAACTGAATTTCACACCATAGCTCCGAGCACTTACGTTTAATGAATGTAGTTTGTGCTTGTTTACTAAAAAGGTTTTTAGCAGAAAATCGATAATGCAACTTCAGTGTTTCTAATTGCAAATGCAATTATTTTTTTTTAAAGTAGCGGTTCAATAAGGATTTTGCAGAGAAAATTGAGGTATGTGAGTGCCGCGGACGCTGGCTCGTTAATTAGCCTACCTGTGCATTAGGGCCGCGGTGCCTTAATATCTATTTATTACAACACAGTGATTAAAATGGATTTGCAGTCGATTTTTAAGTCTAGCTAATGGAAGGGACATTGAGACTTTCCTGGGAGCACCGGCTGGGATTACAACCTGTCAGGAGTAATGAGGTTTTCCTTCAGGAGGCGACCTTAGAAACCACCCCACTACCCCACGGCGGGGCCACGGGCGGGAGCCCCGGGACACACGCCAGTTCCCACGGAGCGAGGGGCAGGACACGCGTGGCCTGCAGGACAGCAGGAGGTCCGTGGCTTCCTGCTGTTGTTCCACCAGACGCTTGCTTACTTGGGTCAACTCCTGCGTGTACCTTTTCCAAGCCGGAGAGGTGACCGAGGTGGTTGTGTGGAGCTGAGGCTCTTCTCCTGGGTGAAAGCGTGTGACCGATTCCGGGTTTGGAGGTCACGGCCGGTCCAGCCTGAACCCCTCGCTCAGGAGAAGCTGAGCTCAGGCGTTGTCCCAGGTCTCAGGACTCTGAGTAAACCAGTCACTCTGTTTAGGTCCAGCGTTCATGACTCCCACTCACGGGAATCGCTGGGTCCCTGTTGTTCGCCTAACTGGGTCCCTCTCTTAAAATGCACCCTGAGCCCAACCTCCCCCATTGCGTGGTTGTCATAGACACCGACCCCCCCCCCATCATCATCACCACAATTCCCTTTCATTCTTTGTTTTTAATTGATTTCAGAGAGAGGAAGGGAGAGGGAGAGAGAGTCACTGATCTGCTGCCTCCTGCAGGCCCTCGACTGGGGATCGAGCCTGAAACCCAGGCCTGTGGCCTGACCGGGAATCGAACCCTGACCTCCTGGTTTGTCAGTCAACGCCCAGCTGCTGAGCCACGCCGGCCGGGCACCATCCTCTTGATGTCTGATCTCCGCGTCGTGTGCGCTGAGCGTGTGATCTCGTCTTACTGAGCAGTGTGGGAGCTTCAGCCCACCAGAGAGTATGGAGATCCAGCTCCTAACAGGCCGAAATCCCTCAATAACCTAAATTCTAAATCTGCTCACTGGGCTGGGGCTTCTAACCTTGCTTGGATGATACCCTGGTGGTGTTATCTCAACACGACATTAATTTTAAACTTAAATATTCTGAGTGGTGGGAAGGAGCAGGGTTGGGTCTTACAGCTTTGTAACCAACATTGAAATCTGCAAAGTGTCGATGTCCCGACTGGCACAGCAGGGGGGGGGTCCATGGAGGAGCAAGTGTTCTATAAGTCTGAGCTCCAGCCGGCTCTTCTGTCTTGGTTTTATTAAAAATGAGCCCCTGGCAGGTGGCTAGTCGAGTCTCTGGACAACCACAGCAAGGCCCCCGGGGTGCCGGCTCTTTGGAGAACTGTCCCCCTAC
This sequence comes from Miniopterus natalensis, assembly GCF_054644295.1. NCBI lineage: Eukaryota > Metazoa > Chordata > Mammalia > Chiroptera > Miniopteridae > Miniopterus > Miniopterus natalensis. Next base: position 58,271,325 of record NC_142094.1, on the reverse strand, counting down.
CCTCCAGGGGCCAGCTGGGCTCCCACCACCTCCAGGAGGTCTTTCCAAGAACCCAGGGCCCAAGGGCCACTCCCTCCTCTGGCGTCCTCTTGCCTGTCACTCGAGGGGCCACCTAGTGGGTGCTTCCTGGGTGCCGATCACGTGCTGGGTGCTCCCGCAGGTCATCTCCCACCCTCACAACAGCCTTAGAGGCGGCAGCTCTGTTACCCCCATGTTCCAGACGAGGGCACCGAGTCCAGGGTAGAGGGCAGGATGCCAACACCTCACTCCCCACCCCCTTTCCCCACGGTGTCTGTCCCGGGTGCTGCACCTCGACTCTACCTGCTATGACTAGGCCAGGTTATCGGAAGAGCCTTTTTCTCATCTCTGGGCTAAAAATTAGGTTTTGCTCTGTCTCGCCTGCTCCCGACCCCCTTCCCCTCCAGCTCCCTCCACACCCGGCACCCTGCCCACAAATCAGCGCATGTTAGGCGAGTGAAGGACGCCGAGGCCCGGGGGAGGCCGATGTGATGCTGTTTCTTCACACAGCCAGCACGGCCACCTCCCACGTCCGTGGGAGTCGCTGCTCCAGCTCCCGGCTGCCCGGCGGCTCCTCCGTGTGCGGAGACCCGGCTGCCGCCCGGGCCTCCGCCTTCACTGTCACTGGCGCCTCCTGCAGAGTAACTAAGATGGAGGGCCAGGTGCCAAGCAGGCGCCGTGTCAGGTCCCAGCCACGGGGCGGGAAGGCCGTCAGCGGGGGGGCCTCTGGGGAGCCCCTTCCCTTCCGCGCCTCCATTTGCCCATCTGCAAAGTGGAGCCAATGATGCGGCGCCGACTCCCTCCTGGGCGGGTTGACGGGGCTCAGATGGGGTCAGCCCCTCTCACCGCCCTTGGGAAACGTTTAAAGTGCTTGGCAAGGGAAGGAAGCGCCTAACCAAGGCGGCGGGGAAACGAAAGCATGGGGTGTGGTCGAATCCGTAGGGAACAGCCTGGCCCTCGGAGAGCCAGAGCCGTCCATCCCCGGATGAAAGGATTAATGCCTGGGCCGGCTTCCTCCGTCCCTTCTGGCGTCTGGAGCACATACCACATGGCTCCGCGGAGCCGACCCGGGGCCCCCGCCGGACGGAATCAACTGCTCCACGGGGCTGGAAAACACGGACGCGTCCGTCCCTGTTTGACCAACAAATGTATAGAAAATAGTGGCCCGTGAGTAGCGATGACGTAATACCCTCATCCGAAGAAAACACGGGCTCAAATTAAGATGATTTCACCAGGAAAACATTCAGGTAGACGGAGAGCTCTTCATAAATAGAAATAAACAGCACGGGGTCCGCGCCGCGGTCATCTGCGACGGTCACCTGCCCTCCTCGGCTGCCGCGGCTGCGTTTTCCGCGGGGCCCGGCGCGGCGCGGCGTTTTGCTCTGCAAACAACTAGCTCCTTCGCAGCCGATGATTACCGGTAATTATGCTTCCCCTGCCATTATTCTAATAGACCCGCGCGGCTCCGAGGCCCGGCGCCCGGAGTGTGGGCCGGCTTTTACGGGTGGACCGCCGGAACACTTAATATAGCTCCATTTCTGAATTACCGAGTTCTCTCCTTTTGAAGTCTGTGTTAGTGGAACTCCTATTTATGAGATGTGCTGTGCTTAAAGGTGGCTATTGATGAAGACTCCAACAGAGCCTTTATCGAGAGTGCGGCGCATTCTCCCGAGAGATAAAGAGCCGCGCTAAAAGGTATGGTGTGTACCGAGGCTGCAAATTACCGGCCAAGTACCTCGGTGTGCTTCGAAAATGCCTTTATGTGTCTTGTTTGTTCCCCTCTCCGCGGAGACGAGTGACGTTCCTGGCAGCGGGGGGGTGGACGCACGTTGGCCGCCGTTGGTCATCACCGGCATTAACTGGGTGTGAGGGACGCGCCCGCCCCGGCCCAGGGCGTCGGGGGAAACCGGCCTGCGGCTCACAGCCTCTGTGTCCCGTTTATTATTTTTTTTAATTTATTTTTTAAAAATATATCTATATTGATTTTAGAGAGAGGAAGGGAGAGGGAGAGAGAGAGAGAAACATCAATGATCAGAGAGTCATTGATCGGCTGCAGCCCACAACCCGGGCCTGTGCCCTGACCGGGAATCGAACCCCGATCTCCTGGATCCCAGGTCGATGCTCAACCGCTGAGCCACACCCGGCTGGGCCTGTGTGTCCCTTTTAGAGAATTTGCTTTTCCTTAAATTTCTTTCATTTCCAGGGGGACGTGGCTGGAGCTGAGCCCTCCTTGGGGGGGGGTTCTGAGCCCCTCGAGGTGCCCACTCTGGGAGCCTGTTGGGGGCCGAGCGAAGGCCTGCAGCCAGGGTGGTCGGCGGGCGGTTGGTGTCAGGAGCAGGCAGGCTGCACGCAGAGACCCCGGAAGGAAGGGGGCGGCCTGGCGGAGGGGTCCCCGTCAGACGCGGTTCCCGAAGGTCTGGTCATCGGGGCAACTGGAAGACCACCTGCTGGGGTCCGAGTTTCCTTTAACAGGCCGAGCAGCTGGTTGTTTTGTGGACCCCAAAGCGTGGGCCTTTGAGGCCACAGTAACTGGACAAGGCGGGCACGTTCCTTGGCTTTGGGTAGCAGCTATCGTGCGGAAAGACATCGGGTGGTTGACACACACACAGGAATTTGGGGGGAACGGGGGGGTCTGGCTGCCTCCTGGTGTCGGAAATGCAGTTGAGATGCTCCGAGTTCCTAGAGAGTCTCCCAGACGCAGACAAAACTCCCCGGGCTCCCGACATCGAAACCACAGACGCAGGTCCACGGGGCAGCTCTGGACCGAGCGGCGAGAACCTGCATCGATTCCCGAGGAGGGAGGCTGTGCTCCGAGCGTCTGCGGGGCTTCATCTGAGCCTCCACGCCTCAGAGCCCTGGCCGCTCCGCGTCCCATTCATCTCCCCCCCACGTCACCACGCGGAGAGCCTTCCCTGGAGCCTGTCTGTTTACTGGTGGGTGACAGATGACAGCGACCCCGAGCCGGGGTAGGTGACATTTGTATGGCGCCAATGCCAGGAGCATTCCAGGCGCGGCGTTGCGTATTTATTGATCGCCATATTCCCAATAATCTGATGCCCGTCACATCTGACGACGCTGTACGGCGAGGTCAGCGGGACGGGGCTAATGAAACTGCAGGATGGATGTTATTTCCACAGCATTACCCTTGCAAATAGCGTCAGCGGGCATTTCACCGTCGGCCCAGACATCTCGGGGCCTTTTTTTTTTCTTTATATATAGTTGACGTTAACATTAAACAAAACCCGGAGCTATTAAGTATTAGTATTTTTATACACGAGAGGAAAGGCGGATGCCCGGCATCTTTGCAAATGAAAATCTTGTTAACAGGCGTGGCGCTCGTGGCAACGTCCTCGGCACCCGCAGGGAGGCTGGCACGGCCGTCTCCGCCCTGACGGATTAGCCGAGGTGACGTGAATGACGGAACAGGGGACGGGGTCCGGGGGATTAAACGGGCAACCAGGCTCGCTGCCCTCGGGTCGCGGCGGCTTTCTGGGTCTCCCAGGTCCCACGCTGCGGCGAGCAGCCGGAGCAAAGTGCGCTCAGGCTTAGATGCGGCTCCCCAGGAAAAAAGAGAGACTCGGGAGCAGTGTTTGCAAAGCGGCGGTGTGGCCCATGCACGCCCGGGCCACGCGGTAAACTGCCGTCGGGCGTGTGGTCCCCGTGGACTGGAAACACCATTGGGCCGCGGGTGACTGTCGGGCCATTGGCCTCGCAGCCTCCGAGGTGCCCTGCGGCCCCTCACCGTCTGTGATTAGGGGGACGGCGCGGCTCCAGGTCCCTCAATGTCCTTTCCCTTCGGAAATGTGGGCGAAGGCCTCGAGTCTTCACGGTCAAAGGCCAGTTCCCCTGGTGTAAAGACCCGCTCACCTGAAAAGCCGGTTTGAAAGGAAGTCTCGTTTATGGGTGGGCAGAGCTCCGGGCCGCCTCTCGCTGACCATGCGCTTTAACTCCCAGCTTGTGAGCGGAGCCGCAGGGTTTTCCGGAGTTTCAGCGACCCACGCGAGGCCTTCCCGTCCCCAGGAGTCGGGAAGCCTCTGCCTGCTCTATGTTTATGTTCCCAGAGGGCTCATCCCGGGTGGGACAGTTCCTGGGAAAAAATGGTCACGGGGGAGGCCAGCGGATCTTCGCTCAATCGCTGTCAAAATAAACGCGGCACCAGACAAGAAGCAGACGGTGAGCCGGGAACCCACGGCGGGGGGGCGAGGGGAGGGGCCGCGAACCGTCTGAAGAGTGGCATTTGGTGCCCGGAGTCACACCTCCCGTCCGTCTCCGGAGCGCTCGGACCCGAGACCCTTCAGCACCTCGCCTGCGCCATTGCCTCCGGATCGGAGAACTCGTGAGACTGTGAAGGGAGGCGGCCAGGATCAGTTTTTCGTCCGGCCCCAGGAATTCTCCGGAATAATACGTCAGAACGGTTATCTCGTCCGTTGCAGGCGGCTTGAAAGCATCAGAATTTCCATGGGTATTTACGAGGCTCCCACGTCCCGTCCGGCTCCCTGCGTGTGAGCGAGACTACCCGACGCCCGGGTAATGCATGGGGAGCCCGGCGCATTTATTTTCACAGAGCGTAATTATTACAGCCTCTCCTTCCCGAAGCGAGCCTTTTGTTTTATGCTTTCAGCGAGAACTTGTGAAATATTAAGATATTTTACTGCCTTAATGTACTGAATTGTTTGCCTCTCCATATTGCAATCTAAAACTCGTTAGCAGCTGAACAGTTTTAATCAGAATGAATCAAGTTGTGAAATGGAGACACGGGCAGTTTGCACAGCCATAAAGCATGGCTGGAACTTTTCCGAACAGCTTAATAAAACTTACACGGCCTCGAGAAATAAATGATGATCCCGGGCGACACCGGGGTAAACAGAACCCGGAGCCAGGAACCTGGTGATTTTTCTTCCTTGCTCGGCGCGTTTGCGAAGCTCGGCCTTAGCTCCCGGGATGGGCCGGAGATGAGCGGGACGCGGGCGGACGGGCCCCCGCAGAGGCTTCCGTCTTAATCGCGCCGCGCAGGGCGGCGAAGCGAAGGCGGGCGCCTTAGCCCGGCTTCAATTCTAGACGGGAGTGCTCCTCCATTGAGGACGGGCCCGGGAGCGCCGGCGGGCGCCCACCCGCAGCTTTCGGGGGAGACCTCAATTTCGAGAGTGACCTCCTCACTGTGCTTTAAAAGCATCATTTATTCCGGAGTCCTCTCTGCAGGGCCAGCTGAGTGTGTTTTGTAGAAGTGGGTTTTGGTGTCATTCCTAAGTTTGGGTCGTACCCACATCAAATGCCCCAAACTGTCTGACGGAGCCTTAAATTCACGGCCACGGGCAGGGTGGGCCGCTTGCCCTTGACCGCCCCAGACCCCCGACCGTTAGGTGGAGTGAGAGGGCCGGTCGCCCTGAGAAGTCCCAGGCGCAGATATTTCCTGGCCCTGGTGCCCAAATTACTCTCCCTACCAATGCAGGAATTTTGTCAACCCCTTCTTTTTTTAACAAAAATATACTTTTATTGATTTTTAGAGAAAGAGGAAAGGAGAGGGAGAGGGAGAGAGAGAAACATCAACTGGTTGCCTCCCGTTAGCGCCCCGACTGGGGATCAAACGTAAACCAGGGTGCGCGCCCGACCGGGAATCGAGCAGGTGGCCTTTGGGTGCAAGAGGAGACCGTCCACCCGCCGAGCCGCGCCGGCCGGGCCTGCCCACCGTTTCTTAATCGTATGATTATCCAGAGTAAGATATATATATTTTTTGTTCATAATTTTTATCCCGCCTTCTACTGAGAATGAACTGAGGCGCCTCCGTAGGCCCCGGCCTGCGCCCGGGCGTTTGGCGTGGCGTCCGTGTGGCGGCCTGTGCGCAAATCCCTTCCTCGTGGCGCCGGATGGTCCACGGCTGAGGCAGGCCGTCGCGTTTACCCGTCACCTGCCGACGGACACGTGGGCGGCTCTGGGCCGCCGTGAAGGTGCCGCTGGGACCACGGGTGCGCCTGGTGCTCTCATTAGTCGCCGGCGCTGTTTGTCTAGACCTGGTATTTTATTCCACGTTGCAAGGTGGTTATTTTTCGAATGTTTCCTGTTCGTTTGCCAGTTTCCCACACGGTGCCCCGCAGAGGTGGCCAACGCCGGGCCTGGGATTTTCAAGCCACGTTTCCCATAGCTCTTCAGTTAGTTCTCGCGTCCTTTCACGTGGCTCCAGCAGTCTTTTGTCACTTTTTTTATTTCTGGCCCAGCAAGGTGCTCCAGGCCACTCCGGGACATTTCCTACCGGAGGGGAAAACTCCTTTTTCTTCCCTACTCTCCCCGCACCCCCTCCACACGGCGCTTCTGCTCAGCGAACGTGCGCGCCTTCCCCAGGCCCAGCACCCCCCGGCTTGTCTGCAGACGTCGCCTGGGTGCCCCGCAATTTAACTCAGCCCTGACGTCATCGACCCGGAGATGCCATCGCACCTCGCAGGTGAGGGCTCGCCCCGCAGGACTGCCCGCCCCAGGCTGTCACTGTGCTCCCGATGGCCTGTGAACGAGAGGGTCCCGTGACCCTGCCTTGGGCTCGACATGCACTAAAATGGCTTCGAGAACTCAGGGCCGCACTTTTTATGTTTATTATAAAGGACACAGTTCAGAAACCGCCGGATGCAGAGGTGCAGAGGGCGAGGCGTGGGGAGAGGGGAGAAATTCCGCGCCCGCTCTGGGCACCCGCCCTCCCCAGCCTCACCCGCTCGCCGCTCGGGAGCCCACCGTGCCCCGGGATCCAGGACCTGCGGCGGAGGCTTCATTTCGTTGGCGTGACTGACGGACTCAGTGGCCACTGGGCACGAGCTCAACCTCCAGCCCCGAGGTTGGGGGAGGCGGACAGTTTCAACCCCCTAATCATGTGGTTGGTTCCCTGGCGACTGGCCGCCATCTGTGGTTACCTGGGTTCTTTCCAGAAGAGTCAGCCCATCAGCATAAATTTTCGTGTGGCTGAAAGGGGGTTGTGACAAGTAACGAGAGAACCACTTTCACCTCCATCATCAGTCTTTCCACCTGGACGGTCTGTGTTTTAGCAGCTCTGCGCTAAACACAGGTTTCTTATAAGTCACGACTCACACTACCGTCCCTGAAACCCGCCCTTTCCCCAGGACCCCTGGTTCTTGGGGGGACGGTCCTTAGGGACTGCACTCCCGGAGCCCGGTGTGCTCGCTTGGTGGACGCCCACTGTTTCTAGGCTCTTCGGTAAACAGAGTTAAAACGTGTATTTTTTTTTTTAATTATACATTCATACTGATCGATTTAATTCAAATTTAGGATCACAGTGTTTTTACTTTTCTGATTTTAGACTTGTCTGTCTCTTACGGTGAAAATCTTAGCTCTGTTGCATTTAACATGATGATCTTATTGTGGAAATAGATCCACGCGGTTTCAAAATAATACCGACATTTATCCGATAACCTCCCAAGTACCGTTTTGGGTTTCTTTTTTTTTTTTTTCTTTCTGTTTTTGTTTTCATACGTCCCTAATGGGGCATTTTGGGTTATTTGCGCCATGTAGTTATTATAATCAACACCAAAATCAATATTCCTGTGATTACGTTGCTTTGCATTTTTGCCAGGGTATCCTTGGGGTAGATTTGTAGAAACGGGGTTGCTGGCTAAAAGTGTAAACGGGGGGCGGGTGTGCCAGGCGGTGCCAGATGCCCCCCCATGGGGCTGCCCCACGGGCACCTCTGTCGCCTCGGGCAGCGCACACACCTGCCTGTGTCCCTGCAGCGTCGGCCTCGTCAACGAGGCTGCTGGGAACGGTCACAACGTTCACTTTACCTTGAGATTTCCCGCCACGTGGATGGTACCAGCTTGGACCCCTCACTATTCACGGTCGGGTTTAATTTCTTGGGGGCTGGGGGACATTTTCCCAACCCAGAGCCCCATCAGATGACATTTTTTATTTTTTTTTGATGCTGCCTAAGGCGAGAATCTTCTAGTCACATTTGGATGGAGGGGGACTTTTAGGCTCCTCTACGAGGCTGTGTCTCCGTTTGGGGTTCTTCTCTGCTGTGCGCCGAGGTCCAGGCTCCCGAACTCATTCAGGGGCCCCGTCCTCAGCGCCGAGCCACGGAGCCTGTAACCGGGCCCGACGCCCCTCGGCCCCAGGCCTTCAGCTCCTGTTTGCCATTCGGGTCTCCGAAGGCCCTCCTCAGCTCTGGTGCCTGGAGCTGTCCTTTCTTTCTTTACAGTTGGCCCACGGACAACATTTCGGGGGTTACGTTTCCTGTACACATTTCTATGTGGAATGAGTGGGAGGGGCCTTTTCAGAATCCCGGGTCCCCACGTCTCTGGGAGAGACTCAGTGCAGATTTATAAAAGTTATACCAAGGGGGGGGGTAAGTGGAAATGTGCCCTTTAAGAATGGGTTCTCCTATGTGTTAAAACTGGGCTTTCACCCCTAACCAACACTGAGTTGGTGCCACACACAGTGGGTGCACCTGTGGGCGCAGGGGCGCCTCCGTCAGGGTGGGAGGAGTTGGGGCCCCGGCCGCCGGGTTCCGCACCACCGGCCTGAGCGGAGAAAAGACAGCCGCTCAGTTACCCTCCTGGCCTCATTTCAAAGATCAGCCTTGTTCTGAAGGGCCTGTGGGAGGAGTGGACCAGGGGAGAAAAGCGGCCGGGCTTACGCCCGATGGGATGACTAGGAGAGGCCTTGGTCAGCACAGCCTCACCTCCTCTCGGCTCCCAGCTGCCCTGTGAGTCGTCGAGCCTCCTGGTAACTTCTAGAAGGACCTAGAGCTGACCTCTCCCCCTTCGGGGGGGGCCTTGGTTTTTGCTTCTACGACTCCAGATATATATATATTTTTTCCTTTACACATTTTTGTGTTTTTTAAAGTTTTTTTTTTTTTTTTTAATATATCTTCATTGATTTCAGAAAGAGGAAGGGCGAGGGAGAGAAACATCAATGATGAGAGTCGTGGACGAGCTGCCTCCTGCCCGCCCCCTGCTGGGGGTCGAGCCTGAAGCCCGGCCATGTGCCCCGACCCGGAATCGAACCCTGACCTCCTGGTTCATAGGTCGATGCTCAACCGCTGAGCCACGCCGGCCAGGCCGACTCCAGATATTTCTAAGCGCTGGGTTCTGTTGACTGTGTTTTGTGTCAGAAATCACACTGGGCTGGCCCTGGCCGGCGTGGCTCAGTGGTTGGCACGCCAGCCCGCCCACTGGAGGGTCGAAGGCTCTGTTCCCGCCCCGGGTCGGGGCGCGTGCAGGAGGGGCGGCCAGCCGAGCAGGGAGGTGTCGTTGTCTTGGGCGGCAGGCTCAGAGCCACGCACCACCCACCTAAAGGTTTCTGCGGTTTCATGAGGGGCAGGTGCGGATTTTGTAGCAAGAGGCACGGAGGGCTGGTGGGGAGATGGAACCAGTTACACCCTTGGCTGGGATTGGGGCGCCCTACCTTTGAGGGGCCCCCAGACCCTGCCTCGGAGCTGGTGACTGCCCACGGCGGCTGGAGGCGAAGCTCCGAGGCCCTCAGTTACCTGTTTCTGGGACGAGGCTACAAGTGGGCTCCCCGGACCTGTTCTGTTCAGGGCCCGGGGCCCATTGTCTGCAGTGTGCCAGGAACCCCAGGAATTTTAACAGTGATTAAAACCTCAATGAAATTTAATTATTTTGATGTTAAGTGTTTTGTGTTAAGTTCTTGCCTTCTGACGCTCACTGTGCCCGGCCGCTCAGGCCAGCCAACCCTACCTGTACCCTAATGGAAAGGAAAGTTGATTGTATTTAAATGAAATTCCCCCCAAAGTAATCGCCGTCAATGGAACAGCACGCAGGCGGCAGGCGTGGACGCATAAATCGCGTTGCAGACGAGAGCTGCCGTGTGGGGGGCGGTTTTCATTAATCTGGGGTCTCCAGGAGGAGCGCCGTGGAAAGTTCAGCCCGTAAGTGACAGGTGTTTATGGCTCGCAATTGCGTTAAACAGGCTCTTAAATGCGGGTTAAAGGCCTCCGTGAAACATAGAATGCGCCTTACACCGCGGCGAAATTTTTGCCATTTTTGACTTTGCGTTACTCGCAGAATTAGCGGAGCTTTCGGTTAATCAGCCGTCAAGCGTGAACCGCGGCTGAGCAGAATGCTTACGAACGCGGGAAAGCGGTGTGCCCGGCCGGTCCCTTCCCCTCCGCCTTCCCCTGGGCCTTCCGAAGGCCTTCAGCTGATGGAGAGCTTTTAATTTCCCATTTTGGCCCCCACCGCAGGTGATAAACAAAGGTTCCCGCCGCTCGGGCTGGGGTCAGCCGGCCGGCCTCCCGTCAATCCCACTCCCGTAATTACACACAAAAGGTGCCCGAGATCCTCAGCTAATTTGCGGCCTCTGTTTAGCAGAATTTAATAGCAGGTATTACTGCTGCCGCGGTAATTAAGGACCTTTGTCAGGAAGACGGAATAGATGGCCACACTTGGTTGTAATCAGCGGGCTCTCGAGGGCCCGAGGAGGGACGCGCGAGGGGAGCAATCCATTCCGCGAGCAGGCGGCCTCCGGCCTCCCTCCCCACCCCCAGACCGGCCGGAATAATAATTCCCCAGGCAATGGAAGTACAGGAATAAAAGTACTTACCCTCCAGCCGGTGATTTTTTTTTTGACTTTTTATTTACTCTACTGAGCTTTCTTATTTGCTCCGGGCTGCATTTGATGAAGTGTTGTTTAAACAGCACCGAGCGAAATGGATGGAGGGCGGTGGGCAGAGGAGGCGGAATTTTAACCAGGTGGCGGAGGCTCCCTGCTTGAAGGTGGACAGACGTTCGGTTTATCAATTATTTCTCCGAGATACAAAAAAAAAAAAAAAAGAAAGAAAAAAAAAAAGACAAAACCAAGTGGCTTCGTGGCGAGGTGGAGGGTGTCATTTAGAGCTGCCTCGGAACACAGCCATTCAGCTCTAAATGGGTCGCCGGTAACAAGCGAGAAGTGAACTTGGGGGAGCATTGTCACCCTCGGCCTCCCTCCCTAATGCACCGATAAATGGCCCCGCGGGGGGGGGGGGGGGCGGAGAGGGGCGGGGGCAGGGAGACCTTCGAGGTGCGTGCCCCCCGGGGTAATTGGAGAGGAGGCTGCCTTCCGGGCCGATTCCTGCCTTTTTACTGGCTTTAACAAGCGTGATGCTTTTAATAAAGCTTTGAGTACCATCTCCGCCCGCCTGTCCCTTTCTAAAGCAGCTTTAACTCCGCTCTTTCTGCCCCTAATGTCTGAGAAACTTCTCCCTTTAATCATTCCCCCAACGAGGCCGCAAACAAGCGGCCCTTCCCTTTGGCAATTACCGGGGAAGGGAACCGCGGTGAGGGAAGGAAGAGTGGCGTCGGGTGGGCGCAGGGGAGCTGGTGCCCGGCCCGAGCTGGGGGGCGTTACCAGGGAACTTGTGTTGGGGGGGGTGGGTTCAATTTCAAACGCCTAAACCCACGAGGTGGGAGACAAAAATCCGTCTGACAGCTGTGAGCAAGGCACCTGGATTTGGTTAATTTAAAAAGACTGAAATGAGTGTTGTGGCTGCTCCAGGACAGCCCCCCCCATCCAACACACAGTTTGCTTCTTTCCTGTAAGAGCCAATGGAGCTGGGCTGATGGGCGAGGTCTCCAGGCGAGAGGAGCTGGGAGGGTTTCCCGAACCCCTCTGGGCTGGGGAGGGACTCGGGGCGACCGGTCCATAAATAACGGGCCAGCTCATGAATACAGGTGGAAAGGGGGGGGTGTCCAGGGTGGCCACAGGAGTAGGTCCCTGCTCCCTCTTCCAGCCCGTTCTCCGTTCTCCACATGGACCCCTCTTTCGGGAATGACTTGTCCACCCGGAGGCCCGCACACCGTCCTGAGGGGAGGACCTCTCCAGAGAGACGCGGGGGAGGCAGCTCAGGGTTTCCGTGCAGCTGAGCACCCCTTCTCCACCGACATCAGCCTGGACAGCACCCCTTTCCCCCCAGACACTAGGGTTCGAGTCTCAACTCTGGAGCAACGGAGTCCAGCTTGTTAAGCCAGTTTCCTTACCTGTAAAATAGGTAAGAAGAGCTCCTACCTTCTCAGGGGGGCTTGGGAGGGCCCATAAGGTGACACTGGTAAGACACTCGGCCCCCTGCCCGAGGCTGAGGGTGGCAGCCCATTCATATTAGTGGTATTTCCCCTAAAGGCCCATTGGATTCCTCTTCATTAACCAGAGGCTGGGGGTTGTGGGGCGTTGCCCTGGTCCTGGGGCTCAGAGCAGCAGACGCTGCTGTGGACTTCCCGCGACTGCCCATGTGTTCACACCGCCGAGCATCCTCGTGGCTCACGGTCACTCGGGGGCGGTGAGTGCGGAGGTGGGCGGGCAGAGAGCGGGAACGCCTTCCCGGCCTACCCTCCCCGGCGTCCTGAGAGCAGGGCCCCTGAAGGTGCCGCGCCCTAACCCCTGGCAACTGTGACTGTTACCACACAAGGAAGAAAGGCCTTTGTTTTTCCCGCGTCGCTGAGATGTAACTGATGTGTAACATTGTAGACGTTTAAGGTGCAACATAATGACTGGACAGGTGAACACACTGTGAAACGGTAACAGCCGTCCCCTCGCTCGGTTGCAGTTTTCCCCTGTGGGAAGAACTTGAAGATCTGTTCTCTTGGCGACCGTCGAATATGCAACACACTGTCCTCGGCTACAGGGGGGTCCTCGCTGAGCCCCGGTCTCCTCCTCGGTAAACCGCGGGAGGTGAGAGGCCCGTCTTGAGGGACAATCAGGAGGATTAACCCGGACACTTTGTAGAGAGCGCCTGGCTCCTGTAACTTCTTAACACGTAGCCGCCTCCTTCCTTCTGGAGCCTCAGGAATTTTGCTCTTTTATCAGGTGCTTCTTGTCTCCAAGCTAAATCTTGTAGGCAGACATCTGAGCCTGGGGACTCCACCCGCCAGGTTAGTTTGCAGGTATTCACACGCTCGGGCCTGCCCTGTGCCTGCCGCGGTTCCAGTTGCTGCAGGATGGGGAGGAGAGATGAGCCAGACTCTGTCCCTGTCCCCCCAAAATGACTCCTCATTAGGGGTGCCAGGTACAGGATGGCCAGTTAAATCTGAATTTCAGATACTCAACAAATACATTATTTTTAGTATAAGTATGTCCTATACAGTGTATGGGACATACTTATACTAAAAAAAAAAAAAAAGAAGAAAAAAAGAATTTATTGTTATTCTGAATTAAAATTTAACCAGATGTTTTAAAGTTTTATTTGCTAACTCTGGCAACTCAGGGCCCCTCCTCCTTCATGGAAATACCATATTTGGGGGCCCGGTCCCTTGGCTTGGGGGTCCCTCTGAGGTTGTTGGTCCCCAGGACCCGACTCTGCTCCATCTTTCTTGGTCATGGGACCCTCTGGGAGCCCTCCCCTCCCCCATTCTGTGCCTTGGTTTCCCCCGTGCACGGGATTCTCGCTCAGTGGTCCTTTCTGGTCCCCTTTCTTGCGGTGGAGGACACTGGCCCGTGGCCAGTTTGGTGGCCACTGACTTGACGGCATCTCTCGATTTTCAGATACTCGCTTTTGGCTTGACAGAGACGCAATCTGAACGCCCCTGACCTGCTCTCTTAGTCCCAATTCTCAGCACTTGTAAGGAAAGTCTCCTTGTCACACAGCCCAGTCCCCAGGCTGAGTCTCCGAAGGACATTTTGAAGCCCCTTTAATTTCCAATCCATTAGAAAAATAAATCTTTGGGGGGCTTGCTTCCTACACAGCGGCACGCTTTTCGCCGCGACAGCTGTCAAACTGAAAAACATTCCGCGAATTCTCCAAGTAATTTAAAAGTTGCTCGGGCTGAGATACGGGCGATGTCTGCCCGGCTGGAAGGGAGCCGTGTGCACCTGGAAACTTCACACCGCTCGCCCCCGTCCCCTGGGAATTACTTTCATAAGGAGGCCGCGGCGCCCGGCCCGGTTCTGAACCGGGTGCTCCGACCCAACTTGCGACTCGGTTCCGCCGTTCACGGCACCTCTGGGAAGGGCAAAGTCTTAACCAGGGGCGGGGGACCTGTTTCCTGCCAAGGGCCATTTGGGTATTCATATCATTCCCGGGCTATACGAAGTTATCAGCTTAAAAATTAGCTGCGAGAAAAGCTCCTAGACTTCCGCACTTGCCCTGGCAGGGCCGGCCCAAATGATTTCTGGGGCCATGTATGGCCCGCGGGACCCTTGTCTTAAACCATCGCTTGCCTTTGGCAATAATTACTTTGGGATGTGAACAGAAAGCCCATTTGGGGGGTTATGTCCTGCGACGTGTGTGCGTACATGTAAAACCCTCCCAGAGCCTAAGCCTCCCCCTCTCATATGAGTTTCCTTCTCGCAGAGATTAAAACTCTGCAGCCCCTTTTCGTTCCGAGCAAGCGGCGCCCGGAGGTCCCGGGACTGCGCCCTGGGGGCCGCCCGCCACAGGTGGTCTTGAGTGTGGCCGGCCCCTCCGACGGCCGCGGTGCCTCCCAGGTGCTCGCGCTTCCCGCTCACTCGCCTTCATTTCCCGGCAGTTTATTCCTCTGCCCTGAATCCCGGGGCTCCCTCCGCTCTCTTTCTCACGCCCCCCCCCTTCCCCTCCTCTTCCTCCGTGGACTCCAACTTCCGAGCCTCAGTAAAAGGGCCTGACGTGTGCCACCGGGAAGCCTGACTTCCATTTTTCCCCTCAGAAAAATGGAGCAGGTTTCTTTTAACTCGTGCGAGGCTCGCCCCTCTAAAAGGTTTTCATTATCGAGGGCCCGGGGTCCTGCGTCTCAGGCATTTGTCTTCCAGCCAGGCAGGAGCCAGAGAGGGAGGCGGCCTTCCGCCGAGCCCGCACCCCGAGTTCCTGCGTGGTCACTGGCAGTTAAACGGGAGCGGCCGCGACATCTTCTTCACGGAGTCACTTGGGGCCCGTCCGCTGATGCGTGAGCTTCCCCTGTCAGAACAGATTGTGCAGCGGACCCTGAAACAGTGACGGGCCTTATCAATCAGCCGGGCTTTATGGGCCCGGCTTCCCCCGCAGCCGGTCACGGGGAAACCTCGCGCACAGCAGAGGCGCCCGGAGCAAAGGCAGGCCGCCAAGAACCTGCACCCGCCACCCGGGGCTCAGGAACGCTGGACCCGTGGGCCCCGTGGACCTGGGGCGGGAGGACGCCCCTCATCCGAGGGTCACGGTTCAAGCCCACCGCCTCCGTCGTTGGAACTGGGCATCAAAGCGGCGCCTTCCAAGGCCCGTGCGCAGGACGCGGTGATGAGCTGCGGAGGGTGGGGGCCAACTCGGCTCCAACGGGACAGAAACTTTTAGAAATCTCTGTGATTGCAGAATCTAAATAGCTGCTCAGTGATTCATAAAACCTACTTGCGGATTCGAAGGGCCTTTGGCAACCGGCCTGCTGCCCTGAGGGAGGCGTCCCAGGTGGGCACCGGCTACTGGGGGCTCCGTCATGTGAGCTCCCTGTGCTCCTGACACGTCCCGGCTCTGGCTGGGGCTTCGTTATTACGCAGGTTTTCACTTCTGTTTCTCTGATCAAAAATACAGAGTTCACTATTTTTTTAAAAAATTATATATTTTAAAAAAATTTTCAGGTAGAAGAAGGGAGAGGGAGGCAGAAACATCGATGATGAGAGTCACGGGTCGGCTGCCTCCTGCGCGCCCCCGACTGGGGACGGAGCCGGCAACCCGGGCGTGTGCCCCGACCGGGAATCGAACCGCGACCTTCTGGTTCATAGGGCGACGCTCAACTGCGGAGCCACCCCGGCCAGGCCAGGGCTCATTACTGGAAATTTGAAACATACGGACAAGTACAGAGACGATAGGAACCCTTCCCCTCTCTCCAGGGCCAACCTCTGCGCGCACTTAAGTGTGTTTTCTGCCTCCTGGGCATATGATTTTACATATTTAAGATAATCTGTGCAACTTTGTTTCTTGCTCTTAAAAACAATTCTCTAAGCATTTCAATTTTTTATGTTTGATAAACCATAGTTTATTTAGTCATTTCTTTTGTATTTAGTGTTTAAATAGTTTTTCATATTCTGTTGTTACCAACAAAAGGCCCAGGAGGGAAGGCTCTCTTAGACAGTCTCGAATTTAATGACCTTCTGAACTGGACCCTTCCTACTCTCCACACGTCTCCTCTCGTTCCAAGAGCATCCTGAAGCCTCGGTGCCCTCTGGATGTTACCTCTCGCTAGGGTGCTCTCCCCTAACCTCCCCTATGTCAGGCTGGAGGGCTCCTATTCACTCTTCAACACCCGGCTGAAGCAGCCCCTCCTCTTTGAATTCCAGATGCTCCCTCTCCATGGAGCTGGCCCCACTCCTCGGCGTTGGCCTCTGTGTTAGCTCTATGGGATCACAGGATGGTATTCAGCCGTCTCTCTGGTCTTTCTCTGCTGGTTCGCAGATGCAGGGGACATACCTAAGTCTGAACTTGGGGTGTAGCTAAGTCACCTGCCCCCATGACCCTGGCCACCCTCAGCTGCCTAGGACCACCCGGCTGGCCTGACACCCGCCGTTTTCTGAGCTGTGCCTATCAGACAAGCCCGTCATTTAGAGTCACAGCTCAGGTGCTTGGAGAACTGTATTGAGATGACACTGAAAACCCTTTTAAGCTCCCAGGTCTCTTCCTTGGGCATGAAGACATTTCCCCCAAACGTCCCCGTGGTTGATGGCTGCTGCCAGAGTTCACGATGGCGTTTGTGCTGAAAACTCCTAATTTGATATTTCTCTCCTGAATTTAATGAGTACGAAAAAGTGTCATTTAGAGCTAGTTTTCTCTTTGTGCTTTGAAAAATGAAACACACGCAGTTATCTGTAAATGAGATAATTACCTCCCTCCTTTGCCAATGGCACCTACGAGTGATTTTTTTTTTTTTTAGCTTGTTGCACTTAATGAAAAAGCTTCACAAAACGGGGAGCCCAGAGCTGTTAATAGATCCGTCATAATAAGCTCTGTGAAAGGGAAATGAAAACCAGTTGTTCCAAACCAGCCACAGAAATAGCCTGATGGCAGCTCAGACGTGCATTTACGTCCTGGTTGCATTTAGAGTGAATGTAAATAATAGCGGCAACCAATATTTTTAATATTACCGATCTTTCAACAATGATTGTCTAGAACTTTTAATGCCTGCAATTAGAGAGCTAGCAGACCAGTGGTAAACTGCCCGAAATTGGATACTTGCTGTAATCGGTAATTAATTACTTTTCATTACCAGGAAGGGGTGTTGTAGCTACTCTGAACAGATACATCATGCTAATTACAGGCAAACACAAACCCACATATTTGAATTTAGAGCTTTTAGGGAAATAAGCGACTCTTGCCAATATTCTAATTCCGAGAGATTAGCCGACCCAATTAGGTGGTGAAGGGACCATGAGTATTTTGACAAGAACCTGTCAGGCGCGAGGTCCCCTTTTTCCTGCGGGTCTTGGTCACATTCCCATTCGCGGCTGAGTCTGTGGGTAATTTAAATTCCCATCCTTTATGCAGGTTTAGAAACGGTTCCAAATAAATATTGGCATGTGCGCGCCTCCCTTGGCGAGCTCGCTGGTCCCAGGGCTTCAGCTCTGCACGACTGGCACAGTCGCAGCTCTGCCCAGACCGTCCTCTCCGGGGCGGCCTCTCCCGGGGCGTCCACAGCAGCGTGTCCCCCCCTGCGGCCTTCATCTCCCCCGTAGGCGCCTGTTCCGCGAGCGGGACCATCGTTTCCCCAGACCCGAGACTTCAGGGTTTTTTCTGATGGTCCCGCCACCTTGCCCCAAACCCGCCCTGTCCGTCACCAGGCCCTGTCACTTTCTACCTGTACAGTGTCTGCTGCCTCCGCAGCCCCCCCTCATTCTGGGGGCTCCCCAGCGCCTTTCAAGATCACATCCCAGAAAAATGCCACCTGCGGAGGAAGGACTTACAGAGGGGGAGTATGTCCGTGAGAATTAATGGAAAAACTCTCGGTCCCTGCCCAGGTCCCTGCCTTCTGTTAACACTGCCCCCGACGGTGACATAGGACGTGCCGTACGGCGGGGCTGGGAGAGGCCAAGGGGCCAAGTCAGTGACGGGAGCTGCGAACGTCCTTCGTCAGCTCCCGGCTCCTCTGCAGAAACCCCGCCTTCGGGCCGGGACGTCCCGGACACCGGGTGCCACGTGGAGAAAACCCGTGGGCCCTGGAGTCGGGCCGGGCCCCAGGCTTGCCCCTGTCAGCGCCTGCTCCGCGAGCCCCAACTTCCCCATCTGCGATGTGGGGCCGAGGAGAATGACTATTATCAGCCATATTCTGCAGAAATAGAAAAGTAAGTTCTAGGGTGGGTAACGGGTCCAAGCTACAGAGCGAGTGAAAGGCAGAGCGCAGCCCTGGGGGGGCCGTTGGCCCCCAGCCCCAGCTCCGAGTCGGGGAGCCCCTGCCCTGCCCTCCAGCCTCCCCGAAGGGCACTGGGCTCCCCACATACACGCCGCGCAGGCAGCTACCGTCCCCCCGAGCAGTGGCCAGCAGATGTGTGTCCGAGCAGGACCTGGGTTCAGAGACAGGGCTCCCCGGGGTCCCCCAAGGATCCTTCCAAAGGAGCCAAATGCCCCAGATGGCGAACGCTTATAATCCCCACTCTCTCATCAGCGTTTTTCAAGAACAAGAAATAGGCAGTGGGCTGTGCTGGTTGCTTATTTATTTATTTTAAAGATTTTTAAATTGGTTTTTAGAGTGAGAGGAAGGGAGAGAGAGAGAGAGAGAGAGAGGGATCGACGTGAGAGCAAAACATTGATCAGTTGCCTCCTGCACGCCCCCTGTCGGGGATCGAGCCCGGGACCCGGGCACAGCCCTGCCTGAGAATCGGACCTGCGGCCTTTTGGCGCCCAGGGTGACGCTCCACCAGCCGAGCCACCCTGACCAGGCCGTGCTGGTTATTTGGGTCTGGGAAGGCCCTGGCTCACCCTGAGCCCTCTGGACGCCCCGAGTCACTGATGTCACCGTTGGCCACGGCCCCCACCCGGGGCCTGGTGCCCGGCCGGCTGAGAAGCGGGCATCGGGCGGGCGCCTCAGAGCGGGACCACCGACGAGATGCGGCCGCACGTGCCAGTGAGACGGGCGCAGTGTTACCTCAAACATCCGAACCTCGTTTGCAAGTGAGAGAAAGCTGGGCTCAGGCTGGCCGGGTCCGCGGCGCCGCGAGGTCGCCCTCAGCTAAGTCACGTCATCTGTTCCGTTTGTTTTATGTCGGTGAGCGAAGGCCCCTTTCCTCACTTTGATTCATGGCGGGAGGTTAGACAGTGGGGCGGTGGAAAGGGAATTGACATTTAACCTGCCGCCCGGGTCTTCTAACGGGTGTCTCCGTAGGACCAGGCGGTGTCCGTAAATCCTCCCGACAAACCAGAGTGAACAGCGGCTGCTGAGATCCCAGAGGGAACCTGGCTGGCAGGGGCTGTGCCCCAGGGCGAGGCCCGGGGGTGGGTCAGGAATCGGAAGAGCTGGCTCCCTGTCTCGCCAGGCGCTCGCCACTCGGCTCTGAGTCGCAGGCTCCCCAGGCCTCGGCCCCTGCCCCCGTCAGACGGTACTGATGGCGCTGACTCTGAGGGGATGTTTGAGTTTATAAACTGTGACAAGTCGGCGTCTCAATGAATTGACGTAGGAACTATTTATGTCTGATAAGGGTCCAGTATCCAGAACCTGTAAAGAACTCCTACAGCTCAGCAACAACAACAAAAATCCCCAAACAGCTTCATTAGAAAATGGGCCAAGGGCTTGAACAGACATTTCTCCAAAGAAGACATACAGACGGCCAACGAGCTCATGGACAGACGCTCGGCCGCACTACGCGTTAGAGGAGCTCAAACCCAAGCCGCAAGGGGACGGCACCGCACACCCACGGGGACGGCGGCCGTGCAAGAGCCGGGAAGCAGGTGCCGGCGAAGACGCGGAGAAGCCGAAGCCCTTGCACGCTGCCGGGGGGATAAAGACGCAGCTGCTTCGGGAAACACGCAGTGACCACACGACCCAGAACTGCCCCGCGTACGTGCCCAAGGGAACGGAAAGTCCACCCAAAAGCGTGCCCACGATGGCCTCGGCAGCGCCAGTTGGAACGGCCCGCGTGCGGAAACAGCTCAGACACTCACCCGCTGACGGCCGGAGGGTCGGGACGTGGTGGATCCGCGCGCCGGGCGGCCTCTCGATCCCGCTCCACAGCCCGAGGGGCCGGGGGCGGCGAACGCGGGTCTTCCTAGTGCAGGTGCCGTGTCACCTTCCTTCCCCATACTCGACAGCCTCACAGTTTGCAGGGCCTCCCTGAGCCGGGCCTTGGCTGGGCCGCCCGGCCGTCCCCTTCCTACAGTTAAAGAGATGGGGTGCTGGCTCTCAGCCCAGGCCGGGGAGAGGGGAGGGGTGCTCGGGGCGGCGCCAGCCTGCCCATTCCCGGGGTGGTCGCCGGGCACAGGGGAGCCCACGGGGGCACGGAGACCCGGCCACTGCTCGGAACCCCCCCCCCCGCCATCCTTCTCGGTATATATGAGATGCTCGAATTATGATGTTTTATTCTAATGACAAGGAGTGTAACCGTCGCAGGAAATGGCCTGGCATTAATCTCCACTCCATCTTGTGGCAGCGGCTGCAATGAAAATGAGAAATAGTTTAAGCTTAACCCACTCTCATTACAATCATAATTACATTTCGTGGCCATTCTTACTTTCTAGCAGGACCAACTGCTCTCCCTGTCAGTCTGAAGGCTTCAGACAGCCCTTCATTTCTCTCCGCGGCTCATCCGCCCAGCCATCCGCCGAGGACGGGGCCTCGGGAGGCCGGACATGAGGCCTGAGGAACGTATCTGCTTTGTGTTTTAAATGGCTTGGCGCAGACCTGCTAAACATCTGGATACATGTGATTTACACGCATGTGCCTCAGAATCAGGGAGCCGATTTATCTTCCCAATAACACGTTTAATAGGATGCTCAAACCCGGGCCCTGGTTTAAACAACTAATGGGCTGAATGCGAATCAAGAAGCATCTGGCCGGCCGGTGTGGCTCAGTGGTTGAGCGTCGACCTATGAACCGGGAGGTCACTGGTTCGATTCCCGGTCAGGGCACATGCCTGGGTTGCGGGTTCGATACCCAGTAGGGGGCATGCAGGGGGCAGCCAATCAATGACTCTCTCATCGTTGATGTTTCTCTGAAATCAATAAAAAAGTATTAAAAAAAGAGAAGGATGATGGGTGAGGGGAGGAGCCGGGGATAACTCCTGGTTGGGGACAGTGCCGCCCATTCTTCAGCTGTGGCTGGGGCACCGAGTGGCTGCGCCCCCGCAGACCGTGCCCCGGGGACCCCTGCAGGCCCACTGCACAGCTCCGTGGGACCCCTCCGTGGCTGGTGTATAACACATCTGTTTACCAGGCGCTGCCGACCCCAGTGGCTTTTCATTCTCTTTGCTCATGTTAACTGAATACCTGCAACCTGCTAGGCGTTGGCTGCAAGCTCGGGACTCAAAGACAAATTAAACTGAGCCTCTGCCTTCAGGGGGTCCACTTTCTGGGGGCCAAGCAGAGAGCACAACACTGCACAGAAGGCTATGGGGGTGCAGAGAGGAGGCCCCCCCTGCCCTGGGGTGGGGGGTGGATGGGGAAGGCCCTGCAGCAGCCCAGGGTCCCAACTCGGCCTGGACTGGCTGTGGGACTGTGGGCGACACACCCAGCACCTCTGGTCCTCAGCGTTTCCACCTGGGGCTCTTGAGAATGAGAAAGGACAGTGTCGGGGGGTTGCTTGGAGGGCCCGGGTCTACTACGGGCCCATGAAGTAGGTGCGGGCTTCACTGGGGCGGCGACAGGAACTGTGCCCCAGGGGAGGGCTCGGCCTGCGTGAGATCCAGCGCCAAAGCGAGCACTCGAACTTGGCTGGACCCCGGAGCAGAGCCAGACCCTGTGTGGCCCGTGCACAGGCTGAGGGAGCTGGACCTTGCCCCGTGGGGAGCCTTGTGGCAGCTGTCGGGGGGCCGGGCGGGGGGCAAGAAGGTCAGATCTGAAGTTTAGAAATATCCTGGCCGCAGAGGACAGAAAGATTTCCCCCAACGCATTCACTGTAACTCATTCCCCCCAATGCATTCCCCCCAATGCATTCCCCCCACCTGGATTCCCCCCACCTGGATTCCCCCCACCTGGATTCCCCCCAGCTCGATTCCCTCAAACCCAGGGCAGGACCAGGGCCAGAGCTCGCGGCCACCGCTCAGAGAACCTGGGTGTGTACATTCTGATGGACTTTGTTTCGTCACGGATGGTCCCTTACACAGTTGTGTCTAGTGAGCTTTTGGAGAACTGGATGCTCAGACTCGACTATTTCACAATGTCCCTGTTGGAGCCTCTGCCCAGCCGGGGGGCAGAGCCAGGCTGCACTCTCAGTGCAGGTCCCCACTTAGGGCAGGAGGGGAGCCTGGTGCCGTAGGGTGTGGACACTGGCAGGGGGGTGGCCTGGTGTGCAGTCAGAGTCCCAGGACTTGGGGGTCCCCCCTCCTCGGCAGAGCCCTCACCCTGTCGTGTCCAGTGGCTCCAGGTAAATGCGATGAGGTGCCGGGTAGGGTGGAGGCTGTCCACCTGTTCTTCTCAGCTGTGGGATCTCTCGAGGCCTTTCCTTCCTCATGTCCAAGTGAGACGGTGCAGAGACAGAGGCCTCGGGAAGCTCAGGAGGGGGCGTCACGGTCGCATCTCCTGGTCTCTCTCTCTGACTCGTGGACTGACTTTCCTTAACGGCTCAGGGTCCGGCAGTCAGCACGCGTCTGCATTTTAACTGGCTGCACGTGGGCCTGTTTTTTTATTTTTCCAATCCTCACACAAGGATTTTTTTCCCCATTGCTTTTTAGAAAGACAGACAGACAGACAGACAGACAGATAGATAGATAGATAGATAGAAACATCGATGTGCGAGACATCGATCAGTTGCCTCCTGTACGCACCCCGATAGGGGCCGGGAATCGAGCCTGCATTCGTGGTATGCTCCTTTGGCCAGAATCGAACCCGGGACACTTCAGTCCATGGGCCGACGCTCTAACCACTGAGCAAGCGGCCAGGGCACCTGTTATATTTTTTATCGTTTTTGAAATGTAATAACACTGTTTAAAAGTAAATTCACAGCCATGGACAGGGCAGCTGGCAGAGGGAACAGGACCGTGATGAGCACTGAGAGGGAAGACAAGACTCGGGGATAAAGTCGGACGTTTGCCACCAGCCCCCCGGGTGAGAGCGGCCCCCACTGACCGGCGGATCGCCACTCGCCCCTGCAGCCCGCCGCTCGAGCGGGGAGCCCCTGCGCCCCTCGCCGGTCCAGCCGCCTCCTCCCCAGGCCTGAGTCACCCTCGGCCGGCTCGGCTGCAGCCTCGGGTTCGGCGGCTCATAATAGGCCTCGGAATTAGAGCTGACCTTTACAATTGTGCCTTTTTTTAAATTATTAACTTTAAAAATGGTTAAATCTCAAATGAGCTGAAATCTTTTGTGCGAAGAACCCGTCTATCATTGCTTTTGTCCGTGGAATATATTTAACCTTCAGCACGTAATTAGCGCCAGGGAGTCGAGGCCGGTGGGTTCATTACATGTGCGGAGAGCTCCGGGTCTCGGCTGCAAAGGGCAGTGCGGCTCCCTCGCGGCATTTTCTCGAGTTGCTTGGCAAACGCTGCAGGCGGGAAGGTGAGTCTCGTCTGGAGCAGCTTCACTTTGCCTCCCCCTCTCCCCTCCACCACCTGGGCTGAGCAGAAGAAAATGCTTCACAGTCAGAGAAAAATGCCCAACGGGGGACTGTCAGCCAGGCCGACAGCAGTTGCGGGAGCACGCGGGTCAGGGGCAGAGTCAGGACCCACACCGGCCCCCTGGAGCCCAGCCCCAGACACCAGCCAGGGTCCATGCCGGGCAGAGAAGCCGGCTGGCATCAGGAAGGAGACCCTAAACTCGGTCTGGGCATCCAGGCCCGGTGACCCTGTAGGAGCCCTGGCTCGAGGGTCCCGTGGACTGGAGTTAGGATTTGCTGCCTAGTCGGTGTGTGAATTCAGCAAGTCATTAAACCATTCTGAGCTTCAATTTTCTTATTTATAAAATAAAGGTGAAAAAACCAGATCTCTGCCTTTCGGAGTTCATTATGGTTTAAATGGGGTCGTGTATGTCAGATTCTTCAAACAGTGCTTGGCACATAGAAATCAGCTACTGCCCCCCCCCCCCACCTGGAGAACAGGTATGGAAACTGTGAAAAGGGCCACATAAAAGCTGTGTGTGCATAGAGCGGCGTGCATGCGTGTGTGTGTATGTGTGTGTGTGCGTGTGTGTGTGTGTGGAGCCTGCCTGTCGAACGTCAGGATCTGCTATAAGCTGCGGTCACTGTGTTAGTGTGAGGCCAGCCCAGCAACAGGCCGAGGCCTGACGGGGCTGAGTGCAGAGCCCAGAGCAGACCAGCCGAAAACGGCGCTGCCGACCTGTGGGCAGAGCGTGGGCTCCTCAGAGAGAAGCCCTGGGAACGTGGCTTAGCCACGAGGGCGGAGCGACGTGGGATCCCTGCCTCACGCCACACACCAGATCGATCCTAGATGGATTAAATGCGAAAGGCAAAACCTGGGACATTTTAGGAGGAAAACAGAGGAGTCTATCCACAACCTCAGGGTGGGACAGGGTTTCTTAAGCAAACACGAAATGTTGGTAAGTTAGACGACATTCATATTCAGAACTTTCAAGGAAAACTTGGATATTTGCAACACACACAACAAATGATTAGTATCCAGAGTATAGAGAAATGGGAAGTAACCCCAAGCAACCCAATAGAAACATGGGCAAAAGACAGGAACAGACATTTTAGGGAAGAATAAACAGGATCAGCCAATTCACATATGAAAAGACACTCAGCCTCCTTGGTAATTAGGAAAATGCAAATTAAAACCACAAAGGAACCAGGTGAGGCTATGGACCGGTTAACAAATCTTATTGTAGCCCTCACTTCACACTATATATGTATATATATCAAATCATCATGTTTAAACCTTAGACTTATACAATGTTACACGTCAATTGTATCTCAGTAAAGCTGGAAAAAATAGTAAGTATCCAACCACCGGTAACCTCCTATGAGGAATCCTACTTTTTACACACAACCAGCTACTGAAGTTTTCTTTTCTTCTTTGATCTTTTCCCTAGGTATTACCCAACACCTTAAGATAATAAAGATATAGTAGCTATATCTAAGCACTTCCCCCCAAGGTCTACCATTTTATATTTGCCAGGTTTGCAGAAGTTAAGGAGTCCGGCAATGCCGCGTGTAGCCCAGGTGTGGGATCTGTAGTGCTGATGAGGGTGTGTTGGGAGAACAGCCTGGAAAACAAACAGGTGCCGTCTGGTAAAGGTGAACCCGCGCACCCAGCTCTCCAACTCCTGGTACAAACCTCAGAGAGACTTGCCCATGTGCAGCAGGAGATGAGCCGTGAGGCCCTGAGCAGTCACTGTGGGCAGAGCGTGGGAAACCCCCCTGATGTCGTTGGCAAGAGGATGGCGAACTAGGCCGCGGAGGGTTGTGTGCATACGTGGCAATGTGTGGGCTGCAGCTGCCCACAAACGCCCGCATGCGTCTTAGAAACAATGCCAGTGAATTCTCAGAAGGCCACGCCGAGTAACACGCCATTTCTGTAAAACTCAAACCCAGTGAACCCCGAAGAACGCCGTTCAGAGGATGGCATGAAAACCAGGGGTCAGGATCCGGGCTCCCCCTTCGGAGAGGCGAGGGGGCGAGCTGGGCTGGGGCAGCAGGTGGCATTACTGGTGTTGGCGCCGCTCTTTCTCCCCGTGAGCGCTGGTTTCACGACGCTCGCGGCACTATTATGGCTCATAACTTCCACACGTGCTCGGTACATTCGTCAGGGTGTCAAGTATTGTGTAATTAAAAACAAAAATAAAAATAGTGATCCCTGGCCAGGCGGCTCAGTTGACTGAGCCTTGTCCTGTGCACCAAAAGGTTGTGGGTTCGATTCCCAGTCAGGGCCAGTACGGGAGGCAACCGATCGATGTTTCTCCCTCGCGTCGATGTTTCTCTCTCCCCCCCTCTAAAAATTAATAAATAAAACATACTGTCAGTGAGGATTAAAAGTAAATAAATAAAATAAGCATGAAAACAGTGTGCCGGGGAAGGGCCAGGGCGTGACGGCTGCCGCTAGTCGCCTGTTGCCTCTGGGAGGCGGGTTGAGGAGATGGCTGTTCAGCGCCATCAGAGGCCGAGCTCGTGCAGGTGGGAGAGACGAGGGGGAGGGTCCCCGGAGAGCAGCGTCTGAAAGGGACCCCAGGCCTCTCCCAGCATCCGGCACGTCTGGCGACATCCTGGGAAAGGGTGGGGACCGAACGTGGAAAGGGGTGCGTCTGACTCATGCTCGATTGTGATAAAGAACAGAGCCCCGAGTTTCCGATGAGGGGACTCGCTCTTGTCAGCCGTGGTCTCTTGGGGTTTCCCTCCCCACGTCGTGTCTGAGGCGAGTCTCATGCGGTGTGTGCGGTTACTAAAGTCTTTGGCGTAACAAACCAAGCGGGGGGCTGGGGGGTCCTCCGTGAGCCTCAGCCTCAGGGCAGTTTGTCTGTAAGGACGAGGCGCTGCAGGGAAAGACGACCGGCATGTTCTGTTTTTCAAGGGAACGGGGCACGGTGGCTTTGAGGCAAAGATAGCGGGCAGGAGCGGATCGTTCGAAATCTCCATAGATGTAGGACATTTTACACAAAGTACAATAAAAAACAGGGGACTACAGCCCTGGCCCGCATGACTCAGTGGTTAGCGCGTCAGCCCCAAGGACTGAAGGGCCTCGGGTTCGATTTCCAGCCAAGGGCATGTCCCTGGGTTGCAGGTTCGATCCCCGGCCCCAGTCGAGGTGTGTGCGGGAGGCAACCCATCGATGTTTCTCTCTCTCTGTCTCTCCCCCTCCCTTTCACTCTCTCTAAAAATCAATGGAAAAAATATCCTCAGGTGAAGATTAACAATGACAAGCCGGGAAAAGCAGAGTGTGCTTCCCCGTTGGGGCAGATGTGAGGGCCCCTCCCCTGGGGGATCAGGGCCAGGCCCGGGGGGCTGGGGGCGGGGGGGACACAACGTCTCTTCTGCTCCCAGTCCCTCCCCCACCACGCACTTTCCTTCCGGGGCTTTAAAGACGCCTGCTCTTGGATATAATGGACCCGAAGAAATGTGGGCAGCCAACTGTTTCGATAGAACATGGATTAGCCCTCCAGGAAGATGCCTTTCATGGACCCGATAGGATATTCGATGACCTGGAAATAACAGGCCAACGCAAACATTTGGTGTCTGGTGTGTTGTTTTTTTGTTTATCCAGAAAAACGTCAGCTTGGGCTCTGTTCCTGGTCGCGGAGCAGAGGTGTCCTTTGAATCCATTGTCTTTATGACCGACAGGTGGAAGGGTTGCAGGACCCGCAGAGGGCCGGTCTGTCGGCGGCCTTGGTTTTGTGGCTATGCCAACGCCATGAAAACTACGTCCCCCTTTGCAATGCCACCCGACGGAAATCACCAGCAGGGCTTAGCAGGGGGCGTTCCGGGCTGGAAACCTTTATTTGATCGATATCAGGAATATTGCATCGTACGGTTCGAGTTAGAACAGGATTCTGCTCCCTCCCTCTGTCATTTTCCTTTCCTCTCCCGCAGTTAAGATTTGTTAAAAATCTCCGCTCAGAATTGATCTGAGCTGGGCTCGGGTAATGAAGACGGTCTCCTGGTTACAGTAGGTGCGTTTTAATTGCAAAGCCTAATTCAATAACGCCTGGCTTCCCATGCTTGACAAAGATACTTTTTAAAATGCATGTAGCATGAGAAGGTGGAAAGCCTGGGCCAATCCAGCTGCTTAAACTACGGACAAGGCAACAGTTACCACCCTGCTCCTGGTGCAACAGTTACCATCCTGCTCCTGGTGCAACAGTTACCACCCTGCTCCTGGTGCAACAGTTACCATCCTGCTCCTGGTGCAACAGTTACCACCCTGCTCCTGGTGCAACAGTTACCATCCTGCTCCTGGTGCAACAGTTACCACCCTGCTCCTGGTGCAACAGTTACCATCCTGCTCCTGGTGTGTGTAGAGGCTCCAGACAGCTCAGGGGCCTGGAGATCTAGAGGCAGGAGCCGTGTTTGCTGCGATTGCATCAAATAAAAGGAGCATCTCGGATCGTTGTGTGTGAAGATCTCTTTCTGGTGGTCGGGGGTCGGTGGGACAGACCTGCCTCTCTTTCCCTGCTGTGGGCCTGAGACCCTGGAGGATGGGCGGGGAAGCTGCTGGCTTCTAATTGTGTCTTTACAGCCAACTAGGCTACCAAAACGATTGTCTTTTCCTCCGCCAGCCTTACTGACCTGTGGCTAATGAGATTTGTGCTTCGATTAGTTGTAGAACATAAATTAGCTGATCAATGGCAGTGAATTCACATTATTTCTCATAACAGGTTCTGCCGCAGGGACTGGTATTGAACATTCTGGTCCGTTTTGGATGCTCTGGAAGGTTCTGTGAACTTGGCCCCCTGCCGTCTGGCGGCGTGTGTAGCCTCCTTGCCTGGCGAGGGCGAGGGCGAGGGCGAGGGCGAGGGCGAGGGCGAGGCCAGGCCCAGCCAACGGCGCACCTGCCTCCCGCGGCTCCCCGAGCTCTGCAGGTTGTCCTGACACACGGGGAGGCCGGGAGGGCTGGGGAAAAGTGTGTGTTGTGGGAAAAGCTAGAGAACATGCAGGAGAACTCGTAGCCCGAGGAGGCTTCTTTCCTGGCAAGAAAAGGGGCTGAATGGACATCAGGAAGCGGGTGAGCGGAGACCGGGGTTTCGCTGTTGTTGTCAATCCCCACCTGAGGACATTTCCCCATTGATTTTTAGAGAGAGAGGAAGGGAGGGGTGGGGAGGGAGAGCGAAACATCCATGTGAGAGACACACTGATTGGTTGCCTCCTGCATGCACCAGACTGGCGACAGGGATTGAACCTGCAGCCCTTGAGTGGCATCGAGCCCACGACCCTCCGGCCCGCAGGCCGACGCGCTCACCACTGAGCAGCCCCGGCCGGGGCCAATACCAGGTTTCCGATGTGCAAACTTGGCAAAGACAGGCAGGGCCCCGAGTCTTCACTTTTCAGTGCCTGGACGCCTATCTGTGCGCATTGCGGCAGTTGCCTCGCCTGGACCGTTAGCCAGCATCTTGGCATAAAACGTGGGGATTTGCACAGTCTTAGTGGCATCTGTGGGCTTTACGGTACCAGTTCTGTGAGCACCGAAGCCACAGAAAATTAAATGTTCCCCAAAGAACTTCCAGATGTGCTTTATTCTAATGGGGTCATTATGCAGTAAATTAAAAAGCAGGGTAAATGGAACTGTAAAATTTAAATTACTCTAAAACCACATCTCTTTGCTTTGAGCATTCATTTGTGGGGTTGCATTTGCAATAAATGTGAATTAGGCAGCTGCAATAACTGTTAATCATATATTTATAAAATAGTAATGAGGGCATGAACGGCGGAGTGAGACAGCTGCACGTCTCTCTAACAGAGTCAACTGCGAGCATCACGGGACGGGGAACACTGTTTGGGGCCGGGACGCTAGAGATCTCTGCAGCCTCGCAGCTTTACATGAAATCATACATAAAATCCATAAAAGCCCGAAACAGTGCGTTATGCCTCTGAGTTGTACTCAATATTTTTCTTTGCTTTGATTTTCTGAAATGAGCTCTACTCTCACCAAAGCCGACTTCCAGGCGTCGGGAGGCCTTTGTTTCAGGCGACGTCGGCGTCCAAGGTTGCGGCTGGAGTTAAAGAGAGTGGGACGTGCAGGTGTGGAGCTCAGGGCGGGGCTTTGCGCTGTTTCTCGGGGTTGCCGTCCGCGGCGGGGCCGGGCCTTGTCCTGGGTGGAGGACGGTGGGTGTACAGGCCCCCCAGCTGCCTCCTGACGCCAGGGCTGTGGAGAGAGCCCACCAGCCCACCAGATACAGGCCCCCAGCTGCCCCCTGTCCTGACAGCAAGACAGGAGAGAGCCCACGGGCCTGCCAGAGCCTCTGGGCTGCAGGCCGGGCCTGGCGAGAGCAGGGCCATCACCTGCAGCCACTGTCCAGACGAACGTCCTCTGGGGCCGAGGCTGGGGCTCGGGAGGGTTGGAGCAAGGTGGTGAGAGCCCCGGTGCTTGGGAAGCATGGAGCCCCCGGTGGGGGCGTGAAGGCTGTTACTTGGATGACTGTTATCTCCTTGGGCTCCTCTGGAGTGGTGTTCAGACAAAACCCCGCAGCGGCTTTCTGGAAACCGAGGCTTTGAGGTGGATTTCTTCCCGAGCTCAGGGGCAGGGGAGGGAGCTCCGGGCCAGTCCCCTCCGGTCCTGTCGCTCACCCCCCACCCTGCTGGGAGAAAGCCGGTGCTTCTTACAGGGCCTGCAGGGCTCCCCGGGGCTGGCTGCCACTCAGCCCCACCCCCACCCGCAGTCAACACCCGCGGGCTCTGGGCAGGCGGCGCCCTTAACCTGAACGGCCCTTCCTGCTTGGTGGCTCCCGGGGCTCCTGGGCGTCCCCTCAAGAAGCCTTCTCAGACTCCCCAGCACCTGTCCTTGTTCCCCGGGCGCTCGGTTTACTCTGTGTCCATATATGGCCACAATTACAGAAAATGTGGGAAATAGAACCAGGCACAAAGAAGAAAATAAATATCCCCCACAGCCGCTCCCTACCTGGAGAGCCTTCCCGCTAACACTCGACTCTCTCTTGGCCTTTGTTTTATTTACAGTCATATCCACGGCTCCACGTACAGTCGTCCTATACGAAACTGTTTTTATTTAATATATTACGGACGCTTTTCATGTCACCAGATGCCCTTCTACACAATAATATGGCATTTAACACGGCTTTCGCAGAATACACAGCACAAAGAATTCCTTCATTTGTGTAGCCAGCCTCTCACTTGTTTAAAAATTCCAGAGTTTATGTAACCGTTCTGTGTGCGTTTAACTACGCTCTTGTTTATTTCACCGCCCTTCATTTGTTCAATATTTACGGACATTTTTTTGCTCTTTTAAATAATGTCCTTAAAACCTTTGTCAATTTCACAAGTACGGGCCTCATCGTAATTTTAATTTCAATGTTAAAATTTTATTTCTAGCAAAGTAGAAATGTTCCCTTGTGTTTTTACTTATTTATGTGTATTTTCCTTTTGAGGTGATTAAGTATCACCTTCATTAATCGAGGGGCAGTCCCAGGGCCTAGTATCTTACGGGACGCACTGACCCCACGCGGGACGCTGGGGCCCATAGATGGTGAGGAGCCCGGGCCCGGCCAGGCTGGGACCTCCCTGCGGCAGGTGAACAGCTGCTGGAGGCCACGCTTACGTGGACGCCGGTCGTGTTCCTACCGGGTGCTGACAGCTTTCTCTTTAATTTATTGGAGCTGTTTGCATGTTAAGTATTTCATGCTCTGTCCTTGTACACGCAGCACAGTCTTTTAAACTCTGCAGTGCCCAGTTCTCACGGGAGGTGGAGACCCCACCCCCTGGAAACCATTGCTCTTCCCATTTTGACCTTGTTTGGAGTCGCCTGCTTCGTGGCTCCGTTTTCCCGATTCTCCCCTTTATCTTTGCGCCTCGTCTTTGCCTTGTGCCGGGCGGGGGGAGCGATGCCTGTGAGGAGACTAAAGTCTGCCCAGCGTTAGGGGTTTAACGGGAGAGCCGGTGACAAACAAACCAAAAACCCAAACGGCATTAACAACAAAAGCCAAGGGAATCCAACCAAACGGAGCCCCCAGCACCCCATGTGGTGACTTGGTTGGCTTGGGTTGGGTGTGGGGCCGCCAGGTAGAAGGTGGGAGTTAAACTTGAATTTCAGGTAAAAAAATCAATGCTAAAATTACTAAGAATCATTAAAAAATACTAAAAAAGGTATCCTATGCACTATTTGGGACCTACTTATGCTAAAAAATGATTTGTTGTTGCTTATCCGAGTGTCTTGCATTTTTCTTTGCTATGACTCACACCCCAAGTGAGGGGAGCCGGAGACGCAGTCATCGCAATGGTACACCAAGGGCAGGCGCAGAGGGACAGCGAGGAGGGGTGGGCCCACTGGACAGAGAGGAGGGGTGGGCCCACTGGACAAAGCGGAGGGGTGGGCCCACTGGACAAAGCGGAGGGGTGGGCCCACTGGACAAAGCGGAGGGGTGGGCCCACTGGACAGAGAGGAGAGGTGGGCCCACTGGACAGAGATGAGGGGTGGGCCCACTGGACAGAGAGGAGGGGTGGGCCCACTGGCCTCTCACATGGAGACCCCCCCCCCCCGCCCCGTGTGAGTGCCCTGAGCAAGGCAAGGTTTGAGGCACGGCCCTCCCTGCTCCGACGGATGCGGGGTGTCTGGTGTGGGGTGTCCCCTGGTGCAGAGGGGAGAGGGGAGCTCTTTCCTCCTCTTAGGGGTCTCCTGCGGGGGGGCTGCCTGAGCCTCCCTTTCTGGGGTGGTGCCAGCAGAGGGAGGAGTTGGTCCCAACGGCAGCCAGGATGGTCATTATATGGTCTTCCTTTTAAAGAACCAAAAAAACATATAAAATTCCATTTTCTTTTCTGATTAAAAACGTGGGAACACAAGTTGCCAGGGAAGGTGTCTGGCCAAACACCGATGGGTAATGATCATCGTAAAAAACTTAGAAACAAGAAAAAGGCAAAGATTCGGCTGCTGGGAGAAGAGCTGTTAGCATATCAGTACATTTCCTTCCAGTCTTTTTTCTGAGCCCCTTGTGATCGTCTAAGCGGCAGGCCCGGGAGCCCAGGGGAAAGCGGTCCCTTCCGCAGAGGCGTGGATGACCCCGCACGCGCTGTTAACTTGACAGGGGTATTCTTTATTTCACGGAGGACATGCCACGCCCACGATGCCATTTTCCACGTGGGTGGGGCAGGCGGACACCAGTGGGCTTCCCTAAGGAAGCCCATCTCCCCACAGACTCCTGCTCCCACGGCCTGCGTTCCATTAGCAACCTAGAAGGAAGCTAAACGGGTCCCCGTGGGCCCTGTGTTTCGGGCGGCTAATGTCCCCCAAATCGCCGCCCGGGTCTCCCCCACGGCCCGCTTGCCTGCAGTGCGTCGGCTCCATTGAGCGATTAGAGTGGAGATCTGACCGGACAAGTCGTCCGAATTCTGTAAACACCACTTCTGCTCAAAGCGCCTGCAATCTGTTTAATTTTCCAAACAAAATGCTTAAATCGCTGTGATGGTCAGATCACTTTTATTAAGAAAACCTTTTAAAATGTTAATTATTTGGGCCCCTTGAAACACTTTCATCTCTCCGACTTGGCCCTGGAGCAGGAGGCCCCTGCCTGTTCCCAGCACCGCCCGCCCGCCGGAAACGCAGCTTCCCTTTCTCACACCTGCAACCGCTCCCCGGGCTCCAATATTTACGCGAATTTAACTTTAATTTTTCTGCCTTTCATCTTCTGAATTAGTCGTATAATGCGCAGATCACTCCTCGGCCGCTTCCTTCCTGTTTATTTGCTTCAACAATAAGCTCATTAACCAGCCTCGGGTGCTCGAGCGGCGAGAACACATCTATTTCAAAGGAAGATTTAATGGCATCTCGTCTTTCTCTGCATTAAGGCAGATTAAAGTATATTACAATACCCTTGACTGCCCTATTTTCTGCATTTTAGAAGTGGTCAGTTTTAAAATTTCTTCCCCTCTCTTTCTTTCATCTGAGCTGTTCGGGGAAATTGTGGAGGCCTTTCAGATGGAGAGTCCAGGCAAATTGGGTTCTATCTCACAGCTCCGCACATTGTTGAGCCCATCGGCGGTCGGATAAAGCTCCTCTATTCACACAGGACATCAAAAGAACAAAGGCTGCCGGGGTGGGTGAGAGGAGGGCCGAGGCGCAGGTACTCTGATTTCTTAATTGTTCCTGATTGTCCGGCTAGTTCCAGGGCGAGCGTTTTGCTGAGCCTGAGCCTGAGCCTGTACTTACTGGCCTGATGGTCGGCACCCGCGTCTGCATAGCCCTGGGTCCAGACGCGCGACGTCCGGCGACACCCCACGCAGAGGGTGCAGGCGCCCGTCCCTGACGGCCCGAGGGGCGGGTGCACCGCCGGTTACGAGCGGGCGGTGACGGGAAGCGCAGGACCCAGGCTCGGGCCTTTTCATCTCAGCCGAGCCCCATCTCTCCAAATAGCCCGGAGACGCTGAGGCTTTCTCAAGCTAGGACAAGGGAGGTGTTAAGATGGAAGCCTTTTTATTTTTATTTTTTGTGAGGTCAGAGCTGCCGGGCACCCCTTAGGTTGAAGTTGGGTCTGGGGGTGCCATCTATCAATCAGCCCAGCTCCCCTCGGGAAGCCCCCCCCACCTCAGTAAGCGCGGCCCGCCCTCGCCGGGCGCGGAGTCTGTGCGAAGTTTGGGGATGTTTGTGAGCCATGGGAGGAAAAGGCAGAAGACAGATTTTACGACAGTACAATCATGGGGTGTAGGTTTTAGGCAATAAGCAGGTAGCCTAGTTTTCTCAAAAGAAAAA
The DNA here is from genome assembly GCF_054644295.1 of Miniopterus natalensis. NCBI lineage: Eukaryota > Metazoa > Chordata > Mammalia > Chiroptera > Miniopteridae > Miniopterus > Miniopterus natalensis. The sequence goes on along the minus strand of NC_142094.1, from coordinate 58,236,954 downwards.
AGAAAATAATGGGAAAGTGTAACATTCATTCGGAGGCCTCAAAGGCATAAAAAAACCCAATTCCAACTGTTATGGGTCCCTGCAGGAGTCTACAAAAGGACTAAGCTTTTTAAGTAAGAAAACTAGATTCTGGCCCACAGGGCCCTGTCACTGCTGCTTAATGGATGAAACTCTTTGGATATAAATATGCTGTTTACTCCTCGGCTTCAGCTTTCATAAAATATAACCTTTTTATGATTTACGACCCGCAGAAAAACCCGAGGATGGATTTTTTAGCTCTGAATTGGTTGGATGTCAACGAGAAAAATATAGCTAACATATCGGGGTAGCGGGGTGTTAATGCCACACAAAATGATGAAATTATTTTTGTTTAGAAAAGTTAAGTTTGTTCTTCAAGTTGTTGGTGGATGGCAGTCACGAGAGGCAGGGCCGCGGAAAAGCCGGGAACCGGCTCTTCGTTTTTAAGTCCCTGCCCAGCGGCTCGTCAGGTTGGGCGTGGTGACCCGGGCTCTCGGCCAGTCTTGTCCCGTCAGGAAGTTTGCGCCAACCACAGGCTCCTCAGGCAGCGCCCGTCTCGCCCGGGTCTCCGCGGGCTGCGTTTTGGTTACATCTTCCAGCATCGCACGGGGGTGACCGACCAGCCTTCCTCACAGAGGTGACGGGACAAAATGACCAGCAGAAACCAAATCAGCAAACAGACTGAGGCCCCAAAGAAGCAAGCAGGCAAACCCCCAAAATCAAAGGCAACCGCAAACTCTCCCCACCGTGCACTCCCCAGAGCCAGCCGCGTCCTTGGGCTTTGGGCTGCAGGAAGATCGCGCACTAACTGGTCATTTAAGGGCCTGTGTTTTTCTCGTCTGGTTTGTGTGGGTGTGAAAACAAGACATCTGATTGAGCCCGGCCGGGCGTGGCTCAGCGGTTGAGCGTCGACCTAGGATCCCCGTGATCAGGGTTCGATTCCCGGTCAGGGCACAGGCCCGGGTTGCAGGCTCGATCAATGACTCTCATCATTGATGTTTCTGTCTCTCTCTCTCCCTCTCCTTTCCTCTCTCTGAAGTCAATAAAGATATATTTAAAAAAAAAAAAAAAGACATCTGATTGAGAATGGAAATAAAATTCGGGTGTGACCACAGAGCACGGTCCCACCGCTGACCTGTCCCAGCTTCCCGTTAGCCTGGTGCCCAGGGGCCTGTGCCCGCATCCTTACGAGATGCAGAGCCGAGAGCACCGGGGGCTTGGGGAGCCCGCGTCCTCGGGCTTAGAGGACCCCTGGGCCAGGCAGTCGTGCCCGTCTCCTGCTCACTCCGGGATGTGGTTGGTCTTGGAGAAATCAGATGGGGTTAGAAACCGGGCAGCTTTCCTCAAAACAAGTCTCAGCTTGGTTCTATTTCCCTCCCGCTGTCCCTGTGCCGGGCCCGAGAGGGGAGCCTTTTGAAGGTGGGAGCTCAGACTCCAATGGCTGGACTTTAGGAAAATTCATCCCATTGCTTTCTGACCTTCCACTGTCCTCCGAATGCCAGGCCCAGTTTCCAGGCTACCCCTGACACATCTAATCCCCAAAAGGAACAATTGGTAGGAAAAAAAACAAAAACAAACCCTGGTTCTTTAATTAAAAATCCATGTTTGGCTCGTGTTCAGAGGCATATTTTTGCATCTTAAAATGTTTCTTTTTTCTTTGTCGTCGGGCTTTGGTATAAACAGAGCTGGCTTGGAGTCACATTAATTTGATTTTATCTGTGATCCAGATCAGCCCAGAATGCTATTAATTTGGATCCGACTGCCAGCAGAAACTGGCGTTGGCTAACACCCCCTGTTTAGCTCAGTGATCACGCAGTAATTAGGATGCATGTTGTACACAATCTCGATTTAAATCCCTCTCGCTTAGTTTTTTGTCTACACAGATAAAAAAGCTGTTTTGTCACTATTTTGGGAGGAGGAAATCATCTTGATTATTTTAATCAAAATCAGCATTTGTGAATTGTGGCATTCTTTTAGGGACAATTAATGTACAAGGCAGAGATTTGTCTCTCTGCCCCACGTAGCAAATCTGCCTCGAATGTGGGAAGAGAGCACAACTGGCAGCTTTGGAGCCCCAGCCGCTGACGCCCGGCCTGGGCACCGGTCTCTGTGGCCTGGGGGTGAGCTGTGGAGGCAGCTCCCTGAGATCTCAGATCTCAGATCCCAGCTCTGCTGCCCGGGAGCTGGCACCTGGGGCAAGCACTTGAAATTATGGCGCTTCAGTTTCCCCACTTGTACACGAGAGACTGATTGCTACCTGGGGGTGGGTTATGGCAAGTGGGACTCCCCCAGGGTCATTTCTTATTTTTTCTTTTTATTTATTTTTAAAAAATAGTTTTTTATTGATTTCAGAGAGGAAGGGAGAGGGAGAGAGAGAAAAACATCAATGATGAGAGTCATGGATTGGCTGCCTCCTGCTGGGGATCGAGCCCAAAACCCGGGCCTGTGCCCTGACTGGGAATCAAACCCTGATCTCCTGGTTCATAGGTCGATGCTCAACCGCTGAGCCACGCCGACCGGGAAGAATGTTGTATTTTTAACACCTGTCTATTTGGTTAGAGTTGCCAGATGAAATGCAAGAGGCCCAGTTACACTGGAATTTCAGATAAGCAACAGGTACTTTTAAAATATAATCGTGCTCCAAGCACTACTTGCTGAGTCTGGCAGCTGTGAGTAGGAGCCTGAGTACGTTCGACCTCCCTGTTTGGACGGGCATTGTCCTGGCATCCTGTGGAACTCCTGTTTCAGTGGATAGGGGATCTGAGGCTGCCCCAGAATCTCTCCCTGAGTGCATTTCGACCTGACACATGGCCCACCTGTCAAGTTAGACCGCTGCAGACACAGAGCCCAGCTGGTCCACGGCAGGCGATGGGCTGAGGTTCAGAGAGAACCCGAATGCCATTCTCAGCCCCTGGCAGCGCAGCGATGAGTGAGGCCTGGTTCACTGTGGATCAGAAGCTTGGGGATCATCTCCGCTTTGTCCCTGGGCCACTGGGTGATCTTGGAGAAGTTGCTTGACCCCTCTGGGCCCTGGTTCTTTGCATCTAGAAGTGAAGGCATGAAGCGAGCTGCTCCCCAAGGCTCCTTTCAGCTCTAAAACCCAACGAGACTTGGAAGAGTAGGCAGGTGTGATGGTGAAGGTCTTAATTTAAAAGCTTAGGATTTTTCCATCTGGAGGGGAACTGACTTGCTTATGATTAAAACAAATGATGCATTATATTTGTTTCCTAAACGCTTAAAAATGTGATTGACTATAAGAAAGAGAATCCCCAAAGCCTTAAGGAAACGTTACGTTTTATAGCGTATCCGCTTTTCCGCGGAGGAGACATTTGCAATCTGTTCAGGGTGGAGCAGTGTCTGAACCGTGACCGCGACTGCGCCAAAGGCGAGGACCCCCTCCTGCTGGAGGTGCCTGGAAACAGCTGCTGCCGCTCGCTCGCGGGCAGCTGTGCAGATGGGTCCCGGTGCGCAAACCGCAAAGGCAGGCGGGGCTGTGGCCGGTCCGCCCACCTCGAGTGACAACCGCGGGGATGGCGACAGCGACGGCTTCCGTGCGCCCAGTGCCTGCCCAGTGCCAGGCCCCGCTGTCCTCTCCCCTCACGCACTATCTCCAGTGCCCAGGGTAGGAGCCGCCCGCCGCACACTAACCCGCGTGGCACTGGCCTCATTTCCGGGCCTCGTCTCGTCGGGAAGGAGCCCTGGCTCGGAGGAGCAGGGAAGGGGAGGGAAGGATGGTTCACCCCTGAAGGCTGGGGGGAGACAAAGTGAGCATTAACCTCGTCTTAGAGGTGAAGAAACCTACACAGAGCTGGCAGAGCTGGCGTTAGAACCCGAGACCCTGCCCGCCACCCCTCCCCTGTACCTTCAGCCTGGTCACAGAAAAGGGGGACATTCGGATGGTCTTTCTAACGCTGACAGTTTTATTCCCGGGACGGTAGGAACGGAGAGCTGTTAAGTCAACCGCGTGCACCTGGATCACGGCTCGGGGTGGACGCCTGTTTGTATTTCGCACGTAGATTGAATTTCTAGGGTCAGACCTGCAGACACGTGCATGCGCTGGACCCCCCGCTGGAGGAGGCAGCTGTAATGGAAGGTAACCATCGCTGGGGAACAGCAGAAGGACGGCGTGTAGGAAGCCTTCCTGCTGCTCACGCCTCAGCCTTTCCCTGCGAGGCCAGCGCGTTTGAATCCATTTGCAAGCAGGGATGGGCTGCCTCGCCCCTGAGGGCTCTGGCGGTGCCCATAAAGCCAGGCTTCTATTCCGAGGAGGCAATAAAACCAGGAGTAGAGAGCCTGAGACCCGGGCTGGAAGTGCAGCTCTTCCCCCCCTCGGCCTCTCTCCAGGTGGAAAGCGTTGGGCTGGCCCCCCTCAGCCTCATTTAGAAGACGCGACTGCCGTGGAACCTAAAAACCCAAGGCTCAGACGTGGTTTAATAAAAATGATCTGATTCCACAGCAGTCGTGCTGACACCGGGGCAAGTCTCCTACGAGCTCCACAGGGAGCACCCATTGAATTCTCGCCGCACCCCTGCGAGGCCTAGATGGCTGCACCCATTTTACAGGGGAGGAAATGAAGGCTCAGAGACCCAGGCAACTCGCCTGAGGCCGCACAGCTGTGAAAGTCGTGAGGCCGGGTTTCAAACGCAGGTCTGTTTGGTTCTGAAACTCAAACTCTTGGCCGCTGTGATAAACCATTCATAAAAGGTAAGACCAAACTAGCTAGATTGGACAAAATACGTAGGGCGCAGACTCTGTGGGAATCCCCAGTATAAAATGCCTTTGAGAGTTAAGATTTTACATTGGACTTTTGATTTTTTAATTTTCATTTAAAAAATAAATCATCATGTAGTGGATTCTGCAAATTCTCATCAGAGGCAGAGTCACTTGGGAGACGTCATTTCATCCCGTCGGGACCCCCTTTCTGTGAAATCTCTCAAGCCCCTGCAGCGAAGGAGCTCATTTCCAACCAGAAATCCTCGAAGTCTTCACTTTTCAAGTCACAATTATTCTTACTCTACAAAAATGTTAAAAGTGATGCCATCAGCCCTAGCCAGTGTTGCTCAGTGATTAGAGAGTCAGCCTGAGGACTGAAGGGTCCTGGGTTCGATTCTGGCCAAGGGCATGTACCTGAGTTCCAGGCTCAATTCCCAGCCTCGGTTGGGGCACATGCGGGAGGCAACCAGTCGACGTGTCTCTCTCCCATGTTTCTCTCTCCCCCCTTCCACTCTCCCTGAAACGCAACGGAAAAATAGGCTTCGGCCTCTGCGGCGGCAAGAGACCAGCCCGTGCCGCCCGGGGATGAAGGTCTCGCTGGGAAGACGCTGCAGACGTTCCGGCCGGTGCTGCTCTGAGACCACAGAGCAGCGAGAGGCTGAACAATGTGGCTTTTGTTCAAGTGGCAATTAGCAGAAATGACAGAGCCGGGCAGTGTCACTGTGCAGGGGACCCAGCCGGAGGAGGCGGACCAGCCTTCATTAGGCCGAGAGCTGAGAACCCTTCTTTAAAGAATTAAGCCGGCCCGCGGCCATTCGCGGCGGTGACGAGGGCGCTGAGGAGGCGGTTTCCCCGCGGACAGAGAGTCCCGGCCGCCCAGGGAGGGCCGAGCGCTGGGTCTCTGGCGGACAGACGCATTCAAGGGGAAATTGCCGGCCTGATTGTGTTCATTATTAGGGAAATGAAGGAGCTGAATTGTGCCGTCGTGGGGAGCCCGCGCTGGTTATAATAGCCTCTCTGGTTATTTTATTTTATTTTAAATCAGACATTAGAGTTTGAGGGTCGGTTTTGGTCCCTGTGGGACAGGAGGGAGGGTCTGAAGGAGATGGGAGCAATTAGAGGGAGAGGAGGGGGCTTGTGCGCGGCGAATCCTAAGCCTCTGGTCTGAGCGGCAGCTCGAGGTTCATCTGGTCTACAGGTCAGGCCCAGTCCGGCCTTTTTTATGGTCATTGAGAAATAAGCCCGTCTCCCCTTCCTCGCAGCATGACTGTGCCTGACCACCCCAGGCCTTCTCCAAACAGCACGCGCTCAGTTTTTATGTGGTTCTGGGCTCCGGGACCCTTCACCATCCCCTTCCTGTCCTCGTAGACATTCCTGTCTCTTGTCATCCCACCTAAAATATGAAGACTGAACCCTGAGAAAGGAGAGCCCGGCAGCCTCTGATGCCCACTGTCGAGGTTCTGAATCACCAGCGGCGGCTGCCCCCGCCGATCCTGCGGGGACAGTGCAGCGCTCAGGCCTCGCTGTGGCTGAGAGCGAGCCCCAGGCCCGCGGGGCCCGGGAGTAGACGCTCCTTCCCGGTTATCTCGGGGCCAGTGAGTGTCCACGGGGCCCACACACCCAGGGGCCTGGGTCCACAGGCCAGCTGTGCCCACACTGCCCGGCCTGGCTTCAGGTACAGCTTCCTGCACCCTGAGCTGGTCCCACCTCCGGGCTCCCAGACGGCTGGGCTCCCACGGTGCCTCATGGGGTCAGGACGACTGCAGGGCTACTGCGAGCAGGGCTGGGGTCCCTGGACTCACAGAGCCTTGTCTAGTGACTGCAGGAAAGGACGACTCTCCCCCCAGGAAAGCTCTGATGTTCAAGGGCCTGCTGGGGCTGGGGAGCTTCTGACCCAGCCTCTGACCCACCGGGCGGGTGACCCACGGTCCGGAGGTTTAGATACAGAGTTGCCAGTTTAAAAAAATATGTTTTTATTTTTATTTTATGGAAAGAGGAAGGAAGAGGGAGAGAGAGACATAAACACTGATGAGAGAAAAGCATCAATGTTGATCGGCTGCCTCCTGCGTGCCCCTTGCTGGGGGTGGAGCCCGAGGCCCGGGCATCGAACCAGCAACCTTTCCATGCACAGGGTCGATGCCCAGCCTGCTGAGCCACAGCGCCAGGGCCATCAGAACACTTTTAAAGCAAGACAACTGGGAGCAGCATTAAGTGCCGGTGACGTCACAGCGACCTCTGGGTGCCCCTCCTCGTGAACCCCGTCGATGAGGCTTCCTGGGGTCAGGAGTTGAGTGGTGGGTGCGCTGGGCGGAGGGGCCCGGCGGGGGTAGGATGCACTGGGGGCCGTGTGGACGTGACTCATGCTCCAGCTAAAGGGAGAAATAGGGAATTTCTTTCCTTTTAAAAATGGTTTTGCTTTTTTTGTCTCCTGCCCCCGTATGTTTGCCTTTCCCTGCAATTCTACCTGTATTCTCTCCACGTGGGACCCCATCCGCAGAGGGGGGCCGGGACGAGATGCCCGCGGCGCCCCGGGCAGGAGACCTCGGTCCCGCGACAGCGTTTTCACGGCCTCTCTCAGCCTTGTGTTTCCCGCCGCCCGGGAGGGTCAGCCCCCGTGGGGATGGCAACCCCGAGTCCCGACGGGACGGAAGGTGATTCCCTGGCCCGCGCCTCCGCTCCGGGGAGGGCGGTCACCCAGCAGGTGTCTCCCAGGCCGCTGGTGCCCAGCGCCCAGAGCTGTGTGGGTGGGAGGTGCTGGGAGCCACAGGAGCGCCTGGGGTGGCGGCTGCATCCCGCCCCCCCATTCATTCCTCGCCCCCCACCACGCGGAGTGGTGATTCCCCGCTCGTGGCATCCCCCCCCCCCGTCCACTTATCTGCCGTGTGAGTTCAGTGTGTAGGTGTCTCAGGCTGCGAGAGCCCCCTCCTGTCTCCTGGGCCTTTCTGGTCCGGGACTCGCTGTTCTCGGCCGTGAATTTTCAATGCGCGAGATCCTACCTCCGGGTGCTTCCAGGAGCAGCAATCTCAGGGGACGGGTTGGCTCCAATAAGGAATGGACGGAAGCCTGTCTGGACGAGGAGGCCCGAGGAGGCCCAGGCAGAGGCAGGAAGTCCTGACGGCGGCTGTGGTTCCGGCACCGCCCCCGAGCGCCCCGGCCGGAGGCGCGGCGTGGGGGCCTCTGTGTGCTCCCGCTGAGGCCCCCGCACGGCGCCCCTGTCTGCGGGCGGATGGAAAATGCGTCCTGCTAATGAGCTCTTGGACGTTGTGAGAATCGATACCACTTTCCCCTTAATAAGAACAGAAAATGGGCCTGCATTTGAATCCGTTCGAGCGTCAGGGGCTGGAAATGAAACAAACACCTCTTAGAATGATCGTGACGGCATTTACATTTCATCCCGAAGACGCCTTAGGGTCCCTTCTCCCTCCCCTCCTGCAGCCCTGCGTGTGCTGTGCAGTGATACAGTTTTCCTCTTTTTTTAAAAAAAATGTTTTTTTATTGATTTCAGAGAGAGGAAGGGAGAGGGAGAGAAACATCAGTGATGAGAGTCATTGCTCGGCTGCCTCCTGCGCCCCTGTGGGGATCGAGCCCACAGCCCGGCCTGGGCCCTGACCGGGAGTCGAACCCTGATCTGGTCCATGGGTCGTCGCTCAACCGCTGAGCCGCGCAGGCCGGGCCAGTTTTCTCTCTTGCGAAAGGAGTCACCGGCCTGGCATCCGTGTTGTCACCGGGGCTGCAGGACATCCTCCAGGTCCCGAAATGGGCTGAGTGGAAAGGCTGTCGGGGAGTGAGGAAATGTCCTGCCACTCGCGGGATGCGATCCTGGCGGTAAATGGCCGCGGGATAGTCCTGCGCAGAAGCAGGAACAGGATCCACACAGTCCCAGCACTGGGCTAGCCCGGATTTTCAGGTTATTCCGCTACTGGGCCCGTTGGCTCTAAAGAAGGGGGGGGGACCCACCCTAATCCCTAGCACCTTCTGACACCTGTAATGTCCCATTTCCGCCAACCGGAGCCTCACGCCAGTGATTCGCTCAACAGCTGGGCGATGACATGCTTTTTGGGCGCGATGTATACACGAGGCCATCAGTGCGCAAGCAGCAGTTGTCAGCTCTGTTCCCATTTAGAGCAATTTTCTCACTAATACGACATCTTTTTCAGGGGTAAAATGCATTTTCCAGCCAGATATCCCCCCTAAGAGGGAAGCTGGTTTAATGATCGGGCTTCAGCCGAGGGAAGGGGAGCCGGCGATGGCCGCTGGTCGTACCGCGAAGCTACCGAAGATGAAAAGGCCGATTTTAAAACACATTCACGTGAACCGGCAAAACCCTCTCCTTTCCGGATTCATGAAGCTCATTTGAGGGCACCCCTAGGCGCGGGTTTAGGAGCTAAGTAACGTGCTCAGAGCCTTCGGGTGCGAAGCTGCATGTGGGCCTGAGCATGACGGTGGACAGCGGGTTTTCACCGGGGCCGTGATGACCGGTGACCCACAGAAAGGCAGCTGTCCCAGGCCACCCCTCCCTGACATGACGTGTGATTTTCCCCTCCACCTCCAGGCCTTGAATATTCAAATCAATTACACAATTAATTCCCACCCTGCAAACCTGCGCGTCAAGCCCCAGCCCGTGGCCGATTTATTTGCCTGAATTATAACCCCGAGAAGCAGCGGCTCCTGATGGGGAGGCCGACGGAGCCTGAGCGCATGTGGCTCGCGGAGCTGCTATAATTAGCTCTGCTTTGGGCCCCCTCCCCCATTAATATTTTAAAGATTTTTAATTAAAATAATTACATGAATCTATGAAAACAACTCCAGCACCTCACCTATTTCCGCTGTGCCCCAGCGTCCGTGGCTCCCCTTCCTGGCGTCACTTAGGTGGGCATGTCCACCCTGGTCACTAGCGCCCTGGGTCCGGCATGGGGGACGGTTTCTTTCTGACCCTGAGGCCTCTTTCTCCTTCCGTCTTCGTAATCTCAGTATTAGGGGCGCACGAGCCTTCTTTCTTTCTATTTTTAAAAAATACATTTTTATTGATTTCAGAGAAGGGAAGGCAGAGGGAGAGAGAGAAACATCAATGATGAGAGAGTCATTGATCGGCTGCTTCCTGCAGGCCCCTGCTGGGGATCGAGCCTGAAACCCGGGCCTGTGCCCTGACCGGGAATCGAACCCCGACCTCCTGGTTCATAGGTCGGTGCTCAACTGCTGAGCCCCGCGGACCGGGCACGAGCCTTCCTTCTTGTCAACACCACGCGTCTCTCTCTCCCCGCTTGTTTCTCGGTTCCTTGTGCTCCCCACTCGGTTTCTCCTCCTGGCCTGGTTCTCTGGAGACAAAGGCCAGTCCCGTCCCCTCTTCTCTTTGCTTTTGGAACTTCCCGGGCAGCAGAGCGGAGCCGGGCTGCAAACTTGCCCTGTGCAGGGCCCGGTAGGAAATATCTGAAGCCCTGCGCGCTGTCGACTCTGCTGTTTTAGCAGAAGGAGACGCAAACCGTGTAGGAATGTGAGTGCGGCTGTGCTCCAATAACACTTTATTTGTGGGCCTGGAAAGGTGAATTTCATGTAACTTTTACATGTCACAAAATAGTCTTTTTATTTTCTTTCCAACCACTTACAAATGTAAAAACTGTCCTTAGCTCACCGGCGCTTACCGAGGGCCCAGCGAGCGGTGTTTGGCCCTCGGGCCGCTGTTTGCCTGGTGCAGCGGGCGGACTGAGGCCACGCTCATCCCCTGGGGCTGCGGGTCCGATTGCCCGTCGGGGTCCACGCCTGGGTCGTGGGCTCGGCCCCAGCTAGGGGGCAAGCGGGAGGCAACCGATCCATGTTCATCGATGCTTCTCTCTCCCTTTCCCTCTCCCTTCCTGTCTCTCTCAAAATCAATAAAAATATTTAAAAAAATAATAAAATAAAATAGATCCACTATTTTTACTTAAGATCCTTTTTAAAAGATTTTCTTTAAAACTAAATCTATTTTGTGCTGTAATGCGAGGTGCTGTTTATATTTTACTGATACACATTAAAATCAATAAAGTACAAAGTAAAATGGGTTCACAGTGTGGACCACGGGAGGTCGTCTCTGGTCAGTTACACGCATCAGCCCTTCAGCCGAGACGTCAGTGGGCCCTTGGGCTCCGAGCTGGTGTGGCCAGAGGCCTGGCGCCCGGTGGTCCTCAGCTGGCCCAGCCCTTTCCATGGCCTTGGCTACCATTTCTGCTGCCTGCCTATCTCTGTGCCAGGCTGAGCCCTGGTCAGAGGACTTCCTCCCTCTCCTCACGGACTTGCCCCAAAGCCGTCTTCCACAGCTGCCGGTTAGACAAGCTCCCTGGTCACCAGGCTGGACTTCAGAGCCGGCCTGGCCCCCCTTCCTGGGCCCTGGCCCCCACTCCATGCAGGGATGCTCTTGGTCTCCGAGGGCCCAGCGCCGTGCCACCTGGGGCTCACCCGCGCAACAGCTCAGCACCGTGGCGAGATGTCCAGCCCCGCGGGGACCCGCATCCTGACGCTGCTCGAGCAGCCGTGTGGTCCCACCCCCAGAGCCTGACCCCCGGAAGCCTCCGCCTGCTCACCTGTGCAATCGGGGTATTAACCAAACGTTTCCCAGGGGCGTCAGGAAGACGCAGAGAGGGGGAGGAGGTCCTGTGCCTCGGCAGTGAGCAGGGACTCTGGAGACACCTGGGAGCCAGCCCCTCTGCCGTCCCCTGGGGGTGCAGCCCCCCACCCCCCAGACAGTGTTGACCACAGCCTGAACCCCTGACGCCTGCCTGCCTGCTTCCCTCCCCTCACGACCTTTCTTCATCTAAACGTGGCTCCCCTTTGGACCCATCGCCAGTCGACTCTCCTCCTGGAACCCCTGAGACATCCCAGCAGCGAGGAGGTTGGGCCAACCCGCCCCCCAACGCCGCCACCTGGACGGGAAAGCGGGGAGCTCCCCTGGCCGCTGGCCCGCCCGCCCGCCTGCCCCCGCGGGCCAGGCCCCAGCCCCGGGCTCCCATTGACTGGCGCTTGAATCCGACTTGTCTGGCTGTTCTGAGAACCAGCCCCGCAGATCCCCGCGTTCGGGAGATGACACGGGGGAACCGTGGCGCGGGCCCGTCGTTTGAATAATTAGCCACTCAGCGGCACGTGTAGCCCGGTTTAATGACGGACTCAGGGGAAGTATGACCCCGAGTGCCGGTTAACTTTTGAAATAGCGGCGCCCACCGCCTGACACAGCCCACAGGAAGCCATTAAGGCCCGAGCAATTACCACCTCCATCCATGGGCGAAGTCCCTGTTTTATTTTAATCTGCGTGAGTGCATTTTCTGCACGGGGTTAAAATAGAAATCCCTTCTCCCGAGCAAGGCTGGTTTTCTGGCTGACTTGAGAGCACAATTTACAGCTGACTTAATTTGTCTTCACAAACATTCCTAATGACATTACCCCGGTGCACATACAGACGGCCTCCTCTTATTCCATTAACTCCCAAATCGGGTTTAAAGACCATATTGATGCTAGATGTTATTATGGGTGATTATGAAAACAACAGACAACTCGGCAAAGTGTTTACTAACTGGTTTATATATAATTTCTGTAATAACGACAACAGATGGTAATGCTACAAACACTAAATCACGCTCCCCGCGCCGGAACCGGCGGCAGCCGCGCAGATACCTCGCTCCTCAGCCGCGGCGCTCCCCGCATTAGGAAATGGGTCTGTTACCGCCATTACAGGTAATCTTTCCATTTGCAATTACAAAATGTATATTTTCAATGAAAATGGTTTTCCGCAGCTCGGCGGCGTGAAGGATATCTCCCCCCACGTGCCGCCCGGTGAGCGGGCCGGCGGAGCCGCTCGGGGGCGTTTAGCCCGGTTAACGGCGGGGCCGCCCCTCGGCTGCGAGCGGACGAGCCTCCTCCCAGGGCCCCTCCACCCCTCCCCGGAGAGGCCCTGATCGGGCGCCGGACGTGGGCCATCGGGGCTTTAGACGCTGTGTGTGAACAGGGTGAAAAGCGGAGAGACCCGTCCCCCCATTAGCGTGCGAGGCCCGAGCGTCTACAGTCCCTTGAGAGCAAGAGAGGTGTGGGCATGGGCGAGGCTCCTCATTGATAAGCTCCGCCTAGTTTCCACCTTTAAAAAAAAAAAAATTTATTGATTTTTAGAAGCAGAGGAAGGGAGAGAGAGAGATCGATGTGAGAGAGACATCGATCGGCGGCCTCCTGCGTGCCCCATGCGGGGATTGAACCCGCAACGCCGGGAAGCTGAGCTGCACGTGGGGAGTCAGGAGCAGGGGTGGGGTGGACGCCAGGGAGCGGGACTGGGAGTGGGGTGCTGGGCCGGCCCCCGCTTACCCACCGTGGCACCTGGGCCGAGTTCTTCACCTTGAGGGCTCCCGGCCTTCACCTGCCCTTCAGGGGCCTCGATGCAGAGGGGGGCTGACCTTGGTGTGGCCCCCTAGGAGCCACGCGTGCCCCCCCGCAGAGCAAGGCTTGGAGAGAAACTGGCTCCATTTACTGCAGCCGCTGTGGCTGGGATGTCGGTCCAGCTGCCCACTCTTATCTCTGGATGGGGTTGGGGACACTGGGCTCTGCTAGCATGGCTCCCATTTGGGGGGCTCCTCCCCCTCTCCTTCTGGGGTCCTGTGTTGGTCTTCCATGCCTTGCTGTGAATTTGTGTCTCTCTTTGCTCTTTGATGCCCTCGCTGCTTCGGCCCCGATCACGGCGGTGATGGGACTACTCTGTGACTCAGGCCACAGATGCAGGAGGTCACGGGGGACAGAAGTGGAAACCGAGGCCCAGAGCAGAGGTAGGTGGCTTGCTCCAAATCCTGTAAAGCTGGAGCCAGCCCTTCCCCACCATCTCAGAGTCATGAGGGCAAATGGGGACCAAGAACGGGGCGTGTGGGCGTCGCGGCCACTGGGGCAGCGTCCAGCCCCGCCCCTCCTCCTGCCGCACAGAACTGGGCGCGGGCCTCTCATCTCCTCCAGCAGGATCCTCGTGGGGCAGGGGCTGGGTCTCTACCTCCCTGTGGCCCACACGTCCTGGGGCCCCTGGTCCTCGCCAGGCTGTCCAGCGGCCATGCCAGTGGGAGGTCCACCAGGCTGGGGAAGCAGCCTTTTGATCATTTTTGGAGAGTGGGTGACACCCTTTGGCCCCATCATTATTTTTGGAGGCAGCCAGGTGCCTGATGCTGGAGGCGGGAGAATCGGAGGGCAGGGCCCAGGCCCAGGTGTGAGCAGTCCCTTCCTCCCGGTGGCCCCTGGCCACCCCTTATCCGGTGGTTCTGACCCGCCTTTGTGTGGAGCATCCTCGGGCCGCCCCGTGCACCGAGGGTTAAAGCGCTTCTGTGCTCGGCTGCTGCGGCCGAGACCCGCCCTGAACACTGACCCGGCACTGTCCGGCCACGCTCCAGTGAGAAGCCAATCACTCCCCTCCCGGTGACCACTTGGCGAAGGGACAATGGATCGTTTCCTCCCTGTAATTTTCTGCATGGAGGTCTCTCTACTAGCCCCTGGCCACTTCCCTCTGACCTCGGAGGCGGCCCCGCACCCTGGCCAACGGCACCCTGTTCTCACCTGCACAAAGGGCCACTGTTCAGGGGCCTGTCACACAGGGCAGGGCCTGACCTCAGTGGTCTGGGAGGAGGCACCAGGTCTGGGTGAATTTTCAGAGGGAAGCAGCCTGGGCCTGGAGCCTCAGCGGCACGGCTGCCTGGGCTCCCGCAGGGAGGGGAGGACTCACAGCGTGGGACACGCAGGCCCCGCTTTTTCTATCCGGGGGGTGGTCCTTTGCTTCGGGAGGGTCCTGTAGCCGGTAGAAGAAGCTCTTTGGAACTGAACTTGACTTTAAATCCCAGCTGTGTCTTATTGACCAATTTAATAAATTATTAAATTCATCGGGGTCACATTGGTCAATAAGATTGTATAGGTTTCAAGCGTAGACTTCTGGGATACGTGATCTGTATATTGCACTGTGCGCCCACCACCCAAAGTCCAATCTTCCGTCACCATGTATCTGACCCCTTTACCCTTTACGATCCCCCCACCCCCTTCCCTCTGGTAACCACGGTCCTGTTGCCTGTGTCTGTGAGTTTCAGTTTCATATCCCACACACGAGTGAAATCGTATTTCTTAGCTTTTCCTGACTGACCTGTTTCACTTAGCCTAATATCCTCAAGGTCCACCGATGTCGCAAACGGCAGTGTCCCAGCCTTTCTCGTGACTGAGTAGTATCCCACCGTGTCCGTGTCCCACACCTCCTCCGTCCAGTTATCCACTGAAGGACACTGTGGTTGTTTCCGTGTCTTGGCCACTGTGAGTAATGCTGCGATGACCACGGGGGTGCGTACATCTTTGCAGATAAATGTTTTCGAGTGTTTTGGGGGGATTCCCAGAGGAGGGGTTGCTGGGTCATATGGCAGCTCTATTCTTAATTTTTTGAGGAACCGCCAGGCAGTTTTCCACAGCGGCTGCCCCAGTCTGCGCTCCGGCCGGCGGTGACTGAGGGCTCCCTTCTCCCCACAGCCTGGCCAGCACCTGTTACTGCTCCTCTCGCTGACCACAGCCACTCTGACGGGCGTGGGGTGGCGCCTCGGTGTAGTTTGGATGTGCATTTCCCTGATAGCGAGTGAGGTTGGGCATCTTTTCATATCTCTGTTGGCCATTTGTATGTCTTCGTGGGGGAGGTGCCTGTTCAGGTCCTCTGCCCATTTTTCAATTGGACCGTTTTTGGTGTTGCGTTGTAGGAGTTCTTTACATAGTTTGGATATTAACCCCTTGCCAGGGCCGTTGTTTGCAAACATCAGCTTCCGTTCAGCCTGTTGCCTTTTGGTTTCGTCGGCGGCTCCTGTTGCTGAGCAGGAGCTTTGTGCTTGGCTACACCCCATTCATTTACATTCACCTTCACTTCCTTCACCTTTGGGGTCAAATTCACATAATCTTCTCGAAGACCAAGGTCCATGAGTTTGGCACCTATGTTTTCTTCCACGTCACTTATTGCTTCAGATCTTATATTGAGGTCTTTGATCCATTTTGAATTAATTTTTGTACCTGGGGACACACTGTAATCTGGGTTCATTCTTTTGCAGGTGACTTTCCAGTTTTCCCAGCACCATGTAGTGAAGAGGTTTTCTTTTTTTTATTGTGTGTTTTTGGCTCCTTTGTCAAAAATTATCTGCCCATATGTGCGTGGTTTTATTCCTGGGCTCCCGATTCTGCTCCAGCGGCCTGCGTGTCTGTTTTCCTGCCGGTGCCGTGCTGTTTTGATTATTGCAGCTCCGCAGTGTAATTCGAAGGCAGGGCGTGTGACACCTCCGGCTCTTTTCTCCCAGGATGGCTTTGGCTAGTTGGTATCTCTTGTGGTTCCCTACAAATCTGATGATCTTTTGTTCTACTTTTATATTTTAATATATTTTTAATTTTTTAATCCTTACCTGAGAATATTTTCCCCCCCCATTGCTTTTCAGAGAGAGTGGAAGGGAGACAGAGAGGGAAACATCGATGCGAGAGACACAGCGATTGGCTGCCTCCCGCAGGAGCCCTGACCAGGGCTGGGAATTGAGCCTGCAATGAGGTAGGTGCCCTTGGCCGGAATCGAACCCGGGACCTTTCAGTTTGCAGGTCCACACTCTAACCACTGAGCCAAACCGGCCAGGCTCTTTTGTTCTCTCGCTCTATTTTTTTTTTTTTTTAAATGATGTTGGTATTTTGATGGGGCTGCATTAAGTCTGTGCGTTGCTTTGGGTGATGTGGCCACTTTAACGACGTTGATGCTTCCGATCCCTGAACACGAAATGTCTTTCCACTTCATTGCGGCTCCTCAGTCCCTTTCAATAATGCTTTGTGGTTTCAGTACACAGTCCCTTCACAGCCTCTGTGAAGTTTATTCCTAGGTGTCGAAATTACAAAAGGAATTTTTAAATTTCTTTTTCTGAAATTTTGTTGTTAGTACGTGGAAATGCAGTGGATTTTTGTACACCGATGCTGCATCCTGCAACTTCATTGTATTTGTTTACCGTTTCTAACAGCTTTTGGTGGCATCTTTAGGGGTTTCTTTGTGCAGAATCACGTCCTCTGCAAAAGTGACACTTTTACTCCCTCCTTCCCAGTTTGGACACGTTTTATTTCTTTCTCTTGCCGGATCGCTGCGGCTGGGACTTCCAGGACTGTGCTGAACCGGAGTGGTGAGCGTGGGCATCCTCGCCTTGCTCCTGACCTTAGCGGGGCAGCTTTCGGTTTTTCACCCTCGAGGATATTAGCTGAGAGTCCGTCGTGTATGGCCTTGGTTATACTGAGGCACTTTCCTTCTGTACCCATTTCACTGAGGGTTGTCATCGTAAGTGGATGCTGTATCTTATCAAATGCCTTTTTTTGTCTATCGGTAAGATCATTTGTTTTTCACCCTTTGTGCCTCAGTCTTTTTGTCTTGGAAATGGGGTCATAGACCCTCCGGGTGACAGTCAGCACAGATGGGCCTTCCTGAGACAGAAACTGGTCCCACTTGTCACCTCTGTGACCTCCGTGTGGTTCACGGGTCACTCGGCCCCTGGCCGTTCCTTCCAGAATCACAGCCGTGGGCGGGTCGGCCCTGCCTCTGGCACCTCTGTTCCCTCCCAGCCGACATGAGCTTCAAAACCTTCTCTCAGCCACCTCCTGACCGAAGTCATCGCCACGGGCCGATTTCAGCCCATTGACCGTCCAGAAGGAAGAGCCTCTTTGCATCAAACGTAACACACGAGGAGGACTTGTGGGAACAGTCCTGGGCCGCCTGGTATGAAGGGAAATGTGTGCGTCCTCGCGAATGACCTTTAATCCCTTATGACAAGGCCTTCCTCCAACCGGGAAGCTTTTCCTGAGATGCCAGCAGATGAAATGTGATGAGAGTAGAGAGGAGGCTGGAATTTGCCCAGCAACAGGCCTGGGGAAAAGTAGTTGCTCTGCCCTGTCTACGTCTGGGGACCCTGGGCCTCAGTTTCCCTGTCTCTGACTGGGGTGTGGGGTTTGGGCTAGTCGGTGCCTAAGGACCTAAAGCTCTGACGGGTCCCGTGTCTGCCACTGTGGGAGTCCAGCACGCAGAAGGGGTTCCAGGGGCAGAGCTGCCCTGGGGATACCCGTCGAAGCAGGAACCTGCTCTACAACCCTTCTGGGTTGCGGAGCCGGCTCAGAACCGCCTTAAACTCGAGGCACAAGGTGATTGCTCGACCGCATGGAGCCACCCAACATAATTAACAGTGTCGCCATGTGGGTCTCGAGTAACTCACAGATTAAAAGAACCCCCAAACCCTCCCAAAGATTATGAAAGACTTTAACTGGAGTTTCGCAGAGGTGGAGTCTGAGGCTTTGCCAGTTGCCGCCCCTGGTTTCTTTTTCTGGGTTCGGAATAGGCTGAGAGAGAGGAGAGAGCGAACCCTGTGTAAGGCCGTGGTACAAAGAGCGGCAGTGATATATATGCTCATTTCTTCATTCACTCCCCTCCACTCCCTTTATTCTTTCCAATTAAAGTAAATGCCACTGAAACTGTAATTAAGGCCGGGCTGGGCCCCGCCGGCCCCGCCGTTCTAATGAAACCCTATTGATTTCCCTTTACTCCCTAACGGCCACACACGGTGCTCGCTGGCCAAACACGGGCCCGCCCGCCGCAGCGTCCTGGCCGAGCCCAGCCGGGCCTGGAGACGCAGGCCCGGTGGGGAAGGTGTCGGGGGGCTGCTGCTGGGGAGATGGGGTGTGAGGCTCCACCCTGTGAGGGCCCCGGGGCTGGGACAGGACACCCCCCCCACGACCGGAGGAAAGGCAAGGCCTCCGGCACCTTTGATTCTAGAGCTGTTTCCATAGGAGCCGCGTGTTAATTAAACTCCGGTGGCTTAACTAAGCTGGATGTTAAAATCCAGGCAACGTGGAGCCTGGAAATATATTTTCTTGACCGATGTCCACCAGCCAGAGAAGCGGTTCTGGAGATGAAGCGTCGGAAGGACACTTGCCCTCTCCTTGTCACTAATTTGAGGACACAGATCTTTATAAAGGTCTTTCTGAGACTATTCTTTACCTACTCCCCTACTCAAAATTCAGGCTTAAAGACCAGGAAAAAGGCCATGTTGATTTTTTTAGACAGACTCTAGAACCGTCTTTAAGGAAACTTTCAGGAAAGGGCGTGGCCGGGAGGGAGACCGTGCGCAGCGCCCGTCGGCTCCTGGCCTGCTGGCGTCGCGGCGAGTCCCAGGTCCCTTGAGTCCTGAGGGTTTGTCATTAACTCGAGGTGGGTGTTGTAATGATTTAGCTCTAGGGAAGTGGGGAGCGAGAGAAAGAGGGGGAGAGGGGGCGAAGGGAGGGAGAACCAGGAGCATGCAGGTGACGGATGGGAGACGCCGGGGCCCCCATCTCACGTCCAGCTGTGAACATTCCCTCAGCAATCTGGCCTCAGATCATCTCAAGGTTTCCATGCAGACCCCTGGCGCCCGTGTCTCTGCGTAAAGACGGTCGTCACAGAGAAGACGGGTCCCGTTTTGCGGAGATTCGCTTTGCCCCCTGCCAGGAAGGCATTGCTTCTGGGAAAACCAATCAGCTGTGGGGCCGGGACCCCTGTGTCCTGCTGGCACCGCAGGGCCGGGAGCAGCCTGGCTCTGAGGTGCCGTGGGGTCTGGAAGCAAAAAGCAGGTGGCACCTGGAGGGCGGCTGCCAGGGCAGAACTCCCCAGGCCCCCGAGAGAACGTGGAGCTGTTTAAAGAGCAAGGTCGAGTTGTCTTAAAGCTGCTCTTCCCGGAGCTGAGCCCCCCAAAGCAGAGCCCTGAAGGCTGTTTCCCCACGAAGCACAGCAAAGGGGAAGGAACACGGCCTCTGGTTCACGGCACCTGTTTGGGAAGGAGCCTCCGTCCCATAAGGGCGACGAAAAAAACCCCTTCCCCTCGCTTTGCCTTCATTTCATCTTCTAGGACCCACTCCTGTAGGAAGAAGCCGTTCTGAAAACCCACAGAACCAAGGACCTTTCTCCGGATAAAGAGGAAAGCCAGGTTTTCAAATTGTTGTGTTTTTTGTTTTTTTTTTTAAATGGCCTATACTTTGGACAGAGACGAAAGACCCTTCTCCTGGGCGCTACCTCTGACGTCCGGCTGGCGAGGTCCGGCGGGAGAGAGAAAGGACCCCGCGAACAGGCTGCAGGGACCCTGGAAAAAGGGGGACACCATTACACCACCGCCGGGTTCTGTCAACCGTCAACTTAATTAGAACGAAATTAAAAACACATTTGCCAAGATGTTCTGCAGCCAAACCAGTTAAATAGAGATTTTAACAAAATTGAAAGCGTATTACCCTGAGATTTGTGGATCCTGGCCTGGCGAGCGAGTGCTGAAAGTGTGATAAAATAACAAAATTGCCGCCTAATAATCTATAGAATAATATTGTCAACTAATGGATTATAATAAAATAAAAGCTGTTATTAGGGTAAAACATTATAACAAAAAATCCAACTTTTATTTGCAGCACCTCCCCCTTAATGGTTCGGAGCATTTTGAAAGGTAATTTAAACAAGTACATTGTATCCTTATTGAAACTGCTTCATCTCGCTGGCTGCTGAAAATGGCTTGAACCATCTCTCTGAACAAAAGGACCCCTAATAAGACAACAAAAAGCCCCAAGCAATGGCCCCGCGGCGCGGCGCTCGGCCCGGAGCCGGCCTCTGAGGCAGCCGCTTTCTCCCTGCATGTAATTAGATGAATTAAAAGGACCAAGTGGTTAATGTAGCTGCTGGGGGGGCCCTGCTCATCCAGCCATTTCAGACAAGAGCCTGTGGCTTTTGCTGGAGCAATGCGGGGAAGAATGTCGCGGGAGGCAAATGAGCGAGCTTCATCCGCCAGGAATCCGCTCTGAGTCACGGACGCGAGGCACCTTGAGCAACGGAGGGCCGGTCCTCCCTGCTTCCCTTTTATCTACCTAATAAAACTTACAATAAATTAACCGCATCGGACTTGGCAGCCGGCTCTGCTAATCAGGAACGAGGCACCAGGTAGTCAAGTCACACGAGGAACCGCCGGCGGGTGCGCCCCAGCCCTGCAGCCGGGGGGGGGGGGCCTCTCATTAAGCCTCCCTCCCGAGCTGATGCTTCAGATACCCATCCGCCCGTCGCTGGGTTGCATTTTTATTTATTTATTTATGTAAAAAAAATTTAAAAAAAATTATTTCAGAGAGAGGAAGGGACGGGGGAGAGAGAGAGAAACATCAATGATGAGAGCGATTGATCGGCTGCCTCCTGCATGCCCCCTACTGGGGATCGAGTCCGAAACCTGGGCATGTGCCCTGATGGGGAATCGAACCTGGAGCCCCTGCTTAATAAGTCGACGCTCAGCCACTGAGCCACGCCGGCTGGGCTAGGTTGTGTGGTTTTTTAGTAACAGGTAGCAAGAAAGGAGATGTATACAAGGTGTCCCAAAATATATATACACACACTGTCACAGCTGCTAGTCCAATTTGGAAAATGAAATGTACTTTAATACACACTGCCTTTATAATTATTCAAAGTGTGCACTTACATTTTGGGGGGACACCCTATATTTTCAGTCCAGGCCACCTGCGTGCAGGGGAGGGGAGTTCTTGGGAGAAGGTCCTTCTGAGGCGAGTTGATTGCCCCAGGTGTTCATCTCATCGGTTCAGCGACGTTTCCTTAACCACGTTACACGGTGTGTGTTTTCTACGAGTGGCTCCGGTTCTTCACACTGACTGTCAGCAACGCTGCCATCTTATCATAAAAAGAAAACTGAAGCCTCCTTCTGGCCTTTAGTTTCCTTCTCTGTAGAATCAGGGAAAGGATCCATTTGGGTTCCGTGCCTGAGAAACTCCAAAAAAACAAAAACAAAACAAAAAGTACACCGCCGGGGACCCGTGGGAGGGACACCCTCCCCCGTCTGCCGTGCTCTTGGCCTCACCTTGACTCCGCACAGCATCCTGGAGCCTTCCTTGAACTATGGGCAAATCAGGACTTTGTTTTATTATAAAAAATAGAAAGTGGAAAATTAAATTCATTAGCTCCAATTACTAAATGATTCATCTGGCTGGTTAATGAAGCTGCACATTATGCTAACGAGATAAAGGCCAGAACAACATGTGGGCTCCGCGGCTGCGGGAGGCCCGGCAGCGCTGGGCCCAAACCCGGCTGGGAGCTGCAGGCCTGGAGATGGACGGCTCGGCGTGGGGCGGGGCGGGGCGTGGGGTGGCGGGGGTGGGGCTGGGGGACAGGACGGGCTGGGGGCGGGGCCCGGCTGCCTCTCAGAGAGGCCCGGGAGGCCGGGTCAGGATCTGACAGCACTCGGGGGCTGGCCCAGTGCCCTCCTCTCCCTCGCGGGGAGACCCACGCCGCCAACAGAAACAGGGCCAGGGCATCAGGGGGAAGGTCGGGCTCCAGGCTCAGGACCTCTCGAGGCTCCGGAGCATCCGGTGACCTTGGGGTAGGGGTCACGAGGGACAGAGAGAGTGTGGAGGGGCTACGTGTTCTCTGCGAGCTGATCCCGCTGTTGTTGGGGTCTGGGCCCTGGAGCTGAAGGGTGGGGCCCCTGAAGCCAAACTGTGTTGATTTGGATCCTGGGTCCTCCAGGTCCCAGCTTTGTTGTTGTTTAGGATTTCTAGAAATCTCTAGAGGCCAGAAAGGCCCTTGTCACTGAGGAAGTCCTCGCCCGGTGGCCCCAGGCCCTTCTCTTGCTGCTTTCAGGAGCGGGTCTGGGTCGTCAACTCGAATGCCGGGTGCAAGAGGGAAAGAAGACAAGAGTCCACCTGGGAACCTGGGTCCTTTCGTGGAACACGAGCAACTTGTGGCTGGAGATGCGTTTTAGACAGAACTATGGTCCCTGTGATTAAACAGAGGCAAGTGGCGGCGTGGAGACGCCTCAACAGGCTCAGTGAGGAGTAGAGCAATGCCTGGCCGGCCGGGCTCAGCACTGAGCATCGGCCTGGGATCCAGGCGGTCACGGTTCGGTCCCCGGTCAGGGCACAGGCCCGGGTTGCGGGCTCGGTCCCCCGTCGGGGGCGTGCAGGAGGCGGCCGATCCATGACTCTCTCATCACTGATGTTCCTCTCTCTCTCCCTCTCCCTTCCTCTCTCTGAAATCAATAAAGACGCATTTAAAGGGGAAAAAACGCACTACAGCGGTAACAACTAACGACCAAGGACACTGTCCGCACGCCTGACACTGTACTGGGCACTCTGGGTGGAGGGGGCTTGGCCTTGGGAGCAGGGAGAGCCCAGCCCAATGTGTCCACTGGCGAAGCAGCCAACTTCCTGGTGCCTCAGTTTCTCCTCCCAGGAGAGGAGGTAATGAAATCTTCCTTGTAAGTTTATTGTCAAAATAAATCCATGTCTGTGAGGCAACTTCAACCAAGCACATCGCCGAGCAGGGGGCATACAGTAGGCGCTCACTAGGGCTCCCTTCTTTGCTGGGAGAACCACGTCGGCCCGTTCTCAGTGTCAGATGGAGCTC
This sequence comes from Miniopterus natalensis, assembly GCF_054644295.1. Classification (NCBI taxonomy): domain Eukaryota; kingdom Metazoa; phylum Chordata; class Mammalia; order Chiroptera; family Miniopteridae; genus Miniopterus; species Miniopterus natalensis. The sequence continues at coordinate 58,213,805 of NC_142094.1, read as the reverse complement.
TGTGGACCGAGGGTCAGGTTCAATCTCAACAGGCCTGGACCCAGGGCCTCTGCCAGGCTTGAGATCATGGTCGGTCCCGAGCTTACCTGCAGCTGTGGCGCTGGAGGGCCTGGGTAGGGGAGTTTTGCCCCCCCATTTCCACCTGCACCCGTGTGATGTGCCGGCACCCACGCTGGGCCCCGGGGGACCTGGGAAGGGGTCGGGTATGTGGTCCTTGGATGGTGTTGGTGGGTCTGGCGGGAGCCCCATCTCCATCCTCGATCTTTCTGGAACTTTTTCTTAGAAATTATTTCGGAGACAGACCTGGGAGCCCCCACGCTTTCCTTCTGTGTGGAGATTGTCACGTCCTCATGAAATGAACCCCATTCCTCAAAGCCCCACGGCTGGGAGGCACTTCATTCCCAGGGCTCTGGACTCCACAAGGTCAGCTGAGCAGAACCGAGGGCGAGGGGAGGTGACCGTCCGGAGATCTGAGACAAAAGTAGATTTTTCTTCTGTTTTCTGTTTTTGCTCCTGAATGGCCCACGTCACGGGGCCTCTTCTCTCTGCTCTTGGAGAAGGGACCACCAGGACCGCATCTGAGTCCCCCTTTGTTAACCGGGGGCCCCAGCGCCAGTGGCTTATTAGGGCAATAAACAGAGATGGTGTATCATGGAGGCCGCTGTCCCTCTGCCAGCATTAAATCATTCCGGTGGCTGCTTGATGGGGTAAAGCAATTACGATGCATTTTTCATTCAATCAACTGAATCAATTAATTGCTTTACTCACATAGGAACAACAGAACACAAACCCCAAAGCCTTCCTGTTAAACAGCAAGCATGCTGCTAGGCCGCTTTTAAATCCAACATTTACATGAAATTATCTTCTTATATAATTAACAGCTACCAGTTAATACACATGCCTCGGATGAAAGAGCAGCCTATGAATGAACCAGATGAAAAAGCACCATTTAGCACGTTAAAGGTAATAGGGGCAGGCAGGCTCCGCCGGGGCTGAGAGCCGGCGAGACGTTTCCGGAGAGCGGTTCTCAGAGGCCACGAGGGCAGAGGAACATGAGAGAGACACACAGAGGAGAGGCCGTCATTTAAAAGTCTCTCGGATGAAAATACAGTTCATTTCTTGAGGGATGGGGACGGTGTTCCCCTAGGAGAGCGCCTCACGCATTGGAAAATACTTTCTTTTGCCAGAATAGGAAGCGGCCGAATGCTCCCGAGAGCCCACAGAAAGGGCAACTGGCGTGACAGACCCGGGGCCCTGTCCCAAGCCGTCCTGAAATGGGGTCGGTCAACTGCACCCCGAGAACCACTGGGCGTTTGAAACGGAAAGGCCGCACTACTCCTGGAGAGCTTTTTTGCAAACAAGCGCATAAGGGAAGCAAGGCCGCTGCAGCTCGGGGAGGTTTCACCCGGGGATTCTGCCAAGTGGGAGGCAAACTGTCGCCTTCTGGATGCAGTGTTTACACCGCCACCCGGAGGGCCCGCGACCTCGCCTTCCCGTCGTAATGGGAAGAAGGATATGTATTTAAGGAAAAAAATTTTTAAAGAAAATCTCTCTCTTAATGAAAAGGGGAGCTCTCAAACTCCAGAATGAAACCCAAGATGGGGAGCGGGGACACCCCTGAAGGAGGAGAGTCCTATGCTGTCAACGGGCCCTGGCAGGATATTCTCTCTCCTTGGGGGGGAAGTGGTTTCAAGCCGGGTTAGAATGATTTGTGCCCCGATCAGGCGCAGTTATACCCCAGCCCCTCACCTTATCCCCTCGGCTCAGGGGCTGTGTTTGTAACGGCGGGACCCCCCTGCGGTTCTGAGAGGTAAAATAATCTGAATCACGGGAACCCACAGTTAGAGGGGCCCGGCCGGCCCTGCGGGAGGAGGGAACGCCTTCTGACACAGGCCACACTGTCCCGGCTCCGGATGTCACACGGACACGCTGGCTTCCTACTGACCCTCCTCTCGAAGGGCCCGGGACTCAGACCCACAAGCATGACCCCCTTTTCACCGTAGCTCGGGAAGGCTGCCCTCCAAGTAGGTGCCTTGCCAGCGTCTCCTTCTCCTGCGGGGCGGGGGGCTCACGGTGGGGAGCAGGTGGTCTCAAGTCTAAAATGCAGCAGAAGCACCTGAGATGGGGTCTCTTCCCTTTCACAGAGTCATCAAACAAGACAACAGAGGCTAAGCGCTCAGGGGCCCGGGGCCGCTACAATGTAGCACAATCAGCGTTCCCTGCTTGCAACATAAACGCAGCGCCTTCCTGGTCCCTCCGCAGGGGATCTGCCCATCCAGGCGTGGAAACTGTAGCTCTCCTGGTTCCTTCAACCCCCTTGTGTGTTTGGAAGCAGCTGGAAGCTGGGGGCGGGCAACCTGCTCACCTGCAAGGGCTTTGACGACGCGCAAACGTTGGTTCCTGCTTGACACCGTCTGGGTACCTTGGCATCCAGAGCGAGGCCGCGGCTCTGTCGTCTGTTGGGTGGAGAAAATCGCAATAGTTTGCAAGTGCTTACTGTGCATTCGGCATCAGGCGGCCCCGCGTCCTGACACTTGAGCAAGGCTCAGCCTCCCTGGGCCTCAGTTTCCTTATTCGTCAAACACAGATCCACAGAGGTTGCAAGAAAATCATGGGGTGAAAATGTGATCCCGGCGCTTGGCTCATAGTAGGAGCTTAACAAATGCGCGCCTGGTGGCGGCAACATTGCCCTCATCATTAGGGGGAGTCGGTTGCGCAGCTGCGGCGCCATTACCGGCAGCGTTGCCGGGAAAGGACACGGTGATTTATCCGGGAAGCTCTGTGTGCTGGCCCAGCGCCCGGCTTGCGCGCCATCGCGCCCCGGGCGCCTGCAGTTTCCAGCCGCGAGACTGATGGGTGGTAATAATCCCCAGGCTCGTGCCGCATTCTTTTTCCTTCGCGAAGCACTGTCACCTCCTCATTGCGTTTTACCCCGAACAGCCTCGGAGCTTGGCCGGACCGGGCGAGGGAACGGAGTTGTGGAGAACAAGCGGGATTCGCCCGGCTCACGGGGAGGGGCGGCGATCAGGGCAGGGTGCCAACCCGCTCCGGGCGGTGCGCGGGCAGAAGGCCGCCCGTCTCAGACGGCAGCGTCGCTCGGAACCCGGACAGCCACCGTTTATCAAGCACCTACTGCGTGCGGGCCGAGGGCAGGTTAGGTGCGTAGCGTGAGCGTGCCAATGCGTCCCTGCGCCTGCAGGGTCCCGCGAGGCGGGCACCGGCCTTGTTGACCTCTGGGGCGGCTGCCCCGTCCCGCCCGACCCGAGGGCGAGCTGGTCTCTCCTCCCCTCTCCTGCTCTGCCCCCGAGAAGAGAAAGGGGACCCCAAGGGACCAGCAGCAGGAGCTGCCCAGGCGGGCGCAGGCTGGAGTGGCTCCTATTTTAACTGGGCCGACTGGCACCTTTATCTTCATGACCGCCGCTATCATGGCCGGGCGGACAGCTGGGTATCTGTTTAGGAGCTAACAGGTTTAGTTTTATTGTTTTGTCAAAATACTGCAGAAATCAATATATCTCCATAATTCAGTGTTATACCGAGAGGCATTTTTGTGCCATATATAGCAAAAATTGTATTATACTTTTGAGATCATAGGTAATGATGACAGAGCGCTCTGTGTTCAATTCCAGCATTAACGTCTGGTTTGAACAGAGCTTGAAATATGATCTCGGAGCTAAGAGGCCTGACTATTAAGATCTTTAACCGTAATTTATGTGACAGAAGATAGGGTTTAGCATAATAAAACGTAATGGGCTCCTCCAATGAAGAAGACGAGAGACAATTGAAAACAAGGTAAAAATGGTAAATTATAAATAATGGTAAATCTACCTTTCTGTTGTTACTTCATTTACTTCTGATTTGTTAGCGAGGCCCTGTAATCCCTCATCTCCCCGTGTTTCAGAGCCGGGCATTTCTCAAATACTGGTCTGAGCTTGTTCTCTGGGGGCAGGGGCGCCCCGCTTCCCAGGCGCTGAGGTTGGGTCTGTGTGACTCTATCCGTCGAGCCCGTCGCCCTGTCTTTGTCTCGCGTTCTCCCTGGGAGTTCTGGGTCTGTTTATATTTTTAGGTCAGCCTCTACTTAGAAGCGCCATGATGTGGGACTGTATACAAGTTAGGTATCCATGAAGGATTTTAGACCAAAACCCAGACCATCAAATTCACAGAAAGAGGAAGCGGCTCGTTTTCCGCGGGGGCCGAGGGGGCGTGGGCTTCGGGCTTCCCGGCTGCGGGGGGAGGATGGTCCGTGGAACTTTGATTACCCCGTCGAAAGAGAAAAGGTGGCAATTTTTCGGAGGCGGGAAATTCCTGGAATTTAACCTGTGAGACCTTGGAGAATAAACTTTGACTTTGGAGTCACCCTTGCCTTCTCCAAATGTGCTTGCTTTCGAGATTTGGACATAAATGGGCAGAGGTGGTGCAGAGGAGTGAGGATGGGCTCGGAACGGCACCTGGCCTCCAGGGCTGTGGCTTTTTGGGAAAAGCCCGGCTCAGTCTGGCTTTGCTGTGATGAGCTGGGCCGCCCCCGGCTGCCAGCACCGTCTCAGCAGGATGGGGTCTGTTCTGCGGAGAAGTCTTGCTCCCAGGAGGGAAGATCCCCGTGAAGAAAACTAAAATTATCCTCTGCAATTGGCAAAGCACTTGAACACTTTCTGTATTATCTTGATATCAGAGGGGTGAAGGAGCCTGGACTCCCCCTGTCCTCGCCTGGGGGCCGAGATGGTCTCGGAAGCCCAGCCCCCGACCAAATGCACAGGTGTTTTTTCCTGGGCAGTTGACCAGCTTCTGAAAGTGTCACCAATGCATTTGTGCCGTTTGCTCTCACAGCTGCATTTGCCTACAGGCCGTGACTTCTGTGACTGGCCTGGAGACACCCCTGCAGCTCTGTCTGGGTTACACGGTGACCCCTCCAAGCAGCGACTTGCAAAATACAAGCATCCTGCGGGGGGGCCGCCAAGGGGGTGGGCTGTACTGTCTGTGACCAGACACTGTAGTCTTGGGTGAGCTGCCAGGGCCATTCCCGGTAGAGTCCCCAGGTTATGAAGGTGCTCGGAAGTATCCCAAGGAAGAAGGAATTTAATGCAGGAAGGTAGGGTTTGCACAGCCATCGGAGGGGCTGGAAACAGCTGCTTAGCAGGAGATGCAGTGTCTCCCCAGTGCCCATCCTGGGCCTCTGGAGCCTCCGTGGGGGCTGCCTCCGCCAACCTCACCTGCCTGCAGCTCCCAGGTGGGAGACTGGACTTCTGTCCCCAGGTGTGACCTCTGTCCGCATACCTGCCTGAAGCAGCCACCGGAGGATACTAGCAGCTCCTTCCTCCCGTCCACCTTCCAGGCCTGGACAGCTCACCAATTGGCTGACCCCACCCGGAGCCGCCCGGCAGAGGGTTTCTGGCTCAGCCTGGCTTTGTCCCTGTGGGTGCGGCCGGGGTGTTCAGAGGGCCACTGAGACCCCAGGCTTTCCCTCACCTCTGTCCCGGAGCTGGGCCTTTCTCCCCCTGGTCCTGCCAGCCCACAGAGGCCCGACTGTGGGCGCTTGGTAGGGGACCTTCGCCGACCTTGCCTAAGGTCAAGCTCCTGCTCGTCCATCTCTACCTCCCCGATCTTCCGAGTCTAATTTTCCTTCCTTCCTTGCAGGCCTGGAAGGCGTTCGTGCTCTCACTTTGCCCTAATCTTTCCAACTCTCGCTCTTCCCAGGTCTCAGCTCCAATGTCGGTCGCACTTGTAGGGACACCTGACCCCTTAGCCTGGGCAGGCCCATTGTGTGTTCTCACGGGCCTACACTTCTCCCCGGGCTGTATCACATGTATAATTAAACGCTCGCCTGTGTAATTACTTGTTTACTCTCTGGTTCCCGGCCAGGTCACATTCCTCGAGGTCAGGAGCTGTGTCCTTCTTGTTTGCTGCTCTGCTCCCAGAGTCCCCTGCAGTGTGGCCCTCAGAAGAGATGTGTTGTTTGGATGGAGGGGTGGAGCCAAGCCCTCCATGGGTTTCAAAGCTAGATCGTTGCTCAGGAAGCTGTGTAGCAGACGAGCTCGTGACATTAAACAATGATTCATTGTCCCTCCTGAGTTGTACAGCACTTTACAGCTTCCCAATCACTGTCATTCATTCATTCATTCATTCATTCATTCATTCATTCATTCATCTAGGAAGCATTTCTGGAATGTCTACCATGTACAGGACACAGAGTAGGGCTGCAGCTTACATAAAATTTTACAACCCCGGGACTGAACAGTGGGGGGACCAGCCATTCTCAGTGGCTGAGAGTCCGCTCATTTCCGTGGCACCACATGGCCCGGGCCATGGTGCGTGGGCTTTGGTGCCCCCAGAACTACAGCTGCCATCTGGTGTAGTTGCAGTCGAGTCTGAGACCTGAGGACCAAGGAGCTGAGGGGTATAAGTCCCAGTCCGGGGGCTGGAGAAGACCCATGTCCCAGCTCAAGCTGACTAGTGGGCAGGAAAGGACTGGTCTTCCCTCCTCTGCCATGTGTGCCATTCAGGCCCTCGGAGGACTGGACTGTGCCCATGCACATGCGGGGAGGGCAACCTGCTTGCTCACCCACTCGAATGCTGATCTCATCTGGGAATATGCTCACAGACACCCCCAAATAATGTTTAATCTGGGTGCCCCCTGTCCAGTCCAGATGACACAAAATGAGCCACCCCCTGTGTTCACCGTAGCCTGGAGGCCTCTGGAGGCCCTGCCTCACCTTACCTCCTATTGGTCGAAGCCTCCGGGGGGGAGCAGGTCACGCCCTCAGGATGGGCCGCCTGGCCGAAGGTTCTGGGAGAGCTTGCGTGCTGAGCCTGGGGCAGAAATGAAGATGGGGCATGGGGATGCTGCATCTAGGGTGCTGCCACTCGGGTTCCATCCTGGCTGACGCTGAGAAGTCTTGCAGGTTTCTGTGCACCTGTTACATTGAGGCTGCTCACAGTTCTTCCTCTGGGTTTGAACTTCTGATTCACTTTTCATTTAGGAAAAAGTTCCTTTATTTTGGTCCCATTGGTGACAAGCTCTTGGTGGCCCTGCTGCTGCTGAGGGCTGTGGGAGACGGTGGTGAAGTCGAGGCAGCCCTGTGCTGGCTGATTGCCGCCCCGACGGGGCCACACTGGGCAGGAGGAGGGATGGCCCAGAGCCACAGGTGTGGAAGGTGCCTCCCTGAGAAGGTGGGAGTGTAATGTTTCCCTCTGAGCGTGCGTTTCTCCCTGGAGAGAGGAGACTAGCTGACAGTGACAAAGGTGACAGCGGGCTGGCTTGTGGCTTCACAGCTGCAGGTCGGTCACCTGAAATTAGGATGCTTGCCCCATGAGCCTGAATCCTGGGGGGGGGGGCTTCTACATCCTCATGGGGGTGGTCTGGTGCCCCTGTCAGGGAGGCCTGGTGCAGCCTGCTGGGGAGTGGGACACAGCGGGTTAGCAGCACAGAGCGCCACATGCTGGGGCAGCCACTGCTGAGTGTGCCGGTCCACACACCGATCTACACAGATCTCCCCCACCATGCTCCCTGGACACTGGCTCTCTCTCCTTCCCCCTCCTTCACCCGCTGCCCTCAGAGCCACAGGCTGTAATGAAGCATTTTTAGGGCCCATCTTGCTTAGCTGAGGGGCCTCGGCCACCCTGAGGAAGAGCTGAACTCAGATGGATCTGGAGGGCTCCCAGAAGAGCCAGTGGGGTGGTGGGCAGTCCAAGAGGCTGTCCATTTGCACACTTGGCTCCCCACCGGGCTTTATTCCAGCTACTTAATTAAAAGTCCAAGGACCATTTCTTCATAGACAGCTTCCCTACGTGTGGACATGCACGTGAGTGGCGCTTGTTTTCCTTGGGTGGAATCAAGATCTCTTTAGTTATTGCCTCACATTCAGTGTGGAAGGGGCCCGTCACACCAGCTGATCTTCCTGGGATTTTCGTGAGACCAATGTTGGGGGGGCTATCACCCCACATCTCCTTGTATCAAGTCCTTTAGAGGTAGTAACCCTCCTAGTCTGTGATTTCTGGGAGGGAGCTTTCCTTTTACCATCACCATCATCAGCATCACCATCATCACCATCATCACCGTCATCACCATCATCACCATCGCCACATCGTCAGTTATCATCAGCACCATCATCATCACCATCACCATCATGACCATCATGACCATCATCACCATCACCATCGCCATCGCCACATTGTCAATTATCATCATCACCATCACCATCATCATCATCACCATCCTCACCACCATCATCACCACCATCACCATCAATTATCCTCACCACCATCACCATCACCATCCTCACCATCCTCACCGTCATCATCACCATCATCGCCATCACCATCACCATCACCATCACCATCACCATCACCATCACCATCACCATCACCATCACCATCACCATCACCTCTTCATCCAAAATGAGTGAAGTGGCTGAGTCCATGTAGCTGTGTCTTTAATCCTCACGAGCTCTCCCCTGGCCTCGGCTCCCTGACTCTCTCTGAGCAGCCTGTGTAACAGGTTTGAGAATTTGATTACAGCACCATCTACTGGGTACCGGTTTCCCGTCTCCCTAGGCCTTCCCTGCACCTTGGGCTTTGCTCCTTCTTTCTGTTCTTTCCTCCCCTCTCCTCTGCTCTTCCTCCAGGTGAAAGTACCAGTTGTTCGTTTAAAAAGGTGCCATCAATTAATTCATAAAAGGGAGGCTCTTCTACAGCAACAAGGAGCTTACATCCCTTGCCAGTAAATACTCATGCAGACAATGGGCTGCGCTCACTGCGGTGCATTTCATACAATTATTTCCTGGGATCAATACTCTCATCAGTAAGCTCGGTGATGGGGACATCACAGTAATGAATGGCGGGGCACCGGGGCCATCAGAAGGGCTGTCCTTAGCCCTGTCCCCTCAGCGCTGCCCTGGGGCATGATGGGAATCGGGGCTCCGGCTGGCCCGAGGATTAATCATAGTTATCCTGACTCATATTCGTGTCATTTGCCTGCCTATGCCGCCTGCCCCGAATTGATCAGCATGGATTTCTTGACGCACAGCCGGCCACTCCGCAGGGTAGAGGGGAGAGGGAAGGACTCGGCCGATGTGGCAGGAAGGGCACAGGGAGTAAAACACCAACCCAACCCGGGCGTCGCTGGGGTGTTTCCGGGGGCCAGGCTGAGGCCTCCTGGGACTTCGGGAAGGGAAGGAGAGACGGCTCCGGGCGCTCGTGTGCGCTCTGTCGGGGCCAGGCCTCGTCCTGGGCCTCCCTGGGTCCGTCGTGGGCACGGGAGGGGCAAGGAGCTGGGCCGGGGAAGTCAAGGGACTCTCTCGCTGTGATTCTTTTCTTCCCGGTTTCCTGAGCGGCACTGACCATGCTTTTCTGGAGACTTGTTGAAACAGTCCTGGCGTTCGGGGCCCCATGAAATGAGGCGATGGGGACCGTGGCTTCATGGCTGCAGTCGAGGAGCCCGGGTCAGATGCAAAACCAGCCAGAGCCCTCCGTTTGCATAGCAAAAGCAGCTTAATCCCTGAATGTCTTTCTTTCTAGAAGTGGAGGTGACAGGGCGCAGAGGAGTGTCCGCCTCCATGGACAATTGCCCCTCGTTTGGCCCTGGCTGGTCCATTTGGGCGAGAATGGGTCTCACCATCCTCCCCACACACGGAACCTCTTCTCACCTCTGTGCCTTCGCAGAGGCTGTTCCCTCTGCCTGGTGTGCCCTTCTCTCCATTCTCGCCCTCCAAGCCCCAGCTCACCCGGCAGCTTTGCGTTGAGACCCTCACTGACCCCAGCAGTTGGTGCCCCCTTCTCCCTGCCCTGCTGAGTGGTCCACCCCCGGGTTGTGGGTATGTCACCTTCTATTTCAGTTATGTGTCCACCTGTCCCTCTCCTGAGCCAGGAGGCCAGGAGGCCCTGCCTCCCTTGCCCGGTGTCTTTCGGTCTCTGTGGCCCGGCACACGGCGTCCTCGGTCTAGTCTGTTCATCCATTAACTAACCTGGAAGGCTAATATTTTGTGTCTTTCCTGGCGTTTCCCACTGCCCTCCTCCCATCCCCAGCACAGGCGGCAGAAAGGACAAAAAGCCAAAGAATCAGCTTTTGTCTCCCAGCAGAAGCACAGCCAGGTTTTCGGGCCCTGTGGCTAGTTAGCTTTTGGGGCGAGAGGGGAAGAGAGAGCTTTGGTGCTCCTGGGAAGGGAGAGAAAAGCTGAGCCCTTCCCAGGTTTGCGGACTGAATTCCACGCATGTGGGACACCCATGCGTCATCCCCGGGGTGAGGCCTGTGAGGACAGACAGAAGGGAGCACCCAACCCTGCCTGGCAGGAAGGCTTCCTGGAGGTGGCACACGCCCAGTTCCAAGGAGAGAAGGGAGGGGGGTAACAGGACAGGCCTTGGAGCCACGACCCTGGCCAGCTGGTGGGAGAGGCGGAAGCTTCAAGTTGCCTATGAGATTGGAGTTTAAACCGGACACAACTTTAATAAATGTAATAACCTGAAGGGTTTAGGCTCTGCCCTGATGTGCTACTCAAGAGGAAGGGGCATTGGTGTTGCACTCCTGGGGGCAGTGTGCAGGGAATTAGGATGTTGGCCTGTTCCCGCCCCTCGTGGTGGGCAGTGTGGATTGACCGTTGCTTGTGGTGGGCGATGCTGGGGTCAGCTTGGGGGGCCTGGGTCCACTGCTGGGGTGCACAGGAGGCCTGGTGGCCTTGATTCTGGTCCAGCTGAATGGCCGGAGACATCCAAGTGAGGCGGCAGGTGTCTGCTTGTCACTCATCTGGGTGAAAGAAGTCACCGGGTGCGCCCTGTGTTCTGGCTGGAACTGTAAAAAAAAAAAAAAAAAAAAAAAGTTTTAATTTATTTTAGAGAAAGAAGAAGGGAGAGGGGGAGAGAGAGAGAAACATTGATGAGACAGAAACACGATCAACTGCCTCCTGCACGCCCCCTCCTGGGGATCGAACCCACAACCCGGGCATGTGCCCTGACGGGGAATCGAACCGGAGACCTTTCGGTGCCTGGGACGGTGCCCGACCGACTGGGCCACACGGGCCAGGGCAATAAAGAGGTTATTTTAAGCTTAGGCCTGGCGTGTCGGCCGAGCCCTCCTTCCCCCCGCACGGGGTCGGGTGAAATATCCCTCAACATGAAGGCGCAGACAGCGCTTTCTCCTTCCGACGCGGAGCGCGGCGAGCCCCCGCGCCTGGCTGATTATGCTTTCTGTATCTCTGCTCATTTTTCACCAGTGTTGCATTAAGTATTGATATTGATTTCTTGTAAATGGGACTGAAATAGATGGCCCGGGTTTTTGTTATTGTTCGGTGGCACTTGTATGTAATTTATCGTGGCTGCGGTGGAAGCTGCCCCTCGCTGCCACGGCTGAAATTACCCGTGCCACGCTCTGGCCCCCGCGCGTCACCTGGATTTCTCATTTGGCATCAAAAATTGTTACGTATAAAGTTTCTTTTCCCTTCTGCCCCCTCCTCCACCACGAGAACCTTCTGTACGGTTTGGAAAGTTTGTGCCGGTAACTTCTGTCGTTAGTGGGTCACAGCGAGGTGGCGGGAAGGGCCGGGTCCTCCCGGCAGCCGTGCTTGGCGCTGAGAGGCTCGGGGTCTGGGCGCGGCAGCTCCAGGACCTGCACCCAGAATTGGCTGACCCCCAGCACCAGGCTCCCCCCTCGGAGAGGTGGACCCCTGGCTCCCTGGTGAGGGGAGGAAACCCGGCTCGTCCCCGTCTGTGCCGGAGACGGGGAAGGAAACCTTCAGTCCCTGGTTGCGGGGCCGACAAACCAGAACAGCGCGTCCCCATCAGGATGTTCTCTTCTGGAGGAGATGACAGGATAATAGGTCCCCACTCGCTTCCTGTCAAATGACGAGTGGCAAAGAGTCACTTGAGATTAGAGTAATTCAGAACAAGTTAAGCCAATACCTGCGCTCCTAGAGATCAATTTTTATTTTGAGGAGAGGAGAGAGAGGATACGCGGGAACTAAAATAAAAGCCGGAGGAGTTCCCTTCTCTAACCTCAACAAGCCCGCGGGGCGGGCGGGCGGGCGCGGGGCGCGCGAGGGGGCTCCTGGAACTGGACGCGACTGAGCGGCGACGAATCCCTCGGGCTGTCTCGGCAAGAAGCCGGCAGGTACCGATGCTGCGAAGATGCTTAACATTCCTGAGCAGGGAGCGCGGTCGGGACTAAACCGGCTGTTTGGGGCGCGACCCGGCCTCTCTCTCCAGTCGCCACAACAGGTTACTCCGTCGGCGTGGCCGGGCCAGCGGCCGGTCCTCTCCTGGGCCACCTGCTCCATTGCGCAGCTGGCCTCACGCCGGTGTTTTCCACGGCGCACGGTGGTTCTGTACGGTCAGGAGCGAGCCATCCAGGGAAGGTTCTGGAACATTCTCTCGGCCCCATGACTCCGATTCAGCAGCCTGGCTCGGAGGCCAGGTGGTGTCGATGAACCTCGAGAACGGAGGCCCCGGGCGCAGTGAAAGGTCAAGACGCCCCATCTCGTAATTACGAAGGCTGCACCCGGTGAGGCTGGGATGCAGGTGAACTGTGTTTTCTGCAGACAGACCTGCCGTTGGCCACGGATCTGTTCATGCCGAGAAGATAAATTTTTCAAGGACCCGAACTGTGCTATAAATGCATTCGGACAAAGGACTTTTTAAGGAGTCTCGTGGGATAACTTTTTGAAAGGCATAGAGTCCATTTGTCACCTAAAAACTTACTCCCAAAAGCAGATGTGATGAGTGGGGACAGCTGGGGGAACCTGGGCTCATGCTGGTGGGAGGGGCGGGGGTGGAAGGAGCCCGCAAAGGAGTGACAGGAGCGCGAGTGACCCCCTCCAACCCGCTTTCCAGCTTCTGCACTCTGGAGGAACCTACTACATTTCAGGTGGGGTTTTTTTTTGGTAGTTATAATTTTTATTCTACTTTAGCTATTGCAAAGTAGCCCATCGCTGTGTTTTGGAGCAAAACAGTCGGTCACTCCCTCCTCCCCGCTGCAGCCGCTTTGTCCTTAGGTCTGTGGTGGGCTCAGGAGGCTCGAGGCTCCTGGCTCCTGGCGGAAGGCTCTGGGCGTCCTCTCTACCCCCTTCTGCCTTTTCCACAGACTTCTCCAGATCAGCTGTCTTACTGCACAATTCCCGAGAGAGAGTTCCCGCTCTCTGCATTCCTCGGACTGCTGCTGGGAACACTGAAAAAACTTTCCCCAAAGTTGTACTAAGACCTTCGCTGAACTGGAGACACACGATAAACAGACACCAGGCCTTACGTGGGCGTGTGGTGTGTAAGCCCCCAGAGCCCCAGGGCGGCCTTAGTCGGAAAACAGATTCTCTTGCCAGGAGCCCTAGATGTTTTTCCTTTGCTCCTGTCCCCAGGGGCTCAGGACCCCGGGCCCACGTGGGGCCTTGGCGGTGGTTGGCGGTGCTGGCTCAGGTGTCCCTGACTTACACAGCCCTCGTCCTTGCTGCTGGTCCAGACGGCCACCGACAGTGTGGGCTGCCTCCTGCGCCGTGCCTCTCGGTCCCTGGGGGTGTTCTTCACCCAAGGCCCCCACACGATGGCCCAGCTCCTCTCTGATGTCGCCGGAGGGAGAACACGTGTATGTTTTTGGATGTCACCTTGTCTATCTTCTCCTAGCCCCCCGATTTCCGGCTAGTTGGGGTCACGTGCTGGGCCTGCGGGTCTTCCTTAGTTGATTGTACCCATTGATTAGAACCGTGTGACTCTTACAAGCCTTAAGGGTTCTGGAATCCTCAGGAACTGATCAACAGCACACTCTGGAAAACTGTTCAACTTGGATAAGAAAGCGCGTCTTAAGGAACAGTTCTGTCTGATTTCTGATTTTATCGTTGTTGTTGCAGCAAAGTGCTGCACTCACTGCCTGCCTCTGCTGGGGATCAGGTGAACCTGCCGTCAAGGTCAGAAGCAGTACGGTTGGGATGCAGGGAGCTGGGAATTAATCTCAATGACATCCCAGAGACTTCAGATGTAATTGGATGCGAAAAAGTAAATAAAATAGAAAGTGGTGGGAAAAAACGAATGTTCTTGCATGTGAGATGAATCATGTAACTATTATTATCCGTATTGTAATGTGTACCCTAATTCATGCCTTTTCCTTGCTGAGTAATATTCCATTGTATGGACATACCACAATTTGTTTATCCATTCATTTATGAATGGATATTGGGTTTATATCCACTTTGGGGCTGTTATGAATAAAGTTGTTATGGATATTTATGTACAAGCCTTTGCAAGGACATATGTTTTCACTTTCCTTGGGTAATTTTGTCATCTTAACATTCACTTCTCTCATAATCAGATATCTTGTCCTTTTGGAATATGTTGTCTTCTTTCTGCTTCTGCATAGGCCACGTAGGATGGAATTAGAGGTGTTTGTACACCCCAATGTGAGACGACGGTAGCCGGCAGGACCTGGTCGGAGGCGCCAGGCTTTAACTTGGCCTGTGAGGCTTGTGTGAGTGTATAGAATAAAATAGCTGAGCTGGCAAAATAATTGTCGGGAGACCACTGCTTGTGAAAATCAGCCTGAAGGAGGAGGGAAAAGCCTTCTCTCTTGTCTTAATCACATCATCTCCTGGTCACGAGATTAGTAAACGATGCATCGGGACAGCCTGTAGGCTAAATGTGTGTTTCTCGGGTTGGCATTATCTGTTCCCGAAGTGAATGACACAAAACCAACGTGCGTCTAAGCCAGGACAGGTGTTATTAATGGTGTTTACTTTTCATTAGGAGGCCAGAATCGTTCCCTAATTGCTAGCAGATTCTGGGAAATGCCTTATTTGTAAACAGTGGTTCACAAAAAAAGGTCATTAACAGACTAAACGGGCAATTTAGAGCGAGCGATTGTAATTATGAAATGTACTTAACGGTTTAAGGGATATCGGTGATATTTTGCGGCCGTGCGTGTCTCTGCCACATTTCAACCGCTGAGCTTGGCCCCCAGACCGCAGCCACCTAGATCCCTGGGCTGTCCAGCAGGTTTTATCGCTCCCTTTACGAAGGTCAACTTTCTGATTACACAGCTGACTCATCTCCGTTGCAGGAAACTTGTCAAGTACAGAAAAGAGTAGCAAAGGGAACAAGAACCTCCCACAATCCTGCCTTTTAGAGATAACTGTTAATATTTCAGTTTATGTCCTACCCCTAGTCAGTTCATAGCTGAGCTCACACTCTATAGACCGTCGTGTATTCTGATTTCCCTTGATCTCAGAGGAGGGAGGGGAGAGAAGGTGAGGTTGACCGGCCCCGTGGACGCACCCATCCGAACATCGCCCACCCCTCGGGGCTCTGCCTGCGCTTCAGTTGGAAACGGTTTGCAAATTTAATCGCCTGCAGACGGTGCGTTTGGAACAATTAGGTAACCAGTGCGCTGGGTAGGATGGGTGGCTCCATTCGTTATCCGAGCATCTTTAACAGTCTTTACTGGGTGCAAAATGCACCCCAAGGCATTCAAGGCCCAGCGAGAGTCACACACAGAGGAGGCCGGGCGGCCAGGCTCCCAGAGCGCAGGGCGTCTGCGGGGGCATCGTCACTGGCTTCCCCGCAGACGTGCGGAATCCGTCCCTTCTGCCCTTTAACAGGCATGGAAAGGTCTGCTCCCTGGGTAAAGGGCTGTTGGCTACAGGACCCCGAGCCTGACCCCAGAGGAGCTTGACCCCAGGACGGGCCAGGATGGAGACGGGAGTAGACCGCGTGTCCCAAACACGGGCGGTGTGCCCTTTCTCTGTCCCCTTATTTAACCCCCACCTTAAGCTCGGGGCAGCGAACCCACTTTCCGGGGAGGAAACTGACGCCTCGGAGGTTAGGTAGCACGTTCGATCGTCGCCCCTCGTCGGGCCCGCAGACCTGGGTCTTCCAGCCACAGCTCGCGGGGCAGAGCTGCCCACCGCGTGCTTTGCCCCGGAGGTAGGAATAGCATCCTACATTTGTCATGCGTATCTAAGTATCTGTCTCTTGGCCTGCAGCCTAAACCGTTTACTCTCGGGTCCTTTGAGAAAAGTTTCCCGAGTCGGATGTAGACAGAGGCAGGCGGACACAGAGACGGGCCGCCGCTCCCTCCCTCCCGCCGGGGCCTCCTTCCCCGCCCGCCCGGGGGTGGCTGCTGACAGCTCAGGGCCGGACTCTTCCCTGAGACACGCGCGTGGCCTGCGTGGCTCAGGGTTGGGCCTGTCCAGTGACTGGCCCGCGAGCGGGTACACAGGCCCAGTTCCCGTTTTGCCTCAGCAAGTCTGATTGGGTTCCTGTCATTTGGAAGGTCCAAAGCACAGGTCCCTGCGTGGAGCTGTCACCCATTGTCACCGCCTTGCAGCAGGCGGCCCAGCAGGAAGCTCAGGGCCTTGGTTTTCTCAGAAGCAGTGGCTGACAAATGAGAATGGCAAAGGTCACCCGGCCTAGGCGACGGGACATAGGTAGCTATTTCCTCGCCTCCTCCGGTGGGGGGGGGCACCCAGAGTTTTGGCTCCTGCACAACCACAGGTTTCCACCGTCGGCACCCAAACCGGCACGTTGTAAGTGGAGACAGAAGAGCCGTGGGAAACCGAGGCTGTGTAAGCGAGAGGCCGCCCTGAGCCTCGTGGTCAGAAGGTCGGAGACTCACGGCCACTGACCCTCCCGAGGGCCATCCGGCGAGAGGAGCGTAGGTCTCAGCACACGGATTCAGCTAAACTGCCCAGCAACCGGCGGTCCGCAGACCCCGCTGGTTCCCGGATGTGACAGTCGTCATCGATGAGCCCATCGGGCCCATGAGGCGGGGCTGGAATTCAGGACACACAGAGAAGAGCGGGCTGATGGCTCATTCCAGGGACAGAGACAGAGACAGAGACAGAGAGCAGAGCCACGGAGAGCGGGAGCCACGGAGAGTGGGAGCCATGGAGAGCGGGAGCCACGGAGAGCGGGAGCCAGAACAAGCAGAAGTGACACGGGCGAGGGGGAGACCGCAGGAGGTGGCAGAAGAGGAGGGTGTCATTAGGCTGAATTGCCCCAACGGCAGAGGCCTCCAGTCAGGAGGGACAGGTGGTGTCTTAGGAAACAAGGTGGCCGGAGGCTCCGTTTAGAGGTGGCCTGGGTGACCTTCTGTTCCCAGGCTGCCTCCAGTGGTGTCCTTGCTACTCTCATCCTCACGGGCAGGTGCATCCTGAAGGTCACCTCGGAGCGTCTGCTCCTGGACACTAAAGAGCTAAACCGGCCCGCAGAGCCCATCAGAAGAATTTCACCTATAGCAACACCGCCCACGGTAATTCATAGCAACACCATTCACAACCCCAAAGGGGAAAACAGACCACACTCCCACCCGGGGTGAACAGACTCAAGATGCGGCGGGAGCCTTTGGGTGAAGGTGTTAGCCGGGGGGCCCTCCTGCCCTGAGCATCCTGCAAGGTTGCACCCAGTCCACGTTGGTGGCTAGAGTGATGGTCACCCGGAGGACCTGGCCTCTCCACTCACTTAAATGGACCACAGTAGATGATGCTTAAAAGTTTTTTTGAGGTAAAACTCACATAACATACCGGTGGCCATCTTAACATGAACAATTCAGCGGCGTTACGTACGTTCGCAATGTTGTGCAGCCGCCACCGCCATCCGGTTCCAAAGCATTTTCATCACGTCTAAATAAAGTTCCCGTGAAGTCATCAGTCCCTCCCCCTCCCCAGCACCTGCAGCCATGCACCTGGGTTCTGTCTCCACGGACTTGCCCGTGCTGGACATTTTCTATAAATGGGATCGTATACTGTGCGACATTCTGTGTCTGGCTTCTTTCACTGAGAGTCATGTTTTCCAGGTTCATCCACATTGTAGCAGGCGCCTGTGCTTCGGTCCTTTTCATGCCCCAGTAATATTCCACGGTATGGATGTACCACAGCCTCTTCATCCGTTCGTCAGTGGGTGGATCCTTTGACCATGGTGAAAAGCACTGCTGTGAACATTTTCCCAACGTTTTTAAAGTCACAGAAGTCACAGACAGAGACAAGCCAGGGGCAGGTGGGCAGAATGAACGTAGGAGGGTCCTCTGCTTTCGCTTGGCAGGCTTAAACGGCAATGCTCGGGGAGAGTCTCCACGGGCCTCTCTCAATCCCAGCCCTTAAAAGCCTATCCCGCTGCTGCTTAAGAAATTACTAAGTAACTGAAGCAGTAACTTTCAAGACCAAATATGTATTTCCTCCTTCGCAGAACACAGTGCCCATAACTCCTGCGATGCTTTTGGCTGTTCCGGGGAGTAAGCCGGTCCCTCCTCTCCTTCCCCAGTGCTGCAGGGAGCAGGGAAGGGAGAAAAGGTGCTATCCGAAGGGAATCACAGACAGAAAAGATATGTTCTTTAAATTCTCAAAATACTTACCCCCTGCCCGGCTGGTGTGGCTCAGCGGTTGAGTGACGACCTATGAACCAGGAGATCTCGGTTCAATTCCCGGTCAGGGCACCTGCCCAGGTTGCGGGCTTGATCCCCAGTCAGGGGCGTGCAGGAGGCAGCCGATCAATGTCTCTCATCACTGATGATTCTCTCTCTCCCTCTCCCTTCCTCTCTCTGAAATCAATAAAAACATATTTTAAAAAATTTAACCCCAGAAAGTGCAAATAAAACCGGCAGCCCCTGTCCTTTATGAGCGTCCGGAGGGTGGTTGGGTTCCGCAGTCACCCCACGTTTGAACGGAGGCCGGTCATGTCACAGTCTTCCACGGGTTTCATTTCAATTCCAGACGCGTGCGCGGGCGTTGTTTCTCGCTCCCGGAAATGTCAGCCCTCTGAATTCTTTCCCCTTTTAAACAGATCCAAGTGATTTCCCCCAGACCGAAGGAAAGAGTGTAAATATTTTAGCATTTATAAACCCGGGAACATGAGGCTACTTTTAGCCATTTGAATGGCGGCAGGCATTCCCGCGCATTCTAATCAATTAGCTTTCCCGAGCACTTTACGGGGGGCAGAGTGGTGCCGCTCCCACCCACTCACCCATGGTCTCACCCCACGGCTGCCACTTCGGACACCGGACACGCCCTCCTAAAGGGACAGGGAGGCCTCCCTCGCTTTGGACACAACCAGCTGAGTGTGTTTGTGCGAGGGCCACGGGGGTGGCAGTGAGGTCTGGCGGTGCCCATCGAGGGCACATGAAGCAACAGTGCTTCCCCCAAGCCAGTGGCATTGGGGCTAAAAAGAAAGAACCAGGTGGTGTCTTCCTATGAGCAGAACAACCGTTCACAAGTCAGAATTTTCACGGCCCACACAGGTTGCTAAGCAGGCCCTTTGCAGGCTGCAATTTCACGAAGCATTAAAAAGCAGGTTCGTTGTCAGGGCTCCGTCTGCTAAAAGCCATTCGGAAGAACTTGGAAAGCTTAACGATGCCCCGAAAGGTCGCAGAAGGACGGCGTTGGCAAGCGTGGCCAGGGACACTTCGGAAGGTGCTTGCCCGTCCCCTGGGAAATGTCCACCTGTGATGACACAAGCCTGGCGTCCAGGGCAGAGACCCAGGTAGCCAGTCGGTCGCCAGGACATGTCAGAGTGTGGCCTGTGCCTTTGGGCCTTGAGCTGGTAGAAATTTAAAAATGTTCCCTGGTTTCCTGTAAATAAGTGGCGCCATGGGGGGCTCTGGCCGCTGTTTCCTGTTTGTTTGGCACCTGGGTGGGGGTGACAGGCTGCCTGTTGGGTGCTGAATGGGTGTTTGAGCCTCCGCAGCCCATCTGGCTGGGGCCACCGCATCTCAGAAGGACCTCACCTTGGGCGGGAGTGAGGACCGTCACCAGCAGAGGTGCATGAAGGTGTTAGAGAAGGGCCATCGGATGTCCCCACCGGAAGAACAGCGTGTGGAGAGCAGGAGATGGGAGGGAAGGGGGTGGGCTTGGGGCCCGGAGGGGTCCAGGACCCAGAACACACTCCGAAGTTCCCCTGATACCGAGAGATGCCTCCTCGCTGGCTGGAGATGACAGATGTGGCCACGGGGCCATAAATATCCCGAGTCTGGAGAAGATGGACAGGGAGAAGTCATTAGCAGTGACAAAGAGTCCCCGGAGCTGAGCATCGGCCGCCTAAAAATGATTGCGAAGGTTAAGGCTGGAGATGAGTGAGCGGAAAGGGGCGGGATGGGGTGGGGGACGGGGTGATGCTCCGAACGGCTCCCCCGAGGCGCAGAGGCTCGGGACGGGGCTCCTCGCCCCCCCCCGCCCCCCGCCCCGCCCAGGGCGGGTGCTGCGGTCCAGGCAGCATTCTCTGCGGGAGACTATCTGCACCCTCACAACTGGTCCCACGTCTGCTTTTCAGAAGAGAGAGCGACAATTAGGAAAATCCCACCCTGCTCCCGAGAAATCGTGTCTCAATTAACGGTCTTTACCGCTGCGTCGCCCCGCGTTTCGTTGCATCACCGGCAAACTACAGGCAACGGTTTCACGATGGCAAACGGCCTCACGTGGGCTCCAGCTCCCCTTCCACCGCCCACTTGTTTTGTCATAAAAATTAAAGAAAGAAGAAAACCTCCCGCTCATCACGAGATCCGAACTCTCCCTGCCATTTCCTTAGGAGGGCAAAAAAAAGAAAAGAAATTAAGACGACGGAGGGCGATGCTTACGGTACCTAAACATGAAAGTATCAACTGGCATGTTTTTGAAAATTGAAAATAAAATTATGGAGAAAATGCTTTATTTGATTCTCTGTTTATGGGAAATTCATTTTATTTGACTTTTTTATTTGTAATATCAACCACGGAACAGAGCAGTTTCCAAGGTGTTCCCTCACGGTCCCATTCTTCTAAATTATTAATGCCGGGCTGTTGATATATTGCCGGGCTTGTACATACATTCTATGAAAATGAGTTTTACAGTAGGCTGGGATTTATAGCAAAGCTTGACATATGCAGCTAATTCACCTACACAGTCCTGTCAGTTTTAGGTTCATAAATAATGGATACCCGGGGCTGGAAGTTCAGCGACTGTTAGTACTTCAGCTGTTAAATTCCAGAGGCATAATGGATGAATATTTGTTTATAATTTCTGGAGGCGGCCCGCCAGCTCCCTCGCCTCATTTGCATAGGCAGATTGAGATGTTGGGCGGGTAATGAGCGCGGGGATGACGAATTGTTTGCCGGGACGCAGGGGCGGTTCTGTAAATGTTTGATTAGTTCTGAATGGATTACGGTTAGATTATCTGGTTCAGAGGTTAACGTGAGCAGCTCTTTGCTCCCAGAGCTTTCGTGATCCCTCGCTGACAGGTTTTAAAATTCATACTGCGAGATCGGCGGCCGAGCGAGGGGGTGTCTCGGCAACAGATGTTTCCTAATTAAGCATACGGTTTCCAGGTGGGGAGAGCGAGGACTCTCACAGGGGCCGGGCGTTCGGTCGGAGGAGACTCGAATTTTACAGGAAATGCGTCCTGCTCCCCTCCCCCAGCCCCCCCACCCCACCCGGGTATTTGTGGCTCAGCCTCCCAGGGACAGTAATAGGTGCTTGGGCTGCAGAGACACAGCTGGGCAGGAGGGAAGGGGCCCAGCTCCTCTGAGGACGGCTCCTCGTGATTGCCCACTTGGAGCCATGAACTCGATGGGCAGGTCGTTGCCAAGGAAGGGTGTTTGCTGGACAGGCAGGTGACAGTGCCCAGTCGTCTCGGTGGTGCCCCCAGAGGTGATGTGGTCTTGAGGCTTTGGGGGGGTTGCACTTTAGGGATCCACATAGGTGGCAAGGTAAAGACAGAGGAGTCTGAAGAGGTATGTGAGTGTGTGAGTGTATATGTGTGCGAGAGTGTGTATGTGTGTGTATATGTGTGTGTGTTAGTGTGCATGACTGTGTGCATATGTGAGTGTGTGAGTGTATGTGTGTGTGTGTGTGTGTGTGTGAGTGTGTGTGTGTGTGTATGTATGAGTGTGTGTGAGTGTGTGTACGACTGTGTGAGTGAGTGTGAGTGTGTGTGTGTGTATGTGAGTGTGTGTGAGTGTATATGTGTGCAAGAGTGTGAGTGTGTGTGAGTGTGCATGAGTGTGTGCACGTGTGTGTATATGTGTGCAAGAGTGTGTGAGTGAGTGTGTGTATGAGTGTGCATGAGTGTGTGCATATGTGTGTGAGTGTGTGAGTGTATGTGTGTGTGAGTGTGTGTATGTATGAGTGTGTGTGAGTTTGTGTGAGAGAGTGTGTGTGAGTGTGTGTACGACTGTGTGAGTGAGTGAGTGTGAGTGTGAGTGTGTGCACGTGTGTGAGTGTGTATATGTGTGCAAGTGTGAGTGAGTGTGTGTGAGTATGAGTGTGCATGAGTGTGTGCATATGTGTGTGAGTGTGTGAGTGTGAGTGAGTGAGTGTGTGTGTGAGTGTGTGAGTGTGTGTGCATATGTGAGTATGTGGGTGTGTATGTGTGTGAGTGTGTGTAGGTGTGGGTGTGTACGAGTGTGTGTGAGTATGTGAGTGTGTATATGTGTGTGAGAGTGTGCATGTGTGTGCGTGTGTGTGAGTGTGAGTGTGAGTGAGTGTATGTGAGTGAACGTGTGAACCTGAAGGAAGAACAGAAGGGGAGCTGTGGATCTGGCCCCGTCAGCCTCCCCCCGAGCGTCCAGCAGAGGGTGGGCGCGGAGCCTCCCGCCCCGTCTGACGCAGCCCAGCGTGGCCGCCCCCGGTCGTACTTTGAGGCCGCGCACTCTGCCTGCCCAGCACCCGCCCACCCCCACCGGCCCAGGCTTCCCGTGCCCACCAGGCCTGCCCGCCCAGGCTTCTGCCCCTTGGATGTCCCCTCCTCGGTCCGCGCCCAGGGCAGCGGCCCGGCGCACGGAGGCAGCGGGCCCTTAATGAAAAGAGTCGGCGCTCGCAGCAAACAGCCGGCTCCGTCCTCTGCTGGACTATATTTTCCCAGCCCCGCATCCAGCGCCTCAGCTTGTCTGGCAATCATGTTAGTGATTATATGGGTAATGGAACACGTGCTCTTTTGTCTGAGCCTCTGATTAATCTGCCTTCTCTTTAGCCTTGATTTATGGCGCTCAACTCTGGAGGTGAACGCTGGCCCATCAGTTCCGCGGCTTATTACAGACGCAGGGCTGCTAAATGCCTCCGAGGCTTGAATTGTTTCTTGACAGCCGGGCTTCTTGCTACGTTCCCTCCAATCTGTTTTGGTTCCTGGTGTGACCTTTCATACAGTAAAATACATTAGTTGAATAGCACAGTCTCATTAAAAGAGTGAATTAACCGAAGAGTCTTTTTAACTAAATGACAGCCAAAGGACTGAGTGCTAATAGCCACGAGCAGTTGGAAACTTAACTCATGAATCAGCCCCGTTAATACTGCCTCCTGCCCGAAGCGCCGAGGGTCCCGCGCTCTCTGCCGCCTCTCGTAAGAGGAAAAGCTCATTACTTTCCTCCTGATGGGAGAGAAAGAGTGAGCGAGCAATAATAAAGCTTGAATTTTTCAATACTGTTAAAAATGGGGCTGACAGATTGCCGACAATAGGGGCAACGGGCCCAGGCGCTGCGTCCGGAGCCGCGGAATTAGCAATACCATAGATCATACGATCTAATTAAATCAACCCCGAGAATGAAATTAGTTTTCTGTGAGTGAAATGGCCTCTGAAAGAGCTCTATTAAATGAACTGGAGAGCATTAATTAAATAATTCACAGTGAGGGATTTTGCATTTATACAAAAATTGTGCACTTAATTGTCCATGCTGTATTACAGATCCGGCCTTATGTTAACAATGTGTCGCAAGCACACTTACTGGAGCATATCAGGAACGGTTTAGCACAAACGCGGCTTGGAAAGTTTTATGGGTTGGGCCGGGGAACCCAAGGAAAAGCATCCAGGGACAGACACCTAGGCCTGGTCGGTCTCCGGGCCAGGCTTTCCTCGCCTGGCCGAGCCCATCCCCGCGGGCTCTGGAGGGGCTCCGTGACCCGCTGCAGTGCTTATCGGCTATGCTCTGAGTTGGGTGGGTGCTGTTCTCTCGGGGCGTCCGAGGGCTCCTCCTGGGTTGGCCCGAGGGGTCTCGGTTAATGTGGAAGCTTGGCAAATATCTGGCAAATTTTGGACTCTGGAGATATTCATCTGGGTGAGTGAATTTCCTTTTTTATTCCCCAAATGTATTAGCCGGTTATCTGGACTCGCTCATGTAGACCCAAGCATATTGGGTGCACTGAAGGAAAAAGTGAATTTAGATACAATATGTTAGAGAAATAGACGCCATCCCTCTCAGAATCATGGATCTCGGGGTGGAAAGAAACCGTAAAGGTAATTTAGTTCAAACCTTCTTCCGTCCGCGTAATGTCTGAATTTTCTCTAGGATATTTCTGCTCAAACACGTCCAGAGCTGGGGATGGAGGAGCTGATGCCGGGCCCAGGGAGCCCCCCTCTCACAGGCAGCTCTAATCTGGTGCAGTTGGGGCAGCAGAGGGCAGGGGTTGGGAGCCCCGGCATTGGAGCAGGTTCCCAGGTTTGAATCCCAGCTCCCCCTCTGGCCAGCTGTGCGCTCTTGGCCACGTGACTGAACCTCTCTGTGCCACCATTTCTCATCTGCTGAAACGAGGTCGACCGTGGCACCCGGCTCACAGCACCGTTGGGAGGATTGATTGAGTCGGTACGTGTACCCCACTTAGAACAGTGCTTGGCGCAGAAAGGTTGGGGAGCACTATTTTGCTCTTACTAGGCCTCTCCATTCACCCTCTATGTCAGTAGTTTTATATCTAGGAAAACTTGATTTTAAAAAATATAATTTAAAAACCTTCCTTGTCTTTACTGATTCTTCTCATCAACTGGAGAATTTGATGATTGGAAAGTGCAACTTTTTTGGTTTTAAACACTTCTTCACGTGTGAATGCCTTTGCCAGGGCGTGTTGTGGGTGCAGCAAATTGGGGTGAATGGGGCAGACGAGAGGCTCTGGCTCCAAGGCGTTTCCATTCCCTTCCTTTCGAGCGGGACTCAGCGTGGCACACAATTTAAAAGTCTTTCAAGTGATGACAATTTAAAAAGTAAGAACAAAAGGAAAAGAAATTCTTGTAGAGTGTCAGAGTGGAGAGTGAAACATCGGAAATAATCCGGTCACCGTGCGATAACAAGCCGTCGGCAGAGCGCCCGCCCCTGGGTGCCCATGCTCTGTGCCTGGGACTCTGCGCTGCTGGTCCGCTAGGACGCAGGTTACGGCCCAGGACAGGCGGCCGTGGCTGTTAGGAATTAAGCTAGCCGTCCTAGACGCCGCGAGCGGGACCCCAGAGATATATGTGGCGGCAAAGCACCTTGGCGCGCTGTTATTTTTTTAAAGGAGAGATCATTTTATTTATTTTTAGAAGACTTACTTCAGTAATCCACTAGGCTTCCTGGGAGTTTGTCCTGCTTATTTGGTTTCATGCCCTTTATCAAGTTGCTTCAGAGACACTTAAAAGATAACCATAGCCTTGTATTTTATGAAAAGGAAAAAAGTTGAGATTTTTTCCAGTAGGATGGGACCTTGCTGTGAAGTTCAGTCATTGGGGGCCGCCAACCTCAACGTTTCAAGATCTTTCCATGTTCACAGGCCTTGTGATTCTGTAGGAAATAAAATAGAATCCTCAGGCCATCGGTTTTTCCCTCTCAAAGGGAAGCACCTGCTTGGCAGGGCAAAGACAACCCCCCAAAAAGTCAATCAAAAGGGGATACAGAGAAAAGGAACAGGAGAGCTTGGTCGGGTGGGCCGAGGTGGCTGCAGGGGGCCAGGCAGGGGGCCAGCCGCCCGGGGGCCAGTGAGCTGCGGACAGCAGTGACGGTCAGACCCCTCCCTCCCTTTCCGAGGGACCTTGCTCTGCTCCGTGGCACCATCTAGTTAGGAGAGTAGACAAGGGCTTGCAGAGCAAAGGTGCCCAGGCCCGGTCCTGAGCCCCAGGGCTGCCGCTGGTGGCCAGCGACAGGGGCCGGGGAGAAGTGCGTTTCCCTTCCTTTCAGCTCTGACGGCGACTGCGATCCTGGGCTCTGACTCACCTCTCCCTGCAAGAGGAAGAAGGGGAGGGCGGGGCTGGGATAGGGGCCACGGCACCCTTGGGTGACGGTCCTGTCCGCCCCTGGGCCTGGAGCCACGTCTGTATTTGCTTTCTTGCTGAGATCCGTCTTCCCGCCGACATCCCCCCGTGAGGCTACCTGGGGGGAGGGCTGTGGGGCTTTTCAATCATTTGCACCATTACCTTTAATATTAGTCGTATTTAGTTTATTCATAAAGGCCTGTCTCACATGAGAGAGCTCGTCCCATAATCGTGACAATTGTGCTCAGGCTCCCTCTGAAATGTGTCATCTGTCTCCTTCGTAGGTGACTGGTGAAAATCCAAACATTTTCAGTTTTGCTGGGGCTGAGAAGAGGAAGATTCTCTGTCCAAGACGCCCCGCTTGTCTGGGGCCGTGAGCTCTGCCTGGGCAGACCCTGTAGCTCCCGGGGGGGGGGCAGGGGGACGGACGTCTCTGGACACAGAAGCTCCCCCAGCGGGAGGCCTCAGCGTCGTCCTGCTAGAAATGGAAGGAGCCTTGGGGTCGGATATGACAAACTCCCCACTTTACAGGTGTGGGCACTGAGGCCCAGAGGCGCTCTGAGGATGTTGTTTGAGCCAACTCAGCAGATCGGTGGTGGGCTGGGGTTGGACCTGAGCCTCTCACTGCACCTGATGCTTAGCCCTGGGCTTTGAGGCTGCAGAGGGACCGGCAGGGACTCGGAAGCTGGTGGCCAGGGCTCTCTGTACATCACAGTTGTCACAGTAACACCGCAAAGGAGTTGCATCTCCTGGTTTCCAGACCAGTCAGCGGAGGCTCAGGGCACATAAAACTGTCTGAGTTCTCACAGCAAAGAAGGGGTCCCCGAAGAGGTCCCATAGGCTTGCCGGGGCCAGGGGCAGGGACGGCTGCGGGCCACCCTGGGGACTCCGCTGTAGGCCCATGGAGCTCAGGGCAACGCGAGACAAACTAGACCCGAGAAGGCCCAGAGCGCTGTGGGCACCTTCGGTCTGATGCCCCCTTTGTCTGGGTTACCCCACATGGGTGCCCGCTCCCCGACAGTGGTCCCCTCCCAGAGTGGGGCAAAGGCTCTGGTCCTCAGAGGGTCTCCCCCCTCCTGCCACGCTTGCCCCCTTCCCGGGTCCCCTCCTTCCTTCTCCTGCCCCTTTTCTCACCTAAAACTCGAGGGCTCGCTCCACGCAGGTTGGCTAGATGGGGGCCAGAGGAACCGAGACCGTTTTTTTCCTCTAACAAAGTCTAGTTTTCACCAGCGTTCTATTTTAAGTGTCAGAATGAAAATACAATCTTCTTTCTGTAAGAAATTCTCATTTTTCCCACAAATGAATTGTTAGCGCACCCCACCTAAATAAAAAGCCAAGTACCCAGGAAAAGTTAAAGGAGATACTCATATTAATACGAACATTTTTGCCAAACATTTGCCCTATTATTTGTTTATTTACTAACTTAACTTGTTCACGTTTACTATTTAAAAAATTACAAAACTACTGATAAGCATACAGATGACAATGACTTTATTTTGAAAATCTTCAAATAGACAGGAGACTTGAACAGGTGGCTCTGTGAACACTTGTGTACCTGTGGTTTAGCGCCAACCCCGTCTCCGTTGTCTGTTGCTATATAACAAACCTCCGCACATGTAATGGCTTAGATAGGTCCTTTCTCATGGTCCTGGGTGGACCCAGTGCCCGCCGCGCTCCACGTGGCCTTGGCTGGGCACTGGGATGCCCGGGATGTCCACAGCGGCCTTGTTCACATGGCCGGGGGTCCGAATTGCTGGCCGGGTGCCTTGTTTTTCACCCAGGGCTTCCTTAGAGCTCGGCATCAACTGCAAGAAGAAACAGATCAACAACCAGAGCAGAAACCACCAACATCCTAGGACCTAACCTTGGAGATCACACAGCGTCATCCCCACTTCTGGTCACAAGGCCTGTCCAGATCCAAGAGGAGCGGAACAGGCTCCGCCTCTGGACCCTGCGGGTGGCGAGGCCACGTTGCAGATGCGCATGTAGGAGAGGAGACACTGTGGCAGCCTTTGGGGAAACGTAATCCACACGGCCTTACCTCTGGCCCCCCAAGTTCACATCCCTCCCACAGGCAACAAACCCACCAACCTCCCCCCCGAAAAACCTCGCCCCGTCGCAGCATCCGACTCGGGCTCGAGGTCTGAGATCTCATCGTCGGAGTCAGTTCCTGAGCTGAGGAGGCCCCGGCTGTGGTTCCCCCAGAGCAGAGATCCGTGAACTGAAAGACACGGACCCTCAGGCCCTGAGAAGACTGACGTCCTGCTCAAAAGTGGGAACCGCTCACCTGCGACTGCTCTTGTCCTGTTGATCCTGCAGAAACCAGAGGTGGGCGGGAAGGGCCGTGTTTGGGTCATGGGCCCCGATCTGGTGGATTTGTTTGTGCCAACGTGAATTTAATGTGTGAGTCGCATCCCGTTGACCGCGACTGTATAACTGAAATGGTTCTCATTTGGGTCACTAGTGACTCGTGGGATGCTGAACCCCATAGACAATTCCCAGTTTTCACTTTATTTAGATTCAGCAACACATAAGGCTTATGCCCACAGACCCATGGCACCTGGTGGCGGGACCAGGACGTGCTCCTGCAGTGACCCATGGCCTTAGGTAAAGGCTTCATCTCCACCCCACGCCAGCTCCCCGTGTCTGCTGCGAGCCAGCGCCCCTGCCCGGCGTGAGGGCCGTGGAGGAAAACAGGCGCCCCGTGCCCTGAAAACACCCAGAGTCTCGGCCAGGTATACACCCTAGAAGAACTGCTCTGGCCTGATCACGAAGACGCCAGGCCTCTTGGGAGTCTTCCCTTGTAGGAATCGGTGTGAATGCCGTCACCCCAAGGCCTCCTGAGCGCCCGGTTCCCGGTGGGGGGTCAGGGGGCAGCTGGCGGGCACAATCCCAGTCCGTCGGCAGACGCGGAGTGGGTAGGGGGCACGTTCGGCCACATCGCCACGGCCATTGCCACGTGGGCCAACATCTACTTCGGCATCTTGAGAAAGCTGAAAACAAAAATCGATCTGTGTGGAATGAAGCTGTCGCGGGAACCCAGGACCACGAGTAATTGCAGCCTGAGCGCAGGCCACTGTGAGTGTCCCAAACGGTCCAGAAAATGGGCACCTTTCCCCACACGCAGGGTCCGTGCCCAGCCCCCTCCCCAGCGATGGTTTCCGACTTATAAAATGATACCGCCGGCGATCCCTAAAGAATCTAATTTCTTTTATCACTTGCTCTTTCGTCGCCTGGCATACACCGTGTTTGTTCTGTTATTTCAGAGAAAGGAGCACATCGTAATTGTGTTTTGGAAACTGGAACAAGAAACTAGCCGATGCAAGTTTAGTGAATATTGAGTTTTAAACTTGTCTCGCTGTGATTTGTGGCCATGTCACGGCAAATATTTTTCAATGTCACCGCCTTAGCCGGTGCTGTCACTAAGGCAGTCGGCTGGGGAACAGGGGGCCCAACACTGTGATCTCAATATTAATGGGAGCTGTTGAAAGTGGCAAAGGTGATGAAGTATTGTTTAGTTATTGGTGCCATACTTTGGCTGCGGGACATTATTATAAAACGCAGTCTGTTTTTGTCAGATTTCAATCACAGCTTCAATAACACGGTTAGAAACTTAGAGTCTAGGAGCCCACATAAGAAAGATTTTTTCCCCTCCTTAAACCAGAGGAGTTTAGATTGTGATTGGAAGAAACAGGGCTTAAAATTTGGATTTTACTTACTTTTAAAATTATTTTTTCTCCAGATTATGTGGCGATGGGGCATCGTTGCCTGATTTGCAGTTGGGTGGGCTCACGGTGGCTTAAAGGAGATGAGAAATTAATATGGTCTCTTTCTTCACACTTGTGATAAGGAGAGATGCCTGCAGGTTGTGCGGAGAGGGGGCCTCGCTCAGCGGGCGGTCAGGGGTCCCCCACCCCTCATTCCCTGGACCAGTCTGGGAAGAGAGAGTTATGCAGAGTGCGTAATACTTTAAAAAATAATATCCTATTTTGCAGAGTTGCAATTCATTCGGGAAACAGCAGGGTTGCCCGGCGTGGCTGTGGCCCCGGGGAGACGGGGGCGGGGGCGGGAAACGAGTGCCTCTGTGGAGGAGGGGGCCCCTGTCATTAAGAGTGCCTGGGTCTAAACTTATAATTAAAATAAACCTTAAAATTCAATTTCTATAGATGGAAGAGATAACTTGATTTGAAACCCTCCAATGCACACATTTTATGTAGCACTCACCCAAATCCAATGGTGCCTCAGAAAAACGGGACATAAAACTACCTGATGAGAGTGTATATAGCTTTTAAATATCAAGCTGTCGGGCTTGGTGCCGGCAAGATTACTACAATTGGACAAGAGTAAAGAAAAATCGTTTATATTAGCGCTGAAGATTTCTGAGTGAACTCAGACCAAGCAGAAAATAATGGAAACCCCTTTACGGGAAAGATGACAGAAATTCCGAGGTCTGAAGCCCAGGCTGACCTCCCTTTCGGGGGAGATCTGCTTGATAAAGCAGACACAACCCCAATAAAACACTAACAATAGAAAAGAGTAAATAGAAATCATATTAAGCAGTGGCGATATTGTCTGAATTGAAACGAAAATTAGGTGTAATGGCCTCGGCGGGGTTTTAATATGGTCCCCAATCACATCACAATGCGAAGCATATCATGGTGTTTCTAAATAACGCTTATCGTCTGGAGATCTCCCTGCCTGGTAGACAACTTGCATTATTTGAGGTTTGTGGCTTTTTTTCTTTTTTAGAAGAACTCATAAATATTTAATGTCCAAGATCAAGGCCGGGGCCGGGGCCGGGGGGAGGAGAGCGTATCTCTGGGCGCAGTGATGTTTCCCTGCGTGGTAGGCCTGGCATTGTCTGGGGCTAGGCCGGGGCCTGGGCCCGGTGGGGAAGCCTCTGGACCGAGAGGGCCTGGCCCTGGAGCCACCTGGTGCCAGGACCTCGGACGTGAGCCAGATGGCAGAGCAGACTGACACAGGTGCGCCAGTACCCGTCTGCCCTGCCTTAGAAGGAGGAACCTCCGGTGATTTTTTTCTCCATGTGCTTTTTGGAGCAAAGGGACCACAGAGGGGGGAGAAGGGCACAGTGGGGGCCCCTCGGCCCTATATTATTCTGAATTCTAAGAGCTGGTAGGAAAGTTTGGGCAAAGAGCAGATCACCTTGGCCTTCACACTGGCCGTGGCATCTCCGGCGGTCAGCTTAGTGGTGTCTGCCCAGGGAGGGCCTCCGATGAGCCGGCCCCACGATCCTCACGGTGTTTTCTGTTGCCTGCAAGATTCTCCAGGGGGAGTTTCAACCTTCCCTTGAGTTTGAGGAACCCACATTTCCCTTAGGGCGGGTGCTGCAAGCTTTCACTAAGACTACGGAATCTCGTCTTATTTTTAGACGTTTTGGGGTGAGGGCCTCTGTCCCAGGTGGGAAAGAGAGGTGAGGAGAGGGCTGATCGTGTGCCAGTTCCTCAAAATTCCTGCAGTTTTTGAAAGTGGCTCTTAGCGACTCTCCAGTTTGCCCTGCAGCATTCCTCCGCCCATTCACTCATTCACTCCCCGAATATCTGTCGAGAGCCGACTGTGTGCCAGGCACAGTCCTAGGTGACTAACGGGGCGAGTCTGCCGTCCTCACAGAGGTCCCATGTCAGGGCCGACGGCCCAGCGCCGGAAACCTGAGCCCCCTTCCAAGACAGAGAGGCGAGAAGCAGCCGCCTTTTCAGATAGAACGACAGCTTCGGGACAAGAAGCCCCGCAGCTCCTGCAGGACCCACACTGTCTTTCAGTTGAGGCCACTTGTCTGCACGGTCCCTCCCCCGGCCTGGGCAGCCGTCCGGGGAGTTGATGACACAGGCGCTTTCTCCCTGCAGAGTTTCCAGCTCCCACCGCTTCTCGCGCAGGAAGGCAGAGGCCCCTGCTCCCCGCCATGTCCTCCACGCCCGGGTCTCAGCAGGACTGGAAATTTCCCCTTCGGATGCTTCAAAGTCACCTCGCATGACGGACGTGCTTTCACCAGGCTCCCCGACTCCTCGGCACTTCCCGTGACGGATGGGCCGCGGAGCGGGGAAATAGAAAGTATGAATTTTTCATCGGGTTACAGTAAGGGACGCCAGGAAGAATGGATGTGGTCCCCGGGCTCAGGTGAGCGATGGGCCTGCTGACCCCAGAAAAGAGCAAAGGCTGTCGCTGTGCGTGTGTGTACCTGTGTGTGCACATGCGTGCATCTGCGTGCAGCGTATGTGTGTGCACCCCGGGGTGCATGCACGCCGGTGCATTGTGTGCACGTGTGGAGAGGGGACGAGGCATGAGGCGGGGAGATGGGGCAGAGGCTCCGCTGGACACTCTGCCGTCCTTCCCGTGTGAGTGGAGCGGTCACAGCAGCCACCTCCTGCAGCTGTGGGCTCGTCCCTGAGCAGAACTGTCGCCGAGGACCTGGCAGGAGGTCAGTGACCTCTGCATCCTTTCTGAGCCAAATTGTGGAAATGCCTCCTTCAGTCCCACTGTAATCTCAACGGTCCCTGGACGGGTGCTGGGGGCAAGAGAGCCCCAACGCCAGAACCGCCCCCCGCCCCCTGGCACGATTGGCTGGTGCGCTAGAAGGAGCCAAGGGCACAGGACATGAGAGAAAGAGCAGCTGTGGACCCCGGGAGGAGGGCCGGTGAGCCCCCCTGACCTCACAGCTCCCGGCCACCTCGCCCGGGTAAAGCTGCCGGGCAAGACAGACACCCAGTTACGCTTGGACTTCGGTTAAACAGCAAACACTTGTTTACCGTGGGCCTGTCCCAATGATTTCTGTTGCTAGATCTGGCCGTCTAAACCCTTGCCATCCTCTGCACCAGATATCTTGTTGTTGTTGTTAATCTTCACCCAAGGATATTATTTCCATGGATTTTTAGAGAGCGTGAAAGGGAGGGAGGAGGGGGAGAGGGAGAGAGATCGAGAGAGAAACACCGATGTGAGAGACACATCGATGGGTTGTCTCCCCGACATGCAACCCAGGTACATGCCCTTGACCCAGAATCGAAGGGAATCGAACTCAAGGCCCTTTGGTCCGAAGGCCGACGCTCTAACCGCTGAGGGAAACCGGCCAGAGCATGCACCAAATATTTACCGGACACCTGCTCTGAGCGGCCCCTTTGCCAGGTGGGCACAAACCTAAGACGATGTCCCTGCCCTTCGAGGAGGGAGAGAGACGGCGGCCCCCAGCGTCTCTGTCTTTTGTGAGGCCGGAGGGGAGGGGGTGTGGGGAGGGAGGAAGGCACCCCGACCCGAAAGGAAACCGTCGTTTCAGACTTTCACCGCCGAGCCCGGCGCCACTCGGACCTGGTACCTGGCGGGCGCGTCAGCTCCCGAGAACACAAAAACGCACCATCAAACAGACAATCAAATTTCATGTAAAATAAGCTTCGGCATTAAAACGGCGGCGGCGTTTTACGCGTGTGGCTCGGCGGGCAGGCATATTTCTTGCTGCCCGAGCGAGACTGATTTGTGGGAGGGCTCCCGTCACCAAATCACCGCGGAGGTTGGGAGATAAAATGTCGCTTAGGATAATGTAATTGGCCTTAAGGTACAGGAGTTGAATTATTTTCAGTGATTTATAATCTGGAAATTAAAGGCTCACTCATTTTCTAATTTAATTCCATCTTCAATGGAAAAATGTTCACTCTGATCTAAATTGGCGCGTAATGTTGCTAATTCAAATGCAGATGTAATTTCGATTCTGGTAGCAGTTTGCCGTGATTGACGGGTCTCCGAAGAATCATTAAGATCCGTATCTCCCAATCGCGCAAATTCCCCGGCAGTTGTGATAATAACTCCGGCGAAGGAGACAAGGGGAAAAAAATAGACTCTCCCCGGCCCCGTCGGTTTGGGCCTCGCCTCCTGCGGGACGCGCACGGCGCGTCTCTGTCGGACACGCGGCCAGCGCCGACCCTTCCTCCCCAAACGCGGGGCGGCGACGACCCTCAGAATTGTTTACCGGTGTCCGCCCTCCAAAACACAAACGAAACGAGCCCAGGTGAGTCCTCCCGGGCCCCTGCTTCATTATCTGGGGTTTTTATACCACATTCGGTGCAATTCATCGATAAGCGTGCGCCCCCCGGGGGCCGGCGGACAGTGATTAGCCGTAATCACGCGGGCTCTGACCTCCCTCGCTCAGCTGTCGCGTGGCCAGCACATGGCAATGCGTCTTCATCTAGGGAGACCCTAAGAAGCCGGGACGGAGAAATTATGGGGTCACTCCCGCTGCGTGAGAAATGGCCGTGTCAGGACCACGGTCGCCTGTGTCATCTGTCTGCCCGGCGAGCGCCAGCGCGGCTCGGATCCCGCGCGCACATTAGCGCCTGACCCGGCCAGGCCGCCGCCCCGGCTCTCTCTCAGCAGGTGGCGAAAGAATTTATTTCTTTGGCCAGCAGCTAATTTGACCCAAGTAAAGCCATTCGGTCCTGAGAGTTGGTGGATCTGTTCGGGTGAGACGACCAAGTAAGATTTGGGGCAAGACGGTGCTTCCGGGGTTGCTGACGGCCGCGAGGGAGGGGCTGGCGGTGACCCACCGGCCGCACAGGCCGCCCCGCCCGAGCGTTTGCCCTCTACGGGGGTCCCAGCAGAATCCGTTGGTTTACACCCTATGTTAAGCCTCCGGGGGCCCGCGGGTCGTGGTTGTGCAGCTCTGGAGACAGGAGGAGTCGAATCTCAGCCAGCTCGGGAAGGAAATCGTTCCGACCGGGAGCAGCAAGGAAAGCCAAATCTTTAACGAGATATTTACTGCTGTTTTATCATCTATTTTTCTAAGGTTGGTTTTCGAGGCGCGAAGCTATGTAGCAAAGACGGGGCGTGCTCGCCGGCACCCGCGCTCGCGCCTTGCTCTTGGCCACGTCCCTCATCTCGGGGGCACCGCGGACCACGTTTTGGGGGGAGACGTAGCCAGCGTGTGGGCTTGAGCCGTCTGTGCGCCGTGGACAGACAGCCGGCTGGAGGCGCCGGCCTCTCCCTTCCCCACCCGCCCGCGGGCTCCTCCGCTCACGCCCGGTTCTCAGGCACTTTGGAGAATTTCCTGCCGGGGGTCTTGCCGATGGGACACGCTTCCAGGAGGCCCCTCAAAGGCGGGGGAGTGAACTCAGAGGGCGGACGCCTTCTCTGCCTTTTGGTGGGGGCGTCAAGGATGTGCCCACGCTAGCCGCTCATCAGGATGTAGCACCCACGGTTGGCGCCCTCGGCCTGGCCCGTGTACAGGACGCCGGCCTCAGTGCTCTCCCCACCGCCTGCGCCCCCGCCTCCCGCCCCCGGCGGCGCCCGGTGTCCCGGTGTTCACCGGGCGAGCCGCCTGCTCCCAGCGCCACGCTCGGTCCCGTCTCTTCCCGCCCGGGTGCTGTGCCAGGTTCCCCGCCGTCGATGCCGGAGAAACCCAGTCCGTCTCGGAAGTTTCGGGTCTCTCGTCAGCTGGTCCTTGAAGCCGAGTCTGTCCCGCTCCCTGCCGCCCACGGGAGACCTGGCCTTCATCTGCCTCGACCCTGGGCTTCGAGGGCAGGGTGTTAAATGCCATTGTCACATCATGCGTATTTCATCTTTATTATTACAGAAATACCCATGATCCCTCCTCAGGACGTTCCTGGGCAAGCCGGGTGCATTTCTGCGTGTCCCTAGCGGGCGCATCCTGGACCCGACTGATTTCTGCCTCGTGCCCAGCGTCTCGAGCCCTCCACACCCCGGTGCCAGGCGACGGTCAGGTCGTCTCCTCGGGTCCTCCTTTGAGAGAAAGCGGTAGATGGTGTCGCTGCTCGAGTTTGCGGCCGGGCCTAGCGACTCAGAGCTGCACGAACGTCACCATTCGGGCGACTCTCCTGTAACCTTCCTGGGTCCTGATGCCAGCGGGAGTGACGACCTAACTGTTCACCTGCATAATAGCCTGCGGCCCAGGGCTCTGCAGGCTCACGACACACAGAGAAGTGTTCCCCTTTCTGCTTTTCAGACTTTCCCCCTTTTAATTTTTCATCAGCGCCCTCCCTCCCCACACCCTGAGTGCAGCCGGACACGGCTTCCCGGCCCTGGGCAGGGACCTCAGCCACGAGCCTTCCCTTAGTCCACCCCTTCCGGACTGGATGCCGAGACTTTCCGTCTCTCGGGGGACAGCCCCCCTAAAGGAATTGTGGCCCTGAAGCCCCAGGAGCAATCCTGACGCCCGTTGCTCTGCTCGCTGTTTCTTGAGACAATACCAGTAACAACGACCAGTTATTCAGTGCCCGCCGCGGGGAGGTGCTGTGTGAGCTGCGTTTCCCCATCGGATTCTCGTAACCACACGGGAGGGTGTCCCCCCAAAATGTCTACACACACTTTGAATAATTATAAAGACAGTGTTTCTTAAAATACATTTCATTTTCAAAATTGAACTCGCAGCTGTGATGGTGTGTATACATTTTTGGGGGGACACCCTGTTCATCTTAGATAAACGGGAGCCCGGAAGTCACATGGCCAGCCAGGGTCATAAGCCGCATCTAACCCAGGCGGGGGTCCCCCCATGCTGTCATTGACATGGCCCCCATCCCCGATACCCCCCGAGGGCAGCACCAGGGCCTGCAGCTGTGTATCCCCCAGGAGGCCTGGATCAGGGACGGTGCCTAAGGTCTGTCACCTGAAAGAAAGAGTGACTCCAGTCTAGGAGCCACTGTCCCGGGCGGGTGTGGTTAGGGCGAGCTCAGTGCGTTCTCCAGGGCCCGGTCCCAGACAGGCGCTGTGCCGGGACAGTCAGTGGATTAGGAGAAGGGAAACCCAACGCCGGACACTCCTAAATGCCGGGTCTGGGGGTGGGGAGGAAGGAACTGGCAGGTCCCATCACTTCTCACGTGCCAGGTAGTGTCCCGGGCCCCTCCCAAGCACCATCTCACTCATTCCTCTGAATAGCCCTGGGAGAGCTCCCATTCTGCGGCTGTGGAAACTGAGTCTCCGAGCCAAAGTTGTCCAAACTCACACAGCCAGCCGGTCTCGGCGCTGAGAGCCCTCCCCTCTCCCCAGGTCCTCTGAACGGGACTGAACAGGGAAAACCTCAGGGAGACCCCTGAGGGCCCGACCTGCGAGCTCTCAGTGTCCTGGGCGGCTGCGGAGAGACCACCAGGTGGGCCTGGTTTCAGGGTCTCTGCCAGACCGGACTGCAGGACCGGTCAGCTGCGTCCCCGTCTCCCCTAACTAACATCACCAGGCACTTAGGGATCCTTCGGCCTCTTTAGCGAAGCTGCCTGGCCGGGCCATGCTGGCTTTTTCTGCAGCCCCGGAGCCCTGCACCGTATGACTGTCCAGAGAGAAGACCCCAGCAGCGGGGAGCTGACAGTCCCGAAAACAGCTCCAGGTCTCCGGGGTCCACCCTCCCAGGTGACCTCTCGGCTCCCTCAGCGCCCGGCCCCTCATCAGTGTCCCCGTCGAGGACCAGCCTCCCTCTCGGGACCGTCTCGGAAGACAGATGCCACCTAAGGATGGAGCAAAGCAGGCCCGAACGCCGGAATGAGAACATTAAAGTTTTCTAGTTTACTTATTAGTACAATATGTAATTGGATAGAAGGAGCAGGTTTCAAAAATTTGTCTTGCCGTAATGACTATAATTTTTTAAAGATTGAAAATGAATCTGACTGGAAAATACCATTAAACTACCAAGTTGCTTAAAATTTAAAGGGTAATTCACATATAATGCTTTTATTTAATAGCCCAATTTACAAAACGTCTAAAATTAATGCGGATCTTTTCAGGACAAAATCAGCCGTAACTGCACCAACTAATTTTTGCTCATTTGAACTGAATTATTAATAAGAGAGAAATATACCATATGTTCCCCAAAGAGCTGGATACATTTATTTCAAATAAAAGCGCGGTGTTTGGTGGAAGACTAGAGGTTTAAATGCTCTCGGAGAAATGGGTTACTTACACACAGATTTAATGGAGTATAAATCAGGGGCGTAATTAAGGACGCAGCTGCTTCCAGGCCCGGAGCCGGCAGCTCTGGCTCCTGAAGTTCCTTTATCACCGTGGCTGCATTGGCGTCATCTGTCTCGTGGATCATCCAGCGGGTCCGCGATGCCGCCGTTCCCGCGGCACCGAGACGGATTTACAGCAGGCCCAGGCTAACCTTGACCACAGCGGTCGACAGCACCTAGTCTCCTCTGACAAATATTTGTTGAGCACCTACTATGCGTCAAGCAGTGAACTGGCCTCTGGACAGAAGGGACCTGGATCTTTTTTCCTCCCTCCTTCCCTCCTTTCCTCCTTCCCTCTTCCCTCCCTCCCTCCCTCCCTCCCTTCTTTTTTTTAAATCCTCACTGGAGGAAATTATTCTCCATTGCTTTTCAGAGAGAGTGGAAGAGAGAGAGAGAGAGAGACACTGATGTGAGAGAGACATTGACTGGTTGCCTCCTGCACACACCCTGACCAGGGCTGGGGATCGAGCCTGCAACCGAGGTACGTGCCCTTGACCAGAATCGAACCCGGGACCCTTCAGTCCGCGGGCTGACGCTCTAACCACTGAGCAGCGCCGGCCAGGGCCCTTCCCTTCCTTTCATCCTGTTTCCTTCCATCCTGCCAACTCAGGACTTGGGAGTTAGGGTTCAGTGTGTCCGATCCCCAGCCCTCACCGTGCAACGGGCCAGGTCGAGGCGCGTGTGCCCGGGGAGAACTGGGGCTTCCCCGCCGCTGTTGATGGGCACAGCTGCCTTCGTCCCAGTCTGGGGGGCCTGCGGCCCCGAGATGAGTTAGAAGGCTCTAGTCTCTGCCTCCTGCTTTGGGGACTGAGTGCTTTCAGAGTCAGTCGGAGTAGCTCACAGCGGACCGCCAGGGGCGAGCCTGCCAACGGGCATGTTGGAGTGTTACCGGCACCGAGAGGGGCTCGGGATGGCTTTTGTATAGTTGCAACATCCACTTTCCAGTTTACGCCAGCGTGCCTCTTTGTACTCGGTTGTAGCTCCTCAGTTTAGTTTACCGGCTGCAGTGACTTCTGGGCTCTCACATTCCTTCCAGAGGTTATCAGCACGGGGACGGCCCGAGAGACTGCACCTGGCGTCTGCTGGTCCCCAGGGGCTCTGCATGGAGGCTTCTGTGCCCCTCACACCTCCCAGGGTACAGTGCTGTCGTTACCTTAATTCTGTCTTTAGCCCTCGACTCCCTTTAAGCCACATGTGGGCTGGCGCTGTGTCTGGGTGACTAACTGCACTGCTCCAGTGCCTGTTACAGTGTTTACCTCATGATAGGCGCCCAAACTCCATGCACCATGGATGGGTGGGTGGATGGATGGATGGATGGATGGGTGGGTGGGTGGGTGGATGGATGGATGGATGGATGGATGGGTAGGTGGGTGGGTGGGTGGATGGATGGATGGGTAGGTGGGTGGGTGGGTGGATGGATGGATGGATGGATGGATGGATGGATGGATGGATGGATGGATGGATGGATGGACGGATGGATGGGTAGATGGATGGATGGATGGGTAGGTGGGTGGATGGATGGATGGGTGGGTAGGTGGGTGGGTGGGTGGATGGATGGATGGATGGATGGATGGATGGATGGATGGACGGATGGATGGGTAGATGGATGGATGGATGGGTAGGTGGGTGGATGGATGGATGGGTGGGTAGGTGGGTGGGTGGATGGATGGATGGATGGATGGATGGATGGATGGATGGATGGATGGATGGGTAGGTGGGTGGGTGGATGGATGGATGGATGGATGGATGGATGGATGGATGGATGGATGGATGGATGGATGAATGGATGGGTGGATGGGTGGATGGATGGATGGATGGATGGATGGATGGATGGATGGATGGATGGATGGATGGATGGGTGGATGGATGGATGGGTAGGTGGGTGGATGGATGGATGGCTGGCTGGATGGATGGATGGCTGGCTGGCTGGATGGATGGATGGATGAATGGATGGGTGGATGGGTGGATGGATGGATGGATGGATGGATGGATGGATGG
Source organism: Miniopterus natalensis (assembly GCF_054644295.1). Classification (NCBI taxonomy): domain Eukaryota; kingdom Metazoa; phylum Chordata; class Mammalia; order Chiroptera; family Miniopteridae; genus Miniopterus; species Miniopterus natalensis. The sequence continues at coordinate 58,173,960 of NC_142094.1, read as the reverse complement.
ATGGATGGATGGATGGATGGGTGGATGGATGGATGGGTAGGTGGGTGGATGGATGGATGGATGGATGGATGGATGGATGGATGGATGGATGGATGGATGGATGAATGAATGGATGGGTGGATGGGTGGATGGATGGATGGGTGAATGGATGGGTGGATGGGTGAATGGATGGGTGGATGGGTGGATGGACTGGTGGATGAGTGAATGAATGGACAGGTGAAGGAATCTCTGAATGGCTGACTTTGACGCACCTACCGGCTTGCAGCCTCTGGCAAGCCTTTGCTGGCTTTGGCAAGGCCGTTATGGCAAGCGGTTTCATTCAGGGGGATGTGTTTGTTGCCTTGCAGGCGTGCGGGCAGACAGACACTGGTAACTGTGGGCCCTGAAAATCTGGTGTGTGTGTTTCAGCAGCGTGAGCAGCCGGTCTCAAACCCCCAGGCACTTGCATGGGAAATTGTATCTCGGAATGAGTTTTCTGTTTTAATGGAAGCAGTTATCCAACTAGCAGGCTTCAGATGGAAAGAGAGGCTCTTTCTACATAATAGCTGAAGGTACTTTAATTAATGGCACCTCTTGGATTTTCATGACTGTGGCTTTGGTTTCTGGCCATCTGATGACTCCACGAGCTATTATTTGGGGGGTGCAGGGACGTGCGAATCTGCTGGAGTCCACGTGGACACAATGGACACCTCAGAGGTTTTGTAATCTGTGAGTTTGCTGAGCCTCAGCCTGCACCCCATTTATATCTCAGGGCAAGTGCTCCGTGCTGTGGGTTGGGGGAAATGGAAACAGCTCCACTGAATCTCTTATTCTGGTGCAAACTCCGGGGTAGAGCTTTCAGCTGCCCACGGAGCTGCAACACAGCTTCCCGTGTGCCAGCCGACGCTACTTTGTCACGACGTGGCTGTGCCCGCAGTGCCAGATGTGGCCTTCAGCAGCCTCGGCCTCTCTGGGGCTGCCTGGGTCCGGCTGGCTGTGACCTGGCTCAGACACGCCCCAGGCGCTTCCCCCTTAGACCCATGAATTTGGAATCTGGGAAGTGGGGGGAATCAAGGGTTTCCATTCCTTGCTCTCTGGAGCTGGGAGGCTGGGTGGTGCTGTGATGATGCCACTGGGGTTTTAGTTCCTGGGGGATCGTCCAGCACCAACGAGGCCTGCGCACCATTGCTGAACCAGTGGAAGATGTGGGTATGCGGGTGGGGTTGGGACGCCTCACGCACGGGGAGGATCTCAGCCCTTGTGTCCAGGGACACGCTAGCACTGTTTCATCTGCCACCTGCCCTCCAGGGCCTCACACCTGGCCTTTAGGTCCCAAGACCAGGCAGGAGGTAATTAACGCTCAGGTACTGACCAGGCAGGAGGTAATTAACGCTCAGATACTCCGACTCCGCACCCGGGTACTTAAACCCCAGACGGATCCATCTGTTTAAATAATTACAATCTAGCTACTACCTGAAGCAGAAGAGGAAGCTGAGGGCTCCCCAGGGGGCAGGTCCTTTAACCCAGCGAACTTTGATCCCAGCTCCAGAGGTCAGCCATCAGCCCCTCATCCCGGCGCTTAATTACCCAATTAACGCCTCGTTTTATAGCTGGGTGGTTTAAGGGACTGGGCCAGCTCTGCAGCCTCGGTCACGGCCCCGTGGTTCTAATGCACGAATTAAAGATCTGTCTCTTCTAAAAGTCAGTGTGTGATTTATTGGAAAATTGGTGGAAACAGCCCTTGGGGGTTGTGCTCAAAATCTGGTTTAAAAGAGTGGCTGCCGGCTATGACTTTTTGATTTCCTCTATCCTATCGAACGTCATTAGCCCTCTTTCATGTAAAATAAATGTTTGAATCCGGCTTGCAGAGGGCCTACTTACTCATTTCGCTCCCTGCACCGCGCTCTCTCACGGCTTCTCTGGGAAAAGAGAAACGAAACCCTGCCCTGTGAGGCACGCAGTTGGGATTCGGCGGATATGGAGGCCCCTGCGCGTGTCCCCCCCACTCCCCACCCCCACCCAGCCCTTACTCAGAAGCGGTGGGCCGAGAACCTCAGTCCTGGTAAGTCACGTGTCACTCCGGGATAGGAGGGGCTCGGGTGTTGTTTTGTTTGTGATTTGTGCTTATTTATTTACTGGGACGTGACCCGTCCCCCAGAGGAGCACAGTATGTGGAAAAACATAGATGGGAACCTGATCCATCTTATAGGAAGAAAACTGCTGGCCCCATTTTCAAATAAAAAGGGGACACACATTTCAGCATAAGTCAATCCTTATTTAAAAACCCTGGTCTAAACCTGGGAGATGTGAAGGGCCCAGATTTCGACTTCTCCTCGGCCACCGGCTCCTCTTCTTATCTATATTTGTTCAACAGAAGGTACCAAAGGAGCCCGTTCATTGAACAAGTTACAGTGAATGTGGGGAAGTGGACCCACTTAAGACCCAACATGAGAAAGGGAGAGAGAGTTTGCAAAAGGAAAGCTAAGATGGAAGGGATTGTGCTGTAGGTTGTGAGCTCCCCAACACTGGGGATAATCAAGCTGATTTACTGGGAGGGAAACAGAATGTATCAGAGATTTAAGTCATGGAAGGAAATTTGGATCAGCTGAAATGAGTCTCCCACCTACCTCTGTGCATGTAAGAGCCTAAGACCCAAATGCTTCTCATTTATAAACCACAGAAGTTTTGTTGGCTTTGTTTTGCCAAAGGCCTGAAAATCCAAGGCAGGTTGGGAGATTTCTCCTCTGTGATGCACGTGCGCTTTGCCTTTGCAGGTTTAAGGGAATGTAACCGTCCAGCACTCTGTGGCTTATGAGCTGCTTTCATGTCCCCCCCCCCCCTTAAAATATGTTTTTATTGATTTCAGAGAGAGGAAGGGAGAGGGAGAGAGAAATAGAAACATCAATGATGAGAGAATCATGGATTGGCTGCCGCCTGCACCCCCTCCCCCGGGATCGAGCCTAAAACCTGGGCATGTGCCCTGACCAGCATTTGAACCATGATCTCCTGGATCAAAGGTCGATGCTCAACCGCTGAGCCACACTGGCCGGGCTCTCTCTCTCTTTTTTATTTTGAGGTCCTCGCCACACCCCTGGCAACGTCTGCTTCAGAGTTAGGAATGGAGGCTTAGAGAGGTCAAGCAACCGGCCCAAGGTAGAGATGCTTGAAAGGAGCAGAGCAGGATTGGGACTCGAGAAACTGTGCTCGCCCTGCTGTTCTCGACCAGTCTGCAAGGCACTGCTTTGTAAACAGCAGGTGCTTAGTAAATGCCTAGCAGATAAACCATTGCACACTAGCCGTAGATGACCGCCAAGGCGGGTCATTTTGCCTTGGGTCATGCTGATGTGCAGCTGTTCTATCTAATATCGTCCCTTCCTTCAGACCAGACCCCAGACACGCCGCTGTCCCAGGGCAGGGACCTCGGGGCCTTGCGATGGCTGCGCATCTGTGGGCTGGGTCATTCTGAGCCCCGTCTGGTCTGTTCTGTTCACAAAAGAGAGCAACATGGTTTGCAATATGCTATTATCAACAGCTACGTATTTTCTTTCCTCTTGAATGCCAAGCTTTGAATTGGCTTGGGGTTTTTTTTGGCCCTTCAAAACAAGGGCACTCCGAAAGGGAGAGGTGTTAGTAGGAGAGGATGCCCCATGTGACTTGAGGGTCAAATACCGTAATGCCTGATATAGTGCCTGTACACAGTGGGAACTTATTAAATAGTTGCTACGGACTAAATGTTTGTGTCCCCCCATATTCCTGTGTTGAAGCTCTACTTCCCAATGTGATGGTACCTGGAGGTGGGGGGTGGTCTTAGGGAGATGATTAGTTTTTGATGAGGCCATGAGGGTGGGGCCCCCGTGACGGAATTAGTGCCCTTATAGGAAGAGGAATTCCCTCCGAGAGAGAAGATACAGCAAGTCGGGAACAGAGCTGTCGCCGGACACCAGGCTGGCCTTGACCTTGGCCTTCGCAGCCTCCGGAACAGTGAGAAATCAGTGCTGGTTGTTTAAGCCACTCAGCAGGGGCAGTTCCCCTCACCGAGGCCGTGTTCCAAACGCTGTCTTTGCGTTGCATCGTTCACTCAGCACAGCCCCAGTTTGCTGCGTCAGAATTACACTGTGTACCTGCTGTCGTGAGGAGAACAGGTTGGAAGAAGAAAGAACTAGAGGCAGGAAAACCAGCTCGGAGGACCTGCAGCAGCAGGGCAGGGACGTCGCCCTGGGGCTGGACCTGAGAGGGGTGGGCTTGTGATGCGCTGAGGAGTTTGCCCACGACCCGAATGTGAATATTCAGGGAAGGAGGAGGGGAGCCTGCCCCCGGGTGTTGGGCTTGGGTGTTTGGGTAGAGGGCAAGGCCGTTTACGGAGGAGCAGACTGGGGGCAGAGATGAGAGTTGAATTTCGGATGTCTGTATTTGCGGGGTCAGTGACACAGAAGGGACGTGATGTCCAGGGGGCAGGTAGGTCCCGCGATCTGGACTCAGACAGAACTGTTCACAGGCAGCACTGGAAGCCACGCGCTTGCTGCTTAAAAAAAGCTGCCTGTCCGGATGGTACCAGACAGGCAGGTTGGTGGGCACAGAGCCCAGCAGTTGACTCTGCTCTCGGTGATGATGTCTTTTGTGCCTGGTCCAGGCCGGAGAGAGTGGCAGCCCGGAGTCCTCTCTCCGTCATTGCGTCACCCTCGGCCAAATGCCAGGTGTCAAGGACAGTCCCCCAGCCCCCTTTGGATTTCCTGGGCTTTGTTGGGCCTGGGTCACTGTGTTAATGTTATTTAAATCTGGAGTTTGAATGAGGCATCATTTAAAGGCCTCCTCAACCACAGGCCACTTGTGATGGGCACAGTGAATGGAGAATCAGGCAGATAAATTGCTATTGTGATGCTCACCCTGTCACCAGGTTTGCTGAGGACAATAATTATGGAGCTCCCAATGTTTGGAAATATTGCCCGAGTCTCCTCCCCACATGTTGTTTGTGATGGAAAACAATCAGACAAAAGGCCCTTTTGGTTAGCTGCTTGGGATTCATATCGGCTGCATGAATGGGCTTTCTCCAGGACCCCGGGCATTTGTTAGAAGTAAATTATATGTCGTTTCAAATCCAAAACGTCTGCCTCCCCATGTTTATTGGGACAAATTAAATCTTCTAAGGAGGGTAAACAGAAGGCCCCGATAATTATTTGCTTCAGTATAATTTAAGCTGAAAGGGTGTCGCCAAGAGGAGATGGGGGTGCTGACACCCTGCATTGTGCCCACCAAAGAGCAGGCATAATGGGGACGTTTAACGTGACACTGATCTACATGCTCCGCACGCAGTTGGAGTGGGCAGCCCGCTTGCCAGGGCTGTCCTCAAACGCTGCTTTTGAGTTGCAGATTTCGACCCCAATAATTTCGACTTGCTATTTGAGAATTAATTTTTATAATTTCGAGAGGTTTCTTTGCAAAGGGGAAGATGCTTCTCTGATCAGACAGGTTTTCAGTTCTTGTGAGACAAGGATGGGACCTTCTTCTGGCTGAGGCTCAGCCCAGACCTGAAGGCTTTATCAGCATTGGTAGGAATCCAGTCATCCATTCATCCATCCATCCATCTAGCCATCCATCCATCCATCCATCCATCCATCCATCCATCCATCCATCCACTCATCCATCCATCCATCCATCCATCCATCCATCCATCCATCCATCCATCCACTCACCCATCCATCCATCCGTCCACTCATCCATCCGTCCACTCATCCATCTGTCCACTCATCCATCCATCCATCCATCCAGCCAGCCAGCCACTAACCCATTCACCCATCTCCCCCACATCCATCCATCCGTCCATCCATCCATCCATCCATCCATCCATCCATCCATCCATCCATCCACCCACCCACCCATCCATCCATCCACCCATCCATTCACCTATCCATCCACCCACTCACCCATTCTTCCATCTCCCCCATACCCATCCATCCATGTTCACCCATTTCATTCATTCCCCACATGCAACCATCCATCCATCCTTCCATCCATCATCAATATTCATTCATCCATCTGTCCATTTACTCACCATTCCAAAAATACTTACTTTTCAAATAACAAATGCTTCTGTGGAATGTTGGCTCCCAAAATACCATCAACACAGCTCTTTGATCAGACAAAACTGAGTTTGTTGCTTACAGGGCTGAGGGAGAACACAACCCCTACAGGGGTTGGCAGTCAGGGTCTCCGTGTGGAGAAGATGAGGTTGGAATTTACTGAGAATTGGGAGTTTGGTTGGGAGGAGGGTGTCTTTCAGTGTGGGGTGCACGGGAAGGCTGGATTAAGGTTAGATAAGGACTGTGATACAAGAGTCCAGGATTGGTGCAAACAGCTACCTGAGGGTTTTGAAGTGAGGGGTTGGAAGAAGCTCGGGTGCAAACTATCTGTTGAACTTCCCATCGAAGGATTGATGTGTTTTTTGGAAAGTCATTCTAATGACCAATCAAGCCACTTGCCAGGGCAGGGCGCTTCCAGAAAAACAGTCGGGCTGATGGAGCAGAGGGATACACAGTGCTCGTGTGGACAGACTGAGTGTGGGGACAGTCAGGTGGCCAGGCGTGAACTAAGATGTCGTGGGCCAGGCTGGGGGGGGTGTGCCAGATTGGTGGATCCGGGAGGAATTTCCGAGTGCAGCCAGGTGCTGGGCGGGGTGGGAACAGCTGTGCTGGGATTCAGCCCCTCTGTCTGCTCTTTGTATCTCTGTCCTACATTCCTGCAAGCATTCTGCTGGTGGCAGTCCCGAGTGTCATTCGTCTGCTGCGTGGCCACTTCGCTCGGGTTCCAGGTTCTGGTGCTGGGAGATCTCACCTCCCTGCACCCAAAGGGTATGGGACCCAGGAGGAGGGGAAAGGAGGGGCAGGAAGGCCAGAAAAACGACTGCCAGCCTTCAGTCAGGTGCCCAGCACCCAGGCCTGGGAACGGCTCCCCGTCTTGATTGCTGCCTGGCGCCTGCCGCAGGACGCCCTCTATGGTGTGAGGGCCCAGGCTCAGGTTTCACTGGCCAAGCGGTGATAACATCTGGCCCTCGGGTCCTGGGGCAGTGACCTCTTAGGCTCCCTGGTGCCTGGCAGTCTGTCGGGGACAGTCTCCTCCTCCTGGGCCGAGGAGCGTCCTTTACCGATCCCCAGGGATGCAGGGCCCTGCTTCCCGGCCGCCCCAGCCCACGGTCTCCTTCACAAAGTGTCCTGCAGCGTCCTGGCCCCCGGCTCCGCCCGGCTCAGCTCTGAAGGGCAATTCCATCCAGGCGCTGGCGCGGCCCAGACCCTACCTGCCCCTTCGCCTGAGCCTGCAGGGCCGATGCCTGAAGCCCCTCACTCAGGTCACCGCCGGCTCCACTGGCTGCCCTCCTGTGCTGGAGCTAACAGACATTTAACAGGCCGGTTGGTAAGCGCTGGCAGAGACGCGCCTGCGCCCGTCACACAGCAGACCCGGCCGACGCGCCGTGGCGGGAGGGAAGAGCCTGCGGTTAAGCCCCTTTCCCAGGCCGCCCGCAGCGGGGACTTCGCAGGCCCCCCGCGGACCCAGCTGAGCGGCGGATGGAGTGGAGACCGGAATCGCGTGTGACAGACCTGGGTTCAAGCCCAGACCTTGCCTCTGGCTCCCTGCGTGTCCCTGAGCAGCCCCCCTGCTGAATTCGGTGGGAAACCCCACGTGAGCCACAGTGCCGCACTGAGTTTCCTGCGAGTCGTCGTCACGCCAAGACCGCGCGTGTCAGAAACGGGACGTGGGGCCCACTGGCGCGAGTCTCTCTTACAGGCTGGGGCGTCCCTCCCTCCTGGCCCCTGTCCTGCCTTTGGCCCTGAGCCTTGCCGGCTGCCTCTCCCCTCCCTGGTACCTTCCTCCTGCCAGTTCTGACTGAGCTGGCGCGTCCCTGTCCCCGGCTTGACTCTCTGTCCCCCCAAGGTTGAATACTAGCCCCCTCTCTGCGCCCGCCCCCACCTGGACCACCTGTGTGTCCCCTCAAAGGCCGCTCCCCGCCTGGCCCTGCAGGGATGCTCCCGTCCTCGATGTCGCTCCTGTCCTCGGCGGGACCTGCTGTCCCCTGCCTCGCTCCTTTCTCTTACTTCTACCAGGGGCTCTCAAAGTGGGGCCCCAGGACCCACAGCCTCAACATTACCTGGGAGCCGGTTAGAAAGCAGACCCCCTGAATGAGAAAACCTAGGGGTGGCCTAGCACCCTGTGCTTTAACCAGCCTGCCCGCTGCCCCTGAGAATGTAGGTCTGCGCTCTCCTAGGCGGCCCCTAGAACTTTCCTAACCTTATTAGCGAGCGGTTCCCGCGTCTCCCTCCCTGGCGCCCGGTGAGTCTGCGCAGGCCGGTGCTTCCTCAGGATGAGGGGCAGAAGCCACAGAAAGAGCTGGGCGGCCCTGAGACGGGCCAGGGCAGCAAGCCTTTCGCTGCGGCGACGAGGACCCTGGGCCCCAGGAGGGTCAAGGCCTGAAGTTTCTAATCCAGAGGCCGATAGACTCTCAGAATAACCCACAGGTTTGCTGGGGGGTGGGGGGTGCTCATTTCTCAGGTACAGGGGCTAAAAGCAGGACCCCAGGAAAACCCAGGCCCAGGCCTCTTTGCCTCCGGAGCCTGAACCCTGTCTCCACTCAGCCAAGGGCTGCTCCCGGGACAGGGCTGCTCATTGATTTCCATTGGGGGACAGTCTTCACGCGCATGGATCCTTCCTCCTCCGTGGGTCCCTGCACTAAGGTCTGATCAGGACCTAATTAGCCTCACGGCTGTGATCCTGTTAAAACTCTCCCAGGCTGAGCTCTGTACACCCATCGAACAGGCTCCCCCCCCCGGGCACAGGCGGTCGGGGTCAAGGTTTGCCTGGCTCCTCGGGAAGGTTGCTTTCCCGAAGCCTGAGCTGCTGCTGGCAGGGCCAAGGGATTAGGCACGGGTCAGAGCCGGGGTCACAGGACAAAGATCGGATGTCAGCGCTCGGGGCAGGGCTGGGCCCAGACAGAAGCGAAGCTGTTTTCCAGTCCAAGCCCAGATTCAGGGTGGGGAGAAATATCTGGGGGCAGATGGGGACAGGGTCAGAGGCTGAGACCTGGACCAGCCAAGCAACCTGCCAGCTCTGCTTCTCCAGGACCTGCGGTCACCTCCGGGGGAGGCCGTTCCCGCGAGCCCAAGCCCGAGGTGTTCCCCAAGTTTAGAGCCGCCAGAGGACAAGCTGCACCTGCGAGCTCAGTGTCACTGCTGCTGTTCCCCAAGGTCACCTCTGCCCCAGGGACTCACCCCCCGCCTGTGGCCTTCCTGACACCAAGGAAAACACTATTGTTTCAAATTGAGCTGAAACTCATTTAATATAAAATTAAACATTTTTAAAAGGTGAACAATTCGGTGGCACTGAGTACGTCACAGCACCCTACAACCACCGCTTCTATCTGACTTCAAAACGTCTTCCACGGCTCAGAATAAAACCTGTTCCCATTCCAGCAGCTTTCCACCTTGGGGAGTGCTGTTCTTCTTGCCATTTTACAGGTGAGGAATTTAAGGTTTGCGGATCTTTCCCAGTTCACCCACTGACTCACTTAGCTGAGCATTAAATTCCAGGTTTAAAAGTTCCTCTTCAGTCCTGCCGTTCAACGCACCCGAGCAGCTGACTTTGGGCTAAAGGATGGCAGGTGGGGCTCTTGGGGGCACCTCTTGACAGTTCTTCAGGAAGCAGTGTCTGGGCTGGTCTATGTTTTGAAAATCATTTTTCAGGCAGAAAAAAAATGAGAATCCTCAAAGAAGATTAATCTCTAATTCAACATAATTCATCATGATATTTCTTTAAAAAAAAAATCACCCTCTCCCTGGCCGGGTAGCTCAGTTGGTTGGAGCATCATGCCAAGGTTGGGGGTTCGATCCCTGGTCAGGGCTCATACAAGAAACAATCAATGATGCATAAATAAGTGGAATGACAAATTGATGTCTCTCTTTCTCCCATCTCTCCCCTCCTCTCTCTCTCAAATCAATAAATAATAAAAAAAAGTCATCTTCATTGAAGTGAAAGTTACATGCAGTAAAATTCTCCAGTTTTGAGTGTGTAATTTGGTGAACTCTTACACGAATACACCAGTTTGTGTCCATAACCGGTGGGTAGATGCTGGGTGAGTTCCGGGTGGGGCTGGCGTGGATAAAGCTGCTATGAACCTTCACGCACAGGTTTTTTGTCTGGACACAAGAGTGGAATCACTTGGTCTTATGCTGAGAGTATTGTCATACTTCTGTCCAGAGAGGTGGCTTTCTGTGACCAGCTCCCTCTGTGGGATCCACAGGGGTCCATCCCAGGGACACTAGAACGAGGCCCCTGGCCTGTCCTTCCTGGGTGGCCTGAGCTGCACCTGCAGTTTAACTGTCCCTGCCCTGGGGTGACCTCTCGGGTGCTCAGAAAGTGGCCCTCAACCCTCCCTGGGAAGCAGGCTGGTTGGAACCGTGCTTAAAATCTGCATTTAAAACGCTCTCCTTGCCGGGCCGGCGTGTCTCAGTGGTTGAGTGCCAACCTATGAACCAGGAGGTCACAGTTCGATTCCCAGGCAGGGCACATGCCCGGACTTCGGGCTTGATCCCCAGCAGGGGGTGTGCAGGAGGCAGCCAATCAGTGACACTCTCTCTCCCTCCCTCTCCCTTCCTCTCTCTGAAATCAATAAAAATATATTTAAAAAAACAAAATAACACTCTCCTTGCAGAATTGTGAGCCGGTGACGCAGAGCATGGCCATGAGCTTCCTCTCGGTGCCCTGGGGTCCATGCTGGTGACAAGCAGCTAAGGTCGGGCTCCCACAGGACAGCGTTTCTGGCTCTGAGGCTAAGCCCCTCCTCCTCGTCTGGCTGGAAGGTGCTGGGCTCCCCTGCCAACAGGTCTTTATCTACCTGCTGTTAGGATTTTACTAAGCAGGACAGCGTCCATTCCCTGCATTGTTTGGAGTGGGAAAGGGAAATGAGCAGGCAAATGTCTGTGTGTTTTGAGACAGCTATTTTCCTCCAGGTCTCTCCTAGGGGACTCGTTTGCATGCCCATCTGATAGCAGGGGCCTGGCCGGCCCAGCAGATAAACCCCACCTGGGACCTTTGAATGGAAAATAAACACACACTGTGCCGCTGCTGTGGGGCTCCGGGAGGGTCATTTGCATAAAGCCCCGCAGTGTGCGGGAGGCCGGTGGAGAGTGGGAGGCGGAGGAGGGAAGTTTGCATGACACCGGGAAGCAGAACTAAGAGGTTCAGGTTAACCTTGTAGCTTCCTTGTAATTTGCAAAGATACGGAATCCAGAGGAGTCCAGGCCCGGCCTGATCCTGGCCCTGGCTCCACTTCCAGGTTCCCACTTGACATCTTGGGACCCCAGTGACTCAGAGGCTGCCCTAGTCTATGGCCCGAGTGAGTGAACAGGCCGGGGCCCTCCCTTACGCCGGCTCTGGCTGCTGGCTTGGTTTTTGGCCCTTTTGAAGGATCTCATTACACTGAGACCCTGACAAAACCTGCTTTGGTGTGTGCAGCCGCATGTGTGTTTTGGTGCATGCAGCTGCATGCGTGTTTTGTGTGTGCAGCCGCATGTGTGTTTTGTGTGTGCAGCTGCATGCGTGTTTTGGTGTGTGCAGCTGCATGCATGTTTTGTGTGTGCAGCTGCATGTGTGTTTTGTGTGTGCAGCTGCATGCATGTTTTGGTGTGTGCAGCTGCATGCATGTTTTGGTGTGTGCAGCTGCATGTGTTTTTGGTGCATGCAGCCAGGCGCTTCTCAGACTGCTCTTGGGGGCCTTGCCTGCTGTGGACATAACCTCTAAAAGAATTTCCTAACCCGGACCCTCAGTGTCACTGGTCACTGGCTTTATCAAAGAGACACAAGCTTCGGCCGCCCCAAACCTTTGGAGGCCTCCCTCCCTAGTCCCCCCTCCTTTAAGAAATTCTTATCCTGACTGACTACGCTCTTTGGGCACAATTAATTAAATCAATGGGCTTCTCATAAATTTGGAAATACATCCTCTGTGTCTTTAAATCTCTGCATCCCAGCTGGGAACCTGAAAGGCGTGAAATACTCAGTCATCGTGCCACGGCCGCGGACACGGGGGCCTGGAGCCGGGGTTCTGTGATGAATGTCCCCGAGACACACACCCACAATTTGGTTACGCCCCTCAGTGCGCTGTGGGGATCCATGTAGACGAGGGGCTCAGACAACAATGTAGGGAAACGCAGGGCTTTCCGGAAAGTTCATAATGTGCTTTTTGTCTCCACCCCTGGATTTGGAAAGAAATCCCAGAATTCCAGAGACAGAGGAGGCCATGTGGGCTGTGTCCTGCCACTCCCCTGAGTGAGGACAGGCAGGAGTGACAGTCGGTGACGGCGACGACATTATTTCTCCTGCCAGAGGCTAGACGGTGCGGACCTGGCTTTGCAAACAGCCCTCTGTAGACGAGCTTTACTGAGAACCTACTGAGTGCCAGGCACTGACCGAGGTGTCAGGGTGTGACGGAGACGGGTGGGCTGGTCTCTCCTACGGAGACGAGCAGCCTGGGGGCTGCAGGCACCTGCAGGCAGGGCCGTGTGACCACAGGACAGGTGCATCCATGGCCAGGTGACTGCAAACTGATGCTGGGATAAGGGAAGGTGAGGGCCAGGGCCCGAGGGCGGGACGGAAGGAGGAATTGCTCTCTGCCGAGGGAATGGAGGTGGGGAGGGGACACAGCGCAGAGCGTGAGGGCTGGGAGCTGTTCCACGTGGCCCGCCTGGGGCATGGGGGCTGGGCTGGCACCAGGTCCCCGAAACCAGACGGGCGCCCTCTGAGTTTCCTTGGAGACCCAGAGTGACTGGGGGAGGGAGGGGGAGGAGGCAATGGGGCCGTGAGTTCTGGGCAGTCAGCAAGTGCCTTTCGGTGTATTTTGGGAATTCACTTTATTACTCAATTTGACACAAGATTGAAGCTGAGACTTTTCCGTCCCCTCTGGTTTCAGTAGATTCTGTTCATTTTTCTTTCGTTTTTGTTTTTGTTTCTGGTTGATATTGTTCCCAGTTCACCGAGAATTGTATTTCAGAAAATACTGTTTTCCGAACTCCTTGACTTTTCATCAGAGCAATTATTTTTAGGGGTGAGTGAGGGGCAGGCGATGTCAGGTGCTAACAAGGCTGCGAGGTCCCCACACCTGACTTCCCTGCAGGGTGGGGCCGAGCAGGTAGCTTCCGCGGCACGGCGCGGCCGGGTGGAAACTCTCAGCACCGTCGCATCACGCACGCTGGTTGCGGGGGGGACACGTGTCCGACGGCAGCTCCCATTTTCTCACGGAGCCCTGCAAAGTGGGAGTTGTCTTCTCACTGATGAGGGAGCAGGGGCTCCGAGAAATCCCATTACAGGCCCCCACCCCCAGTGAGAAAGTGAGGCAGGACTTGAACCCAGGTCAGTGTTCCGCCTGCCGACCCGTGGCCCCTACACAGCAGGGAGAGTCACTGTGTAACTCCATCCACAGTCACCCACACTCCTTTCCTGATGGACCTGGGGAGACCGTGGCTCCCCCAGAGAAGTGCTCATGGACCCTGCATGTGTGTGAGTGTGAGAAAGGGCCCTCGGCCCCTCCGTTCACACCGGGCGGAGGCTCAGAAGGCGCGGTCGGAGCAGGCAAGGAGAGCTTTTCCTTTTCCTGGGTCCGCCCAGGTGCCCCACCGATCCCAGACCCACCTGGTAAAAACCACCGACCAAAACTGTTCATTTTAAATTTATTTTTTCAGCAGTGGAGTTTCAAGGCAATCTTTGGGAAAAGCTGCGGGCGGGCGAGTGGAGACCCCGCTGCTGCTTCCCCGCCCTGCCCCACCCTTACCCTGCGGTGCTGCGGTCCTACCCCCCCCCCCCCCCATCCCACGGCCTGGGGCTGCTGCTGGAAAACGCTCTTGAATCCGCATCTATTCTCAGCCTGTGCGCGGCTCTCAGCATTAAAACAAACCCTAGCACCTCATTACCCGCTGCATGGCGCAGAACCTCCTTCCATTTTTAAAGCTGTCTCCTTCAAGCTCCAGAGGGTGCTGTCTGGCCTGCGTGGGAAGCCGCGGGCTTTCTTGGGAAAAGCACAGGTTGGGCGTCAGGCTGTCCCGGGTTTCACCCCAGCCCTGCGGTGCTGGCTGGTGGCCGTCTGCCCCGCGTGTCGAGTACCCACCTTCTAGGCGAGGACTCGCCAAAACTAAATCAGACACGGCGTGAGCCGTCCTCCTGCGGGTGTCCCGGGTCACCTGTCCACACCCTTATGACCGTCGACTCTGCTGACCGTGGACTGTATCCGGCCTCCTGCCCCTCACCCCTAACCTTTCCTCTCTGTGAACTGGATTTTGCTGAACACAGAAGGAATGAATGGACTGTGCTGATCTATAAATCCGGTCCATTTTCTTTTTTTAAAAATGTCTTAGCCCGGCCGGTGTGGCTCAGTGGCTGAGGGTCGACCTGTGAACCAGGTTGGATTCCCAGTCAGGGCACGTGCCAGGGTTCAGGCTTGATCCCCAGTAGGGAGCGTGCAGGGGGCAGCCGATCAGTGACGCATCTCTCTCTCCCTTCCCCTCTCTCTAAAATATCAATAAAAAATATTAAAAAAATATCAAAAAGTGAATGCCGCCAGTAGCAGGGACTGTGCCAGCCGGGAGGCAGGGCCTTGGGGGCTCAGGTGGGCAGACGCAGGAGCTGTGACCCTCGAGGAGCTGCCCCGGCTCAGGCCCCCTCGGGGGGCTTCTCCTCCGGGCCGGGCCCCGGGATGTCATCCTCCAGCGCTGCGCTCCCCAGGTCGCCCCGCCCCCACCGGCCCTGGACCCGGAGGCTCTCGGTGCCCCATGGGCCTGCCTGAGGACGGGAGGCCCCCTGCTTCCTTTGATTCGTCCCTGGCGCAGCCCCAGGAACAGGAGTCCTTGGTGGCACCTGGCCCTTTCTAGTCACCGACAAGGGAAACCTGAGAAGCCATTCTCAGAAATGAAACTAAATTGTCAGTGAATCTGTCCCCATCTGGAGAAGAGAGGAAGATTTGGGGCCGCAACAAAGGCTCCTTTGATTTCTGTTAATTAACTACTTTGGACTCCGGGGCCTGGAGTGGCTTTCGTTTGACACACAAAGGATCGGGGCAAGGATGATACCCACGCACAGGGTGTCTGCACTGGAAAGGGCTCCGTGTGTTTACCTGTAGGGCAATTCAATTAAAAATAAAGAAAAGGGTAAATCTATGAGATTAGCTCCAGGAACAATGCCACCGATTGTGCCCGGGCCCGGCAATCCTGGCTAAAGCAGATGTTAAACAAATATTTTGATGGTTCCAATCAGCCCCGGTGTGACTCTCCTGTTTTTCACCTTCATTATCTCCAAGGATGGAAATTCTAAAATTGTCGTTGGTAAACCCGCTCCGGCCATCTATTGAAACGAGCCTGTGTGGAGAACTTGGCTGTAAAGAGTCATGTGAAGGGCGCAGTTTATTACCGCCGGGCCGCTCGGGTGTCCCCTCCTCGCCTGGTCTTCCGGGACGGTCCCTCCGCCAGGGGAGGGGTTTCTTGGGCTTTTGTGACGGGCCCGGGACAGGGGGAGGGGAGAGAGACAAAGGCTGTGGACCAGGGGCCAGAGACAGTATTGACGAGAGGACCTCGTGGAGACCACTTGAGCTTTGTTTTCTAGATATTTGGAAGAGAGGAGTCTATGAGAAGCTGCATCGTATGAGGAAAAATGCGAAGGAAAGGGGAGAATTTAAGAAGTCTTGTCCTGGGCCACGTATCCCCTTCATCCGCAGGCGTATGAATGAATGAATGAATGAATGGATGGATGAACGCATGTAGGGAGGCTGTCCTGTTGACATGGCGTCCTGGTGGCCAGGTCACGTTCATCTGACCACAAGACCACTCAGGGCGGCCGTGGGCTGGCTCCTGACTGTCTTCACAAAGCCTCGGGCTGCGTTTGTGACCATGTTGGTCGCACTGAGGCAGGTGGTTAAATTTGAGCTGTGGACGTGGAATCATCTCATTCGAACATTTTCAGCGTCCCGTTTTTCCAAGGGCTTTGTCTGGATACGATGAAAGCCTCACAGCCGTCGGCCAGCCTGACGGAACAAGGCAGTAAACCCAGCTGGACTGCGCACGGCCGTGCCCCGCATTACAGCGTTTCGGTCAACGACGGGCGCAGACGCGGCGGTGACCCCGTAAGGTCACGACGGAGCCAAAGTCCCTCTTGCTTAGTGACCCCGCAGCCATCGCGATGTCCAGCACGGGCATGACTCCTGCGTTTCTGCTGACGCTGGTGTAAACACACCTACTGCGATGCCCGCAGTGCCCAGCACAGTAACGTGCGGTTCAGGTTGGCGCCCGGAGCAGCAGGCGATGCCATGCAGCCCCGGCGGGCAGCAGGCGTGCCATCTAGGTTGGTGTAAGCGCGCCCTGTGATGTTCGCAAAACAGCAGAATCATCCGACAGCACCTTCCTTAGAACATATCCCCCTCAGTGACACGTTACTGTGGGGCCTCCTGATTTGGGGGTGTCTGGGTGGGGGGAATGTCACTATAGTTCGAGTTAACCTGTTTCATAGGCACGGCCGGGAGCGTTCTATAGACTGAGAAGTCCTTTGGCTCAGCCCCTGAGCCCTCGGGAGGGGAAGGGCCTGCTGTCCCGGGAAGGAGTTGTCAGTCCGCTCGAGGATTCCTGAGAAAAGAAATTTCACGTCTGCTCGGTTCAGTCTCCCCGCCCCCCTGAGCCTGCGCCTTCTCTGAAACCACGGACGAGGCGTCGTCTGTTCTGCCTCCTCCCTGTCGCAGCTGCGTTAGGAAAACGCACCTCACGGAACGGCCCGGCCCGCGACGCGGCGCGCAAATCACCTCACGTGCCCGCAGCTTCCCCTGACCTGACCCTGGAGGCCCGGGACATAACGGCATCTACGGCCACAGGAAAAGATAAACCTTAATATTTGTTTTAAGGGTCCAAAGTACAGCGTGTGTCAGCTACGTGACCGTTATTTACCTACGACCGCAGATTACTTTATGGGGCTGATGACTTGGGTAACTGCTTTGTCAGGGCAAGATATCCACACGCCCTAGCCAAGCACGTAAATTATAGCTTTTTAATCTCATGATCTCATAGCTGCGTGAAGGCTACCACTGGGGCCGAGACACGCTTGCTCAGGGCCGGCGTGCTGGGACTTTATTTCCCGTACAGACGGTTTAACGGCGGCGGGGTGCAAAGCGAGCAGCCCGGTTGGGGCCCGGTCTGCGTACGTCTAAGGGGGAGACTCAGCCTCGGGCTTTTCAGGGTTGTGTTGTTTCGGCTGGCGTTTTAATGGGACACTCCCCAACGTGGGATAGAGACACATCGATCGGAAGGCTTGGCGTGAACTCCCCCAAACGGTGACCTTCGACGGCCTCGAGTGTTGCCTCCTGAACGAGCGCCTGCCTCAACAAAGGTCGGCGCGGAGGTCACGCCCTAATGAAGAGCGTGGAGATCAATACGGGAAAGGGTCACTGACTCGCATCCGGCCCGATGAGTATTGACGCAGCCCTTTGTGGGAGGCGGGCAGGGCTGTCTCGGGGTCACTGGGTCCTGGCTCCACCGTTGCTGAGCCACGTGACCTGGGGCCAGTGACTTCTCCTCTCTGAGCTTTACTGGGCTCATCTGTAAAATGGGAATGATGATGACAGAGCCTCCCTGGGGGCTGCTGGGAGCCTGGTTAAGTGAGACGGTGCAGGTTACACGCTCAGAGCAGCGCCCGGCACGCGGGCGGGAGGCTGGCCAGGCTGGCATCAGCATCTGGCGCCAGCCCCGCACCAGCGCCTCCTCGCACTGATTCCTACGTCGCCGGCGCAGGGAACACCGCCCGTCTCACGGAGCTCGTGCACGTCTGATGCGCTGCCAACTTGTAGGAACGTGAGCTGTCGGATCGAAGCGGTCCTGTCTCGGGGGCTGGAACGCGATGCTGAGGATCAGTCGCCCCGAGGCCTGAGTGATGCTCCCAGAAACGCGTGGCCTCCTGGCGCCGATGGACCAGGCTGCACTCGCGGGGTTCGTGTGTGGGCAGCCGCAGTCCTCCAGCTCGGTCTGGGGGGCGCCCACCCGCCTTGCTCCGGAACCGTCTGCCCACAGCACCTACCGCTCCCCTGGAGTCGCCTCCTCTCACGGAGCCCCCCTTTGTCTGCGAGGGTCCGTGAGATTCCAGCCTCCCGTGGGGCCTTTTTCTCTCCTTCTAACCTGCAGGTCCGCACGGTGATATTCACAGTGTGCTCACCTCCACGCAGGCAGCTTTCACACCCGCCTGAATTCGCCGGCCCCAGCACCTTCCCACGTGGCTTCCTGTGGGCAGAGGGTTCTGACCCCTGAGACTCGAGCTCCGCGAACGAGTGGGGACGGCGGGGGGTTAAAATGCATCCCTTAGGAACGGTCCCCGGACACTCTCTCGGGAAACTGTGTACAGAGTTGACACTTACATTAAAATTCAGATTTTTATTCCTCCTAAAACTATAGTCTCAAGAGGTTTCGATTCATGGGAAAAAGAGACTTGCATGGCCAGAGGGAAAAGCGGGTGCCTCTGGTTGGAAAGGCGAGCGCTGGGCCTGGGCGCCGTCCTTTCCCGGAGCCGCTCTGCGTCCGTGCGTCCCTCTGTGAAGAAACCCCTGACCCGTTTCCTGACGTGGACAGAGCTTCCCGCAGCTCCAGCCACTCGCAGGCCTAGGGGGCCTGGACTCAGGCGTGTAGCTTTACACAAGTGCGAGCCGTGTGTTCTCAATGGTTGTGTCTTTACCATAAATACATCGTAAGCGGCTGCATCTAGTTTATCTTTTTAGTGACATCAAAGCCAAATGCAGAGAAAATGCACAATTAAAGCAAAAAAGGCCAAAGGGTAGAGGCCCACAATTTTAATACCGTGAGGACAAGCAATTCCTTCCTTTTTTTTCCTGATGTGAAAGAGTTAAGGACTTTCTACTTTACGTGGGAGCCCTGAACTCTTTTAGCTAAAAGATGGGCGCTTTTCAACCAAGTTGGACTCACAGCGAATTCAGAGGTTCTTTGTGTCGGGGCCTGAGCATCCCCTGAATTCCTGGGGCCCAGCCCTGACCACGGAGATGTGTGGGAACATCTGTGGACGCTCCTGGAAAGGTGGCCTTGTTCTTGGAAATCTCCTCTCGTCTTCCGTTCGATGCTGTCCGGTCGGCACTGCTCCCTGGCCCTGGTGGCCTTTGGCAACCTGGGGACCAGCCCAAGGGCAAAGATGAAAGTGTCTTCACTGGTATGTCCCATGGGATGGAGTTTTTCCTCAATTTTTTAAACTGGGATATAATTAACATAACATAAAATTCACTATTTTAAAGTGTACAGCTGAGTGCTTTTTCTTTTCAGTATGTGCACCGTGCTGGGCAACCATCACCAGGACCCCAGGCCATTCCTATTACTCTGAAAAGAATCCCATTTGTACTTCCGGTCACTCTCCAGGGTCCCTCCCCCCAGCTCCTCGCAGTTACTGCCTCTGCTTCTGTGAATTTGCCTGTTCTGGCCGTTTCATGTCGCTGGAATCACTCAGTACGTGGCCTTCTCTGTCCGGCCTCCTTCCCTCAGCACAGTGCTCTCAAGTTCCACCCACCATGCAGCACGTGTCAGCGCCGCATTCTTTTTCTGGGGTGACTAATATTCCACTGCATGGGTGTACAGCATTTTGTGTATACATTTCTGAGTCGATGGACATTTGTATTGTTTTCACTGTTTGGCTACTATGAATAATACTGCTTATGAATATTCATGTACAATTTTGGGGGCGGACATATGTTTTCAAGTCTCTTGGGTTGGAAATATCAGGTGTTTCTTGTACTTCCTAAACTTTGAGCAGTTTGGCAGAGGCTTCAGAGGAAAGCTCTGTAATTTGACCAGCTGGGCACAATTCCTGGCTTTAGCACTTACTAGTTTGGGGACACGTGGCAGGTGGCAGGACTCCCCTCCCCACTCCACCCCGTTGTGCCTCAATATTTCTTTTGTCAGACGCTGGTGGTAACTATATTGTCTCACGTGGTTAAATGAGGATTAAATGAGTCAATCTATGGGTCTGGCTTCAAACTCTACGGGGCACATAACTAGTGCCCAGTAAATGTCAGCTGTCGTTAATAATGTCATATCCACAAACCGCAAAGAACCCACTCTCCTGCCGAATTCATTCTTACCTGTGCCTGGGAGCTGAGCTGGGGGTTTGAAATCCCCCTTCAAACACACCAGCATCACCTCCACCAGCCGCTTCTAACGATCCAGACAGACTGCCCGCTGGTCAAACCGGTAAAAAACAGCAAGAGCAAAAACTAGTCAGTTAGGGGCGGCCAGTAGCAGCGCCACCTTCCCCGTTCCCTTTCTGCCTTCACTTCGGGATAATTATTGACAATACAAGACTTTTCTTTCTATAAAAAACCACAAGCCTTGCCCGGCCGGGCGTGTCTCAGCAGCTCAGCATCAACCTAGGGTCCGGGAGGTTCCGGTTCGGTTCTGGTCGGGGCGCATGCCCGGGTTGCAGGCTTGACCCCGGTGGGGGGCGTGCAGGAGGCAGCCGATCAATGACTCTCTCTCATCATTGATGTTTCTCTCTCTCTCTCTCTCCCTTCCTTTCTCTGAAATCAATAAAGATATATTTAAAAAAACAAAACAACAGCAGCAAAAACACACAAGCCTAAGCTGCCTCACTGTTTTGTGGCTAAAATTATTACCAGATTTCATTCTTCTTCGGGCCCCAAGCTCTCACGAGAACGCACGTGTCCCTGGACACCCTGCTCCAGGCCACCGTGTGTCCCTTTCATTTCTCTTGCTCAAAGGTCACTGTTTGGAAGCCAGACTAGTAACGGCCCGGTTCTCCCTGCCAGTCCCAATGCCAGCCAGCAGGAGGCCTGACCTCCTTTAATTCCATGCCTGAGTCATGGCTTCGAGCGAGAAATATGAGGCTAAGACAGGGCCTTGGGAGAGGGCCTCGAGCTTCCGCCTGGAGCACTCCCTGGATGTTATGACTAATGTGTTATAATTAATAACTAGGGCTGGCCCAGCCTGAGCCAAAATTCACACCCTGGTCCCAGGGGGCCCACATCTCAGCAGAACGACAGCTCCTGGGCCCGTAGCTCAAGACGCCCGTGTTACAGGCACCTCCCTGCCAGGCCTGGCACCTGGAATAGCTGCACTGGGGCCTGTACCTGAGAAACCCCCTGTCTCTGGCTGACCTTTGCAAACACCCTGCTCTCGGAGACTCGATGGCACTCGGACAAGGGGGCCCCACGCCTCACTTCCCGGCGCGGGGTCGATGTCGCTACGTTTCTGCTGGCAGTGTAGTGGGGCAACTAGGAAGCCCTGGAATTGGAATCGACGTCGATGCAGGTTCTGCCCCGTCGCTCTGAGCTGTGTGATCCAGGCACGTGCCTCCCCCTCTCTGAGCCTTGTGTGCTCACCTGCAAAGTGAAAACAACACCCGCCTCACCCAGTGGTTCTGTGGGTCACACAAGGCAACGTAAAGGGCTTTGCAGAGCCTCGAGGTCAGTTCTCAGAGGTGAGAGGCTGCCACCCCTACCCGTCTGCCCTCACTGAGCTCGCCGACTTGCTGCCATCAGATCGGCTCCGCCTCCTGTTTCCTCTTGATACGCGGCAGAGAGCTGGCGAGCATCCCGATGCCTCCGGTCCCTCGCCGCGCCCTTCCTTGCGCCTTCCCGCCACCCTGGCTCTGAGAGCCTCGGTCCTTTCTCACACGGAGTCCTAACGGGGCCCCGGCTCCAGAGCACACACCTCACCCCCCGTCAGTCCTTCCCGGCCACAGTCCTCACTGCCTCACACTTGCTGAAGGACTTCACCAGCGACCTCGGGACAAGGGGCAGGCCTGGCTCCTTCTCTACTGACCCAGATGACCGTCCTGTCCCCGCCAGCCTTTCCGCCGCATGCAGGAGCCCAGCACTGCCCCCATGTGTGTGTTCACACTGCCAGGGCCCTGACCACCCTCCTGCCCAGAAGACCTGGGCTCAGGGCAGCTCTGCCTGTACCCCTGCTGGGCTTTTCTCCCACCTCCTGCCAGGCTGGAGCCTGTGCACCCCAGGCCTTGCTGCTCCTATTGCCCCCCCCTCCCCGGCCATGAGCCTACCTGCCTCTTCGTTCCAGGGTCTTGAACTGAGGTTCATGGCAATGTCTCAGCATCCCCGAGGGCTGGGACCTGGGCTGATGGGCCAAGTCCAGACCCCCACCCATGCTCCAGGGCAAACAAACTGACCAGCATCCATTAAGTTTATTGGGGTCCCACCTACAATTTCATAAAAAAAAAAAAAAAAGGCTGTCCTGCCACTGACTAAGCAGTTCTGGAATCCACGGTGAGTGGCCGCTCGAAAGCCATGGCTGAGTCACGGCCACATCGTGGGTATGTTTCCTGTGGCTGGGAGGAGGGGAGAGAACCGGTGTTGGCTGATGAAGGGCAGCCCGGCCTGCAGGTGGACAGGGGTGTATTGGGCATGGAGAGTGCGGCCAAGTCCGGGCACACTTCAGGTAAGGTCTGACCTCGGTCAGGGTCAGCAGCCCCGAGCTTGTCCTCGAACCCTACCGGGGCCTCATGTGCCATGAAACCCAATGCTCACGACACGCCTGTGGCCACGTCCGGGCCAGGAAGGAGCCGTCCAGCTGCTGACGGCTCCCTACAGATGCCCGGAGTTTTGTTTGAGGGGAAGAAATGCATCCAGATCTCACTACGGGCTTCCTTGCTCTGTCAGCCACAAAATAAATTAGACGGGTCAAGCGTTGTAGATTTAATCTTACTGTGAACTGAAAACATAGTAGCTCTCCTGCCACCCGAGAATCTGAGCCCTCGGTGACCCCCGGCTGAACCAGGGAGGCCGGGGCCGCGGCAGGTGCAGCTGGAGGGACTCAATGTGACATTCACGGGGATCCTTTGTGCCCCTCTGAGGGCTGCCGGGAGCACTTGGAACTGAATACCCCGGGCCTTTCCCTCCCGTCTCACAATTACCTGTGCGAGGCCGAGAGAAAGGAGAAACTGAGAGAGACGAGAGCAGGCGGAGGGAGGGGCCGGGGAGGGGCGGCTTCTCCGTGGTGCGGGGGGGGCCACGGCCAGTCCCCGTACAGCAGACTTGGCCCAGGAGCCAGCGGGAGAAAGGAGGGCAGAAACAGGGTTTGGGGGAAGCTGCTGTCCACTCCCCGGCAGCGGGGGACCCGTGGGCCTGTCCCTCGGCCGGGAGAGCAGGGAGTGGAGAGACCGCAGATCTAGGCAGAGGGCTGGTGACTGGTGGGTCTGGGGCCTGTACAGGGCACCTGGGGACCGTTGGTCAGCTGCCCCCAGGGCTGGTTTGCTGGGGTCACCTGGGGTACCTGGAGGGGCAGTGCCCGTGTCTCCCCTTCGGGGGGAGATGGGACAGACATAGAGAGAAGAGCAGGGGGCAGCCAGTCTTACCTGCCAGATAACGACCTGACCCTAACTTGTGGTCCCTGGAGAGACAAAGCATCTTATTTATAAAGAATTTTCCCGGAGGGGCCAAGGAAGCCGTCTCCTGTGGTCCTGTGTGGGGCAACCCCATGGTCATCTGCGTGAGCCCAGGGGAAAGAGAGGAAGAAGGTCCAGTTCTCGGACAAGGGGAGACCCTTCAGGGGTGGGGTTGGGGCCGGGCCAGAGGCTCGTTCACCCAGAGCTGGGAGCGCTCACAGTGGTCAGGCACTGTGCTGGCCCTGGGGTCCTGAGGCTGAGAGGACCTCCACTGGCCTTCGAGGGCTCACAGCAGCTAGTGGTGTCGATAAGCTTGGAGTGTTCTTGGCAAACTCCCTGAAGCTCTCTCTCCTCGGAACCTGCCTCCTAACCCGACGCCAGCCGGGAGCCTGGGTGGGTCGGGGACCACCTGCTGCTCCGAGTCACTGGGCATGGAGGCCGATCCTGCCACCCAACCAGGAGCCCTAGGGAAGTCACCCTGTGCGGGGAGCACTGGCCTGGGAACCAGGGGCCTGAGCTTCAGCCCCAGCACCCCCACCGGCCACCTGGGCAAATCCTTCTCAAGCCCGAGCCGTTTTCACACCTGAGTGAGTCTGAACCCTGTGGCCACTGGGACACCCGCCCCTCAGCTCCCACCAGTCTTCGAGGCAGCCCCAAGGGTGAGCAGGCTGTTCTGCCACCTGGAGCCAGCCCCACACCCGGAAAGGGTGAGGAGGCCTAAGGCCCTTCTCTTGGGTGTCACAGAGCACTGGGGGGCCTATTTCCCAGTGGCCTCTCCCCCTTCAGACTCCAAAGGGGAGAAGACATGGCCACGGTGGGTGGCAGAGGGCGTGTGCAGGTAGCAACTGTGGCCTGGGACTCTCCGGCCCCCAGACAGTCCTCGGCAGTGCTGGGCGGCATATCCCCGGCCCCCGGCGCGGACCTGAGGTTAAACGGGGCTGTGCAGTCTCTGCTAAGGAGGGCGTAGACCAGGGCTCAGCCATTTCTATTCCTGTAAAGGGCGGACAGTAGGTATTTTAAGCTTCATGGGCCATAGAGTTTCTGTCCTGACTACTCGGCTCTGCCGTGAGAGTGTGGACGCAGCCATCGACCCCGTGTACTGAATGAATGAGCGCGGCCTGTTCCAACAGAACTTAATAAAAACAGCTGGTGGTCCGGGCGTGGTCTGGGCGTGGCCCGGGCGTGGCCCCGTGTCAGGTGTGCCGACTGCTGCCGGAGGCTGTAGAGTGGCGTGGGACCCAGCCTCTGCTCTGGCCACGGCGCTTCGTGGCTCACACGAGGCTGTCCCCAGAGAGGAAGCCCGTGCTTGATCCGTCTGCCCAGATTCGGGGCGGGGGCCAGTGCTGGCTTCTCCGGTCGCCAGAGGTGGCGGCAGGCCCGATTCCGTCTGTCCGACAGCCACGTTGTCCTGGCCCAGCGTGCAGACTGACGGAGGCTGAGATGTGGAGCTGGGACATGTCCGGAGATGTTGGTTTCAAGGGTGCGTTTAAGGGGACCCCGAGCTTCCGTCACATCACCCAGCACCTCCCCGGTCCCAGTCCCCCTCCTCCCACAAGGGGCCACTTGTCGGAAATTCCTCCCGTGGCCGCTGTTGACACTGCCGTCACTCTGTGGCTGCGTCCCCATGGCTGATACGACGGGCGGTTTAAGATGTGCTCAGAAATGCCGTCAGCCGTCCTCCTGAGAAAAGCCTGCCAGGGCCTGATGAGACGGGGCTTGTAGCGGAGCCGCTCTCCTTGATGACACGGTAAGTGGCAGGTAATCCTGGTCCTAATCTCCTTGCTGCCCCGCGGGGCTCGTGGTAACCGATACCCCTGTGAATGGCCCCGAGTCCGATCGAGTTACCCTGAGAGGCCGGGGCTCCTTCCTGCTCCCTTCCTAATGGAATGCGTTCAGGTAAAGGCACCTGGAAGTGGGCCACCGTCTCCTGGGACGGAGCTGCGGAGGGAAAATTCGATTTCCCCGAGCGTGGCTGACGCTGCTGTCTGATTTTCCCTGACGCATCTCACAGGCCGAGGCGGAGGCCTGGTGGCCGGGGCGCACCTGTCTACGGTCACTAAGGCCTGGGGGCGGGGGCGGGGCGGGGCCTCGGGGGCCAGATGCTTCCACTGTGGCTTTGACCTTTCATTCCCGGGTCAGAGCAGCCCTGACTTGTGGAATTTCACTATCGAAATTCTCACTTTCCCACCGAGATTAGGAGCTGCCGGGCTGCCGCTGACGCAAACGGTTAAGGCGCCTGGAGCTCACGGTGGCCGAGTGGCTTGATCCGGCCATTTGCCAGCTTCTCCCTGAATCCTGGTCCCTCTGGCTGGAGAAAGGAAAGGCGGCCCGGCCGAGCGGAAAGGCCTGGGCTGACACGCGGCGGGCCCGCAGGCTCCCGCTCCGCCAGCCACTCGCTCGGGGATAAAGGTCACTCTGAGCTTTGGTGGTTTGAGCTGGTAAAGATTTTTATAAAAACTCACTGTCTTGATTTGTGTCCAAGTACTTTAAAGTTCACGTATTTCTTCTCTGAACTTTGCTGGCTGGAGTCATTTCTCCCACGATCGCCCGGATTGGCGCTGCTCCATCAGACGCCACCGGTTACGGGGTCTGGGCTGAGCCGCGGGCGTTCAGTGGCCTCGCCCCGGGCGCGCTGATTTATCTGACATTTAATAAGGGGCTTCAGACTTCGCAGCCTATCCGAGGGGCGCCGTGCGGGCGTGGGCGCCGGCGAGCCGTGAATCCGAAACCGGCCGCCGCTCGGGAATCTTCCTTGCGGCCCGTCCTTCCTTGCGGCCCGTCCTTTGTTGTGCCCTACGGCTCGGAGGGCCAGGACCCTGTCGCGCCTTCTCTCTTTTCCTGAAATTGTTCAAGGGCGGGTGCTTTAAAATCGCTTCGTCGGTGAGACATTGCGGGGAGGATTCCAAACCCAGCGTTGCCGGAAGCGGAGAAGGTTCTGGAATTGCGAGAAAGGACTGGAAGCTCTGTCGCAGGATGAAGCTCAAGTCAACAGATCATGATCCAGTGCCAGTCCCCTGCCCACCAGGGCCCTGGGCGCGGAGGTGTTGGAGACGAGGGGATGCGCTGGGGGCGGGAGAGTGGACATGGGCATAAATAACTGGGGTCCCAGGTGGCTGAGCTGGGCGCTCGAGTAGGGGTATAAACAGCGCACAGTGGGAGTGCTGGGGGCGGGGAGAGGAGCATTCCCCTCGATTCGCGCCTTTTGGCTGAGACTCGGACGTGCGTGTATTTACGCAGGTGACTGCGTGAGGGATTCTGATGTTTCGTGAAGATACTTCACAGTTTCTTTTGAATATCAAGACTAATGTATTAAATCTATTTCTCCCCTATGGCCAATTCCGTTTTGGGGGCCTTCCTGTGTGTGCTTAGCCTGCGGAGCTCTGGTCTCCATCACAGATGTTTTTACTTAATGAAAGAACACTGGTAGGTGGGGCATTTCAGGAGGAAGAGATTACGTCTTTGCTGTTTTAATCCCCCAACTTCTAGGATTTTCTTCCCTGGGACTTTCGCTGTCATTTTAGGTCTTTATTTATTTGTTTGTTTATGTATTTATTTATTTATTTATTTTAACCCTCACCTGAGGATATTTTTCCCATTGCTTTTCAGAGACAGTGGAAGGGAGAGAGAGAGAGGTAGAAACATCGACGTGAGAGAGACACGTGAAATGGTTGCCTCCCGCTCACGCCCTGACCGGGCCGGGATGGGCTGACACTCTAAGCACTGAGCCAAGCCGGCCAGGGCTTCTTAGGTCTTTAGATTCACAAGGTCAATACATGCCTCAAACTGGATTATTCGCGGCGTCGCGAGCCTCACCAGGAAGGAAAAGACCCCACTCCCTCGGCATGAAGTTTCACACCTGAGCAACATCGGCGAGGCCACTGGGGGTGGGCCTGGGGCTGGGGGGAGACGGTGGGAAGACGACCTTGAAGGAGGCTCGCTTGCTCTCACGGAGCCTGTGTCGCAAGATTAAACAGTTAGCGGGAACCTCTCGCAAGTACCTCGTTTGTAGAATATCCTTCCTAGGAAAATTCTGATTGGTGCATAGCTACTTTAGAAACATACCTTTATTTTCAAGATTGAACATCCCCAACCGCCACGTTGGCCTCAGGGAGACTTATTAGATTTCTGAAGGTAAACCCCTGGCTGTCCGTTTCCCGTTTCTTCCCTGGCCTGTCGCATCTGCTGAGAAAGGCCGTGTCCAGGGAGCACTTGTTCCTTAGATCTTAGTTAGCAGGAGGCTGCCACCTATAGACCCCGGGCCCAACTGCACACTGTTTTTAGGGGCTGAAGCTGTGGATTGTGGCTTTGGGGGGGGGGGGGGGGGATGAATTGTTTACCTCCCAACCCTGAGGGTGCGGATGGTGGGTTGTTAACAGGCTTTCGTGCTTATGAGAGACTTGAGAAGACCTCAGCTTCCCCTCTGCAGGTGGAAAAAAGAGGTCTGCAGAGGTCGGAGGGCTTGTTATCCACTGTCCACCAGAACAGGACGCCAGGACAGAGCTGGGACCCGCACCCACTGGGTGCTCGTGCATCCCAGGCATCTCCGCCTTCTTTCTTTTTTTATTTTTGGTCTTTCAAGTGCTTTTATTTTATTTTTTTATTGAATTTATTGGGATGACATTGGTTAATAAAATTATATAGGTTTCAGGTGTACAATTCTACAGCACATCCTCTGTAAACCGTACGGTGTGTTCACCGTCCGTCCCAAGTCAAGTCTCCTTCCACCTCCATTTACCCCCCCCTTTACCCGCTTCTGCCTCCCACCCCCCCTCTGCAATCGCCGTGCTGTTGCCTGTGGCCCTGATTCTTTCTTTTCTTTCTCTGCTTAACCCCTTCACCCTTCTCCACCTTCTCAGTGCAGGGAAAGCAGGCTGTCGGCAGAGGGGCGCACACCTAGCGAGTGAGTCCCACCCCAGGCCAGTGCCGTGGAAGCCACGTTCCCCCACCGAGCTCTTTCTCCTTCGTAGCTGGTCTTCCTCACAGCAGCCGCTCAAACCCCTTGGTCCTTCAGACAGCAGAATGATGACAGTGATGATGATAATAACAATTGCATAAGCAGGGTTGTTGTTGTGGAGAACAGCATCTGTAAGTCAGATTGTTCCGTAAAATGCCTCTGTGTTTAGCAATCATATTTTACGGAAACAACAATACAGGTATCTGTTTCTAATTAAGGGAAATGGGAGGATGACACAGCTTTAAAAGGGCGCATTATGCAGAAACAGAGGGGTTTGGGTGCCCCCGGCTGCCCTCAAGTTTAAATCTACCGTGTTCCGGCCGAAGATGAAACGCCAGTACCCTGCGGCTCCCAGATGCCAGGCCCCTGACAAAGGCTCACTTGTTCCCTGGGACACGTGCTGGATGCATTTTTCAGAGAGAGGGTTGGAGGGCACCAGTCACCTGCGGCTCCCCTGAAGATGACACAGGTCATGTGACTGTTGTCTCCCCTCCCCCTTTTATGTGCTTTACCTGGTGATTATCCTTTTTCCTGCCTGAAACTGGGCTGAGATGGAACTTGCTAGGGTAGGAACTTGCGAGGGAACACACTCGGTTGGCAGTTTCCAGGTGTGTGCAGGGGTGGCCCTCACCCCTGTGGACAGCCCAGCACAGCTGCTCTTGCCCCCTGAGCCACTCTGTCTTCCCAGCATGGTGACTTCTGAGACACCATGGTGACGGTGTGATGTTGATGATGGTGATGATGGTAATGATGATGATGGTGATGATGATGGTGATGATGATGGTGATGATGGTGATGATGGTGATGATGGTGATGATGATGGTGATGGTGATGATGGTGATGGTGATGATGATGGTGATGATGATGGTGATGATGGTGATGATGGTGATGGTGATGGTGATGGTGGTGATGGTGATGGTGGTGATGGTGATGGTGATGATGGTGATGATGGTGGTGATGGTGGTGATGGTGATGGTGATGACGGTGATGGTGATGGTGTTGATGATGGTGATGGTGGTGATGGTGATAGTGATGATGGTGGTGATGGTGGTGATGGTGATGATGATGGTGATGGTGATGGTGGTGGTGATGGTGGTGATGGTGATGATGGTGGTGATGGTGATGGTGGTGGTGATGGTGGTGATGGTGATGATGGTGGTGATGGTGGTGATGGTGGTGATGGTGATGGTGATGATGGTGATGGTGATGGTGGTGGTGATGATGATGATGATGGTGGTGATGATGATGATGATGATGAAAACATAGGCCCTGTGTTCAGCCCCCTGCATACAGTAGCTCTTTTAATTCTAGGACCTTGGCATCTCGGAAATTCCTGGCATCCTTTCCTGGAGTCATTACTCTTTCACATTTCCCACCAGGCCTGTGTTTCTCAAAGCCTGGTCTTCTATCATCTTGGTCTGTGTTAGAATCACCTGGGGTCTTTTTCAAAATGTGGTTTCCTGGGTCCTACCTATAACCTACGACATCAGTCTCTCTGGAGATAGATCCCAGAAATTTGTCCTTCATCAAGCCCCCAGTGATTCCTAAGCACCCGGAGTATGAGACTGTGCACTTGGGACACCTGGGAGGGTTACTCTGTTTGTAGCTGTGTGCCCAGCCCACAGCCTGGCACAGAACAGGTGATAGTAAACCACTTGTTGCATGAGTGAGTGAATGAATGAATGAATGAGTGATGCTGTTTCCACAAAAGGGGTTCTGTTAGTTTTGAAACTGTCCCCACCCCCACTCCAAGCCACACACCCTCTGCTGGCACACCTAGAGCAGACAGCAGGCGGCATTTCCTCTTGCTCACAGATGCCATCTCTCCCTGTCACCTCCCTGAGATTTGTTCCTCACGTCTTCACCCCTTTGACGGGGACCTGAGTCATTATTCTTTGCTCCATTAAATGCCTACATTTGTGGAGAACGCAGGGGGCCTTGGGGACCTCAGGCAGGCCTTGGCTCTCTTCATTTCTACCAGTTTGGAGGGCCCTGTCTCCTGACCCAGGTGACCTCACCGTTTTTCTCCGAAAATAAAAATTGTCCACAGCTGACCTCTCCACCTCCTCGGCCACCTGCCTGAGGTCGCTTTTGTCCAGCAGGTCGGCTCTTTCCTACTCCCACGCTCCGGTCCCCAAAAGAACCACTTCGCCATTTGAGGCGTTTCACCTGCTCTTTCCCCTGCAGCAGCGTTAGCCAGGCCTCAGAGCCCTGTTTTTCTCTTTCTCTCTCTTATCTCTTCTCCTCTCTCCCTCCCTCGGCACTTCTCTGACTTGGGGGATCCAGCAATGACGGGCCAGCTGTGCCTGGCTTTCGAAGCCCCCATCACACTGGCTGAGACACAGAGCCCACGGTCTGTCTGCGGGCCGCCGGCTTCTGCGTGGGGGGCCCTTTCCCCCGCACCCCGTGGTTTCACGGGCAGAGATCGCTTCATCTCCTTCCCGCCGTGTGGCTCTGGGCTGCCCCAGTTCTTTATGTCCCGTGTGAGTTTAACACCAGAGTGCCGGAGATTTCTCACTGCATTAACTTTACAGCGCCGTCCCCTAAAACCGAGCCAAATGGGCAGGCCTCGGCTCTGCTTTATGGGAGCCCAGCCATTGTACAAGAAAAACTGGCTGTTTAAAAGATAGTTAAACATCGTATAAATTACCCACGTCTTTGTTACTGAGGCCTTCTGAGAACACGTCACTGGACGTCCCCTGCCCACCCTGCAGACCTGCTCCCCATGACTACTGACTTGTGTCTGGTGACAGGGCAGGGCCAGCTTCCCCCCCGTAGGCAGCGAGTCACCCAGCAACTATTTTTAAAACTTTTTCAGTCCATTTATATGTGTTAATATGTCTAATAAACGGCACTGCGGAAGTGAGCATTCATGCGTCATACAGATTGGAGATGACTAATTCCTTCAACAATTTTATAATTTCAAATGCGGCCTCTTCCAGGAAGCCTGCTGGCCGGGCCAGAATGCTGCTCTCTGTGGGTCTCCATGGTGCCTCCAGCCCTGGCCTTGCTCAGTTCTACAGGCACCAATGTGGCTGTCCTGGCATCACCCCCTTTCTGACCAAGCCATGGACTTCCCACAGCTCCCTGTTCTGGGCATCACCTGGGCAGGTGGGCTCTTCAAGGGCAGGCAAGGTCTCCATGGTCAGGTTTGCCCTGAGACCGGCGCAAGCCCAGGAGCTGCAGCCTCACAGGCAGCAAAGATGGGGCAGGGCATTCGAGTTCTCCAGGGGGTCCAGGGCATCAGGCTCCTGCCCGGATAAACCTCAACTCAGAACCCCTCTAAGGCCTGAGTCTTCGCCCCAACAAGGGAAGAAAACTCGCGTTCACACAGTCAGGGGCTCATGTCAGGACCTCGCTGTGCCCTGGGAATCCTGGGCGCGTGGGCTTGTCTTAGTCACAACCCCAGCCCCTGGCCCCACCAGGAACCGCCTGCTTCTTAAGTCCCTAAATCAGGCCCCTGCGGGTCCAGCCAGGCTGGGGGTTAACTCGGGACTCGGGAAGCCGCCCCAGCAGGGCCCCTGATGAAGGGATCAGTCAGGGGTTCATAAAGTATCCTCTTAGCTGCCAAAGCCCCTCCCTGCCCCGAGCGGTGGAATGGAGGCGAAGTTTCCAAGACAAGCCTGCGATCGCGGCTGTCACCAAACAATGCCACAGTTCTTTTCTTCTCTTAAATTCTGCGGATCACTCCCTGTAAGAGGGCAATTTGTCTGTCAGGCGGGCAAAACAGGGCCGCTCCCTGCCCTCATTAAGCTGACAGCGCGGTTATTAGCCGAAAACGGAGCCCGCCCGCCATGAGGCCGGCCACTGTTCCTCGGCGAGCGCCGGGGAGATATTCGCAGTAATTAATTTGATAAATATATTAATTATGAATTGAGTTGACAGTACAATCAGATTGTCAGGCGTCCAGACAGCCTCTCGTGATAAAGCCCGGTGATGAAGTGGTTGGGTTTCAGGCCTGTCATCCGCGGGCCGCCCCTGTCACCCGCCTGCCCATTCACTCTGTAATTTCCTGCGCATTGTAATTAAACGGTAGCCCTCGGATTGGAAGCGACTCCTCAAACTTAATCTCTCTCTCCGGGCCTGGTGGGAGATGGGGACAATAAAGCCCTTTGTTTCAGGGACGCTCCGCGTTAAGACGCAGCTTTGCTTCCCCCACTCCTCTAAGTGCACCTCTCTGGTCTTGAAAAGCCGCGAGCAGGACAAGGCCAGATGGGGGAGTCAGAGCCTGTGGGAGTCAGGCTAGGGGCGGGGGGGCCAGGTGGCCAGGGCTGGGGGGCGGCTGCAAGTCCCCCTCCGCTGTCCTCTGGCTCTGCCACCGTGGGCAGGTCGCTGGGCTTGTTTCTTTAGCCAGAAAAAAGTGAAGATTGGCGCCCTGGCCGGTGCTGCTCAGTGGTTAGAGCGCTGGCCGGTGCACCAAAGGGTCTCGGGTTCCCTTCCCAGTCAAGGGCACCCATGTACCTGGGTTGCAGGTTTGATCTCTGGCCCCGGTTGGGAGGCAACCAATGGATCTCTCTCTCCCCCCCCCCCCCCGTTCCACTCTCTCTTAAAAAAAAAAAAAAGTCAATGGAAAAAATATCCTTGGGTGAAGATTTTTAAAAAAAGGTAAAGATTGGCCAAAATGGTCACTCAGCCCCTTCTACCCCCCTAAAAAATTCTGGGATTGCGGGGACCGAGCCACTCTGCCGGCTCCTGCCCTCCGAGTCCTGGGGGGAAGGAGCCCTGTCAGCCGTGTTTCCGCAGACGGGTCATTCAGGGAGTCCCGTGCCAGCACGTTTTTCTCCCTTTTGATGAAATTAATTATGAACACTGCCCGGGGTCATTTGACTCCGGAGATACATGTCAAGATAAAATATTTCAGAAACACTTACATTTAATAATTTAATATGGTGGTTCGCATTTGGGCGCAACAAAGGGAATTATTGGTAATTGCAAATCTTAAAGAGGCAGAAGGAAGCCCGGCGAAGCGGGGGGACCACGGGACAACGTGAGGAAGGTCGCCAGAGGTTCCTGTTCTCAAGCCTCGAGGCCCCATTTTGGGATGAGAAGCGATGCTGTTTGTGTGCCTTGTAAGGAAATGAACCAGAGAAACCTTCTGAGGGGGTGGTACCGAGTCCCCCTGGGAGGGGGCCCCCAGCAAGACACGGGGAGGGGGCTAGTTGGTCCCAGGGGTAGTTGTCCTCAGCGTTGGAGTCATGGAAAGTCTGTGGTCTGAGACCCAGAGAGGCCAAGGGCTGTCCCAGGCCACACAGCTAAGGACCAAGACCCCAGAGAAGCTCAGCCTCCCAGGCAGTGCCCCGGACCGTGGGTCTCCGTGGAAACAACAGCAGCTTTGGGTGAGGAAGGCCTACGTTCCAAATCCAGCTGCCACTCGCCACCCAGGCCTCAGTTTCTTTGTCTGCGAAATGGGCTAGTGAACTACCTACCTCAGATCTGACGTGACGAGTAAGCGAAATAATGTAGGTGAGGTGCTTTTCAGAGCAGCTGACCACGGTGGGAGCCGAGCAGTTGTCAGCTGTGCACACACCCGGTGTCGGTTAATATCTGCGTGCAGCCCTGGCCGGTGTCCTCGGCGGTTAGAGCCCGTGACCACCGGTATGCGGGTTCCCCTCGGCCCTGGTAGGGGCTCACTCGGGAGGCAACCAACCGATACGCCGCTCTCACATAGATGTTTCTCTCTCTCTCTGTCTCTGTCTAGCCCTTTCCCTTCCATTCTCTCTAAAAATCAATGGAAAAGGCGTCCTTGAGCGAGGATCACCCTCCCCCACGATATTTTTGGCATAAATGCGTGAACGAACGAGCGGATGAACGAACGCCTGGCGTTGAGGTCGGAGCCCCGCCTTCGCCCTGAGCCTCTTTCGGCTGCTCCCCCTTCACGACCACGCACGTGACCGTGAGGCCTAGAGCTGGGCCACACTGAAACCCCGCTTCCTTTGGCAACACGAACATCCTGCTGGAAGACTCTGTTTTTGTCTGTCACCTGGAGCTCACGGGCCCCACTGTGAGCCGAGAATGGGGGCCACAGCAGTGAGGGTGGGTGCTCAGGTCCCCTCGTCGAGGGGCCCCGTTAGGGTTTCCGCCGGCTGGGTCGCAGCCACCGAGGTCCCAGCGCAGGAAAAGCACCTTGAGGATACAAATGTCCTTTGCGTGCACCAGAGGCAGAGCCGACAAGTCTGTGCAAGTCCCTGCAACCAAGACGTGAAGACGGAACACGAAGCAGGAAATGACCGCTTGCCGTGGAGGTTCGTCGCCGCTCTTGTCTTTTCATGAACAAACGCTCCCTTATATTCCACCCCCAAAAAGTCCCAGTTTGCTGTCCTTTACGTAACTTTTCAAAGAAAGCTTAAGTGCTATGTGCACAACCAGCGCCCTTGTCAGATCACACTTGAATCTATATGTTAACATGGTCCATTATATTTCAAAGAGGAGATGTGATTGCTCTTGGGGAAAAAAACCCAGTTAAACCAAAGACGGGGCATTGTCTGCTCTCCACCCCCCCAAACGCCCTCGTCAGAGCCAGCCGCCTGCCGGTGACTAAATCCCCGACGATGAACCGTAAGCTCCTTCGCCGTGTACCAGGAGCGACTGGTAAGTGGACGCAAATTGACTTTGGAGAGGATGCTAAGTGATAATCCGTCCAGGCTCCCAGTGAAGAGAATATACCTCTCTGAGGACATTTTCAACTTGGGTTTGAACTTGCTGATTTTTTAGAGACCGAGTGGAAACTGTGGCGCTTTTGTGTGTCCGTCAGATGTCTGCGCTCAGCGCCGAGGGAGGAATGATAAATATGCAGAGCTCTTTGATGTGAGTGCCGGGCGGCCTCCGAGGGGGCCGGGAGCAGGCAGTTGACACTGGTTTTCATCCCTGGGCAGGGATCGAACGGATGCTTCAAAATGAACGGCGCCTGTGGAGCAAGTGCCCGGTGCCCGATTGTGTCCCGGAGCTCGCTCCCCCCCACCAGCTCGAGGGCCCCGGCTCGGAGCTCCGCCTGGCAGGAGAGCGGGAGCGTGGGCAGGGGATGAAAGGCGGGGACGCGCTTTGTTTTATCCCGTGTGCCAGGGACCCTCTTTGATGGGCCCAGGCAACGGTCACTGAAGGTCGCACGTGAAACGTAGGCTAATCTTCAGCAGGCAGCTACTTGAAAGGGGAAAGTCTCCAGAAATGAATAGATAGCTCCACCTGGCTCAGCTATCCGCCCCCCGGGGCCTCAGTTTCCCCACCTGTAAGACGAGGGGGTGGGCTAGATGGTGTCTAAGATGCTATAGTTCTTTGCCACTGTTCTTTTCGTTTTTCATGGACCCTTAAAACAGTGTGGTGGGCCCTGTGCCCAATGAATCGTTGCCCCCGCTCCCTGGGCTCCCTAAGAAGCACCCCCGTCGTTCCCAGTAACTGAAACCAGCTCCGCACCGGCCAGAGGGCCGAGGAGACGGGAACCGTGAGCTCTGCTGGGCTGCGTTCCGTGGACTGTCTAGGAAGGGAGGCTGGGGCCATCGCGGCACCACAGCCCAGCCCAGCAGCCCAGCCCGGACAGCCAGCCTGACGCAACGGGACAGACAGTGTGTGTCCTCTGGGGTCAGAAAGACCCGGGCTCTCGTCTCTCCCAACAAACACTCTTCCGACCTGAACGGCCAAGGGCGAGTTGTGTAGCCTCCTCCTCAGTTTTCTAATCTGTGAAATGGGACTAACGCCACCTTGACCACAGGTCTCCCGAGGCGGGGCACGGCGCTGGATGAGAGGGAGCCACTGAGGAACACGACACGCACGGGGACCACAGAGTCCGCGTTTCCCCGCGGCCTCGCCGCTCCTCTGTTCCTGCAGCCCGGGAAGGGCAGTCACACCTCGCAGGCCACATGGTCCAAATCTGCCTCAGGAATTGAGGGCCCGGTAACTGCCCGCTGGGGTGGACGACAAAGCTGAGACCAGGGGATTTTTGCTTTTCTTTGTTTAACAAGAGGTTTTCCAGGCACCTCCACTGGAAACGACTGCGTGGGGAATAGAGGCGCGGGGGCCCTGGGGGTCCTTTCTGGTGGCTCGCTGCCAACAAACTTCTCGTGAGCCGGCCGAGCTCAGCCCTTCAGACGCTATCTGCGCCTCAGCCCCGGATCGAATCAACGCGGGTGCTGAAGGCTCCTGCAATTTCATGTGGACACAGCGTCTCAAATTAATGTTTTCTTTACTTCAAAGGCCTCCTGCGCCTTTGGCTGAGTGTTCTGGCCGGAGGGCCCGGGGAGTGACCCGGCCAGAGGGCCCCGCTACGTGGGGACGAAAGCCCCCCGCACACATCAATCACTAAGAAATATCTCACCCGGCGGCATTCGTCCACCAAAAAGGTTTTACACCAGTTGAGCACCAAAATCAATCCTGAAGTGCAGCATATCACAGCCCATGAATTACCCGCGTCTGGTCACAGGAGCGAGGGGCAGGGCAGAGGTGAGACGGGCGGCATCCTCCCCGAGCTGGCCCCCAGGTCAGTGCCAGCAGCCGTGTCCCCCAGGTGACTAACTCCCGCCTGCCCCCGGCCCAGGAGGAAGGCGAGGGGAGTGGACCAGGATCCCAGGGCGGGGCCGAGCGCGGGCTCCGACCTCACAGCGAGCGCCGACGTGCCCACGGAGGCCTGCGGTCTCGCAGCGCCCGCACCGCCCCCTCTGCCTCCCTGTGCTCCTGCCTGACTCCCGCTTTACACCAAGGGTGGTGCCCTCTCCCCGCTCCAGGGATGGAGCAGTGAATACAAATCTGCCTTTATGGGGCCCATCGCCCCCCTCCCCCCCACACCCCTGTGCTCAGGCTGCACCAGGAGCCCCCTCCAAACCCGGGGAGCCCTCTGCCCCTCCCGACCTCTGCACCGGCCGACCCCTTGCCTGGGCCACCTTCCCCCTCCCTCATTGACTTTTTTCACCTGGCGAACTCCTAAGTATCCTTCTGAGGCCCAGTTCAAAAACCCCTTCCTGTGTGCCCCAGAAGCACGCCCCTCGGGCTGTGCACACGATCAGGCCCTCACCACGGGTTTGTGACTTGTCACTTGGAAGCCAGCCTCCCCGCTGTGACGGCGGCTGGGGGAAGGGGGGGCTGTGCCTTAAGCCATCTGTACTCCCTGTGCCCAGCAGAGTCTTGCGCGTAGTGGCCTTTTTATCTACGTTATCGTCGAACTGAATATCCTACTGCACACCCAGCCCTCTAACCCCACCTCCTCTGCTCCGGAGTGAAACCACATTCCAACCCAGTGTGTACACGGGTCAGCGACCGGTTATCAACAATGTGCTGGGCCTCTGGGGGGACAGTGAAGGGTGGAGAGTTAAGAAGGAAAGAGGACCCAGAGCCTGGGCCCACACGTAGGGGCACCTTCCCCAGGCTGCGTGCTCCCTGCCGCCTGCAGAGCCGAGGCCACTGGGAGGTGGCAGCTGCCCCTGGTCTGTTAGAAACCCCGGGAGCACCGTCTCCACCGCCATGTGGTCCTGGCGCCTGTCAGCATCCCCTCCAATGGCTCACGGGTGGTGCTCCCACCTGGAAGAATTTGAAAACTCTTAATTGATTAAGTGAAACCAGCTGGCGATCGGGGCGCAGCCAGGTGCTGAGTGGTGACCCAGCCCTGCGATGCCAGAGGCAGGAGGGAGAGATCTGATCTTTCCACCCGCGGCTCCCGTGGCCTTGAGGACTGCGCCGTGTCTCAGGATTCCATGTCCTGCTACTTGCCCGCACGTGTCTTCGGAAACTGAGTCGTCCTCAAAGGCTGAATGGGGACCTTGCTGCTTCTAGGGGTCTCCGTAATCTCAGAGAAGGCCCAGGGTTTCTAGCTGGCTTTGGATGCCACGTGGGCATGTTTGCCACTGAGGATCACACAGGTTGTGGGGGTCCCTGGGCAGGTGTACACCCTGGAAACCCCGAGGAGGGGAGAAGTTGATGTTATGTTGGCTGGAAGAAGCAATGGGGTCGCTACACTGACTGCCTCCTGTGTGTCTGTGACGGGCCTCCGTTCAAATCAGGACCCTGCCTCTGTGACCTTGGCCAAACTGTTTAACCTTCAGCTTCTCTGGGGCTTTTCCCCACTTGTAAAGAAAGGACCTGAAAACTGCAGTGTGGACAGTGTAGGGTCCAGGGTTGAGATGGGTTACAGGCCCCACCAGCAGTAGGGTCGATAAATAGCATTTAAAAAGCTGTGGACAGGACCCTCAGGTGGGTCCCTGGAGAGCGGGTCAGATGGCCCTTCACCTGCAAGGTTCGGAAGCTGCAGGGCGAGGCAGGGGGAACGTCCCTGAGGAGGGGCCGAGCCCCGGCGAGGCAGCTCCTTTGGCGGAGGGCAAATCCAGGACAGGCCTGGGCTGGGAGCCGTCAGCAGCCAGCACTCTGGGCGGCTGGGGGTGAGTGTTTTGGTCCTGAGGGGTGTCTGGAGGGCACACCAGTGTCCACTCCCGCACGGGAGGCCAGCGGGACAGGCTGGAGCAGTCACAGGGAAGCCGCTCCTCTCGGGGTGGGGGTGGGGGGGCGACCGCCTCCTCTGTGGCCTGGGCGGCTGGAGGGAATCAGCAGAAGCCTCGCCATGGGGAACAGGGGGCTGCCCCAGAGCTGCCCCCCACCGGCCGCTCCTGCCTCATCGGCGTCCACCCAGCCCCCCCGCACGCCCGAGCGTCGCCCCCTCTCCTCCCGCCTGGCTTTATTCTCGCTTGTGACTTTTTATTTCCTTGAGAGGCTCAAACACAGCAGAACATCAAATAGCCAAGTGCTGCTTCTCAAAGAGAAGCGGAGAATCCCAGAAAGCCCTGGAAATTGCATTTGCTCAGTCACAGGCCCCTTTGCACCGGGTGGTCAGAGCAGGGGGGAGAGTGACCCGGAGCTAAGGCGACGGGCGCACAAAGCCAGCCCGGCTGCCCCCCCAGCGCCGCCTGCAGTGCCCAGGCTGCCGGCAGGTTCCCTCGCTGCCTGACAGGGTCTCTCTCTCTGCCCCTGACATGTAGAAATTGGGACCCTTCTGTCCAGCCACTCGGGGACCCGGGAGCTCCTGGCTCCAGGCAGGCCTGCCCGGGCGATACCGCAGGCCCAAGGCCCTGCTTGGCAGGGAGTGGACAGAGAAGCCCACTAACTCACACGCTAATTAAACAAATCTCCGAATCCGCCCGGAGACAGGCCACAGTTCCTGGCCCCGCCCGAGGCCCAGGAACCCAGGACGAATTTTACAAATAAGAATGGATCCATTGTTAGCTCTGCTTTTATGGGGCCGAAGTCCAAGGTATTTCGGGATCACACGAAGCCTGAACTGGGAGGTATTGCCGTTTCTCCTTCCAGGTGCCATTGGATTAGTATTTAGCAACGTCTACGAAGCTACAAAATAGCATGTGGTCCATTTTTGTAAACACAGGTGTGCGGTTGGCTGAGCCCGTGCGCACGTGAAATAGTCTGGGGAGAGAGTTTTCCCCTAACGATGAGATTTCTGGTGTTTCTCTTTTTTTAAAAAAAAAAAACACACACAAAAAATATTGATTCAGAGAGAGGAAGGGAGAGGGAGAGGGAGGTTTAAAACATCAGCGATGAGAGAGTCGTCACCGATCGGCTGCCTCCTGCGCGCCCCTGAATGGGGATTGAGTCCGAAACCCGGGCGTGTGCCCTGACCGGGAATCAAGCGGCGAGCTCCTGGATCCTGGGTCGAGGCTCAACCGCTGAGCCACGCCGGCCAGGCTGGCGGTTCTCTTCTTACTCATCCATCTCTTCCTCATTTGTCTGTAACACATGTATGCAGGGGTCCCCCTAAAATGTGCGCCCTGTAACAGCTGAGAGCTCAGTGTTGAAAATGAAATGTATTTCAATCAGCACTGCCTTTATCGTCAGAGTGTGTGCATACATTTTGGGGGATACCCTATGTGTCTTATGTAATTAAGAAATGAAGTTGTAAAAAGGGGCAGAGGGGAGGGAGGCGGTTTTTCGTGTCCGGAGCCCTGCCTCCCATCACTAGGTCCCCGGCCTGCAGCACAGGGAGGCCGAGTCTGTCTGTGATGGGGGCAGAGTGGCAAAGGGCAAAGGACGTCCTAGTTTGACCTGTAAACCTCCCAATGAAGCCCGGAGGTGCTCTCGTGTCCTCTCCGAAACTGTACTTGCTTTGAGCCCCCCTCGGACTCGGGTTCTTCTGGGGAACTCAGTGACTCGCACAGTCAGGACAGCCGCTCATCCTCCGTGGTCATTCGGGGGGATCCGAGCGCTGGGGACAGGACCGGTGCCTGCTGGGTGCCCCTGGCTCACTGACATTCACCGGGACCCAGGCCTGAGCCCGGAGCAGGCGTCCTCTGGAAGACGCACGTGTGCCTCCTGCTTGGGGCACCGAGCTGGGCGGCGCCGGAGCGGCCGGCGGAGGCGATGACAGTGCTCGCTATCTGCAGATCTGCCGGTGGCTAAGGTTGTGTGGTTTGCAATTAGACGGCAGGTCCAGGGCCCTGGGAGATCATTTCCTTCAGCAGGTTATCATTTGGGCAAAATCAAGGGCTTGTCAGGCTCAGCTCGCTGGCTCTGCCTGCCCCCTCTGCCCCCGCCTGCTCCCGCCCTGACCGCCCGGGCACCTCCGAGCCCCAGGGACACGGACGCCCGCTCCCCAGGGGACTTTGGCTGTGGGTGTTCTCCCAGGACACTGTTATCCCGTGGTCCTTCCCTGGGGAAACTGCCCTC
This sequence comes from Miniopterus natalensis, assembly GCF_054644295.1. Taxonomy (NCBI): domain Eukaryota; kingdom Metazoa; phylum Chordata; class Mammalia; order Chiroptera; family Miniopteridae; genus Miniopterus; species Miniopterus natalensis. The sequence goes on along the minus strand of NC_142094.1, from coordinate 58,132,973 downwards.
ACCCGCCCGGTTCTCCACCCCCAGTCGTCCAGGACCCCCTACGTCTTCCTCTTGACACGCGTCACAATTTGTGATTAATTTATTTGTGGCTGTGAGTCGCTGTTCCATTCACTAGAATATGGGACTAGTGTCTGTTGACATCTTAAAAAGAAAGGGGGGTGATTTTCAACCTTTCTCTACCCTGCTGCCTGAAATTTTGAGCTAGGGCCAGAGGAGTGGGTGGCGGAGCCGGGTCTCTGCAGACACTGAGCTGCCCATGGCCGGGCCCCGGACGCTCACCTCCGGGTTTATGAGATTCATGATCCCAACAGAGCGCTCCATTGACTTAGGTCTTTAACTTCCCTCAGCAATGGTGTCCGTGTGTGGGTCTTGCATACCTTTCATATTTTTCGCTAAATATTTCATGTTTCTGTGCTATAGATAAATGCTATTTTTACATTTCAACTTTAAAATTTTCATTGCCAGGGTATAGAAAGACAGTTGAAGTTTGTGATTTGGTCTTGTCAACTCCCTTTTAGTGCTAGTAGCATTTTTATAAATTCAATAGGATTTTTTATGCGGACAATCATGTTCTTTGCAAATAAAGGCGGTTTTCCTTATTTCTTTCCACTTGGATTCATTTTCATTCTTTTTCTTGCCTTATTACCTTGTTTAGAACCTCGGTCTCCTCATGAGAAAAAGCTTCCGGCAGTGAAGCCACCTGATTTTGGAGATTTATTTGTGTGAAGGTTTTAGCTAAAAATTTAAATTCTTTTATGTGTATAAAACTATTCGTTATATAGATTTTTCCTTGTGTGAGGCTTGGTAGTTTCTGTCTTTCAAGGAATTTTCCATTTCACATAAGTTGTTGACTATATTGGCCTAGAGTTGTTCATAATTACCCTTTTTATATCGGCAGCATGTGTAATCCTATTACCGCTCTCATCCCTGATAGTGGCAATATGTCTCCTCTGTTTTCTTCTTGGTTGACCTGGCCAGAGGTTCATCATTTTATTGATCTTCTCAAAGAACCAGCTTTGGTTTCATTGATTTTTCTACCTGGTGTTTTGTTTTCTTCTTCATTGGTTCCTGCTTTGATCTTTACAATTTCCCTCCTTCTGCTTGCTGTGAGTTTATTTTGCTCTTTTTCCAGTTTCTTAAGATGGAGCTGAAGTTATCAACTTTAGAACTATTTTTTTCCCCCAACACAAGCATGTTAGTACTATGAAATTTCCTCTAAGTACTGCTTTATCTCTATCCCACAAATTTTGGTAGGTCTTATTTTCATTTCATTTCTATTTCATTTATTTTGAAATATGCTTTAATTTTCTTTTTGATATTTTCTTTGACCCCTGGGTTACCTAGAAGTATATTATTAGTTTGGGGATTTAGGAGATAGTTTCCTTTTGTTGATTTTTAGCTGAATACCATCGTGATTAGATAATACATTATGTATAATATGAATCTTCTAAAATTTATTGACACTCTTTTAATGGCCCAGAATAAATGTTCTGTGTGCACTTGAAAAAAAAGTGCATTCTGCTGTTGTTGGGTAGAGTATTTTATTAATGTCAATAGGTCAGGTTGATTGACAGTCTTGCTCAAGTGTTCTGTATCCTTAATGAGTTTCTGTTCTGTTATTGAGAGATGCATGTTAAACCCCCAATATAATTGTGGCTTTGTCTATTTTTCCTTGTAATTTTTATCAGTTTTTGCTTTATGTATTTTAAAAATCTGCTATGAAGATAACCATTTACTATTGTTATGGCCTTTTGACTCATCTAGTCCTTAATCATTACAAAGAAACCTTCTTTATCCCTGGTAAGAGTCTTTGCTCTGAAATCTACTTTGTCTAATATTAGTATAGTCACTCCAGGTTTTTTCTTGTTGATTAATGTTAACATGGTCTATCTTTTTCCATCCTTTTATTGTTACCTTATTTGTGTTTTTGTATTTAAAAGAGGTTTCTTGTAGGCAGCACAGAATTGGGTCTTCCTATTTTACCCAATTTCCCACTGTCTGCCTTTTAATTAGGGTGTTTACATCATTTTAATTTAATGTAATTATTGATATTATTGGATTTAAACCTACTATTTTGCTATTTATTTATCCTGCCTGTTATTTAATTTTTGTTTCCTTTTTTTCTGTCTTTATTTGAATGAATTGTGTTTGTTATGATTTTATTGTAGCTTTTTATTGACTTATTAGCTATAACTCTTTGTTGTGTTATTTTTGGTAGGTGACCTATGATATACATTTTTAATTTGTGACATTTTGTCTTCAAGAGATCTTATACCACCGCCTGTGCTTAACGAGGACTTTATAAAACTATATTTTTGTTTTGTCCTCTTGACCTTTACGCTGTTGGTCAGTTACTGATTTGCACATATGTTATAAATTACAGAGAACACTGCTATGAGTTTTGCTTTAAACAGTTGATATCTTTTAGAGATACTTAAATAATAAGGAAACTTCCTATGCTCCAATCTCAGTCCTCTATCCCTTTGTGTTTAGGTATGTTCACATCTGGCATCACTTCTCTCCAGCTTCAGTGGCTTCCTGGGATGTTCCTTACAGTTCAGGTATGTTGGTGATGAATCCGTTCAGCTTTTGTATGTCTTCAAAAGTATTTTATTTTGCTTTAATTTTTAAAATATATTTGTTGGACACAGAATGCTAGGTTGCCAATTTTTAATTTCAGTGCTTTAAAGATGTTGCTCCACTGTCTCTTAGCTTGCATTGTTTCCAAAGAGAAATATGCTGTCACCCCACCTTTGTTCTTCCATGGGTTTTGTGGATTTTGCCCCCTCTTGATATTTTTAAAATTTCTATTTATCGATCATTTTAAGCAATTTGAGCATTATATGATTTGTTTGGAGTTTTATTTATGTTTCTTGAGTTTATGGCTCTTTGAACTTCTAATATATGTGAATTCATAGTTTTAATCAAATTTTGAAAATATTTGGACACTATTACTTCAAATATTTTTGGTGCCCTTTCTCTTTTCCTTCAGGGATTCCAATAACCTCTATATTTGGTCCCTTGACATTGTTCCACGGTTCACTTATGCTCTGTTTATTTAAATTTTTTTCACCTGAGTTTCATTTAGAATAATTTCTATTGACATGTCTTCAAATTCACTCTTCTTTTCAGAAATGCCTAATCTTGCAAAGAGTTTTTGATGTAATAAAATTCTAAGGTTTTATTGTTAAATTTAAAAGCAAAATATAAAATGTTATATATAGTATGATCATGAGTATATTTAAAGTGTGCCCAGAAGAATATTAGAAGAAAATACACACTTGTGAACAATGGATTTACCAGGTTGGTAGGATTTACGAATTCTTATTATCTTCTCTATAATTTCCATAACTTTAATAATAAGCAAGTGTTGTTTTACAACTAATTAATATAAGAATGAAGGAATATAAAATACTAACAAAATTGATATATCATTTATTGACTATCCAATTAGTAAATATTAAAAATAAAATGAGAATGCCCAGAATTAATGAAATACAATTAAAAGTGTATTCTTGTTCGGCCCTCCTAGGGGTGGGGTGAGGGGTGAGGACTGTAGGACCTTCTTCAAGACCCATTAACATTGGCCTTATGACAGGGGTTGCTGGTGTTTCAGATGGGGATGCTCAGCCTCCCAATGACAACATGTGTGCCTGTATATCCGAACTTCCTTCTGTTTATGTATTTATGTCGACATGGTCAGGAGCAGCTTTGTGCACATCCATTGATTTGCAAATTGGATCATTGCAAATCATTGATGGCTAGAACTATTTAAAGGAATCCTGAGGTTAATCTCACTATTATGCAAATATTCTCTTGCTGTTCCTCTTTTATAGTTTTTGTTTTGTTTTTAAATATATCTTTATTGATTTCAGAGAGAGGAAGGGAGAGGGAGAGAGAGAGATAGAAACATGAATGATGAGAGTCATTGATCAGCTGCCTCCTGCACACCCCCAACTTGGGATTGAGCCCGAAACCCGGGCATATGCCCTGACTGTGAATCAAACCTTGATCTCTTGGATCCTAGGTCAACACTCGACCACTGAGCCACACCTGCTCTTTTATAGTTTTAATTCTTTTTTGCCCATTAATGTTTTTATTCTCTTGTTGAAGTGAGACCCACCTGCATTTTATTCCCTATTTACTCTGTCCTGAGTTTAGCTCTGCCTCTGTCACTAACAGGATGTGTGACCCTTGGGCGAGTTTGTATCTTTCTCTAGGTCTCTCTTGTCACAGGAGAGAATTAGCCCTATATCAGTGGTTCTCGAGGTTCCCTGTATATCAGAATCCCCTGCAGGAGGACTGCTGGCTCTGCCCTCTGAGTTTCTGATTCCGCTGGTCTAGGATGGGCCTTGAGATTCTGCATTGCTGACAAGTCCCCAGAAATGTTTGTGCTGCTAGTGCAGAGACCATGCTCTGTGAACCACTGACCTAGACCTCTGAGGTTAGAATGAGCTGTGTGATAATAAACTTAACACAGAGGGAATGCTTACTGCTGAAATGTGCTTGTAATCAGGGGATAGTGAAAGGAGGAATTCTGCAAGTTGGCTTGATACAAAACCCACACATTTCTACAGGAAAGAAGGTAGAAAACATTACCTCTTAAAAATTCACAGGGATTCCATACAGAGTATAGGCAAATCCACATAAGAATAACCCATCGTATTCAAACTCTGGCACTTACATAGTTTTAAAAGCTGTGCTAGAAACACATGGCTCCTTCCAACCTAATGGACCTGAAGCCCATCACTTCTCTGCTGGCCCCTAACCGAGTCCTTCGTCAGCGCTGTTTCCACGGCGAGAAGTAGTCAGTCCTGACATTGGATTACCCTCCCCAGGGTATGTCGTTTGTCCTGAAATGTAACTCTTTGCACTTGGCTTTTATTGGACAGGGATGCTGTGTTCTTTTAAACCAGATCGCTTTTAATTTTTTTTTAACCTGTGTGACACAGGATGCCTGATATAGAAGCCATTTCTTTCATGCCTTTAATCTCCTCCGAGGTCGAAAGTAGTATTTGCTGAAATAAAAGTACACCTTGGCAGAAACGTGATGCTAATCCTCTTAGTTTTAATGGTTTGGAAATGGTTGGAATAAGAAGGTAAACATTGTAGCTGATTAATAGGAAGGAAGTCAATTGTCCATGTAGCCACTGCTATAGGCCTACTGTACAATAGGGCTTTATTTTTGTAAACCCCCAAACAGGGCCCCTCCCCGTTCCAATGTTCTTACTTGAAAAGCGATCTACTAGCCCCGCGTGGTTCGAAGTGTTTGATTCCATTACCCCAAAAAGCAAACGGTGCACATTTCAAATTGACGGCAGACAAATCCCACTGATAGCTGGTGTCACGTCAATGGCTTATCGGGTCTTTTTTATTGAAAATAGTCGGATATAATGAGGTGCTTCACATTTAAAAGTCTTAAATCTTTGAAAGCTCCAGGCCTAGATGGTTTTGATATTGGTTATTAAACTTGTGCTGGGAGAGAAGCGGGGGGGTGGAGGCGGAGAGGAGAGGCAGATCCGCGGGCACGGTTAACCCCATAGCTGCCATCCTGGACACTGTGTTTGCCCACAGCGGTTTCTGCCCACATCTCCCAGAGAGGACTTTGAAAGAGGGACTCAGGGTGCCCATCTAGTGTCCGCTGCCCAGAGACGGTGCCCAGTGAATGTTGGTTACAATGTCCACTCCTCACGTCTCCCGTCGGGAAGATGGATAGCATAAAGCTGTGACCTGGGAGAGGTGGAGTTTCAGAGCCAACAGCCACAGCAAACCCGGTGGACACCGGTGTTTAGCGATGTGTTTAACACTGTTCCTGGTTTGTCTCATTTACTTCTCCCAACCTTCCTGGGGGGGGGGGCGGCAAAGGTGCTATTATCACCTCTGTTTTACATACAGAGAGCCCCAGGCTTAGAGGTGCCATGACCTGCCCAAGGTCACACAGCTGGAGCTCGGATGCAAACCCAAGAGGGTCCTCTTGGCCAAACCTAAACCCACCCCAGGGCAAGGTGGCCCTAAGCACTTTCTAAGCTGCCTACAGATGGTGGGGGGAAGCCCCCGGGGGTCCACAGTGTGTCCCCAGCTCATTTTCGGTGTAAACCTGGTCTCTGAGAGGCTCCGCCCTCCCCAGCTCTGTGTGCAGACCCAAGGAGACCCAGGTGGGGCCACGGTGCCACTGAGGCAGGGTCCGGGACTCTCCGTGAGTCTTCCTTGTGGGCAGCCCAGGCGCCGCCCTGACCAGAGAGCACGGGAGACTCTCCCACCACCGAATCGATAGCCCCGTATTGACTTGGCGTTCCCAGAGGACAGGTTTATCACTTTATCGGGCACTGAATGTGGGAGCAATTATAAGGATAATGGAAAACCATCGACAAATGGAGCTTCTGCATCGCAAATTAACATCTGCGCCAAGTAAGAGAAAGTCGTGTTTGGTTTCAGAATTTGTGAAAATGGGAACGCCTCTAAAACAAAGTGTGTGATTTATGGGGGTACGAGTCGCGCACCATACTCTGGGTCCTCCCCCTGGCTTCGTCCTTGGCTCCCTGTGCCCCTGACAGTCCCCCTGGAATGACAGGCTCCTGGGAGGCTGCTGGTTTCCACTGTGTCTCTTGTTGGTTGACAGAGATAACGCCCACTGTCCTAGGGGTGCCCGCCCTGCGCCTAGCACTGTGCCCAGAGCTGTGTGCTCGTGTGTCCTTGAGTCCACCCACCAGCAAAGGGGTGCAGATATAACCCTCCCCATCTTCAGAGGTGAGGCTCAGAGAGGGGAGGTGACTTGCCCACGTCACACAGCGAGTGGGTGGTGGCTGAGTCCGGGTCCCGGGGCTCTCCCCGATTCTGAGATAAGAACCCAGAAAGCTCCCAAGGCTGCGTGTGTCTTCCTCCCACGGCAAGGTGATCGGCAGGGGTCTTTCCACCTCCTTCCCCCCTTACCAGTGGCTACCAGAGAGCCACCCAGGCCCCCAGCCTGATCCCAGTTTCCCTGGGCCACGGCTGGAACAAAAGGCCTCCATGCAGACAATGGTCCCTTTGTTCGACGCCTGCCCCAGGCTGGGCACAATCGCCGATTCATAAACCAGGCAGGGCCCCTATGCCCAGGTTGGGCTCCGCTAACAGGGAGGCTCTGAGGAAGGGAGTTAGAGCAGCCGGCACCTTTGACGGGGAAAGGCTGCCCCCTGGTGTCCCACAGGGACACTGCCCACGGCCGGGCCTCCCGGACCCTCGGGAGACGACAAGGAGGATTTGGGATGACCCGGCACTTAGACTTCATACAGATGGGGACACTGAGGCCGGGGACATCCAGGGACTCAACTCGGGCCATCTTCTTGAAAATGAAGTGGATTATTTGGGGGGTGGGGGAGACTAGAGCTTCCCTCCAGAGCCTGCGTGACCCATCTCCTCCCGACTCCCTGCTGGGCGATGCCGCGTCCGGAGCTGGAGACGGGTGATGGGGGCGAGTTCACCCCCGGGCCTGAGCAGAGGCAGCCTGGCTCCCCTCCCTGCAGGAGGGCCGGGTCTCACACACCGGCCAGCACTCCCCTCGCAGGAGCTGCGGGTTGTTGGTGAAGCACATGGTCTCGCTGAGCCTCCGTTTCTGTACCTACAAAATTGAAATCCACCAATTCAACAAGGATTTGAACGCCTGTCCCATGCCAAGCACACTCTTCGGTGCTGGGGATGTAACCACATGGACAGAAGACCTGGCAACGGTGACATCTGCATATAAATGGATGCTCACAGTGGCTAAAATGACTGAACAAGAACCACGCACTTCAACCCAGCTAACTCCTACAGAGGGCACTGAAAAACAAAACGTAGCTGTGAAGGAACGCAGTCAGTTACAATATATAAATGACCTCGTTTACACGTCCTTTGTAGCTTCAGCCACAAACAGGCGTAAGAACCAAGCAGCATCTGGTTCAAGTGGGAGGAGGCCACCTGCAGTGTGGCAGGTGGGAGGTGCTGGGGGAGGGGCCGCAGGTGGTTTTAATGCAGGTGCAATGCTTTATTTCCTAAGCTGGGAGGTAGGTTTATAATTATGTCTTGTATTTGTTTTTAAATCTTTCTATATCTTAAACAAGATATATTTTTTTTAAAAGAAAGGGAGGAAGGCCCTGGCTGGTGTGGCTCAGTTGGTTGGAGCATTGTCCCATATACTGAAAGGCTGCTGGTTCGGTTCCGGGCCAGGGCACATGCCCAGGTTGCTGGTTCAATCCCCAGTTGGGGTTCATCCAGAGGGAAGCCAGTCAATGTCTCTCTCGCATCAATGTGTCTCTCTCTCCCCCCCTCCCTCCGCCTCCCTTTCTCTCTCTCTCTCAAATCACAAGCATATCCTCAGGCGAAGATTTAACAAAAAAAGATAAAAGAAAAAGGTAACATGTTAGAAACAAAATCAGAGCCACCTTCCCTGACGGTTGAATTGTTGGAACCTGGAGCAGAGCGATGTTCTCGAACAAATGGATATGTCGCTGTGTCCACACCTCTGGGGCGAGGCCCCACAAACGTGGGCGTTTGGGCAAATCCTCTGACGGTGAAGGTCGTGCGGGTGACACAGGGCAGACTCAACCTGTCCTGACGGGGTGATGAAAAATAGGTGAACCTCCCTGCAGGGCCATCGGATGGACCTGAGCTCCAGAAACTGAGCAAGACTGTCCGGGTTTTCACGGTCATCTCGCAAAGCCTGCCCGAGGAGCCTCGCAGCCGCTGGGACCCCGACAGGCAGCGTGAGGCCGTCTGCGTGGAGTCTGTTTTGGCCTCGGCTGCGATTTCCCTTTGTCGCATCCTTTACTCCGTGTGAGAACGGATTTTCGTGTCAGGGACCGACCCCTGAATTCCATCCGTCACCCTGCTTTATTTCTGCGCCAGTCGCGTCCCATTGGCTGTGCGCGAGGTCGAGGCGGAGATGGTGTCGCGCCCGCTCCTCAGGCGGCTGCTCTCGCTGTTTTCATCCTGGGAGCCAAGTTGTTAGCTCTGTGTCCGGGGGTGTCCTTCAGCAGGCGGCCTGAGCCACGAATCAGTCACACAAATGACCCACCACACATAAAAAAAGCCACCAATATATCAACAGGTCTTAAAACCAAGCAACGGTTAAAATAACTACTCAATCAGAAGCAGGGAGCACACGAGGCAGCCCCACGCGGAGACACGGAGACGCGGAGACACGGAGACACGGAGACACGGAGACACGGAGACACGGAGAAGGCGAGCCCGGGCCTTTTGTCCTGATTCACACCCCTCTTCACTTTCCATTCAGGGTCTGAATTGTCCTGAACAGCAGATGCTAAGAAATGGGAAAAGATGGTGATAACAGGACCAAAGGCAGGGGCTGGGCCATCAACAGGGGGATAGTTATGTCCCTAAAGAGATCATTCTCATGACACCTGATCCACGTGTCTTGCACGGGGTGGAGGGCGGGGGTGGCGGGAGAAGTGGCCTCCACGCTGTCTCTGGCCTGTCAATGCGAGTTGGTCCTGCTGTGGTCAGAAGGCTCCCTCGTCACCCTCCTGGTGGCCCCAGCACAGAAAAGGACCCTCCTCCTTGTGATGTCACAGGGGCGGCTCACTGACAGTAACCCTGAACTCGACATCTGAAGACCTGGGTTCAAGCCCCAGCCATGCCTTTCATTAGCTGTGTGACATTGGGCACATCATTTGCCCTCCCTGAGCCTCAGTTTTTCCATCTGTACAATGGAGTCAGTGAGATGGGGTCCTGGGCATGAACAGGCTCTGAAAACCAGCAAGCTCCCTGAGAGCAAGGAGACGGCCACACAGGACTGAGTGTGTCCCCCTCTCCTCACAGGCCCAGCTGGCCTTGCGGGGGCTCCGTAGAGGCCAGGAGGCTGGGAAGCGTGACAGTGACGAGAGGAGCAGGGGGGGGAGGCTGGAGAAGTTAGATCATCAGGGGACAGGGCTGCCCCTGGGCCCAGGGGACGCTGGATGGTGGGGTCTCAGTGGGTTAAATTGTACTGCCCCCCCCCAAAGAAAGACCTTTTCAAGTTCTAACCCCTGGTACCTGTGAATGGGACCTTATTTGGAAATTAGGTCACTGCAGATGTGACTAAGTTAAGGTGACGTCACAGTGGAGTAGGGTGGGCCCTGACCCGGGTGGGCCTTGATCCAGCGGTTGGACCGGGGCATCGGGTGATGTGAAAGGCGGTTCTGCCGACGGAGCATCTCCTGAGGGGGCCCTGACTCACAGGCATTGGGTGTTAGCTCCGGGTCTTGGGGACCCCGGGGTACGTACACCCAACACACGAGCCCCAGCCTGAGTCCCGCATTGTGAAGTTGTCCCGTCGATGCACACGCATGTTTCACACACACATGACGAGAGAACATCGGGATCCGTGTGGAATGTGGCTCCACAGACCACGAAGAGTGTTTATTTCCCGGCAGCTGCCTCGACGCTCAGCTCCCTACGGAATTGCCTTCCTGTTCCATTATTTTCTCTTCCAGTAAAAATTAACTCAGTTCTGTTTGAGTGAAACCAAGAACGAGGGAGGGGAGGAGGGGGGAAAGCAGCAGGGGGTGAAGGCGGCAGTGTGGGGCCCAGCGGACCAGGGGAGCCCAGGATCCCGCCTGAGCCCGGCGGGCTGCCGGCCCCCCCTGACCTGCAGCGCCCTCGCCAGAACCGCGGCTGATGACACCCGCTGTGTCATTTCGCCTTCCCGGTGTTCTGGGGCAGGTTAAATGAAACAGTGGGTATAAATGAAATAGTGGGGTGCAGAGAAGGCACAAATCTTTCAGGGGGTCCTTTGCCAAGTGAATCAAAAGTAGAGAAGTTGGGGAAAGGAATGTGGGGTGAACCTCCCAGACCGTGGCTCCCGGCGCCACTCAGATGTGGGCCATGTGGCGTCTGGGCAGAGCAGGAACCGGCAAAGGAACGGCGAAACCTCAATCCGGGGGAGCCCCCAGGGAGAGGTGTGGTCAGCAGGCAGGAGGAACTGACCCCTGTGGCCGAGAAGGCGGCAACGCGTCCCCGGCCCGGCCTCATCAGCGCTGCTCACGGGCTTGCGTTCTCCCTGCGCTGTCTCAGCCGTGACCTACCCACCCGGAGTCATCATTCCCCCCATTTTACAGGGAAGGAAACTGAGGTTCAGGGGCACTTATGACCAGCCTGCCTGAAGGTGCACCGGAGATAAAGGAGGCGGGGCTGGGCCGTGTTTTTCTTCTTAGTTTCTGCCCTGTCCAGTCCACGGGGAGCTCAGAAAGGCCACCCTTGTGTCCTCTCCCAGCAAGGCCGAGCTGCTGAAGGGACACCTGCAGCTCCTCTGAGGCCCCTACCTGCCTCTGCAGGGGAGGGGGGCTCGCTGACCTGTCCAGTGAACGCCTCCCAGGGGCCACCCTTCCTTGAGGTTTCCTCCAGACCCTCTCCCGTGTGGGGAGCACACCCCACCTGTGCACCCCGAGCCCCTCAGTCCCCTAGGACCCTGTGAACCTGCAGACTCTGCCTCGCAGCTGCTGCTCGGGGCGGGGCCCAGGTGAGGCGGGAAGCGGGTCCAGGACCACGCTTGGAGAAACGTGGTTTTAAAGCAATAGTTCACAGCCTCAGTGCAAGGTGACAACGACCTGGGGAGCTGTAAACAAATATTGGATTCCTGGCCCCACACAGACAAGTTAAATTACAGCCTTTTAGGGCCGAGCCTGGGGAACGGGTATTTTTTAACACTCCCAGGAGCTTCTAATGCGCAACCGAAGCTGAGAGCTACTGTTCCAGAGGCAGGTCTGGCTCTCTGTCCGCCTGCGGCCAGGTGGGCCGTGGGCTGGTTTAGGTCCGTGCGGGATTCTGCTCTACAGACGTCCCTCCCTCCCCCCCCCTTTTCCCTCTTTGGGGCACCCCTTTTCTCCCCACTTCTGGGCATCTGACATTTTCCAGGTGACAACGAAGGCAGCGCTTTCCTCCCCGCCCGGCTGTTTTCCCTCCTGTGCGGGTTCATCACCAGAGACCTGTGTGTTCTTCTCCCAGAACCTTAACCGCTCTGGTCGTGAGAAACCGTCAGGCCCGCCCAGCTCGAGGGACATGCTCCAGACCCTGGGCAGTCCTCTCAGACGCTCAAGGTGACGAGAGACAAGGGGGACAAGAAGCCTTAACAGACTGGTCACCATCTGCTGGGCTGGGCCCTGGAACAGAGAAGGGACATTAGCGGGAACACCGGGGACATCCGGGCGACGCTGTGGCCGGCAGCACCAGTGCTAATGCCCTGGTTAGAAGGACTGTGGCCTGGGGGAGACGTTATGCGCAGGGAGGCTGGGTGGGGGCGCGAGGCCTCTCCGGCCATCGTTGCAGCTCTCCTGGGAACCCAAATTATTCCAGAGTTAAAAGTTGCTTTGGAAGTGCTGAGGGGAAATAAACGAGGTGAGGCACGGTCTCCCTCTTAACCGTATCTGACGGGCAGGGTGCAATCGGGAAAGGAGAGAGGCGGGCTGCCGGCTGGGGCTGGATTTACTGCTGGAACACAGGTCTGCCTGAGTCTCAGGGTGATTTACAGCCCGGGCCCCGGGCCCCCATCGATCCCTGCTCTGAGCCCGGCAGCAGGCGCAGGGTCCTCCGGGCAAAATCGATGCTTGGAGGTGACTCTGTTTCGCCGCCGTCGCAGGAACCCAGATTTATGTCCGGAGCAAGACCTATCCCAGGGCGGGGGAGGAGGGCCTGAGTGGGGAGCCGGAGGTCGGGGTTCCAGGCTCAGCTCTGCCGTCGACCCCTGTGTGACTCAGGGCCACTCCCTTTCCCTCTCTGGTCCTGAGTCCCGGGAAGCGGTCCCCACGGGCACCCCTAGCTCGTAACATCAGTGTCTCTGAGCGGGAAACCCTGGGCGGGAGAGGCTGCGTCGGGAGGAGCCTGGAAGGGCTGGAGGCTCAGAAACAGGCGCAGTGGGCGGCAATGAAGGAGCCGTAACTGTGATGAGCAGCGCGCAGCTGGGTGGGCCAGGCCCTCATCAGGTGCTGGGTGGGCCAGGCCCTCATCAGGTGCTGGTGGGCCAGGCCCTCATCAGGTGCTGGTGGGCCAGGCCCTCATCAGGTGCTGGGGAGGCGGGGCTTTTGCTCGGCAGTTATTCAGGGACCCAGGTTCCCTCCACCTTGTCTCGTTGGGGACCCCTTCCTGCCCCCGTCTTCCTCTGCTCCAGGCCTGCGCACAGCACCTGCGGGGCGATGCCACCCTAACCCCCTTCACAGCGGGGTAAACTGAGGCTCGGGCCTCACGTGAACCGTGCAGGGTCGCACTCAGGAAGCGGAGCCCTCACAGCTCCACGCGCGCTATTCCGAGGCCAGGCGCTTCCTGCCCCACGCCCCGCCCCCCCGACCTCCCCCAGCTGGGAAACAGAGCGAACGGCCCCCCGCAGCCCAGGCTGGGTGCTGTCCGTGCGCATGCGCGTGGGGGAACTCCTGAGCACGCGCATGCGCAAGCCCGGCTGCCCCGGGAGCACGTGCGGCCGAGCGGGGTCCGCGTCCCTGTGGTCGGAACGCGCGGGCCTGTTTGGGGCGCACAGAGCAACAGGGGGGCGGGCACGCCGGCGGGGCGGGGGGACCAGGGACGAGGTGCAGCCCCGGGGACCCCCTCCCCGTGCGGCCCCCGCCAGCGCCCCGGGAAGCCGCTGCTGTGGCGCGGGGCCGCCACCGGGGGGCGCCCGTGAGCCGTGCGCGTGGAGGGACGCGCGGCCCCGGCCCGGCCCGGGCGGCTCCAGGTGCCTCGCTGGGCCGGCGCCGTCCCTGCGCCCGCGGCCATGCGAGCCCGGCTCTGCGCCCTCGGACACCCCACGGCCCTGCGCCCCGCGCCCCGCGGCGGCCCTGCTGTGACCTTGAGCGCCCGCGGGGCTCCCTGGTCCTCTCGCGCCCGTCCCTGAGGCTCAGTGACGACACCCCTGTCCTGCCCGTGGGGCGCGTCTTCACGGGAAACGAGCTGAGCAGGGAGGGGGGGTTCACGCGATGGGACCGGCTCGAGTCAGGAGGGGCGGCTGCTGCTTTGCTGGGCGTCGACCCAGGCGCCCCGGTGGTGGGGGGGGGGGGTGACGGGCTGGATTCGCACTCGCGCCCTCCCCGCGCGTTTTCTGCCCAACTGGTCGTTGGGGGGGGGGCGGGTTGAGAGGGGGGTGTCTTTTCGGGAGCGGCCACCAGGGGGCAGGCCGCGCCGCCGGGTCCCGCAGGTTTGCCGGGCTCTTTGCAAAGCCGCCGGGACCCGGGACCCGCAGCTGCAGGTCCGCCCGCTGCTCGTGGTCAGCAGTCCGGCGGGAATGTGCCCGCCCCTGCGGAGCAGGCGCCGCTTTGCCAGGGAGAGGGGTCTGACGAGCCGGACCCGAACCCCAAGTGCTGCTGCCCGCCGCGCGGCCCCCTGAGCAGGTGCTCTCTGCCCCCCACCCCCAGGCGTGGCTCCAGGCGCCTCCTTCAGGGTCATCAACATGGCCCAGGGCTTTGGGGTGCAGACGGAGCTCCCGGAGGCAGGTGGGCGCCCCCCCTGCAGCCGGGCGGCCCTGCAGCGCAGGGAGGGGGGCCTGGTGCCAGGTGCCAGGTTCCAGGCGGGCCTCCCCGGGCACCTCCAGGGCCACCCCCGAGGCCTGTGCTGCTGCGTCCTGGCCATTCCCTGGAGAAGGAGGGTCTCACTCAGGGCCCCCAGGTCATCCCCCAGCACCTCCCTCCTGAGCCCAGTCACCAGCCACTCGGGCCCCACCCAGAGGCCCCGAGGGCAGCAGGCTGGAGGGTGCCCTATCGGGCGTGACTCCGTGGGGCCCACCTTTCCTCTCACCCTACCCTGGGCTTTGTGTCTCCTGCAGGAAGGGTCGCCTCCTCCAAGAAGCCCACTCTGACTCCTGCTCCTTTGAGGGTGAACAACTGCAGCTGAGTCTCCTGGGTCCCCAGCACTTTCAGGAGGAGCCTGTCAAAATAAATTGTACGTTGCGGATTCTGGGGGGCCGGGGGACCAGCTGTTACCCAAATGCCTGCGCTAATTTTAAGTCTACGCGTTACGCGTGATTAATTCCCCGGGCCCCAGCGGTAAGCGAGCCTCGCCCCCCGGCGCCCGTGAGACTCGCGCGGGGCGGGGTGTTGGAAACCGCCTCCCCTCCTTTTGCCGTTGCCCAAATTCTAATCTCAGGGCAGATCTAGATCCACGCAAGCCGTGAAGACGGCGCGGCGTGGACGCACCTCCAGCCCAGCTTCCCGCCGTCGCCGCCTGCCCTGGGTTGTAACTAAAATCCGCGTTTCACTCCGGCTTCCCTGGTCATCAGCTGGCACCCTTTCTGTGCCCAGGATCGCACGGGGCATTGCTTGGTGCCGTGTCCTCAGGTTCCTCCCGTTTCCCACAGTGTCTCAGGCTCCCCTTGTCTTGGTGACCTGGGCAGTTTTGGGGGGCTCGGCCAGGGGTCCCGTGGGGGTTTCCCTGACGTCTGCCTCGGGACTGCCCCGGCGGCCTGGCTTCGGGGGGAAGAGCACGGCGCTGAAGCGTCACCGTCGCCGCGTTCTGCCAAGGGCGACACAGTCAGCGAGACGTGGCCGCTGCTGGTGGTGCCGGAGTCCTCTGCGGCCGTGGCTGGGGGGTGTCTCCACGGCACGTGCACCTTGGAAACGTCCGTGTCACTCTTCACTCTGAAAGACCGTCCGTCCGTGGCGCCCGCCCTGGGAGTGAAGAGAGGGCGTCGCATAGATTATCAGGGATCCCCCCGCACGGGACTTGTCCCCCCCGCTGGCTTCTCAGTTAGTTTGATCAGGGTGGGCTCAGGGACGTTTATTTTACACTTTGGTTGATAACCTGATGCTTCTGTATTTATCGGTTCCCGTGTCCCTTTGAGGTACCCCCACTGTGGTGTGTGCGCCCAGCCGCCTAAACGGCCTCCCCAGGCCAGCCAGGCGTCCCCGGCAGCAGCTCTGTCCCACCCACTGTCTCTACAAGGAAATTCTCCCCCCTTCAGATTCCTCTCATTTCAACCTCCAGGCACGTGGAGTTTCCCCCGAATCTCCCCTCTTCTTCCTGCGCCTCCACGACGCAGGCAGGACGCGTGGGGCTCGGGGGCCGCCCTCCATTCCACCCGCGCGGGGCACGGTCAGGCCGAGGGACTCAGGGCTCCAGGGTTAACTCGGCCCTTCACGGAGAACCGGCGTGAGGCTCAGAGGCGGGAGACTTGCTCAAGACCCAGGACCCTTGGAGATGCACGGGAATCGTCTAGAGCGGAATCTCCACCCTGAAATCACCCGTTCTCGCCCCTCCTGGCGTTCCCGTCATCTGCCCATCAGGCTCTCTTCTCTTGGCTCTTTCCTGGGGCCGAGGGTCTCGCTGCGAGCAGGCTGGGGTGCCTGACGGCCCCTGCAGGGTGGAAGAGGCCCTGCGCCCGCGGGTGACGGAGCCCATTGGAATCCTGAGGAAGGAAAGCGTCCTTCCATGTCCTCCGCCCCCAGCAGCCTTCGGCCCCTTCACTGGCCTTGGGGTCAGACGTCACAGTGCCCCTGTCCCCGAAGCCACGGGAAGCTGTGGGGGCTGCACATCCCCACCGTCCCGGGAAGGGGAGCCTCCGTTTCCCTGTCTGGATCGTGCGGCGCTGGCAGAAAGTGACTCCGAGGAGGGACTTTGAAAGCCGCTGCAGCCGGCCTGTTAAACCACAGACATCTGCCCCGCCCTCCGCTGGTGGTTTTTTTCCTGCTGAATAATCCTGGGGTTCAAAGACCCAACACGTGTGAAAACCACCGTGACGGGACATTTTTTAAATCAAAAGAATCGCAAAATCGTAAAAATCAGGGCTCATAAAGCCACCTCACCCCCCCCCCCCCCGCAGGCTGGGGCCCCAGGGAGAGCGCTGGCCTTGGGGCTGGGCAGGCCTGGCTCCTGCCACTTGTGCCCCCGCCCTCCAGAACCCCGGGGGCCAGATTCCGGCTTTGGAGCAGCTCCGGGGGAAGCAGATTCGCAGGGTTAAGTGCCTCGGGGAATGTGCGTCGCCCAAATCCAATTTCAGTGCCACCGTGCGGCTCAGAGCACCTGCTACTCAGGATTAGCTAATGCAAACTGAGGTTTAGAAAAACCGGCCCAGGGACGTGAGGCCGTCAGACCCGGCGGCGCTCCAGGTTCCATTTACTCTCCTGTTTCATTCCTGCCTTTTCTGCTCCCCGCACCCCCCTTTTGTCCCTTACACTCCATATCCAGAGAACATTGTGATTTTGGAAAGAAATGCAATGTCAGCTATATAAAGAAATGCAATGTGTGATGTGTGCGAGTCTGGGGAGCGGGGGCAGGATCCGAGGGAGGCGTCGCAACACCCGCCAGGGCCAGGAATTTGCCTTGAGGAGGAGTCTGGGGAAATAGCCACCTAGGCCCGGGCCTCGCGCTCCTGGGCCTGGGCGGCGGGCAGGGGTCATGGGCACTGCGCGGGAGGAGCCCTGGCTGGGGCGGGGTCCCGTGCCAGTTACCCCGGGGAGTTGGTCACGCAGGAGTCAGTTACAGTAGGGACCCCACCCCCCCACGTGGTGGGAGGGGAGGGGTGCTGCTGCTCCAGCCAGGCTCCTGCCCTGCCCCACCCACTGGGACCCCAGGGCCGCTGTCTCCCGGCCCCGCCCCACCCACTGGGACCCCAGGGCCGCTGTCTCCCGGCCCCGCCCCTCTGCCCCGGGTGAGCTGGGCGCCTCTCAGTGTCCGCTGTGCTTGTGTAATTAACACATCACAAAAAACAATGGAAAAGGGATGCCCAAAGCCAGTTATTTCCAAGAAAACGAAGTCTAATTCTTTGGAAAGGCTCTTTCTGTAAAGGGAAGTCACCAAAAATAATGGCAATTGAATTAGGCGTGGGCGAGGCGACTTTAAAAGATCGAGGAGAACTGTATAAATCTAAAAATACCTGCACTTCAGAGACTTTATCTGGAGGGCCCAGTTCTTTTAAAGAAACCCAGGCTGGAAATTACGGAGAATGTGCTGGGGGCGATGGAAGCAGGAAGGCTCCCAACACAGAGCAGCTCTGGGCGCGCCACGGAATCCGCAGGTTTTCCGTTAAAATGTTTATTGTGTTAGGACTTTAGGGCTCAGGGTGACCGTCAGCGAGGCGCGTTTGGCCCGTAAAGCTGTTTGGGTTTCTCCGCAGCAACGGGGAGCCCCGGAGAGTTCTAAGCCGGTCGTGAGAGCCATCGTCAGTGCCGCCTTCCAGGGGCTACTTGAGGTTGTCTGTCTGTCCGCCTGCCCTACACCCTGCCGTCGCTGTCCCCGCCGAGGGTAACGTTTACCGGAAACCGATGACCTCTGCCCCCACTCCTCCCTCCAAAGCCTGCGACGTGCCCCGGCCGGTGTGGCTCAGCGGTGAGAGCATCGGCCGTGCGCCGAAGGGTCGCGGGTTCCATTCCCAGTCGAGGACATGGGCCCGGGTTGCAGGTTCGATCCCTGGCCTGGTCCGGGTGCGTTCGGGAGGCAACCAGTCGCTGTGTCTGCCTCACATCTCTGTTCCTCCCTCTCCCCCCCTGGCCCCTCTCTCTCTAAAGAAAGATAAAGGTTTGTGAAGTGGAGGGTTTGAAGGAAGCACAAATAGCCAGGAACCTCCCTCCCCAAGAGCACCCTGCCGCAGAAATGTGCGGCTTTCACCCCCGCGGCTCAGCCCGGCCTCCTGTTTCAGGCTGTGGGAAGGACGTCGCTGCTGGAGAAACAGACCAGAAAACCCTATCTTGGGACATTTGATAAAGAGAATATGGTTGGTCACTGTCCCTTTGAGCTTTGTCAGAAAGGTCCCCAAGACCCAGAAGACGTCTTCTCTCTCCCCCGCTCCCTGTCCAACCCCCACTGCTCCCGGCCTGCCCTCGGACCCTGTCAAATAGTTCACTGTCAACCGGCCCGATTTCATATAAAAAGGGGCCCGTTGTCCCTTCCGGGGAAAAGCCACACACATTCGGTTTATAAGAGGGGATTACGATCCTTTGTCCGTCGAAAGGCCTTTTTGGGTCATATCAGCACCAGGAAGAAAATTCCTAAACAGCCCTCTTTGAAACGCGTTACGTCTGAGGAGGGATCAGGTGCAGCTTTTCCCCAAGAAGACATTCATCCCGTGTGCCCCTCGGGCTCAGCGGGGAACAGTTACGGGTAAACCGAGTGAGAGTCAGAGACAGAGGGAAGCAGAGCGAGAGGCAGAGGGAGGGAGAGGGAGAGAGAGCGAGAGAGTCCATCTGAGTGGAAACGGTCCTGTGAGTCCAGCCCAGGCTCCCCTCTCCAGGCCCCGGGACCCCCGCGCACGTTCTGAGGGCTGACTGTGCACCAGGCGCCTCCAAGGTGCCAGAGGGACCCAGAGTGACGGCCGCGGGACTTCTTCAGGGACTCGCGGGAATGCTGGGCGCGGATCAGACTCGGCCGCGTGCCCAGGTGAGAGGAACAGAGGGTGACCCGCTGGGAGGACACGGGGTGGCGGAGGTCGGGGGGGGGGGGGGGGACCTGGAGCCTCTGGGGAGGGCAGAGGCGGCCCTGGGCGAGAGCGAAGAAAGTTAACCTCATCCCGTCCTTGGTTTTGAAATGTTCAGGAAGCGTGATCCATTCAGAAGGATTTCAGATCCCGCTGCACGGGATGAGAAGATGAATCCGGTGGGGGGGGGGGGGGAGGAGATTTAAGTCCATTAACACGGTTCTGTCTACTCACTGTTGAGATGTACACGTTTTTAAACAGCCGAGCGAAACCCCAAACCAGGACTTGCCTGAAGTCGCATTCGTGGGAACGGAGGCGGGACCTTCCCACTGGGAGTGAGGACACGCTCGGGGTGAGGAAGGCCAGAGGCTTTGTGTGGACACCTTTGTAGCATTTACTTGGAGCGGAAGACGTGAGACAAGCGGCCGCTAATTTCCTGGCGTCGGGTGACACCACTTGGGATGCTGCCTGATTTCCTGTGGGTCACGGGGCAGCCTCCCCTCGGCTCTTTGCCCCCCGCGGGCTGATTGTCTCCATAGAAATTCCACGACTGAGCCCGAATTCTCTCCTGGTCCCTGACACTCAAAAACAAAAAGTTCCCCATGCACCTCCCCCCCCCATTCCCCCGGGAATTACTTGGACAGCCACCCAAGGTCATTCCTAATAGTTTGGAAAAGGTCAGGAAAGACAGAGGAAATGCATACTGATTGATTTTTCTACTGTTTTGAGCGCCGTGTGTGCCAGTGTCTTTCACATTTCTCATCTCATTTCAATCTTCGAAACCATGCTATTATTCAATTATTTTCAGAAAAGGAAACCAGAGCTTCAGAAAGCTAAGCCACTTGCCCTGGGTGGCGGGGACAGGAGGTGGCAGGCCAGCAGCGAGGCACCGGAAGCCCTCGCTCTCCTCCGGGGTGGGGCCCCGCGCCGGTGGCGGGGTGAGCACAGGCCGATGCGCTGACCTGCAGCTCAGAGCAGGGTGGGCCGGGCGGGGTCGGACCCGGACAGAGCTGGTTCTCGGAGTGAGGGCCGGACCGGCTCTAACAAGCAGGCAGCCGGCCCGGGAGGGTCTGGATCCCGCAGAAGCGGGCAGGCGGCGATGGGCGAGGCGTGGTCAGCACCACAGACAGCTCCACCCACCTCCTGCTGGGGGGCAGAGCTGCTGTCCCCCCACCCGGGGCCAGCTCCAGCCCCTCCAGGGGACTGTCCCGAGTGGGCTGCAATTAGAGAGGCTGGTCTGGACATCCAGGGTTTCAGGGGAGTGAAATAACCAAGTGTCACCCAGGACTGCCGACGTCTGTAATGAAGAGCTGAGGGTGAGCCGTTTGGACCCTGCAGGGGTGGAGATGGGCTCACACACTGGTCTCCACTCCCTCCAGGGCCCAGACCCCCTCGGTCCAGGCAGCGACCCCAGAGAGCCACTCAGCTGAGGCCTTGGCGTGAGTAGAGTCAGGTGCTCCTGGGGAATGCAGACCCGAGAAAGCCCAGGGCGGCGTCTCCGAGACAGTTCTACTGAGCTGGACAGCGGGCGATGGGAAGAAGTCACCCCCCAGGACCCACGGCTTCCAGCTAACCTGGGGGGGGGGCGAGAAATGCCTACTTTTGTGCCTGGAGATAGACAGCCTTAGCAAAGTAACAGGTCCTCCTCAACATGCTCTTTGAAAATGAGTTTCCTATTTTAGTTTAATGACATTCCAGACTGAGCCAAATGATTAAATATTGAAACAGGACCAGCGAGCTTGAGTTTCATCCGGCCGATCAATTTAGGGTGATGCAGCCCAAGAAAATGCAAATGTCAAGTCGCCAAACCCAAGCCGGCGCTGAGCTCTCATCAAATGTCACCGGAGGTGCCCGGGCCCTTGCGCGTTCTTTTAAGGTTGGAAGGGAAGCAGGGCCCCCGCCCCCACCCGCCCGGCCCCGGGGCCGGCGCAGCTGGGAAAGGCCATGCGTGTTGACGGAGGATGTACCGGGTGTGGGAGCAGAGCCAGACCGACAGGCAGCTTCCGCCTGGGCCCCCCCGGGGACCGGCACCAGCGTCCCGCAGGCGTCAGGCACTCAGGGCCCACAGGAGAAGAGGCCACCGGCTGGGAGTCGCAGGGCCTCTGGCTGGGACCCGGCACCAGGTACTCTGGAGACAGACACAGACAGCAAGAGAGCACGGCCTCTGCTCACAGTGTTGAAACAGCCAGTCTGTTTGGGGGGCTGGTCTGTGGCCCCCACTGCCTGTGGCCCCGCAGCTCTGGGCACCTCAGCCACAGGGGTGGGGGAGCCTGGCTGGGGTGGTGCCAGGGTGGGGCGGAGCTGAAAGCCAGGCCCAGGGCCCGGACCCCGTGCTCCCAGCCACCCACTTGAGGAAGAGATTTCCCTTGGCAGCCGGTGCCCGGTCAGCGGGTGCTGCGGTCGCCTCGGGGATCTGGGAACCCGCCGGCTGGGCAGGGGAAGCCCGAGAGACGTGGTTGTCACTTCGGATGGCAGCATACCAAAGAACGCGCGAGGAAAACCCCAGCAGAAGCGGCCGCGCTTCGCGTCGGGGTGGCCCTTCGTCACCGCGGGGATGGACTCGGTAGGTCTCTCACTGCTGGAAGCGTCTGAGCCAAGACGATGACCAGTGGTCTGACAGACACGTGAGAGTTTGTTTCACTCGACCGACTCACTGGGTGACCCTGAAACCCTGGAGCCGGATGTCCCAGGATTCCAGTGCCCACAGGATGGTCTGAGAAAAGCCCGAACTTGATAGGCTCCTGTTCTAGGGGCTTTAACTCGCGCCCCAGCCGGTGTGGCTCAGTTGCACTGAGAGGTGGCTGGTTCGAGTCCGGGTCAGGCACATGCCCGGGTTTCGGGCTGGATCCCCAGCAGGGGGCGTGCAGGAGGCAGCCGATCAATGTTTCCCGCCCCCCCATCCCTTTCTCTTTCGCTAAAATTAATTTAAAAACATATATTTTTTAAAAAGCTGGCCTCCCCTTAAAAAAAAAAAAAAATTTTAACTTCCAGCCCCAGGGCAGGGGCGCGTTTCTATCAGATTTTGTGTGTGTGATGGGACTGCACACGAAAAGCTGCCAAGTGAAGCCCACGCTGCTGGTGACGCATCTGTAGAAGCATCTCCCTGAGTCTCGGGAACCCAGGGATGAGACGCACTGTGCCCCCCCACGCCCCAGCCCCAGGAGAAGGGAGGCGGGAGAGCCTGCTGAGGACAGCCTCAGCTTTCTCTGTGCCCCTCGGACATATCCTTGCCGTTGTCAGCACCCACGGTCTTGACGATGCCATGCTTGGCCCCCCCACGCCCTGTCTTCCTCTTAGCCTTCCCTAGGGCCACTGCTGCCACCAAACGGGGCCACAGCTCTTCCCCTTAGGCCCCCAGCACCTCCCAGCCTCTGCAACTCGGCTTCCTTGGCATGTCCATTTCTGACAAGTCCAGATCCTCGGAGCTTGTCCCCCGTCGCCAAACACACCTTCAGTCTTGCCCCCATTTCATACTGTTGAACTCTTGCGGCTCCTTCGAAGCCCCGTGGGGACCCCATCATGAAGGCTTTTGTAATCCTTGGTTGAAACAAAGCTTTCTTTGGGGCTCTTATAACATCTTCTGCCTATAAGGGTGCAGTGAGACCCCTCTGCCCAGGTTACAGCGGCCCAGGCATCTGTCCCGTGTCTGTACTGAAGGCCGCTCGAGGTCGTAAACAGAATCTCATGCAAATGATATCTCCACCTCCAAGCAAGGTGCTAGGATCCAGTGGAAACGTCATCAGGAATTAAAGCAACGCCTGTCACGATGCCTGAAACCCCCGCAGGTCCCCCCGGAGACTGGAACGTTCTATTACGGACACATATTACCTGCGGACCAAAGCTGCAGTGGGTTTACCAGTTACGATCATGAACAACTGCATTATTTATCCCCAGGCGTGGACTCGAAGATCCTTTAAAAATACTACCAAAGCGAGTGTCCTTTCAGTTTATGAAAAATTCATCTTTCCTTTCACGTTATGAAAAATCCATTTCAGGATGCGATGCACTCGAGAAAAATGAAGACGGTAGAAAGGCCTCGGCGAGCACCTGTGGGCCGGGCCGGCTCTGCGGGGACCTCAGCCCCCTGCTCCGGGCCTCCTCCTGCCTCTGCGGAGAAAAGAAACGGCCCCGTGAAAGTGGAAACATTGTCTCCACCTGGAGCCTCTGACGCTGTAACTGGCTACATGTTTCCAGGTCCAACCGCAGGCTGTCTGTCCTGAGAGCTACGGTGACCTTGGGCACAAATCAAACACTGAATATTTGAGGAGGCCAAACACGCACAGAGATGGCATTTCCCCCCGGCATTGAAAATGGAAAATGGTTGAAAACCAGAAAGACAGAAAACAGGCGTGTGCTCGCCCCGGGCGCAGGTCAGGAGGAAGGAAGCGCGTCAGTCCGCCGCGGGATGGGAGGCCCGGGGTGCTGGCAGCAGCTTCCCTCCCGTCCCCGCCCAACACGCAAGGCCTGTCTCCTGGTTCGCTTTTCGCTTCTTCTCAGACCAAAGCCTGGTGCCTCCCTCGGAGGCGGGAGAAGCGCCCAGATCAGTGTCTCCTCTGGGGCTGAGCCCGGGTGCCCTGAGACACGGTGGGGACAGGGGCGCTGGACTTACAGAGCTGGAGAACCACAGCCCCAAGCTGTCCTCTTGCTGCTCAGGGAGACCCGGGTCAGATATTGTCCCCAGCGGGGCAGAGTCCGATGTCCTCGCCTGGGGCTTAGTCACCGTGATGGGAGCCTTCGGAGGCTCTGCCTGCCAGTGGGGACAGGGAGAGTGACATTTGCGGGATGCGAGGCGAGGCTCCCTCGTGGCTCCTGACAGGTCCTCTCAGAAGCGAGGCCGAGCCCCGTTCTTGGAGAAGAGGCAGGGCCCACGCAAAACTCTGGGGCCAAGTTGCTGAATTCTCTGCCCCTAATGAGGGAGGCTCCCGCTGCTTTCTCCAGGCTCCGCCGCGTAAGTGGGTCAGCCACGCGGTCCCCTGGTTCACGCCCTCAGATTGCTGGCTCGCGGGATGGGCCAGCGCTAAACGTTAGGAGGCTTTTCTGGGTTCCCCGGATCTCCAGCCTGGCACGGGGCTCTGCAACCCGCCTCCCTTGGGTGGAGCTGCGGGGCGGATGCCTTCCCACGGGGGACAGCTCTCGTGGGGAACATAGGGGACAGCGAGGTGGCTCCATGAGCAGCCCAACGCCTTCAGAAGCATGGAGAGGAAACGCGAGCCCCGGAGGCGGCCAGCAGGGGCAGCTTCTGCCGTGCTCGGGGACTGGACGTGCGGCGGACCCACACCACGGAATCGGTGGCACGGCACAGACCCCAGGGAGCCTCGGGTCCTGTTGGAAAGGCAGCTGTTCCCTGAGGCGAGCAAGAAACAGAGAGTGTTGGCCAGACTCTCGCCGAGCCAAGCCGATGGGCCTTTGTCACCAGTCCCATTCTCTCTGACTCGCTCGGTCAACGTGCAAACAGCTCACGCGAATGACCAGCCCTCGGCGCCCTCCGGGCAGCCACACCGGGAGGCAGCAATGGGGTTTTCGAGTCATTTTGTCTGAGATGGAAGCCCAGGCTCACCCTCACCGCAGCCTCGGCAGGAGACGTTACCGCCCCCAACCTCCGTTTTCTCATCAGCAGAATGAGGCCCTGGTGACCCCCCGCGTGGCCGGGACAGGGTGGCGTGAACGGCGTGGGCTCTCGGAGGGGGCTGACGAAGGTTAGTTTCTGCTCTTCCCCGGCAGAGCCCACCAGCTCCGTGTGGTTGGAACACAGTGATCTTGCCCAAAGAGCTGGGGACAGAGGGGCTGGCAAGCCAACATCACTGGGAGTGGTGACAGCCACCCAGGGGAGAGCGCAGCTCCAGGGGCCCAGGGTCACGCCTGAAATTAGGGCGCATTCATCGACTCGCTCAGCGGGTATTTGGTGAGCACCGTTTTTGTGCCAACCAGCATGGCAGCTCGGGGGGTGCAAAGGTGGGTGGGACAGACACTGCCCGGCCTCATGGAAGTCACAGGTGAGGCAACGTTTGAGAAGAGGGGGCTTACCCCTTACAGGAAAGTGTTGGCTCCAGTTACTTTTATTATAATGTTACTGAAATATATTCAAACGTAAAGCGATCTAGAGGTGTGTACGTGTCTTTTGCACACCTCAGGGGATAAAGCTGCGTGTGCTTATGGGGGGATGGGCTTGGGGTTGGCCCAGGACCCTGGGCAATGAGATTAAGCACCTGGAGGGTGACAGGCAGAGCGAGGTGCTGCAGGTGGGAGGGACACAGGCTCTAAGGACCAGAAGTATTTGAAGAGGAGAACTGGATGTTAAAATGCCACCCACCCCACCTGCTCCCATTCACTCTCCACTAACAGGCCTGGGAGGCAGCCCTCGGCCTTGTTGCTGCTCCACAGAGAGACTTCCAGCCATTGTTACTTAAAAAGGAGAAAACCGGAGACACAGGGGGCCTTGGAAGGGGCCACCCACGGCCCAGCAGCAGAGCTATGCAGACGGCTGGCCAGCAGCCTCGGCCTCGGGCCTGCTGCTTTCTGTACCTTCCCTGGTTCCCGGGGGTGGAAGGGAGAGAAACCGAGTCAGTTAGCTGGACGCTAGGCCACAGACTCACCTTCTGGATAGAGAGGGACCGAGCGGCCCCTCTCTGTCCCAGGCAGCCTGCTGACGGGGTGGTGCTGGTGTGCTGTCCACCTGAGTGGCCACAGTCCAGGCCACAGACCCCTCTGGGACCGGTGCCCCTCCAGGATAAACATGAGTCCTCTTTGCTAAGAGTGAACCCCCTTGGACAAGGGCCCAGGCCGCCAGAACGCCCTCTCGTGTTCAGCACGCGTGGCTATGCGTGTATGTTCCTTAGCCAGTCCCCTCACCTTTAGCCAGAGCTGTTGTTTAAAGTGACGGGAGGGAGGGCGGGACTGGAGGGGGAGCTGTCCGCCGCCCGGTGCTGATCTGTCTGGGGCTCAATCCTGGGCGGGAGCCCAGAGCCTTCTGTCCACAGAGGACCCTGGTAAACTGCCAGGCTGGAGTGGGACAAGGGACTCAGAGAAATCGCTTTTCCTGGAGACTCTGGTCCTGGGGACACAAGACGAGCTTCCCTGCAGCCCCGAGACAGGAAAAGAGCAGAGGCCAGTCTTCCTTGGAAGTCAGTCCGAACTCAGCGAAACCTTTGTTCTCGGGCTGGTTCAGTGCCTCCCAGGCTAACCCTCGGGAAGATCAACCACACACTCCCGTCCTCCGGAGCCAGTGTGGGCCGCAAACGAAGAAGCTGCTCCCGCCACGGGCAGGTTTAATGGATGTTCAAGGCAGAGTGCGCGCCTCCCTGGCTGGCGGTGTGGGCACAGAGAGAGCTCGGGGGGAGGAAGGCCCCATGGCTGCGCCAGGCAGGCCCTCGCCAGGAGCAGCTCCTTCTGTGTGCCCAGCTGAGGGGGCCCTGAGGTGCGGGTGTGGAGGCCTGAGCTGGGGTCGGGGCGGCACTGATCTCAGACCAGCCCAGGGCTCTCTGTGAGGCCTTGGGCTCAGCTGCTGGCCCATCGCCCCTCCATCCAAGGGATGGTGATCCCCATCCTGTGGACAGTAACCTGGGAAGTGACCATGGGCTCAGCAGCTGGCGTGGTCCACAGGGAGCTCCCAGGCAGTGCTACATGCTTCACACGCTAACTGCCTGCACCACCCGCTGGCACTCGGCCCAAATCCAGTCTGGGGAGGGAGGCCCAGGATAAAAGAACATGAGTAATGTGGGTGAGTTGATCGGAAATCATTAGATGGGGGGGGCGCAGGCCTGGGCATCAGAACAGTCACAGTGATCACACGCCAGGTGCCGAGTCCCACGGGCCTGGGTCCCCGTCAGCTCCCGCACGAGCTCTGACACCCTGGGCACACTGCCTCGGCCTCTTTACAACCCCGGTCTCCTCATCTGTATAACGGGGCGACTACAGCCTCTCTCCTACAGGGATATTGTGCAGATTGAGTGAGACCAGGAGGCAGTGTCCGGATGACAGCAAGCCTTCGATGAACGTTCTCCAGCCCCGAGGAGCACGACAGGCAGACGTTGCCACAGTATGGTCCCCACTCCAGGCTCTGGTGCGTCACCATCCCCGCCAGATGGGCAGGATTCTTGAGTATTTTCACGGGGGACAAGAACAGGCATCTCCCTTCCTTGGCAGGTGTGGCCTCGCTGCCTGTGTCTGAGGCCCCGTAGGACACTGTGCTCAGTGAGGCCCCACCCAGCGGCCACCCAGGGGACCAGGACCTCTGGACTATGCGGAAGGGGCCAATCTGTGGAGTGAGAGACACTGGCTGCGTGTTTACCGACTGTCACTTAGAGGCCTTCAGCCCCTGCTCTCGTGTGTAAAATGCACGTGTATCACTCAGGTCCCTCACAAACCGGGACTCTGTCTCTCCAGACCCCGGGCAGATGGCGTTCGGGCTGCAGACAGACGGCAGCAGCTGGAACTCGGGCTGGGATGCTGAGCTTCAGCGGCCACGGGCTCTGCTGAGGTTGGCTGTGGACGGGGGAATCCGAGCAGCACTCAGGGTCAGGGGCAGACAGGGGCCTCTCCTGGCTGAGGGAATGCTCAGGGGACATCACAGCCATCCTTAACACCCCCCCCCCCCAAACCGGCAGGCTGGGGGATGCTGCTGGAGCTCAGGCTGACCGGTGATGGGAAGAGGCCACCGTAAACCGAGCCCCCACCCTCCTGCAGCTGCTGCCCTGAGCCAGCCCCTCAGTCATGTGGATGGAGAAATGGGGCTCCTTCCCCTCTCAGCAAAAAGAGCCCACCTGAGCTCCCAGGTCAGCCCGGAGAGGGACCAGCACCAGCCCTGGGAACAGGCTGGGCAGGACCTCCCTGCCCAGGTCTGGCGGGGCTGGGGCTGGGGCTGGGACAGGTGACTCTGAGGTGTGGAGGTGTGCAGGGGTGCCTCCCTTTTCTCAGGGACTTCCTTGACCTGGCTTGGACGCACAGAGGGGGCCATGGGCGGGAGGGGGGGGGCCTTCAAAGTGCCAATCGCCCGGCAAGGAGGCCCCCCGGGCTGGTTCTGTGTGCGCGCCCCGCGCGCGTGTGCATCAGTAGGGATTTCTGCGATAGAAGCAGCCAGAGTCCCCAGAGACAAGAGGAGAGGGAAGAACCAGAGGGAAGGAGAAAACTGGGGGTGGGGAGACAGATGGAGACGCGGCGGCGGGGGGGAGAGGAGAGAAGCGGCGCAGGAGAGGGGGAGAGGGGTGGAAGGGAGAGCGGAAAGGGAGTGAGCGAGCGGAGCGGGGAGGAAGGGAGCGCGGGAGCGCGAGGGCGCCGCAGGGATGGGGTGAGCGCGGGCAGGAAGCGGAGCCGGCGCGGGGCGCAGGCGCCTGGAGCCGGGATCCGAGGGCGCTGCGAGCTCGGGCTCCGCGGCGCACCGGCCGGCCCTGGAGGCGGCGGGGGGCCCGGGGCGGCCGCGCGCCCTCCGGGGAACCATGGCGGCGGGCACCGGGGGTCGCCGGGCGGGGGGCAGCGCCGCGGGGGCGCCGGGCTGCGGGCCCTGAGCGCGGGCGGCGCGCGCGCACCATGAACTCGTGGGACGCCAGCCTGGCGGGGCTGCTGGTGGGCACCATGGGCGTCTCGCTGCTGTCCAACGCGCTGGTGCTGCTCTGCCTCCTGCACAGCGCCGCCATCCGCCGCCAGGCGCCCGCGCTCTTCACCCTCAACCTCACGTGCGGCAACCTGCTGAGCACCGTGGTCAACATGCCGCTGACGCTGGCCGGCGTCGTGGCGCAGCGGCAGCCGGCCGGCGACCGCCTGTGCCGCCTGGTCGCCTTCCTGGACACCTTCCTGGCCACCAACTCCATGCTGAGCATGGCCGCGCTCAGCATTGACCGCTGGGTGGCCGTGGTCTTCCCGCTGAGCTACCGCGCCAAGATGCGCCTCCGCGACGCGGCGCTCATGGTGGCCTACACGTGGGTGCACGCGCTCGCCTTCCCCGCCGCCGCGCTCGCCCTGTCCTGGCTGGGCTTCCACCAGCTGTACGCGTCCTGCACGCTCTGCAGCCGGCGCCCCGACGAGCGCCTGCGCTTCGCCGTCTTCACGGGCGCCTTCCACGCGCTCAGCTTCCTGCTGTCCTTCGTGGTGCTCTGCTGCACCTACCTCAAGGTGCTCAAGGTGGCCCGCTTCCACTGCAAGCGCATCGATGTCATCACCATGCAGACGCTCGTCCTGCTGGTGGACATCCACCCCAGGTGAGGGCGCCGCGGGCGCGGCGCTGGGACCCGGTGGGGGAGGGGGGGGTCCGTGCCTCCCCTACACTGCACTGTGGGGCCTTGGACCGGACCCTTTCCCCTGAGCCTCCGTCCCCTCCTCGGAAACCTGCAGGGGAGGGGCCGTGCCGCCGCCTGGGGACAGGTGCGCGGAGCGTCCGCAGAGCCGGGCCCCAGGTGCGTGGGCGGGACACCGGGCGCCGCTTGAGGCACCGGGTGGAAATCACAGCAGAACTTTGTGGGACTTAGACTCGTTTTATGTTTGTGGTTTTCACGTTAAACAGCACAGGGAGGCCTTTGAAAGGGTCTGCGGGGCGCCAAGAGCACGGCCTGAGTGTTTAGGGGGCTCCGCAAGGGCTCAGACCAAACCAAGCTGCTGGTCTGCGCCCGGCGTGTCCCGGGTCGGTGCTGCCTGTCGCCTGTGCGTGCGCGTGTGTGCGCCCGAGTCCTGGGGCTGCACCCCCTCTGTGGGTCCCTGAAGGAGCATCTGAAGGGCCCCGAGGACTGGGGGGGGACCTCTTGTCCTTTCCAGACAGCACTGCCCGTGTCTCCTGGAGGCGGAGCCAGGCAGCCCTGCAGAGAGAATGCCACCTCCGAGGTCCCCAGCCACCTGCACCCTCACCTGCAGCTGCTTCTCAGGAAGGCAGCTTGGGGGTACAGGTGCAGGTTAGGCACCCCCAGAACTCCTGTCTCCGAGACACTTTGCTGAAGTGTCCTGAGCTCACCTCGGCTTTCCTTGGGAGAGGAGGAAGGGAGAGGGGGAGGGGAGAGAGGAAGAGAGGGGGGAGGGGGCGGGAGAGGGGAGGGGTGGGGGAGGGGAATGCTGGCGTGTGTCTGTGGACTCTGCTATTTTGTATCCCATTGTCCCAGGGAAGGGCGGGCTCTGCTGCCCCCGAGTCTCCATAAGGGGACTTCGGCTTCCAGAAGGCAGGACAGTGAGGCAGGCGGAGAGCACCGATGGGGGAGGCCAGGGGCAGGGAGGGAGCTCCCCGAGGTGTGGACTCCTCCACCCCCCACCCAGGGAGAAGCAAGCTCCTGGTGGAGAGGGGCAGACTGGAGGTGTCCGTCTGGGCAACGTTTCCTTCAATCCCGAGTTTTTCCTGCCTGTGAGCAATAAGAGAAAAGTTTTTGAGCTCCACTGTCTGACAAGGGCATTCTCCGGGCCCCTGTGCTCACTGTCCCCCCTCCGAGTGCCCTTCTTGGCTGCGTGCGGACAAGTTAGATGAAGGTTCATCAGACTCTTCCTCACCAAGCCACATACAGCACGTGCATGTGGATGGCCCACAGCACATGGGCTGCAGGGCATGTGAACCCCTGCACACGAATGTGTGAACTCACACTCAAGCCCGTGTGTTCACATGTCAGCTGCATGTGTGACAGACAGGTTACCATGGTGCACAGGTCACCTGGATGCACACTGACAGGAGGGCACCGCTGACTCACCACACGTGTCCGAGCGTGGTCCACCGCCATTTAGGAAGCGTTGTGCAGCCACAGTTGCAGGGCTAGTCCCCTTCTTACCATGCAGGGGCGGGGGACCTCACTTTAGAAAGTGTGTCCCCAGGACTGGGCTGGGGCTGCTGTGGGAGTTGCTGGCGATGTTTAACCCTCGGGACCTGGACCACTCACCCCAGTCTGACATTGCGGGAGGGGTTGGGCTGGGAAAGGAATCAGCTCTTATTTAGAGCAGCTCGCAATCCGTCTCTGCGCCCCTCCAGCTTCTGGAAGAAGAGGGGCTCTGGTTCCTTTTCAGCCCACTTAGGGGGTGGGGCCAGCTCCGTTCTCTACCCCACCTCCAGGCCAGACAGGCAGTGAGGGTTCCCAGGGGTCTTCTTCCAAGCCCCAGAACACATTGAGCAGCCCCTGCCCCCGGTGCCACGGGACCCCCAGGCCCACAGAGCAGCAGCACCTGCACCGGGAGAGGCAGGGCCTCTGGGATGAGGCCAGCCCTGGACTAGCTCAGACAGGTCCCACCCGGTCCCACTGGCCGAGGGCTGGCCTCAGAGCACAGACATGACCGGGCCTGTGTGGATGCTGACCCTGGGCACAGCATCCACCCCAGACACCCTTCAGGTTATTTTAAAGTGTCTGAGAAATGGACACTATCAGGGTCACAGATTGGAGGAGGGCCTGGTCCCAGGGCCACCCCTCCCCTCAATGAGTCTGGTGCTCATGTTTCAGGGGTGACCAGAATGCTCTCCTCCTCTCTTGGGTGACCGAGCCGTGGCCACTCAGGACACCTGGTTCATGTCCCAAATCTCCAGCAGTTCTCACCTCAATTACAATGAAAGTTTTGGCAGAAATATTTAATATTAAAACATAAAGTCCTGTATTGTGGAAAATATGCCCAAAACACTGTGCCTTAGGGTAACCACTGTCCTGGTTTTCCCAGGACAAGAGGGCCACAGGATGCAGGACTTTGAGTTTTAAAACCAAGACAGCCTCAGGCAAACCAAGATGAGTGGGTCACCTCGCTGCACCCAGAACTCCTACGGGGGGAACTTGTGCTTTCTCTCCACGCCCACCTGTATCCCACACACAACACCCAAGCATGGACTCTGCAGAAACCCAGAAATAAATGAACCATCGGGAGGTTTGAGACTAACCCTTGCTGTGTGACCTTAACTAAAGTCACCCTCCTGCCCCCCCACTGTATTCTTCAGACCTTCTGGGTGAGACGATGCCCTGGTGCCTCCCTATACATGGTCCCCATCACAGCGCCTAAGGTGGCACAGATTAAAGACTCAAGAAATGTGGGTTGTTATTAACATAATGAGAAATTAACTAGTAACATTGGTCATGGAATAATAAATGTTCAGCCAGCACAGAACTTGCCTGTACCGAGCCAAACTCCAGTTCCCGGCCCTCTAAATTCCAGGAAAGGCCGTGACTGTCCCCGCCAGTCCTCGCCGTGGTTGAACTCGCTGGCCTGGCCTTGGAGCCAGGTCACTGCCGCCCAGTCCCAGCTCTGCCGAGCTGTCCTCGCTTCCTGGGCAGGTCTTCCACAGCCCACAGTCTTCCTCCCTGTTCACTTTTGGGATCACGTGATTTATTTTAAAAGCAATTGGTAGAGCCCCAGCCGATGTGGCTCAGTGGTTAGGGCGTCGGCCCTTGGCCTGAAGGGTCCCAGGTTCAGTTCTGTCCAAGAGCCTGTACCTGGGTCACAGGCTCGATCCCTGGCCCCGGTCAGGGCGCAGGCCGGAGGCAGCCAATCGAGGCGTCTCTCTCGCATGGATGATTCTCTCTCTGTCTCCCTTCCACGCTCTCTGAAAAGCAATGGGGAAAATATCCTCCGGTGAAGATTAGAAAAAAAAATTAAAAAAGAAAAAAAAGAAAGAAAAAAAGCAATCGGTAGAAACACGAGCCATAGTCGGCACCGTGGGGTGGAGCACGGGCTTGCCTGTCCTCGTGGTCGTCACAGACACACAGACTTGCTGAGTCAGGGACAGATTGGTTGAGTCAGGGACACTCGCTGGTGCTCAGGCACTGCCCTGGGGCTGCAGGAGGCGATCGCAAGGACCACTGCTCTCGGCTGGCCCGAGACATCTGTTCTCAAAAGGTCCTGGGGCCGAGTGGAACCAGGAATGGGGTGTGGGCCAGAGGCGTGGGCGGCAAGCTCCCGATTCCGTCCTCAGAGCCGTGTCCCTGATTCTCGGGGAATCGGCAGTGTCCTGGCCCCGCGGGGCCTGGCCTCTGAAGGGACAGAGATGCTCCTCTCTCAGCGCCCCATACGTGGCGTCCATAGCTCCCGGGGGAAGGTGTGGAGGGCAGGGAGCCCTGTTCGCACTGCGCACAGCGTCCAGGCTGCCCAGGCAAAAGGAACAGATTTGAGTCACAGGGATGCAGGTTCAAATCCCATCTCCACTTCCCGGCTGAGCAAGTCCACTCGGCCTCACTGAGCTCGAGGTCTTCCTTGAAAACAGGGTAGGAAAACGCCACCGGCAGGGTCGGTCGTGGTAAAGACGCGAGTTAGAGACGGTGCTGGAGAGTGGGCTCGGGCCGGGGCACCCCGGTGCTCGGTGAGCCGCAAGAGGAGCAGTGAGTTTCTACTACCCGGCTCGCCTGGCACCGCGCCGACTGCCTCACGCATCAAACTCGATTAATCCGTCTGTGCTTCACGCATTCAATTCTCACTACGGCCCTTTGCGGCATTGTATTGTGGCCACCCCCGTTTTCCCGATGACAGCCCTGAGGCACAGTGACGTCACACAGCCTGCCCGAGGCCATGAGGCGACAGCCAGGACTGGACCTCAGATCTCCCTGGCTGCCCAGCCAGGTTCCTGCACCCGAGGTCGCCGCCCTGCTTATGAACGGTGACCCACCGTGACCTGGGCGGGCCAACCTGAGTCACCTTGTCCCTCTGTCCCTTGCAGTGTGCGGGAACGCTGTCTGGAGGAGCAAAAGAGGAGGCGCCAGCGAGCCACCAAGAAGATCAGCACCTTCATAGGGACCTTCCTGGTGTGCTTCGCGCCCTACGTGGTCACCAGGTGAGCCCGGCCGGGCCGGCGGGTGCTAACAGGGGGCAGGGGAGGGGTACAGGGCTTTGGGGAGCGAACAGGACCCACGAGACCTTTCCCAGTCATGGCCCCTCTTGGCCACACGTCTCTCCAGGCAGCGCGTTGGGGGTGAAGGGGAACTTGACCAGAAGGAGGGCGCATGCTCTTCCTCCGTGGCCTTGAATTCTTTCAGATTAAACCAGAACCAAATGGGCTGTAAAGGGTCTGTCCCACGTGACTCCCAGGCCTCACCCACTAGCCTTTATCCTGGGCCCACCCCAGGAGGCCCTTAAGGAAAGGAAAGAGGGAAGGACAGGGAGACACCCCCAGTGTCCACCGAGTGCATGTAGCCCAGGCCCTGGGTGCTCAGCCCAGACGGCTGGTCGATAGCAGGGGCCACGTGCCACCTGCACAGGGAACAGGGAGCACAAGCCGTGCCCAGCAGGTGGGCCCACCTGCCCTCCGCCCAAGGACTCAGCCAAGCGCTGCACTGTCCTCAGCTCCTCCGAGAGCACAAAGTGCCCACTTTCCTTGCTTTGTGCCCACGTCCCACCGGAGCCAGCACGCTGCCGTCTCTGAGTGACTGAGAGCAGGTTGTTGGGTGCCACTTAAACCCCTCATCGAGCTGTTGGCAGGGGGCCGGCACACCCCACACGGCACGAGGGCCGTCTCTCCAGGCAGCCCCTCCAGACCCTATAAAAGCAGCTCTGCGTAGAGTCTGGGTTAGCGTCGGGACCAGGGGCACACAGCTGGCAGGACTGGGACCTCAGGAGGGGAGGGGGCTTCTGCCGTGACATGTGCCACCCCTTTGAGTCGATTGGGAAGATCAGCCTGGCTGGGAGGGGACTCCCTTCTTTTTGTTCCCAGTGTATCCCCATCTGCCTGACGACACTCTCAGGTGGGGAAGCATCGTTCTTGGGTCCAGAAACACTCAAACCCTCAAAGAGATTCTCAAGCGTCCCTTATTGTGAGAGACCCTGAAATCTTTATAACCGCACCTGTCACTTGTCAGACACCTGTGATGCGCCAAGGTAGCAGAGCACACCTGACTGCGCTTAGCCTGGCCCTCCTGCAAGGCAAGGACCAGCACCCTCACCTTCCCGAGGTCCAGAGGGTCACTCCCGGGGACTCTGACTGCGCTGCTGCCAGGGGCCACCGAGCCCCAGCCCTGGGGGAGGCCTTCCTGGCCAGCAGCCTCTGTCCTGATGCGAGACCTACTTCGAGCTCTGCAGAATGTTTGCAAAAGTATCCCCAGCCCTCCTTCCTGGGGGGCCTCCTCTGGGGGGCAGAGCTGGGACGGGAAGCGAGGAGTCAGTGTTCCCCACTCGCGATGCTCATAGAGATCTGCTGGAACCCCGTACTTTTCCCACCAAACCTCCAGGCCTGAGGAAGGAGTAGGAGCCCGGGTCACACAGCAGATCCACAGTGAGTGGGAGCCAGTGGCCAGGACAAGATTAGCTATTAGCCCGTTTCTCAGATAAGCTTGGGTTCCAGAGCCAGACAGACCTGGGCTCCAGGCCCATCTGGACAACTTGCGACTCGCGTGACCTTGGGCCAATGGCTTAACCTCCTCGGGTGTCTGCTTCCTCACGTGTGATGTGGAGATCGTCCTGTCTCCCAGGGGTCCGGGAGATCGCACGTGGGAAGCGGGCAGTTAGCACCTAGAATAAAGCACGTGCCTGGTGGGGGTTGGCTGTTGTTATTGTTACTGTTGTAAATTACTGTGTTGTTGCTGGCACGTGGGGAGGCTGTCTGGGAGAAGCTGAGGCCGGGCCGGGAGGCCGTGCGGGCTGGGGTCTCAGTGACCGCCCCGTCTCCCCGCAGGCTGGTGGAGCTGTCCTCCGCGGTGCCCATCGGCTCCCACTGGGGCGTGCTGTGCAAGTGCTTGGCCTACGGCAAGGCCGCGTCCGACCCCTTCGTGTACTCCCTGCTGCGTCACCAGTACCGCAGGAGCTGCAAGGAGATGCTGAGCCGGGTCTTCAGCAGGGGCGCCTTCCGCTCCCCGGGCCTTGCGGGCGACTCGCACGGCCAGAACATCCTGCCCGTCTCCGAGTGAGGGACGCGCCTGCTGGACACGGAATGAGCGGCCGGTGAGAAGGCGGGGCGGGCCAGGGCTGCTGGGCGACACCCCCGGCCGCCGCCCATCGGGCCAGCCCAGCGACCCCCGTTTCCTGGCTCGTGGGGGCTCTGAGGGCTGCTGCCTGCTGCTCCGGGGCAGCGGTCGGGCTGTCCTTGGGCATCACCGAAGGATGGCCGTGGGCTGTGCTCAGCCTTGCTTTCCGAGAAGCTCCTTTGAGCTCCTGGGCTCAACAGAAGCTCCTAGAGGCGACCCTCAGTCCAGTCACGATCAAGGACACGCAGGGCTGGTGGCAGGTGGGGAAGCATGGCGCCCACCTGCTTCCTACCCACTGGACGGTGGGCTCCACACTGCAGAGGAGCCGTGGTCTCCACGGGACATCGGTCATGCTGGTGGCAGGTGGGAAAGCATGGTGTCCACCTGCTTCCTGGGCACTGGACGGTGGGCTCCACACCGCAGAGGAGCCGTGGTCTCCACGGGACGTTGGTCACGCTGGGAGCGTGGGTGATCGTGGCCACGCTGCCCCACGTGTGGCCTGGCTGCTCTTCTCCATGTGACAGTGGCAGCTGCTTAACCCGAATAGTATCCAGCGAGTACTAACTAACTGTGCTCAGCCGGGACTCGGGGGCCTGTGCCCGGGGGAAAATGTTGAACACCTAGTGGCTCCCCAGTTGCTGCCAACCAATCTTAGAAACGCTTGTATTGGATTCGACTTTTGTCTTTCCCACCCCCCCCAAAGCTAATATTTGCGTGTGTAGACAATCCAAGCACAAAAATGGTTTAAACAGGCAGGGGATACATATAATACTGTTCTCTGGAGTCTGACCCTGAAGCCACCTTCTAGCTACGAGCCGTAGTATTGGAGCCAAGGAGAGTCAGGGCGAAGGTCCCCCACCCCGATCTGTGACCCGAATTCGCAGGAAGCTCTTACCTTGTCTCGCACATCTTGTCTGGCACGTCCTTCGAGATGGCCAGACAAGACTGACCCGGGCAGGGCGTTAGCCTTGGTTTCAGAGCGTGGGGTTGGGCCCATTATCCTAATTCCTGTGCATCTATCGACAGAAAGCGGAGGCTGTCCGAGGAGCAAGCAAGTGCCCTGGGCTAATGACTGGAGAGTGCGGTTTTATTGAGAACTGTAGCTGTAATACGTGTGCCAGCCCATTAGCAGCCCCATCTGGATTCAGTAAAAACCCAGGTGTGGACCATGCTTTCTGCCCATTCCGTCTTTGTTCACTGTTTCTAGTTCGCGTGTGACTGCCAAGAGCGGCTATTTGTCGGTCCTCGGAGCGATTCCTGCAGGTAGAAAGGACGGGAGAGGCAGGGGGTCCCTTCTCTCCTGCCAGCTCCACACGGCCTGACTTAGGGGGCACGGAGGGACGGCTGCGGTCCACCCGGGACCCACCCCGAGGAGCCTGTGGGTTTCCACGGCCAGGTGGCCCCAGCATTGAGAGAAAGGGAAGGGCTGTGCGTGTCTGTCTGAAAAGATGTCTCATTAAACTTAGCTTCTCATTTAGAAAACAAATAACTGAGACTGGCCTGGTCTCGTCTAGTTTCAAGGTTTCCATGGAGACTGGGAGAGAGGCAGATGTAGCCTCCAAGGCCTCCACCCCTTCCCGTCGCAGTCGGAGGTGCGCTCGCCCGGCCTGGAGGAGCCCCCGGAGCGCGTCCCTCCCGATCCCGTGTCAGGGACGTGGCCTTGTAGCTTGAAATCAGCCATGATGGGAATGTTTATGCTGGGAACCCAGCAGAGGCTACGAGTGAGGCCTTTTCTCCATGGAGAGCTGGTTGGTGGCCATCTACCAGCACAGCACTGCCCAGGCAGGACTCCATGTGTTATTGAAGCAAAACGGCTCTGACTCAGCCCACACGGCCGCTCGAGCCTGAATCACAGCAGACGTTCGTTTCTGTGGCGGTTTCCTGGTGACCGGCAGCTGCCCCCTCTCTATCGTCGGAGCCCCAGAAGTGCCAGGGAGTCTGAGGACAAGCGTGGAGCCAGGACAATACGCATGGACTCTCAGAGCTGGGCAAAAGGCGAGTCGTGGCCCAGCGGCCGAGGTCAGGAGACGGTCAAGTTCAAGCAGAAAAATGTGTTTTTGATCAGTCCGGTGGGAGGGATAACTCACCCTGTCCTGCTCTCTCTGTGCAGACAGTACGTGGTCCCGAGGCAACCAAGTCTTTGCTTCTCCTTTAGAAATGAATCTGTCACCCGATGCCACGTATCTTGAAAAGATGCATTATGTGATTTTCACGAAACTGTCCCAAACTCAATAAAATCAGGGGTTTGGGCACCAGGAAGACAAGACCCCAGCTCGGTTGGTTGATTGCATGTTTTCATCGCTATTTAGACCCGGGTGTTAAAACCCAGGGGACAGGGAAAGAAAATCGCGGCGTCAGCGATTGTCAGCATCCGCCAACAGGGACAGAGTCGCCGTCGGCTGAAGGCTCCTATTCGTCTCCACAGCGTCTAAAGCTCGCCCTGCACCGCTGTTCCAGGTGAATGATCTACCTCACTCGGTAATTTCGCGCATCCACCGTCACCCGGGTTCCTCAGGTAAAGCGCCTAGAAACGTCTAGAAGCGTCTGCGCCTCGGGGCCTGGGTTTACTTCCCCGGCTGCGGTCAAGCGCACGGCTGGAGGGTGAAGGCCCGGGCGCCAGAGCGCAGCCGGACTAGGTGAAAACCCTTGAAGAAGCTTGAAAATAAAGCTGGAACAGAGGGGCCGTCAGATTCCTAAGCCCACGTGCAGGGCAGTTTCCAGCCCGTGTGGCCAGAAGCTGCGGGTCTGAGCGCACCTCGAGGCGCCTTCTGCAGCTGAGCTCGCTCCCCCTTAGCTGCCTCCTGGAGGAGGGGACCGCAGGGCCCTCGGACCATTAAGGGCCGGTCAACAGGGCGAGCGCCGTGGCATTTGGGGCTTGCGTGTCTCGTGGCCAGCTGACCTCCCAAAGGTGTCTCACCGGGAGCCTGCCTGTTCCCGCCCGGAAACTGGCTGGGACGGGAGGGCGGGCGGGCTCACGGCTTCTCCTACCACCTGTAGCTCCTCTAGCGCTCGGCTCGGCTTGGCTCCTGTCGCGTGAGCAATAAACCCTCTCCTCGTGGCTGTGAAATCCGTTTTCTTTTCCATGGCGCCTTTGTTTCCTTGTTAGGGAGAAGGAGACATGACACCCGAGGGCCCACAGGGACCCTCCCTGGGGTCTTGATTCAGACCCTGCCCTAGCAACTGTGGGAGGTGACGGTGTCCCCTCCGTCACTCACCAGACCCATCCCGCCCCCTTCCCACCAGCCTGCTAGTTGGGGAGAGGAGCCAGGTGGAGGCCGGAGAGGGGCAGTGCCGGATGGGGTGCCAGGCCCCGGTGTGGGCCTCCACCCAGCATGGCCGGTCCTGCCGGGGTCCCCGGGAGCAGCTCACCATAGTGACAGCACCCCAACAGTGGGTGAGCACTGAGCAAGTACAGATGCCAGGCGCCTCGCTGTGTGATCTCAGGCCACGTGTCCCTTCATCGTCACAATCAGGCCGTGACGTCGGTACCATCGCGAGCTCCTCTTCACAGCTGCGGGAAGAGCCCTAGGTCCTGGGCAGCAGAGAAACTCAAGGGGCAACGCAAAGCAAGGCAGTGACCTCAAGGAGGGCATGTTAGTACCAGTGGCAGGAGCCCCCAATTCACTCAACTCTGGCAGCCAGAGGCACGGGTGTCTCCCCATCAGCAGCAGACCCCCTCACTCCCTGCTCCCGGGCGAAAACCCACGCACCCTGGGCCCTCCCCTCACACCGCCGTGCTTGGGGAGGACGCCTCTGACCCCTCTTTCTCTGTGCGTGTCTCCAGGGGAAGTCGGGGGGGGGGGGATGCTTAGCAGCAACGTCTGCACCGGGATTCATGGTTCACGGCCGTGTCACCCACAGGGAACCGACTGAACGTGCCTGGTGTTTGCCTGCCTGGGTTGCCCTCATTGCCTGGCACACGGTCTACTGATTGACTGAGCTGGTCAGTTCCTGACTGACCAGATCGGAGGGACTGCTCTCGCCTGGCTAAAGTGCCCCTCGGCCCCCAGTCTCAACCTACCACTGCCCTGCATTCAGGTCATTTCCTACCAAATCTTTGATTATTCCTAGTAACCAAACCCCAGGCTCTAGAAACCTTCCAAGGCTCAGTTTCTTTGCAAACTGAAATCATTCCAAACCTCACCAGCCCTGTTTTATAACCAGTGTGTGAACATAACCCCTTCCAGACAGCTAAGGGACCTCTCAGGGGTACAGTGTCTCTCCAGTCCCACCGGGATTTCCCCAGGGAAAGTCTGGCCAAGGTCAGATCACAGACAGACCTGAAAGTCCAGGAAAAGTCAAAAGGGCGCCTTGCCCCACCCTGATCACCGCATGGGGCCCTTGGCCTGGCCGGTCTGTGTTTACTTGGGCTTGTTTGGGGAAGGAGCTCAAAGCCTTGCGGTTTGAATGTGCTCGATCCTTGGGTAGGGCAGCCAGCAGTCTGTCCCCCTGCTGTGGGCTGTGGTGGGGTGGGTGCCAGCAGACCAGTTCGGCCGTCTGTCCGTCCGTCCGTCCGCGTGAACGGGGCCTGCCCGCCTCCCACGCCAACCCTGCCCAGCCGGGGCGAGCCAGCCCCCCCTCACACGGGAGGGGACGGGTGAGATGCTGCTCTCAGGATTCCTGGGAGCCCCAGGGAATGAGAGCACTGGGCCCAAGTCCTCGCATTCCTTCAGTCTTCACAGACGGTTTGGCTTTCTGGTGTCTGTGCAGAGTGGGCTGAGGGCGCTGACACCAGCCTGGCTCGGGGCCTCCAGGGACGAGCAGATGACAGAGGGAGGCCGCCCGAAGGACACGCAAGGTCTGCGCCAGCTAGCTGAGCAGTCCACGTGGAAATTACATTTCGACATTTCAAAAATTCTTTTGGAAACTGGAATTTGGAAAAATAAAAGATATTTCATTCCCGGGACAAAGCGATCTGCGAATGACTGGCTCCTGTGCAATGTTCTGACCCGAGTGTCAGGCCCGTAGGGAGTGGGCGGGGCGCCTGCGTGTTGATGTGGGAGCATGTTCGCCCCTAGACGTGTGCGCCCGGGGCTCTGTGCGCCCGGGACGCGGTGCCCGTGAAGCACACGTGTGGGTGAACGTTCACTCCCAGCCGCACACTGAGTATGAAACGAAGCCAAACCTTAGCCCCTAGCAGCTTTAGTTAACACTGTGGCTTTAACTTTGTTTTCTCCTAATTTATTAAATAGAAGTTGGCTCCGTTAAACACATTACTGTAAGCAGTTCCAGTGTGGCAACATTTCCCTTCGTGAAACACACCTGCCAACAGCTCTTGTCTGTGACAATGGGGCTCGAGAGTTTTGAATCCAAGGCCAGCGCCACCTGCGCTGTTTACAATGGCTTGTTTTGTGAATACACATAAAATGTTGTAATCTATTTTTATGA
The DNA here is from genome assembly GCF_054644295.1 of Miniopterus natalensis. Lineage (NCBI taxonomy): Eukaryota > Metazoa > Chordata > Mammalia > Chiroptera > Miniopteridae > Miniopterus > Miniopterus natalensis. The sequence goes on along the minus strand of NC_142094.1, from coordinate 58,091,429 downwards.
TAGAATTGAGAGGTGATACAGGGGAAAAGTATATATTGTGATCCTGTCTAATAAAGCCTGCTGTTATAAAATTTTATCCACACTTGGATGACCTGGTATAAACATATTTTTATTACGTACATGTCGTTTGTCTGAAATGCCCGGTTTCTGTAGCCTCGTGGAGAGAAAGGGGGGAGCTGTGCCTGGGAACGGGATGGCCCGCCACCAGGGGCCCTTCGCCACCAGGGGACATCTCTGGGGTCTGCTCCAGGAGGAAGGCCCCTTCTGCTGACTAGGAGTATGAACAGTTAGTGTTCCCTGAGCACCTGCTGTGTTCAGACGCTGCACTAAACAGGCCCAGAGCAGTAGCTCGTCCCATCCCCCCACTCCTAGCGGTTGGCATGGTTCCTACCCCATCTTACGGGGAGGAGCTAACTGCGAGGGCTACTTTTGTGGGTCGCCTTGATGGCTCCTGGGGTGCCCAGATATTTGGCTGAACTTTTCTGGGTGCATGTGTGGGGTGTGTTTCCAGGCGAGATTAGCATTTAAATAGTGGGCTCGGTAAAGCGGTTACCCTCAGTGTGGTGGCATCACCCAGTCAGCCTGCTAGGGGCCTGGACAGAGCCTCAAGGAAGCGAAGGAGGAATTCGCCCCCTCCCGCCGCCCGAGCGAGCTGGGACGTGGGTCTCCTGCCCTCGGCTCCCTGGCTCTCGGGACTCTGGACGTGGACTGACCAGCAGCTGGCAGAGGGCGGGTCGTGGGACTTCCCAGCCTCCCTGATCCCGTGAGTCGATTTCTTTATACTGTGTGGTTTGGTTGCTCTAAGAACCCTGACTAACCCCAGGAACCCACAGGGATGGAGTGGCTCACGCAGGGCCACACGGGGGCCGCGTGAAGAGCCAGCACCGCCTCTCGCTCCCACCGGCCTCTCTCGCTTCTGCACGGACCCCACCGCCAGGCTGGTGGGCTCCCAGGAAGGACACCCGCACCCCCAGAACCAGAGTCCACACCATTCACGATTTGCCTCTTTGCCGACGTCCAACAAGAGTGAAAGACGGGCACCTGCAGGGGTCGCGTTCCGTCCTGGCCTCTAGCATCTGTTTTCACCTCACGCGAGACGCTTCAGCCTCAGCCCCTGGCTTCATCCTCAGAAACGAAGCTGCGGTGCACGGTTAGATACACCGATCAACGAGGGGAATGGAGTCCGGACGGAGACCCACGAGCATATGGTCAATCGATTTTTTTAAAAAGGTGCTAAAGCGGCTCAGCGGGGAAGGGTGGCCTCCACCAGACGGAGCTGCAGAAACGAGATTCACGTGCGGAGAAGCAACAGCCTTGACCCCCCCTCACCCCACGCACTAGGCTCAACGCGAATGCATCGCAGACCCCAATGTAAAGACAACAAATATAGAAGAAAACATAGGAGCGAATCGTTGCAGCTTTGGAGGAGGCGAAGATGCTTTTGGTAGAAGGCAAAAAAGCATGACCATAAAATTTTAAAACACGGAAGAATTGGATCTCATCAAAATTTAAAACTTCCGCTCTGGAAAGTGCCATTAAGAAAATGAAAAGATGAGCTACAGAACGGGGAAAATATTTGCAATTCATGTGTCTGGCAAGAGAACTGTACCCAGAATATATAAGAAGACAGATAGCTCAGCGAAAAGGGGCCAAAGTTACGCACGTGGCCAACAAGCACACAAAAAGGGTGCTCAGTGCTATCAGCCACCAGGAAAGTGCAGATTAGAACCAGGAGCTGCGCTGCACAGGGCGTGGCTGAATCAAAGACCGACAATCGCAAGTGTTGGCGGGAATGTGCAAGTGGCACTTCGCCATGGAGATCTTTGTCACCTCGAGTTCCCGCAGACATTAGGAGTTGCTGAGAAGGCCGTATTCCAAGTCAGAATATTCATTGGGACGCACGCTGTCTGCAGCTTGCACAACCCCTGTCGTTGCCCTGTAATGAGCTCGGGGAGGAAAACAAACCTCTTGGAAAGGCAGCTGGGCCACGGTCGAGGTCAGAGCTCTGCCTCCGCTCTCAGCAGCCTTTCCAGGGGCTTCTCTGTGGAGCACGACCGGGAGGAATTCCAGGCCTGGGAGCACCGGCCAGGGTGAGGTCAGCCGGACAAGACCCAGTGACGGGGGCCAGGAAGCCCCTGGACCCAGGGTCGTGACCCCGCAGACACGTGCTGATGGCATCAAGCTTGTTTGCAGAGCTGGTAGCTGTCCAGTCACCAAAGAAACAGAGAGATCCTTCTGTTTGACATTTCCCCGTTTATCTCATTAAAAAAAATATATAGCTGAGCAGTGCTGACGCTCACTCCTGGTCTCATTAGGGGCCTCCTCATAACTGCAGGTTTTTAAACAAGCTCTAGGCAGAGCCTCGCATGGAAATGAAGCCCAGAGAGAAAGAGCACAAGCAAGGTGCGGAGGAGCTGGGTAATTGCGCGCCTGTGTCTCTCGCGGTGGGATCAGGCACACGGACCAGCAGATGGGGTCTAAATGGAAGAAAAAACGGAACGAAACTGGAGTCCAACAAAGGGAGATCAAAGCAAGCCCTGAGATCAGTTCAGGACGAGCCGCGAGCTCGAGAGCCAGTTATTCATCTGCTGGGCGACTTTACCGGATAACTGGCTCTGATGCTTCTCCCGGGGCCTGGCCATGTTCGCTCGCTCAGCAGGACCCCCTTTCCCACGGAGTCCAGAGGGGATCTGGCTGCTCCCAGGTGGCAGGTTACTGGACACCAGCAGGGCGGCAATCAGCCTGCACCTCCCCTTCCTGGACACACTCTCATCCAACCGGCTGCAAACCCGCCCGCCTGCCCATCTCTCAGCCCCTCCAGAACCTTCCAGTGGTTCCCCACTGAACTCAGGGCAGCATCCCCATCAAGACCCGAGTCCCCCTGAATTCTGTTCTCCACTGGTCTCCCCAATTCCCCTTGTCCCCCTCACTCACTCCCCATAATGCCTTCCAAGCACTCACCACCACGAGCTTCCAGAGGCCTTGCTAAACACATTTCCTGGGCCTCTCAGCTGCTCCTGGGGATTATTTTTTACTTTATTAAAAACACAGGGGCGCATACTACTTGCTTGAGGTGATTCAGGGGCAGGGGCAGGGGCCAGTGCTTCCAATTAATGATCCTGTTACAGAAATCGTGTACCTTGAGTAATTGATTAAGCCTTGGAGTAATCCAGTTTCACTCATCTGAGTGCAGGAAAAGCATCTCCAGAGCTCCTCAGGAATTCAGGTGTGTGCAGAACGACTGACTCGCCTTTAGGGGAGATGCCAGCTCAGGCGGCTTGTGGGTGGGAATTCTGCCAACTGAGACCAGGACCTTGGGGTGGAAATGACGGGTCCCACTGGGGCTGGGCTGAGCCTGAGGTGCAGGGGGGACTCCGGTGGGGAGGTCTGGTGCACAGTTGGATGATTTTGAAGGAGGGAGGGTTCTAGATGGGAGAGAGACAAGGACCTGGGAATCATTAAGATGTAGGAGGTGGTTGGAACCAAATGAGCGAGGAGATCACCCAGAGAGTGTGGGTCCAGTGGGAGAGACCGGGAGAACCCCGACACTGATGGGGCAGGTGGGGGACAGAAGGATGGAGACACAGAAGACAGACTCAGGGAGGCACAGTGACACGTCAGTGAGTGAGGAAGTTTCAAGGAGAGAAAATGTGGCAGAAAAGGCAGTAAATGAGGCCATTTCAGTGACCTCGGTCAGAGGAAGGGGGAGCCTGTGGGGACGGTCACACAGGTGGTGAGGGTGAAGGGTGGAGGCGGGAGTCAGAGCAGAGAGGATGGAGCCGTGAGTGAGAAACAGAAGGGCCTCACTGATCATGGTGTGTGTGTGTGATCATGGTGTGTGCATGTGATCATGGTGTGTGCATGTGTGTGATCATGGTGTGTGCATGTGATCATGGTGTGTGCATGCGTGAGTGTGTGCATGTCTGTGTGCCCATGTATGTGCTGTGTCTAAGTCCCTTTGCTTTCAGACTCTCGCCTTAAAACTATTTTTAAAAAATTTAATGCATCCCATAGCAGTCAGGGTTCCCCAGGGAACTAGAACCACATATGTTAAGACATTTATTTTAAGGAATGAGCTCATGTGATTATGGGGCCAGCAAGTCTGAAATCCAGAGGGCAGGCCGGCTAGAGACTGGGGCCCTCTTGAGACAGGATTTCTTCTCGGGAAGCCTCACGTTTTGCTCTGACGGCCTTCAACCGACTGGATGAGGGACCCTCCCGTCGGGGGGGCAACCCCTTCACCTCCTTTCATTACAGTCAGTGGACTGTAGACGTTAACCAACCTCCAAAACTCCTCCCTGCAGCAAGCACTTGGTGTTTGGCTGAACAGTGGCTGCTCCACCCGGATAAGTCGATGCATGAAACTAACCATCGCATCTCCTAAATCTTGCAAACCGCCGGTCTCCTGCTGCAGCCAGGCCACTGACAGGACGTCAGCCTGTTTAAGGCCGTGCGGCTCAGTGGCTGGAGCGTCATCCCGCACTGAAGGGTCTCGGGTTCGATCCCTGGCCAGGGCGCGTGCAGCAGGCAATCAATCAACGTTTCTCTCCGCGTCGATGTTTCTCTCTCTCCCTCTCCCTTCCTCTCTCTAAAATCAATAAAAACATATCCTCAGGTGAGTATTAAAATATAAAACAAAATATTAGCAAATGAAAGGACTTGGGAGTCCTCTACAGCCCCGCAATAAGTCATAGAAAAGCAGATGCTCGGCTCCTCCGGAACTCCCCCCCCCACGGCCTCAGAGATGCGAGGAAACGTCACGTTATTTATCTGACGCTTTGCCTCACAGTGACTTTCTCCACCACCTGCGAGGAAGCAGGCGCCACTCCCACGACAAACAGTCGGGGAGCTGGTGACAAGCGGCCTCCCACGCTCTGATCCGAGGGCGTATTTAACAAGACTAAATTGGTCCAGCTTGCCTGTTGGTTTGTTTTTCCATTGTTTGAATGCCAACCTGATTATTAGAAGCTCGAGCAGAGGTTCTTGGAGGCCACACGCCTGTCGTCACAATGGAGGCGAGAGGCCCTGAGACGCCCGCTCCCCGCCTCTGAGAGACGCTCTGTCCCAACAGGATGCTGCCGATGGGACGAGTGAAACCACAGCCCCCGGGCGCTGGGCAGCCACCGCCTCAGGCCAGGAGGGAGGGTGCCGCCCAGGTCAGGAAAAGCAGTGTGTGTGCTTGGGGGCCGGTAATACCGGCTTAGGTCACAAACCACGGCGGGAGAGAGGTGCCAGGCCAGGGAGGCGGATCACCTGGCCATCTACGCCGATGGGCAGGGTCGTGGAACGATGCCCACCCCATTCCCTGTGCATGTAGAAGGAAGGGAGCCAGAGGGTCTCTCCAAAGGGTACAAGGCCTCGAGGTCCGTCCTCTGGGCTGCACTGCCCTGTGCAGCAAGCGCAGGCCTGTCCACCTCCCCGGGTGGACCGAGAGCATCTAAGGAAAAGGGCTGCCTCTCCCTCCGCAGGAGGGACAGCGCCCGCCAGGCGCCAGGGGCTTGAAGTCCTGCGGTGAAGCAGTGGACACGGGGTCCCAGACGGCAGGTATGCTGGGGGATGTGACAGACACGCGGCCACCTCCTCGCCCAAAGCTCACAAATCCAGGCTCCAAGGTACCATGGTCACGACTCAGACCTTCGCCTCTGTAGCAGGCCTGGTGCTCGCACCCAAGCCACTCACGTTCAAATAGACGGCATCGCAGTCTAACCTCTGACCTTACAGGCTCCCAGGTGCCAGCCGCCCAGCTGGCCTTCAGCGGCGGGGGCCATCGGCGGGAGGATTTGTGGTCAGCTGTCTTGGAGATTTCTCCTACCTCCTCCAGGCATCTGTGGTGGCCTTTCGCTGCGATTCCCAGGAGCACACAGTCTCTCATGTGAGAGGACCACCTGCACACGCGTGGGCGCGTAATATCAAGTCTCTAACATACAACATACAAGCCTGTGTATACACACACACACACACACACCTCCCCACCTCTCTCCCATCTCCCAGAAGAGCCCCCAGGACTGCCAGGCTGCTGGCCGCAGGAGAAGGTGTCGAGGCCTCCAAAGCCACCTCCGCCTCCATCACCATCTCCATGGCAACCCTGACACCAGACAGGGCCAGGCCGGCGAGCGTTCCGTCTCCAAACGAGGAGCTCTGTCAGCGTCCAGTCCCCGCGGCTAAGAGTTAACGAGACGACGGCTTCTCAAACAGACAAGCACAGCACTTCCCCGACGCTAACTGCTCGACCACATGGACGGGGGACAGTCCTTTAAATAGAGCCAGATGTCCTTCTGTGAAAAACACAGCCCGTGCAGGGACTGACCCGGGCTGAGGTCTGCTGAGGAAGGAATAGCCGGAATTAATATTCTACAGCCACTGGTTAGTGACATAATCCCACGCGGACAAACGTCCCACATCGTAGTCCATGGAACAGCAAGAACCCCGGCCTTCGGGGAAATGTGCATCTTTGTGAGCCCAGCAATCCCGTTTTCTGGGAACGAGAGTCCGGTGTTGTTTGCAGATCCACCCCCTCTTCCGTTCTCCCACCCTGTTCCTAGGGTCAGTGGGGTCCCCTCCCCCCAGCCCTGGGGGTGGACGTGGACCCCGGGACTAGCCACTTGGAGAACTGCATGCCCTGTGCAAGACATCGGGTCGGAGACGGGCAGTCACCCCGTGAAATAAGAAGGAATATATTTACATGGAGTGCCTCTGCCGGGGCGCCTGCTGGTATTTGGTGTCCGACCCGGGTTCCTGACGCAAGCTCCTAAATCCTTGGGATCTCCTGGGTGATAAGAGCATCCTTTGCTTTGAGGCGGTGACTCTGGGTGGGTCCCTGGATCGGGGCTTGTCACCAGAAAGACCAGCCATGATCAGAAGTTTGGGACTTGCGCCCCCAGCCCCGGCTCTTCAGGAAGGAGCGAGAGGCTCCCCTCCTCCCAGAGCTCATGTTTCCCTGGGGCAACATCTCGGGCACCGGCTGAGAGTATCACTGACTTAAATACTTTGAAAAGGCAGAATCAGCTTCTAAAAGCTGGGACAAAGGTGCCCTGCGTTTTCCAGAGTTCCTGATACGATCAGAGGCCCAGGTTACACACGCTGAGTCTCCTGGGGGCGGGGGGTGGGGAGAGAAGGAAAGAAAAAGTGAACAGAACTGTTTGTCTTCAAAAGTCACAAACTCAGGCCCCAGACGGAATCCGGCCCTAAACATTATTTTTAAATTAGTGACCAACGTAGTCATCCCATAAAAATCCTGATTTCTGGCTTTTTTAAAAAAACACTCACCCGAGGATATTTTTTCCATTGCTTTTCAGGAGAGTGGAAGGGAGAGAGGGAAACGTCGATGTGAGAGAGACGCTTCCATCGGTCGCCTCCCAAACTCACCCTGACTGAGGCCGGGGGTCCAGCCTGCAACCGAGGGACGTGGCCTTGACCAGGAATCAAACCCTTCAGCCCTCAGGCCGACACGCTAACCACTGAGCCAAACCGGCAGGGCCCTGGCTTTTCTTAAAAAGTCAGCAGGCTCTGGCCACACCGGCTGCCTCTGGGCGTGGGGCTCGGTAACTGCGCGGGGCGAGTTGCTCCCTGCGCCCTGTGTCCGGGGTCTCAGCTCCAGGGAAAGCGAGACGGTGCCTCCTCCCACAGCCCCCCGGCCCGGGAACCCGCTGGGGACGCGGGCGCCGCACCTTCGGGGGACGCGCGGGGCTCTGTAAAAACGGCTCCGGCCTGGCCTCGTGCTAACAAGGCCTCGTTCTCCAGCGGCTTGGGCTTCAGGAGGGCGACTCCCCCCGGCCTGGAGACCGGGGACTGCCGGGTGGTGCCAACCGAAGGACCGAAGGACGCCCCGGAAGGAAACTCACATTACTCTCGCCCGCAGTTATTTTTCTGTTGCCTGATGGATATTAAACCCAGAACTCACGTCAGGCACCAGGATGTGAATCAGCCCCTGGCACTCACGCTGAGTGGGAAGATTTATGGTCGATTAGTTACGTGTGTGAGCTGAGCTGTTAATTTTCCGGTCGATTGACGCATCCCCAGGAGAACACAAGGCTTCTCTGCGGGACACAGATGCTGCCGGCAGGTTCCCGCGGGAGGACGCTCGCTGTTCCGCGTGGGAATCGCCGCAGGACACACGGGCGTGAAGCTACCTGGGCAGGAGGGACTGTGACACTTACCAAGGACGCCCTCTGTGGTCACCCCACACGTGGCCAAGCGCCTCTGCTCCTCGCGGCCTCCGTGGGACAAGCACGCCTTTGAGCGCGTGTCCAGGGCACAGAGAAGGACAACCAGGTCTCCAGAACGTGTAACCAGTTAATAGGACGACGGCACATGTTTCCCCTCCGAGCAAAGGGTGACTCACGTTTTCTGCCGTTAATATCAAGGGAAGGGAGAGAGCTTTTCTCCTGAGAATCCTGGCCCGAGCAACCGTGGCTCAGCGGTCGAGCGTCGGCCTAGGATCCAGGAGGTCGCGGTTCGATTCCGGGTCAGGGCACATGCCCGGGTTGCCACTCGGTCCCCAGCGGGGGCGGGCAGGAGGCAGCCGATCAATGACTCTCATCATGGATGTTTCTCTCTCTCGCCCTCTCCCTTCCTCTCTCTAAAATCAATAAAGATGTATTTAAAAGAAAAAAATGCAGAGAATCCTGCCTGGAGACAAGATTTTTAAATGTGGTGACGGTGCCCTATTTTTGCTGTTGTTGTGGTTGTTTGGGGGTCGGGGACGGAGGGACTGGCTAAGGCTGGTGGATTTCATCGGCTCGGCTCCAAGAATTGTGGCCTGAAAATGGAGGGATGGGGGGAAGGTCCCGGGCGGAGGCTCCAGTCCCGCCTGATGAGGGGAAGGAGGGGTTGGTTTGGAAGCCCCAGAGGCCACGGTGAGCTTCAGCGTTTCAAGTCCTAACTGGGTGGATTAGACTGTTGGGCTTGCGGCCTGAGGTGTCCACAGGCAGCTGGAGCAGGGAACCCGCTGGCAGCCCCGGGATGCCTGGAGTGGGGCGTCCGCTCCCGAGCAGCTGCGGCCGGCTCCACGCCTCGGCCGGCTCCCCCCTGGGCCGGTGTAGCCTCCCAGGGCCTCGCCTGCCCCCGGCCTCTGCCCTGCTAGCTCTGTCCTCCTGCTGCCGAAACCCCTCCCCTGAAACACGGAGCAGCTGACGTGGGGAAAGGCCACTCACCCCCAGCCCTGCGGGGCTCAGCCACCCGGTGTGGGCCCCGTGGACGGCTGAGCCCTCCGTCTCAGCGGAACCCACAGAGGCGGGGTGCACTTCCCCCCAGGACGCCTCGTTCCCCTACGGGGTCCCCTCACAGAGGACCCACCTCTCCTGATCCCACCCCCCACCCCAGCAGGAAGGTGGGAGATTGACGCCCAGCCTCAGGTCTCCCTCCAGAAACCCACCTTCTTGGATGGAGCCGTTTACATCCTGCAGACCTCTGCCCTCATCCCACGGATGACTTTTTCCTGCAAACGCGCTGAGCACATCGGTGCCTTTCGCAGGAATCGCCTCACCTGGTTCCCTCCACCTGGGGGCTCCTGGTCCCACCTTCCGCGCTCCGGCAGCAAGCCCGCCGGGCAAACACCTGGGGCCGTTGAGAACTCGGGAAAATACCATTTCCCTGCCGACAGAGACCTTCCCTTCTCCGTCCCCACCAGCCCCGGAGCCTCCGCAGGGCCTGGGAACACTGGGCTCCAGTAAACTTTTGCTAAGTGAAGAAATCAATGGGCAGATGTCTCCACCCCAGCTTCCAGGTCACCTGCTGCCTCCAGCCACGGGGGTCCTCACTGGGGGGCACCGAAGCCATGAACCCCGAGCCTCTGGCTCAGCCGTCTCACACAGGAGTCAGTTTCCGGGGCCCGCCTCTCAACCACACCGTCCTGGAGGCCCAGGTGCATCTCGGTGACCAGGGCCAGTGCCCCTCGGTCCACCTGTGCCCTGAGCTTCACACTCCCTTCTGCTGGCAGTGTCCTCTCGAGGCTCGGCACTGCTTGCTTCCCACACTCAGGCCCTTCCCTGACCCCCAGGAGCCCCCAGGTCTCACGCCGGCTCCGGCCTGCTGTCCCCCATGAGGACGGTAGCACAAGGCACCCAGGTTCTCCTCAAAGGTCCCGGGGTCTGATCCAGCACCGCCCACAGCAGTGACCTCATCTTGGCTTCTCCTTCCCTGAATCACTTACCTGGCCCCCACCCTGCTGGGATCACCCCCAAAATAACCCCCCAGCACCCACGTTCTTGTCTCAGACTTCACTTTCTGGAAAGCGCCAAACCAAGGCATCCGGTTAGACGAAACCCCACTGTGCATGTTCTTCGGCTCCGAATTCTCACCTTACGAGCCTTTCCATCGCCTATCCTTTTACTAGACGCTATTTCCTCAAAATTTCTGCTTCTCCACAAACTGAAAAGAGCCCAGGCAAGTGAGGGCCCGTCCCCGGCCTCATTTCCCCATCAGTGACGTGGAAACAATTGCGCCTCCCTCCCCCGTTTCCTCCGAGGCCGGGGGGACAGCGCCGGGCACGCCAGTGCATGGAAAGTGCTGGCAAAGGTACTGGACTTTCCAAATTCAGGTTTGCAGTGAAATCCTAAGGCCTGCCCTACAGTTTCTTGATTTTTTTTTTTTAAAGCCTATTTAGTCTCCTTTTTATAGAACAAAATGTTTCTCCACTGTTTATTAAAAGAAAAGTTTTTAGCATACGTATTTTTAGACTCGCTGAAATGGCCCCGTTAATTCCCTGCAAGAAGCCGTGTCCCACTCTCTTGTATTTCTAGGAGCATCGTGTGTGGCCTCCGCTGTTTTCCAGGGGCCTGTAGCGCCCACGGTGTGCTGCTCAAAACCCAGCCCAGCACCAAGCCGGGCACGATCTTGCCCTGCCCTCCTCTTGGCCTCACCTGCCTAATGGGGGGCCCCTTAGAGCCCATCAGAGACAGCGCTCCCTTGTGTCTCTCTGTGACACTGGCTTCCTCTCCTGGTCAGTCACCTTCCCTGCCCTGCACCACCCCCAGGTCATCAGGGAGAAATGACCAGTCTTTAGTGTGGCCACTGGAGTGCATGGGCTTGTCTCTGTTTTTCTCCTGTGTTCCCGCTGAGGGGCTGGGGTCTTCTCCATCCCTGTGCCTATCAGGCGGGGACCACAGCCGACGCTGGACAAAGCCCCTTGACAGAAAGCTCACCTTACTTCAAGGGAACCCAGAGTACACTGCTTAGGGCAGGACACAAGAGTCCCTCCAGGGAAGGAGGTAAGAATTCATTCCACGTGGTCGCTGGAACGGTCGGGTTCCATTTCCGTGTAGACACTTTTCCATCTTGACTCTAAAGGGTCCCAGGACATACACCGGACACTTTGGTCTCATCAGGCTCAAGGCCGGCCCCAAATCCCCCCTTTCCCAGGTCCCCACATGTCCCGTGTTGTCCCACTGGGCGGCCTTAGCAACTTGAAGTCGGGAACCCTTTTCTCTCCCTCTGGCGGCCGGGCTCAGGCCTAGGCGGGCTCAGCTCTTCAGGCTGAGCTGTCAGCCCCTCTCCCTGCTCAGCTCCAGGGAGAGGCCGGGGGGAGGCTCCAGAAAGCCGGCCAATGGGGGAGGCGTGGACAGAGTCCACTACCAAGGCCACGTGAGCGAGTGGAGCCCCGCGGCCTTCCTCCCATGATAGACTAGATAACAAGGGACGCCGGTGAGGCGCCGACCTCCTGGCGCTCAGAAGGCTCGCAGGCTGCGGACAGTGTGGAAGCTGCCCTCCCGACGAGCGGCACCAACCAGGAGTCGAACCGGGGCCGAGGGTTCACACAGCACCCATCGGTTGGGTCGTGTCAAGGGGACGGGGAGTTGTGATGGAAAGAGCACGAGGACCAGGCTCTGAGCTTCTCCAGGGTCTTACACGTTTCACCAGCTCCTCGCGAACGGCTTCCCTAGACAAGGCGATCGAATGAGGTTCCCTCCTCTGTCCTGACATGAAATGCACGGTGGCTCCTGGGCCTCCCTCGCTGCCGGGGGGCGTGATCTGCTCCTAGAAAGTCAGGCCCGGAGGCCTGGACCCCAGGCTACGGTTTCCAGGACAGCGGTTAAAGGAGCGTGACCCTGAGCGTCCTCCTGCTGCCATGGGGGGCAACACGACGTTGCACTTTCTGCCTCTCTGTGTGCCTCCCCACGTCCCCATCTCTGCGTCCACGGGCGTGAAACCAGTTCAAGGATGGACACCTGAGGCAACCTGCCGTCCCCCTTCCAGTGCCCGCAGCGCACACGGCCAAAATGCTGCAGCTTTCCTTCCCACTGGGCCAGGACCCTGCCTCAGAACCCTTCCTAACGCAGAGCCGCAAGCAAGTGCCAGCGATAAGCTGGAGTTGGCCCGACAGGGAAACCTGGTGGCTCTCCTAGGACTCGCTGCCCGCAAGGCACCCTCTGCTCTAAAGACCTGTAACTCCCTGTGCGCCCAGAAGGCACTGAATACTCTCCCCACCTCTCTGATTTCTTTTTTCTAGTTTTCCTGGGCTCCCGGTGCCCTGCCCGTGAGCGTGGGGCTGTGTGCGTGGCAGGGGACAGAAGGGCCGGAGGAAGAGCTCCCAGGGCCCGGTGGAGTCAGCTCGGCCGCAGAATCAGCCTCGGAGGAGCCTGTCCCTCCAGCTTCCCGGCCAGCCGTGCTGGGCGTGGCCGCGAGCGCGAGGCTACCCAGGAAAAGCACACGCTGGAAGCATCTTACCGTTTGCTCTCTTTATTTTTGTCATTACTCCCAGGTCCTCGAGGCAGCAACATCGATAAAAAGTGAGTTTCCTGCACGTGATTCAGTTACCCTCCAGAACGGACCCTCCACAGGTAATTCTAGGAGCGTTTCTCCACACTGAGCGCAGCCAGGAAGGCCCGGAGCCGCACGCATCGGACCCCGGCCCGGCCAGGTAGCGTGGGGGGCGCGCCCCCCGCGAGGAGGGTCTGCCGCAGGGAGAGGGTTGCGGGTCGGCCCGCCGCCTCTTTCCGAGTCCCAGTGGCTCACAGAGGAGCCGGACTAGGAGATGCGGTTCCTCGGGAAGCTGGGGCTTCCCGCTGGCACCACCCAGGGCACCCTCAGGGCTGCTGGACAAGCAGGGAATGTGGGGGTGCTCTGTAACCCCAGTGTGCATGCAACCAGCCCCCGGCACGCCCGCTGCCCAACCATCACCCTTGAATTACTTGAGCCTCTCTCCCCTTCCGTGAGCACGTCCCTGCGTTGACAGGGAAACAAAACTGATGGAGGGGCCGCCCGATGCGCACTTGGTAACATCCCCGTGGTCAACAGAGCACAGAACGGACGAGCGGCAGCGAGGAATGTCCTGGGGCAGAGAGGCTGGATTTTCTTAGCGTGCCCGGGACCCTCTGGAAGGGTGACATTTGGGGCAACAGGGCCGCAGGGGCGCGGTGGTGTCCGCAGCGCACGTTGCAGACGCACAGGGAACCCACGGCCGCGCAATCGGGGAGGCGCCCGTCTCCCCTCGGCGGCCAGGAGCCCCTGCGCGGCAAGCTCCTCTCTGACTCTGCGTGAACCACTCCTTCCAGCCTCTCCCGGCTGCTCTGCCCAAGCGACTTAGATGCACGGGAACAAAGGAAAGAAGAGACCCGAAGCCCGCAGCCCTCCCCGGGCCCGGACGCACGCTCCCCCAGGCCTTCCTGAATGACAGAGCGGACACCGGGCCGTCCTCTACGGTTTAATCTGCGGGGGCCTGGGACTCGGCTCCGGAGCTGGGGTCACCCCCTCTGTCGTCGCTTCCGCCCCCGCAGCCTGGGCGGCCGGGCGGGCAGGCTGACGGGCTGCCTCCCGAACTTCTCCATGATCTCTCTGATCCGGGCCAGGTTGGTCTGGCTGAGCGCGAAGTCGCACCGCGTGGCGCCCATGTCGTAGCCGACCATGCAGCTCCTGGTGGCCGAGGTGAAGCCTTCGGCCTTGGCCGTGACCATGTACTCTCCGGGGTTCAGGAGGCGCCAGTAGTCCCCGTCGCTGGCTGCGGAGAGAACGCAGAGGGATTCGGAGCGGTCCTGGTCGAACGCGGGTCCCACCAGCCCTGTTACCCCGGGACCGAGAGGGACCCAGAGGCAGCCTGTGTGGAGCCCCAGCCCCCACCGGTGCACGGTCCTCATGCGTTTTGGAAGCCGAGCTGTTTCCCCCTTTGGAAGCCCCCTTAATGGTTCTAACAGGCAGGGTTTGGGGTGTGGACTCCCCACAGTGTTGATGCACATGGGCGGCGAGGGAGAAATAGCCACTCGCTCTCCGTGCTCTGGACAATACGCGCCATTCATCGCGCCCTGGCGCCTGCAAACGGCCTGCCCCCGCCCCCACCGCAAAACGCCATCCTGAAAAGCCATCGCTGCACGGCTCTTGGCCTCTCTTAGCGTGGCTATAAATATAAAATAGGAATTCAGGGGTGGGGCGCCTCACTTCCGAAAAGAGAAAGGAGAAGGGAAAGACAACAGGGGACAAGGGCCAATGACCCGGGAGGAGGCCCTGGTGTCTGCACCTCAGTCCACAGCCCTGCTCCACGTCCTGTGTCTGAAAGAAACCTGAAGCCGCAGGAGCAGCCACCCACGGGTGCCGCAGGGGCACACGGGGGCCGCAAGGCTGACCCTGCCTCCCCGGCTCGCCACCGGTCAGTCACCCAGCAAGCACCTGATGGGATGTCTCCACCCTGAGCTCTAGGTCAGGTTCTCTCTGCACAAAGCGGGGCTCTAGGCCAAGGCCACTGCTCGCCAGGCACCTACAGCCCGCTGAGGACACAGACCCCTGCCGTTCAAGAGGCGGCGAGAGGCAGAGCGACCCCCACTGAGGCCGCCGCCGGCGGGAGAGCCCACACACAGACAGAGATAATGCTCTGAAATATTGTGTTTAAATTCACACTGCAATCTGATTCATCCGAGACGCCCCATGCCATGCTGAGAGCTCACAAAAGGTCGAGATGTTACGAATAACGAAACTGGCCCTGGCCGGGTGGCTCAGTTGGTTAGAGCATCATCCTGACACACCAAGGTTGCAGGTTCGATCCCTGGTCGGGGCACATACAAGAAGCAACCAATGAATGTATAAATAAGCGGAACAACACATCTCTCTCTCTCCCTCTCTCTCTCTCCCCCCTCCTCTCTCAAAAAAAAAAATAAAAAATAAAAATGAAATACATTGGCAGTTGTCATGCGCCCACACAGCCTGCTCTCTGGTGACCTGGACTCAGCATGAGGAGTCAGACATGTTCAGTCTCAGCTTCTGTTGGGCTCCTGTCCCGCTGATGGGAGGTGAGGGTGCCGTGGGGCTGCAGGGGAAGGTCGGCGCACTGCTGGTGTCGTGGACATTGGTGGACGGAAGGGAGAGCCAGGCCTCAGGGAATATCCATTTGTTCGCAGGTCAGGCCAGTGTCCACCAAGCAAAGGACAGTCACGTGGCACCTGAGCCTGGTCCGTGGCCCAAATATTTACATGCATTTAGAAGGCGTGCTTACTGGCTTCTTTCCCAGTAGAATGCCACTTAATAGTGCTGTTTATTTTACGCAAAATCCCTCCTGAAATAAAACTTGTCAGATCCTATAAGCATCAGACAGAAATCAAGGCAAATCGGAGCTGACTCCAAGTGCTGGGAGGCCCTGAAACTGATACAGGGAAGTGTCGTGTGTAAAGTATGGGGCTCGGCGACGTGAGAACGCGCTGGGAAGTTATTTATGGGGGAAATAACGGTAGAGGGAGACACGAGTCCCATCAGCTCATCAAAACTGTCTCCTTGATTACAAGGCTTGAAAGTCAGAGCTCATTAGGCAACATCCTCTCTGCTGTCTTGTGGGGCCCCAGGGCCTTTTTATCTCCCACTCCATTAAAAACCCTCCTGTGTTTTCACAGTGTGCACAAGGCACTAATAGTCCAAAGAATGTTCCAGGCTCTTTTATGAATCACTCTTTTCAAGGGGCTCATTGGCAATGTTTAAAACACAGTCGCACGCAGAGCAGATCAAACGGCCTCTTTCATTCACGATGACAGTCATCACCTCCCAGGTGTCTGGCCCCTGAGGAGTTTGCAACCCGCACGCTCAGTGAAGGGATGGATGCCCGGGAGGGGTTACTATGTATCCAATGCCCTGCTGCCCTGGCGGAAACACTGTCACTAAAGAATAAAGATACAGGCAGCCCCCAGGGAACAATGAGGTTCAGGGTGTTACACGGCAGTCAGTCGACTACTTTGTGGCATTTCAGATAAAATTCACTCATTTTAACAGTAGCTGGCCTGTTGAGCACCAGGCATGCGGGCAGGTAGCCTAGCACTGAAGGGCACACGGCCAAGTCTGACACCCAGCCTCACCCCATCCTATTGCCCCAGGGTCATTGTTTCCCCGCAGGTCAAAGGGGACGATTTGTTGGGAGCACAGGGTCAGTTCATGCATAGGAACAGTTTTGGGGGAAAAGGCTCACTTCTCCCCTTCAGGGGGACATGGAGGGGGCCTGGATTAGCTCAGCCGTTCATCCTGGGAACACCCCGTAATGTCCATTCATTCACTCAAACACTTTGAGAAAATGGGCATTTCCTACCGAGAGAGTCTACACACGCGTGCAGTTACCTGTCCGGATGTCATGGTTGATGCCTTCTACGGAGATAACGGCGTCTGGAATTCCTTTTCCGTGTGAATCCCTCACCACACCTTTGATGCCACGATGAACCTGCTCGGCAAACAGGAGGAGACCCCGGGTGAGCTCGCCGACGCGCCCCACCCAACCTGCACAATGGGAACCACAACCCAAGGCCACCCAGTGCCACCAAGCACCCTCGCGAAGCCACTCCCAGCTCGAAAGCTCCCCAGCTCCGCACGGATTTGGTGTGTAAGCTTCTGTATTCCTTGTAGGTCCCTGCTTCAGAAGCCTTGCGCTGGAGCGAAAATATTTCAGAGGTTTAAAAAAATACGAGGATCTGAGATGGCTCATTTTAAAAAACCCACTAAAAATGGAATTTTTGTATATGCATTTATTTGATTTTCCTGAGCTATACAGACTTATAGAGAGAGGAAGGAATAATCAGATGATCCTGTAAATAGCAACCCAGTCTACAGGGCCTGTCCACTGATTAGCCATGTCTCACACACACATCAATTCTGAGCCTTGTGCCTTGTCACCGTGACCGTCCGCAGTGACACAGCGTCGTTTCTGAAGACATTCTTTTTTTTTTTTTAAATCCTCACCAGAGGATATTTTTTCTATTGTTTTTCAGAGACAGTGGAAGGCAGAGAGAGAGAGAGAAACATCGATGTGAGAGAGACCCCTCGATCTTGGGCTGCCAGCCTCCAGACCCACCATGTCCGCTGTTTGGGCCGCCGGCCTGCGTATTTTGTTATTCAGCCTTAGCAGACTGATACCGGGGCCCGGAGCATGTCCCCTCCCCACAGCGCAGTATCTCTCGGCCCCAGACGAGTCTCACCCACCACGAACCAGCCGGGGCCATCAATCGGCACTGAGAGCTCAGCCGCCCGGCTCCAAGCAAGTGCAGGCGGACAACGGTCCCTTTCCACGCCGGAGTGGCTGGCCCGGGACCACGGTGGCCCAGGGCGGTGGCCACGCCTGATGCACTGATCTGATCCCTCACGTTCTGCCACCTGCAGCCCCACTCCTTAGCGTCCCCCCGCGGCTGGCCCGCGGCACGCACCTGCTCCATGAACACGATGAGGGACTCCCGGTTGTTCTCCCACTCCTCGGGCAGCTGGCTCTCGTGCGGGAACTTGTCGCAGCCCACGTAGATGGACAGCTCGAAGCAGTTCGTGTGAAGGTAGCTGAAGTCATTGAGGCCTGCAAGCCAACCAGACAGCAGGCGTCGGAACAGGTCTCAACACGGGGACGCGGCGAGGATGCGCAGGAACAGGGCCACGGAGACGCCCCCCGAACCAGGACGCGCCGGGGCTGGGGCGGAGGGGGGGGCAGCCGGAACCGGGCACGGGAAGACGGGCGCCTGCGAGCGGGTCTCTCACGAAAGGACCGAAACGAGGGCTTTTCAGATAAAATCCTTGTATTTTACTAAACTCAGCCGAGCACTACTCTCAGGGTAAGGGCATCATGAACGAACGATACGGGTTTTTCGTGTTTAATTAAGTTTATCTCTACAATGCTGCTGCTCTCAGTCAAACCCAAGCCGCTAGGCCCGGCGACAGTGCTCGCGGGCAGGACACTGTGGTGTGACCCAGGCAGGTCCTCCGGAGCCATGGGTCCCGGCTGGGGACGCGGGACGCTGCTTCGTTCCCAGGACCCTGCTCCTGTCCCGACTTCAGCATGGAACAGGGAGCTCGGTGTGCCCGGTGCTGACAGGACACCTGCCTTCGCTGCAGGGAGGACACGGGACAGAAGGTCTCCCACCGCCTGGAGGTGAACCGCACACGCCACAAACGCTGCGCATTTGAGATGCACCGAGCCCCGCTCTCCGTGAACCGACGCCTGTCAGCGCCGCACTGATGCGCGAGCGGGACCCGAGCAGGGCGCGGAGGCGGGGGGATTAGAAATCTCATTTCATTTATCTACAGAGACGGAATCCACCGGCTGCGTCACGCCACCGGGGGGAAGGATGATTAGAGGCCCGAGCCGCCGCAGGCTCGGCCACGGGAGTCCCTGGAATAATGGAAAAGGTAATTGACAGAAAAACCGGACGCGCTGACATGACCGCGCGGCGGCCGGCAGCCCGAGTGTCGCCGCTTCCCCTGGGCTGAGGAACGCGGCCGTGCCCAAGCCCGTGGCAGTCACAGCAGCCAGAGAACCAACGTTTCACGCGGCGGTCACTGCAGGTTCGGGGCTGGAGCTGAGAAGCGAGGATGCTTTCTGGCCTCTGGGAAATGTCCTTGACGGAGGGGGATTTGCATCTACTTTTTACTTTGTACAGAGCAGACTCCGACCGAGATCAACCAAATGCCTCGGCCGGGCAGGTAGCCACAGGCTCTCGTGTTCCCAGGTGGCCACAGAAGCAAATATTTCTGCCACTTTTAAATTTTTCTTCTCCCAAGGGTGAAAACATATCTGAAAAGTAGGGGAAGGCTGAGTTTCCCGCAAAGTAAAATAATATTAACTTCAATTAGTACAGGGAATATGTACATGTTCATGAAGGAGGTCTCATAGGTTTCACGGAGGGGAGGGACTTACCACCACTGGGTGTTTCTAATAAGCCAGACATAGAACAAATGCACACTTGTCACCGAGGTAACCCTCACAGCAGTCCCAGCGGGATCACCACCCCCATGGCCACCATCATCTGGGCTACCAGCATGCCCATGTCATAAATGGAAGATATAGGGGTTCAGAGAGGTAGAGTAACTAGCCCAGGGTCACACAGCATCCAACTGATGGACCGGAATTTGAATCCAGGCCTACCTGACATGGAGTGTTTTTCAAATTCATCAGTGGCTTGACCAAGCTCAAGACCATGAGCAATGAGCAGTATGCATGGGGTCCCGCCATCCGAACACAGAGGGACCCAGAGACTGTGAGATCTCCCTCCCTCCTCGTCTGGGAGCTGGGCCAGGAGCAGCCCTGACGTAGGAAGCAAAGGGCTCACCCTGAAACCTGGACCACGGGGTCCCCTGGATTCCTGAAGTCGCGACAGGAAGGCTCTGGCCCTGCGTGGACGCTGGAGCAACACCACGTACTCCCTCGTCACACGCAGCGGGCGCCCCCGGGGGCCGTGGGATGGCCGGGAGGCCCGCCTGCTGGCCTCCAGTGGACAGGAGACTTGTAAAACACGCCTCACCACCTGCCGGCCTCAGGACGCACCTTCAGCTCGGGGCCACTTCTCACCTGAGCGTGGGGTCCACGCCTGCCCCTCCCACAGCCCCCTCTGCGGCCTGCAGCACGGGACCCCCACACCGTGGGAACAGCACCGGCAGCTCTCCACCCCTTTGCTGGGAGTGCTTTTGGGTCCGATATGTCCCCAAGTCCACACTCACCCATCTCTGACCCTATAAAATCTGAAATGCTCAGTGGCTAAGAGGCAAACAGAGCCCAGCTCTGCCCCTTTCTCACTGGGGCCCATCCCTTTGGGTGTCCAAGCCCTAGTTACCTCGTTTATAAAAGGGAGTAGGCCAGGCCCCTCAGAGACCGGTGAGGGTCACAGGAGAGTTTCTCCAGCGCACTGGGACCTTTACATGGTTGACGACAGGCAGCTATTACTCTGAGAGTAGCAGGCGGGTTGGGAGGGGGTGGCCTGGGGGACCCCCCCGCTGTCCATCATCGTGGGCCCGTGGTGACAGCGCAGGGTCAGACTTACTCCCGGCCACGGTGTGCCAGGAGGCCCCGTTGACGGTCCCCTCCTCCTGGAAGTCCTCGGTGTGGCACACCCGCCTGCGGGCGTCGGTCAGGAGGCGGTGCGTGGAGGCGTAGGCGTAGGCCAGCCAGCGGAACACGTGGTCGTCGGGGGTGGGGGTGCGCTCCTGCGTCTTCCACGGGGACCTCGCCATGTCGTAGGGGTACGCCACCACCAGCTCGCCGCCCTGCAGGTTGCCGCCCAGCACGAAGGGGATTTTCTCCATCCAGGCTATGACCGCCCTGGTCTCCGCCGCCACCTGCGAGCGTTGCAAATCAAACACGCCTCGGTGACTAGAAGAAGAGGGAAACGGCTTCCTTCCCCTGCGCTTTTTTGGAAACTGCTTTTTCCAAACAGGGACCTGGTTGAAAGAGCCATCATTTTATGGAAGAATCTGAGCAAAATTCAGAATTTCAGGATCTGTGAGGAAAACACGGGACCTTGTAGAAATAATGGATCAGCCAGTCAGAGAAAGACAAGTGTCATGTGATCTCGCTCACAGGTGGAATCTAATGAACAAAATAAACTGATAAACAAAAGAGATCCAGAGACACAGAAGCAGGGAGCGGACGGAGGGATCGCGAGGGAAGGCGGGGGCGGGGAGGGGCGGGGGAGGTTACGTGCACACGTGCATGGCCCATGGACACCGGCAGTGGTGCGGTGAAGGCCTGGGGGGTAGAAGGGGTCAATGGGGGGAAAGGGGGACGTCTGCAATACTTTCAACAATAGATAAGTTTTTTTTAAAAGAGAGAAATTCAGGGAAGTTTCTTTTTGTAGGAATATTCCAGTTAATGACAAAGATGGAGTGATAGACAAGAGTCTCAGCGTTTTGAATCTCCAGTGAGCATGGACCAGTGGCTACAAAGTGACAGAGAGAGACATAGCCACATACAATGTATCTCCTGATGGAAGAACAAGGGCCTAAAATATATCAACCCTGAGCCAGACCTGGCCTTGAATCCAGACTTTTTCTGGAAAGGACCAGGTGGTATATGTGTGTGTACATTTTAATTTTATTCATTTATGTTTTAAAAATATGTTTTTATTGATTTCAGAGAGAGGAAGGGAGAGAGAGAGAGAGAAACATCAATGATGAGAGTCATGGATCGGCTGCCTCCTGCACGCCCCCGACTGGGGATCAAGCCCGCAGCCCGGGCCTGTGCCCTGACCGGGAATCGAACCCTGACCTCCTGGTTCATAGGTCAACACTAAACCATTGAGCCCCACTGGCCAGGTGGTCATGGGGCTTCTATATGGCCAGCCATGTACCATCCACTCCGGGGGCCTTTTAGGTGAAAAAAGAAATAAACTTCTACCTCGTTCAGCCACCGGTACTTGTTTTTTCTGTTCTTGCTGCTGAACCCGATCCTACCTGGCCTAGACCTCTTGAGGGGCACACAGACCAGGGGTGAAGGCCCAGGAACGTCTGTGAAAGTTACTTCTTCTACAACACACTCCCAGTGAAACAAGGTCGAAGGAATTTGGGGGAAACATCTCTCACCCAGTTGTGTTTTTCCTTCTGAAGAAGCGCCTCAGGTAATAAACCCACGGGGAGTTACTAAAATAAAAACGAGGTATCCTAAGCTATCAGGGAGGGCTAAGGGCAACTTCATAGCTGTATAACCACCAAACATGCCCAGGTCGGGAATTTTTTTTTTTTTTTTTGAAGCACCGTGTCCTTGTAAAGAAGTATAATTGAATGATTTTTATAAAGAATCTCCTCAAACATCAATCTGAGAGGCATTTTCTTACCCAGCCCACTTCCTCACTTTGGGGGAAAGCCTGTAAGACGAAATGGGGTTGTTCAGCGTCACTCCCTCTGCAGGCCCGGGGCTCCTGGGGCCGGCCCCCCGCTGCCTGCAGCCTGGGGGTTCACTCACCGTGGCATTCTCTGACAGGAACCACTCGGGGATGGCGATGTAGTGGTTGGGGACCCTCCGCGGGCTGTTCTGCCGGCCCTCGGCCTCCCAGAGCGGCGTGTTCAAGTCGGGAAAGTTGTTGTTGATGTCAATCCCGTCGTGGGTCCAGCGTCCCAGGGACCAGCCCCCCAGCTCCGAGCCCTGGGGGACGATTCAGGATGAGAGGAGCCCACACACCTCTGGACGGCGCCCACTCAGCACACGCAGGACGCCCCCGTCTCCATCTGGGGGTGTCTCTAAGCCTCTCGACACCCGCTCACCCAGAGAAGACGCCCAGAGGAGAACATCGAAACGCCTTCTAATAATGTTTGGTGGGTGGTGGATAACACAGCCAGTCACCCCACAGAGCGAGGCTCCTGGGCGTGGTGGTGCTCAGGGGGCACCGGTCCCCTTCCCCTCCCATCTCCCCTGAGGGTGTCCACCCAGGTCAGGTGAGCCCTGAGTCTGAATGAATCCAAAGCCCGTCAGGCCCTGGCCGGGTGGCTCAGCTGGTTGGAACGTGGTCCCCTACAAACAGCTTCCAGCTCGATTCCCCATCAGGGCAACACACCTAGGTTGTGGGCTTGATCCCCGGTTGGGGCACATACGGGAGGCAACAGATCAGTGTTTCTCGCATTGATGTTTCTCTCTTTCTCTCTCTCTAAAATCAATAAACGTGTCCTTGGGTGAGAATTCAATTAATTAATTAATTAATTTAAAAGCCCGTTGTTGCAAAATCAACAGCCTCCCTGTCCGGCCCACAATTCTAGCTCACAAATCCCTAACCAACTGGCACAGCAAATCCCTACCTGTATCGATAAATACAAACAAAATTCTATATTGTAAAGCGTGCATTTGATAGGTACCATTTTTAGTGCAGTTTTCTATTTTATTCCCAGAGAATACCAACTCTCTTCTCTACATAATTCTACACCTAACTGTGCCCTATACAAATTCTACGTCCTAGTTAGCACATGAAATATAAACGACCTGTCAGAAAAATACGGCTCTCCAGAGGACTGACGAGGGCAGGACAGTGACCACCGAGGCCAGGACGGGCCTCGATTGCGGGCACGTGTGAGGGGCCCTTCCTTTGTGCTGTGGTCGCCGTGTATCTAACAGCATCACTCACGGCTGCTCTCCCGGGTCTGCCGGCATGTGCCCCTCTCAGGCTCCCGGTGATTCTCAGTTCGGTTTTGAACGTTTCATAAACCTTGTGGTATCCCTGCCTCAGGGGGACTCAACATGAAGCGACACGTGTGTATTTCTATTTATTGATTTTGTGTTTTTGCTTGTCTTTAGAGAGAGAGAGAAAAAAACCATTGGCCTGTTGCTCCACCCACGGATGCATCGCTGGTTGACTCCTGTGTGTGCCCTGACCGGGGGGGACCTGCAACCTCGGAGCATCGGGATCACACTCCAACCCACTGAGCTACCCGGCCAGGGCCCAGGGCTAGACCTGAACTGGTGGCCGGGCTCACTGTGCAGCCAGGGCCCAGGGTGACATCGGGGAGGGGAGCGGCCGTTACCCCCTCATAGGCCTTCTCGTAGCCGTCGGGGTTGAGGGAAGGCACGATGTGGATGCGGGTCTCCTCCACCAGGCGGGCGATGCGGGCGTTTCCCGCCAGGTACTCCTGGCACAGGAACTGCACCAGCAGCAGCAGCAGCTCCCGGCCCAGCACCTCGTTGCCGTGGGCGCCAGCGATGTAGTGGAACTCGGGCTCGCCTGGACCCAGACACGGGAAAGAGGGTCCACGTCAGGGGCTTGTAGCACAACAGAAACCCCGAGAAGCCCCCTGAAGCAGACACAGGCTCGGGCATGACTCCCGGGAAACGGCTGAAAGCAGGAAACACTTGAAAATGGGATTGAAATTTTTTTAAAAAAAAATTAGGGACTTTCTCGACTTTCTCTAACTCAAGCCATTAATGACCAGGGAGCCCAGAAATTTCTTCCCAAAAGGGCTCTGTCCTACCATCTCTGGCCATTTTCTTCTTCGGTTAGTTGCCAGGCTGGGAGCTGGAGGGTTACAAACGGCCCACCGACAGAAGGAGGGGGGCTTTTCTAGCTGCGTCACAGGATGGGAGGCTCGCAGGGCGGGTTCGCAGAGCCTGGGTGAGCGTGGGCGGCTGGCCCTGAGTCGTGGCTCTTCCCACGGCGTGAACTGCCTCCTTTCTTCAGGAAGGTGCCACGGGCACCCCAGGGGCAAGCTCACCGACTTCGTGCTCCCCGGGGTGGTCAGAGATCTCCACCGCGTACAGCTTCAGGCCCTGGTGGCTCTTGCCGATGTTGTAAGTCCTGGTGATGTTGGGGCACATTTCATTCACGACCTTCATCAGCTGGAAAACAAGACAGACCCGGCTCTAAGCAGCTCCGGCTACGCACTGAAGGGGGGGCCCCCCAGGAGACAGCCGCCTGCTCCCCTCCCACGGCCCCCGCGCCCCCACTCCCCTCAAGCCAGTGCTGTGCCCTCCGCCTGGAAGGTTCTCCGTGGGGCCCCCCTACCCTGCTCTCCCAGCACCCGTGGTTATGCAATTACCTCCCTCAGTTGTGGCATCGCCTCTCTCTAAAATATCAACTTTCCTTCATAATTGAATGAGCATCTGGGACGTAAGGCTGGGGAGACAGACGTTGCTGCCGCCCCCCGGAGCTCACAGTGCAGGAAGGTCACAGGACGGGGCCCCCGTCCCATCCTATGACCCGGCTGTCGGCTTATTTCAGCTGGAAACACCCTCCTTTTCTGCCAGTGGACCATCTGCAACCCTCAAGCTCTGAGACCAGACACACTAACCAAAGAAGAAAGTGGCCAGAGACGGCAGGACAGAGTCCTTTTCTGGAAGAAAATTCTGGGCCTCCTGGTCATTAATGGCTCGAGTTCCGGGAGGCCCTGAGCTTTCCCGTCCTCGCCCAGGGATATTTCTCCCTTCTGCCGCCGTTTCCCGTTGTTTGTTTGTTGCGAACGTCTCCGTCAATACCAGGGTGAACTGACATTGTTTCCCCGACGCAGGAAGGTTTCTACAGTAACCCAGCAGGCTCCACGCGGGAAACCGCAACGCGTGCTGGCGGCTTGCCCGTCCCCGGGAGCCAGGATCCAAGTGCAAATCCCTTCCCACCTGCACACCCTACAGGCCTGACGGATGCTCCGGCGGAGGCTGCTGGGCCCTGGACCCGAGGGCCACCCGACGTCATGGGTGGGGCTGCTCTGACCCTCTAACATCCACCAGGAATGGTGACAGCCGCCCGGGTGATGAAGCCCAGTCCCCGTCTCTTCTTATTGAGAAGCACCCAGTTCTGCATGGGGACGGCTGTTTAAAGATACCGGCTACCAGCCAGTCCACCTTAGAAATGCCCCCCCCTCCTGGGGACTCGGCAGCTCCAGCGAGTCTCTACAGTCAGTTCATTTTGAAATGCATTTAGATGTATTGCTTTTGACATTAATTGCACCGGGTTGGTATTTGTCTCATTTCTGGCCTTGGAGATGGCCTGAGACTCTCAGGGAGCAAAACCGAGTTAACACACAAAAGCTCCGTGAACTGGGGCGAGAGCCGAGGCGTCTCGACACCCGGGACGCAGAGCAGCGGGTGATTCACGGCCTCAAGTCCAAACACATCACCGTGATTTCTGAAAGAAGACAGCAGGCAGTTTCTGCAGCACGGCCCACCTCCGGGTCTGCGCTGACAGGCGTCTGGAAGCTCTGAGTCTCCAGTTAAGTGACGTGGAGACAGACCAGGCTTGTTGATGCCCTTGGATGAGCCACACTGGGGAGCCCTCTGGGCTCAGCCTAATTGCTCCGACCTTGGGAACGTCCCTGAGCTTGGACTGGAGGCTGGTTCCTTTGCTCAGCACCCAGGAGCCCTTGCTTTGGGCCATGTTAGCAGTTCCTCGGTGGAGCCTTGTCCCGTAAGTGTATTCATGAGGGCATTTCTCTGCTCTGTCTCTTCAAACTCATTCTTTGGTGTCTAAGGATTTCTCATTAGCAGGCACCTCCCTGCGCTTCCCAGCACCATGCGGGGGGATGAACCTGAACAGCACGGGGACCGTGCTTTCAGCCTGTCCCTAAAAATGCTTGGTCCCTTCTCCCTGCTGTCCCTGGATGCAAATGCCATCCATCACTCAGAATTTCTTGGTTTCTGCAACTAAGTTGGGGGGAGGGGGTCACCTGGGACTGTCTTTTCCTCCTCACAGTACAAAGTGCTCTGAGCGATAAGGGTACCCGCCAGGCCTGAAGCCAGGCTGTCCTTTAGAATCACAGGAGAGCTTTAAATAATTTCTATCCCCAGGCTGTTGGGCTAAAGGCTCTGCTTTAAGTGGCCGGACGGAGGCGAGGTTCCCTTCACTATAGGTAGCTTTCCAGTTTCCCCAGGTGATTCTAATAAGCAGCCAAGACGGAGAATCAGAGACTCTGACTAGCAAAGGGTGGGGCTCCGTATTCGCAGTGACTCGGTTTCCCCGTGGGTAACAAAAGGATAACAAGTCCCTGCCCTCAGGGGGGGGGGGGGCGGGAGGACCGGCCAGGTCAGTACAGGTGACGCAGGTGAATCAGCGCAGGTCTCCTTGAGGGCTCCCTGCTGCTACTATCATCAGCGTTATTCTGGGTCCTGTTTCCTCTCTGACTCTGCCCGTGACCGACTTCCATACATTAGTGAGTCACTCGAACACACAGAGATTCTCAAGAACCAGAGCATTAAATCAGAAAGGTCTGGGTTCGAATTCTGTTTCCACCATTTTTTCAGGCGAGGGAGCCTCTCTCCAGTCACCGAGCCCCAGGGGTGCCTTCTCACCTTCTCAGCCTCGAAACTACCCTCACTTAGTGTGGCTCCAGGAAACCAAAGTGAGCATTCAGAGTCTGTCCCTAACACGGCATCCTAATTTCTGAAAATAAAAACCCGGGTGCTCCCTCCTGGGCACGCGGCCCGTCGCTCTACGAACCCGGGCTTACCTGGCGCATCTCCTTGTAGTTGTGGTGCCTGAAGTCCAGGTCATCCGTGGTGGTCATCTCGCTCCGCCGGTGATAGTAGTTATTTGGATCTAGGGAGAGGAATACGGTTGTGAGTTCACTGGCATAGCCCTGTTACCCGTGTGGCTCCACTGGGCACCTGTTCTCATGGGGGAACACAGCCCGATCTCCAGCTTCTAGCATTCCCACAGAGGTGAGAGAGACAACTTTCTAGAAGCTTCTATGAGTCAGAATTACCCAGTGATGGAGAATGTGGGCCCAGAGCCAGGATGCCTGGGCTCAAATCTCTGCCAATGTCCCAGCCCGGGAACCACACAGCAAGGTCACAACCACAGCAGCTGCCAGTTTGGCCCAAGTTTCTGGAAGGGCAATTCTGGAGGCAGGGCCATGGCAGGTACCAGCAGCAGTAAGTCCAGATTCATGCCACCAAATGTGGTCCACTGACCAGCGCCTTGTGGCTGCGTGTTAAACCCAGCCCAGGCCTACTGAATCAGAATCCACATTTTTAAAAAAATATATTTGTATTTATTTCAGAGAGGGGAAGAGAGAGGGAGAGAGAAAGAAACATCAGTGTGAGAGAGAAACATCGATTGGCTGCTTCCCACATGCCCCCCGACCAGGGATCGAGCCTGAAACCCGGGCATGTGCCCTGACCAGGAATCAAACCGCTGACCTCTCAGTTAATGGGTCGACACTCAACCACTGAGCCATACTGGCCGGACAGAATCCACATTTTAAAAAAAACAGGTCACTCCACAGGCTGGGAAGTTTGAGGAGCACATGTTAGCACACTGAGCACTGCCGGCAGGGGCCAGGCACTCGATGCCAGCGCACACACGTGCGGTCACCTGAGCCAGCCCCGCCCCGTCCCCACAGCCGCAGGTCGTGGCTGCCATATGGAGCTGGCCAGAGTTCACGTGAAGACTGGCTTCCCCCTGGAAATGGAGGCCTCAGGCATTGAGCTGAAAACCACAGACAGACCCAACAATAAAAAGACAGTTTTTCATATTCACAAAAGGTTTGCCAGTAATAGTATTAGATACAAATGCCTGTCATTAAAGAAAATCACGTGGGAGGGCCAGCTGGCATTGAGTCCAGGAAAGAAAGCAAAAGCGATTCAGTTTTAGCCAAAAGTCGCTTCCCGCCCCCGCCCCCACCCCTGTCACTCTTCCAGGCTTTCCTGCTGGGACCCAGGCGGGCCCGCCCTCAGGCAAACCGCCTTTCCTCTGATCCCCAAGCCTCCCTTTCAAAGCGAAGGTGCAGCGTATTTTTCATATTAATTTACATGTGACTTACAGACCTGCTGTGTTCTGAGAGCTGTTCCACCCTCCCAAGTCCCAGGGACCTCCTTCCAAAACCCCTTAAAGCCCCCTTTGTATTCGAACGCAAGCTAGGCCTCCAAGGTTCCTAGAAGGGACTGAAAATCCCAGAGCTGGGTGTCCTCCCCGAGAGCTGGCTCGAGGCCGCGTCCTTCCAGCCTTAAGACAATCAATTTGCCAGCGGACGCGGGTACAAGTTTCAGAATTGTCTCGAAACCACAACTCTCTGCACCCACGTTTTGAACACATTCTTCCTTACTGGTCCATTTATCCTGATCTCTTCGAGTTTGGCCGGGAACCTATGGGGAGTCCCACACTCAGGTAAGGAGAGGAGCGGGGACCGCACCCAGTTGGTCCCGCAGGAGGGGGGGCTGTGCACAGCCTTTCCAGTGAGCTCTGCTGTGCTCAAAAAAACACTGGAGGTGTCCCCTTAGCCAAAGGAGCCTGAGCAAGGCTGTGTCACCTACCGGAGTCCTGTCTTGTCAACAGTCCAGGTCTGGGCTCAAATGAGTGACCAATCCCACAGGACGAGAGGGTGTCCACGCTGTGGGCTGACTTTGCAAATACAAGTAGAAAGTAGCAAAGCAAAGGGATGCATTTAAAAAGTCCTTGCAGCTGATGACCCCCTTCCTTCTCCCAACTGATACATACTGACGAGGGGCGGGGCTGGTTGAAACATTGTTACAGTTCAGCAACACAGGCGGTAGCCTTGCAAATAAAGTATTTTTTCAGTGGCTTCTGACTGGGAGGGAGTATGTTTTAGGAGAAAGGAGAGACGGTGCTTCAACTGGCACCGAGAGAGCCAGAAGAAGGAGCTGGGCACCGCCCTGGGGCAGCTCCTCCTCCACGTTTGGGGGAGAGAAATCTCCTTCCCCAGACCTCTGCGGGGCTCCTCGCAAGGTCCTTCGAGTCCTTGCAGAGGGGGACAGTGGCTCAGACGTGGTGTCCAGGAACGTGATGTGGAAGGAGAAGTCCCCAGAGAAATTGAAGTCACACATTCAGAACAGTAGCTGCTGAGCAGCCTGGGGGGCCCAAGCATCACTGTCCCCTGCCCAAAGGGCATTTCCCGTTTCTCAGGACCTGGACACAGTCCTGTCAATCCGTGAGGAAGCCGTGAGTGGTGCACGAGGCCCTTTGCAGAACCCGACGGTGCTGTTAGCAGTGGGAAAATACCTGTCAGCCACGGAGGCCGTGACCTTGAAGCCCACTACGTTTGTCCTAACCTGAGTTCTGTATTATTGAAATTTTATCTTAGGAAGCTCTCCCCAGCTTAGGATAAGTGTAGATCTTTTTTTTTTTTTTTAATGTTTTTACTGATTTTAGGGAGAGAGGAAGGGAGAAGGAGAGAGACAGAAACATTGATGAGCGAGAAACATCGATCGGCTGCCTCCCACACACCCAGAAGACAAATGGCCCTAAACATTTGAGGATGGAAAATAGAACCATCCTGGTCCACACTTGAAACCCACCCGGATGTCATACTGTGCGTCTGTCTTCGTGAGGCTTAAACTGCCTCCAGGACCTGCTTCACACACACACACCCCCCCCCCCAAGGATAACTTCACAGGGAAACGTCATTTCACGCGACTCTCACGGCTGCCCTGTGGCCTCTCCCAACAACAGGTGAACTCCTGCCTGCAGAGGGAACCATGACCTCGCTCTTGGGAGTAAGCAGACCACACGGAGGCTGTGCTCAGCGACACGGAGACAAGGCCCCTGGCCTGGCACAAAGGGGGCCTCGCCGACACCCGTCCGCATCTGTGCCTCCACATGCTGTGCGCTCGGAAAAGCCCAGCAGGCTCTGGATGGCAGCAGGCGGGACCTGGGACTGCAATTCTAGGAGAATCAGTCACAGAAGGAGGCCTGGGTCCCACAGCAGGCGGGCCTCCAACATTCTCCCTGGAGCGGCCTTGAAAACGCACGGTGCCCTGAACCTGCGACCCTACTTTTCATAATCAAATTCAAGCAACAGTCCTCTAGCTGAACGGTCCTACGATTCACACAACAATCCCAGACATGCACAATGACAGAGACAATGGTGTTCACTGCGGGGTCCTTTCTAGAATCAAAATATCACAACAACTGAACCCCCAACTCTAAAAGGCAAATCCAAAATGGGAGGTTCTGTCCGTGAACCAGGATAAAAGCATCCACAGGACAGATGGTCTCTCACAGTTCTCATGACATGAAGAAAGTTTTGCAATTAGTAAGTACAAATATATAAGGGTGTGTGGTGAGTGGGTGGGTAGACAGACCCATCTTTTCATCAGCACTGAGGCTGTGTTCTGAAAACGCACAGTTGGCGGAGCAAGATCGGGGATATTATGGGAACGAGACATGAGGAATCAGTGGCAGTAAATCAAGGTCACGGTGGGGGTGGGACACCTGCCAAGAGCGCGTCAGGGATCCAGCGGCGCCTGAGGACACGGGGCTGGTGGCGCCCTCCCCGGGCAGGGCCGGAGGGACTGGGAAACCGGAGGGAGGGAAGCCTGGCCTCACTGTTCCTTGTTCCCTGGGCCTGTCTGTGGGTGGACAGGCACCTGCGAATCCCCACAGGTCCTAGTGACGGGCCGTAGGGATGCCTGGGGGCCAGTGTCCTGGAGATGCCTGGTCAGGATGGAGAGGCCGCCGCCCACAGGCTCCATGTGGGCACAAACACACACGCCCTGGAAGCCGGGTCGAGCCGGCCGGGGCCAGGCCAGATCAGCCACCCACGGGGGACACCAGCACCATCCAGGCGGCCTGTGTGAATGCGTGTCTTCCTGCCACCCGAGGTCACAGCCGGACCCATCATGTGAAAACAGGGCAGAGGTAACACAGCCGCCGGGAGGGCACATTCGCCCAAGGAGACGGGCACCCGAGTGAGGCTACTTAAACAGAAGGACACTGTGGGCGAGGTCAAGTTTAACACTAACCCCTAGGGCCCCTCTACCCGGTGCACCCAGGGACGTGAACTGGGTTCCTGCGGGCGGTGGCAGCGCCGAGAGAATCTTCAACCTTGACATATGCGGCGCCCTCAAACGCCCGGGCGAGGCATGGCTGGCACCTCACCGCGCGGCCCGGCGCTCCCGGTGTTTCTGAGGGGGACGACGGGAGGTTCCTGTTTATTTGCTTTTTGCTTACCCGTGTTCCCTAAATGTTTCTCTTGAGAAGAACCCCACTTGGTTTACTTCCCTTCGCCTCGGCCGGGCGCCCGCGGGCGGCGGGACAGGCTCACCTGGCAGCGGGCAGCCCAGGACCTCCAGCCTCAGGCAGATGCTCCCGTTGTCGAACCAGGACTGCGGGTTGATGCGGATGTAGCGGGCCACCATGGGCACCGGCAGCTCGTTGAGGACAGGGATCTCCTTTTCACTGTTTCCTTCGAATATCTACTTGCACGCAAGAGGAAAGGGAGACTCTTTCAGAGCTTGATTATCAAGAGACAAAAGAGAGTAACTCACCCATCGCACAGGTCCCATTGAGGGTTCCAGGTGCGTGCTGGGCAGCGAGGGGAAGAAGACCCCCTCAGGCCAGGACCTGCCCTCGGAGGCCCCATCGTGGGGGTGGGGGAGGGGAATACTTAGCTGTCACAGCTGAAACCGCTTAGAGCCACGGCCAAGGGACAGCCACAGAGCTCTGGGTTTCCAGAAGGAAAGGACCAGGAGAAGCTCCGGGGAGGAGGTGCCTCGTGAACTGGCCTCGAAGGCAGACCTGCAGGTGTGTGGGGCTGGGAGGGGTTCCAGAGAAAAGGGGCAGCAACAGCGGGAGGGGCCCAGGCGGGACACAGAGGGAGCAGACGGGCTGACTTTCCTGGGACACAGGAGTGTGTTGGGGGAAAGAGTGGGAAAGAAGGTTGGGAACGGAGGCGACGGTGAGATTGCGCAGGACACTGGGCACCACGTCAGGAACAAGTGCCCGAGAACCGAGGAAGAGGGGACAGGATCAGAACTGGCCAACCTGGAGCAAATCTCGGGGCTGAACGATCGGGGTCACTAAAGCAAGTCAGGGAACGCTCTCAATTGAATAGTTGTGAGGGGCCCCCATTACCCAGGGGCCACACGACTTCCAGGGCGGACCTGTGACCTGTGGGAGAGACTGCGCCCCAGCAGCTCTGAATTCTGCATGAGCTCTAAACGTGGGCCCCTTGGTGCTGGGCCCCGGGGCGTGGGGGGGGGCCCAGACTGCGGTCGGTTTGAGCTGTCATAAAATCAGCAAACACCAGGTGCGGACAGGGTGGGCACACACCGCTGCCGATGCGGAGCCCGCACAGCCAGGCACCGGCTGAGGGGGAGGAACACTCACCATGTCCCCAGATCCGTTCTTCACGGTGACCCACGTATGGCTGTCGTTGCTCACCATGACCTTATAGGAGGTCACCCAGTCGCTCCTGAGAGGCAATGAAACGTCATTGGGGCTACACCCTTTAAAATGTTCACCTCTGCCAAGCAGAAGGACGGCGGTGAGCAGAGGGGGCGTAAATAAACAAAAGTTTTTCCATGGACTACTCTTCTAATTAAACGTTACGCCGCCCCTGCTACAACAACACTGCTATTTCGGTATTCAGACCAAAATCCTCATCGTGTTCTGCCAGACCCTTGCTCACCTCTTGTTTCCCGGCTCTTTCTTTCAATTCCTGATTCTGACGACACTCTCTCTTGCCTCAGGGACCTTGCACATGCCGTTCCTTCATTCCGTCTGGACTCCCCCTCCTCTCCCACTCCCCGTCTGCCTCTAACCTATTCAGACCTCAAACGTCCTCAGGTAGGGTCCTGATCCTCCAGCTTAACCCTCTGGGCCTTCTTAATGGTGATGATTGGGCGCAGCCATGAAGAAATAAAGTGTTAATTAATTAAACCTTAATTAGAATTAAGAAGGTTGATAATCCAGGGGGATGGAAGAGATATCTGCCCATCAGTAAGGCTGAGGGAGGAAGAGTTGTGTCTGGAAGTTTTCTGCACGTGATGTGAGTGCTGCTCCCAACCCTGTAGTTACAATGTAACAAGTATCATGCCAGCCGCTGGGAACGCGAAGGTCAATTAGATACAATCTCTCCATTGAAGGTCAATTAGATACAATCTCTCCATTGAAGGTCAATTAGATACAATCTCTCCATCGAAGGTCAATTAGATACAATCCATCGAAGGTAAGTTATATACAATCTCTCCATCGAATGTAAATTATATAAAATCTCTCCATCGAAGGTCAATTATATACAATCTCTCCATCGCTTCACGTGTTAATGAGAAAGAGAGAAAGCTGGACCCTGCAGGGCAATGGGGTTAAGAGCTGCGCTGGGGCAGGTGCGGGAGTTACCTGAGGACAGAGGACCTGTGTGGCTGGGGGCAGGGCGGGTGCTGAGCGCAGCCCACCCCAGGTCTCACGTAAGAGCCGCTCCCCGGCATCTTTCTTTCTCGACAGGCGCCCATTGTTGCGAGAGAGCCGGCTGCAAAGATCCGGGCTCTAAAGTCCCCGTTGCCTGGTCTCCTAATCCTCGGGGAAGGTTTGAAATTCGCAGCCCTCTGTGGCTTTTTTCCATTTCCCTCCGAATGATTCTTTCCACATCACAAAAGCACCTTGACATTTAATTCTCTGTGACTGGAGATTTCAACTCAAAGCAATGCGGCCCCAGAAGTTTCTGTGTCAAAGGCTTTCTGCGGGGAGACTGAGCTGACTCCAGCCAGCTCCCCAGTCAACACAGAAACAAAAAGCAAACCCACCACGGCCCTGCCCCGGGGGCGACACCACACTTCTTTCCATCCAGCCTTCCCTCACACTAGGAACAGAGAAGGGGGACCGCAAAGGGAAAAACTGGGACACACTCAGATATTTTAGTACCTGATGTAAATTTGGTTTAAATCAAAACCAAGAATGTCCACCATCAACAAAACTGCAGACTGAATGCTCACAGAGCCAGATGCCCGCAGTGTAACTAGACCCCGGTTACTCTAAAGCAAACAAGGTTTCAGACCATCGCAGGCTCGCAAGCGAGCAAAGGAAATCTCCAAAGGAAAAAAAAACAGGAGCCGTGAGCTGGAAAGATAAACAATAAAGAAATAAAAAGGATAGTGTTGCCTTAGGGGGAAATGCACATAGCAGTGCAGGGTTCAAAACGTTAAGCCTCCGATGACAAAAGGCAGGGAAGTTGAACCAGGGACATTTTCCTGGACCTGCGAAAGGGGCTGAAATGGGTTCAGAAGACCAGTGTCCACTTGGCTCCCGGGGAAGCACACGCACGAGTCCTCTCTAGAGACGAGAGTCTTCCACGGAGGCTCTCAGAGGTTTCACGAAGCTCAATCACATAGGAACTCACAATTTTAAAAAATCACTAAACACATAAGAAAATGCTCTCCATGACAAAGAAGTGGCAGAAACAAAGGCAACAAGCTCAGATCCCGAAGATCTTCAGTGTCTACAGAGAAAACTGAAAAGAAACTAGAAATATCATTAGACTTGATAAAAGAGTTCGACACAATGACTGGACGTGAGCCTACGATACAAAAATCGATCCTAGTTCTGTACATACCAGCCGTCAAAAAGGTCCTTAGAATCAAATGAGCAAAATTTGTGCATGATGTTTATGGAGAAAACCTTATTGGAAGGCACTTTAGAAGACATAAATAAGTGGAGATCTATACCATGTTCATTAATAGAAGAACATTATAAACACGTTGATTCTCACACACACAAAAATCCCAATGGCATGTCAAAGAAAACTGATAAACTTATACTAAAATTTGTATGAAAGAAAATAATCGCAATAGTCTATGAGAAGAAACGGGGGACAGGGGGTGGGGGGGACTGCCCTATTAGACATTAGAACTTATTTTAAAGCTTTATAATTAAGATACTGTGATATAATAGACAAATTTATAACTGAAACAAAATTGAGAGCCCGGAAACAGACCCAGGCACATCCATGAACTCGATAGAGATGTCTTCATATCAATGGGAAATAAATGAACTATTACATAAATGGTTTCAAGGCTGGATAGTAATATAAAAAGAAACTGAAACTGGACCCTATATTGCACAACTTTCCCAAAACTCATTCCTGAACGGATCAACTACTTAAATACAAAAGGTAAAACTTAAAACCTTAAGCTGGGAGAATATATTTTGAGCACATTTAGTTAACCAATGGATTACTACTCAGAAAATATTTTTAAAATATATTTTTCTTGATATTAGAGAGAAAGGGAGAGGGAGAGAGAGAGAGAAACATCGATCGGTCACCTCCCACACGCACCCCGACCATGCACCAGGACCGGGACCGAGCCCACAACCTGGGTCTGTGCCCTGACTGGGAACTGAACCGGTGACCCTTGGGTGCGACGCTCAACCAACCGAGCCACACCAGCCAGGGCTGTTACAGCCACTCTTTTGATTCCATCAGATGCTACACGGGAAAGATGAACCATTTCTCTGAACGCTGTGCAGTAGGCCCCCGACCAGGTGCTGCACTCATTTCCTGGGAAGGGCTGAGTGTGACGATGCTTCGTTCATCTCAATACATTTTAAGAAAAACAAAATCTCCGCCCTTCTCATTTCTTTTATACACACAACTTTTTCTTTCTTCCAAAGAACTATACTAACATTTCTAATAATAATTCACACGGCGCTTCAGTTTACAAAATGCCCCCCAAACAGGTTCTTCCGCTCGGGAGAACTAGCCCCGGCGTCCTTAGGGCCGTGGCTGCCAGCTGGTGGGCCGGAGGCACGCGGGGCTCGCGGCTCTGTCTCCCCGCCTGGGTGCTCCGGCCCCCTCCCGCCGTCTTCTATTACTCCTCTTTCCGCAGCCTCTGGGTACAGACTTTCCGTATCCCCGGGTCAGTCACAACACCTGGGGTCCTTAAATGCCCTAAGCCCCTGAAAACTCTGTCTTGCTTTCCCCTCCTCTCTAGTAAATTGCCGGTGACATTTAGCCCGTCCTCACAATAGTTTTGCACACAGCAAATGGAGAATTGCCATCTTGTTTCGAGTTGCTTAGAGTGGAGTTTCCTGACCTCAGCCCTGTTGGCATTTGGGGCTGAATAGCTCTTTGCTGTGCGAGTCTGTCCTGGGCATTTCAGGCTGTTTAGCGGCATCCTGGCCTCTACCCACTAGACGCCCCATCCTAAGCCCCCCCCCCCCCCCCGGTCGTAACAACAGAAATATCTTTGGACATTGATAGGCATCCCCTGTGGGCGGCAAAATCACCCCAGAACCACTGCTGTACGTGAGGTCTCTCGCCAGTCAAGTCCGTTTGGACGCACTGCCGGGGCCAGCTGGCATCCCGCGGTGCCGTGGACAGACTCGGGTGGGGGAGCGGGCGCCGGAAGAGCACAGCAGGCCTTGGGCTGGACTCGGAAGGGTTTCCAGGAGTCTCCAGTGGCCAGTCCGATGATCCACGTGCTCCTGCCAACTGGGCTCACGATGGACAAAGCCCAAGGTGCACCTCCCCTGGCACGCAGCTCCCGACACCATGGGAAGGAGCTACGTGTTTTGAGAAACACCAGGAGATGCAGCTGCGGTAAGTGGACCGTGAAGGCCAACGCTGACGTGTCAGATGGGGAGGAATGTCCTCAGTGTTTATCTGAACCCTAAAGTCCGCTCTGGGAGAGAGGCTGGTGTGTCGGGGAGGGCAGAGCGGCTGGCTTCTGTGGCTGTGGTTTTCTGGCCAAGCCCTAAGCTTCCCACTCACGGCAGGAAATTAGGGAACAGAATTAGTGGGAGGCACCAAGAAAACCAAGCAAACCATTAAAAAGAAGAGATTATTACCTCCAGTAAGGGCAAAAAAGTTGCACAGGAAAGGAAATAAATTATAGTAGCCCTGGCCAGGTGGCTCGGCTGGTTGGAGTGTCGTCCTGGACACCACAAGGCTGCGGGTTCAATTCCCAGTCAGGGCACATACCTAGGTTGTGGGTTCAAAATCCGGTCGGGGCATGTATGGGAGGCAACTGATCGATATTTCTCTCTCTCTTTCTCTCTCTCTAAAAATCATTAAATATATCCTCGGGGGGGAATAAGTAATAAAATAAAATAACAAAATTATAGTATACCATGGGATGCAACTATAAATCATGGCTCAACAATAACTGTGATGCAAAAAGTAAATACTGTTTACCTAAAATGGATACTATAACTCCTTTGGGATTTAAATTCTCACCTTTATAGTTGGAAGTCAACAGATAGCAACTAATTAACAAGAATCAAGAAACAGTACTCAAAGTATTTTGTTCAGAAATACAGGGATTAAGAAAAATAAAGTAGAAGAAATTGCTGACGGGTTTGTGGTAACTGCCATGGGACCCACGTCTGGGGACCGAGGGGTGCAGGATGGGCGCAACCATCCTTAATTGTAAGTAGTGCTATTTGACTTTCAAAACTATGCACGATCTGCTCATTTTAAAAAATAAACCCCACCTTCCTCTCTTTCTCGTTTCTGCTTCGCTGCTCTGGCACGTCCTTAATTTTTCAACCCAATTCAGGGTCATTTTCTTGCAACACATGCAAGATTTGAGGCCAATTTATACCTCGGTTATAAATTTAAAGCAGGATTTGAAAGCAGGGTTTCTTTCCCCCTTTTCTCTTAAGACCACATTTCACTGTTGCTCTGGAGAGAGAGTCGGCGGAACTCGTTGGAGCGAAGCTGGAAAGCGCTTTGCTTTCTCACTTCCTGCCGCCCGCCTTGTGCCCGGCGCCTCGCCAGCTGGCTGCCCGCGGCCGCGCTCAGGTTGCTTTTCAGATGGGCGTTAAGCAAACACTGGAGACCACAAGGTTGCTTAAAAAGAAGAAAAATAACGGATTCTATGAAACTTTGCAAAGGTTTTTAACTTTTAAAAATGCTCAGGAAAACCATGGGCTCAGCTACTCCGCCGACCTGGACTGAAGGGAGCAGAGCACGTAGGTGCTTCCTACAAGGCGTGAAAGGTGGCATCGGGCGAGCACAGCCCACGCAGGGGACCTGTGGGTCCTCAGGCCTGGCTGGACTTCAGGGGAGCGGGCAGGGCAGCTGCGGACAATTCCCGGGGCTGGGTGGCCTCCTGGGGGCCGACGGACTCCCTCTGCCGCGTCCAAACCCCGCCACCTCTGGCCCGTGCAGTGACCGGCTGACCCCTGACCTCCAGGGACGTAGGGAACAAAGTTACCGCGTACAATGTGCGTAGGACTCACGAACTCAGCCCGCGGTCCCATTTTCATCACGACCATAAGGAAACGTGACATCTCCCAGCGCTGAAGGCCCCGGGCATCGGGGACTCGGGCACTCGCCTGGCTGCCGTCCTGCCTGAAGGGATCCGGCCGAGCACCCAGAGCCGTCGAGCCTTTTCCTACCCGAACGTCTCCTTTACTCGCGAGTAAAAACGACCAAATGTGATTTGGAGATTTCTGCCGAGACGGGAATTTCTGCCAGAAATTCCAGCAAGACCAGAAGCTTCAGGGTGAGACACAATGAGGACACATTCATGTTCGGGGCCCACGCGGTGCCCTGGCCGCGACTCAGAACGGACTTCGGAGCGTGGAGGCCCCACTGGCCGGACTTCACGTCGGCCTCCCCCGCCTGCCCTCTGTGGTCAACCACTCGGGGCGAGCCAGTCCCCTGCAACGGGTCATCCGAAACACGTTTTCGGGAAAAAATTTGGACTTATTGCAAAGTTCCTATGGAAAAAGAAAATGGCAAGAATACCCAGGAAAGCTCGGAAAAGGTTCCTGAGGAGGAGCTAGGCCCGTAGGTGGCGGCCGACAGGCTGTAACGGCAGCGGGGATCCGGCTCGCGAGCACAGAGCGACGGACGGAGCAGCCGGCCCAGGAGCTCCCCCCGCGACAGGCAGGGATGCAGAGAATCGTGGCGAGGGCCCGTGAGTCCCCTCCGATGCTGTAACCAACCACCACAGGCTCGGCAGCGGAGAAACAACGGAAATTTACTCCCACAGTCCTGGGGGCTGGAGGCCTGAGGCCAGCGTCCAGTGTGGCCGGGCAGAGCCCTTTTCCGGGCTGCAGACTCCTCACTGGGCCCTCACAGGGTGGAGGGGGACGGAGCTCTGAGGGGCCCCTTCATAAGGGCACTAATCCCATCAGGAAGACTCCACCCTCACGACCCAACCGCCTCCCAAAGGTTCCAGCCCCAAATACCATGACATCGGGGTTAGGATCCAGCGTACGGATTTTGGAAGGACACAGGCATTCGTACCACAGCAGGTGGGCAAAATATGGATCATATCATAAGTAACGTTGGGACGTCTTGGTGGCCACTGGAGGGTAAAAAGAGTGACCTATTCCATGCACCGTACACCAGAATCCACCCCACAAGCTTCCAAGATTTCGATGTAAACACTGAAATCATAGTTCTAGAGGAAAATATGGGGAAAATCTCTTCAATCTTAAGAAGAGGCGGGGCCTTTCTAAGTGTGACATAAACCTTAAAAGACGAATTGTTAACCATATAAAAATTGAAAAATTTTGTACAGCAGAAGGTACTCTAAGCAAAGTGACAAGAAAGGGAATAATTGGGGGGGGGGGGACATGAGTAGCTGAAATCACCGTCAAAGAACTAATTCTGATGGACACAGGTAAGACCCGGGGGGCACTGGGGGTCCACCACACTGGAGGTTCACAGCCATTGGTCTCGCCGGTCAGATTCGTCCCTCCCTCCGCCTCACAAGAGAGAGGCTCTCCCAGACCGTCCCGGGCAGCCACCGCCAGCTTCAGAAAAGACCACCTGACAGGGCCGATGAGACGTCAGCCGGCCAAATGCGCCGTGAAAACCGCACGACCGCGGCTGTGAGGAGCGCTGGGTGTCGCCGTCCTCATACGAGCAGGGAACCCACTGCTACACCCCTTTCCAGCCAGAGAAGAGTCCACAATCCCTCCTAGTTTTTAGGCCAGTTTTCTACTGGAACTGGGAGGAAGCTGGCAGTGTCCCGGTCCTGTCACCTCCTTGACAGGGCTTACTTGGCGCGCTCAGGTCCTGGCTGTGGGCGAAGGAGAACTCGGGGCGAAAGCGCTGCTCCCGAGGCCTAGTCTCACATTTAGTAGCTTCTAGAAACAACAGGAACACAAAGTTTTGTGTCTTGTCTACAATAAGCGTGGGAACCACAACACTCGAGAACGTGTGTCCTCAGTCTTGTCTCTCTGCCTCCCCCCCCCCGCGGGAACCACAGTCTCAGGGGTAAACCCTCCTGCCACGTCCTCGGCACGGCCACGTCCTCGGCATAGCCACGTCCTCGGCATAGCCACGCCCTCGGCACAGCCACGCCCTCGGCACAGCCACAGCTGGACACCGAACACCAGCCGTGGATTTACTGCCTCTTGCACTTTAGACCGGTTACCATGGCTTCTTGAGAACGCAGACCATAGGAGGGAATGTCATAAACTTAGAAATATTATCTATTTTCCGTTACCTCCAGGAGAAAAGTCTACCAGGGAAAGACAGGGGAAATGCCACTTTGGGGGCCAAGTCCAATAAATCTTGGTAGGGTGGGGCGGTGCCCAGTTAAAAATCTCCACTGCAAAGGATGGAAAGGAAAAAGCAGGTATTTGAAATCCTCCACATCTGAAAGCGACGAGGGAAAAAGGGCCAAAGGGGCTCCCGGGAATCCTTCAGAGCGGACAGAGGACGGCCCGGTTCTGGACCCTGCTCCGTCCGGCTGTGTTGAGCCTGGAGGAAGCTAACCGAGCGTCAGAGCAAAGGGCTGGGGCGGCCGGGCCACCGA
Source organism: Miniopterus natalensis (assembly GCF_054644295.1). NCBI lineage: Eukaryota > Metazoa > Chordata > Mammalia > Chiroptera > Miniopteridae > Miniopterus > Miniopterus natalensis. The sequence goes on along the minus strand of NC_142094.1, from coordinate 58,050,364 downwards.
GGACTCTGTGGGCCCCGGGAGACGTGCCCTCACGGGTGCTGCTGGTTCTCTAGAGCTGCTGCTGTGAAGTTCTGCACACCCAGCGGCCTGAACAGCGCACACCTGTTATCTTACAGCCTGGAGGTCAGAGGCCCTGAAATCGAGGTGTTGGGGGGCTGTGTTCCTCCTGGGAGCCTAGAGAAGAATCTGTTTCCTGCATTTTCCAGCTTCTAGGGGCCCCCATCCCCGCCGTGGCCCCTCCCTATGTCCTCGAATCCAGCAGCTGTGGACACGGGCCACGTGGCCACCTCTCTGGTTCTCTCTCCTGCCTCTTCTTCTACTTCTAAGGGCTGTGTGACGACGCTGGGCCCTCACGAGAGTCCAGGGGCACCTCTACATTCACCTACCCAGGCCTCCCAGTTGCAGACTCTAAGGCCACACGGAGGGAGCAAGGGCCTCAGAGAGAGGACACACCAAGAGGGCTGCCTGGAGAGAGGAGAGAGGGGCAGTGGGGGGCTGGCACACGAGCAGGACCCCACAAAACCAAAGTTGTCCTAAGAAAACAGTGGCAGTGGCGGACTTTTCAGGGCGCCCACCACGCACGTGCCAAGGACTCTCTTAACTGCCTGAGGTTGTATTAGCTCATTTAACCCCCACGACAACCCTATGCAGCAGGTACTATTATCTCCATTTTACAGATGAAGAAACTGAGGCCCAGAAAGGCCCAGAAACACACCCCAGACCACGCGACTAGGGAGGTCTGGGATCCGGTCTCACTCGGGTATCTTCGCTGTCTGCTCCCTCGCACCAGGTGAGGACCTGGATACCTGGGAAGGAGGCCACCAGAGCAATAGAGCTGTGTCCCAAAGGGAGTGCGTGGCACTTTCCTCTCAGTGGGTTGTGCACTAAAGAGCCCCCTCTGCCCGGCAGACCCTGGGCTGGTGGGGCTGTGGTCTGGCCCTGGGGAGGAGGGAGTCAGGAGAGGTGGAGCTGGAGAGCTCCCCTGTGCTGGGCACTCACCTAGCACTGGGACCCCGTGCAGAACAAGACCCAGGCCCTGCCTGCCCCCTGAGGGTCACATCAGTACAAGTACCAACAAGTAAATAGGTTCTCAAAGCCCAGTGAGGATGTGGGAGTGGGTTTCAGAAGAAAGCCTCTGAATGCAGGGAGGGTGGAGCCTTGAGGCAGAGAGGATGGCAGGTGCAAAGGGCCTGGGGCAGGAGCCCACTTGCTTATCTGCTGTATAAAGAGGAGGCTCGGGGCCAGGAGGGCAGCGGGAATGAGGTCAGACAGGCCCAGGGAGCCAGTCCACACGGGACCCTGTGGGTCAAGGAGGGGGAGCGTTGTGGAAGCTAAGCCAGGGAGGGGCCCCTGCAAGGGTGGGGAGAAAGGTGGCTGTGTCCCAAAAAAACAGGTGGGGAAAAAGGTGGGTGTGTCCAGAACCACCTCCCTGGGGAGTCAAACCAGGGGACAAGGGCCCCCGAATGTAGAAGGAAGCTCCATCCCCAGGAAGGGGTTCTGGGGCCTTTTCCCTTCCAGAGACTTTGCCGTCCGAGAGCCAGTTCCTTAGTCGCGGGCGCCCAGAAACCCAAGGCGAGCCCTGTGGCCGGAAGCGAGAGCCTTCTTTAATTTCAGACAACTCCCTCTGCGTGGCTGAAAGGCGACATAAAATGGAGAAACGACTGCATGCTGGCCGTCTCCCTGAACTTGGAGATGTTTTCATTAAAACTTCCCCGTTTCGTGCCAAACCTGCAGTTCCAAACTGACAGCTTTCAGAGAGGCTTGGAGGGAGTTTGGAAACTTCTGTCTCTCCAGCCCCCACAGGTGCCAACATTTCATTTTGTCAGTAACGGGAGACTCGGCGTGACACAGCCTGAAACACGCTCCCCCCCGGGGCGGCAGCCGGTGATTAGGGACCAGCGGCTGCCTCCCCTGCGCTCTGCTCCGGGGGCTGCCTGGCGACCTCGGGGCTCCTGGCGCCCGCCCAGTGCCCCTCCCTCCGCCCCCACCAGGCCTGCTATGCTTGGGGCCCAGACCCAGGGGGAATGAGACGGGCCGGGGGCCGCCCCGACCCCGGGAGTGGAAACCAGAGGACGCTGGAGAGAAAGAGAGGCCCCCGGGGAGCTCTTCTCGCTGGGGACCCCGACGTCCAGCCGTCCAGCCACCGGGCCGAGCTCCCGCCCGGAGGCGTTGGGGAGGTTCCACCTCCAGCCCCGGTCTCTGCGCCAGCGGCCCAGCTGCCCCTTTCCTTGGCTGCCTCTTGCCTCCTCCGTCCCCTTCTCGCCCAGACCCCGCCGTCCCTTCGGCTGCCTCCTCGCCTCCCGAGCCAGGGTCAGCGTGTCCTGGGGATTCTTCCAACAGGGGCAGCTCTGAGCGGTCAGCCCGGCAGCCTCAAGATTCCCAGACGACTGCTCCTCTCTGCCCCCCCACTGCCTCCTGACCCTGCACCGCCATCACTTCGGAAGCCTCGTCTCCCCGGGGCTCCTTGACCCTGACCCCCGCTCCCAGGGAACCAGCCCTCTGGCTCCGACTCCCCCGGGCCCTGGACCCCCCAGCGGCGCTGCCAGCAGCTCTCCCGCCCCCTAGTGGACCCCGAGCCACAGTGCCGAGGGGGCCCCTGCCGTTCGATGTCTCACTTCCGGCTGAGACCCCCCGCACCTGGGCAGAGGGTCCGGGTCTTTTCTCTGTTTCCAGCCCCTGAACCTGCCCTGCTCACTGTCCGCAGAGGACCCACCTCCTGCTTCACCAGGAATATAACAGCACCCCCGATGTGAAGGCTCAGAATCGCCCCCAGAATTAGCCCCCCACCTTTAGCGTCTCAGGGGGCCAGGCCGCCCCCCTCCTTCCACAGCGAGCCTCGTGTCCCATGGCCGCCCGTGCCCCTCAGGGACCTGCCCCGTCGGCGCCATCCCCTCCCGCAAACACGGCCGTCTTCCAGAAAGCAGCAGGGAGACAGGCGTCTGTGGCCTGGTCTCCTTCGGGGTCCGTCCCCTCCCTTCGCCATCAGAGTCCTCGCAGGGGAAGCCGACTGTGGGGGTCTCTGCTGAGACGTCCACCGGCGAATGGAAGCCGTCGAGAGCCGTCTTCTCCGGGCCGGGGCCGGGTTAGCGGCCAGTTAGGCTCCAGGCAGAACCTCCGCTCCATTCACTCCAAGCAGCCAACTGCTTTTTAAACACCCGGCCAACCGGTCAACCTTCCCCAGCCTCGCCCTGCGCACCCATCAGCCAAGCTGCCACTCGCTCGAAGGACACGTTTGCAGGCTCGAGAGACGATGGCAATCGTTCTGTTTACCGAACCATTAAAATGGAAAACGTGCGGTTATTTTCATTAACGCGTTACCCTCAGGTGCGAGCGGACCTCTGTCGATCTGCTGATTCCCAGCCTTGACCGTTCACTAGGGAATCGTGGATCGAACCTCTGACTGCGCCTGGCGCTTGGCACGGTTTCAGGGACATGTGACCAAGGCACAGCTCCGTCCCCGAGGTGCTCGGACGCGGGAGAGACGCAGAAACCGGCAGGTGGGAACAGGAAAGACGGCACCACAGGCGCCCGGTGCCTGCTCTGGGAACAGCACGAGGGACAGAGGGACACCGACCGTCCTCTGTGCTATTGGGACGCGATGACCGCCCTTGTCGACAGGTGTTCCGGTCCGGCCGGAACAGCGCCCGATGCCTCCAGGGAAACGGGCGCAGGCACCCAGATGTCCCCTTGTCCCATTTACTATTCAGCCCTTAGCGCGGACAGTCCTGTTCCGGGAGCCAAGACAAACTGAACCCGCCCGGCTTCCCTGCCACCGCCTTTGAAGAATAATTGGACTTGAAATACGTTCAGACGTTAAAAAAAATAAACTGCCTCTTAAAGGCAATTCTCTCCCTTGCCTCCCCTCCCGGATGGTCCTGCCCCCGGCCGAGCCCGGGACGGACACTGTTTGCTGCAGTTTCTCCTTCAGCCCAACCCTCTTGAGCTTCTGGCTGCAACGGAAAGCGCGGAACGGGGGCGGTTTTCTCTCGAATCCAATAATAACGCGGCCGCCGGCAGACAGGCCGATGCCCGGCGCTGAGGCGCGAGCCCCACTCCGGCTCCCGGGACAACCTCGGGCCAGGCTTTCTTCCCAAGTTTCCATTTTCCTTCACAATTCAACTTTTTTTTTTTCCTCTCCCCAAAAAACTTGCCTTTTGGAACCTGAACAGTGAAAACAATTGTCATGGTAATGAGCCACCAATGAGAGAGAAACACACGCCGCGGGGAAAATTGGGGTATAAACGCAGGTGAGTGCTCCCGAAAAGCAAAGCGGACGGAACGTGATACAAAAACAGGACAATATATGAGCGAGCGCTGTCAGGAAGCACGAATCCCCGCGCGGGGCATGTGCCCCGAGGTAACTCGGGAGGAAAGGGGTGGAAACGCATTCTTGCAAAGTGACCTGTGACTGACAGGCTGTTAAAAACGGTCGTTACGGAGTCTGAGGAACAGCGTGGAAACGTGGGGGGTTCAGTTAAAATGAACGTAACTGCGCCCGTGATGCGGTGGCAAAAACGGGGTCCGTTTTTATTTTTATACTTATTATAATAAAGTATACGTAGCATAAAATTTATGATTTCAACCGATTTTAAGTGTAGAATTCAGCGGTGTTAAGAACATCCATCCCCTCCCTGCAGCTCTGGGACTTCTCGTCTCCCCGCGGGCGAGTCCGCACCCTGTAAACGCCGCCTCCCGCCCCCCCCCCCACCCGGCCCCGGCCCCGCCGCGCTGCTCTGTGTCCTGCTCTAGGAATCTGACTCCTCCAGGGGCCCCGCCTGAGTGGAATCGGACAGTGTTTGTCCTTCTGAGTCTAGCTTATTGCACATGGTGTGATGTCCTCGAGGGTCACCCCCGTGGCCGCGGGAGTCGGAATCCCCTTCCTTTTTGACTGCTGAGTGCGATCCCACAGCGCGGAGGGACCACGCCATGGAGAGTTTTCAGGGGCTGCAGCCCCTTTTAAGGGGGTTACTATCAGGTCCCCCGTCTCTGACCCGCCCTGACCACAGCGGGGCCTGAGAAACGGGCGTCCGCCTCATTCTTGGGCCTCCCGCGTCCACCCCTCACTTCTGCAACCTCTCCAGCCGTCCTTTACTCGGGAGCCCGCCTCGGCCTCCAGTCTTCCTCCCAGGATCTGGGAGATTCACACCCTCTCCTCCTGGGGCCTGTCACCTGTGGCTCACTGCTCTCCTGAGTCCTTACCCCAGGCTGTGTTCAGGCCACCGGCTGGGCACCCACAACCCACCGTGGGTCCAAGGCGGCCCCCACCTGCCCAAGCCGGGCCGTTCTGACTGCACCTTGTCCACGCAGCCTAACCTGCCAGCGGACCCTTCTCCCTGCTCCTGTAAGGGGGCGGCGGCCGTTCTAAGAGAGGCACCTTCCCAGGGGCACTCGAGTCTGCGGCACGCCCAGCTCCTGCCCACTTCCCAATGTTCTTCCTTTCTGTTGCCCGAAGCCTCCCTGCCCACCGCCAGGCCCCTCTCCGCCCACTGCCAGGTGCCTCCCTGCCCATCGCCAGGCCCCTCTCCGCCCACTGCCAGGTGCCTCCCTGCCCACCGCCAGGCCCCTCTCCGCCCACTGCCAGGTGCCTCCCTGCCCACCGCCAGGCCCCTCTCCGTCTCCGTCTGAGCCCCGGGACTTCCGACCGGGCACGGGGCCCACGCCAGCACAGGCGCCACACTCACAGCCAGAGCGAGTTCCTCCCCTGCGTGATGACGGCCGTGAAGCGGGTCAGGCGTCTGGCGTCCACCTCGATCCACTGGTGGAGGTCGTTCCTGCCCGCGCACCACGCCCCGTCGTAGAAGTCGTTCTCGCCGATACCTGCCTGGAAGGAAACACACGTGTTCTTCACAGAGGCCCCGGACCCGTGAACTCGGACGTAAATCTTTTCAAAGGGGGGCGGGAAGAGACTGAGAAAGGGGGTTAAAAAATCACGCTGTGCCCCGAACTCTGAGCCAGGAAAGGGAGCTGATTACTATTAAAACTTCGAGCTGCTTCAGGGGGCCGGGCCCTCCTCTGGCCGGGTGCGGAAGGTGAAATTTAGCGATTTCCCCTATGGCTCCTTCACCCAACGGACACGGCCGCCTCCCGCACACCAGCCCGCACAGGGCCTGCCGAGGGCTGGGGACACAGGAGGCCTTGCTCCCGCCCAGAGCTCGCCGTCCGGGCGGGAAGAAAGTCAGGGTTAGAACAGGACGGGGTCCGTGTTAACACAGGAGCAGGAGCGAACTGGAGTGAGGGCGCTAAGGGCAGAGCCCTGCTGACTTGGGGAGACCAGGACGGGAGCCTCGAGAAATCGACGGGGCGACGTCTGAGCTGGGTATTGAAGGCAGGCTCATCTAGTGAGTATTTCTTCACTAGCACTTCAGTCACCGATGCGTTGACTGTCGACTACGATTGCTGCCCGAGGTCCCTTTGACTTGAATGTACAGGGAAGTGCCAAAGGTGCTGCCTTCGAGAACCATCCCCAAAAGGCCGACCTTTGCAGGCGTGCGTGACCGGCTCCTCGCGTGCTTCTCTGCATTTCGGCAACATGATGGCGGCTCCGCTAAGCGAGGCCTCTCGCTCCCCAACGCTGCCAGGCGGCGGGAGGCCGCCACCCCGTCCCGAAGGCTACGGTGACATGAACACCCCCTTTCTTCATGGGGGGGCAGCCATCCTCCCAGAGAGAGGCCGACAGCTTAGAACAGGCAGATGGACTGACACCTACGCGAGCCGCGTGCCCCTGGCTCCTGGCATCTAAGATCACCCACTGCCCAGTGCTGGTTAAGATCTCGTGCTCCAAAGTCCCCGGCTTGGGTGTGAATCCCACTCTGCCACTTACACGCTGAATAAACTCAGGTGATTTGCCTAAATGCTCTGTGCCTCGGTTTCCCCACCCATGAAAGTGGGGACAATAAATTTCTCCCTTAGGGTGCTGACAGTGCTTTAGAACAGAGCCCAGCACATAGCATAAGCCCCCCCCCCCAAAAGTGCTCAATAAAAGTCAGTTAACAGTATATTTAAAACTATGATGATTTGGCAAGTCATGGAAATCTGGGTGCTTTAGCAATTATTTCACATTTTATAAAATTCTAGGGAATTACAATACTATTCGGGTCCATTGCCGACACATTTTCTACAACTTCAAATATCTAGAACAGAGTCACAAACTCGGAAAAGCGAGAAGACGAATGGTGTGACATTTCAACAGGAGGCCACGTTGCCCCTCGGGACACGCGGCAACGTCGGGAGAGGGTCTGGGCCGTCACACCTGAGGGAGGTGGCGCCGTTGGCCGGGGAAAGTGGTGAACATTCTGCACTGTGCAGCGCAGCCCCTCCAAAGGGAACTGCCCAGCCCCGATGCCAATCGTGCCGAGGCTGAGATGCCCGGCCGGGGGCTGAGCGGACACGACCAGAGCTCCCGCACAGCCCGGGAGGCTCACCCCTCTGCACCCGTGGGAGCTGCGAGGAGCCATCCTCCTGGCATCCGACCAGCCTGCTGACCCTGATCTGGAATTAACTGCCAGGATCCTGGTTTTGCCAACCTGGATATTTTGCTTCCGCTGCCGATCTCAGCTCTTGCTGAACTCACTCGACAGTCAGTTAAATGCAGTAAGATGTCAGGGACCGGAGAGTCCTTCCTGAGACTGACTCACAGGGAAATGACAGCCACCTCTGCAAAGTCAGTTATAAAGCAAGCACCCGGGGGAGCTCGGTGAGGGGGGGTGCCGGCAGCAAGGTGTCCCCGATTCACACCAACTGCGCAAAGGGCGCTGGTTCCACACCTCAGACACCAGGAGACGGGCGCATCCCCCCTTCTGTTAATAACGCAGGGAAACGCTCCCTACAGTTTGGAGAAATTCCAATCAAGTTGTTGAAATGAACGGTTTACTTCCTTAAAGTATAAGCTAGTCTTGAACCCTGTACCATGCAGAATGATTACTGGTGGAATAAAAAATAAATCGAGAATTAATGCAACTCTCTCAAGGCAATGAGGTGACAGGCGTCATTACTAGACCCTAAAAAAGCCACCAGTGCCACTAACAGACTAAGTTTCCCTCCAGATAAATGTGGGGATTGTTAAATCCATAGCAAAGAGACAGCCCGAAGCTCTCCACTTAAGACCAGTCAAGTGGGCTTCTTCTGTTTCACGATGACGCAGTAAGTATGTTGTTTTTTCTGGGTTCTTCTTTCAAAAATTCCCCCCAAACGAAGGAAACGAGATAAAGAAACAGCACCCTTGATCTCCCACGAAGCTAGAAGACACGTGTCACCCCCAAATTTAAATACGTGAGGACGGACATCAGAGGGAGCGTCCTGAGCAACAGCAAGAGGAGGAAGTGCCGCCTGGCGAGAGGCGCCCCGGCGAGCGAGCCAGCCCCCCGACCCGACGCTCTGCACGGGCCTTCGGTCTCGGAAGGTGACGGTGAGGAAGCACTGAACTCGGGGAACTAGTTCAAATGCATATATTAAAAACAAACAGAAAGATTCCCATGTCCCCACTCCCATGCCACAGGAGACCTAAATTTTTCTCTAAAAAAAAACAAACTGCAGCCCGGCCCGCGTGGCTCAGCGGCTGAGCACCGACCTATGACCCAGGAGGTCACGGTGCGGTTCCCGGTCAGGGCCCAGGCCCAGGCTCCGGGCTCGGTCCCCAGCGGGGGGCCTGCAGGAGGCAGCAGGCAGTGGCTCTCTCATCATTGATGTTTCTCTCTCGCTCCCTCTCCCTTCCTCTCTCTAAAATAAATAAAAACACATTTAAATATATATATAAGCGTAATGGACACAGGCTCGGTGGGTGTGCCTGCAACACCCCTCAGGCTTCTCTGGGCCCTGCCAGGAGGTGGGTCCCGTGGTACCAGGGGCCACTCGGGCCAGAGGTCAGGGAGATGAGTCACCAGATGGACACTGGGGGAGACCAGAAGCCACAGACGCGCTGACCTTCTCCTGGGGCCCGAGGTGCAGAGGAAGGAGCCAGGCGCACCCACAGCCACAACCCTGAACCCGAATCTCAGCTCCGCACCAACGAGCTGTGGGTGAGGGCAGGACATTTAGCCTCTGGCCTCAATATCCTTCTCTCTAAAACAGCTTCTCTCTGAGTATATGAAGATGAAATACTAACTTACTGAAATTTAATAAAATAGCAGAGGAAGATTCACATAGCAGGCGGGATCGATCCACCTCCAAACCCGAGTGCCGAGTCCCTAGTGAGCTGGGGCCCGCAGGCCGGGGGCCTGGCTGTGCTGGGCTCCCCTTGTCCCCCAGTTCCCCGTCCTGGGCTCAGTTCCACTTCCCGAGGACACAGGCCGTGAGACCGTCATTACGGTAACGCTCATTTTGAATTTCCAGGAGAGCTGTGATTTAAAATATGTGGTCCTGCGATTCCCATAAAAACCCAAATATCCCAGATTCCGGCATTCTGGCATGTAAACCCTGTCTCCCAGACGGCTCCTGGAGGCCAGATGCAGAACGAAATCTCTTTGTCGGAACAGGCAGGACATCCCGTGGTTTGGAAACGACAGCCACGGTGATTAATTTTGCCTCCGCAGCGCCTCGCACACGGAGTCCCCACCTGGGACTTGCTGAGTTACAGCGGGGTTCGCGCCGCCAGAAACAGGGAGGCCGGCCACCCAGGGACCCGGCTTCGGGGTGAGAAGACTCTGGGTGCAAACGACCCCAGCGAGAGGCAGGAGGGGGTGGGCATGGGTGGTGTCTGAGGAAACGATGCCGCCCCGCGCTTCCTGCCGGGATGCACGCGGTCTCCACACACGGGCAAGACGGGGCATCAGGTGCCTCGGGGCCACATCAGACGGGCGGGCGACGGGTGGGCTCCCTCAGCCTTTCCTGCCACAGGGAGAAGACGGGCCTTCGAACCAGCCGGCAGGCCCTCGCCGCATCACGCCTGCCGGTGCCTCGATCTTGGACGCCAGCCTCCGGACTGCGCGGAATAAACTGTGTAGACGCCACCCGGCCTACGGCGTCCCGACACAGCAGCCCAAACGGACTGAGACAAAGAGACGGGCGGTTCCGCTATAAGGTGGCAAACGCGATTCCGCAGAAGCTCACTGTCTGCAAACTCTTGCGCTCTAAAAGCCAAGTTCACCGGAAAATGGGCTTCAAACTCCACGCTGCTCTGCAATCAACTCAGAAAAACCAATCCCCCAAAATACTAGCACAGTTAAGGAGACATGTGCTATTGATTTTTAAAAACTTTAATATAGCCATCAAGCTAGGATTGGACCTTTAAAAAAAGCCAAGGTGAAGGGGGTGTAAGGAAGTGCAGCACCGATAACTGTCCAAGCAGACGCCCGCCCCCCTCTGCCACGGGGTGGGGGGCAGGCATCTGAGAGAAGGGGCGTAACCTGGGGCTTTCATCCCTGCTGTGGAGCCTGGCACAGGTCCTGGCGACAACGGGCACTTCGCAAAGGTCAGGTGGGGGAACGGACATAGTGTCTGAGAACTGCCAGGGGCAACTCTCCCCTTACGCCTTTGATCCTTGAAGGTACCAGAGCTGGAGGGACCTCACTGGTGAAGACCAGCCTCAGAGAGGGTGGGCATCGTGCCCAAGGCCACTCAGCCTGTTAGCAGGACCAGGGTGCATGAAGCCTTCGGGCCCCAAGTTCCAGGTGGACCACGTACGTGCCACAGAGCGGGGCCAGCGAAGGGCCCACGAACTGGCTCACACCCTGCCCCACGGCATTTAAACTCGTGTCTAATCCTGACACCTTGGTGCTTCTTGAACACAAAATCCGTTCATCGGCACGCCTGCCAAACCTGAGTATGTGAGGCAAGATGTGGCTGTTTTTAGCTGCATTTCCAGCATGCCTATGGGAAGACATGCTCTGGAGCACCCGCTCCGCGGAGTCACGCTCCGTGGGTGCTGATTCTGGAGGCAGGAGCCACAACAGGCCCCCCCAGTCGTCATCTCCCCGCAGGGCTGTGTATTGAAGCCCCTCCCACGGCCGCAGGCAGCCCGCTCTCTGCAGCTAACACCGAGTAACCCACAGGGCAGGGAGCCCAGGCCGGGGGAGCTGGCCCGGACGCAGCAGGCAAGCTGCAGTTTCACACCACAAGCTGTTGTGGAGGTTCTGTCCGAGGGCATTTGGGCAGATGACACACCACTGGGGAAACACTAAGCCCCTGCAGGGACGACCAGCACGAGCCCGTCTCCATCCTTGCTGAAGACGGTAGGCTGAGGGCCTGCAGCACTTTCCTGCTATGAGAACTGGGGGCCAATGCACGTTAAACGCCACGCGTGGAACCCGACCCTGCCAGTGAGCCCTCGCGTGGCCGTGACCAGAGCAAGCGGCCGTGCGATTGGAACCGTCCCCGGCGCTGGTACCTGGATGTTGAGGCGCCCGCGATGCGCCCCCAGGCCGTAGCGCTTCACGGTGGATGCATGGAGCTGGAAGTCAGTGATTTTCAAGGTTTCCAGACCAAGAGGCGGGCAACCTGGAAAGGTCAAAGCTTGTTACAGATCAGGACAGATGTGCAGGGAAGCGGGTCTCTGGTTTTCTAAATCTGGCCAACAGCTTTTCCATCCCCCCCGAACTCCCATCATCACCGCAGCCCCAGACCCCGGCATGCCTGGCGTTTCCCGACAAACACTGTCGATAACCGTCTACATTTTGCCAGTTTCCACCCTGGGTGTTTCTGCTCTGACCTCCCTTCTCCCTGCTCCTGCCCAGCTACTGTCTGAGGCTGTTTCAGTCAAGATCCCTCCATGGTGTGACTCAGCCACAGAGTGTTACTGGTGAGAAGCGTCAGAGCAGCCCAGAGGCTGAGCTCCGCAGAGTAACCAGACGCACCGACCTGGCCTCAGCCGCCCTGCCCTTCGTATCCCGCATGGCAACGTGCAAAGCACTGCAAATAAAAAAATATCGTCTTCCGCTCCTGGCAGAACGGGAACTTTGAGAAGGGTTGTGAAGCACAGCTTGGGTTCGGTGGGAATTAGTCCCCAGCACTTGGTCCCTCCTGTTTCCCGAGTCCCCAGTCAGGCTCTGGCAGCCGCTCTGGCAGGAACTCAGCCAAGACCCAGCTCTGGGCCAACCTGTTCCAGCGGCAGCCCCAGTGCCCCTCAGAACAGCCCCCTGCGCCTCGGACAAAAACAGGCAAAGCCCTTCATCAGCAGATCAAGGTTTTGTCGTCTCTAAGAGGAAACAGACTCTAATCCCGAGGCCCGTGGGGGAGGAGAGCCGGAGAAAGGTGTGAACAGAACACCCAGGAAGACACTCGCTCGCCATGGGACACCAGCCATAATTTGGAGGCGAGAGAGTGACAGTCGTCAAAGACGACTCTATGTTTCCCTTAAAGGCAGCACACTGGGTGCTGAGCAGGCCTGTTGCCCAGGCCCAGGCTCCGTTCCCAAGGAGGCAGGTGAAGACAGGGCGCTCGGGCTCCTTCCGCACCCCGTTTCCAACACGCGTGTGCGCACACACGCACGGTTAAATAATCCGTCCCTGCCGGGGTTCTCAGCATTGTAGCACATTATAAAATGGGCATCGCACTGTGGCCCACAGTCACTGGTCGTCACCAGGAGTCACCCACGTGCCCACCAGCGCGTTAGTAGCTCCGAGGGCCCGCTGGCTCCCCCGGGGCCTCACTCACCCTCTCTGACATCATCATGGGACATGGAGGCGCTGTGATCATCACTGGCAGCCTTCTCGGAGCTCTTGGTTCTCATGCCTTTTCTGTTGCTATTTTTACCTAAAAAGAGAGAGAGAGAAACGCCTTTGCTTCTACATATGGCAGACTCGTCCCCAGTGGTGAGAACGCCACCATCTTCTGCAGAGCAGCCGTCCCCACCTCTGCTCGGTCTCCAGAATCTGGTAGATCATCGGCTCTGATGAATGAACAGATGAGTGAAAGAGTGAATGATACAGTCACTCAATGACCAAACAGACAAAAGCAAGCGGAGGGACCGATCTGCAGAAAACCATACTTAGTTCGGACTTCATAAAGCAAGTTGAAATACCAAAAGCATCTGGTATTCTGCCAATTAATGAAGTCATTTTAGATTGCTCTATAGCCACCAAAAGAAAAAACAGATACTTATCAAGAAAAACTGAAATCTTCAAAAATTTCAAAGGGCACTTTGGGCCCAGCTAAGGGCAAATTCCTCTCCATCAGATTCTTGGGTGAAGTCCGCTGGGAGTATCTTTCATCTTCCAAAGAAGCTAAAAAGTCGCAAAATTAAGTGTTTCCCTCAGGTCAAGGGAGTCAGAAAACCAAGCGTCTGGAGAGGCCCAGAGGAGAGATGCTGCTGACCCGGTGCATCCGACATCAGCCTGAGGTCACCTGGGCATTTGGGGCCCGTCTGGGTAGGACTGTCACGGCCAGTGACCTCCAGAGGTCACCTCTCTGAAAGCGCCTTCTTGAGGATCTGGCAAAAACCAACGCAGTAACTTCTGTGAATGTGGAGTAGGATTTCACAGAAAGATAAGACATTAAGGGGGAAAAGTTTTACAAAATAGGTCAGGAAAAAGCTGAAGCTCTGGTAAAGAATGTTCCATCCCACACTCCCCAGCGGTCAGCTGCTCATCACGGGCCTTCTCGCTGCCAGGGCGACCTCTCTGAAGCCTCCATGGACAACGAGGGAGGGAGAACCTCAGGGCCCGGCCCTTACTACACCCTCAGCTCTCCTCCCACATGCCGGACCCACACCCATGACCGAAACATCCCCACGCAGCTCTGGGGATCCAAGGACGGTGCAGATGTGGGGCACATGTGCTACACCCGAGAGCTAGATTCCCCAGGGGCCTGACATGTGGCAAAGGGGCAAAGGCAACAGGCAGGGCCTGGCTACCTGCTCGAGGCTCCAGGTGCCACACAGGCCTAAGGACCTGGTCCAGGTGCCGCCCTTGCACCGAGCGCCTGTGTCCCCAGTGGCCCGCTTCACCTCTCCACCCCCGTCCCCTCGCCAGTAAGTGCGGACACACAGTACCTTCCCCACGGCAGTTACAGGGAGGAAACAAACAACGCACGACACGCATCAGGTGCTCCGGGAACTGAGCGAAAGACAGCCTCCGTCTGTTCATCGCTGTTAAGATTATGAGGGACCCGTTCACGTCTCAGAGCACCATTCCAGTTGCTGGAAGACCAACCGCCAACATGTGGCGCGTGATTCACGATTTACGAGGCATTCTCACATAGATTATGACATCCGATCTTGGCAGGTACCCGCTGAGGGCAGGATGACACTTACTATGAACATAATTTCACAGGTGGGGACACTGAGGCTCAGAGAGGGAAGAGACCTACCCCAGGGCACTGACAGGGCCAGGTGGAGCTAGGGTCTGATTTCAAGTTTCGGCCTTTCCCGGCCCCTTCCCCTCTGAGAGCAAGAAAGGCAACATATGGTCTGTCCAGATGAAAGAGGAGAGTGAAGTGGAAATAGAGCACAGAGCAGGAGCCAGAATTAAATCAACATCTCCATCTGGGCTGCGTGACAAAGCTGAATTCCTTAAAAGTAGCAAAACGGAATTGCCAGTGCGGCCCCATGTTCTATTCTGGTCTGTGGTGATAAATAGACTGCTTCTTGGTTTATAGGAAACGATTTTCCCCTCTCTCTACAAGGAGCTTACAGTAGCAAACCCCAGAAACTGAAAAATTCTTTGCCGCATTTTTGCATTTTCCCCAGGAAATTCCAGTCAGCAGCATGTACTCCCTCTTATGAAGGGCTCAGTCCAGGGCCCTAAGCTCCTGGCCTGCCTCTTGTTAAGTCACCCACGCAGAGGGGTTGTCAGGAGCATCCCAGAAATGCAGCCTCGGGACATCGAGACAGACACTGGTGACAGCTTTCAAAACATTGCCGCCCATGCACCTCTGCAGGGAACCTCACACACGAGAGCCAGGAGGTCTCTGCAGGTGAACATGAGCATCCTAAACGATGGTGGCTGCAAAGTGGGTGTTAGCAGAAGGGCCAGGACGTGGGGAGGGAACAACAGCCAGTTCTGAGACTGTCAAGCTCCCCTTGGAAACAGGTTTCCCCGGGGATCAGGTGAATCCTGAAAGGACGCTGAGTGGCTAAATGAGGAACTCACTTCTGTTACTCGGTGACTTGGACGGTCTGGGGTGGAGATGGAGATACCAGTGTAATTTTCTAAGTCTTTCACCAGGCTATACCAAAATCAACCAACTAACCAACCAATCAACCAACCTGCCTACCAATCAACCAACCAACCAATCAACCAGCCAATCAACCAACCACCCAATCAACCAACCAACCAACCAACCAACCAGCCAATCAACCAACCAACCAGCCAATCAACCAACTAACCAGCCAATCAACCAACCAACCAATCAACCAACCACCCAGTCAACCAACCAACCAACCAACCAATCAACCAACCAACCAATCAACCAACCACCCAGTCAACCAACCAACCAACCAACCAACCAATCAACCAACCAACCAACCAATCAATTAAAAGCTCTCCCCACCCTCCTCACCTGTCTTCCCCGTCAGCCTCTGCCCCCCTCTGGGCCAGCTTTTGTGCAGAAGGCTTGGTCTCTATCAGGGTCCCAGGTGGCAGGGATCTGAGAAGGTCACAGAAGGCAGAGCCATTGCTGGAAACTCCAAGCCTGAGATAGAGGCTCCCTGGCCCCTGGGGACATCAGCGGGCCCCGGGGCACAGGCTGCCACTGTGGGGCACCGAAGGCATCGTCCACTGTGAGATCAGGCAGCCGCGGATGCCCGAGGCACATGGGAAACAGTGACTATCTTTAAGAACCACAGCCTCCAATCCAGCTCCCCAGCAGGCAGTGTCTCCCCTTCATCATCACTGCGCCAGCCCTGGTTTCCAGAGCCACGGGCACAGGCAGGGGATCTGCCAGCAGGAACAGTTGACTTTGGAGGACATTCTGGAAAGAGAGGTGCTGTCTTGAGAGCTGTTTGCCGATGAACAAGAAATAATCTTTTTTATAAACCATCCTTTCCCTCAGAATTTTGTAGGGAGTTTATCTGGACAAAACACTTTGGATTTAACTCTCCAAGTGAGCATGTAATATCACGATATAAAGATTCCTTGCTTGCCTGGCTGGCGTGGCTCCGTTGGCTGAGCATCGCCCCATGAACCAGGAGATTGAGGTTCGATTCCTGGTCAGGGCACATGCCCAGGCTGCGGGCTCCATCCCCAGTAAGGGGCATGCAGGAGGCAGCCGATCGATGTTCCTCTCTCTCTCCTTCCCTCCCCCTTCCTCTCTTTAAAAGGAATAATAACATTTTTAAAAAAAGATTTCTTGTTCCTTGCTTACCTGTGCTGAAAGCATTGTGATGCTGTTAAAACACACACCGGAATATTTACACACACGTTCCCCTAACCCTCGCCCTCCAGCTTTGCCGGAGAGAAAACAGTTCCATCCGAAGGCCCAGAGAAGCAGGGCCCCCCCCCCGGGGGGCTGGGCAAGGCTTACGGGTGAAGCTCCTTCCAGCAACCGGCGGGCGCACAGGGAGGCTTTGTTTGCAGCTCAGCTCGCTCCGATAGCAGCTCCCCGCAGCGCCCGCGGGCTGGGCGCCACACGGCACAAAATGCAAGCTCGCAGATTCTGGGCACCACATACAAACAAATGTGGCTCGGGGCCCACTCTGCGAATTCCACCGCTGGGCACTGGGGCCGGGACTGTGGCCGCGGTGCAGGCATGTGCCTTAGCGACAGGCAGCGCCTTATCCCGTCCCGAGGAAGCAACAGGCCCGTAGAAACCCGAACGGCAAAGGCTGCCGGACCCGCCTGTTTCCCACCCAAGGCGCGAAGGAGGGGAGGGGAGCAAACCTTGCTCACTGGCTTGTTAGTGTCTTACGGCCGCTTGGGAAAGAAAGGGTAAGTGAATTACGTGACTGTGATTTACTTCTCTGTTCTGGTTCATTCTCTAAAAGCAGTATGACCGCAAAACAAGGTCACCCACTTGGAGGAGATGACACGCAGAGTAAGCACACCCCAAACCCACCGGCGGGCCCAAGACGTGGCCCCTTATCTACTCTTCGCCTCGGGCTAATGAAGACCCGGGCCCTGAACCCCAGTCTCCGGGTCCCTGTGCATTCCAGCCGCAGGCAGCTGGGGCGACAGGATTCCGCCAGAAACAGCCGACTGCGAGGAGCAGAGAGGAGCAGGAGGTGGGGTCCCTGCGAGGAGCAGCATCCCGGAGGCGGGCGGAGCCCTCGGGAGAGGGGTGTGAGCCAGCCCAGGCTCAGCCACTGCTGGAGCCTTTCAGAGACTAAGACTAGCTGCCCACACAGCGACCGCTGGGTGTCCAAGTCCTTCGGTTCTGGGACGAACCGATTTTACAGTGAGGGCCTCAGAGACTATATGGTGCTGAGGCCCACGGCTCTGGGTCCTGGAGGTGGCGGCTCCACACATCCGTGTGTGTAATACAGTTGCAGAGAACTACTCCCACTCACACACACAGACACATGAAAACTAAAACAGGAGGTATGTTATCCAGTTAATAATACTTAACCCACGTCAATTTCTTGTTTTGATGTTGTGTATAGCAGTGATTCTCAGCCCACTGGCGACACTTGGCAGTTCTCTAGGGGTATTGTCACAACCGGGGGTGGATATCTAGCAGGTCAAGGACAGGCTGCTAAACATCTTACAGTGCACAGGACATCGCCCCAAAACACACACACACACACACACACACACACAATTGGCCCCAAATGTCGATTCCGCCAAGGTGGGAAACCCTGCACTGCAGCACTCAAAGGCATTGTCATTGGGGGAAGCTGGGTGACAGGTACACGGGACCCCACTGCACTGTTTTTACAATTTCCTGTGAGTCTATAATTATTTCAAAATAAAAACCTAAATATTTTTTAAGATTCAAGCCTACTCAGCGTATCAGAGCTATCCTCTCAGTGAACACAAGCATCGGACACACGTGTCTTTCAGTAAAATAAAATAAACACGTGCAGATTGGATTCAGACGACCAAACAAAAAAAGGCCTTGCGACCCAGCCGGTGTGGCTCAGTGGTTGAGCGTCATCCCTGCACCAGGAGGTCCGGGTTCAATTCCCGGCTGGGGCACATGCCTGGGTTTTGGCCTCAATCCCCAGCAGGGGGCGTGCAGGAGGCAACTGATCGATGTTGAATGGATGTTTCTCTCTCCCTCTCTCTTCCTCTGTCTCTAAAATCAATAAAAACATATATATATATATATATATATATATATATACACACACACACACAAACATATATATTTAAAGGCCTTGTGGCGGAAAACACAGAAGGGCTACCAAATCTCCTGAGCCAGCGGGCAACACCGAGCAGGTGATTGAACGGCCAGAGCCTCAGCGCCCTCACTTGTAAATAACAAGCACGCCCACCCTCGGAGCCTTGGGAAAACTAAAGGAGACCTCCGGACGGACTCGCAGCGGGCGCTCCTCAAGTATGGGTCTCTTCCCACCCCAGGCCACCGCGGAGTCTCCAAATCCTGATTTTTCTAATTCTGCAGAAGATACTGGAAATCCTGGACGGTTCTGTTCAGGGCGACACAGCTCACAGAACTGCCTGATTCACGGAGCCGCCTAAAACTGGACGACCGCAGGCAGCCCCCGCCCAAGGCGCGCAGAGGGGCCGCTGACTCGGTCCCCACGCGAGGAGCTGTGTCTCCATCGCCATCCGTGTCCCCGCCTCCCGCGGGCGTCCACGAGCAATGCACCCGAACCACCAACGGGGATCCCTTCCTTCCTTCCTTCCTTCCCCGCAGGAGCCGTGTCAGGTGCTCCCCCAGCCCCGGATCTCCTTTCAGGGAAGGCCATTCATTCCGAGGTCAGAGAACTTGGCCACCTGCCGGCTCGCTACTCAGAACTGAAATACTAAGACAGGAGCCCTTTGCAATCTGAGCGAAGAACATTGGAGCGATTGAGGGGGAGTCCCCTTCGCAAGGAGCGTGAGGAACGGAATGGAAGTCATTTCCCCAAAACCAGGTGGCAGAAAGTGAGGGTGGGTTCCAGCAGGGTGGGGAGAGGAGTGGAAGACAGGGCACCCAGGCTGCCAGGCTGCTGGCCTTGGGCGCTGTCCTCAGCTTGCCCTCTCCATGGGGGCACCTGGGTCCCGCGGCAGCCCCGGCTCCCCGCAGAGCCTCTGCCTTCCTGCCCTAACTGGGCAGAGGACCCAAGGAGCCCAGAGGAAGCGGGAGATGGGGAGGCGGCGGAGAGGGGACGCTGGCTGGGTAGAGGCGCTGCTGAGCTGTCCCCAGAAGGCCGCTGTGCCAGAGCACCAGGCATCCCTGAGTCGGAAATTCACTCTCAAGAAAAGGCCCTGTGGGGAGACTGAAAGCTGGGCAGAGAAGGCAGAGTGTCTGGAGGAAGGATCCTTCGCTCAGTAAATTTCAAACTTGGCGCAAGAGATACCCAGCTCCCCGGGCTTCCCGACTGCACGGCTCTGTCTCTGCCCCAGGGGGTGCCTGTCAGGTTTAAGTTCTGGGGAACGACAAGGGGCCAGTGGGGTGCACAGTACAGTCTCTAGAAAGGAGGGGGCGGCGATGCAGAGGCTCGAGGGGCTCTCTCACCCCAGACGCACCCACAGGGAAGCCAGGGGTCCCCTCAGACTCAGCAGCCCCCTCTGGGGGAGGCTCGGGGCCACGGGCGCCCCTCGGCGGCCCAGCGCAAACTTCCTTACCTGGTGGGGGCGTCTCCGGAGCCAGCTTCTCCTTTTTGGGAGGTTTCTTGGGCTTGGTCGCCTTCTTGGGCGGCCTGGGCTCGGGCGGGCGCAGCTCCCGCGCCCCTTCCCCGGCCCCCGCGGGCAGCGGCGGCGAGAAGGGCTCTGGCTCGGGCTCCGGGCGCGCGTAGTAGGGCTCCTGGCTCCAGATCTCCTGCACGTAGTCAGGGTCGTCCAGGGCTGCGCCCTGGGCCCCAACCCCGGCCAGGGCCACCCCCAGGAGCATAAGGACCTGAGCCACAGCGGCGGCCCCCGGGCGGGCCATGCCCACTGCGCCCCGCGCCCTGGGCAGGGTCACGGGGGCCGGGAGCGCGGACGGCGCGGGGCAGGGGCGCCGGGCACTGCAGCGACGCGCAGGGCACGGGAGGCTGCCGGCCAGCCGCGCGTGTGACCGGCCCGCTGGGCTGGGCTGGGCTGGGCTGGGCTGGGCCGGGCCAGGGCGGGCAGGGGCCCCGCCAGGCGCGGGGCGGGCGCAGGGGGGCCGGCCCCGCCCTTCCTTCTTCCCTCCCTTTCCCTCGCCAACCCCACGGCGGCGGCCCTGGGAGGCAGGTATTGGAGTCATCTCCGTCCCAGTAACTGTCTCCAAACCTCCCCCTGCCAGGCACCCCAACAAGCGCCTGTGAGCTCCCGGCTGGGCGCCTGCTTCCCCAGGGACTCAAAGTTGTTTCCATCTGGAAGGACGCCCAAGGCCACTCGTTTGTCCCACCCCTTCGTTTTACTGGCTGGAGAAACCGACCTGCAATGAGAAAGGACTCGCACAGGTCCTTAAGCAAACTGGGGCTGGGAACCCACACAGACCTGCCTTCCCTGCGGGGCAGACAAGCCTGCCGCTCACCTTGACCCGGATCCTGTGTCAGGAGCTGTGGCTGGAACTCCTCGGCCCCCAGGTGGCCAGGGTTCAGGGGAGCAAAGTGCCCACCTGCTCAGGGCCTAGCTTCCCTGGAGGACCCCGGCTCCCATCTGAGAGGTCTCTGCTGGGCTGAAAGTGAGCAAGTGGGGGTGTCCTGGGGCTGCCCTGGCTGTCACCACCCCCACCCTGGCCCCCATGCGGGGGGGAGGGGCTCACTGCCTTGCAGAAGGTGTTGTGAGGACCCTTCAGGCTGGATGCTGGGGGCACTGGCCTCAGGCGGGAAGTGGGGGACTGCCCTACATTAGTTTTCTTTCTTACATTGGTTTTCTGTTGCTGCTGTAACTAATCACCACGCGTTTCATGGTTTAACACAGTGGTGTAAGTGGAGCTCCGCAAGGTGCTAACTCTTCCTGGACATCAGCCAGGCTGTCACCCCCGCCCCCCCAGCTGGGTGCAGCAGCTGCGGCAAATTTAGAAACCAAAACAGCGGCTTAGAATCCCTCCTGGCTTCCGAGTCTTTCAAAGATGCTCTTTAACGTGGACCCAGGGTTTGCTCGGCTGGGACTCTGTGGCGTGCGTTTCTGTCAAGCAAGGTAAGCCGGTGTTGATTCTCTCGGTCACTCCTGGCAGTCAGATTCCGCTGAGCTAATTTCTATTACACAACCTAAATTGTGCTTGTCAAATAGCCCTCAGACACCTCACAGAGCTAACAACTTTCCAAATATTTGTGAGCCCCCCAGAGAAGATGTATGTGACGCTGCTTGACAGGGATCAACAGTGTAGCAGGTCCAGGGACCGTTCAGTGGAAACCATGTTGCCAAGACATCGATACTTTTGTAGCATTTTCATAACGAACTCTCACACCTGCTCATTTCTCTAATTATCCCTGAAACTTTTACACTCAAGAGAGAAGGAAAATGGAATTGTTTTATTTTTTAAGATCAGTAATTTGAAACATTAGCTGCTATATAAAAAAAAATACACGCTCTGACACAGTCATTGCTAAAAATAGTCTGGAGATGGATGCTCATGGAAAGAGATAGGAAGTTGTTATGGCAACTATGATTATAACTGCGAAGCGCGAGGGCTTTTCCCGTTCGTCACCCTGCGGAGACGTGGGGTTTAAATGGCAGTGTCTTCTGAAACGTCCTCAATCTCATTACTGCATAATTACCCAGCTCACATTTAATCTTCAGCATGTTTGCTCTTCCTCCCATGCTCTGCAGATTTGCCATCTTCTGTACAAGCCTCATTCCTAGTTCATGGGTCCCCCCTCCCCTTGCGGCCCAGTTCCCCTCCTCGCTGCTGCTCTATGCCGTGGTTTCATTTTCAGGTTGGCCTGGAGAAGCTGGCTCTGGCTGGAGATATTCCGTCTGTAAATAGAAGATGCTGTTGTGAAAACTGTTGAGAAATCAAACCAACAGACCCTGGGGAGACAGTGAGCTCAGCATCCCTGGAGATGCTGCATTCTTGGTCCCTGACGGAGCGCAGGACAGTCTCCAGATGGGATTGCGTCTCACCTTTGACCTCTGTGCCGCAGTTGGCACACGGAGAACGGGAGCAGACCCAGGGCACTAAAGCAGGTACGGTGAGAGGCGGCCAGTCCTCGTAAAGAAGTTTCAGATGGTTTTACAGGTGAATTTACCAAACTTATAAAAACACCAAAAGTCTCATCTTATAAAAGTTTTATTCCAGGACATAGAAAAAGAATAAATGCCTCTTAGATCATTTTATGCAGCTAATGTCATCTTGATCCTAGAACCAGAGAATGACACTATTAAAAAGAGGCTATAACGGGCTCACTTCATCTCTGCCTCTGTGAACCCCGTGTCCGACACCCCTCATTTCAGCGCCTCCAGCCTCCCACCCGGCCTCAGCCCACTCCACCCCCACCCTGCCCGGCACTCGGCCTTCCTGTCCCGTCAGCGGACAGGCTCAAACCCCTCGGTGCTGCCTCGCCATCCCAAGGACAATATCCAACCCCGGGGTCTGCCTGAGACCCCAGGCGCCCCTCCCGACGCTCTCCCCTCTTCATTCCACCGTAGTGTCCAGGGGTGCGAATGAGGTCACACCACCCACGTGGCCCCCACACTCTCACCCACATCCCCCTGACAGGAACGACCCCGCTGACTCCAGGATGCCCCCCACCTCCATCTGCTTCCACTCCAGTGCCCACGTCTCTGGATTTCATACCAGAAATATGAAGGGAAGGGGCCCATGGGCAGAGCATGTGCTGGCCTCATCCCTGAACCCTATGGAACCTCAGTTCCTCGCCCACAAAATGGAGCAGTAATGCCTCCCGGGCTCAGAAGAGAAGGGAAGAGACGGCTCACCGACTGGAAACCCGCCCAGATGTCAGACGCTCACGAGGCAGAGCCGGCGGACCCCTCCTCCTGCCGGCGGCCTCCCTCCGAGAGACGGAGCCCCCGTCTGCCAGGCGGCTCCGGGGCCCCGAGGGTCTGCCCGGTCGCCTCTCCCCAGGCGGCCCTGCTGTAAATCACGTCAGCTCCCCTCGGCTGCCTCTGAGCCTCTGGGCACGTGTGCACGATATCGGAATAAAGCTTAAATTAAACCCAGAAGCGGCAAGGCTTCACGAAAACCACACTGCAGCCTCGGCCGTGGAATGCCAAGCCCAAACAACAGCAAGTAAATTCTATGTTTTGCCCCAGGGGCCCTGAGTTCCCCCCACTTGGTCCCCCCCAAGGCCTTGGGACCAAAGCTAAGGAATCCAAGGCCACCTCTCATGCGTCTTCAGGGTTCAAGCCATTCCTGCGCATTTTCTAGAAGGAAAGAGGGGGGTGTCTCAGGCCACAGGAGGCCAGGGGGATGGAAAGCGCCCCCACGTGGAGCCGGGGGACACTGGGAAGACGGCTGCACCGCCTCCTAAATGGCCGCCTGCCTGCGGGAACCGGCCCTGTCTCCTTCTACCAGCCAAACTCCCAAGTGCCAGCAGCGGCCTGGTGGGCGTCGGCTGCCCACCTGGAGTCCACCTAAAGGAGTCCTGAGTTTCTACCTGTACAAGTTGAGTGCAGTGACCTTCCTGCTGAGAGGCACCTGTGAAACCCCGGAAAAGTGTGTGTCTGTGACTGTGTTTTCTAAACACCTGCACTACCGGGAGGGCGCCAGGCGAGAGAGGCTGCGCCCGCGGTGGGCGGACCTGTTCCCACCGCCGCGGTGACTTGCTGATGTAATCGACATTCGGGCTGCCACCTAGGACCGCAGCTCAAATCACAGGACTATTTTTAGGGGCCTCCTAATGGAAAACTCTCTCCTTTCAAACCACACAGCTTTCTGTAATTAGAAAAGAGACCATTATTCATGTCTTTTTTTCCTCAAATGCCTGCACTTTATACGATGTTATCGGGAAAATGCATTTGCTTGGGATGCACAACACACAGAGCGAGCAGCATCGCCGGGTGGCATGAGCAGGGCGCCGGGTGTCGTCACCCACCTGAGAAGCCCCCGCCCCACAGCCCACCCCGACCCAGCCAAGGATCCCCGGGTGACACCGCGGTCCCTGTGCAGCTCTAAGGAGCCTGCTAAGGGCCCCCGGGAGTGCTGGCCTCCCTGGAGAATATTTTCAAATGTTCCTTCCATTGCTCCCATGACAGACTCAAGCCGACCCTCCCATCGGGCCGTTCCTGAGCTCAGAAGCAGTTTGTGAGCGTCTGCTTGGTGCCCAGAGAGGGGCTGGCCCCTGAGGGCCTGGGACACAGGGGGATGTCCCCAGGAGGCATTGCTGCTGCTCTCGTGCAGCTTATATTCTGGAGGGAGGGGGTGTGAATAAATAAACCAGGACACCCACAAAGCAGACACAGCTTTGGATAAATACTTAAGGGAAACGGAAGGGACAGGGGAGAGGAGGGAGGGCTGAAGGGGCAGGAAAGGAGGGGCTGGGCCGGGGGAGGGAGGGAGGGGTGCGCTTTGGGGTGATGTGGGGTAGGGAGGCCCCTCCTGGTGAAGCCTCGGCTGAGACAGCCAAGGATGAAACAACGCAGCCACGTGCCCAGCTGAGAAAGCTCTCGAGAGAGAATCCACCCATTTGCTCCCAACTGCCTTTGTCCGGGCTGCTTGTATCCCCCGATGCTTAAATGCTGGGCTGGTAGGAGCCTCGAGAGTAGTCCGCCTTCCATCGCAGTGACCAGATCTCTGCAGGCTCGTCCCTGAGTGCAGAGGTTGGCAGCCGGTCTACGATGTCGGGCGTCTGTCTCAAATGGCAGCCAGTGAGAGCCCCTATGGAGCAGCTGTCGACAGGCATCCTGATTTCACTTAAAATAAGCAAAAGAAGACACGGTGCAAGTGGGCGACTCCCTGTGCTTCCCTCCCCGTCTTGGTCTCTGATGATGGAAGGATCCAGGGCCTCCCCGATGCCCAGGAACGGTGCCACCAAGAGGGCCACCGAGAGGTCCCCCCGCCACAGTCTCACACACCAAGATGCCACCTCCATGGGGATGGCCTTGAGCTCCTCAGGTGAAAATAAAGATGCCTCCAGGAGAGGGGTCCCCTACTTCCCCATGCCAGGCCTGCCAGGGTCACGGCAGCCTGCCTGCTGCCTGTGGGTGCAGCCTGGGCAGCCCCCAGCCCACAGCCAGTGCAGGGGGTGATGAGGGCAGAGCTCTGGTCCCGTCAGCAGGAGCTGAAGCAGAGAGGTGGGGAGAGGGGGGCTGCAGAGTGCAGGGGAGCAAACCCAGGGGTCATGTGAGGTACCCCCGGGTCGCTGTGTTGGCAAAGTTGTCCCCACAGCACCTGTAGGCCTCAGTAACAGGCATTATCACTGTGCGCAAGCTGCTCCACCCACACCGGCTCCTGTGACCCCGCAGCCACCCTGCTGCAAGGGCTTCTCAGGTCCCTTGCACAGCTGAGGACACTGAGGCCCATCTCCCCAGGCCCATGCGGGGCAGCAGAGACTGGGCTCGGACTTGTCTCCTAGGCCCAAGGCAGAGTCCTGCACCTGTGGGCAGGTCCTTCCCAGACAGTCCCCAAGGGGACAGGGAGGGGTGGGCTGGTGGCCAGGGCTGGGCTGGGGCCACTCGGCACGGGGCGGCCACTTCAGGGAGCACCGCAGGGCTCAGGGGCGAGACCTCACACACATCTCTCCACCCCACCCAGCGCAGCCGAGAAAGTTAAATCATTTCCTGCTGGGCCCTTGTAAACACTCCACTACTTGCCATTTTGAGGCCCATGACTTATTAATTTACTTTATAAAAATATCCTCAACCAGTCACCCAACTAGCTACTCTTGTCTCCCTGGGTCACACAGAAGCTTGCACTGTGTTGCTGCTGTTTTCACTCGTCGGCTCCACGGGCCGTGCAGGACCCGCCGCCCTGGCCGGGGTCCCTCCCCCGCACCCCAGGCTGGTCCGCACGGGAACTCCCGGGAGACAGCTGGTGAGCGGAGCGGGTCCCCAGGCTCCGCTCTGGGGGGTACGAGCTCTAAATTGGCAGTTGGTACCCGAGTCGGCCCTGGGCTCCCTGCCCCCGTGTGAGGAATGAGCGCCGAGCTTGGCAGAGGCGACCCTGGAAGGGCCGGGACTGATGGGTGCGCACAGGAAGTGAAAGGTGCACTGTGGGTGTCTTAGCCACGCGTCACCGACGGCCGCTTGCTGGGGCAGGAGCCTCGGACCCTGGCTGCCTCCTTACACGCGGCTGTGCCGGAGAAGTTCTGCCTCATCTCAGGATCGGAAGGCAGATCCCGGCTCCACGCAGCAGGGGCCGAGGGCCCAGGCCAGAGGCGGGGGCCCCCAGTCTCCTCGGCTTCCTAACAGCGGTGTGGGCGCCCCGGGCGTGGGAGAGAGCGCCCGGGCTGTTGTGTTCGGGGTTTAGTGGGGGCGGCATGCGCCTGTCCAAATGCACACAGGCATGTGCTGTGCTGGCCGCCTCGCTCCCACAGTGAGAACTGAAACTGAGTAAGAGCCGCAGGTTTCAGAAAGAAAGTCAAAGGCTCGGGAAACCGGGCACGTGGCGCAGAAAATGAATAAAAATAGAGGCAGGGAAGGGGGGAGCGGCGGAGAGGGCTCCTGTTTCCATGGTGACCAGCAGCTCCAGGTCCAGGGAGATGAAGCTCCAGAAGATGCTCTAGGCCGGCCGTTTAACCGGGAGCAGGGGGCGCCCTTCCATGAGCCGGTCCAGCCCGGGAGGGGCGCCCCCTGCGCTCTGGAAGCTGGGAGCTGCTCCGCGCTTCGCTGCCCACGCGAGTTCCCAGCCCCCGGCCCCACCTGGCGGACCTGGGCCGACCACGCGCGTCCTCCCCTGGGGATCTGGAGTTCAGCTGAGGGACACACAGGGGGCCCCTTGGGAGCGGGTCCTGCAGGTGCAGTGTGCAGGCTGAGAGGGGCTCCCCACTGCCCTGGGGACTGAGGAGCAGGGGGATTCTCGGGGTGCTCTCCACCGGCTGTTTTTCCCAGTCCAGTGTGAAAACGGCATCACTTAATGAGCTCAGAGACGTCAGGCCGGAACGCGCGCCTGGTTCTTCGGCGTTTCCAGAGCTCGTTAAACACTGGAAATTATTAGAAAGACTCTCACATGCTCATTACGTTTGTTTTCCAGTGAATCAAAAACCATCATTGCCAGACTTGGCTAAATCTGCAAAACACATCGGCATTCGGGTGGCTAATTAGTGGGGAGAGAGAGCAGCTCTGACGATTCCCCGTCACCGAGTCAACGTCATCGAAACGCAGGAACTTAAAAAAAGCTCTGATTCGCTACATCCTCTTGGAAATCTGAGGCGGATGCCAAAATATTTGTAAGTTGTACACATCCGACGAGACTGGCGTCCCCCAAATTCCCACGGGCGCTTCGAGGGAGAACCTGCAGCTCCCACAGCCGAGCGCTGCCCACCCGCCGCGCCCCCACCCGCGGTTACCCGTCGGCGCCTCGAGCTGTGGGAGTCCCTCGCTCGTCCGCTCGCCCAGTGCAGGCTGGGGGCAAGGGAGGGTTGCAGTTGTGTGTACTCCAAACAGAGTTTATTCTTGCATTGCTACTTATGATTGCAGTACTTATTTGTGATTCAGTATTTACGCATACGAACGACTGTAAACCTCCGCTTGCCCACCCCTGCACGTATCGACCACCTGTCAAGACGATCTAGAAACTACAGAGATGGCAGCGAACAAAACTCGTGGCGCGTAGAGATACAACTGAAACAAATCACAGTAACCGTCAAAATCAGGCTCCAAGATCTCCCCAGAAGTGCTCCATTTTCACTGGTTCCCAGCGAAACCCCGGGAACCTAGGAGCGCACGTAATGCTCTAACAGTGTAGCGGGATTCCAGGGCCTGAAGGGCTCCAGAGGTCCAGTCTCCCAGGCCCGCCCCCTTTTCACGAAGCGGCCCAAGACATGTCCTTCTGGTGACGAATCACAAAGGGCCCATGAAGTTCCATCGGCCAAAGCAAGTCACCAGCCAGTCCCCAAGCCCAGGGGCAGTGAGGCACCGGGAGCATGGGCCCGGCCTCCCGCTGACCAGCCTCGCAGGGGGCCGTTCCCTCTGCCTTCTACTCTTCCTCCGCTGGCTCCTACCGACCCGAAGGCTTACCCCGGACGCTGCCCTCGCCGAGGAGCCCTCGCCGGTCAGACACCCCTAACTGCCCGCTCCCTCCCCGCCCCCCAGTCCTTGGCCGTCTCTGCCGAGGCACCAACCGGGCGTATTGGAATCACCTGTTCACTTGTTCCTCTCTCCGCCTGTGTCCCGCCCCTTGGCTCTCAGACCCCTTGTGGGATGGTGGCCGTCCCAAAGCCAGTTCACCTTGCACCCTGAGCCACCGCCTGTCCTGACCCCATTGCCTGTGACAGGCCCCTTTCTCAGACCTCCTGACAGGGACCTCACGGGGTCCCTGGAGGATTCGCTGGCCCAGCCTCCTGTCCGGCAGAGGGACCAGCTGCAGGCTGCCTCAGGAGTGTCCCCTGCTCCACTCAGGGCCGCAGGTGGCTTCCCAGGCACCCCTGGGGCAACCCCACATCCTAGTTACCACTGTTACGTCATGTAAAACCACCCCAGGTTTAGCGTAAAACAACTGCTTTTTTATGCTCACACATTCTGTGGGCCAGGAATCTAAGGAGTTGGTGGGGCTGGCTCCCCTCCTGTTTTCTGATGTCTGGGAAGACGCAAAGGCTGTGTTACCTTGGGCAAGGTGCTTCCCCTCTCTGTGCCTCAGTTTCCTCATCTCTAAAGTGAGGATGGCATTAGCACTCCCAGGGTCATGGGGAAAAGTAAACGAATTAATAGCATGCAAAGGGTTTAGAATTGTGCCTGGCAGGCAGTAAGCATTTTGTAAATTTTTGCTCTTCTAACGGTTTGTTAGAATTAGCTGATTCCGCTCTCACAGCACCCCTTGGAGGCAGGCACTGTCATCAGGCTGGGTTTGTGGCTGGGCCATGGGGCCCAGGGGCGATTTGCGGTCTGGTCTGTCATTGGGGGGGTGCATAGGTGGCCTCCAGAGAAGGCGCCTCAAGGGGGCCTCAGGGGAGATGCGAGGACAGACAGTCCCTCCTACACAGGGAGTGACCCCTGAAAGGCCAGGAGGTGGGCCAGAGCTTGGGGCGCACAAGGAGCCGCCTGTGGAGTGTGGCTGGAGCCTGGAAACCAAGGAGCTGGAGCGAGAATGGCGACAAGCTGGCAGGGCCTGGTAAGGTCCATGGTTCCTGGCATGTCCTAGGCCCTGCGCTACGTCTAAGATTATAAGAATGAATGATTCTGTTCCTACCCTGAGAGGCTCTATCACGTTGGATGCATTTGGCTAAGACTTGGGAAACCCGAGCAGCAATGAACTATGGAAATAAAAGGATTTTCCTCACATAACAATGAATCTGAAGCCGGGCAGTGCAGGGCTGATGCGGCAGCTTGGAAGTCATTGGGGCGCCATCCTCTCCCTGCCTTTCTGCCATGCCTCATGGTTTGGGTCCTCATGGCTGCAACGTGGCTGCTGCACCTCCAGACATCACACTCCCGCTCCAGGCTTCCCGGCCAGCCCCATGGGTGGCTTCATAGGTTAGCACCCCCAGAGTTCCTGACAAAAGGGAAACTGTAGAACAGCAACTGCCTCTGAGTAGAGACCAAGTAAACTGAGGACCAAGCAGACAGCAGGTCCGAAAGGAAGAAAGCTGGGGCATGGAGAATGGCGCGTTGCCCCTAGACCAGCTGCTTCACTGTCCTGTGGATCCAGTGTCACAGCGGGCGCTCTGGCCAGTCCCGGTCATCACTCCCCCTCCCCAGCACCTCTGTGCCTGCTCAGAATGTCCCTCTGCCTTCCACAAGCCCTATGTCAAAACAGCTGCCTCCAGGTGACCTGCTGCCCAGGAATCCTGCTTTGGTGACAGCTTAGAGGGGCAAGCAGCCCTTCAACACGCACACATACACACACGCTCAAGCACAGCCTGCCCCCAACAGTTTTCACTCACGTGCAAAGACCCATCTGTAATGGCCAGAATGGGGCACACATTCCCGGTCCCCCAGTCCTGCTCCCTGTGGCCAAGGCTTCCTTGGTTTGCCTGGAGCCCTAGACAAAGCCAGCCTGACAAATACCCACCTTGCACTCAGCACGTCCGTGGCACAGGACACTCACTGCACCCCGTCCGTCCGTCCGTGGCTGTCTCTCCTGGGAAGCCCAGCCCCTCTCGCCAGCACAGCTGCCCTTCTCACCGAGATGAATAAAACACACCTGCCCAAAAGGCCAGCTCACAACTCACCACCTCGATGGCCTTACGAACTTTCACGGAAAACCCTGAGCCCAAGTGCACACCGGGGGGGGGGGGGGCCTATAAGGCAACCCAGACTCTCCCCCCAAGCCCTGCGCTCCCCCCACCCCAGGCGGCCTGCTCTCTCCTGCACCATCTGAACTCAAAGCGGAGGTGCTGCCAGAAAAGTAAAAACAAACAAGGGCCTGTGGCTTCCAGCAGTCCCGTGGCTCCGGCTTAGTTTATCTTGGGCCTGAAACATCACAAAGGAACGCAGGCCCCTCTGCCAGGGCCCGGCCTGGAGCGGAGCTGCGCGGTGCACTTTCTGCCGGACCGGGCAGGGTCCCCAGAGCCCACTCGGGCCACAGATGCTCCTCCCGAGCGGGCCAGGCCTCCCACTGCATCGGAACCTCACTGTGCCACCAGCAAAAGACACGCGGCCCACAGACAGGTCACTGGGCCACTCAGACCTCCGGCTGAGGAGCTGGGATCTGAAAATTCAAAACATGCCTGAGAGTTGCCATGTGCTTTTAATTTCCCTGTTACGGTAAAAGCAGG
Source organism: Miniopterus natalensis (assembly GCF_054644295.1). Taxonomy (NCBI): domain Eukaryota; kingdom Metazoa; phylum Chordata; class Mammalia; order Chiroptera; family Miniopteridae; genus Miniopterus; species Miniopterus natalensis. Next base: position 58,019,649 of record NC_142094.1, on the reverse strand, counting down.
AGAGGGAAAAAAACAAGAAAAAACCCAGACATCCAAAGCATGGATTCAACCAGTTGCTCAAAGAATGCTCCCCAAACAATGCACAATGACATTGACCTGGCATTTATTTGAATTGGACAGTTTAATGTCCGATTATCACAATCCTTTCAGTTTTGGAAAATGAGTGGCCCGTGGAGGCCCCAGAACTTGGTAGCGAACTCGTAGCCCTCACCCCCACAGTGGCAGATCTGAGTGCCGGCGGCCCTCACTCCCACCGGGGGTGCCAGAACACCCCTGAGTGTCCAGCCGTATCCATGGGCACAAGTTGACCACAGGTCACCCCTTGTATGTGACCTTGGAATGAACAGCAAGGACACCACAGGATGGACAAGCAGGACCGTCCCCAACAGCGACACCACACGACAGCCAGAGGCGGCAGCAGCCCCGCCCTGGCCGCCGGCATCCCGGTCTCCTTGTCCGGTGCTGGCCCCGGACCCGCTGCCTTTAGGTTAAATAAGTCCCGGTGCTCGGATCCTGCGAGGGGAGGGGTTGCCTCGGGATGGATGAGCAGCCTCAGGAAGAAAACCACAAACCACGTCACCGTGTCTGCACTTCAAAACTGAGGAAGGGAGCGCAGGAAATCTGGGCCACAGCTGTGTGGGCAGCTGGGCTACCGGCCACTGACGCTCTTTCTTGCTCGGCCCTCGGGCCTGTGCGCACCACCTTCCTCTGCACCCAGGCCTGGGTGTCAGTGAGGACGCCATGGGCTTCGAGGACAGCAATGCCCCCTCTCTGGACCTCAGCCTCCCTGATAAAATAAGGGGGAGTCCAGGTGACCCCAACATTCCTCTCCTGATGACTCAGGCATGTGGGGGAGGTGCTGACACGGGGAGAAAGAAGCCTGAAGTTGGGATCTGACTCTCCTGCTTACCAGCTGGGCATCTCGGGGAAGCCAGGGTGCCCCTGGAGCCTCAGACTCCCCTCCTGCGCTGGGGGTGCTGGGCAGAAGGCTGGAACTGGGCGCTGGAGTGCCTTCCTGATCTAACACCGAGAAACCTTTCAACTCCAAGGCCCCCCCACCCCCACATTCCTGTTAACTAATGTGCTTCTCCACCCTGTTGGAAGGGGGAAGCAGAACCTTAAAATCCTGGTGTCCTGGAGAGAAAGGCGCTGGAGTTTGAGCCCCTGGGTATGTATGCACTTCCAGAAACCACACGCCCTCCTCGTGAAAGAGGCCTCCCCCGTCTCCTGACAGCCCCTGGAGCGAAAACCCACCCTGAGTCGTCTCCTCCAGCATCCCCACAGCTCGTCTGAGGAGGGAAACAAGCTTTTTGAATGAAAAAGCCTCAGGCAACATTTTTTATTTTTCAGGGCTCTGTTTTGAACAAGCAGGTTTTAATCTTTCTAAATCCAAAGCCCAGGCTTCAGAGATGAGGGAAGATCAGCCCTCAGAACCAAGAGCCGAGCGCACACGGGCCTGTATCCTGCTGTGATCGCTGTGGACCTGCTCCAGCAGCCGCGGCCTGCGCGAAACACGCTGGAGACACGCCAAACGGGGCGCCCACCGGCTCAGCGGCTGAGCATCGGCCTACGACGAACCAGGAGGTCATGTTCGATTCCCGGTCAGGGCACAGGCCCGGGGTGCGGGCTCGATCCCCAGCACGGGGCGTGTGGGAGGCAGCCGGTCAGTGACTCTCGTCACTGCTGTTTCTCTCTCTCCCTCTCCCTCCCGCTCTCTGAAATCAATAAACACGTATTTTTAAAAAACAAAAACAATATAAAGCAACGTTAACGGGGCCTTAAGGACCAAGGCCCCTGCGCAGTTCATTCCCCCTGATGCAGGACCCATCTCAGCTGGAGACCCAGTATCCCCTCCGAGGCTCAGTGGGATGAGCCACAACCCCCTGGGCCTCGGGGTGGGGGGTGGGGGGCTGTGCGGAGAGGCCCCCCAGGACTGAGGAGACAGGGACAGCCTTTTCCCTAGGGCGCCGGTACATCTTTATTCCATTTTTTAATGCAGCGGCTGAGCTAGAAGCTTTCGGTTCTGTCCTGGTTTCTACATCCTGAGCTTTGTTCCCCTTCAAATGAGAAACACACCACAGCGGAGACATCTCGTTACGTCTACTAAACGCAGACACATCCAGAAAAACAGACGGCGGGGCGGACATCACACACGCTGCGCCCCGGCGCTCGGTGCATCTGCCTCAGCTCGCGGCCCCCGAGACCGGGCGGGCTTCCGTGGCCCGTCGCTGCGCAGAGGGCGGTTTCCCGGACACTGTCCGGGTTAGGGGAGCCGGCTCCGGCGGGGGGCCTCTCCCACCGCCCTCCCGCTCCCCCCTGCCCCCCTGTGCGGACGGACTGCTTCTTCCCTTTAGGTGTTCTGTCACCAGTTGGAGGTGAAGGGGTTCAGAATGAGCCTCCCCCTAAATGTGCCACTTGGGCAAGTGGATTAGTTTGAACTGAAGGCGATGGAGACCAGCAGACTCAAAAGACTGTGACCTCTCCCTCCACTGCCCACAAGAATTTAGATAACGGGCCTGGCCCAGAGGTAACTTTTATAGGAAAGACCTGTTTTTCTTACTCTCCTGTGAATTACCCGCCTCTCCCTGGGAGCCCCAAGCCCCTTCCCCTTCCTCAGCTCAGGAGGGCATATAAGCCTCATTTGCCACACTGCCTTTGGGTCTCATATTTTATGGGGTTCCCATATGTATGTTATTAAATTTGCTTTTCTCCTATTAATCTGTCTTACGCCATTTTAAGTATTAGGCCAGCCAAAAAAATCTAGAAAAGTAGAGAAAAAACTTCACCCCCAGACAGAAACCTTCTGGAAGGACCAGGAGGATTTTCCTGGTGGTCCCCTCACACCCGGCAGATACGAACAGAGGTCTGAGTGCCAGACCCACGTCTGTGCCCCCAGAGACTACACAAAAGAGCTGCTCCGTGCACAAATGAGTGAATCAATGAATGGCTCCTCTATCTCCCCCTCCCCACATGTGCACCCCCAGTTTCTCTCTGTTCAAGTCCCAGCTTAGAGGAGCAGGGTCCCGACTGGAGAAATGGAAGGCAGCAGGCAGGATTGCTGCTCTGGGAAATCTGACCCCAAAATCACATACCTGGCCCCAGGCATGGAGAGGGCCCACCGACGTAGAAATGGGGAGGTGCCCAGCAACCTCCCTTCAGAGGGCTTTGGGCGACCATCTTCTTTGCCTACCTCCCAGGGATCTGCCCTACAAAGCAGGCCCCAGTCCCAGCCACAGGGCCTCCCCTGGCCACGGACACTTTCTTCATGAGCCAGGTGCTCAGAGCCATTCAGCCGGGGCCTGGCCCCCGAGCCCCACTCAGCGTGAAGGAGGGAGACCCCCACCCACCCTCCACAGGCTCTGGTCTGCAGCCCACAGCCCCTTCCTTGCCCTGGGGAAGTTGAATTAGGGCAGCTGCCTTTCAAAGGCATTTAAATTCCTTCTTTGTTAATGAAGGAAACCAGATGGAAAAGAGAAAACTCATGCTCATTAAAAAAAAAAAATCGAGCAATAGTAAAAGGGCCGAAAGGTCCCTTCCTGCTCTGAAAGATGAGGGGCTACCACTTTCCTCTCCTCGCCTTCACATCTGGTCACGGGTGTCGTCCCACCTCCAGGCTGGGGACACCGGCGCTCTCTTCAGGAACACAGTCCCCAGGGGCGTCGGGTCCTGATACCAGCACAGAAAGAATTCCACGCTCACCGCCAGTCCTTCCAGCCTGGCGCCGTTTCCGAGATCCGTGGTCAGGTTCCTCCAGGTTCCGCCAATAAAGGCTTTTGGGGGATGTCTGCCACATGCTTAAAGACGTCTGTTGACTTTTTAAAAAAAATTTTATTGATTTCAGAGAGAGGAAGGGAGAGGGAGAGACAGACAGAAACATAAATGAGAGTCACTGATCGGCTGTCTCCTGCGCGCCCCTGCTGGAGGCCGAGCCCAAAACCGGGGCACGTGCCCCGACCGGGAATCGAACTGTGTGACCTCCTGGTTCACGGGTTGATGCTCAGCCACTGAGCCACACCAGCCGGGCTCATCTGTTGACTTTCATATCCCGGGGACCGCTGGGTCTCGCCCCCTTTCCCTCCTAACTCTGTGGACCTCGCCACCACCCTCGGGTGCCGGGTGGTTGGGGGCGTTTGTCTTGTTTTGTTTTGTTCCGTTGGGCTTGGTCGGTTAAGGACTTTGCATCTGGCTGCGTTCCAGCAGGGACCGCTCTGTGCGTTTTTTTTCTGGGCCGCAATGCGCTTAGTTGGGTCGAAGACCCCAGTCGTTTCTGTGGGACGGTTAGTCCCGTGTCCCCTGGAGGGCTTTTCCGTGCCAGCCGTCCGTCCCCTCTTAGGGAGCGCAGTTTCCCCTTCCTCCCCCCCGCGCCCGTCGGCGTCTTGTCTGCGCAGGTTTGCCGTGTGCGGTTTTGTCAGGCTTATGTTTTCAGGTTTTTGTTGCCTGACGTGTGGTTTCCGCCTCTGCTGTTTCATTCTCTCTCCCACGTGTTCCTGAGCTCTGTCCGCCGCCTGGTATCTGTCTGTTGTGACAATAGCTCCTCCCTGGACGGACACAGATCCCCGTGCTCGGCCTTTCAGCCCGTCGTGTCTGGTTTCCGCCCGTTGCGCTTGGACCGCGGGGCTCGTCTGATCGCTTCCTTCCCTTCCCGAGGGGCGTCGCTCTGGGAGCCTGTTACTCGCCCGACTCTGACTTGGATCCCTTTCCTCCGAGTCTGTTTTCTGGCTGTACCTGTGCCCGCGTTGTATGCTGGGTCCTTTCGGTTGTCACTCCGCTTGACAGGGCTCGACTGTCTGTTGGAAAAAAGTCCTGTGGGTAGGAGCAAAAGGCATGAAATCATCCAACTGAGTCTGTCTCTTCCTTGGGGCCATGACCCCCTCCAGGTCCTGTGCCCCAGAAGGAGGTGACCGTCCGCCCCGACTCACCCGGGGCGGCATCCCTCGGGTGGGAGAGTCACAGAAACAAAAGGCGAGCTGGCCATCGCGGCTGCTCATCCGCTGCGCCTGGCCAGGGCCCGCGCCCTTCCCTTTCGGAACTGTTTCTTTGATAATTTTCTTCTGTTTGCTTTACTTTTCCTGACTTTCTTCTGCAGGTATTAGAATTTCTAACTTGGTCTAATTTTATTATCTTTTCTCTTCTGGTTTCCCTATTTCTTTAATTCCTGCCCCCAATTTCTTCTGACTCTTCTGTGGCGTTTGTAAATCGTATTTTTAATCCCTGAGAGTTCTTGGAGCCCTGCACTGAGGGGGGGGGCAGCACCCTCCCTCTCTAGCCTGAAGGTGGCTCTGAGATGGTGGAGGCTCAACGTCACCATCACCCCAGCAGGGTCACGGGCCCTGGGGTCCCCACTCGATGAGTGACCCGAGCGGGAGAGGGAGAAATCCAAGCCCCCTCCCCTGGCCCCACACCCGGGTCAAGCAGTGGCCTCTCTGTGAGGGGCCGAGCTCCCGCCCGGCTTCCGCACGTCCAGACGCTCTCCGAGCTCAGGCGTCGTCCTCGGGCTCTGCCACCTCGGGGAAATCACACGAGAGACACAGGCCGAGCCAGCAGGAAACAGGCCCGTGGGCCAAGGCTGGGGCTCAGGGCCCGGGTTCTCGCCCGGCCCTCCCAGGGGCCGGAGACCTGGGGCGAGTCCCTCCCCCGGGCGGCCTCCTCCTTAAATGAAGGGGCTGGTGGAACCAGCTCTGCCGCCACGTGCCAGCCATCTTTTCACAATTAGCGCTTCAGCCGATTACAGGAGTCAGAGGGAACCAAACGGGATGAAGGTGATGAGGACCTTCATTGGGGTCACACAGGGCGCACAGGCCGGGGTCGCTCCTCAGCGAAGAGCCTGTCCCCAAGCGGTCAGACGCAGCCCAGGCCCCGCTGCATGGGCAGAGGCTGGCACAGGGGCTCCCTCCCCGGGCCCTGGGGGAAGAAGGGCCTGCCCGGGACGGGTGGGGTCGGGAGGGCCTGCGGGACCTCGGGAGCAAGCACTGGTCTGGGGACTGAGCCAGGTGACGGGCCTGGTGTGGGGCCCAGTCTCTGTCCCGGGCCCGGGCAGAGGACAGGTGGAAGCCCCGGAGCTGGCTGCGCCCTCCGCCCACGCGTGAGCCCCCGGCTGAGCCACGGCCTGTGCCAGGCTCGCAGGGAGGGCAGCGAGGAGTCTTCCAGGCTCCTGATCGCTCTCGGCAGCCTCGGCCGTCTCTGGGGGCTTCTAGAATGATCCAGACACATAAGTAATTTCAGGCTGTCCTTACTTTTCCAGTCTGGGACTGAAACTCAACCTCTACGCATTTAAAACAAACAAGAGGAAAACCCAATCCCCTTCCTTCCACGGCGCCCTGGGACCAGAGCTTTGCAGCTTAAAATCTCCTGCAAAGAAAATAGGGCCTAATGCGCTGATGGAGACGCCGCTGGGCCAGGAGGCCAGGCGTCGCCCACCCTGCCAGCCGGTGGACAAGGCCGGGGCAAAGCGAGGTTCTGACTGGCTAGCGGGTGGCCCGGCTCTGGCTGCGCTCACCCGCCTCAGTAGACTGAGGTCACTGAAAGTTTCAAGTGGAAAAACAGAGTTCCAGAGCTTAATAAAATTTTATATATCTATATCTATCCATGATCTACCCATGTATGTATCAGAGATTAATCACAGGTATTCTTATAAGCACATCTCAATATTAATCATTTGGTCCCATTTTACAGATGAGAAAACCAAGGTGTGGAGAGCCAGTATCACTTTGCTACTACATGGCAGAGCCAGGGGCTGAGCCTGGGCTGGTCTCGAAGGCAGGCTCTAACCCTCTGCGCTGGCTGCCGAGGCAGGACCGGGGCTGGCACTGCGGGCGGGCTCAGCAGGGCTGGAGCTAAGAGCCACAGGCCCAAGGGCGACCCAGCCAGCAGGCCCTAAAAGGACAGCACGTTGGGGGTGGGGGGGGCAGCAGCCTTCTCTCAGGACCTCAGCCCAGCCCCCCGGAACCCCTAGAGACAGGTCAGCCAGGACCAGCTGGCAGAATAGGGAGGACACTCTGGGAAGGGAGGGGTCCTGGCTGAGAACTCCCAGAGATCTTCTCTTCCGTGGGGAGCAAACAGGGTCCTAGCAGGGGGCCAGGGGGGAGCGGGGAGCGGGGAACAGGCCTTGGGAGGGGTCGGATTCAGGAGTCCTGGTGCTCTTCCTGGGAAGCCACCCTCTCACTTGGAGGCTCCAGCACATTCCCGGGGTCAGCCTGCCCTCTGCTGGGCCTGTCGGGGCCTGGAAATGGAGTCGGCGTCCTCAGGCCGGTTCTCAGAGGCCCCTCTTAGGTGGACGCTCTCACGACAATTCACAAACCCGTAACAGAGAACTGCTATCACGCACACCCGTCCTGGCCGCTTGCTTGGACGGAGAACTTCAGTCCGTGTTCTGCTTGCCAATGAACTCGCTGTTTGAATTTTACACAGTGTGAGGGGCTGCAGGCAGGGAGGGCACTCAGCACAGGTCCAGAAGGTCCGAAGCCCAGCCATTTGCATCTCTTCACAATCCGAACTTGATCAGTAAAACCCCAGCCTCCAACCAGACCGGCTTCCAGGCAGCTGCTAGGGTTTGAGTGTTTTTGGGAGAAAGAACTCTGCTCTCCCTTGGCCAGGACCCCGGGCTCCTGCCCACCGAGGGCCGGCATCTATAGCAAGAACAAGTTTCACGGGCCACAGCTCAGAGGCCTCTATGCCAGGAGTTAACCTGGGAGTTGAGCCCCAGTCATCTCCTAACAGGAAGCGGAATCTAGGCACCTGGCACTCGCCGGGGGTGGCTCGGTCTCTCCCAGCTCCAGCTGCACTTCCTCCTGCCCTGGTCTTGTCCCCTCCTCAGGATGAAACACGTCCCTCTGCAGGTGACCCTGTTTCTCTCCGCAGGCCAGACCTCTCCCTGCAGCTCAAACAGAATGGCCTTCCCGTCGGTGTCACGCCTGGCAAGCCCTCCGTCTCTCTGACTCAGGCCCAAACCTTGGGTGTCACTTCCCCTCCTCTCCCCTCACACCTGAAGCCAGCTGGCCAATCCAATCTCTGCGTCCAGTGCGACCTCCACCATCTGCCCGGCCAGCCTGGCCCTAGACTCCAGCACGGTGGTGCTCAGACGGAGCCTCTAGCCACACGTCGCTATTGACATTTCAATTGACTGAAATAAGATGAAATTTAAAGCCCAGCTGCTCGGTCACACTGATTCCAAGTGCTCAGGGGCCACCTGTGGGCGGTGGCCGTGGGACAGCACACACACACCTGCACCACGGCGGGAAAACCCGTGGACAGCGCTGCTCCCTCGCTTCCCTGTGGTTGTCTGGCTCCCCCAGGGCAGCATCAGCCCCTGAGGACACATCATCCTGCCCCTGACACGAGGACAGCCCGGTCCCCCGAGGGCACGCACCCTCTGAACACTGGCTCTCCTGTCAGTGTGTCCAGAGGTGGCGTGGGGCCCACGGCAAGGGGCAGGAACTTTCATGGCACTACTGCCCCTGGGACCCTAATGAGGTCATTGTCCCTGCACCCACGGGACCCAGCCTGGGCTGTCTCACACACACACACACACACACACACACAGAGTCCCCGTGTCTGGCCTGAGGGTTTTGGGCAGGGAAGCGGGAAGCGTGGACACCCGGCTCTGCCTGTGTGTTTTTTTAATGTACTCCTGCGTGGTAAATATTGATTATGATTTGATCTGTGTTGAGCAATGACTGACACTTCTTTTCAGCACTGGGGCCATTTAAAAGGGACACAAGGGGAAGACGCAAGCCTGGCTAGTGGAAAGCAAACCCTGATTCCCGGGCCAATGTTAGTTCCACAAACAGATTGTCAGGAAAATGCTGGAAAATGCCGAGAAGCACAACGGGGACAGTGGGGGTGTGCATAAATACACATAGACGTATATAAATACACTGGAGGTGACAATGTCCTGAATTTCACTGCACGCCCCTGGCCAGGGAAGCAGGCAAAGTGCGCAGAGGTCTGAGCTCCCGGGGCCCTGCTCCGGGGAAGAGCGCCCCCTGGTGGAGGCCGCGCTGCCTGCTTGCTGGAATGGGTGGTCAATGGCTTGTGCGCTATTTCTAAATTATCAATAAATATCCTCTAATTCTCAGGCCAAGGGCGGGGTGGGGTGCAGGAGGGGAAGGGTCTTATGCATCACCATCCCCCAGCCCTCTGCCACTGGAGCCACGGTGGGGGGGACAGGGGCCGGCCGGCTCCAGGGGAGGTGAGGCTCCCTCGAGTGCAAGGTTCTGCAGACAGTGGGTGGAGGCCGGACCTCTCCCCGGGGGTTTGGCAGCTCTCAACTGCGCCTCCTTCGAGTGCACCTAACCTGCCACGTCTCACTGACGTTCACCACCCCGTCATCGCCCCTTGGATGGTGCGCTCGGTGGCGGTGACACACTGCGCAGGAGCCCACGCTCCCCCTGTCGTGTTCTGCTGAGTCGTCTTCCCCCCGCTCCTGCCAGGAGGCTGCTCCTTGCCACCTGCCTCTGCCTTATCTGGAAGGGAAGTTACTGTTGACAGAGGAAGCATTTCTGTGTATTTTCCAGAATCTTTTGTTTATTCCTGGACCACAGACCTTCAAGTTGCCAGCCAGAAATGTGCCACCTCATACTTTATTTGTGACCTGCCCCAGGCAACATGGTTCTCTTAACTAGCAACCCAGTTAAACGGTTTTCTGGGTACAAGGAGCCCATCAGGTCACTGCTCACCAGTCCTCCTGTGAGGGTGACACAGGTGGGCTCTGACCTGCTTGTGCTCCTGGCGGACTGGGTGATTTCTGTGTCTTCCCTGCGACAGAACAAATGCACTGATGCCCTGCTGGGAGGAGGGGTGAAGGCAGCTCAAGGGTAGAAAGGATGTAGCTCGGGAGGTCTGCAGGCAGAAGCTGCAAGCGCAGGCCTCCCCACCACCTACAGTGGGCGCTGGCTCCCCAGGGCTCTCCTGGAGGGCACAGCCCTGCAGGGCTGCCTGGGGCAAAGCACTGGTGGTTTCAGACAGGGTGTTGGAGGGGTGGGTTGTTTGGGGAGGGATGAGAAGGGGAGGCACCCATGGTGGAAGGACCAAGGTGGGGAGGAGGTATCTGGACCACTACCAGCCCCAAAGGGGCCAGAGGGTCTCAGCTCAGCCCATAAGGAGCCGTGTTCCAGAGGCACCAGCTGCAGCGGAGGGAGCCCTGGACTGGGAGTCCAACCAGCTCCCCGCTCCACAGCTGCCCTCTCCGCGCCTCCCTTTCTCTGCGGGCACTAAGGCTGGGCTCGTGCCTGGCCTGCGGGCTGGCTCGGCTGCGATAGGGCTGGGTCAAGGCTGCAGACCAAGAAGCTGGGGGGGGGGCACACCTCTGGGGGCTGCACAACCACCCTTCCCCCCACATCACTGCACCTTCAGAACAATGCTCCTGATGGGCTGAGACCTTAGTCCTTCCAGCCTTGGGAGCCCTCTTACTGGGGTCACCCTTGGTCCCCGGGAGCTCCCTGGCCCCGTGAGAGGTGGGCGGGAAGACAGGAAGTCAAGCGGGCAGTCAGATGGGCGATGGGCATCCTCTGTGGCCGCCCTCAGAAAGGGTGGCCAAGGCTTCCTGCCTGCAGGGCCCACGGAGGCCACACAGAGGCAGCGCAGGGCTGCGTCTCGGTGCCTCGTGCTCTCAGGGCGAGGCGTCCTGACCCCCGGGATGCAGAGGGGTGCGCTCCAGTGTCCACCCCTTCTCCACACATTTACTCTACAGGATGCCCGAGGACCGCAAGCAGCTCAGGGAAAGGGACAGGTTCTCAACAGACAATAAATAAAGAGATGGGCTGACCTGAAAGGGTCCTTCAAATCCTCCAGGCCCCCACCCTGGTCAGCAGCTGGGGAAACTGAGGCTCAGAAAATTACATCATTTTGCCCAGTGCTCTCCAGGCACCCACTGCCCGTCTCTGAGCGGCACCATTCCACTGCTGGGTGTGAGCCCTGAGAAAGGAGACCACGACTGAGAAGGGCTCCTGGACAATAACTGGACTCAGCAAAAACTAAAACAAGAGCCCAGTGGCCACTTCTGCACAGGGCCTCTCACTGCCCCCAGAAGCCTGCACTAAGCGCTGCCTCCAGCACTGAACCCCCGCCCTGCACTGGGATCCTGCCCCTCAACCAGCCCTTAGAGTCCCTGGGATCCTATTTCTACCAACAGGACTGACACCCCCTGTCCAATCAGAGCTATGCAGCTATAGCCTATCGATCTTCACCAGCCAATCAGAAGGACTCCATTCTGACCAATCAGGACAGTGCCTTTTGGCCCAATCATACTGCAAGGATTTGGAGTCTTCATTTGCATGAGGACAGACCAATCAGGGACCAGGGGTGGGGACCTCTGTCTATATGAGTTAGCTCCCCAGCAGGCTCTGGGAGCACAGGGTCTGTGCCCCCCAAAGGTGGAGGGGTGTCCCCGTGGCTGGAGCTGAAACACTGCTGATAAAACAGTAAAAATGCCTCAGAGCTGAACTGAACTGTCTGCGCTCAATCAAGTTTCCTCCTGCACTGCACCCCAAATGGGGATTCCTGTTGGTGCTGAATTGGCCTGGTTGACATGGGTATCTGAGGGTCGGGGTCCCCAGAATCTGCTGTCTAGATGGGAGATGGAAACACAAATGAGTACAGAGTCAGACAGAGAGAAGTCAATGGTTACACGGAGAGGGTCTAAGAAGGGGGAGAGCTCCTCACGCAGGTCCAGAGGTGAGAGGGAGGATGGAGCCCAGGAGGCCCTCCTGGAACAGGAGGCAACACTTGAACTTGGCCTTGAGGCGGAGTAAGCAGCTGATTCAGGTGAACAGGGGGAAGGGTGGGCCTCCTGCTGGAGTAATGGCTCCGGCCAAGGCGGGGAGGCAGCAACTTCGGAGCATAGGTGTTCTCAGGGGAAGGAGGAAATCAGAGGCCAGGCCGAGAAGTCTGCCACACCCTGAGCTCCATGTAGGCTGCTTTTGGAAACAGGGGCTGGCCTGGGTTTGGAATTTCCCCGAATTCCATTACGTTGAAAGTGCAGGAACCGGCAGCCCTCCAGATGAGCTCATGTGGAGGTGGGAGTAAACCAGTGGTCTCCACGGCAACCACGGGGCCTCGTCTGGGATGTCCAGCTGCCCCTCTGAGATGGGAGGCCCGCCCTGAGGAGCAGAGCAGCCGCTCCTCATTCCTTCACCGTGACTCGAACCCGCAGTGGCAGCAGGAGCTGTGGCCACAGGGGGCCCCTTACTCACCCCGGCACTGGCCGTCCAGGGGGCAGCCAGAGTTCCTGAGAACGCCTGACTGTGAGGTGGAGGCCCCACGGAGCACCCAGTCCCGCTGCTCAGCCTCCCAAAGGTCAGGGGCTCCTCCGAGGGCCAGCAGCACACTCAGCTCAGCTCCCTGCATCCGGGTAGAGGCAGGGCACAGGGATGCAGTGAGGCGGTGGCAGAGGCCAGGAGCGAGGCTGGGCCCCCGATGGGATGCAGGGAATGTGGGCCTCTGTTCAGCTCAGTGTTGCTGCTTCTACAAAGTGGCGGCCTTGAAGGTGCCACCTGGCCCTCAGTCTCCAGTGCCTGTGTCAGCCTCCAGGCCCAGACCATCTGGAAGGCGCCGTGTCCCCCCAGCTCCACCTGAGGCTCTGCCCTCTCCACCTGCCTCCTTGGAAGCTCAGACTTAGGAACTCAGAGCTGAGAAGAGCAAGCGAAGACGACTCGGGCCCTGGAGACCAGTAGACCTGGGATCAGGGACCAACTGTGGTCTTTAGTAGCTTTGGGGCCTGGGGCTCCTTATTTGGCCCCTCTCAACCTCAGTTTCCCCACCTGTAAAGTGGTAAAACCAGAACAAAGAACCTCCTTCCTAAATGGTGGGGGTCCAAGGAGAAGGCGCACTTGGCGCAGGGCTAGGCGCACAGCACCTGCTCGGTAACTAACTGGCACCGCTGTTACCACAGATGGCGTCTTAGCCGGCTCCCAGCGGACAGGTGTCCAGGGCAGGCTCTCGGCTGTTCTGCAGAATGCTCTCCAATTTTATATTTACAATAAATCAATTATGACTGTTCACACGTCTTTCTTGTGCTGTTGTGCTTGATGTTATAAATACATGATTAATTAAATATACAAACCAACAGTTCTCAAACTGTTTAGTATTAAGATGCCTTTACATTCTTAAAAATTACTGAAGATCCCAAAGAGCTCTTGTTTAGGTACATCCACCGACACCCACTGTATTGAATCTAAACCCGAGGGATGTTAACGCGCACACGAACCCACAAGCACACGTCCCATCGTCTCCGGAGCGAGCGTGGCCACCGGAAGCCGGCCCTGTACACTCGCGAGGGACGGACGGGTGAAGGATCCGTCTGTACGACTGTGAGAACAGCTGTGCCTGGTGGGTCCCGTCAAAGATCTGAAGGGTCCCAGCATCCCTGACCACCCTTTGAGAACCACTGACGTAAACTAATGAGCTGCTCTCTGGAAACCAGGTGGAGAGCCTTGGAAAGTCCCAGCACAGGTGAAGAAAGTTCTGTGGGGAGCACAGCCGCCAGCTAACGGGGGGCTGCCTCAGGCGGCTCTCCAGGGGGCCCCCCTTCCCATGCCTCTAGGGAACCAAAACCGGGAGCCGGCGCTGACCCATGGCAATGCAGCTTCGGCAACAGAGGTAACCCGGCGGTGAACCGGTGACCCAGTGACCCAGAGATGACCCAGAGGTGACCCAGAATTCCCACCTGTGACTCACCTTCAGAGAAAAGGCTCTGGCCCTTTTATCAAATGTCAGTAATTGAACCTTGAATATTTTAAGTACAGATAAAACGCTTAAGAAACATACTTGTGGTCAGGCAGTGTTCCCCCATCTCCCCAGCCTGCCCAGCTTACTCTGTAATTACAGATGCTCTGGGAACGCCGGCCGGACCCTGCCTGCCTCTCCCACACGGGCACCAGCTCCAAGCCTCGCTCTTGCCGTTCACCGCTCCGTGGCCTCAGCCGTCGGCACTCCACAAACACTGGGTGGAGGAGCCAGCCAGGTGCCAATGAACGGGCGAGGGAACCACCCCCACCTGACCCCACCCCACCCCACGGAGCTCCTCCTGTGACCCATTTACGCACAGTGAACACCTCGGAGAACCCGCCGGGGGCTCGTGACGCGAGGAAGAGCCTGGCTCCCGGGTCCCCGTCATGGGCCCACATTTAATTCGGGTAAATAGCAGTGAAAGTAACAGTGTAACTGGTTCGCTCGACAGCTCAACGCATACAGCCCCACACGCGGCCTCGCAGAGCAGTCACTTCCACACCAGGTCGCAAGGGATGCGCCGTTTCGCTTTGGTTTGGGTGACAGGCTCCAGGGCCACCACCAGAGACAGCACCTGTGCCATCCACAAGAACGGGCCTCGAAGCGGAGACAGCAAAGGTGGTGCCGTTGGGAGAAAGGCCCCCGGACAGGAGCCGTGTCTGCGTGGCACCGGCTGGCGTGGCACTGGTGGGTACAGAACGGTGGGCCTGTGTGTGTAAAAAGACCTGTGTAATAAACCAAATAATATTGGGAATAATATGTCCTGATACTTCTGTGAGAAGCAGATTGGGCTGCATGTTACTCACATGCGTAGAAGTGCGTGAGACAAGCCCCATGGCTACGGGGGGGCAGGGAGAGCAAAACGCATCCTGAAAACGACAAGTTCACTGGCAGGGACGAGAGTCCCAGGCAGGGCTGTGTCCAGAGCAAAGAGCCGAGTCAGCCCCTGAGCCGAGGGAAACCCACTCAGAAAATGCACCCACAGGCGCACGCACACACCTGTGCTGCAAACACACACACACACGGATGTCCCCGAGCACCCCTGTGCTCAGCCAGGTCTCCCGCTAGCTGCTGCTCGGGGCACCTGCGGAGGGAGGAAGGGTGGGGAACTGTCCCTGAAGGTAGGTGTTCAGGACACACAGCCCCTCAGCCAGGCGCTGCACCCCACCTCCGGGCAGGGAGACACGGCGCTGCGGCTGGAAGCTGTGCAGATCCTCACGCCACGAGTGACGGCTGGGTGGGGGGTGCTGACACTTTCCAACTTGGTGTCCAGGACCTTGCGAGAGAGCTCTGGTCACATGAAGCTTCCCTTGAGGGCACTCGAGTGAGAAGTTCACTGGGTCCACTGGGGGCTGTGTGCCGAGCGGCTCCAGGGCCCCCCTCAGTCCTTCCCCATCACCTCCAGGAAATGACAAGGCCTTCAGCCCATCCATGGGCAAGGCAAGCTGCCGGGGGGCCCAGAAACTTCTCTTAGGAATCCCAGCGAATCACGCTCGGAAAGTTTGGCTCCCATGTGTTTCTGAAGCAGGACAGGAGCGTCTTGTCTGTGAGCTGAGCCAGGGCCTCTGGCCACACCTGGCAGAGCAGGTGGGTCATGAGCTCACTCCCGGGGATGGTGGAGCCATGGAGCCCACAGTGGCCAGAACTAAACTTCCAATCCCCCCGTTCCAAGGGCCTCGTGTGCAGGACACAGGACGGGGTCCAGCTCCTAGACTCCCATGACGTGTGCAGTTCCTAGAAGCTGCTCAGTCCCGCATGATCAGCCTCCCCTCCTTTACAAACTGAATTTCTATTGCAATTATAAACAAAAGAAGCTCTTGAGCCGACTTCTAAGGAGGCGGAAGAGGGCTCCGGGTGAAACGCTCTGTTTAACTCCCTGTTAAACTTAAGTCCATGAGGACGTGGGAGGAGGCCCGGCAGACAGGAGGGTTTGTATCTGAAGAGGCTGAAGGGCGGACTTTGGAGTAAAAGGAGACAAAAAACGGAAGAGCTCCCACCTCCGCCAGGTGCGTCAGGGATCCAGAATGTTTCGGAACGAACGTGGCCTGCGGGTTCTGGCAGCCCCACGGCGTGACCTCCAGGCTGCTCAGCCAGACCCCAGGCCCGAGGCTCCCCTTCCAGCTCCCAGGACAGCGCCCGCCGGCCTCATCCCAGGAGCACCGGCCACAGTCCCAGAGCAGGAGGCAGTCTATCCAGAAGTGGGGTCTCAGGTGGCCTCAGGTGGGGGAGCGTCGCCAAGGGTCCACTGCCAGGCTATTTGATGTCACAAAGGACATCCTGGATGGTTACAGTAGACACGTGCCTGGGAGGGAAGGAAGCCTCAAGTCTCGGGGTTCTCTCCACACTCTGAGTTCGATGTTCCCTGAAGAGAGAGATTTTTAAGTCACGGTGACAGTGAACCCACAGGCCCTGGGCAGTGGAGGGAGCCAGCCTCACGTCTTCTTCCAGGAGAAGGCCTCGTCGCCGAGGACCTGCGCCAGCCTGGCGTTGAAGGGCCCGTAGAAGTCCCGCAGGATCCTCTGAGTCACCGGCCACATGGGCCCCAGGCTCCGGTCCTCGGGGCGCCGAGCGTTGGACGCCGGGCTCTTTGTCATCAAGGCCTCTTGTTTCTCGCTCAGGGGCCCTGGAAGAGAAAGGAAAGAGCTTGTGAGGCGGAGGCAATGGCAGGAGGCAAAGGAACTCTGCAGAAACCCCGGCCACGCTCCACGTCCAGACAGGAGTCTCCCTCCCTAAGGATGTGTTTGGAGATCAGAGTTCCTGGGCCGACCCGTGATGCAGTTGCTCAGGGTGGACGGTAGATACCGCATTACGAAACTGCAGGCTCCACGCCCCGTGTCTGACGCCCGCGCTCGGAGGCCCACCTGGAACATCAGGCTGTTGCCATCCCTGAGCCTCACCTCCTGGACCCCTGGCCTGAGCCTCACCTCCCGGCTTTCTTCCGGCTGCCCCCGAAGGGCTGGCTCCCAAGTCCATCGGCCTGTCCTTGGTCAACTAAGCAACGTGCCGGGCATAGTCCATACCCATAGATTTTCCTGGTCACCAGCCCACCATCCTCTCTACCTCGGGCTGCTAATGTAAAGGGCTCCTGGCTGGGCCATGATTCACCCTGTGTCTTGCTGTGAAGTGGCCGCAGGGAGGCGGGGGCAAGAGGAGCTGGCTGTGCCCAGAGACCCCACCAGCTGGACCTCTGAAGCAAGGACATCCCATGGGGAAAGGCCCAGGAACAAGCCAGCAGGTGTTGTCACCCAAGGCTCCACCTCCATCCCAGGCCCTTGGGCCACCAGCCTCTCACTGGCCTCACCCATCACTGGTTCACTGCCCAGGCCTCTCTGCCCCAGGATTTCAGAATCTGGCCAAAGTCCTGAGAGTCCATCTCCCCGCATCCTTCAGTTACATGAAACAGAAAGAACAGAACTGGCCTTATTGCCCATCTTAGGGATTAGACAAGCTCGTTGATGCTGGAGTCTGCAAGTGGCCAAATCAAAGAAAAACAGTTCTGGGCCTTAGAGCAAGTAATGATGCCATCACATCACCAGCTCCCCAAGAAGGGGAGAAAGAAAGTCAAATGATAAAAGGGTCCCGAGTCCCAGGAGCCAGGCCAGCAACCCACACCCAGCCACATGGCTCGGATTCCAGGGATCCCCTGCGCCCGAGGTGTCCTGTCTGTTCCCTCCTGTGAGCCTTGTGGCCTCTGCAGGACTGGCCCAGCCACCCCGACGTCCTGTCCATCCTCAAGGCTCAATTCACAGACTATTTCCCCCATGGAGCCTTCCACGCTCCCTTCAGCGGCTGGAACCCCAAATCATCCGATACACCTGTTCTGACAACACTAACCCTCCCATATTTCCACCAGTTATTTGAGCTGCAGTTTCTCTTCCCCCCGTGGCCGTAAGCTCTCAGATGAGAAGCCGTCTGCCCCTCCCCAAAGACCCCTCCCCGCAACATGCATCAGGTCCCATGTGAACTGGTGCTGAATGGCCTCCCAGCTCGGCCCATCCCTGCCCAGCTCACGGAGTCTGCGTGGGAACCAGTGAATCCCTCAGACAGACAGCGTCCATGGCCCTCGGCTCTGTTCTGTGGGCTCCGTGACATCGTACCGAGGCTGAGGAACTGGAAGACCCGGTGCATGGTGTCCTTCACATTGGATGCATGGTCTTCCAGCCGAAGGACAAGGAACTGCTCTTTCTTGAAAACTGTGAGCCAATCCAGAAGATACACAGCGTACAGCCCGACCTGCAGCCTCACCTGGGACCAGAGAGGAAGGCGTCATTCCAGGAGTACCTCCCCCACGCCACACGGCACTTTTCCATGTGGTGTGTCACCATAGACCAACCCCAGAGAGATAAACCAACCCCAAAGATGGTGGATTTTAAACGCCATGCAATCGTGCTTCTTGCAAGGATTCCCACTTAGGGTGGAATCTAATCCTATGGCAACCCTGTGGGCAGTTCCATGGCATGTTTCATAGTGAGGACTCAGATAAAGGAAGAAGCCAACATGAGAGCCACCACGGGGATGAATGTTCTTTGCACAATATCCTGGCTGTCTCTGCTCCTATGCCCAGCACACGACAGCCATGGAAACACCGCAGTGGGACCCAGAGCCATGCGCACACAGTGGGAGGCATGAATGCACATCAAGGTGGCAGACATGCCACCCCAAAATATGCCACGTTGGCATGAGGATTATTTTGTGCTGAAGGCAATTAAGAAAAAACAGATATAAGAGGAGCTCTCTGCCCTCCCTCTGTTTTCCTAAAAGCAGGGCATAAATTTCTGAGGGTGTCTCCCTTCCCCGTCTCCACCAGGAAGGACAGAAGTTAATCACTAGAGACAACTAGACCCCTATCAGCCTGGAGCCATCGCCAGAAGACTCAACATAAACCTTGTAAAACTAGCCTTTGTCACCATTGGTCCCCCCACATACTTGCCTTCCCACAATTTGCTGCCCTAGAAACTCAAAGTCGTCCTCCTTTGTCCGTCAACTCTCTACAAAGTATCGTTCTTTTGTTAAGGTGCTTTATAAGCCCGAGTTCTAACCACCTCTTTGAGTTACTTGCCACTGGTTGCTCCCATGCGGATGTGCCACAGACGTGTCAATCAACTTCTGTTTGTTTTTCTCTCGTAAATCTATCTTTTGTCCAAGTTTCAGGGCCCCAACCAATGAATGAACTATCACTCTTTAAGCCTTAGAACAGCCTGGAAAAATGGTATTATGACCCCATTTTATGATGAAGAAATGGGTCTCAGAGAAGCTAAGACAACTGTCCAGCATCACACAGCTAGTAAATGCCTGAGCTGGGAACTGAACCCACATCACCGTCTGGTTCCACAGGCCGCGCCTTCCAGCAGCACCACCAGCCAGATTTTGTGGTTACCTGGGTCCTTGTTATGGCTTCCCTGACAAACTCCAAACTCCAGCAGGACAGCCTGGAGCCCTACCTGCTGCCTCTGACACCAGCCTGTGCAGCAGCCTGCCTTCCAGGTGGGGCGGCTTTGATAACAAGGATGGGGGAGTAACACCCGTTAATCTTGAGCCCCACCACCCCCCCTGGGGACTCCACGCCTCCACCTCAAGCAGATCTGTTCCTGCCTTACCACGTGAGATGCTCAGCAGAGGGGGGCTTGTGAACCACATCCCAGTGCAATTGGGAGCATCAGCTTCACAGTGGAAGGCTCACCACCTGCGTGAAACCTGCAGAAAAGGCACCTGGACAACCCAGAGTGCTGCGCGGTGGTGGAAACCCATCCCTTAGCTAAAACTTGCTGAACTCTCCATTAACGGCTTCTTTTGCATTTAAAAAAAAAAAAAAAAAAAAATGCAAGAAATGCATAGCTATATCCTTAAAGGCAAACAAGAGAAAAGCAAAGAAAATACTTTTCCATTGCGACCCTGTCGAAGAAGCAATGACAGCCCCTGGTGGGTAATTTTTAAAACCAACAAAACAGCCCACCCTTGGAGAGAATGCGGAGGCAATTTGTGAGCTGGGTCCGCACGTCTGCCAATCCTAATTGCAGGGTATTCTCAGAGCCTCACTAAATGGCAATCTTCCTAAACGCACCCTCATTCTCTTGCCGAGGGAGGAGAGAGCATTGTAGCTGGCAGATCAGCAGTGAGGAAAGCCCGGTGCCAGCTGACAGGGCCCATGGGCCCATCGGTTCCTATACTTCTCCATCTATGAATATTTGTTTTTGTTCTAGCCACCCGCTCACAGGCCTGGGAGGGAGTCATTTGCACACTGAACCGCCTCTCTGTATTTATATGCTAAACACCGTCCACACCACTTGCATAATCAGCGCGGAGTGGCCGCTCTGCGGGGGGGCTCCGGGTGCGCACCGGCATGGCGTTGTTGAGGCTGTTGTTGTAGACGCAGGCACGCAGCGAGTAGTCGAGCAGGCAGCTTTCGAACAGCTGCAGGGCCTCCGTCACCTTCTCGTGGAAGTCGTCAGCGGATTTATTCGAACTCGCAAAGTAGAGATAGTCCGAGTACAACCTGTGAACAAAATAAACAGATTTTCACCACCTGCCAGTGGGAGGAAAATCACAGCATTTAGGCGAAAATGAAAATCAATGCGCAATTACTGTTCGAGTTTTGTTCCTTAAAATTCTGCCATTTCTCTTTGTTCTCTTGCAGATGATCCATTTGCCTGCTTCCCTTCCTGCCCCCCTCCCAGGGCCACCCAGGCCCCCCCGGACTCAGGCCTGTCTACACAGGCCCCAGACAAACCACCGCTGATTTGTCTTTTGTTCTTTCCTGCCACCTTAGGCCGCGGCTGTTTTCACAGCAACAGAGAGCTCTGAGACAACGCCCGGGTACCGAGACCGTGCAGCAGCCGAGAGAGGCCTGAATTTCACGCTCCTTCCAGGGTCTCCCTCCTCCGTCGGAGGGGACCAGAGCGCGAGCATCTGTCGCTCAGGCAACATTACAGTTCTACGTGAAATTCCCGGCCTTCTCCACAGACGTTCGAACATTCAAAACAACGTTAGCAAATGTGTCTCTCTAGATTGGTGGGGACCCACTTCTTAGCGCAATGTAAGCCCCCCACCCCACGTATGCACGCAGACACCTGGAGGCTGTATGTCTGTCCGCACACATGGACCTGTCCACACAGACCGCGCCCATGTATGGAAAGGTGTTTTCATACGGAAACGGATAGTCTCTCCTGAACCAAACTTCACTTGGGCTCCTGTGGACCTTCTCAGCTAGGTCGCAAACTTGTGGACGTCTGTGTCTGTCTTTACAGACCCCCCCCCCCCCCAATAGCAGAGATGTAGACTCACTGATGCAACCTCGGCAGGTCAGGACCCCAAAGGACACTTGCCTTAGGTTCTGGGAGCCAAACAGTGAGTGAAAAACTGCCTGCTTCAGAGGCTGAGAAGCTGTCCAGAGCTGGGAGATCTGTCCCATGACCTGAAGGACGGACCGGTCAACAGAAGGTGCAGGAAGAAAGACGGGTTTGATTCAAGGGAAGATGTCTCGGCTGGGCAGTCCAGCGGGCAGTGAGCCGCCCCAGCAGCAGGGGCCCCCGAGGCTGGAGGGGACAAGGCCCTCGGGCAGAGCGAGGGCCAGCTGACCTGGACACCCAGCCAGCCCCACGTGTGGGCGCTGCCAGGCCCCCTCCTGCAGAAGCACCTCACTTTTTTACTCTTAAACCATCCCAAACAGATGGGTGTTACATTTGGCCAGGACTGTTTCCAACAGCAATTCCAAATATAAGTCCAAGTACATTCCAGGCCTTCTGTGCTTGGTTATTTTAGAAGGCTGCTGGGGCGGCCGGGGACGGGAGCCTGCACTCACGGCCGCGCTCCTCGGCTCCTTGCTGTGCCCTGCAGGGACCCGGGACCCCACTCCTGAAGGAGAGTGGGAATGCGTGTGTGTGTTGGGGGGGTCCCTAACCTGCTGCTTCTGGAGGGGACCACGTCTCTCCCCACAGGGACAAAGGAGCAGCCATCAGTGAGCTTCAAGGCCCCACCATGTAAAACCTAGACAGTTACCCCCCAGGCCACAGCTGAATTCATTGAGGACATTGCCGGGTGTGGCTCTGAGCCCACCTGAGCAGACGCAGGTGTACTGACCATCCTGACTCAGGGGCAGCGTGTCCGTGGGCCCCTCCTCCAGGCCAGGCTCATATGAGTATCGAAGGGGTGGGCAGCTGGGAGCCGCTGGCCACTCCTGGGCTGGCTCCCCCTGAGGCCGCACCGGCCCCCACTTCCCTGTGCTCCCCCAGGGCCGCCAGCCGGCTTCTCAATGACACACAATGTGAATAGTGACATTTCCTCAACCAGGAGCCCCTGAAAGGTGGCACACAAATGTCTCCCAATGAACCGCCCCCCCTCCAATGACACCGCACGGTTCTGTGGCACCTGGAGGGTCGATATACCTGTGATCACAGAAACGAAAGCCAGGGCAGCCCCTCATTATTGCCCATTTGCCGGCATTCGGGCTGAAGCCACTGATCAATACGCCCAGCCTCTGACACGGCTCCATCAATAACGGTCAGATATCTATTTCCTACAAGGAAACACAGCCACGGAATGAAGCCGGGAAGGAGGCGTGTTTGCCCCACGGATCCACAGAGCGTGACCGTCTCATCGCCAGGGCCAAAGCAGGACTGGCCAGGCGGACACCAGGAGGACATGTCCAGTCACCGTAGGCCATGCGTGTGGGTGACACTGATGAGGCTCCTTTTCTGCCAAATAAGAGCATCCAGGTTTGGGCTTAAAATGTCCAAATGGATGCCAAGCTTTCTGGTTCCCAGGGGCCTCTGGGGGTGATCCCCTTGAGTGGGAGCGGAGTTCTGGGTCCACTTATATTTCTTCCACACCAGCCCATCCTGGGTACCTGGTGAATGGCCACGGATGAAAGGCAGAGCCTCTCGGAGGCAACACCAGGCATCCTTTTTATCTCTAAGCCTGGGTGACCCGACGGGAGATGTCAGCGGTGAAAAAGGCTGGCGCACAGAGCACGGCCGCCACCCCTGGCTCAGGCAGCCCCACAGCCAGGCCGAGGGCCCAGACCGAGGGGCCTCACTGCCCGGCGACGGCCACTACCTCCCACCCCTCAGCGCTGTTGGAAGGAGAGGTCCCCAGACTCCGCCTGGTGGCCCAGAGTCGAGGCCAAGCGCCTCCCGACCCGCCACCAGCACGCAGCCCGCCTCTGAGTGCGGACAGAGAAACAAGGGGCGCTTCTCCCGAGACCCCGCTGCAGGAAGCCGCCCTTCGCAAACAATCCTGAGGGAGTATGGGGACTGCCAGTGACTTTGTAAACACGTCCCGAGAAAACAGGCTGTGTTAAACACAGGAATTTTCGGCATGAGGGTTCTTTTCCACCAATAACAAGATGCGGCCCCTCACCGGGGTGGGCCTGAGAGCAGCCTCACAGGCCAAGCCGTCCCCGCCTGGCCACGGCCACCTCCGCAGCTGCAAGGCCTGGACCAGGCCCTCGCCTGGGTGCGGCTCGCGGCTCAGCCCAGGAAGTGGCCGCACAGAGGGGTACATCAGGGACCCCGGGCCGGCAGCTGGGGGGAGCAAGGCGCCCGAGCTCACCAGGGAACGGACAGGCAGCTTAGGCTCCGCCACCGCCCTCCTCGAGCCTCCTGCTTTCATTCTCGAGACTCCAGGGGCTCGGAGAGGACAGGCGGGCGAGTGCCGGACGGCGGGGGGCCGTGAGGATCTGCGGCTGCCTTCGCCACCTTACCCTCCAAGGCCCTTGCTCCCGATGCCCCTGCCTGTCCGCAGGGGAGCCTCCTAACCCCCCTTCACCGTCGTTTATGTTAACAATGGTCCACCCGCCTCCTGATCCTCGGGTGAACCTGTTACAGAGGAAACGCTGCTGCTGCCTGGGTGCCGGCCCGCTCCCGCCTCCCCCCGGGCTGTCTGCGGGTTTTCGGCACCGGCTGAGCAGCAGGAGAGGCTCAAGTCAGAGGCCGACGCGATTCAAAAACCTCAGCCCAGTCGGCTCCCTGCAACACGCTGGCCACCTGCCGGTCGGCACCTCACTCGCCCCGATGGGGAGATAGGTGAATGAGCTGAGTCCGGGCCTGGGCACCCTCACAGACTGGGTCCTGACTGCTTACAGACCTCCGCAAAAGTGGGGAGTCACCCTGTTGATGGTCACACTCCAGCGTCTCCCAGAAACTGCTCCCCCGAAAAGACCAGCCACACCCAAGGCCAAGTCTCCCAGGTCGAGTCATCACCACGGAGCTCGCAGAGCAAACGCTCCTGGGGCGGCCATTTCTGTGAGTGGTATTAAGTCTACATGCAGATTAAAACTAAAATACACAGACAACTAAACCCTAGCAGCTGGTGCACGACAACCCTCCAATGTCCCTCCCGTGACCTACATCAGAGGGCCGGCGCCTCCCAGCCACGGTTCACGTCTCACGGAGCTGGCCCCGCCTCTGAATTCAGAGGCCAACTTATCAACCGCCTCACCAATGAAGAGGCGGGGGGCTAAGGTGAGAAGCGTTGAAAAGACCAGTCTTTTCCACTAAAGAATCGAACTCAATGAAAAATTCTGCTTGTAACTGGTGGCTTCTTTTTTAATTAACGGGACAGTTTAGCCCAGGAATGTACCACCAGAGTTTTAAATGGTGGTTATTTCTTACATAGGGACACTTACAAGATTCTTGGCTGGCCCGGGCCATAGCGCATTCCCATCCTCTGTCCACCTCACGTCTTTCTCCGGAACCTTCAAAGTGGCTGATTGGACTTTGCTACAATTCCAGTATTTTCAAACCCTCTACCTTCGATCAATTATAGAAATAAAAGCTAAATGTGAATCTAAATCTAGAAATAAAAGCACCCCCTTCTCACCTCCAAGCCAATTTGTAAGAGAAATGAAGGATTTGGCCCAGTCCCACCGGCAGCGAGCAATCTGGGGATCTCCCTCTCGCAGAAGTGCAAGGTCACGGGAGGACCGGGGTGGCAAAGGGCCCGGGACCCAATCAGACGATGGGAACTTGGGCTCCAGTGTTTGTTTCTTCAACCGTGACCTAAACACTCGACATTCATCATCCTCCCTGGTGGGAACGGAACACGAGGCAGCCTCTTCAGAGAAGCTATGAGTCACGGGAGTCTTACAAAGAAGAAATTCCTATTGTTACAGATCTTTATAAATGTTTAAACAGCAACGGGACAGCTGCTGCTGTCAGCAGCCCACATGGAAAACTTGCGCGTGAGCACGCACGCGGCTGTGAGCGGGGAGGCCTATGCGGCGCCCAGTCCCACCCCTGCCGTCACTGTCCCCTGCAAGGCCCCGGTCCCTGGAGGACCAGACCGACGACAGGACAGAGCAGGTGCAGCAGGTAACGTCTAGGCTGGTCCCCCTAGTACTCAGGCCCTGTGATCTCCTCCCCTTCAGTGTGGCCTGGACCTCGTGACTTGGTTTTTAGCAACAGGACGTGGCAAAGGTGACGGTTGTCACTCTTGGGATCAGATTACGAAAGATGGAGACTTCTGACCAGGTGGCGGACTTTCTCCCTCGCTGGCTTGAATGAAGCTCGCAGACACAGTGGCAAGGCCCACGGACCAGACACTGAGGGCAGCCTCTGGTCAACAGCCAGCAGAGATCGGAGGCCTGTTTCCAACAGCCCTTGAGGAGCCTAATTCTGCCAACAACCACATGAGCTGGAAGCGAATCCTTCCCCATCCAGCTTTTGGATGAGACCACGCCATGGTGACGCCTTGATGGCAGCCACGGGGAAGGTGAGACGTTGACATGGACGGCCCAGGAGAGCCAGGCCAGGCTCTGACCCTCAGGAACGGTTGTTTTAAGTCACCGCGTTTCTGGATGATTTGTTACGCAGCTCTAGGTGACTAACACAGCGGGCAGCCCCACGCTGGGTCAGCTCCCTGACGCAGGCTAGAGCCATGTATCTCCCTTCTCCTGGGCACCAGCACGCCGGTCATGACAGGTCAAGGCCTCATCCTCTGATCACGTGCCAGCTCCCGAAGGGCAGGCGCCAGGACGCTTCGGCATCCACCGCGGAGTATACGCTCAGCACCAAGCACGGGCCCAGAGTGGGATCAGGGCTCAAGAAACAATTTAATTGGCGAAATAGTTATATTAAGGCAGGACCAGGAAGGCAGGAAACCCCCGCTTTCAGTTCCCAGTGTAAACAGAGTATTTGTTCTTTAAAAAAAAAGAAGTCGAGAATGTGATGGCTACCTGGGATGGCCGTCCTGTGGCCATGACCCTCAGGCCGGGAAGACAGGCCTCAGGCTGGGGTCTGAGAGGTGGGCCGGGCAGGTACGGCTCTGATTCGGCTGGCTGACCCTGGGCAGCAGAACTGCCCTCCTGTGCAAACGCTCCCCTTCACAGCACCCAGGCCCTTGGAGGCAGAGCCAGAACCTCGGGGGGAGAGAGGATACTTGGGAAGCTGGCTCCACTCCCCCAAAATAGCCTCTACCGATGCACTTTCTATTATGCCTGCTTAGATGCTTCTTCTGCTGACCACCTTCCTTCCATTTAATTGGAAAACTCTTACTCATTCTTTAAAACCCAGCCAGGCCTCAGCTCCCCCAGAACAGTTTTCTGGGGCCCCCCACTGGAATGTGTTGTCTCTTCGGGGGCCATGCCTCACCCTCCCTCTGCTCTTGCTGAATCCACAGACCACAGCAGCCACGGCCACTCCTGTGTCCCGTTTCCCCAGGGCCTGGCACCCACAGAATCAAGCCCAGGCAAAGGCTGGTGCCCACCTCTCTGAGTCCAGGGAGGCTGCAGTTTCACCCCTGACCCTCTGAGGCTGAGGTGCAGTGTGACCTTCCTCAGAATGAGGAACTAGGGAGATGGGACAGGAAGGCTTGGGTGAGAGAAAGCTCGCTCCTGGGAGAATGTTCCAACCTTGTGAACTTTAGCTGGCGGCAGGCTGAGGAGGAGGCGGTGCAGCTGTGAAAACATGGCCGTGGGCGGCGAGGGGTCAATTGGTCACCAGGCCTCTCCTTTCAGGGCTGACCGCTATGTATAGTGTCCACCCAAGGGCCCCCTGGCTTGTATCAACTGTGCTCGACCATGGGGGCCCAGCCCACTCCACGAGCAGAGACCAAACTCCTGTCTCCAAAGTGTGGAAGCTAGCAGGTAGGACCTGGGGGCTGCTCCAAGGTCGGGGCTGCCTCAGAGCCGGCGGGGGGGGGGGGGGGTTCCTGAGGCTGGACGACAGGCAGACATACAGAGGCAGAGGGAAAGCTGGAGCCTGCACACCCAGAGCCCACAGAACAGCGGCATCGACCACGTCGGGGGACGGGAATCCCAGGAGTTAAACCCCGTAGATCCCCGGGGCGTTTCTCATTTCCTGGCAGTGCCTATGGGGAAGTCCCAGGTCCCCGGGTCAAGCCAGCCAGAGGCTAAAGACTGCAGGCCAGGGTCCCTGGCCAAGAAAGCAATCTACCATTTGTTTAGACACAGCGAGATGACCCCAAGAATAATATTTACATAAGAAATACCACTAACATTGCAAGTTAAGCTTGTTTATTTATTTTTTTTTTAAAAAAAGAGGCACAATCTTGCTTGTGATGAGAAGAAAAACTGTTCTTTAAAACGGCCTCATTTCCCCCAACCACCCCCGCCTCCAAAACAGAAAATCTAAGCAGCTCACCTCTCCACCGGGTCCCTGAGCATGACGATCAGCTTCGCCTCCGGCTGGAAGGCGTGGAGGAAGTCCTGGGTTAGAAAGGGCGGCTCGCCGTCCGAGCTGTTGTCGTAGAAGAAGGTCCAGGCGTTGTTATCCCACATGGTGGAGGCACTGGCCTCCCCTGGAGACAGAGACACCGCAAATGAGCAGTGTGAGCGATGGCTCCCCCAGAGCAGCCTGGGTGAGGGGCCACGCCTGACTCTACGTCTTCCTCTCAGACAGCCGTGAGGGCTCGAGCTGGTCCTCCGTGCTGGCAGGTGGTCTCCAGGGAGTGGAGGCCAAGACCCACCCTCAGCCACCGTGACACCCCCACCCTGCCCTGCCAAGGACCTCAATCTAGAAATCCAGGCGATCCAGGCAACACTGAGCGCGCCTCCTCTAGCTCCTCTCTCCAGAGCATGCAAAAAAACCTCCATTAGCGCCTGGTCTCCCAATGTCACAATATTTATCTATGCTCACAGTGCACAGCTCTGTGGTGTTTTAAGGTCCCATAGAGAATGTACTAGATGGTTTTCTAGCATCAGGGATGGAGCAGACACTGGGAAGCTGATTCTTATTGGGAAACTGGAGGCAGTCTGCATCGATCTCGCCTCGAAATCACATCGGCGAGTCCTCGGGCACCAACAAGAGGAGGGCTCTGTCAGGGGGCTCCCAAGACCTCTGTCTCAGGCTCAAGGTGCAGCACACCCATCCACCCCAGCAGCGCCCCCCATCTACTCAGTTCCACCTGGGGAGCAGAAAGGTGGTGCTCACTCCCATTTATCATGGTCTGCATGAATGGAAGAGGAGATGTTAAATATTCCAGGACAGGGTGAGACATTTCAACATTTCTCTCTCAGAAAACTGAAACAATTCCCTGACTTTATTTATTTCTTTTTTCTAGACAGTCTTCAGAATTCTAGAAAGAAAGGCAAATCAGCCGATTAAGTGTGTGCTCCATTTCCTGGCACGTTCCATGGGACTCTGATATATCTCAGACACAAATGCAGGAAACGTCTGAGCCCAGAACCTGGCCTCTGCTGGGTGATGAGCACAGCACGCTGCGCAGGGGCCGCATGCACAGGGGACTCGCAGGCGTGCAATCACGTCCAGGGGAGCTTTTCTGTTCTCTTTCTTTCTTTCTATATTTTTAAGAGCTAATGCCACAGAATACGCAAAAGAAAGGTCAATCAGAGGTCCTTTGAAAATTTCACTCACACTGAATAAGGAACTATTAGGACAAGGCAAGTATCTTAAACTAAATTGGAACAAATTCTGTCAGATGTCATAAGTGGACTGGTCCTACAACCGAGAAGCTTCTGTCTATCCACCTGTCTGTCCATCCATCCTTACCCATCCTCATCCATCCTTCATCCACCCTCACTCATCCTCATCCATGCATCCATCCGTCCTTCATCCATCCTCATCCATCCATCATCCTTCATCCATCCATCCATCATCCATCCATCCTTCATCCATCCTCATCCATCCATCCTCAGCCATCTATCCATCATCCATCCTCATCCATCCTTCATCCATCCTCATCCATCCATCCTTCATCCACCCTCACCCATCATCCATCCATCCTTCATCCATCCTCATCCACCCTCATCCATCCATCCTACATCCGTCATCACTCATCCATCATCCATCCATCCTCATCCATCATCCATCCATCATCCATCCATCCTCACCCATCCTTACACATCCATCCAGAGACCATTCATTGGTGTGTAACATGTGCCCGGCACTGCACATGGCATTGGGGATAGATCAGGGAAATGAAACGAGGAGCCCCTCCTCTCTCATAACATATCTGGAGAAAGAACAACAGTTCAGTAAACAAAGCCCCATGTGCACTCACAGGGCAGAGAAGGGGCCATGAGCAGAGGCAGGCACTTTCAACATGCCTAGAGCCCCAGCTCCAAAGAACCTGGCCACTCGAATCCTTCGTGACTCCAGCCATCAGCCCAGACCACTGAGGAAAGGACCTCTTGGGCCGAGGTGAAGAAAGGCCCTTATGGTTCTAGCAAGGATCTAAGCGGAGGAAGCTGGAGCAGAGCTGAATCACACAGTTCAGGAGAGGGAGGAGCCCAGAACCGATCTGGTCCAACAGCCCATTTTATAGGATGTGCAGACTGAGGTCAGGACCACAAGGATAGACTTGGCATGTGGCAGAGCAGGCTGGTGCACGAGCAGGGCTGGATGCCAGCTCTCCCCCTGCCTCTCCACCGCCATAAACCACCACACTCTGCCTTGGGTAAATACATAGCAGCATTTCGTTTTTCATTCCCCCCTTTTTAAATGTGGAAGCAAATGTTAGGACACCAAACCTTGGCTTTCCTTTCTCATTCATTATCTCAGTCTCCTTCCCCGGCTCTACGATGCATATTTTTAGCTTTTCATAAGACCGTATTTTCCCAGAGGCACACAGGGTGGAAATCACAGTCCAACATTAATCAGACTTGTGGTTTGGGGTGTTTGGACCCCAAGGCTGTAAAAATGTAAAAATATAGCTAGTAGCCAGTTCACACTGGAGGGAGAGGGGTATGATCCCATAAGGCTCCCAGGATTTGGTTTTGAGCTAAAATTAAAATAGAAAAAAATCAGGGCTTAGGCCCTCAGACAAGTAAAGAGCCATCTCTCAAAGGGTCGATGACAGCGCCTCCTGGTCACTAATGGATTCACTGAATTTGAGACTTGAAATACAACAGATTTAGGCAAAATTTAAAAGTTGGTTACCTGCCAATTTAAGCAAAACACACGCTTAGATTTCTCTCTTTCAGAAGATATACAGGGACAAATATCTTCTCCTGAGCTGAGCCCAACACAAAGAGCAAAAAGATATGTTTTTAATAAAACATTCTTGCGAATTAAAGAAACGATTGTTAATCAAACCACCTCATTTCGAATGTCTGAAGGCATTAGGTTGACAAGGGCCGGCTTTTTTAACAGCAATTAGTCGGCAAGGATGCCTCGGGCTGCGTCTGTTCCCGGAGAGGCTGCTTCTGTCTTTCTGGGGCTCCAGCAGCCAGGGTTACCACAGCCTCACTAATCAGTTAATTGCACTGAGGAGCCCCCACCAGACTTAGATCGGTTTATCAGTTAGAGAAGCCAAGCATGTGTGCTTCATTAAAATAAGAACAAAGAAACGGCAACTTTTAAAAAAAGGCATTTCAGCTGTGCTGGAGTCCACGGAACTCGAAAGCCCACTAACATTTCTGCTTTATAGAAACTGTTCAGGTGATGTGAACGAACGTGTCACGTGGGGGCGAGAGATGGCCAGGCGGGGATGCACGCTCCTCGGGTGTCATGCAGGCGGAGCAAAGCTGGGCCCGGCCCAGGGCGGGAGTGGCTCGAGGGAGGGATTGGGGACACCGTACCGATGACGATCCTGCTCATCTGGCCGAGCTCCCGTGCAGAGCTGGCCTGCAGCCCCTGGTGGATCTGGTGCGCGGCCAGGTCAAAGAGGTCCAGGTAATCTTCCACGGGGTAGCGGTCCCGTAGCCCGTCTCTCAGGCGAACGATTCCTACAAGCACCGAGAAGCAGGAGTTACTGAGGATGAAGCCGTCACTGCTGGGCTGGTGGCCTCCCAGGGGGGGACAGAGGGGTGGGAAGGCCCAGGGGCCAGCTGCAGCAGCCAAAGCTCGGCCCAGGAAGCAGCGGGGAGGCGGGCGTGGGCACACTGGCTGCACCTTCTAACCCGTTTGCTTCGGGGGCGACTCGCACCACCAGCTAGCTGCACAGTGGTAACTAAAAGGACGTCCCAGCTGTTCGAGAACTATAAAGGTGTCCGCTTGGAGGGCCAGAAAGCCGGCGGCTGGTTAACACAGACACAGAGATGGCGGGCAGGGTGCACACACGGCGTCAAACAGAAAAGGGCACTTGTTTCCAAGTCTCTGTCTCCTGGTCCAGGGATTTTCAATGGTGAGCCACAAGGATTTTAACAACATGCAACACCCGACTACTCACTCAGGGGCGCTAATCTCTTTTCCTTTAAATTGTGAAATAAAAAAACGATAACAGCCAACACAATAGCCGTCCAGTGTGAATGAGTCGAAATTATACCATTTTTTTTGCCCTGGCCGGTGTGGCTCAGTGGATAGAGCGTCGGCCTGCACATCTAAAGGTCTCGGGTTTGATTCCAGTCAAGGGCACATACCTGGGTTGCAGGTTTGATCCCCAGAACCAGTCACTGTGTCTCTCTCACATCGATGTTTCTCTCTCTCTTTCTCTCTCTCTCCCTCCCTCCCACTCTCGCTAAAAAAAAAAAAAAAAAAAAAAAAAAAAATCAATGAAAAAAAATCCCTCAGCTGAGGATTAACAGAACAAAAAAAATTATATTTTTTGGTGTGCTGCAGAATTTTAATCAGTTCGTGTGCTGTGAGATCAGAAACGTTGAACATCGCATTAGATCAGGCAGCCTGTCTGTCTGTCCAGACAATACGGAGTATTGAGGGCCCCAGACAGACGCTTGGGCTGAACAGCAGTGATACTGGCATGAGCCCCACGCAGCCTCAGTTTGCTCCTGGCTTAGATATGGGCACATTTCACCTGCAAGCCCATTAACCACACACTGTCCCAAACCACAGCTTCCGAGGTTAGCGGGAAGCAGGAAGAGCATGCCCGTGGGGCAAACAAGAGGCTCCAGGTGGCACGGGCGCGGGCTCTGGAGCACAGCCCTGAGCTCCTGGCCGGGAGGAGCATGTTTTCATCAGGGAGGGGAGGACCGGGGGAGAGCACCTCCGAATGAGCAGGACGGTAAAGCCCTGGCTCGAGCCCCGCGGCCGCTGCCAAACCCCAGACACGTGTGTGCCCTTGTCCACTCCGGGAGGACTAGCAAAGGGTGAGGTCAGACACGTCAGGAAACATTCAGCGTCGGCCTAAACCTGGGTTCCACTCAGGAAAACTTGAAGACTCCTAAACAACCTGGCCCTGCCCACGGAAACGCCCTTGGCCGGCCCAGACTCCAGCACCGGTCATCCCAGAGCTCCGGTGACCACACGTCTCTTGGCAGCTCGAAAAGGTTAAGGAGAGGAAACAGTGACCGAGGGCGCAGGGCGGCCAGGCCGGGCGGGGCCGGAGCCAGCCTGCAGTGGGCGGGCGCGGCCGCTGTGCGCCCCGTGGGAAAGGGGGTGCCCTGAGCAGGCTAGCTCGCCCCCACCCGGCCCCAGTGACCTCGGCAAGCAGAAGGCGCGAGTGGGTGGGTGATGGAGGCGGGACCCCTCCCCAAGCGCACGCACCAAACCGCTTCCTCGTCCACCAGTGCGGCTCCTTGATGGCGGAGAACTTCACCTCGGGGTGCAGCCGCAGGCGGTCATACAGGTCGGTGGTGCCGCACTTGGGCTGCCCGATGATGTAGAAGTGCGGCAGGCAGCGCAGGCGAAAGTGTCGCCCGCCCGCGTGCGACAGGTGGCCCCAGAACGCCTTGCGCAGCGCGTCGAAGGTGGCGCGGAAGCGCTTGGAGTACAGCGCGTAGGAGTTGGTCAGGTAGGGGTCGGTGGTGTTGCGCCCCGGGAACTCCTCGTACCAGCACGGGCTCTTGCTGTTGGGGAGGAATTTCCTGGGGATGACCGCAAACATCTGCAGCGAGGAAGAACGGGGGGGCGCGGAGGAGTGGAATGAGCCCGGACACTTTCTAACCGCAGCATAATCCTGCTCAGGCCCTTAACTCCGGCGTTCAAATTAAAATCTCATCTGACAGGGACGGAATACCAACATCGAGCAAAACCCGGGTAAAGAGCGAAAGACCGTGTTGACTCTTACCCAAAATTAAAAAACAAAACTTTGGAAAGAATGAAGATAACAGTTGGATCCAAATTCACCCTGCCATGATTTATCTCTTGCACGCACGCACGCACGCACCCAGGACAGTCTAGCTGAACAGTTGGAATCTGTTTACTAGTTGTGTATTTAATGGCCATCGGAGACAAAAGTACTAATTAGGACAGACTAGGAACAGGCTGATGTCTGCACGGGCAGCTGGAACCCCTCCACCGCCTGTCAGTCATCCCCCAAGGCCTCCAGCTGCGCGGCCGCAGGTTCCCCTCCCGGGGCAACATTGTAGCAACCAGCGCCCTGCCTGCACCCTGCTCGCAGGCTGTCCAATTAGCCTCGCTACAGTGACGGAAAAGTATCCGTTTTTTAAAATCTGTCAATCAACCAAGACTAGCGTGAGGCTACTCACGTGGGGCTCCTGCCTTTTGAGGTCCTCTGTGTCGGGGAGCTGCCTGGGCGTGAACTCTATCCGGGCTGTGATGCTGCTGATAATTAATTTAACGCTTGGGTAGTCCTTCATGTATGAAATATTACTTGCAGAGGGCTGGTGATGGTGCTCTTTGGCGTCACTTGGGTTTTCGCCGTCCGCCGAGCTGGGACCGCCGGGGAAGGCTCCGTAGTGGAAGGGCGATGAGATCAGCAGCTCTTGGTGGGCCCCCGACAGGATGTAGGAGGCCATCACCAGGGTCATTATGATGAGTCCGAACACGAGGCTGCATCGCCTCCCCTTCCTGAAGCGCGAAAAGCCGGCCCAGCTCTCGCCGCCTTCGGCCCTCACTTCGAGGACCGCGAGCAAGTTCATCTGCTTACCGTCCACACGCAGCACGATTCTGCTCTCCCCGGCGCGCGCGGGGCACTCCTGGCGACCGCGGGGCGCGCCTCCCCGGCAGCCGGCCCTCGGTGTGTCGTCGGGGGACAGCTGTATGCAGCAGTCAGCGCAGTGCCTCATGGTAGTGCCCGTGGCCGGCGGGCCCTCCGAGCCATGGGCGAGGAGTCCGGAGGGAGCGTCCAGCTGGGAAACCTGAAGGAAGGCACCGGTGACAGATATAAAAACGAGCGGGCACCCGGGCGCTACAGGACGAGGGAGGGCGTTCTTTGGCTCGGCTCCGAAAGAAGGGAAGGAAGGGATCGCCAGCTGTCATGCTCTGTCGGTGCCGCCGGGACCGCGGGAGAGCCGCATGCTCGGGAGCCTTCCCGCGCGTCCTTCAGGTTTTTTCCCGTGGCACAGAGTGACGTGGAAGGGGTCTCGCTGGAGAACGTGGAAACAGCCAAGGGACTGGCAGGTGTCATGGTCTTCTCAGCAGGGGATGGGCTGGCACACCGCCCATGGAGACGCCCTGGAGGCTCCCCTCCTACATCCTGTGTTCCCCTGAAATGTCTCCTCTTCGGGGGGCAGGAAAGTCCTTAAAATGTGAGATTACCTAAACCACAAAGAAAACAGGTTTTATTCCATCGTGCGGTAATAGCAATAACCCCCAGGTCATCTTCCAAGGAGAGAACCTCTGAGTTTCAGCCCAAACCTGCCGGGTTACAAGTCATAGAAAACCATACAGATGAAGGGGGGCTTCAGGGCCCTGGTGCCTGGCTTTGGGGTTCAGTCTCTGCCAGCGACTGTGGCCCCAACACCAGCAGCACCAGCAGCGGGTCAGACACCTCATATTTTGCCCAGTTCGCAAACCCTCTGAGCCCCCGCCTGACCTGGCTGTCACTAGACCCCAGTCCCGGGACCTTGACTCATCCTCGGATTCGTGCTCAGTCAGTGACTGTGAACTTGAGAGATGCGCCAAAGTATCTGCGCTTTTAAGTGAACTAAGAATCCATGAAGGAAGGTGGGGAGGTGGGGAGCAGGCAGAGGATGAATGAGTTTCCTCTCCCGATAGCACAGACCCTCCCTTCCCCAGAGCCAACCTTTATTGCCAGCTCAGGAAGCAGACGTAATGAAAATCTAGGGAGACCAAGACGATTTCTTCTCCAGGAGAGGGTATCACATAAAAAAACCATTCGACTCCAAGCCCTTAGGCAATTAAATTCAACGCACGGCATCCCCTGTGTGATGACATTCTTCAGACCCGGAAATAATTTTTCATGTTTGTCATCCTGGGAAAAGCAGGATTCTTATAAATCTATTAATAGAATCCTGTGGTTACAAAATGCATTATTGCCTGGATGACAGGGCTTTAAGTAAAAAAACAAAAAACAAAAGAAACAAAAATGGACCAGCTGGTGTGGCTCAGTGGTTGAGCATCGACCCATAAACCAGAAGGTCACCGGTTCGATTCCCGGTCAGGGCACATGCCCGGGTTGCGGGCTCGATCCCCAGTCGGGGGCGTGCAGGAGGCGGCTGATTGATGACTCTCATCACTGATGTTTCTGTCTCCCTCTCCCTCTCCCTTCCTCTCTCTGAAATCAATAATAACATATATATATTTTTAAAGCAAAAATGGAGACCTACCTAGTATCCAGCGGTGGTGGACCACCACGAGTAGCTGTGTGACCCTGAGCAAGCCACCTAACCTCTCTGAGCTCCGGTTGCCTCCCCAGTGAAATCAGGGTGAGGGAACCTCCCTTATGAGCTTGTGAAAGTGGTGTATCAGTTAGTGCACGAAAGGAGTGTGCATAATGCCCGCACATATTTAGCATCCCCTAAAAGGCACGCAGCATTAATGCTGCCAGCACCATCGATGACTTTTGTCAGTGAATGCCACGAACATTTGAAATGGAGTCAGAAATGGGAGATCCTATCACATTACTTGTCTGCAGCGCTCTTACGCAAGGGCAATGGCTGTACCCCCAACTCTGTACACACACCCTCAGACAACCCCCGCTGTCCCCAGAGAAGGCAGAATTAACTAAACCTGCAGCAAACCCTCCTCGTACTGGCTGAGGGGCTCGGCCGTCAGAACTCCCTAGGAGAAACGTGCCCTCCCTTGGACCACAAGGCCCAAGTTTCATCAAAGCTCATCGACCAAGAAAGAGCCAAGCAGCGTTTCCTAAAACGTCTCCCACACCCAGCCCGCATGCTGCCGACGCGTGTTCTGTGCTTGAGTTACAGGGAGGAAATGTGAAACGGACAGAGCGACGGCCTTCTTTACAACGGGACTTTTCAGGGCCTTTAATCTGCTCCTAAGCCCCGGGAGTCCACAGGAGAGGAACAGAATACACAGAATTTCCAAAACATAACCGGCCATGGATTTTTCTCCCTGAGGTTCAAGGAAGCAGCTTGTGAAATGCTGGCCAGGGAAGGCGGAGACCGGTCAGGACAGTTCTGAGGAGAGCAGAGGAGTGGGGGCCGTGGGAGCAACTGCTCCGGAGCCAGGCGGCGCATCGGGCTCCGCCACCCTCACCCCGAGGGCAGTCAGAGCCGCGACAGAACCTCAAGGCTCCAGCCTCCGCTTCAAACTTGTCAGCCACCCCTGACCTGCCTCTGGGTACAAACAATTCTTCCAAACCGAGGGAACAAAAGAGCAAGCTCCCTGGCTCGGCAACCCCGCCGCTAAGCCGAGAGAAAACATCCTTTACGCGTCGAAGATAAGGCTCCAGCCGGGATCTCGGTGGGGAGCGAGCTCCCACCCTCCGTCTCTCCGGCTGCGAAGGCCCAATTAATTCTGTTTAAAGAAAACATGGTCTTTGAAACTCCCAAGATAAGAATGTACACTATCTGGACCCAACAGAATGGGCAAAACATCCCCTAAACAAGAGCAAAGTTTTCTCGTCACAAGCAAAGTAATTAAATAAACCCGGAGATGGAGAAGCTAGGGGTGTCAGTGACACTGGGGCGTGGTCAGGGCATCCGTCCCCTGGGCAGGCTGCTCGGGCCCACGCCACCTCTCACTGCTTAAACAGAAATCGGGAGCAAAGAACCGGGGAGACAATTCCAGGTGCCTCGGGAGCCTAAAAACCCTCAGTGTCGTTGATTTATAATCCACTCGTTTTGTTCACCAGCGTATGTGGGCACTGCTGAGGATGCCAGCCCAGGTCTGGGCGCCTGGAGCCAGTACAAGATTGGGGGGGGGTAGAATAAAGATATTAATATTTGGTCTTTGTTTCTCACACACAACTTCTAAACACCTTGGAATGTCCTGAGCTATCGACTGTTATTCATTATAAGTCCCTTTCAAACACACCTGAGTTTATGCCGACGAGGTGACTCTTGGTGGCCCTGGGATAGCTTCAGGTGGGGCTGGTCACAGGAGACCAAGCCCTGATCAGAAACCGAGAACTCTCAGCCCCGCCTCTCCAACCTCCGAAGAGAGAAGGGAAACTGCAGACCAGGCTAATCACCAACGGCCAGTGGTCTCATCAATCCTGCCGGCGTAATGGAGCCTCCGTTAAAAGCCCTAAATGGCAGGATTGGGAGGGATTGCTGGTTGGTGAACACGGAGGCGCTGGGCAGGTGGCACCCCGAGGGCATGGAAGCTGTGGCCCTGCCCCGAGTGTCTCCTCCATCGAGCTGTTCCCGAGTCGTGTCCATAACAGACCAGTCACCGTCAGTAAGGTCCTTTCCTGAGTTCTGTGCGTGGTTCTAGCAAATTATCAAACCTGCGGAGCATGTTGGGGGAACCTCCGAACTTGCTGCCATATCAGACAGAAGTGTGGGCAGCCCAGGGACCCAACACTTGCACCTGGCATCTGAAGTGGGGCAGTCTCGGGGGACAGAGCCCCTAACCCGGGGGCTCCACACTAACTCCCAGGAGTTAGAGTCAGAATCGAATTGAGTGGTAGGACCCCCAGCTGGAATCTGGAGAGCTGGAGAATTTGTCAGTGGGAGAAAAAAACCCCTGGAGGGGGGTGTCTTTGAGAAAAAATATAACACTGCACCAGGGCCAGGTCATTCTCTGTCGTCAGCGGCCGTTCTGTGCCCTGGGGGATGCTGAGCAGCACCCCTGCCCTTCGCCCCACCCCGTGCGAGTGGCCGCCTTGGGAGAAGAGGTGCAGTAGACAGGACGGCCAGGGAAGGCCTGGGTAGGAAGGGGGTCTGAACGACAGCAAAGAGGCCAGCCCCACGGGGATCCGGAGAAGCAAACGCCCCGTGAGGAGAGACTCTGGAGAGCAAAGCCCTAGAGGACCACGCGAGGGCCGGCCCCTGGGCTGTGGGGCGGGGGGCGGAGACCCGGACGGAGGGGAGGCAGGGCCTTCGTCCAAGTGCAGAAAGGGGCGCACTCTGTATTCTCCCGAAAGGGTCTTTACAGTATAGCTATTAACTAAGGTAAGTCGGTGAAGAAAGTAGAGTCGACGGGGCTGTACTGAAAGGAAGGTGGGCGGCTGCCCCGCTCCTGCACTGGCCTTTCCCACACACCACAGACGACCCCGGGAACAGCCCCTCGGACACCCAACACCCGGCTCATTCTGCCTTTAAAAATGCCCGCTCGTGCCCCTTGCCCTGGGCCCGTCTGGAATGTCCACATTTCGGTGCCAGTGGACTCGGGTTCGACAGGACCCTTGGCTCTCCCGTCGGGTATTAAACCTAAGCCTCAGGTGTCCATTTCAGGGAGATTGCTCCCCAGCCCGGGCTCCACGCTGGGCCTTTTGGACGCAGCGTATAATGGTGGGAACCCAGGGCCCCTGTGCGAGATCTGATAGCCGGTCCCAAAATAGAACGCGTCCAATTCCCCGGCTAGGAAGCCCCCCTATTAACCTATGCACCCCAAGCACCATTACCAAGCCATTTATACAAAACTGTAATTGAGAGATCCAGAAATACCACCGTAGATTAAGTAATTGAATGCCCCCTCGGTGTGAGATCGATAAAGGGCATCCAATTTCACCCCGGGAAAAACTTATTAAATTATCGTAGCCATAAGCTGATACAGCAGAAGAAAGATGTATGAAACTTCAAAAGAAATCTGGATGGATTTAAATAAATAGCTTCATTTAGGTAGAGCATTTACATCTGCCCTCCGGGAGCCAAGAGGAAAATACAGCCAATAACATTATTTTACTTTAATGTTTCAAAGGAAAAAAAAAATTGATGGCTCTTAATTAACCTTTAGTAAAACACAAAGCCTCCCTCTGATTAGTCTGTCTAACGGCTGACATTCCTCGGTGGGCTGCAGATATGGAAATACATTTTTTCCAAGGAATATTAATCAACGAGAGGAGGAAGGAACATTGTTTACATTTAGCTCAAAGATATCATTAGACTGTCACCGAGACCGAGAAGGAGACTGGGGATTTCGGCACCAACAACAGGCGACCAGTTTGAGTCCTATCCCTGAGCTGAATGCTTTCGCTCACAAGGTACAGAGTTAACAGAACACGGCCACAGCCCTCGATGGGCACTCACTGGCCCGCGGCTCGTGCAGAGGACACAGGTAGCAGCCAGGGGCAAGGATGCTAACGTCGGGTCCATTTAGTGACCTCAGACAAGCCACTTCGGTGACCGGGCCTCTGTATTCTCCAAAGAAGTCCTTGACAGCCCGGCTGAGTGGCTGAGCGCCAAGCCAGGGTCCAGGTGATCGCGGTTCGATTCCCCGTCAGGGCACGTGCCCGGGTTGCGGGCTCGATCCCCAGTCGGGGGCCTGCAGGAGGCAGCCGATCCATGACTCTCTCATCATTGATGTTTCTCTCTCTCTCTCCCTCTCCCTTCCACTCTCTGAAATCAATAAAAACACATTAAAAATAAAATAAAGAAGTTCTGGACAGTAAACAGACCACACACGGCACTGGAGCTTGGGTGCTGGGGCCAGGTACCTGGCTTTGACCTTGAGCCCGTCGCTCAGCCTCCCTCCTCTGGTTTCCTCGGATGTCAGTTGGGAATCATCACAGGGCATCAAGTGAGCCAGTGCGTGCAAAGCGCTTAGAAGAGCCTCCGGCCCGTAGTAAGTGCTAAATCCGTGTTAGCTATTTTATTGTTCTGTGTGCACCGTCCCGGCCACAGTTAAGTATCTGATCAGCAGCAGTTTCCAACACTTTGCTGCATTCTCGGTTTCAGTGTGCAATCCCTCCCTGTGTTCACACCCCCAACCCCATGAGTGCCGGTGCCCTTCCTCCAACTAAGGGCGGGAACACACTCCTCTACCCCTCGGTTTGAGTTTGGAGACGTGCCCCGGCCAATAGAACGAGGCAGGAGTGACACCGGGCAAGTTCCAAGCCTGGGCCTGAACACGCGTGTTGCTCGCCCTCTGCGCCTCCGCCGTCACCACGGGGCAGACACGACAGTGTGGCCAGGAGGGGATGGGGGACCTGTGGACAGAGCCACCTGTCCGAGCACAGCCTGGAGCAGCCGATCCCCACAGACAGGCGAGAAATGACAGATGGCTGTTTTAGGATCACTGAGTCTTGGGCTGTTTTGTTACGTGATAAAAGCTAACTGATGCGCTTTCCCACAGGTTACAAGCAGATGTGACCGAGGTAAACCCGTGTGATTCTACATCTGAGAGTTCCAAAAAGCGTGTTTATATGAGGAAGGTGAGCCACGAGCAATTCACCCAAAGACCCAGCTAGTCACTTGAATCAACGACCCGCCGTCAAGACCCCTCGGCTAACACCGGAAACAGCTGCGCCAAAACCCAGATGGCTGCTGTTCCCACATCGAGACAGAACTGCCCAAATGTCACACACCAGGTGACTGTCTGGCAACGTGTGTGTTTTGACAACCACAGCTGTTCCGTGTCGTTATCCGGACAGCTGGCCCCAGCTGCCCACTTCCCAGGGAAGAGGCCCCTCCTTCCCCTATTCGGTTCCTGCGATTCTCCCTCGCTTCCTCTCCTGGAGCAGGCCCTTCCTGCAGCCTGATTGCTCGGCTTCCCTGCCAGGTCTCACCTTTCCTGACGACCAGACGCCTCCTCTGTCCTTTGTCTGGGACACGGACTCTCACGCTGTGGGGCCAGCAGCCTCTTCCGCGTTGGCCCGAAACACGTGTCATGCAAAACTCAGGCTATTTTAAAAGTTATGTCTTTTGTTCTGTTTTTGTTTTTAATCCTTACCTGAGGATATTTTTTTATTGCTTTTCAAGGAGAGTGGAAGGGAGGGAGAGGGAGAGAAAGACACTCGCTGCCTCCCACACAGGGCCCGACTGGGGCCAGGGGTGAAGCCGGAAACTGAGGCACCTGCCCTTGACCGGAATTGAACCCGACACCCTTTGGTCTGAGGGCTGACGCTCTAACCACTGAGCCAACACAGCTCGGGTTGAAAATTATTTTTAAAGCATCCTCGACGCTACATACTTGAGTTCACCATCAACACTATATTTGTTAACGACGGCCTTGCGTGCTTTTCAGCAAAAAGTGTCCTCCAAACGGTTATTTTATTCCATAGAAAATCAGCATCTTCACCGAGATCAAGTCTCCACGCCAGGCAGCCTCCTTTCCACCAGCCCAGGGAACCCGCTGTACCTCCGGCCACCACTGAACCACCTGCGCCTGTGGAATGGGAATAACAAACCTCCGCCGCCGGCGTGGGTGTGGAGAAGCGCCCGGCGCGGAGCGAGCCTCGGCAGCCACAGGGACTGCTGGCACTGCTGCGGGAGAGGCCGCGGCCCCGCTCCGGCCACCTGCTCGCCGTGTGCAATTCTAGGCGCAGGTGGCCGATCCGCCGGCCGCTAATCCGTCACCGGTGAGAGAGGCGGGTGGCGGCTCTGGGCCGGCCACAGACGCAGGAAGTAGGAGTCACGACTCACGGGGGCAACAGCAAGAAGCAGAGCCGACGGGATCATTCGGTGCCTCGGCAACCAGGCTGGGGAGCCCCGAGAGCCTGGGACGGCTGCGGGGGCCCCTCGGGAAAAGCTTAGTCCCTCAGAACAATCGTCCGCCCAGCACTTGTTTCTCTGCTTCACTTGGAGGGTCCCCTCCCCAGAAAGTGTCCAGCCCCGAGGCCTAGGGGCCTGGGCCACGTGAGCCACCTCTGGGCGGGGAAGCAGCAGAGAGAACCTCCCGGGAAGACCCCCCCGGGACCTGTACTGCAGAGTCCCCCTCACTGAAGGCCTGGGCGCCCCGAGCGCGACGGTGGGCAGACCCAGCCCAGGTCCACCGGGGCCCAGGTCCCTCCCGCCCGCCGCGACCGACTCGGGAACCGTGCGGAGGCTGGCGGCCAGCGGAAGGTGCCAGC
The DNA here is from genome assembly GCF_054644295.1 of Miniopterus natalensis. Taxonomy (NCBI): domain Eukaryota; kingdom Metazoa; phylum Chordata; class Mammalia; order Chiroptera; family Miniopteridae; genus Miniopterus; species Miniopterus natalensis. Next base: position 57,977,493 of record NC_142094.1, on the reverse strand, counting down.
CCGGTGTCCTTCACGACGGGCGGAGGAGAGGACGCGCAGGCACGTAGCTCACCCGCACAGAACCCGCCGAGAATAACAGCCCCGCAGATGCCGGGGCGCCCGCAACGCATAAATCAGAGGCGGCGCCGCTGAGTGGCCGCAGCTGCGTCCTTCCCGCCAGATGGCCTCGCCGATCTGAATACTTGTAAACATTGTTTTATTTCCAAAGATAAGCAAAATAAGAATGCGGTTAACCCTTGAACAGAAGGACGCTGAACACCGCCGCCGTGGAGTCTCTTTCCGATGGGAAGCGGAAGCCATCGGACCGAGTCCCAGGGCCCCCTGGGGGTTCAGGACAAGGTAAAATGGGGGGTTTCTCCGGGGGGCCACCTGCAGTCCGCGAGCGTCCCCCGTCTGCCCACGAGACAGGCCTGACCCTCAGGAGAGTGGGAGGAGACAGGGGCCACACCTCCAGCACCAGCCCCAGCCGGGCGTGTGGACCCCACGGGGTGTGGCCCCAACCACGCCTCACGCGGCTACAGGTGCCTGAGAACAGGCACGAAAACCAAGTCCCCGAGACGTGGAAACACACGCACGCCCGCCTGGCTGCTGTGCACCCTTGGGAAACCGCTGAACCCTCCTGTGCCTCAGTTTGCTCATCTGTAGAATGGACGCCACGGCGGGACCCGAGGCGTGCAGAGCTGTGAGGAGTCCGTGGGATAATCCCCTCAACATGCTCAATAAATGGCATCCAAACAGCACGGCCGCCTCCCTTCCCTCCCCTCCCTCCTTCCCTCTCTCCCGTCTGCCAGCGGGCCTCGGCTCGGTGGCGGGGACTCGGCCTGCAGCAGGATGACCAGCCAGGCCGGGACTCGAGGCAGGAAGGGGAGCTCGAAGGCCTCGTATCAGCGATGCGGGCAGGACTGAAGGGCCAGGAGAGGAGCCCTTCCCCGAGGGGACTCTCACGAAAACGCTGGTGCCACCAGGACACCGGAGCCACGAGCCGCTCTTTGGGGGAGAGGAGAGGCCCAGAGAAGAAACTCATTTTTAAAATAGTTTCAAACCCTCCTTCAGACTTTTAGAAAACAGACCCAGTTTCTGAGGACCACACTCACATCTGAATCCTGACCCCCACCCTCTGTAAACTAAACCGGTCAGGTTCTTATGTAGAGATGTCCCACCCGATGTGCGACCCGGGTGTGGCCGGTCGATCCAAAGGAATTATTTCCTCTCCTCCAGTGAGGGGAGGCATTTCTGAAAGCATTTGGTGGTATGTGAGGGTTTTTCCCACCCCAAAAAAAATCTCCCCAAGTTTCAGTCCTTGGCGCAGAGAAGTGGACACTCAATAAATATTGTAACGAGGGTGCGTTCTCCAGGAACACCTCCGAGGCCCTGGGGCCAGCTAGGACGCCGCCTGAACGCCACCGTCTGCGCCCATCCTGCCCCTGGCGGGCTGCTGGCCCAGGGCAGAAGCCCCCTTTTGCAACGAGGTAAAGCAAGTGGGGACAGATGGGGAGGGGAGGGGACACGGGATATAAAATCAGACCACTCCAGGGAAACGAGGCAAGTTCCTCTCGGCATTAAGCACAGAAGTGGGATGTTTTCCACAAAGACGAATGTGCTCATTAGGAAGGTCGGGGTTTGTTGGCAGAGAGCAGCCTGGGCTAAAAAAAGGTCTCAACCTTTTTTTAAAAAAAAATGACTTTTAAAAAGTCCTTAGAGCTGACTTCCTATCAAGAACTGCTCTGGTCCGTTTCACGAAAACAAGTATTTGGCCAAAGCCCACAGCTGCTCAGAGCTAAAGTCAGCTTGGGGTCGGCAAGAACTTCTCCCGACACCCTGAGCGCCTAGTGGTGTCGGGTCCAGGCACTCAGATCCAGGGGAGGCCGCACAGCCACAAAACGGCAATGGACTTGCAGGCCACGCAGCCACAAAACGGCAACGAACGTGGAGTCCACGGAATGCACAGTGAGCAGAGCAGGGACAGGCCTGACAGGGCGGCACTTGCAGCCCCGGGGACACCACAAGATCACCAGCTGTGGGACTCTGAGCAGGTCACCTAACGTCTGAGCCCCTGGTCACCACTGGGCTGGACATGGGACATTCACCACCCCCTGAAGTATCACAGAAGGCGGTGCGTCTCTTTCGTTCACGGTTACAAATATTTCCAGAAAGAAGAACATTAGCGAGGAAATCAGCAACACGTATACAGATTTAGCACAGTCATGGACAGAGAATTCCCAATAATCGTGGCGTTTTGTACTTAAAAAAGAATTTTAAATTCTGCCTCTCTAGGATTAGTTCCTACGTCTCTAGACCTTTCGGGGGAGTTTCTGAAGGCGCTCACTCCGTCGACACAATTTTTCAGGACTGAGTTCAGAACAAAAGAAAAGAAAAAAAGTCCCTCTTCCTTTGGGATGTGTTTCCGTTCTTTCCTGTAAAGGAAACTTGGAAATGTTTCAAAAACATCAAGTATTCAGAGTCAACTAAAAAATTCCAAATTTCCTCTTTCCTTCCTTCCTTCCTTTATCCCTCAACCACCTCCCTTCTACCTACGTAATTAAATTACCTACGTAATTAAATGAGCTCCTCCACTTAATTAACTTGAGGGGTTTACTGGGTTTATGGGTGGAGAAAAGTAGGATTTTGGAGTAAACAATTACCCAGGGCATTCCAATGCCAGGCCTGGGAGAGGTGAGTATCGCCAGCTCTATTCCAGGGGCTGGGGGTGGGGGGGTGGGGGGGCAGAGATGCTTCCAGAGCCTCTTCAGCTCGCAGGCCACAGTCCCGCCTGGTACTCACACCCGGGGCCTCTCCCCACGAGGCCAGGACCTGCCCTGTCCCCGCCTCTGCACCATCCCCGAGCCCCACTCCCTCCTCCCCTCATGAAACTGGCAGAAAGAGACAAGCTGACGCGGTCACAAAGCAATCCGGGGCTATTTTCACGTCCTGATGACAAACAGTTAGGACCTGGCTGGACCGCCCTTGGCTGACTCCGTTTTTCTGAGGTTTTCACACCCTTTCTGCTGTTGTAAAACCTTGAGCAAAAATAAGTGATTAGGAAAAAAATCCCAAAGATGCTCTCCCTACATCGCATTCCCTTTACAGTTTACAAAGGAGCCGGAGACCTTTCGATGGGGGCGGGGCGGAGGGGGCACCCCACCTGTCTGCCGGTCACTCTCCCCCGGGGCCGGGCCCCTCAGTTGCCAGCTCCTTCTCTGGGCCGCCTCTCCCTGTCCCCTCCTGCTCCGCCCTCGGCTTCCTGAGACCACGCCCTTGGGTGACACCACAGCAGGACTCCGGGAAGCACAGGCCAGGGGCTCGGCCTCTTCCCTCTGCCCCACTCACCCCACCCGCGGGGATCCGACCCACCCCAGGGGCCTTGCAGCTGGAGCGGGACTGGCTGGGCCTCTGAGCATCTCCGGGCGCGGGCTGCAGTCCCGAGGGACAGGGTGACAGCTCCGCAGACACCACGCTCCAGCCGAGGCCGGAGGCCGGGATCGGGGGCCGGCATCTGCAAGCAGCACACACCAAGCCTCTTTAAAATTCTCTCTGGGGATCTCAAGGAGAATTAGGAACATTTCTCAAAGGTAGCATGAAACCCGTAATCATCTTCTATGGATACTTTCTGGCCATGAAACCACCGGCATCTCCCTTACTTGCTGGGAGCGAGCGGCTCAGTGGTCAGTGCTCGGCCCCGAGGGGAGACACAAAGGAGGGCGAGCTTGGGTCCCCCCGCCCGAGACCTGCAGTCCGGCTGGGCCCCGAAGCCACCAGAACAGAACCTCAGGGCCAAGCGGCCACCTGCGAGGCCATATTTTTAAAGCGCTCATGTCCCAGGTAAGGAGGTCCGTCAGCCTGGCCCAAATCACAGCCTACTGCCCGAGTCTGGCCAACGGGGGATGGTGTGTGTTGGCAACGAAGCCTGTGACGGAAGCCGAGCCATCCAGGTCTGCGGGCAAAGTTTGAAATATAAATTAACATCATTTCCCCAAGCACAGCTGGGTTTTCAAATTTCATTAAAGGTTGTGTCCAAACATGTAAAATGAGAACAATGTATTGAGATACTTACCCAGATACTTAATGTCAAACTCACAGAATCTTTGCCTCAATTAGTGAACTAACTGAAGCAAAAAATGAGCATCTGGTGAATTCCGCGACGATCTACCTCCAGGTCGCGCCTTCCCTGGGGTCAGAGGCAGAACCACCGTGGGTGGGTGGGTGGGTGGGAACCAGTCTCCAGGTGCCAAACCCAGCCGTCCTGACCCCCGAGTCCAGAGCCCACGCACTTGGCATAACTCAGGGAGGCCCACCCCCACTTCAAGGGCCAAACTTGAACCTCAGACTAAGACAGCGAGCTCCCCGTTCACCCACCCAACGGAGCAGGAGCCCTACCCGGGCCGCGGCCCAGCGAGGAGCGGGAATGCGGCCACGGACCAAGCAAGGTCACTGCCTGGCGGAGCTCACCAGCCAGTGGGGGAGGCACCCGAACCCCACCAAGAAGAAATAACGTGTCAGGCAGGCCACGAACTACGGTCAAAACCAGCTGCTGAACCCGAGGAGCTGCTGACTCATCGGTGCGCTCACCTGAGCGTCACCACCAGCCACACCTCCATGGGACGCCCGGCAGGAGCTCCGGCTGCCCCGCCAGGGACGGTGGCGCCACGGCGGGGGACAGAAATCAATCCCAACTCACTGTCTGGGGCAGCTTTCTAGGGCTCAGTGTTTGGAGGGGCTCTAGCCCATCGGAGTAGAGTTAAATAAAATCAAATTTAATTTAAAACTCAAAGCCAAGTTCTCGGGCTCACTGGTGGCCGGTCCTGCCCCACCCGTGTGCCTCCCGCGCAGTCAGAGCGAGGCACGCTCACGCGTGTTCCGGGCTTTCTCCAAGCGTGGAGGGTCAGGGCACACGCGTCTTCTAGAGGCACCATCTGGAGAGGACAGGGGAGGACGGGGCCCTAGAGCGGCCCCCTGGGGAGGTCCCCTCCTCAGACAGGTGTTCTTGAGGCCATGCCAAGGGCCAGGTATGTAGTCAGGCTGACACCCTGCTCCCAGGTGAGCAAAGCGATGGGGACAGCAGGGTCTTCTCTCGTCTCCTCCCATCCCCAGCCCTCTGGATGAAATCGCAGCAAGGAGGGGACACCCCTCCCTCCCATCAGTGGCTCGGGAGGAAGAGAATATGGGCCCCAGGCCCAAGTTCAAACCCAGATGAAGTTCGTTGTCATATTTTATTCTGCCCAATACGTCCCAAATATCATCATTTCAATTTGGACACAGTATAACCGTGACTAGCGAAATAGTTTGCGCTATTTTTTTCACACTGAGTCTTCCAGATCCACTGTGTTTTTGCCACGGACAGCGCATCTCGCTGTGGCTGCTAGATTTTCCTCAGAAGCCCCTGATCTGCGTTTAGAGCTCATAAAACCCGCAGCCGAGAAAGGAGTTACATCCCCCGTAGCTTCAAACATTCTTACAAGTTCTCCAATAACTGAGTGTCTGTTTTTAAGTTAAATTAAGATGAAATGCCATTTAAAGTTTCAGTTCCTCAGATGCACTAGTCACGTTTTAAGTGTCCGCTGGCCACGTGTGGCTGGTGTCCACACTGGGTGGGGCAGATACACAGCGTCCCCAATGTCCCAGAAAGTCCTGTGCACAGGGCTGCTCGAGCCCATTTCTCATTTCCTTCATTTCCCCCCTCACCCAGCCCCCCAACAAAGGCACCTGGGAGTCACTGTTCCCCAAAACTGATGCACAACTCCCTAGGGGTCCCAGGCTGCACCCCAGATGTACTGCACCCACCGCGGGCAGGGAGGCAGGTGGCTTCCGAGCCTCAGGTTTTCCTTCCTCCCCAGCCTCCCCCATCCAGTACGGCCATTGTCGCGAGTCAGGAACCGACGACGCCAGGGCGGAGCGTACACCTCGGGAACCAGACGCAAGAGAGACGCGCGGCCTGGTCCACTTACACAAAGCACCAAGAACAGGAGACACCGGCCGAGGCCGGGGAGGTCGGATGGTGGTCGGGATGCTGGTCTCCCTGCCTGGGCGTGGGGGTGGTTCATGAGTGGGATGAAACCAGGGGTTTCTGGGGGCTGCTCCTCTACTTGACCTAGGCTCTGGTTGCACAGGTGAGCTGTTGGTGCAGATCCATCAAGCTGCGTGCGGACGGCAGGTGCTCTCTAATGCACATCGGATAAACCCCAAGAAAAACAAGTTCATAAAAAGGAAGGTTAGAGCAGGCAGTGTTGAGTTTCTGCGCTGAGAGAAACCGGGAGGGAAGCAAAGAGCGTGCAGGCGACTGGACACGAGAGTGAACGGGCCAGTGCCGTCCAGTCTCCCACCTTGACCGCGGAGGCACGCGTCCTCCCAGCGGGTGAAAGCCTGTCTGCTTTCCAAGGCGCCAAACCAAAGCCCACTCCGTTCGCGCGTCTTAGAACAGTTAACAGAGCCTGTAACTACTTAGGGCTGATTTTACAGCCCAGCTCACGGGCGACGGCTAATGACCTCCAGTTGCCAGGTTTGATGGGCTGCCAGGGTCTTAAATGGCTCCTCCTGGAGTGGACTCGGCCAGGAGGCCGCAAGCCCCGGCCCTCCACTCCAGGCCAGCTCCTGGGTCCTGCTCAGCTTGGCGGCCACTCGTTCACTGGGCGTTGGCGAGGGCGGAGGTGGGGTTTTAAAAGGCGTTCGTTTGTATTCTCTTAGCCTCTTTCCATCACCGACCAGCCCTGGGCACCCCTGGGGAAAGTGACATGCTGTTTGATCCCAGTGTCTCCCCACATCATGTCCAAGGAGCCCCAGGGAGGGAAGGACACTGGAAAGGAAACTCACACCGTAGCCTTGAAACAAGTTCCTTCCAGAGAATTCCTCAAATCTCGCAACAGAGAGAGAAAATAAATCAATCCCAGGAGCCCCAAATTTCCCCAGGAAGCCCAGGTCCCCTTCAGGTGGGGAGCAGAAGGCTCCAGGCGGTGTGGGCCACCCCGACTACAGGGGCACAGTGCTGGGGGCCGGGGTGGGGGTGGCTGTGGAATCAGTCCCGGCTCCAGAAACAAGGAGCCCACAGTCCTGACCTTTAAAGAGAAAGAACAGGGGTCCCCTCACGGGGATGTGTAGCCTCCCCCCTCGGGCTCTGATCCAACACTGCAGACTCTGCCCCTCCAGGAGGCCCGCTAGGACCTTCCCTTCCTTCCCTGAGGGCCCCCGAGAGCCCTTGGTGCTCCACTCTCCCCACGCTCCCGTCTTTACCTGGAGCTCTCCAGCGCCACCTGCACCCGGGGCAGATTGGCTCAGCACAGCCACAAAAACGCCCACACATCAATCCCCCGTCTCCACTTTGTCACACTCTCCACAGCAGAAATCAAACGGTCATCCAAGTTTGACGCCGAGTCCACCCACTGGAACCCAAGCTCCATGAGGGCGGGGCCTTAGCCACCAGCTGCCCAAGAGCCAGTGTTTCTTCCCCGCCTGTGTCCCTCCCGGGGTTAGGGCTCGTGGAGCGGGGACACCCAGGCACCTGAACACCAGCTGTCCGCACTCTCTCTCACCTCCCCCAGCGTCTCCTGTAGGTAGAAAGCGCAGAGCACAGCCGTGGGCAGGTCCCAGGATCCAGGCTCAGCCGGTTGACCCTGGACAAGTCATCCAACCTCCGAGTTCCCTCCGCCCCTGTAAACAAGTCACTGACCTCTCAGGGCTGGAGGGAGATTAACTGTTACGTAAAGTGCTGATCACAATGCCGCAAACAGGACAACGGGATTTTCCTTCTATCTTCACGTTTCCTTCCGTTTGAGTCCACTGTCTAAGAATGTTGACTCAGGCCCGAAGGGGACCCTGGCGCCTGACTCACTGGTTCATCACCAGATTCCACTCAGTGTGGCTCTGCCGGACACGGGGCCGGGGGCGTGGGGGGCACAGGGCCCGAGGCACAGGGCAGGGGCGGACACGGCAGACGAGATCCGGCCCCTCTGCGGAGCGTGGTGTGTGCAGAGGAGAGAGACCGTTTCTCTCTCTCTTTTCTTTTGTCTGAGCATTGAGGGTTTTTTCCCCCAATGGCTTTAAACCAGACGTATTATTTCGTTATCTCAGACTCCCACGCTGGGTAATAAAAATATTGTGGGTTTTATTTTTTTTTTATTTTTCCTTTCGCAATAAAAATAGCTGTGGATGTCTTAGCGGAGAAAGTAAATAAAGCGGCTTTTGCTCGCACGGGGCGGTGCTACACTTGCTACTACTAAGTGCTGGCCGAGGTTCCCCGGAATGGGGGGGCCTCACCGTGGACGCCCAGGTAGGGCACACACCTTTCCTCCCAGGCTGGAGTCACCAAGGCCAGCGGTGCTGTGGCCTCCGCAGAGCCGGAAGGATCCTGACGGGTTCTCCGGCCCCCGCCAGGACGTAAAAAAGGCAGTTTCCTTCCTTCTCCGAGCCTCACAGCCCCATTCAGACCCGTCGGCTGTGACAATGGAAGGAGAGCGCGGCATCCAGGCTCCCTGGCAGCTCCGTCCCCAGTGACCTCTGTGCAAACCGAGGACAATAGGAGGAAAGCCCGGGGGCCGTGCACCGAGTCCCTGGGGACGCGGCTCTGCCAGTCCCACTTGGACGGCTTCCCGTGTTCTGAGCAGAGCTCAGCGCCTCCCCCGCAGAAAATAACTTGACTCTTCATTCAAGACTCCCGCTTCCAGCTAGAACACGGGAAGTCCCGCTCTCCTCCGCTCAACCTCCCCCGCTGGCCGCCAGCCCGGGTGCTCCTTCCAGCTTCTCCACCGGCCTCCAAGGGGAAAGGTGCCCGTTCAGTGGGTCCCAGTCCCAGCTCGGTGCGGGGAGAGAACAGAGACTCAGCACGGAGCGGAGCTGCTAGTCCAGGCCCCACAGCCCCTGCTCCAGAGACAGGCTCCAGGCACCGGAGTCCTTCCTCACCCGGGTGTGCACGCCAGCCCCTGCCCCCCAATTCTGCACACTGGCTTTCTCTGTGGTTGGGAAATGACTGGGGTGGCCCACAATGGTCCCGAACCCTGGACTCTCTCCAGGGGCCTCCATTCAGCTGTGAGGACGGAGCCCATATACTGGACACTGGAGATGAAAACCCGAGAGGGGGTGGAACCCTCCGCCAGGGACTGAGACACGGGCAGGGACAGAGATGACCTTGACAGTGATGGGGCAGGAAGGGGGGCTGGAGAGCCACTGAGGCAGCCTTTTGTATTTTGGGTTCACACACTAGAAGGGTTTTAGATTTAGGTTTTCTCCTCTCCTCTGCACTGAGCTTAGAGAAGGTTGGTCCCCTCGCCTGTCCACTGTAAAGAGCCCAAAGGAGAATTTTTCCAGATTCCCATTTCGTGGAGCCTGAGAAAGCGCGTGAAAGCCCACCCACAGGCCAGGACGCTCGCTCCGTGACTCAGTTCAGCTCTACAGGTCTCTCCTCAGTGTGCACAGGGTCAGGCACCCGGCAGACCCCTCGGGGCACCGTGGGGACCATCCCCCGCCACTTACGACCTGCTGCTCACACAAGGAGCTGTGAAGCATCACACAGATTCCCAGGGCGGCTCCTGCAGCTCCGACCGCGCACAGGGCACATGGCTGGGTTTTGGGCTCCATTCCCACTGGGGGGCCTGCAGGAGGCAGCCGATCCATGACTCTCATCATTGATGTTTCTCCCTCTCTCCCTCTCCCTTGCTTTCTCTGACATCAATAAACTATTTTTTTTAAAAAAAGGAGAGAGAGAAATCACGTCCAGGAGCTTCTCGCATTCCTGGTATAGACAATGCTAAAGAGTAAACGCGTAGAAAGTGGGGAGCCTCTCCAGGAGCATTTCAGAGTCGGAATCTCCCGGCTGCACCGGGAAGGCGGCCCCTCCCGAGGGCCAACTCATCATCACCTTGATCCATACCAGCACCTCCTCTAACACAGCTCTGCCTGGCGATTTAAAACTAGGGGCCCCCTAATTTATCATGGTAAATGCACCTCCACGCTCATCCCGGAGCCCGCCACGGCCCCCGTGCTCAAGGGCAGGCTCCTCCGTGGAATTTACAGCCTGAGGCTCGCGCTGGTCCAGCGCCTTCAGACGGGAAAGTCTTTACCTTGGGCGCGGTGGGTCCCCTCCGCAGCCGGGAACGAAAACCAGGCCCTCCCCCAGGCGAGCGCCCTGCTCCGTTAGCTTTTAGGCCCGTCCCGGATCGTGCGGTTGACAGGCTTAATGTCAACCTTCGTTTGTGTAGACTGCAAAATCAATTAAGCACTTGCTGACAACGCCCTCACATCGCATTCGGGTGGCATCTCGCAATTAATGCTGCCCAGAGGCAGAGAGCGAGAGCTCCTCACGCCTGCTGGTTATTCCAGCATCGCTCCGGCCGGGGCGGGGCGGGGGCTCAGACGCAGCACGCTCACGGGGAAGTTGCATCTTTAAGAAATCAGCCCGTAGATGGTTTAATTAAAACACACAGAGCATAATTCAGTTGGAATTGAGGATCCTATCAAACCAAATTAGGCAGCAGACATCTTCCCAACCCTAAAAGTAGCGACAAGGGACAGGGTAGAAATTTCACTCGGACCTTTGAGTGTTTTACTGGTACAACTGTGCTCACCAGTAAAACCAACCGCACTCGGGAATGAGGGTGACAGATCCTCTCAGCCGAGCCCTTGTGTTAAGGAAAGAGACTCAGAGAAGCCTCATGAGCGGCCCCAGAACAGAGCAGTCAGTGAGAACTAGGACCAGAGATGCCCAGGCCCGAACCAAGGAGGGCAGACCCAGGTCAGAGCCAGCAACGGCAGAGATCAGGCCACCTGGGTTCAAGTCCCAAGTCGACCACTCATCACCTTGGGCAGGGCGAACCTCTCTAGCCTCAGTCTTCATGTTTGTAAAACGGGCATGTTGAGCATGTCTGTCTTAAAGATTGCTCAGAGTCGACGGAATAACATAGATAAAGTCAGATGTTGGCTCCTGTTATCAGTATTACACCAAACTCTCCTCGATGGTTCCTTTTCTCCAAGAGTCTCTCAGATGGGGATGAAGGTTACCTACGTGCACACACCAGGGATGCTGCACCCACAGAGCACCACGTGGGCACGGGGAACACGTGGAATGCATAGATAATGGGTCTTCTGGGATTTACTGACCCAATGGAAATGAATTTTAATTGATGGCCAATGGGAAGGGGTCCAGAGAAAATCTAAATAATCAACAACAACACTGGAGTTCATGAAATTCTAAAATGCTAACAGAGAGCTGCAGATCCCTAGGCTGAGTATGATTGGATGGCAGTGGCTCAGTCAATGGCACCAGGGCCATTTCCTGATCTCGAGAGAATTCCATGGCCACAGAAGGTGTCATCGTTGTGGGGAGCCGGGTAAAGGGTGCACAGCAACTCTGAACTATTTCTGCAGCTCCATGTGGGTCTAAAACCATTTCAAAATAAAAAGCTGAAATGACATTACAACAAGGCAACGTCTCAGAGGGCCAGAAGATTAAGGGGACTCTCGGCAAGTTTCCAACATGTCAGTACAGCCCATGTCCAGACATTGTGGCCCCACTGGGATTTGGGAAGACAAGTTGAATGAGCATCTGAAATGATTCTAAGTCAAACTATTCTGGGGGAAAAAAAATTCTCTTTTATTTCTCCACTTACTAAATTTATTTTTGGTCCACTGTTTAAAAATGAACCATAAACAACATAAAATGGAGATGTATATTGCTGCAATGTCTGATAAACATTTATTAGGAAAACTTGGCAAAGTTACACCCTTAAGGATGTCCAGAAAGGGCCAGAGAGAGATTTAAAGCTTAAGAAAACAGCTGACAGCCCTGCCTGGTGTGGCTCAGTGATTCAGCATCATCCCAGGAACCAAGAGGGCACAGGTTCGATTCCATCAGGGCACAGGCCCGGGTTTCGGCTCGATCCCCAGTAGGGGGGTGCAGGAGCCGGCCGATAGATGTTTCTCTCTCACATCCCACAGATGCTGCAGTGATGAAAAAATGTACGTTAGTTACATCTGGGACATCTCGTCAAGAAACAGAGTCACCGTCCAAGTTCCAGCACAGACTGAGGACAAAAGAGGCTCATTCCTGACATCGCTGTGCAGGTCACCTGTCGCCCACGTTTGCCGTGGGAGCACTGGGGAGTGACTGTGAGCTCCGCAGAAGAGAGATTCTAATCACATCCATGGTTCTTAAAGAGCTCAACACGAGTGTGTGCACACACATGCACGCACACGCACACACGCACACACCACACACGCTGATGCCCAGGCCCACCCCCAGGAACAGACGCAGGACTGGAGTAGGTGGATCTCTCTCCAAAAGCTCCATGGGGTCCTGGTGCAGCACCTGGATGTAGAGCCAACAAGGTTCCTGCGAAGTGTCCTTCTCATTACACCTGCAGAGGCGCGTTTGACGTCAACGGGAACAACATGAGACGTATCCAGGAGGATGTTGACAGATAAACGTTCCGTGGCATTGAGAACATTCCAGCATAAAGCACTTCTGTCTATGGCACCAGAACTCAGATGGTAGCTGGCAACCAAGGGCTTGAAAAGGTGGTGTAGGAACCCAGCCTAGGACCCTGGATGCAGCCCCAGCCAGCAAAGCAGCCCCCACGCCCACCCGGGAGAAGTCCCCGGCGGCCCACTCCATTCCTTCAAATCTCCGGCCCAGCAGAACCCTTTAAAAGCAGCTTCATAACATCCCCTGGGGTCACCACCACAGCCCCTTGCTCATGGGCTTGGCCAGATCAGATAAAACGTCGTTCCCGGAACTGGTCCCTAATGTGATTATTCCCCGGACAGGCACTGCCTCCCGCTGCTGCAGGGACAGGACTGGAAAGGAGCTGGCGCCACAAGCTGCAGGGTTTGTAGGCAACCGGATGTTCTAGAGCCTCCATCAGGTCAAAGGCTCGGCAAGGCCGTGACCACCTGCCCACCCAACCAGCCGGCCAGGAGGGGGACCCAGGGCTTACTAAGAGCTTATCAGGGAGCAGGTTCAGGGTAACTGGGCTGATCCCGAAAACCCAAGTTCAACCCTGACTCCACCTGGCCTCTCTGGGCCTCAGTTTCCCCATCTGTGAGGTGGGGATGGGCTATGTTTCTCCACAGGCCCATCAAGCTCTAGAATTCAGACAATTCTGAGGGGGGGTCAGAGCCCCATCTGAGAATCGAGCCTTCACTAGGACCAGAGAGAGAGCCCATACAAAAGTAAATCAACCTTATTATTAAGAACAAGGGGGGGAAATCTCATAAAATATTACCTCGGAAACAAAAACATGTCCACACAGAAACGTGTGCCCGCAGCAGCGTCGCCGTGAAAGATGGAGGCAACACCAGCGTCTATCAGCGCAACGAAGGGATAAAAGGCAGTGTCCGTCCGCACGAAACAGTCGCTGGCGTGAGGGGGAGCGAAGGACCCACGCGTGTGGGCACGTGACGAACGGCGAGAAGCTGCCCGTGAACGGAGCCGGTCCCCAAAGGCACGCGGCGGACGATTCCGTTCATGCGAAGCCCAGGACAGAGAATCAGGAAAGGAAGATTTCCAGCTGCCGGGGCCGGGGGGCCGGCGAGCGGGGAGACAGGAGGGGCTGGGAGCCGATGGAAACGGGTTTTCTTTTTGATACGATGAAATGTCCTAAAGGTGAGTGTGGGGCTGATGCTGTGAATATACTAAAGACCGCTGAATGGCGGGCTTCCGACGGGCGAGGTGGATGGTATGTGAACTACACCTCCATAGAGCTGGAGTGGGCAAAAGGTCTGTTCCACGCTTTTTTAAAAATAAATCAGATTTTTTTAAGAATCAGATTTTTTTTTGTAAAATGCAAGCGCACACACACGCACACACACACCCCTCTCTAAACAGTCCGGCAGCTTCCTCACCGGCCTGCGGGTCCAGAGCCGGTTTTCAGTGGGCAAATCTCTTTCTTCCATAACCCAGGAAAACTGCTGACTCACAAGTGGGCAGGCCTGCACTTCTCTATTGATTTCTTTCCATCTTAACAGCCAAGAGCAAGCTCATTTTCTACTGCCCAAGTGGCCAAGGTCTCGTCTACTTTTGGAGACATCATTTTTACTCTCGGAGCCAAACCATGTCCCATTCAAAGGATCCATCCAGTTGCACCTGTCACCCACCAACAGACGGGTGGTTTTTTTTGCCTGGAAGATACTTCTGTGGAGGGGTCCCATTCCCTAAGCTCCTCTTTCCCACGTCTTTCCACACCAGCCTTCTCACAGGACCTGCTATGAGTGCGCATGAACGGCTTCTCCAAGTAGGACAGAAATGTCAGGCCGATCCCTCCACTCAGCCTCTCGTTTATTCCCACTGGCGACTTTCTCAGGCAGGTCGGCGTGTCCTAACCGCAGCTCTGACATCCGAACAGTGCCCTTGGCGTGGGGCTTTCGGGAACACACTGTCTTTATGAAGAACTATGACACACAGTCAGAGGGTCACATCATCAAGGGTCAGGCTAAAGATGACATGGAATCAGGAGTTTCCCACAGTCCAAGAAGCACGTCCTTGCTAAGGACGAGATATTTCTAAGCCCGGCCAAGGTTTCTTCCAGATAAGACATGTTCGCTGACGGTCCAAGGAAGGGCCCAACGGGGAAGGTTCCGCCCTAACACTCACTGGCAAACCGGGGGCAGCATGGGGCCAGAGCCAGCTCTCCACCCCTCTCCCCTCCAAGGGGATTCAACACCCAGGCTAAAAACACCAGCCACGTGGCTGGCGGCAGACACTGGCTGGCGGGAAACGTGAAGGTCCTGGCGGGACTTTCTTCCATCAGTGCGAGGAGCTGACAGGCGTTGGGAAGGGCAGATGGAGCTCCCCGACCCCTTTCCACGAGAGTGAGACGACAGTGCACCTTCGGAGACCTCCCAGGCCCCAAAGTGCAGGTCCAGCCTCCTGGCAAAGATGCCATGAGCCCAGGCCCTCAGGGCAGCTCCCTACAGGGCACAGCAGAGCCAGGCAGAGCTTTCCCAAGGCCCAGGGCTGCCTGGGAGGGACGGGTCGGCCACCTCTCCTGGCCTTTCCTCCCTCTCAGAGGCCACACCGTTACCTTTTTGACCACAGGGAGCAAACTGGACCTCTGGGCGTTTGTTCCAATGTGAAACCCCCAGGATCGGGCATATTGTGTGAGAAGATAATTGTGCCCGGCCAGTATCTGAGGACTTGCCCACGCCGGGGTATTTTCCAGGCACCTGGGTGACTGGGCTGCCAGTTTCAATATTTTCATCACAAACACAACTCTGGAAAGCGGCCAAGTTTCCATTATAATGACACCTCTGCTTTTGAGGATCCGCCAGCCCGGCTTCCTCCTGAGAGCCACAGGCCTGGGCCAGGATGTATTCTAGAAACCTAAGATAGGAGTCGGGGACGGCCTGCCAGGGAGCAGGTCCCACAACCTGCCCGGGCTCTTTACGCGCCGAGTGCGGCTCAGTATGTAACATCCAAAGCCACCCCGGGACGCTTCCAGCGAGAGCCGCCTGGCCTGCCCTCCGCCTAATCACATCCGTGGGAACGCAGCCGGCCTGACCCCAGCCTGTCCAGTGTCAGCCGGGAGGGTTTCGGGGCACAGCTGTGTGCCCAGCCCCCCGAGAAATATACACATCCACACAAACACTGCACATGCAGAGTCAGGGAGTTCGGAGACCCCCCCACTCCCGGTTATGAGCATTTAAGAAAACCACAGAGCCCATGCGTACTGAGCACTTACTGTGTGCTGGGCACTGCTCCAGGCCCCCGGCAGGTGCTACCTCGGGGCGGGGAGCCCCGCTCTGAGGCCAGAGCGCAAGGCCGCCCTAGAGCGCTCCAGCCGGGCCCCTGCGACACCCCGAGCCGCCCGTCAGCAGCCTTATGTAACCGAGATGCCTGCGGGTTCTCCGCGCCCACTCACAGGGTGCTGCCTGCCGCCTCCCCGGGCTTGGCCGCGCCCCGGCCCCAGCCTGCGCCTGGGGGGCGCAGGGACACTGCACTGGCTGCCGCTGCTCCTGACGACGAAAGACGCTGCCCAGTTTCCCCCACATCCCTTTCGAAATCAGCGCAGACTGAGAACCGGCCTCCTCCCCGCTCCCCTTGCTGGGTCACACCCACCCTCCCCCCACCCCATTTCCCTCGCTCCCCAATCCCTCCGAGGGCTACGAGCTCAGCCTGTGTGATCTCACGGGGCCTCCGCCCTCCGACTGAGACAGAGGGGACACCTGTCTGACCTGCCTGGCACAGGGCCAGCTGGGAGCCGGCGGGAACCCAGCCAGCGACGTGGTCAAATGTCTTCCTCCCCAGCTCCGTAACTTAAAAAAAAAATTCTACGTTGGCCCAAATTCACAGGAAACCCCCGCTTTTCTGCCTGGATATCTGGACTGGATACACTAACCAGACAACGGCCAGGCCGGTGCCTCGTTTCACGCTGAGAAACAGGCCTACGCATACATCATCTGTCCTGGCGCTTCGCTTAAAGGACAAGCGTCCCGGGAGGGAAATCAGACCCCGGCTCCTGAGGACAATGAGGACACACTGTGCGAGCCAGAGCGCCCGGCTCCCAGGACCTGGCGAGCCGAGCGAGGACAGTCCCTCGTTCACAGGCCGCAGCAGAGCTGCCGAGGAAGCGAGTGCCTATCGTTGCCGAGCATCCGACCACAGGCCGGGAGGGAAGGCGGGGTGCACGGCTGTCACCGGTGACCGAAAGCGTCCCCTCTAACTCACATGCCGCTAAAGGGCCGCCCACTGGCCAGCTGCTCACCAATGACACTCCCATGCCAGCTGCTACTTTTGAGAAAGTTTCTGCCTTTAGAGTGTAAGGGGACTCCTCTCTCATACAAACGGGTTCCCGGCGGCATTTGTGGAATCCTGGGCCTGGAAGGGACACAAGAAAGGGACAGGGTCTGGATGCGGGGACAGGAAAAGCAGAGCCACCAACCACAGCGAGCGCCTGTTCATCTGGGAGCTTCCCAGGCTTAGCCAGCCTGGTGGGACAAAGGAGCAGGCCTGGGAGCAGGCCCGGGAGCCGGGGATCGGAGACCTGGCTGATTAACCACCTCCCGGCTGTGCAAACTCAGACAAATCACCCCACTGCTCCGAGCCTGTCTCCACGCCAGTTAAAGGGCATGAGTCCCCCACAACCCCTCCCCAGCACTTTCCCTTGCCTCATGGTCCTCCCAGCTGTTCACGCTGTTCACAGTTCATCTCTCCGTCTGGCTCAGGCATTTCTGTCTGCTCCCCTCCTAGGAGGGCTGGGACTCTGTCTGTCTCTTCACTGTATTATCACCACCAGGTGCTCAACTAAGGGATCTGTTCAGTATATGAAATTATAGGAGAGGTTTTATGCCGAGTGTCACTTTCCACATGATGGGAGTTCATCAAACAGCCACTCGATGACTACTTGACCCACAAGAATGTGATGGATCCTGGCACATGGCCACAGCCACGATGGGCACCTGTCAGTTCTCAGTCCCTCAGCCCTCAGGTGTGTGATCCCCATGTCCTATCGCATGTCACATCTCTCTGACGGGGGACACCCTTCCCAATGTACAAACACGGGCCCAGATGTCGAGCTTCAGGCCTCCTGGCAGTACACTCACCCGACCCTCTACTCAACTTCTAGAACTGGAGCCCACGCTTCATACCCAGGCTTGAGAATTCTCTTGAAAATTAGCAAGACCTGTCAAATCTGTTTTTTCCCCCGACTGGCTGGAGCTGAGTCCAAGCTGCCTTCTCTAGGTGGGCCATGGGCTCACCCGCTCAGGGCAGCCCCAGCCTCCTCTCCTCACCCCCCTGCGCCAGCAAGGGCAACTGCCAGCCAGGCCCTGGATGGCCCTGATCTGACACAAACCAGCAGCAATCCAAAGCTTCTGGTGGTGCAGATTCAAAGGGCCTGGGCCTCCTGGGGCCCAGCTGGTTATCTCGGAGTTTCTTTTCTGCTCTCCTCCAAATACCAAACAAGCAGAGTCCACTTCCCAACCTCTCCTGGCCTTTCCTGCGCATAGCACCTCCTCCAGGTGCAGGGATCCATCTCCTCTCTTTCAGGCACGGGGAAAGCCAACACCTCGCCTCTCTCTCTGGGCCGGGGGCAGCAGCAACAGAGGGCGAGGCGGCCCTCCCAGCAGCCACAGACAGTGCCGGGATTCTTGGCCAAGACACCAGTTCAGGCACCACAAGTTCTAATTGCCAGAGAAAAGCAGGGTACATGTGCGATGGATCCACTGTGGGCAGACCTGCCTCCCAGCCCCCCCATATCCCGGGTCAATTAACCCTGCTTCACCCCCAAGCCAGCTCTCAGCAGCCCTGCAAGGCCCTGGGAGAAGAGGCACAAAGACATTGCTGAATTTCCTTCAGAAGGCCCTGGAGACGGATGCTTCCCCCGGGGAGCTGGACCTCGGAGGGCAGACCTGAGCTGCAGCTGCACCGCTGCTCAGCCAGGCACTGAGAGGGAGACCCCCGCAAGCCGCTTCACTCCCCTGGCTCGATCCCCCACCCGGGAGCAGTCCAGGAGGAACATTTTCCTACCCATTCTTCGGGACTATTAGAAAAACTTAGCTGATAAAAACTGCCTGATTTAAAAAGCATTTTCATTCCCCCGCGATCTTAACATCATCTACGATCTGTACTGTGTATCAACCCAGACATCCTGCTCCAGCGTGCAGTTCCTAAAATTAGAAAGTGCATGTTCTGAGAGGGAGGGCTCCTGATTTTGCCAAGCGGGGGCCAGCGCGGCCCCTCTGCTCGGGCTCTGGGCGCCAGGCACATCCCTTTGCGGGTGTCCCGCAGCGTCCTGGAGATACACCTTCATTCCTGAAAATTCCAGGCCCTTCCCTCTCCCACCGCGAGGAAGGCGAAGGGCCGGGCGCGGGAAGATGGGAGCCCGGAGCCGGTCTCGGCCCCAGCCGGCTGCCTTCTCCAGCCTCCCGGCAGGAGGCGCGGACGGCCGGCCGCCGGCACCGAGCCCGGTCCCCGTGTCAACACCCGCCGCTCGCACCGCGCCGCCGGCCCACCGGGGCCACTGGGCACCGACCGCGACGGGGCGGCCCGGCAGCCGCGCCCACGACCCCGGCGGCCCGAATCCCCGACCCACGCACACGCGCGCAGGCCCACCCTTCGCCCCAGGAGTCGGCGGGCGCTTCCACGGCTCCTCATTCATTCCCCTTGGGCAAGGTTCCCCCCCACGGGCGCCTCCACCGCGCGACCCCAGGGGGCCTTCAGGGGGCCCCGCGGGCGCCACGACCCACACCCCCATCCTGCGGCCACCGCGTCCTCTCCGCCCGCACGCGCACCCCACAGACTCGCGCTCCGTCACGATCGCAGGGGCCGCCGCCCCCCGGGCCCGCCGCCCCCGGCGCCCCGCCGCCCCCTGCGCCCCCCTGCGCCCCCCGCGCCCCCTGCGCCCCGCCGCCCGCTCAGACCTGCCCGCTCCGCTCGCCGCGCCCAGGCCGGTCGCGGACGCCGAGCCGCCGCCGGGAAGAGCTGGCAACTCCGAGTCTCGCCGCCTCCTGAACCGCGCGGGGCGCAGGGAGAGCGCGGGGGGCGGGGGCGGAGGAAAGGGGCGGGAGCGGGGAGCAAAAGTTCAGGCTGCTCGGGGCTGGTCGCGCCCCCGTCTCCTCCTAGGCCCGCCCCCGGCCCCCACCCCCCGGAACCGGGTTCCACAGGCGTCTGCGCCGGGGACCCCCGCCCCCGCCCCTCGCCTGGCACGCGCGCTCCGCCCCAGCAGTCGTGAGACTGGGGGGGGGGGGGGGGGAGGTGGTTCAGAGCCAGAGGGGGGTCTCGGATGCCCACCTACCTGCTCAGCCCAGCCCGCGCCTGGAAACTTCCTCGAAGTGCGCGGGGGAGCAGAGCGCCCGGCTGGGGACTCTCCGTCCCCCTCGACCCCAACCACCACCGCCCAGAGCGCGCTCGCTAGGTGGAAGCACCAGTCTGTCTGTCCGTCCGTCTTCTGCCCGCAGCTTCCAAACAGGGCAGGCGCGACTCCTGGGACGGTTTTTCTGGTCAACCGACCCGCGTGTGCCGCGCCCGCGTGCGCCCCCCGCAGGCCGCCGGCTGTCCGCTGCGCCGCCGCCCCTCCGCCAGGTCCGCGTCCCCCCGCTCCGGCCGCATTCTCTGGAGCCGGGGAGGGGGCGTGCGAGCCCCGGCGCAGCCGCCGGCCAGCCCTTCCCGAGGGGTCCCCGGCGCGGAGCTCGGGGAGCGCGGCCAGGGCCGGCGGCGAGGGGCCGCCCAACGCCGGGGACCGCGGCAGCCCGTGGAGACCGGGCCCAGCCGCCTGCGCTCGGCGCGCTCGCAAGTTCATTGTCTGCCTGGGCCCCGAGCGCCGCGGGGATGGAGGCTGCGCGCACCCTCCGCGACCGGGACTCCCCCGGCCCAGCGCCCGCCGCCGGGCGGGGCGCGAACGCGGAGGGGCCCGCGGCCGCCGCCAGACACTGCTCCCGCTCCTCCCCGCGCCCGCCCGCGCCCGGCACCCAACTTGTACCTGGGAGGCCCGAGCGCAGCCCGGGAGCCTCTGCGGCCCCGGCTCCGCGGGAGCGCGCCCAGCCCCGCGCCTCGCGCCCGCAGCCAGGGCGCGTCAACCTGCCTCCCGGGCGGGCGCGGGGAGGAAAAGTTTGGGAGTGACGTGCGGATGGCGCATGAAACCTCCGAGGAGAGCCCTCCCCGCCCATGTCGCTGACACACGGCCGCTGAGCCCGGAATGTGAGGTCGGGGGCGCGCCGGCGGCTGGGTCCCCGCCCCTCCCCTGCCCAGTAAACGCGGCGGCGCGTGCGATGCGGCGATTTCCCAACGCGAAGCGGCCCGAGACCCCCAGGTCCCCGCGACCCCCGCTGGAGACGCCTTTAACGCCCGGGCGGGCAGGAGCCCGCCGCCCGCGGATGTCCAAGGCCCGGCGCGCGCGCGGGCGCTGCGCCCTCTGTTGCGTTTTCCATCCCGCGAGGGCGCTCGGGGCTCCTGGGCCCGGCGTGTTGTTTCCACCCGCGGGGGGGCTCGGCGGGACCCCGAGCGCCGCGCCTGCCGCAGTGGCCGGAGGCGGCCCCGGGAAGCCACCTGGGCGGCCCGAGGTCACGGAGGCCACGCCAGTGGCCAGTGCCCCGATTCTGGAGCGAAGACGCCATGGGTTAAAGAAAAGGCACTTTGAATTCTGGAAGACTCGGCTCAAGGGGCGCTTAGAGCACCCAGCCCAGCCGCTGGGAAAACAGGTCCCGGGGACAGAAAAGAACCCTTGTCTTCGGTCACGCAGCCCTTTGCCTGCCCATGTCCGCGTGGCCGCGGTCCAGACCCTCCTCCTTAAAGCAACCAGAAGCGGAGCCTGCACGCGCTGAGGGGTGCTTCCTGACAGTGCCTGGCCCCCCTTTCCTCTTGTTCTGAAAATGCTGAGGCTTCGTCTCACCCCCCAGGAAGGCCACCCTGCCCCGAGGCCATCAGCGTGTGTTCCGTGTCCATGGCAGTTAATGCAGGGTCACAGCCAGAGGGTTGTAACTGCAAATGGGAAGATGGGGCGAGAGGGGACTTCTTCTAAATTGTATGTTGTTTTTCTGCAAATAGCGCCTCTTACATAAAATCTACACAGAAAGGTGAACGCAGCACAGCCACCAGCCTTGGACTCTCCGATTGGGTTGTTTTTTCCATACAGGCTCCACTTGGAGATTTTTCTGCATTATTATTTTTTTTTAAAACAAAACCCTTTTTCTGGAAGTACAATGAGCTGCTTTTTGCAGGGTTCATAATTCCCAATAGATGATGATGCCATTTTTCAAGGTCTCACACACATCGTGGCTTTGGGGCTTATTTATTAGCTCCCAAGAAAAGCCTGCCTTTCAGCAAGGTTTATATACTCAAGTAATTGCATCGGGGGACACAGTGCGGGGCGCTGTTAAAAGGGCTGGTTGTCCGTGCGTCTGCAAGGAAGGCCCTGGGCCAGGCGGCTGTCAGACCGGCGTGTGCAGCGGGTTTAAACAAACACGGGGAAGGTTCTATGGAAACACCGTGGAGGAAATCCCTCCTGTAAGGGTGTGTGGAACATTACTCCACAACCGCACACACCGCCCCACCCTCTTTCCTCTCCTCCCTCCAAGGAAACACAGACTCCTGATGGAGATGGCGCTGGGCCCACCTGGGTCACTTTCAGATTCAGGTGTCAGAAATCACATTTGACGTGGAGCAAATTGTTTTTAAGTAAAACCACGGAGCCACTTTGATAGGAATTCCACCAGGGACTTTCCAAAGGTATTTATGCACGTGCCTGGGATTAACGGGAGGGCGAGCTTTCCCCTCAACATTAATTTCAAAAAATACCCACGAATTGCGCTGGAGCCTGTTATTCCGGAAAGTAGAGAGAACTCCCAAATGCCAGACATGTGTGAATGAGGGGATGATGGATAGACAGACGGACGTGTCACTGTGAGAGGGTGGTGCCTACGTGACGTTAGCAAGTAAGGGGTGAAAAAAATGCAGATAATCTGAGAAAACAAATATCCCCTCCCCATATGCACACTCTTAGGGCACCGTAATTCTAGAGTTAAGTTGCCTGGGTTCAAACCTTACTTCCCATACCTTCTAGCTGAGTGACCTTGGGCAAGTCACTTCTCCTCTCTGTGCCTCAGCTGGGGCTTATAATAACACCTTCTAGTGGTAGATTAACTTATTGATCCCATGGAGGGATCACTGGTCCCCATCCTTGTCAGTCTCCTAGTGAATGGCTATACTTCCCCATTCCTTGACTTTGGACTTGGCCATGCGACTTGCTTTAGACAGTGAGAGCTAGGGGGTTGTGACTGAATCAGAGGCCTGAAGTGCGTTGCAGGCTGGGCCTGCTCTCTTTGTTTTCGCTGGTCCATCATGAGAAGACTATGTCCCAAGAAGCTGCTGCCTCTTCCAGCAAGGCTCCAGAATGAACACACGGGGGGCTGACCTGAACTCGGCGTGCAGGCTGGGCCAGGTCACCCCACCTATAGCTGGACTCAGAGCTGCCCCAGCTGACCTAGAGACATATGAGCAAGAGGGGAAATGCTTGTGGTAAGCCAGTAAATGTCGGAATTTTGTTACGCAGCATTATTGTGGCAGTAGCTGACTGATGCATTCACTCAGTGGGCTGGTGTGAAGGTTAATGACAAAATATTTGACAGATACTAAGCACAATTCTTGGGAGGTAGAAAGAGCTCAGAAATATTAGCTCTTAATACTAATCAACATTATTGACAGTAGTTTTGCACAGTGTCATAATAACTTTTTTAACTGGTTAATTGAATCAGTAACAAGTATTAATGAAATAAAGATTCGGTAAGAGACAGAGCAAGGACATCACAAACCTGAACAACTAGGGACCTGCCATGATCCCCAAATCACATTCATTCGCTCATTTGTTCATTCAGCAGATAGTCCCTGAACACCTGCTCTGTGCTACACACTGGAGTAAATGTTGGAGCCCCTAAGATGACCAAGCCTCCGTCCCCTGCCAAGGATGGGGACCTACAGAGCCCCACCATGTGACAAGGACTCTGCTAAACCCTTTCCTGTGCTCCGCCATTTGACCCTTGCTACGGCCTTGTGAGCCAATATTATTTATTCCCATTTTTCAGGCAAGAAGACTGAGGCTGAGAAACCAAGCAACCTAGGAAAAGAACCGAGGCCACTCCATAAGAGTGTGCGGGTGCCGGCGACTTCAAGTTCACGGCGGAGATGCCTGACGGGAATGTGCGGTGAGAACAGAGAAAGGGTCGACGCAGCGGGTGTCACTCTCCACGTCGCCCATGTGCTAGGTGCTCAGGGAGTCCCGAGGCTCAGAGACGGGGTTCTGCTCCTGCCCAATCCCGAGCCCCTCCCTGGCCCTCAGTTTCTCCAACCGCAGGGGAGATGACCTTGAAAGCTGCTGCTCCAGCATTTTATAGAGCTGCCAGCTCAGGAGGAATTGCTGCAGGAAGTCAGTCCATTTTAAGGGAGTTGAAGGGATAGGAATCATGGTGCTGGGAACTGTTCCAATAACGTGAAAGTGGGGACAAAGTATGACTTAAGATGAAAGGAGACAAGGCCAGGCCTTGGGCACCTTACCGGCCCCAGCTCAGCAGCCACAGCCTTGCCTTTGGTCATTCCGGCATTAGGACATGGAAGCTGGGACTCTGGGGTCTTCCAGCCGCCTCCTATCAGGACGCAGGGCCCCTGAAGGGAAGGCCATTTGAGACGCACGCCAAGGGCCTTCATTACCAGCTGACACATTAATTTTCAGTTAATGCTTTTGCAGAGACTGGGATGTGGCTTCAATTCACCTTCACCTTGTTCCCACATTTGGGGCTGTTTCCAAGGGGACAGCGTGGGGGTGGAGGCTGCGGGAGAGTCAGCGCTCCCCTTGCCGGGAAGGACTATGCCTGGGGGAGAGGGGCCTTGGGGATCAGGGCACAGGCTGTCAGAGTCTCTGGGTGGACCTGGCTCCAGGCCTCCTCCACCCACCTGCCTCCAGCCTTGACTTTGACAGATTTAGACTCTCGGCAACCGGAAGTGCATTTCCATTTCATAAATTTAGAAATACTCCGGTTAGTCAGATTCCTGCTCCAGCAACGCATCCATTAAGTGCACTTTAAGCCAATTTTGGTATGCTAATCCATCACAAATCGCCTCGAAATTTAGGCTGGGAAAATTTCCTACCCCCGGTCCAAACCTCTGCCGGATTCAGGATACTGACAAACAGGGTTCCTTAAAGCTGCAGACGAACTCCGCGTCGAAACTTCAGTGAAGAGAGCAATGGGACGGGTTTAAACAAACATCCGGCCTTGTGCACTCACGTGACAGCCGTCTGCCCTAACGGGGACCCCCCAGGGGCAGTTCCTTACTCGGAAGATGCGCCACAGCTCGAGGGCTGTAGAATTCTCTTTGGGAGCCTCCTCCTGAGAGAGCTGAGAGTCAGCGGCCCTGGGAGGGCAGGAATGGAGTCCGGAGAGTCTCTCCCCCCAGCCCTTGCCCGGAGCCGGGCGCACCTGCACGCCCAGGAAACGCCCCATGAACCGCTGGTGACTTCTCCACCGGACTTAAGATTTTCACCATTTCCTAGAATCGAATGTTCTCCCCACCAATGAGACTGGGGATCCGAAAAGTACAGGCAGAAACCTCTGGAGCAAATCAGACAAGGACCCCAAGTGGTGCTGACGGCAACATCCTGGGAGCGGCGCCCCCTTTACTCCGCAGCGTGGGGGCCAGGAGGGAACCTAGGGCCAGTAATGGACAAGGCGAAGAACCCAGGGGTGATGAAAGGGACATAATGCTGTGTTCTCATGGCCTAGAACTGGGTTGCTACCAATTGCTGAAGAGAGGGCCTGTTAACTAGATGTCTTTAGCTGCTAATAGACATTTCGCCAATGAGATCAAGTTTGCAGCCGGCAGCGTTTGCACTTGCTCCTGTCCTGAGACCTTCAGCAAAAATGGGCTGTTGGCTGGGGAAATTTCAAGCTGCATTGCCTGCCCTGGATGTGAAATACCTGAGCCTTCAAAATAAATTTCATTTCCTGGGTGAGTGTTTAATGCAGCCAAATGTTCCAGGGGCGCTTAGGAGCAAATGGGAATGATACCCCCCAACCCCCCCTACACACACCCCAACGTTGGTGATTTGTGCTCATTCCCTGCTGGGTCCAACCCAGGCCTGCTTCCCCGCTGCAGCCCCCAGGTCTGTGAATGTCCATCCAGAGCCCTTCTCCTCCGGTCCCTCCAGCCCCTCCCCAGGTCTAAGAGGAGACTGCAGGTGGCTTTGTCATCTCCTAAGCCTGAGGCATCCTGAGCATCTAGGGAGGTTGAGATGCCGGTTCTCAGCCAAGGAACAACTCTGGGGCGGGGGGGGGGGGCCTAAACCATGGGTTGAGTGGCACCCAGAGGAGGCTGGCTTCCCCGCTGGCCCATTGATCAGGAATCGAGCTGTGTGCCCTTCTGGTCAATGGTGAGCCTGGGCTTCCTGACCTCCTGGCACCTTTCAGAGACCTGGACTCCCAACCCACCCCAGTCTCCTAAGCACATGGGCAAAGCAAGGAGATGGGCTAACCACAGGCTACCTTGAGGCCGCAGGGCAGAGGAGGAAAGGAGAAGTCTCCCCCACCCCCAGGAGCCTCCCTGCTCTGCAGAGACAGGGGAAGAAGATGCTTACCCCACCCTGACCTTAGGCCGGGCACTCTCCTGGGGGCCTCACACATTCCCTCAGACCAGACACTACAGAAGGGGACAAAGGTGGCCAGTGTCGGGGTCTGAGGCACAGTGGAGCACACACCTGTCCAAGGAGGTAACTGTGTAGGCCTCAGCTCTTGCAAGGTGGGTTAGGAGAGCCAGAAACCTGAGTGTTATTGCGAAGCAGCCCATTAAAAAAAATATTTGATTGGCGACGAAGTCAGAAAAAAATTGTACAATACGGTGGCGTCAACCTGGTCAGATTGCAGGAGAGGTGTCCCCAGGCCCCCACTTCCGTACGTCTGCGTCAGTAGCTCCTAGACCCCTCAGCTAAGCTGATCCCATGGGGGCTTATGAGGGCTAAGAGGATGCTGCCCCATTGTACAGGTGAGAAAACTGAGGACCGTGTAGTTGCCAAAGGCACACAGCTGTGCAGATAGCAGAGCAGGAGACGGGGTGGCACCCCCAAACCAGAAATGGGCCAGAAGTCAGCTGAGAGTCCCACGGCAGCTGGTCATCAGCAGGAGGGCTGCAGCGCTCAGCTGGGGGTCTCCTCCAGGCATGTGAGGGGCCACTGCTCGCCTGGCTCCTGATTTGCATATCTGTGTACCCACAGCCCATGCCAACAAGGACTGCGAGCAATTTCAGGGGACACGGTTACCATCACTCAGGACCGCGTGTGGTTTCTTGTTTACTCCTTTCATTGTGTGGCCCAGGCCAGGCTGTATCGTGGGGGAAGTGACGGTCCTGACCTCTGGGTGGCCCCTTGAGGGGGGCGCGGCTCTGGGAGGGAGGAGTCAGGCCCTGAGAAGCCAGGACAGCTCCGGGACCAGGAGGCCTCTGCAGCACATGCAGGACTGGCTCCCTCTGCAGAGCAGGGAGGACCCATCGTCTGCATCGACGTGCAGGGCACCTGTTTGTCCTGGTCCTTGCCTGCCGCCCACAGGCACCCACCAGCGCTGTGTTGGAGATGAAGCCTTAAGTTGCTTTCTCCACCCCACCCCCCACCTCCCAAACTCACAGGGGTCCGGTCCTTGTTGGTTGGGCTACGGGAGCACAAATAGGCAAATCACGAGTCTCCCCTCACCCACCCAGGCTGGGCCTCTGTCCTGGGTGTCAGGCACCCAGCGTCCTTTCAGGAGCTCACCTGAAACCAGCCTGCACAGGGGCCTCCCTCCCACCTCACGGGGCTCCGGGCCCAGAGGTCGATTCCCTGGATAATTGCCTCAGAGGAGCTGAGCCTCGTGTGTCTCTCCCTTCAGGAGCCATGGCCGTCAATGCCTGCACCGCGCCAGGTGTCACCAAACGAAGTCATCACTTAGGTTGTGATCGGGGCAAACAGCCGCCTCCCCAGTAGGGTCGTTGTAAAAACAATTATTTCCTCTTTCAACTCAGCCCGAGAGCTGAGCGGTATTTGAAGAGTCAGGAAATCAAATATTCATAGAAACGACTGCATAGTTCTCATCTGGAATATTAATTATGTGAGGGGACAGCAGAGCCAGGCCTTTTCTGTTAAGCCCCCGATGAAGGCGCTGTCTCCAGTCTCAGCTAAAAGCCTAAACAATACACAGGTTCCCACCTGCAGCCCAAGGGCCTCAGCCAGGACCCGCCCAGGCAAAGAGCCACCCCGGCAACAGCACCAGGAGCAGTCACACCTTGGGGATCTCCAGGGCCGCACAATTCGCACACACCTTTGTGGATGTCCAGTCCTTCGACCTTGTACCTTCTCTCTCAAAGACCCATAATGGCACCTAGGATCCAGGAGATCAGGGTTCGATTCCCGGTCAGGGCACAGGCCTGGGTTGTGGGCTCCATCCCCAGCAGGGGGCGTGCAGGAGGCAGCCGATCAGTGACTCTCTCTCATCATTGATGTTTCTCTCTCTCTCCCTTCCTCTCTCTGAAGTCAATTAAAAAAAATTTTTAAAGACCCATAAGGGATATTAACGCACTATTTCATAGATGAAGCTGTAGGTTCAGAAAGAGCAAGGGTCTTGCCCAAGAACTCGGAGCTAAGAAATCCTAATTGTAGGGATAGGACTGAGTCTGAGGCTAATGCTCTCCCTATTCAACCCTCTTCACAGCCGATCTCAACCACCCAGGGGAGTGGGCATTATTCAACCCATTTTATGGATGAGGAAACTGCAGTTGAGAGAGCCCTGCCTGGGACACTTTCCCCAAAGCCCCGTAATGTTCACCCACCCGCCCTTTCACCCAGATGAGGTTCCCAGGCCCCTAGGATCCTGACCCACTTTCCCTGGGATCGGCGACCCATGAGGGGGGTGGCTTATGTCTGTTTTTCAGTCCTTGTTGCTTTCCAGCTGGTATTTAAAAAATATCAACACAGCAAAGCCACAGAGCACAAGGTTCCTGCACCTTGGCTAATTTCCTGCTGACTCAGCCAGGCTGGGCAGGAGCCAGTTGCAGTAACTCCTCTGGCCGCGGGTGAGAAATATTTATTGTTGAATAGTCGTTTGTTTAATAAAAGGCGATCAGGCCTCTATGGGCAGAGAGGCTTGGACAAGCCTGGCCTGTTTCCCAAACCTGCCACTTTTGGGTGGGGTTGTTCGAGGGGCCCTTCCTCCTCTGTTTTTGAAACAGGGCTCCTCTCTGCAGAGGCCCCTGCAGCGGTGATTTACGTAAGCCAGAGCCCGAGTTTCGGTTCCTATTTCCATCCCGATATGGTTCCGCTCTGAGAATCAGACACGTGGCTGAGCCCTTCCGCACCTCCGTTTGCCCATCTGCAAAATGGCTGGAATCAGAGGCTTGTGTTGATTGACTTGCAAAGAGCCTGTCTCTGATTGTCTCCACTAAACTCCCAGCTCAGGGCTCCTCCCTGGAGGTGGAAACCTGGGTCTCTGAGACCCTGAACAGAGCCTTTGAAGTGTCAGAGGGCAACGCAGAAAATGCAGAGGCCCTCAGGGCACCCGAATGGCCTCTGCCAGTCAACACTGCGCGCGGCGTCCCGTGATGCTTATGTGAGCTGCAGGACGGGCAGTGAGAGTCCGTTTCAGAGGGAGCCCTTTACAGTGTGTTGGATTCCAAATCCCAAGACCAAAGACGGGGGCTGAACCGCATTTCAATTACTCATCAGCTGCAAAGCACCAAGCGGATGTGATGGGCCCCCCTCCTCTGTTAAAAGTGTCTTCCACTTGCCGTCATTATCACCTGACTTTTGTCCCTCCCTCCCCGCCCCCCAGCCCACCCAGGATCGGACGTGGGAATGGATCACGGGCTTCAGAACTTCAGCTGCTCCGACAACACGTGGTGCTGGTTCGTCTGTCAGCATCACCTTTGTCCCCTCAGAACTAACTGGCTTCCCCGTCTCCTCTGAGCCACGCCTCGCAGGGGTTTGCAAAAAGAGGGTGCCAGGACCAGGTGGTGCTGGTCGTGGTGCCCGAGAGGCGGGCAGGATGGCTGGGTTTCGTGGGTTATGAATCTTAAGCCCACGTCTCTCTCCCAAGGCCTGGATGTTGTGTCCCACTGCCTCCTGGGCACAGCCACCACTGAGTCCCTCGCCTTTCCCCAAAGCTGCCCCAGCCTCCCTGTCCCGACCCAGGGAAGGCCAGTCACCCAAGTGAGGAGGCTGGGAATTGCCCTGGTTTCCAGCTGAGCTCTTCATCTGCTTGTTGACAGCCAAGGACCTGACCTCTCCTCTCCTGCCCCATTGCCATGGCCCCAACTCAGGCCTCCACTCCCCTTACACAGATCCTTGCAGTAGCCTCCAGTGGATTTCCTTGCCTCCAGCCATGCTCTCCAATCCACTGTAGCCAGAGCTCTGCAGTTCACAGTTTCCCAAACACCCTCCTCCTTCTGGTTCCTGAGCCTTCAAATGCAAGGCATACAGGTCATTGCTCATTGAGTATTCATGTGCTCTCCTGCATTTCCCAGCCCAGCTTGCAGTTACATGGGGCCGTGTGACGAGCTCTGGACAATAGACTGGCAGTAGTGACATGTGTCATTTCAGCCTGAAAGACAGAAGAGCAGGTGGCAGCTCTTCCTGTGCTGTCTGGTGAGATGGTGGACCCCCAGGCAAAGAAGCCTCCATCACTGAGTCACTGCAAAGAGTACATCTAGCTGCCGAGTCTCTCAACACACCTGGCCTGTGTACAAACAAGAAAGGAACCATATGTGTCCAACACTGAGATTTCAGGGTTGTAGCTACTGTAGCAGAGGCCTAGCCCATCCTGACTGATAACCTGTGAACTCCCTTTCCTCTTTCACACAACTCAAGCCACCTCCTCTAGGAGCCTGCCCAGGTCCCCAGTGAAACTCAGGTCCCCAACCTGTGTTTCTATAGTGAACTTGGATTTCCCCAAGAGGAGGAAATTTGTCATCTTCATCATCATTACCATCACCATCACCATCATCATCACCACCATCATCACCATCACCATCATCACCAACACCACCACCACCACCACCACCACCATCACCACCATCACCATCATCACCAACACCACCACCACCACCACCACCACCATCACCACCATCACCATCACCACCACCACCACCATCACCACTACCACCATCACCATCACCATCATCACCATTATCATCACCATCACCGTCATCATCACCATCACCATCACCATCACCACCATCACCATCACCATCATCATCACCACCATCACCATCACCATCACCACCATCACCATCACCATCATCATCACCATCACCACTATCACTATCACCATTATCATCACCATCACCACCATCACCATCACCATCACCATCACCACCATCACCATCACCATCATCATCACCACCATCACCATCATCACCATCACCATCACCATCACCATCATTATCATCATCACCATGAACAGCAGCAGCATCTGTCTTTTTTTACTACACCTAAATGCTTTACACACATCCTGTATCTGACTCCTTCTTGAAATCACCGTCTGAGATACGTACTATTTATTGTTCTCTTTTTGTAAACCAGGGAGCTAACGCTTCTTCAATCTGCCAGATGCCGAGGGGCAGCCTGTCTATCCAAACCCACAGTCAATGTGCCTCACCTCCGCTGGACTCTCTCTCCACTCCCAGCACTTAGCACCAGTTGGCGTACCGTGGGTGCTCCGCAAAGTTTGTTGAATGAATACATAAACAGTGCTTCCTCCCGACTTTCCCTTTATGCAATAGAGGTGCTGGGGGAGAGGCAGGGCTGCCCACTGTGCTGGGGACAAGTGGCAAGGAATCCCCAAAAGACCCCCATCCTGCCCTCTCACTCCAGGGCACCTGACTCCAGACCTTTCCTCTCATCTCAATTTGCAGATTTCTGTGATGTGCTTTAATAAGAAAACTAAAGAAGGGTGGATGAACACAGTCCTCACTACTCGCTTCCACCTCAACACTGGAATTCAAAGACTTTGATCCTTCCCGTCCGAGAATAGCGTTTGCCCCCCACCCCCAAATTTGCATGGCCCTTCCCAGTATACAGGCCACTTTTCGCATGTCTCGTCTCACTTGGTTCTGAGATGTGGGAATATTATCCCCATTTCCTAGATGGGAACACTGAGGCCTAGAGATGCTAGGCAATCACCCTGCTCAGGCAGCGCATAAGAGGGAGCCCAGGTCCCCCCCAGAGGAGCCCGTGTGCTGTCCCCAGCCCCACACTGCCTCTGTGTTGGGGGACAGAGGAGGCATGCTGGGCGGGGATCCGAGGCTGCTAGCCATGGGCCCTGGGAGCCAGGGTGGAGCAGGGAGCCTGTAGGCAGCTCTGGGAGCCCCGTCTCCGGTATCACATTCAGCACAAGGGAGCCATTATGCCGATTGTCCTCTTTCCTGGGCAAAAAGAAAGGCAAACCCAAGGTAACAAGTGAGAAGATTGTTTGAAAGACCCAGGGAGGCCGGTTCTGGGCCGCGGCGTGCATGCCGGGGAGGGCTGCCAGGGAGCAGACAGTCTGGGTTTTGGTCCTTTAGCGGCTGCCCACGTGGTGCCAGGCTCTGGGGAGGGCCAGCGCAGTCCTCCGGGCCCAGCTGACGGGCTCGGTGTCCAGGAATCGGCTGACAGTGGCTGCTTCTCCCCCACACCCTGGCCTGATCTGCGACCCCGCGAGACAGCCAGTAGGTGCGAATTCACGCTTCATGACTGACTCCGGGCTTCCCCTGGGATGAGAGACTCCACAACCGAAGGCCACTGAACGAGGCAGGGACAGTGTCATGTCCGTGTCTGGCCCTGATACCCGGAGAGGCTGCTCCATCTCGCCTCCAGCCGCAGGACCAAGCACACACGCGGGAGGGGCAGAGCCCACGGGACCAGGAGAGAGGAGGCCAGAGCCTCGTGTTCCCATGGAGCGCAGGCCGCACTCTGGACTGCCGGCTGAGGTGACAGACATCCTTAGGGCTTAAGCCGGTGCGAGCTGAGTCCTATTACTCAGAGCAACATCCTAGATCCATGCACCCGGACGGAGTCCGGCCTTATCCCGGGGCAATGGAGGCAGATGGAAAATGTGTTGGTGGATGGGTGGATGGACAGAGAGATGGGCAGCCACTGCCTGGTCAAAAAGCATGAGGTCACCATAAAGGAGAACAGAGTCTTTAAAGGGGGCTTCCATGCCAGGCCCCCAACCCCCTCAGAGACACTGCACCAGGCCTGGCAAGAGCTGGACAGGGTGCCGGGGACCTTGCCAAGCAGGCAGGACACCCATCTCTGTGACATCAGGGAAACAGAGGCAGAGGCCAGCCCCGGGACTGGGCCTGCATGGCACAGGGGAGAAAAGATGCCACCAACTGCACCAGAGGTGCCCCGGGGAGGATGCCAGGTCCAGGGGCTCTGGGGGACTTCCAGGACCTACCACCTGGTGAACCAGTGAAGGGTCTCATGTTCTCGTCGTAGGCCCCAGAAAATCTGGATGGAGGCTCAGGCGAGGCAGTGACCTGTGTTCCTAGTATCACACACATGACCCAGGGGAAGGTGTTCTGGGACCACCCCGGCACCCTGGCACGTCACATGGAGATGGAGGGTCAGAAAAGCCACGTGGATTTCCGTGTCATTTTGAAGACTGTGTGGGAGGAATGCAGGCAGGGGCTTCGGTGGGGATGGAAACAGAACATCCCCTCTGGTTCTGGAAGCACCAGGAATGCACAGCCTCCTGAAGCTGCCAGAAGCTCTGAAGGGTGATATTGATTATCTCCGGGGCCAGAGATTGTTCCGCAGCTGTTCCTGATTGAAAGGTTTTCTATTAATTCCGACTGGCAGGTGGAGTAAGAAATATCGGATACCTAATTGCCTTTGAAATAATTACACCCCCAAATGCAATATCTTAACCAACACACCATGCAATCGATGTTCTGCTGAACCGGGAAGGTCAGGGGAGGCCAGGGAAGGTCAGCCCCGGGTGGGCGAGGGGTTAACGCAGGTCCCCCGCTGCTGGAGTCCTGGGCCCATCTGCAAACCTGGTGGACAGGAAGCCCCTCCCATCGGTGACCTAGGGACACTAGTGGGGTCCTTCCTGGAGGCAATGGTGGGGGGAAGGACAGAGCACTGAGCTGGGAGTCAGAGCCGTGAGCGGGACCGAGCACCGTCCTGGCCCAGCGACCGTGGGGAAGTGCATCAGCCGCCTGCGCTTCTCTCTCCTCTCCTGAAAAACGAGACTAGCAGGCCAGCCTGGGGGGGCAGGGTGCCGTGAAATAACTCACCGATGCACTTGATAGTTCCGTCATCTGTAAATTCACCCACTCATTCATTTTTAAAACATTTATTTAGCCCCTGCTCTATACGGGGCACGGCCCTAGGAGCTAAGGTGACAGCTGTGAATAAAGTCGACCAAGTCCCTGCCCCCGGGGGGTTAATTCGTGGGGGGGGGGGGTGACAAACAGAAACACATAACAAGTGTAGCACACTAGTGACAGATGTTAAAGAAAAAGGGAACCAGGAGGAAGAAGTGGGGGGGGGTGCAGAGAGACTGAGGCGTCGCGTACGGAGAATGGTCCCCAGCAGTTTGGCTGTGAAGGGAAGTCAGACAGAGGGGAAGTGGGGTCACGGCATTTTGGTTCCCAGGGAGAAAGCACCGCACATTTGGATGCTGACGGGTGTGAGCCCACAGAGAAAGTGACCCGGGTGGGGGAAGAGAGGGGGAAATTGCCAGAGCACAATCTCCAGAGCAGGAGAGAGGACGGGTCTGGGCCCAGGGGTTGCTCTGAGCTAGACAAAGACCTAGTCTGTCCACGGAAGAGGAGAGAAGACTGTGAAGGCAGGTAGCTGGGGGGGCTGCGGGCGGTCTCTCAGTTGCTTTAATTTTCTCACTGGAGCAGGTGCAAGGCCACCCACAGAGAGAGGAGACAGGGCGGCATCGGACCCTCAGTCCTTGCGCCCGGCACTTGGGTGGTTTCCCTAAGGACACAGAGGGCTTGCTTCTCAGAAAGCAACTATGCCTCCCTCCCACCCACCCGAGGGCATGAAGGGTGTCAGCGAGTTCTGCGGAACCTCCACCTACCCGCCAGCGTTACTTCTCACTTCCCCACTCGCAGGCAGGCGAGCAGAGGTCAGCAAGCTTCCTCCCTCCACCTCCCGGGGGGACCCTGCTCACGCCGAAGGCTCCTCGCTCAGCACAGGGCTTCCGGCGCGCTGGGGTGGGGCGAGCGACTGTCCCAACTGCCCCTAGTCAGCCCCTGAGCACTAAAAAAACCCCATACACACTCTACTAGTCATATGTTCCACTAAGAATTCGAAAAAAGAAAGAAAATGAAATAATACTTTTAAAAAGCATTCAGGGCTATCCTAAAAACACCTTCCATTTGAAATTTCCCTGCAGTCAGAGTCTCCAGGCCTGGAGCTGGGCATCTGTCATGTTTTACGGGTCCCAGAGACTCAAACGTACAGCTACTGCCTTCCCCACCCGCCTCGCAGGACTAACGGGAAACTGGGGTCAGGAGGAGAGAGGGGGTCCCCAGCTCACGCAGCGAGTTCATCCCGGAGCCTGAGCTGGACCCCAGCTCCTGGGCCAGGCAGGGTTGGCTGCAGGGCCGGCGGGACCAGAGGGCAGTGCCCACGGGAGAACCCAGCTCCCCACTCCTCTTGGTAACCGAGCTGTGGCCGGAGCTGGGGTTCTGTCCCTCTGTGAGCCTTTAATTTCCCACCAGCGGGGGGTCCACCAGCACATGCTGACAGCCTGAAGGACAGCAGAGAGCCATCTCCCTCTCCCATTGGAGCATAGCATGAAGGCTGAGCCCACAAATTAGAGAAAGATAACTCCCTGTCACTTTGCAAAATAAGCAATTTTCTGCTCCCAGGGAAACAGATCCTCGTATAAGCTCATTCCAAACACAGAGAGGCTCAGCCTCGCATGGCACCCCAGTAGCTATGCCTGAGGGGAGGGGAGGGGAGGGGAGGGAGAGGCCAGGGTGGGGATGTGGGGAGCCAGAAAAGGAGGGGAGCGGTGCGTGCTGGTCAGGCCTCCTCGGGCCAGTGAGGATAGTCTCCAATTAGGCCTGGTTCTGGGAAGGTCCCTCTCCTGGGCGCCTCTTCGTCAGAATGGACATTCTCCGCCAGCTGGGACCCCAGGTTCCTTCTGGACGCAGAACTGGCCCCTCCCCGTCTCCTGCAGGGCTACCTGGGCCCAGAAGCCCAGCTTCGCTTTCAGAATCCCCTGTGCCCCGGCAGGCCAAGCAGGGGGCTCACAGCCGGGTCATGTCCAGTGGGCGGCGAATGTTTCTAGTTTTGTTTATCGGCCTGGGGACCAGGCGGGGCAGACCTGGGCTCAAATCTTGGCTTCCCTGCTGAAGAGCCGTGTCAGCCGTCTGAGCCTCAGCTTCTCCGTCTGTAAAATGGAACCCCTCCCAGGCGGCAGGGAGGAAGGGTGCGGTCAGCACAGGGCCAGGCCCACAGCAAGAGCTGGGCGAACGCAGCGTCTTCCCGCCCCGCCCCTCCCGTCTCCACCTGCCCACTGTCAGCCTCCCAGACTTGGGCCTGGGCCCCCTTTTCCTCTGTTGTCCCCCGAGCGTTTCTGGGTGCTGGCAAAGGGCTGGGTGCAGCGGGCAAAGATGCCCTCGATGCATTAAAAACCCACAGAAGGAGAAGACGAGGACCGGTGGTCGCCTCCCTCCTGTGTCTTTCCCAGGAAACTGGAACTGAGAGCCGCCTTTCCCTCACTGATAACCCGAGAAACAAACCATCTGCAGCAATTTCCTCGGCTACAACACGCGGCCCCAAACACAGCCCCTCAGACAATGGGAGGAAATGAGGGGCCCGGGAACGCCGCCTGCATGTGGCGGAATCGTCCCGAAGCCTTGCGTTTAAGATGCTGGCGGCGGGAAGAGGAGCCCGGAGCGGGCGGGCTTGACGGTGAAGGGAAGCAGGAAACGGGGGTGTGCGTGTGTGTGCGTGTGTATGTGTGTGCGCGTGTGTGTGCGTGTGCACTGCCTGTGGAATGAGCTCCATTCATGGATGCGGACGGACCCGAGGCCACTGCACCCCGGGTGGTGCTTCCTGACCCCAGGGTTCTCCAGGCAGCAGGGCGACCCCCCAGCATGGGAGCCCGGCTGGGGCGAAAGGCTGTGGGAGTTCTGTGAATCCACGAATGCCCAGGACCTGACGCCCTGGGGGGAAGCCGGTTTCTAGCTCTGCCATGGAGGAGCCCAGGTTTCTGACATGGCCTCTGATGGAAAAAAAGGGTGACAGGTGAGAACTGTTGATTGATTAGTAGAGAAAGTCCTGGGGCCGAGCTCACGAGGCCTGAATCCTAATCCTCGCCACACCATTGCCTGGGCTAAGCACAGAGACCCACGCAGAGAGCTCAGGAACAGGCCGGGGAACCCAGGGGCTGCGAGTCATTAGGGCTCAGCCTCTCTCAGCCTCTCTCTCTCTCAGCCCCTGGACCAAGTCTCTCTTCTCTCCAGTTCTCTCTTTTTTGTCTGCTGCAAATATATGTGATCTGAGGTCTTAATGCCCACCACACACTGACCTCTAGGTTGCTTGGCCTGGCCCGTCATCTCATAGCTATCTATAAGGTGTCCACCATTCACCTGGCACTGCCAAGCGCCGGGGACACAGAGTGAACAAGGCAGGATGACCCTCATGGGCTCACACTGTCATTCCAATTCTCCAGGAAATAGTTTGACCCAAGGACTGACTGCGTTACTGTCACCCCTGGTTCAATCAGCCACAGCAAGAAAGGTCACTTAATACAACGTGACTAAGCCTGAACCTTCAGTGCAGCTAGGAGCAGGCCAAGGCCACCTCGTGGTCTGAGTCAAGCGGCCTGGGGTGACCTGGGCGTGCACATGGGGAAACCGCATCCACTGTGACTCTGGTACAAACCTGTTTAAGATCCACCGGTGCCTAGCTGAACCCCCTCCTTTTACACTGCACACAGGAAGGAGACCCAGACAGGCCACCTACCAGGTCACACGACTAGTCCAGCGGCAGAGCTGGGACCAAAATTTTTATTTCGTAGACTAACTAGACCTTTTGTACACTGACTTCCCAGTTACACTGTAAGCTCCCTGCTCGTATACCAGCTTGGCCTGACTGTATAGTAACCTCCCCAGTTGGGGCCTAACTAGTCCTGGCTGAACCCTCGCCTGCCCCGTTGACACGCGCCTTTGTCGAGACCGCGCCTGTGTTTCTCTCCTGTCCGTCTCCCACACCAGCTGGGAGCTGTGGGAGCTGAGCACTGACTCTCCTTCCCGCCCTGGCTCAGCAGCCAGCGGGGCCCGGCACATAGTAGGTGTTTCCTAACCCTCAGGCGCACAGCCGTCAGCTCCAGCCCAGGGCAAACGCTGTCAGGTTTGTGTTCGGGCTCCTGAACAGGACCAGAGCTGCACGTCAGTCCCCGGTGAAGGAGCAGCCGTGGCCTCGGGAACGTCATCTTCAATGACGGGCTAGGTTCATTAGATTTCAGCATTTACCAAGGAAACAAACGCACCTGGGGGCTCAGAAGGAAATTCCGTTTCATATTTTAAAGTCACAGCCTGGTTTTTTAATTTCCTAATGGATTTGTAACAGGAGAAAAATTACCTCTTAACACGGTGTCCTTGCCAGATGCCAAATCGGTTCCACTGTGAGCGTGGCTTGGTGGCCTCCTGGCCGCACAGCCCCGGTCTCCCTTCCGTCTCCGTGCTGGGCACATTCATGGGAGCTTCCTGCCCAAGGGAGCTGGTCAGGCAGTGCCCGCGCCCCAGCCCTCCTGCCACCGTCCCTGACGGTGTCTCCCCCATCACCCACACGCACATCCAGCCGAGCACCCTGGGGTGGCCGTCGGTGCCAGCCATCCGGGGCGAGGGTCTCCAGAAGGAGACTGAGACACCTTCACCCACCCTCTGGTGAGGGATAAGGAACTGGGGGCCCAGAGCCCGCCTCGGAGCGTGAATTAGCTGCAAAGCCCTCTGGGATTTCAAAGCTCCTCCCCTCCACCCCCACCCACCCCCAGCCCCCAGCCCCAGCCCCGTTCACCCATCCAGCGCTCGCTGAGTACCCTGGCCCCTGGTCTCACAGAGCACAGGTCCGGCTGTGCCACCCCTTGTGGACAGGGAGGGGGGCATGGAAAGAAAACGACAGCATTTGCTGTGCTCACCAAGTGCCTTCTCTGTGGCCAGCATGGTGCCGAGTGTCCTCAGGTGCCTTCACTTCTCCTGAGGACGGAATTCTGTTCAGCTGCACCCTGGAGCCAGGGAACCAGAGAGAAGACTCCCCGAAGGAAAGGAGCTGTGATGTCCTGTTCGGAGCAGACCCAGACACAAATGCACGTGTATTTTCCTCGCTAACACACATCGCTAAGATTCAGAGGGGCTCTGGCAGGGCCTGTGTCCCCTGTTTGTCAGGTGTAGGGAAGGGCTGTGACGTCAGGACCTGGCTGGAGCCCCTGCCCCGACCCACCCATCTCTGTCTCCCTCTCCCTCTCTCATCGCTTCCTGCCCAAACCCTCCAGACAGGGTCTGTGGGAGCGGGAGGCAAGGCCTGGGGTCTTGGCTGCCCTTAAGGTCTGGCTGGGAGGGAACCGCAGGCATGGACTCCCCAGGCTTGTGATGCCACAAACCCAGAAGGAGAGGCCCTTCTCCTCCCCATCCAACCTCCTGGGTCTCCCCAAGCAGCCCCTCTGTGCTCCGCTCTGCTCCCCAGCATCTTAACAACCCCACCACTGTGTGGCCTCGGGGGGTCACGCTGGCCTTCTGTGCATCCCCCTCTGTAGATTGAGAGCATGGATGAGACAGTTCCCAAGGGTTTTCCAGCACAAAACTGCTAAACACCCAAACTCTGGGTCCACACGTGCAAGCCAGGAGCCAGGGGAGCCCCGAGAAACAGCTCTTCCTGCCCCACCTCCCCACGTGGCCCGCCCCCCTCTGCACAGACCTCCCCGCAATCCTTTCCCCGTTATCTCCACAACTCAAGTGGCTCTTCTTCACTCCTAAATACCTCCTGAGGGCACGGAATGCACAGCCCGGGTGGGGCGAAGCCGAGGGGCAGCCTGGAGAGGAGCCACATCCCACTTCCTCTCCCAGGGGACGCTGGTCGAGGCTGAGCCTCCATCCCCAGGCTCGCGTGGGGCTGCCTCCAGCCCAGGGCCCGGATGGCCGTTATAATTGACGCGGCCCACTCTCTCCGTGTTCTCTGCTCAGCCGGGACAGCCCAGGCTATAGGCCGCGTGTAGAAGCTTCCGGGGAGGCCGCAGCTCCCCCTCTAAGCGGGGTAATTAATGTGATAAAGGGCTTCCAGTTATGACTCTTGCTGCAAGTTTGATTGCCTGCGAATCTCGAGGTGTTTCCAGAAGCACCCGGGCCTCCAGTACCTGTTTCCTCGCAGGAGCCCCATCTACTTGTACCTGCTCCCTTCGTCGTTAAAGAAAGAGCGAGCGCCCCTCGCTGGGTCAGGGCTTCGTGCCGGGACATGGGAGGAAGGGGACAACCACCCCCCAGCGACAGAGCCCACACGAAGCCCGGCCTCCGTGCTCTCAGAGGCCCAGCCGCCGTTTCTCAGCCTCTCTGTTTATAAACAGCCACTCCCTGATTCCCAGGGCTGGAGGGGGCAGCGGGAGCAGGGCCTGGATGCTGAGCTTGACCCAGCGCCCTCAGCCTCCGGGACCGCTGGTCTCCCAGCTGCCTCGAGAAGCCGGCTGTCAGCAGCGCGGAGGTTTGCAGGTGTGTCATCTGAGCCCAGAGAGATTGGGGAGCTTGTGCAACATCACACACACAGGCACACACACACACACACACGCACACACGCACACACGCACACATGCACGCGCGCACACACATGCGCACATGCACACATGCATGCACACACACGTACACACATACTGCACCCGCATGCGCACGTACGCACACGTATGCACGCACATGTGTACACACATGTGCACACGCACACATGTGCACACGCACACACATGCACACACGCAGGAATAGCAGGACTGGGACTCAAGTCCTCCAGCTGCCTGTCTCGTCCCCCTGCCCAACGGCCTCCCGAGCGCTCGCTGTAAGCAAACCCTGCGGCCGAGCGCCCCTTCCCTCCAGGACAGAGAGGCGACAGCTCTCCCTTCACATGCTGGGGCAGGTGTGGGCCCCCCCAGGAGTGGAAAGTGGAGAGAAGGAGGACTGGACAGCCTCACACGTGCACACGCAGACGCACACTCGTACGCACGCATGCACACGCAACACGGGCCTGGGTTTGAGATGCACAGGGACCTCAGAACCCTGGCCTGGCCTGCGGGGGTCTCGGGGACACTGAGAGGGAACCTCTGTGAGGCAGGCTGCTCTGTCTCTGCTGGCGGAGTCGGGCCGGGCTGGCCGGGGGTGAGGTGGGGGCGGGGAAGAGCCTCAGGGATGCCAAGTCCCCCGCTGGTCAGGCTTCCGGCCAAGGAGGCAGCAGCTGGAGACAGGTTTCAGGATCTTGCCAAGACCTGGGGGACTCAGCAGGGAAACTGAGGCAGCCACCCAGGAATGCAGAGCGTACCAGTGCCTCGGGGGCCGGGGGGGGCTCTGTGCAGTGACCCAGGGCTGGCGGCCCCAGCACCTCCGATGCCAGGCTGGTTACATTCTCCCAGCTGCTGCCCCACCTCTGTGTCAGGGAGGCAGGCGAGCGGGTGGAAAGGGCCTCTCCCCAGCCTCCTACCCTCCTCAGCAGCCATCCAGCTTCTCTTTCAGGCCTCGCCCAGCCCCCCAGGGCTCACAGCCGGAAAGGCACGGTGCCACTTAGTCCCTGGAAGACCGAAATGAACCCAGAAAATAGGAAGAATGAAGGTGCTGGGGCCAGGGAGCCATAAGCAGTGGACTGAGAAGATAAAGGAGGAAACACAATAGCACAAAAAATTCAATCAGGAGAAGGGTCTTTTGACAGCACGCGGCTGACGGCCTTGCATCCGGCGTCTGGGGGGTTCCCCGCAGACCCCCGGGCGGGAGCCACTCCCGCCCTTCTCTGCAGTCACTTCTCCAAACCTCTCCAGAGCCTCTGATATTTCTACTTAGCCTCGGGCTGGAGCTGGGAAGTTCCTCGACATTAAACATTAACATCAACATGTGCACTTTTCTTAAAGCAAAAACAAGCCGAGAGAGACTTAAAATTCAGCTGGTGTGGGATCATTTTTCCTGCCCCGTGGTTCAAGGGCTGGACGTTTTTATTGGTTCATCCCACAAATGTTTATGAAGCGCCCAGTCCATTCCTGGCTTCGTTTCAAAGGTAATGGCACCTTTTAAACCTGCTGGAGTATGTTTTTACATATTTCTAACATTTGTCCCCTGCCCAAACCACCAGTCCGTTTATTCCCACAATTTGTCACCTCAGCAGAAGAAAACGAAAGCATTGTTCGGGGGTAAATTACCCGGATGGAGCCAACCGGGGAACCAAAAAAAAAAAGGTGGAGCTGTAACTACCTGTGGTCACCCGTGGTTACCAAGGTTGGGTCCCGGGGCCACGGGGTAGAGGCTGGCACGGTGGGAGGGCCACCCAGCGACTCCACGGCCAGGACACTGGGTGCCTGCTGAGACTGCGGAGCCGCGGGCACGGGGACAGGGAGCCAGCACGGAGGCCTACGGTGACCCCCAAGCTGGCGGCAAGGGGATCGGAAGGGTGGATGCTGCTGGCGAGGCCGCTATCCCAGCACCCGGGGCATTCCGAGGCCCCGCACGGGTCCCGTCTGCGCGGGAAGATGGGCTCGGGCGGAGCGGCGACAGCGGGAACCTGGAGGGTCCGAGGAAGTCCCCGCTTGATCCTGTCCGTTTGTAATTCTTTAGATTCTGCCCTAAATCGCCCATTATTACTTTCCTTGTTTATAGTCTCTGGAGGGTCCTTTTTTAATGTTTGCTAAGCAGAGAGAGCTCTGTTTTTGTCAATACACGAAATACCTCCTGAACCGTATCTGGAAGAAATTAGCAGGTTCTAAGGGCTCAGAAACCATGCGTACAAAGCGTGGGTAAATATTGAAACAAGATGTTGTCGGATTCATGCATTTTAAAGGCTTGTTTTCCTGACTGCTCCGCACGCCGGCTTCCCTGACGAGGCCGACGCCCAGCGGGACGCACCCCCGCCGGTCCCGGGAGGCCGGGGAGGCGACGGGCAGGAACTGGGAACAGGGGCCTGCCGCTGTCTGGGTGACACGTGTCGGAGGCGTGCACACCAGCCCGCAGGCCCCACGCGCGCCCCGAGACAGGGAAGCAAGCGTCTGTGCGACGTGAACGCTGGGCGCCCTGGCGCGTCCCTGGTGGCGCCGAGCGTGTCGGAAGCCGGGTTTGATGCTCACGCAGCGTGGGATCAGCGCTACGTGGGATTCCGCCCCACAGCTGGTGATTGGCACAGACCTCAAACGCGTCTTTACGAGCCCCGGCCCGCGGGCTCAGTGGTTAGAGCGCCGGCCCACGCACCCAAGCGTCCCGGGTTCGATTCCGGTCAAGGGCCTGCACCTGGGTTGTGGGTTCCCTCTCCACCCCTGGTCGGTGCGCGTGCGGGAGGCAACCAGCCGACTGTCTCCCTCACATCGACGCTGCTCTCCCCCCTCCCTCCCTCCCTTCCACTCTCTCGGAAAAGCACCGGGGAAAATACCCGCCAGGGAGGACTGACGGCAGAAAGGGAGTCGTGAGGACGCTCTGGCGGCCACGCCGGGTGAAGGGGCTTTTCTTCACACAGCCCCGGCGCGTCTCCGCTGCTCCCGCCAGCGGGGTCCAGGCGATACCTAGTGCAGCTGGAAGAGTGCCCTCCCCAGGGCGTTGGCACCCGCGTCCGCGTGGCGCCCCAGGAGCCCGCGCACACAGGGAGAGGCGTGAGAGTGTGCCCAGCAGTGAGGGGGGTAATAGAGAAAAACAAACAACCTAAATGTCCCCCAGCAGGAGG
This sequence comes from Miniopterus natalensis, assembly GCF_054644295.1. NCBI lineage: Eukaryota > Metazoa > Chordata > Mammalia > Chiroptera > Miniopteridae > Miniopterus > Miniopterus natalensis. The sequence goes on along the minus strand of NC_142094.1, from coordinate 57,934,183 downwards.
ACAGATGCACGCATGTGCGTATGTGCACCGTGTCTGCTCGCGCACACGCACACACGGAAATGCCACGCGGTGCGCGGCCGCCTTGAAGCTCAGAGCACAGAGGCTGTGGCCTCCCGCGTGCTGCTGGACGGGGCTTGGAGTGGCAGGTTCCAACGACCTTGGCCGGGCGGCCGGCCCCGGCGCCCTGATTGCCGGCGCGTTGGTGCTGGGAGCGGAGCTGCCCGCGTTGGCAGGTCATCGCCGAGCCTGAGTGACGGCCCCTCTGCTCCATTTCCTCCTAATGAGCCCACGCGCTTGAGCGCCCGACAGAGAGGGGGCCTTCCCGGCGAATGGCCTTCCCGCGGAACAGGGAGCTCCCAGGAGTGAGTGATTTCCGACTTTTATTAACCGGGCTGACGACGCTGGACAAGGAAATTAGAAATTTTGAGCTATTTCCAAATTGGCTGAATTATAACAGTAATTGCAAAGCTGTGTCACAGAAGCCCAGACGTTTAACCCTCGACATTGAACACCGAGCCCGTGGACAAAGCAGGTCCCACGGCAGGCAGTTCACAGGATTCTAATATAGAGAACTGGTCACACAGGGGCTGGAAGGGCAGGAAGGACGAGCCCACGGCGAGGCTGCCCACGGGGCAGCGGGAATGGGCAGCTGCTACCAGGCGGAGCAGAGAGGCAGAGGGGAGGAGTGTGTCCCAGGGCCCGGGGCAGGGCACCCCGAGGGGAGGGCCGTCCAGTGGGATCTGGAAGACAGGAAGGTGGAGCGGCTGCTGGACATGGTCCCGAAGCAGAGGTGGGGAGGGTGCTAGAAACCCTGGCTTCTCCCTTCCTCCTGCCCTCCGCCTGCCGCCAGCACCTCCCGATGGCTGGGCATAACCAGGAACCAACGGGCAAGCCCACCCCCCGTCCCAGGCCCCGTGACCTACAGCAGGGCCAGGAAAGGAGGGGGTGGGATCTTAGGGCAAACAGAGAAATGGCCAGGACAGGAAGCAACACTGAGTCAAGACCCATGTGTTGAGAGGAGGGGGCCATGCAAAGATCTGGGGTAAGGGAACCCCAGCAGGCAGGGTGGGGATGGCTGCATGGCCGCCTTGTCACCGTCCAGGCCTGTCACTGGCACCAGTCATCTGGTTGACTCTCCTCATGATTCCCTTTGGCCAGATTTCCCCTTTCCACTCAGGCGTCTTGCTCTGGTGCCTTCTGGCAGAGCGGGGTGCTGCCCTGGGGGGCTGGGGGCCGTGATGGAGGCGGGCGCCGCTGGGCAGGCAGGAGACACGGCAACGTCTGAGCCACGTCCATCACTAATAACTACACCCCCTCCGTTCACTGACCATTCACCCTGGGCCAGGGACCTCGCGAGACCTCTAAGTACATTGCATGACTTGTTCCTTGCAACACCCTCTGAGGGGGCCCGTTCTCCCCATTGGACGGAGGAGGGAGGAAAGGCTCAGGTTAGTTAAGCAACTTGCTCGAAGGTGCACCATCAGTATCTGAGCTGGGGCTCCTGCCACTCAGCCGGGTTGCAAATATTTAATAAACGTCTCTCGAGGGCCGGACTGTGGCGCTAGAATGGTGAGCAAAAGAAGCCTGGAAGGTGCAGTCTCGTAGGAAAGGCAGACAGTAAACAAATAACCACACAGACGCTGAGCAGTTGTGTCTATGACGCATCCAACATCAAAATTATTTATGCCAATAAAAGAATCATATTAAAGCCCAGAACCCTGTTTGTATATTTCTCAAGTTATCAGTTGCTTATTTTGTTTTCTATTTGACTCATCGCTGCTCTTATATTTATCATTGTCTTATATATGTATATACACACTTTATTTTTATTATAGACACTACTACAGATGTCCCTATTCCACCCCTCCTTTGCCCCCCCCGCCCATTCTTTCTTTATATTTTTAGATTGACTTTGACGTCTTTTTCTAGACACTTGAGTAACTAACCACTTAGCTAGGTATAGAAGTCTAAGTTGGCAACTATTTTCTCTCAGCGCTTGTAAGACATTACTCCATTGTCTTCTGACAACTGCTGTTACCGAGGAGAATTGTCAGTCTAATGAGGTTCCTTTGAGTCAACTTGTCCTTTCCTTGGGGAGATCTTTCAGTTTTCTGTTTAACATTAGTGTTCTGCTATTTTCTATAATCTACCCAGTTCTCGTGGTTCATTCTGGTCTGGGGACTTAAAGTTTTGTTCATTTGGGGGAAATTATCTCTGCTATTATCTGTTAGTGTGTTTCTTCTCTGTTCTCCTCTGAAGCTGCTAATTTAGGGTGTAGCTTCTTCTAACTCCCATTTTCCCTACGTTTTTACTTTGGCCCCTAAATGCCGTGTCCCAGGACATTCGTCAGTAATAGTTTCCAAACCCATTCCCACCCTAGAGCTTTTCCTTCCAATTATCTTTTTATTTTTATTTTGAGAAGCCTATTTTTTATTTCTACGATTTCCAAGAGGTGTTCTTAAAAATTACTTTTGCCTATTTTTAAGAGGCTCTTAGGCCTAATAACTTCAAAGTTTTTGGCAGACTCTTCTGTAAAATTTATTTCATTTGTAATGATTTAACATCATGATCACTGCAACTGCTGCTGCCATTTCATTAGATTTCTTCATGATTTTTAAATTTCATTTATTTATTAAATGTTGTAGGTTTTTTTACACTTATTTTGCCCATTTTTCTTTTCTCTGTCTGTTGTTTTCTCTCTGCCTCTCCTCTGTCTAGGGTCCGAGTTGCTCCCAGCCAGGCTTTCACGTTCCCCGTGTAGATTCACATCTTCTGGTGGCAGTAACAGTCCCCGCCCCACAGTGACCCGAGGCCATCACAGACCCAGCCACAGAGTCGTGGGGGCCTTGGCTCAGGTCCGGGTCATAGACTGGCCCTGAGCACCGTCTCCCACCTTGTCCCCAGCGTACCACACACCACCGTCCCAGGCAGAAGTCACTATGTGTTTAAAGCATCAGCTTTCTCCCCAGGTGCTGGGAGGCCCATCCCCACCTGGCCGTGGTCTGTCTTCTCACATGGACCATTGTCCATCCAAACTGCAAGCTTCCAGACCCAGAGCCCAGTGAGCCTGCACAGTCACGGGCCTGCAGTTCTGTTCTGTTCTGTTTCCAGTCCTGGGAAAGATCTACCTTAGTTCCGAGTCTAGATTTGCTTTCTGGTTTCTCCCCTCAGAGCAATCTGCTACTGCCAGGCAAGTGAAGTCATCAGGGCACAAGAAGGAGACTCTTACTGTGCCACATTGACCCAAAGTCCCTCTCTTTTGTTTATCACATAAAATATAATGGCAATAATAATAATTCTTATAAACGGCGGAGGGTGCCTTCACAGTATGAAAAAGTTTACTAGAAAGTGAGGCTTCCCCCTCACCCAGGTCCCCAGACTCCCTCTGCAGAGACAATGCCCATCAAGAGCATCTTATGTCCCTTTAGAGATGTTCCTCTCCCATGGTTGCACCACAGGCCTCTTTTATGAACGGTCCCTTTCGCAGACTCCAACCTGGATTTCCTCTGAGTTGCAGAGACACTGGGAGCCACTCAAAATCACTACAAGACCCGACTCTTGCAAAGGAGCTTATAGAAATGCGTTTTGAGGTTACTTCTGGTTTGAAGTTTAGAAACAGAACCACAGAGGTTTGGGGAATCTGGCTCCTATAACCTCGAAATGCAACAAAAGGTGAGGCCCGAGCTCTGGCCTGGGCAGGGGCTGGTTTTCCTGTTTTGCTAGACTCCGAGTTCTAACAGTTCTTGGATCTTAGGAAGGACATGCTTGGCCAGCCCCAGTGGGCCTCAATGTGCCAGGCCCTGCCCTGGGCATTTCCAGATGCCATCTCAATTAATCTCCAGGACATACGTCATCTTAGAGAAGAGTCAAAACAGCTCAGAGTGGGTGAACTCTGGGGCTCGAGGCCACACGGCAGGAATTTAAGCTTAGGGCTGCTGGCAACAACACCCATGCCCTTCTGTTCCATTGCATCCCTCCCTGTGCAGGGCCAAGTTCACCAGGGAGCCTGGCGAGGGCATGCTGGGACTCTACCATCCACCCAGACACAGTGACGGACACTCTGGCCACTTAGCGGGAGGGTGCCCTGTGCTCATCCACGTGTGGCGAGCTGGAGAGCCCCTGTCCACAGGCCCAGGCTCAGGACGACCTGTGGTCAGCTCAGGTGAAGCAATATCACCTCTTTAGCTGAGAAACAGGCTGAGAAATGCCAAGGAGAAGAAACAAAGTAGCAGAAGTCGTCCGTGCTCCATAGATGCTCCTTCTGGGTTTTTCCGCCCCCGTTATAAACAACACCGTGATGAACATCCTCACACTCGCTTCTTTGGCGTGTCTTTGGAGGTTTCTTGAGGATTTATGCCTCCAGGAAAAGATTGCTGGGCCCACGAGATAGGAACAGAGTTAGCTTTTCTAGATGCTGCCAGGTGGCTCCAAGGCAGGGGTACAGCTTTATTTCTCCACCGGTAGTATGTGCACTAATCCCCTGCATCCTTGCTCACGTGAGATGGTCAGACTTGAATATTTTTTGCCCATCGGATGGGTGAAAAACAGCATCCTGTCTTAATTTGCGTATCCTCAATTATTAAATGAGGGTTAGTATCTTTTAGTATGTTTCTTGGCCATTTTTATTTCTTCCAGAATTCTCTATGCATGTCCTTGACCTGCTTTCTCCCACTGTCCTCGGATTCGCGGGATTCCTTCGGGTCATCTAAGCAGCATTCTGTTTAGTGTTTTGAAACATTTCCTCTCTGACAGCTGCTTGTTTTTAACCTTGTTGACGGTGGCCTTTGCCATGCAGAAGTTTTCATTTTAATGTAATCAAGCTTATAAATCTTTTTCACTTGTGATTTATGTCTAAGTCATAATTTCCTATCCCAAGGGCATAACAATATTCTTAAAAGTCATGTTTTCAGAAGTTTGCTGGTGTCTGGAAATTCAGTAATTCTAATAGCTAGGGAGGGGTTGGCACGTAGTCTCTGTGAGGAGCCAGATGGCGAATACGTTAACCTCTGCTGGTCCCACCGTCGCTTGCAGCTTCTCAACTCTGTGGTCGTAGCTGGGAAACAGCCATAGACGATAGCAAATGAATGGGTGGCTGTGTGTCAGTAAAACTTTATTTACAAAGACAGGCGGGGATTCAGATCTGGCCCACGGGCCACAGTCTGCTCACCCTTGATCCTGACCATCCAAGTCAAATGTGGGAAGTGGACCCTTCCTTATGGTCTTTATCGGGGCCCCACCACGTTGTTCCAAGTTTGGTCAATTGTGTTTGGAATTATGTATGAGAACAATTATATAGGGTGTCCCCCAAAATGTACACACACTTTAACAGCAGATAACTCACTTAATTTTCACTCCTTTTCAGGTTTAACTGATTTGAAATAATGGGTGAAGCCACACTAAGCTTTGAACAGAGAAAATTTATCCTGAAGTGCCACTAGACTTTTTTATGGTGACACATAAAAGATAACGTTTACCATACAAAACCGCCAACAGTCGACACAAATGCCGCAAGAATTGATTCCTGATGGTGGCGATTCCATTGCTTCAAGGCATCAGCAGGGCCTGGACCAGAACTGTCATCAGCTTGAAAACAGGTGTCAACAAAAAAAATTATTCATTTCTGTAGATTCTTTTGAATTTTGAAAATGAACTGAATGTTAATAAACACCAACTTTATAATTGTTCAAAGTGCATATACGTTTTTGGGGAGACCACATAGATGAGAAAGACCTGGTTTTCTTTCTCTGAGCGAAGGACCCATCTTCCTTAGTGTTTCACAATGACTCTGGGTGGGTCAGTTGGCCAAGCCCCATGGTGATAAGACCAAAGTTGAACAGTTGGTTCTTCTGAAAGCTAAATGGCTTTAGACTGGGAATCAGCACCCTGCCCCCGGTGGGTGGGCGACGGCCTCGGAAAGCTGGGCTCAGACAGGCTGCCCCATTCACAGGGCCCTGAAAATGCAGAGCCCCTTGCTCAGAAAGTGTTAAGACTTTTAAGACAACAAGAGCCAGACAGTAATCCAAGCATGGGACCCAGCTAAGCCCAGGGCCCCGGGTCCATCCAGGAAGTCACCCTGCTCGATCACCTAGGGTGGGGACTGGGTCAGGGGGTGGACGTCAACCCACATCACGACCTCTGGGGTTTTAAAATACACGTTTCTGAGAACTTTTAATTTTCCCGTTGGCTTTTGGCCTCCTGTGGATTTTGCTGCAGCTGAAGTCTGAGGCCCCGGGGGTATCTATTTAAAGCTACAGTCCAAGTTTTGCCACAAACGGCGGGCTGGGCGTGGAAGTGCGCAGAGCACAGGGCAAAGTAGAGAGGGTCCTTGGTTCCCACGAGTAGTCTTCAATTAGCATGTGTCACCCCTGGAAAGAAGGCTGCAGGGGCTGAGGAGTAACTGGCTTCTGCTTTGGGAGTTTTGTTCTGAACCCCAGGTAGGAATAAATAGCATCACTCCCAAAACCCTTCTGCCCAATGTTTGATCTCAGCCTGCAGCTGGTCCCGGGGCAGGGAAGACCGTCCCGCCCACCCGCCCACCCTCTGTGGCTGCCTGTCATGGCTCAGTGAGTTCAGGTTTATTTCCAGCCCTTCGGGGCTGGGTTGACCATAAAATCAAGCAGGAAACACCCTCAGATTACAGCAGAGGCCCAGAGAGGCAACTGGCCTGCCTGACGGCACACAGCAAGAAGGCTGAAGAGCAGAGGCCTGAGCCGGGGCCCCCCAGGACTTCCTGACACACCACCCAACAGCATGAAAACATCGCCAGCTGTCCCGTGTGAGGCCGCCCACATCCTGCTGCCCAGGGCTGTCGCCAAGTCGCCCTGAGTTGGGCAATTAGCAGCATGATTTGTGAAAGGAGGAACAGGACATGCCCTGACCCCTTGAACTCCTTCCCCACTGAACACTGGGGTCCAGCCGGGCGTTCGGTTTATTTTAGATGGGCTGGGTCATTGTGACCCCTTTGCCAAAAGTTTGGCAGCCCCTCCATCCTGGGGGTCCACCTCTCCCCAGGGGGGTCGAGGTTTCAAACCAGGATTTCAACAGATGAAAAGTAGGCAAACAAGAAGCTGGGGCCCTAGGCAGGACCGTCGCCACCGGGAGCCGTGTCCTTTGTACACAGACGTGCCCGTGAGATGAATGACCAGGACACGGTGGGCGCCGTTCCGAGTCACGGCTCACAGGAGGAGAGGCGGGACAGACACGGCGCAGAGGGGAGAAAGGGCGGTCTCGCCAATAAACAATAAAAGCAAATTAAAACACTAGGGTGTCATTCTCTCTAATAGATCAGCATAGAGAATGCCCAGCCCAGGGGAGGACGCAAGGAAACCGGTCTTCCCTGCCCGGACGTCAGGCGCTCCAGTTGGCACGGCCCCGGTGCAGGGCGGCCTGGCAGCAGGTAGGTGAGGTGGGCAAATGTGACCCAATCATTATTTTAAGACTTTATCCCAAGGGGATCAGTCAAGGTGTCAGCAGAATATACAAAGATCCTCGGTGTGTCATTACTTCGGAAAAATACCCCCAATGTCCAATAATGAATCGCTGTTGATGAAAAGTAGAGGAAGTCCGCGGGAAGGAACGGGGTGGCGCTGCTAGAAATTCCGAGGCAGCGGGCTCTCTGGCCCTAAGCCCCATGCCCTCCCACGAGGGGAGGCTGCCTCTCAGGTCTGCCCCAGACGCGCCTCCTCCTTCCTACGGCTGCGAGCCCCCTGGGACAGCAGAGAGGCTCACACCCATGAAACGATGCCAGACGGCCCGGGGTTCGAGCTGGGAAGAGCAGGAAATGAGGGCCAGAATGTCCCCCTGCATCCAATTTGAAGCCACATGTTTTCAAACAGGAGACTAGTTAAATAATTGCATCTTGCATGTTTCCCACTTGCTGACTCCGTCATCGACCCCACCCCGGTCACTTGGAAGAGGGCATGTGGCCGCTATCAGGAATGGTGCCGCCCGGCCGGGCGTGGGTTAGCGGTTCAGCGTCCACCTAGGATCCAGGAGATCTTGGTTCGATTCCCGGTCAGGGCACATGCCCGGGTTGCGGGCTCGATCCCTAATCGGGGGCTTGCAGGAGGCAGCCGATCAATGACTCTCATCATTGATGTTTCTCCCTCTCTCTCTCTCTCCCTTCCTCTCTCTGAAATCAATAAAGATATATTTAAAAAAAAAAAAAAAGGAATGGTGCAAAGAGAAGGCCAGGAGTCCCGACTCTGGCACCCATCCGCTGTGTGACCCTGCACCTCCCAGACCACCAGGTTCCTCCGGAGACCAGCTCCACTTGGGGCCTGGCCTAGGCAGGGGCTCAGCAAGTGGCTGCTCTGCTGGTGGCTGGGTTTTCTTCTGTGTTGTCTTCCCCACCAGCCCCCCCACTCCTGTGGGCCGCCACAATTCTCAGCAGCCATAGGACCCCAGAAATCTGGAGAAAAGAAATCTTAAAAGCCCAAATACGGGCTTTAAAAACAAAAACAAAAACGACACTTACCCACTGCCCACGCCTGTCAGTCACCCCTAGTGAGCACAGAGACTCAGAGTTGGGGACAGTGTGGTTAACCCCAAGCCACCCCCCCAGTTCTGACAGAGAGGAAAAGGAAGGTCATTTAGCCCAGGCCCCGCTTCTCCACCCCGCAGGTCCCCGCTTTGGGCGTCCTGAGCACACTCATAGTACATGCCCTCGGTGCCCTCAGGCCCGCTCCCTGCCTCCCCTCCTCCAGAGGACAGACCTTTGTCCAGGAGGACAGACCTGTGCCCTAGGCCAGGCCAAGGTTGGACCGACTCCAGGGGTGAAGGACAGACGGCTTCCTGCTCGGGCTGCTCCGACGCTGAGAAGCAGCCCGGGGCGGGGCGGGGGGGTCAGGAAGGCGCCTCCGGCAGGGACCCGGCCTCGCTTAGCTCCTCCCCTGGCCCGTCCGCCTGCTGCCCTGGTCTCCCCAGAGCTCTTTCCGACGAGCCGCCCAAGCCAGCGTCGGTCGGGCTCTGCGCAGAGCACCCGGGCTAAGACCGGCATCCGCTGAGCGCCCAGGCCATGCCTCTGCGTGACCACCACACAGGCAACGCGAGCCACGCTTCGTCCTCGGAGTCTCCGCTCCTTGGGTACAGGGTCCGAGACGTCAGAGCAGGACGCCTTCGTCAGCGTGAAGCTCGGCACCCCCCAGGGTTCTGGGGCGCCCTGATCCCACGCTAGGCGGGGAAGCCAAGGGGCCCAGCCAAGGACTCCTGGATTAGAGGGTAGGGGTCTCTTCGCGCAGGGCTGCGGGTCCACTCGGATGTTTGTTCGGATGGATTCTGGACCCCGAGGGCAGCTTCTCCCAGCCCCGCACCGCTGACGCTGGGGCTGGATAATTCTTTGCTGTGGGGCCGTCCTGGGCCTTACAGGCTGTTTAGCAGCATCCCTGGCCTCCACCCATCGGACGCCAGCAGCTCCCACACACACGTTTGTGGTAAACGCGGTCTCCAGACCCTGACAAATGTCTCCTGGGGGGGGACTGAGGCAGACTCAGCTGGGCTGGGAACCACTGCCCCAGGAGAGAGGTGCTGTCCACTCAATCCTTTTGCTTCTTAAATCTCTCGGAACTGGAAGTCCTCAGAACACAGTGGAAAACATCAGTCAAAGCCAACTCCTATTTTATAGGTGAGGGAACTGAGGCCCCGAAAGGAGAGAGGGTCTCCCCACAAAACCGAGTGAGCCTGTAACAAATGTGCACATGCACCCCAAGCCCCCGACCCACGGCCAGGGTGCGAGTCTGTTTCCCGAGGGCCCTGCGGGTAGAGCAACCTGGAGCCGCAGGTGGGATCCATCCAATTGAGAGAAACCCAACGTGGGGGGGGAGGGGGGCTTGGCCCCACCTTTTCTACTTTCCCGAGGATCTCATCCTTTCATTCGTTTCCAGAAGCAAGGCAGGCCTGTTTGTTTTGCTGAGGACCTTTCTGATAAGCACCTTCCTGCAGCTGTGGAGAAATCCTGGGACGTTAGGGGACAGGCGGCCACGGGGAAGGTCTGGAGCCCAGGGACAGCAGCCCCCAGGCCTTTGCAGAGCTGAGCCAGGTACCGATTCTCCTGTCCAGACCCTTTTCCCTCTTCACCTCTGTGCCCGGGGTCAGCGCCGTGCCCCCCGCGGGCACCCACCTGTAGCCTGTGTTCCGCACCCAGAGCACCCAGCGAGTTTTCAATCACAAGAAGCCTTTAACGCAAAGCCCGGGAGGGAACACTCATGAATGTGTCACGCCAGCCTCTCTTGCTTCTTGCTAGATTTTGAAAATTGTCCTGCGCGTGTGGGTCCCCCTGCCCCCCCCACCGCCCCCAGTCCAAGACTGTTCTCTTCAACAACAGCGGGGCTTTCTCCTTCACCTACCTTGGAAATTAAGTCCCAGGAAACGCCGGCGTCCAACTCGTCTCTCGCCGAATTATCACAATCGAAAGGCAAGACCTCCGCTGTGCAGCTTTGGAAGCAGCTGTGTTTTTCTTTTGACTTTTGGGGATAATTACCCAGCTCATGTTGTGATTGCTAATTACTAAGCTAAACTAACGGGCAGAAGGGCTGGGGGAGGGGCTCTTCCAGAGCATCTTTCCCCAGAGCATTAAATCATCAGAAAATGGAAACAGAAAGTTTAGTGGCCCCGGCAGGTCCCCCCTGTGCTCCGGGCTCTGCTGCGGTCCGCGCTGCGGGAGCCTCGGGCCGGGGATCCCCGGATCCCGGCCAGCGGGGGTGCGGGACGCGGTGGGGGGATCTGATTTAACCAAACCCTGGGCATGCAGGTTTGTTTATCATGAACGAATAACTGATGGGACCGAGAAGTTTTACTTCGTACAAAAACTGGACTCAACCCGGATTCCAGAAACTCAACGGTGTTTTCTATTGAACCAAGAACCAAAAGCAAAGTAAACCTTGTTATATAAATTTTCTTTAAAGCCAGTGGTAACCTTATTTAAAACAGGACTATCTGGTGACTCTTGAACCAGAACCAGTGAAGGCTCTGGGCAGAGGTGTGGCCAGGTCTCAGTCCTGCTGGACATCAGCGCCCCCCCATGAACTCGGATGGAGACCTTGATGACATCAGCACTCCCCCCCCCATGAACTCGGATGGAGACCTTGATGACATCAGCGCTCCCCCCCCATGAACTCGGATGGAGACCTTGATGACATCAGCACCCCCCCCATGAACTCGGATGGAGACTGGATGACATCAGCGCTCCCCCCCCCCATGAACTCGGATGGAGACCTTGATGACATCAGCACTCCCCCCATGAACTCGGATGGAGACCCTGATGACATCAGCGCTCCCCCCCCCCCATGAACTCGGATGGAGACCGGGTGGCAATACTTATGGAAAGGAAGCCCACCTTCATAGGAGGCTGGGGGTTGGGGGTGGGTAATATAATAGCTCAGAAATTTTCCTTTTTCCAGGAGAAAATGCAATTAGGCCGATTTTGATTACATATGAAATTCTAAACTGGCCCTGCAGCTTTTCTCCTTCCCCTCTTAATATGTAAGCAAATGAGATTCCTCGCAGGCGGCAGCAGAGCCCGGAGAAGCCGGGAGAAGCCTGGGAATCTCAGCGAGGCCCAGGCCCCAGAGGTCAGCGCCGAGGGGGCGGGAGAATTGGGATTCCGATGGTGTCTGCCGGTCGGTCTTCAAACCTCGATCTAGAGACAGCTGACCTTGAGGGGCCGTCGGGAAGGAGGGCCACCGAAACGGGGGCTCCACTCCCTCCGCAGAGGCTGCTCTTGGCATCAGAATGAGGAGGTGGGTGGCGGTCACACCCCAAGACCCCCGTAGCTGCTCAGTTTTAGTTCCCCCATTGCTCCCACAAGGACTCCCAGGAGCCCTTCCCCCCTCCAAGTAGCCCTTGTCCACGCGATGACCAGCGCCGGGGACCTGACCTTTGGGAGGGGTACGTGCTCATGGGCACTACTCCGAGCCTGACCGCTGCCCTAAGCCACCCTCACACATCGGACAGAGCACGTGGGGCATGCAGGGGGGACCCTGCCCATCCACGCAGCCAGAAAGCCTGCTGCAGGCAGGATGCAAACTCAGCCCTTCAGCCCTTCCTTCCGAATCTCCTCCCACAGAGGCCAAGGGGGAGAGTGCAACAAAGGAATGACTCACTAATGGTGGAGCTTTCAACACTGGCTTTTGCGCACAAACAGGCGGGGAGGCGGGCAGGGCCGGAGTGGGCCGCTCAGATAGCTCCGTGGAATCCAGCACGTCCAGGGGAGGCCCGTGGACCGGGTCCGGCTGTGTCCTTGGTGGGGCAGGGAGAGAAGGGGCCTCCGCAGTGGCCAACAGCTTGCAAAACGGGCTCCTGTGCCTCGTCCCACTGAACCCTCACGGAGCGTGGAGGGGATGGGCGTGCCCAGGCCCAGATGAGACGCTCGGGCGCGGGAAGAAAACAGCAACAGTTTGATCTGAGAGGGTCCATCTTCCCGGCCCCATCCATTCAGCTCACCCCCAAAATCATTCTTTGATTAAAGTTTTCTCCATTACCACTTCCGGCTTCCTCCAACGACTTGTTTTTCCCAAAGCAGATTTCAATGTTTACAAGACTGACTGGTTTTAAATCCCCGGGATTCGGCACCAGACATCAAAAACTGTGTTTTCATCAACTAGAAGGCGCGGCAGGAGGGATCCGCTTACATGGTAAAGGTTTGTTGGTATTTCTTCCCCTGCAGCCAAGTGGAAAAAGTTGAAGGAATCTGTTAACATATTGATAGCTTTGAGCACTATTTTAAATTAGCTTTCCGTTCCCCTCCATATGCTTTTCCATTGAATTTAAATAAATTAAGCTTCATGGTTCTGGAAGGGATATGGGGGGGCTCCTCCACGTGAGATGTCAGTCAGGTCCGGGCTGTAAGAAACTCATCAGCCACCTGGGGCGACCGGCAGAGAGGAATGAACTGGTCCACGAGGAGCCGGCGGCCCCCCTGGAGGAAGGTCCCTCCGAGAGCTGGTGTCCGGAAGGGACAAGTGATGAAGCCAAGGAGGAGCCAAGGCACCAACCCAGGTGGGTGGGCGGCAGGGGTCTGGGCAGGGGTCTAAGAACAGCAGAGCCTGGTGGGCAGCGGGCGGGGGCAGGGAGAAAGCGACAGGCCCGGGAGGCAGAGGGTCTGGGGAGAGGGACTCGCAGGGGACCCCGCCCCACCGCGGCGTCGTCTGCAGGAATAAGTGGAAAAGGGTAAATCCGTGCCGGGATCTGAGGCTCTGCTGCTGACGCGACTTATTTCCACCAGGAGGTGAGATTCTTCTCAGACGTACCCAGGGGCACCTGCGACAGCTGGTACAACCGGCAGGCGGGATTCTTCTAAACGCACGGGCCTCGTTTCTCTCGTTTCGATCTTTGGATTTACAGCTGAGTGTGTGCATGTTGGGCGGGTGCAAAGGTCCCGCCCCCTCCCGGGCCCCACACCCCGGGGCCAGCTCCCGCCCTCGGACCCGGGACGCTGGCGGGCAAGGCGGGGGTCGAGCGCCGGCGTCTCAGTCTGGTACTGGGTCCGCCCTGCTTGGGGGGAGCGAAGGGGGGGAGAAAGGAAAGCCATAAACACAAGGTTTCCCCCAAAAAATTATTTAGAGCATTGTCTCTCAATCTATGGCTGGAACACAGTGACTATTTTTATTTTTCTAGTATACATTTTGGTCCTTTCCTACCCACATGTTAATGTTGCGTTAACAGCTGAAGAGTTACAATGTTTCCACACAGAAGGCTGTGTTTTTTTGTCTTAATGCTTTCCTACGTTTCCCAATATAGATCGAATGGCTGAATACACTCCATTGAGTGTGTAGGGGCAGAAAATGTCCCCCTTTTTCCCTTCTAGGTTTTCAGCTGGTCTAATAATTAAATGAACATAAAACAGGTTAACAGCGGGAGGGGGGAAAAAACAAATTTAATTTCATACATACGAGAGCTCCAAAAATTTAAGGGCAAGTCAGTTGAGGCTAATAGGCCGCCCTGAGCTAAGGGGTGGGCCTAGGGCTTCCGAGAGGAGGGTAATTCACAGGGTGATAAGGAGAACAGAAGCTTGTTGATTAGACGTTTGTCCTGCCCAGTAGATCGATCATTTGAATGAGAAGTCATCTCTGCTAATAGCTCTCTCTGGGCCAGGCCCCCTGTTTACAGTCCTATAGGCAATAGAAGGAGAGGTCACAGTTTTTCTTCAGTCGGCTGGGCCTCAATTACCTTCCGCTCAGAATAACCCACGGGCCCACGTGGCACATTTTGTGGTCATGTGTTCTGCTTCCCCTCAAGGACACATGCCACACTGTAACTCAGCTCTTTTCTTATTTTTGGACATTTCAGTCATTTCTGTTTCTCCGTGTTTTGCTTTACTAGTCAACTTACTATTACAAGTGATGGTGAACATCGCTGCGTGTGTGGCTGTGGCGGCCACGCTGTGCCACTGACCATGCCGCACGTGTCTGTGGGTGTGCCCGCTTCATCCCGGCCCCAGTGTCAGCCCTCACTGCTCACAAAGACTGGCGCTTACACCGAACGGCGTCCCCAGCTTCGTCTCTGTAATTATTAGAATTGGCTCACCCATCGGCGATTTTTGTAGCCTTTGCTTGGCTATCTGTAGTCTTGTTGTTTTTATAGATCTGAATGATCCTTTAGATAGCCTTTTATTACGTCCTGTTAATTCTTTGTCGGACACATTTTGAAAACCATGCTATTTTCATTCTTGGTGCAGGTCTCCTCCCGGTGTCCTGGCTTTCACATTTTTCTCTTTGCTATTGTCATTCAGACATTTGGAGACCGTCTCTATTCAACTCAGCGAACCTTTGTCAGCACGTCTGTTTCTGTCGCCTGTGAGATGAGCGACTCATTCTCAGCTCTGATAACTGTTCTATTTCCTGTTCCGCTAGTTTATCTAAAACGTAAGTTTCCATATCTGATGCTTGAGTTTGCCTGGGATTATTGGTGTGTGGTGTTCTGTGGATCCAAACCAATCTTTTATCCCAAACGACTAGCCTACTAGCCAACACAATGTAAAAACACTCCCTCCTTAGAACCTGCTTTGGAAAGTGGACTTTGTCACCCTCGGGCCTGTCTCTCGGGCTGTCCCACCGTCTGTGTCTCTCTGTTCAGGAGCCAGTGCTGAGGTTCCGGAGACTTTGATGATATGCTGGAGGGGCCATTGCCACGCAGCCCAGGACTCTGCTCCCGTTACCTGTCAGCTGTCCTCACATCCTTCCCACCAAGAACGTGTTGCTTTCGAAGGCCGGTGGCTTACTGTTTTTCCCCCTTCCCACCCCAGGTGAACGCCGGTTTGACACATGACATCCGCTCCTCCTCAAGGGGAGAACTTCGGCTGGATGACTGCAAACGAATTCACGGAACGTGTCTCTCTCACGTCCTTCCTACCTGCGGCCCCATGACGGCCCCTCTGACGGCCCCTCTGAGGCCTGCTCGCCCAGCTATCATCACAGCTGCCGTCAGTGAGCTGAGAACGGACCCACACTGTTATCAGAGGGGAGCAAGTGCCCGCGCCCCCACCCCGGCTCCTGGTCACAGCCAGTGGCGGAAGAAAGTCAGGGCTGGGAAAGGCCGGGCCCTCCCTCATCTCGGAGGCCAGGGCGGGGAGCCAGGCCCTGTGCGTGCCGGCCCGGGCTGGGCTCGAAGCTTCCTGACCACGGCTCAGGCGCATGGGGGCAGCGTCACCCCGGGCAGGCTTGGGGGGCCTGAGACAGCCCACCAGCCTTACGGAGGCCCCACCCTGCTAAGGAGGATCGGGGGCTGTCTGCACAGGGACCCACCCGGTTCCCTCGGGGAGTTTGGCTGAGTTGCTCTGCGTCAGGCCCAGGTAGGGAGACACCGGGACAACCAACCATGAACCACCCAGGGAGTTCATGGAGGGCCGCCCTGGGCGAGCCCACCCCGGGGGGCAGAGGGCACCCCCTGGGCCTGGGGCAGGGCGGTGCGGCTTGGGAAAGGGCCGGCGCCTCCCGCCCTGGGAGCGGCGGGTGGGGGTGGGGCTGGCCCCCCTCAAGCCTCGCTTGCTCGCCCCTCCTCCTGCAGGGCAGGCCCCCGTGCCGTGTTTCCAGCCGGGTGGGGGTCCCCATGCCCTGTGCCCCTGGAGGGCCCGGATTCACAGCTGAGAAGGACAGGAACCACGAGAGAAGGAGAACTGAGCCCGCCCACCCCAGGGTGAGAGGGCAGGGGGGAGGCTGGGACTGGGGCGCGCCCCGGAGCAGTCGGGTCGTCAGTAAGAAGAACCTGCTCCCCGAGCCGCTGGCCCCACACTGCAGTCCGTGGCCACCCGGGCACCGCTGCCTTCAGATCCACCCTGAACACTGACCCCAGCGCCCCCCATGTGGGCCCACAGCCCGACTCGGGGAGAGCAGGCATCCGGGGCCTCAGGAGACAGGTCAAGAGCCCCTTCAGACTCGGTTTCTCCATCTGTGAAACAGGACGTCTGGCAAGTCCCCATGGGGAGGGATGTTCCTTCTCACTCACCTGCCTCTCCTCGCTTTCCCCTCCCCTGGATCTGCACCCCAACATCTCACCTCCCCAAACCTCAGCTTAAATGGCCACTCCTGGCTCCAGACCACACACTCCAAGCCCATCAGAGCTGGTCGCTTTCACAGTGAGAAATGATGGAATCCAACAGCATAATTATTTTAAAAATAAAAACAAGCCAACCACAAATATGTGGCGGCAGCAATATATTTCACCCTGCCCCCCATTTCCTGAAAACCTTCATTACTCTTTCCAAAAATACTTGCTCCGGGCTCGTTAAAGGGCCCAGGGAAAATGGGGCTGGGGTTTCTGGGCCCTTGCCCCTCGGGGAGCAGGGACCTCCCGTGGGTGATGGGGAGGGGGCGGGGCACAGAGTCGGCTCCCCAGGGTGTTTATGGGGCGGTTCGTGTGCGGTGGGTGGCAGGCCTGGCACTGCAGTGTGGCCCAGGCCCGAGGAGCCCACTCTCACAGCAGCCGAGAGACGCAGCCTAGGAGGGGACACTACCAGGGACACTAGTCTGCAGCCATCACTTCGGATTTCATTCCAGTTTCTCTTGTGCTTCCTTCCCTAAGTGGCTCCTGAGAATGCCTCTGCCCACCACCCAGGGGCCCCGAGCCCTTCCCCAGGCCAGCGGAGGTCTGATTCAGCCCTAAGAGTCTCCTGTATACATTCCCGTGGGGAGAGGTCCTAGGACAGGGGACACTGGCAGGGGCATTCTCCGAGGTGACACAAAGAGGTGTGCTTCCCCTCCCCCAGATTCAGGGTTGAAGCCTTGGTGGCACCCCTCAGCCCAGGCCACAGCCTCCCACATCCAGCTCGACCCCCAGCCTGCCATCCTGCCCCAAGCTGTCCTCTGCCCCCCACCCCCCATGACTACCCACTGGGGCTGCTCAGCCGTCCATTCTCCTGGCTTGCTCTTGCCTTTTCCTCGGAGCTTTCATCCCCTCCCAGTCCCCATACTTTACCCATCGGGGACACCTGTGGGGGGTCTTCAGTGCTCATTTCCTAGCCATGGGGGCCGTCAGCCCCGTTTCCGGGGACCTTGCTCACGCCAACGTGCCCCATCACCTAGTCACAGCAGGAGCCCCCTGTGAGCACCCACGCCCCACAGCCCCCCTCTGAGCTGGTGGCTACTATTATCCCATTTTACAGAAGAGGAGACTGAGGCCCAGCAGCCAGGAAATGGTAGGATCGGGATGCCAACTTCAGACTTTCTGGTTACAGGGCTGGTTCCACTTTGCTGCCCCTGGGATAGCCTGGCCCGAGTGGGCATGCGTGTGCACAGGTGTGTGTGCGGGTGTGTGCATGCCCCTGGGGGACAGGCCCTTGGTCATGGCACCACGGCTTCTGTTTATGCCTAGGACAGCTCCAGGGCGCAGCTCACCCCAGGGCGGGCCGCGGCCAGGCTGCCCGCTTGCCAGCTCGGACCACGGCAGAGGGGCAGTAGGGCCTCCACCCCGCCCGTCACCAGGCCGGGCTGGCTCAGTGTCATGCGCCACAACCCAGTGCCAGGGGAAGCCAAGCAGAGGCTCTTTTTCTCAGACTCACGCCCCAGCTCCCAGGCCGGTGAGGCCCCTTCTGCTGCAGGGAGAGGAAGGAACAGCCTCGGGACAGTGGCTGTGAGGAGGCGAAGCAGACCCGCCCCCCGGGAGCTGTCCTTCCAGAGAGCCCGTGGTCAGGCCGCTGCTGGAGCCAGGGGCGCAAACCTCGGGTACCCCATTTTTACTCCCGTCTGGGGCCTGCAGTCCCCCTCGGAGGTGGGTGCGTGGAGGGACCACGCTGACCCCAACGCGCCTCCCTGTGCGGGTTGTGAGCTGGCGGAGTGGCCGAGCCCGGCCTGGGAGCCTAGGCTTTCTCCGTGGGCAGCGGGAGCCAGCCACGGTTTCTGAGGAGAGGACGGCGTCGGTTTAGAGGCGTTTTCCCTCGAATCCAGGGGAGATATTTTTTCATAATCCAAGCAGCATAAGTTGTGGTTGAATTCCACCTTGACTCACCAGCCCTATAAAAGTACTAAAGGAAAAGCGACAATATTTTATCTTTGTTCTATAGTTATCACAGTTGGCAACAAACCATGAGCGAAGCTAGGCTGAGACTGTTTTGTTTTGAAACTGTTGTTTTTAAAATATTTTGTCTTCTCCATTCCCAGAGGGAAAATAACTAGAAGGGGACCTCCTCGGGGCCTCTGCCCTTCACCCCAACCCTAAGACTATCTGACCCTGGCCCGACCATGTCGCTCCCAATGGCAACAGCAGACATCTGTGCTGAAGCAAGGGCTGGTTCCAGAGCTGGAAATTCCCAAGACCTTGGGTCAGAGAAAGCAAGGAGGAGTCACCAGAGGGGGAGGGAGGTGCTGGCAGCTGCCGGCAAGAAATCAAACCTGTTCCATCAACATCCCATTTAACTCCCATCTCTGGCTCCCCTGTTGACGCCGACACCCTGAGAGCTCCCTGATGGGGGCAGTGAGTTCCACCTACCAGGGCAGGGGAATAGGGGGGCACCGGCCCTCAGTGATGCCACTGGGGGAGAGGTACACCCAGCCAAAGATTGTACCTCCTGGGTCTCTCCCAGCAACTGGTCTGCCTGGGACCCCCCCACCCTGCCCACATCACAGTCTCCCCGTCACGTGGAGGGGTTATCTTTCCTCCATCTACTGACTCCAGTCTTGTGAATCCCTGAATTTGAGACTGGGGTCCTTGGGAGGGGTATGAAAAGTCCCTGTGATATAGTCAAGCCCCATCTCCACCCCAAATCACAGGCAGGGGGCTCTGCCCAAGCCCCCTCCAGGGTTTCCCTTCCTCCCCTGAGACTTATCATGGTGTCTCCACCTTCAGCTGGTAACTGTGCCAGCGGCTGCCGAGCCCTGTACACCCCATGCCAGGCCCTGTGCTAAGGGCGCTGCCTGAAACCCCGCACGGCGGATCAGCTTGTCTTCGGCACACTTGAGGAGACTGAAGCTTAATGATGAAGCTCAGAGAGGTTTCCCAGCTTGCCCGAGACCACACAGCGGCTCCCGTGGCTGACCGAGATCTGAGCCCGGCCTGGACGTCCGTGTTGCGTCCTCTGCCGGAGGCGTGGTGTTCGGGTGTGGCCTCAGCGGAGCAGGCTTCTGGGAGTCGGTCGCCTGCCACAGGGGATGACAGTGCTGTCCTCATGGCTCAGCCAGATCCCCCTGAGCCGAGGGAAACCCGTCTCCTCAGGGCCCTTCCCGACCTTGAGGACAGCCAAGCGAACAGCACAGCCCGTGGGGATGCTAGGAAGCACACTGCTCACCCATCCAGCCTGGGCCAGGCCCGCTGCCGGGTCTCAGCCGGGACTCCGCACGTAGGCAGGTGGGCCCGAGTCCCACATGCCCAGCAGGTACGAGCCTGTAGCCATGGGGGTGTTCCTTTCTGCTTCCTCCCCCTGGCATCCAGGGACCCCTCTGTACCCCAGGAGCTGGCTGTCCTCTCTGATCCCTATTATTTCTTTTGATATGTTTTTATTGATTTTATAGAGAGGAAGGGAGGGAAAGAGAGACAGAAACATCGATGAGAATCACCCATCGGCTGCCTCCTGCACGCCCCCTACTGAGGGGTCGAGCCAGCTCCCTGGGCATGTGCCCTGACCGGGAATCGAACCAGCGACCTCTGGGTGCCTGTGACGACCCTGCACCACTGAGCACACCGGCTGGGCTCTGATCCCTCTTCTATTTCCCGTGGCCCTGGATTTTCTCATTCCCCTTCCCTGGGCCCCAGTCCCAGGGGCTTCACTCTCCTACCCGGGGGGCTCTGTCCCAGCGGTCCCCGGGGCCGCGACGTGGGATCTGCTGCTCCACCAGGTGTTGGCTCTGGGGACCCAGGTGAGCAGGTGGGAGTCCTAGTGTGACTAACAACAGGCGGCTGCCGTGATGGGAAAATGAAACAGCACGTGAGACGCGCTTCGGTCCAGGGCGGGGGCCCGGCCCTCCCAAGCCCTGTTTCCTTTCACGCGTGTCCGGAGGGAAGGCAAAGAAGATCGAGTGAAACTACAAACGGCCGCGAGCCCGTGGACTGGGTAACGGCGAGTCCCTCCCTCCATTGCCCGTCCTTCGTCTTGGGTTTTGTTTCAGGGCAACGGGCGGAACTGCTTGGGGACCAACGTCTCAGGGGCTCAGGCGGAGCTTCCCAGACGGAAACAGCTAAAGCAGTCCATCACCACCCGCCGTTCACAGGAGATGTGAAAGGCTCATCTTTAAAGAGAAGAAAAATACTAATAAAAAAATATGAACAACAAAAGGGCGATGAATACATGTCTCTCAACAGCTGAATCTGGAAAACAAAATAAACAAGCTGGGCAGAAACAGACTCATAGATACAGAGAAGATTTTGACTGTTGCCAGATGGGAGGAGGGGGGGGAGAGGTGAAGGGATGGAGAGGGACAGGTTGGTAGTTGCAGAATAGTCACGGGGGTGTGAACCACAGCACAGGGAATACGGTCAGGAATATTCTAATTACTGTGTATGGCGCCAGGTGGGCGCAAGATTTACCGGGATGATCACTGAGTTATGTAACGTCTAATCACTGGGGTGCACACCTGAAACTAATGTGATATTGTATGTCAGCTGTAATTAAAAAATAAAAAATGATTTAAATTAAAAAATAAACAGAACCAAAACACAGAAGCTGGGTGGGGGGGGTGGGCAAGGTCTGGGCAGGCCAAGGCCAGGCCCATGGCTCTCTCGGGCCACTTGCCGGATGGCATTCTGGGGTCCTGGGCTGGCGTGGCCCTGAGACAGCCGGGCCCAAAGCTCTTGAGCAGGTGGCCCGAGGTGCTCAGGGCCCGCAGCCTGTTTTCCGTCCCCACCTGCCTTCCAACAAGCCCCCCAAGCCTCCCTCCGCTCCTCCCACTTCTCTTTAGCCAAAGCTCATTTTGTCTGTCTGATAAGCTACACTCTCACCAAAGATAAAACCAGGCAGCCGGATCCCTGACAAAGGGGAGCTCTGGGCTCGAGGGCACATTCCCCCTTCTCCGCCCGGCCTGGGGCTCGCAGGGGAGACTGAGGGCTGGGAGCCCCACCAAAGCTCCCACGTCCAGGAGGGAGCCCCCTCGAGGGCTGGAGGGGTCATGCTACTAAGGGGGTCCCACGGGGAAGCACGGCCAAGCCTCACCCTCCTGCCTGGAGCTCTCTGCCCGGGCTCGTTGCCACCTCCCCGCAGACGTCTTTGACAAAAGGCTTCTTCGCTCTCGCCCGGTCTCCCTCCGCTCATCAAACCACTGACTGATACCCAAACGGCTACCTCATTCGGGCCTTCATCATCTTTCAATTTTCCAAGCGGCTGCCCGCAGCACCCGATTACAGAGGACGGCGGCTGCTGCGGGCGGCGGCTCCCAGCCCTGCGGTTTGCGTGGCGCTCGCGGCGTCCACGCGGAGGTCAGCAGCCTGCCCGAGGGGGTGGAGCGCGTAGCGCGGGGATGGCAGGGACCCGGTTGATTCTGGCTCTGACCCTCCGGGTGGCATCACGCGGGCCTCTCCTCTTTGGCTTCAGTTTTGTCATCTATGAAATGGGGATCACAGCCCAGCCGGTGTGGCCCAGGGGTGAGCGTCAGCCCATGAGCCAGGAGATCACAGTTCGAGTCCCGGTCAGGGCAGGTGCCCGGGTTTCGGGCTCGATCCCCAGCAGGGGGCCTGCAGGAGGCAGCCGATCAATGACTCATCACTGATGTTTCTATCTCTCCCTTCCTCTCTCTGAAATCGATAAAGATATCTTTTTTAAAGATAATAATAGGGGTCCCTTCAGAGTGAATGACTCCGCAGTCCACTCCTAAAGGAAAACATATGACCCTGGGTTCCCCACCTCCCTTCCCTGGCGGGGCCCACGAAGGGCCCGAGGCGTCCGGGCTCCAAGGCAGAGCTGAACCGCTCGGACCCCAGCGCGCTGACCGGTGGCGGCCTCCTGCCCTCCCCAGCCCAGCGCGATCTGGGGCTCTGGGGACTCGGGGCAGCGTGTACATGCCACGGCCCCAGACCCGCTGCCATGTTCCGCATGTTCCGCAAATGGACCGTGGTACTTGAAATATCACACGTTAATGGGCTGCGACATCAGAGGCAGAATGAAGAATCCTTCCCGTGGCGGCAGAAGATTAACTCCTTCCTTTCTGGTCAACTCCAGTCTCCCAGGTAAATAAATTGGGGGGGGGGGGGGCCCCTCTCGGGCGGGGGAGGGGCAGCGAAAATGTGGTTGAGACAGGAGGGTTGTGAAGTTAGTGGTTGGTTTACATGACAGCTTCTGGAATTTTCCCTTTTTTAAAAAAATGTGTTTTTATTGATTTCAGAGAAAGGAAGGCAGAGGGAGAGAGAGAGAAACGTCAGTGATGAGAGTCATGGATCGGCTGCCTCCTGCACGCCCCGGACTGGGGATCGAGCTCGCAACCCGGGCCTGGGCCCTGACTGGGAATCGAACCCAGACCTCCAGGTTCGTAGGTCGACGCTCAATCACTGAGCCACGCCGGCCAGGCTGGAGTTTTCCTTTTTCTGCTGTACCTGTCAACACACGGGAGCGACTGATCCTTTTGATCAGATCCAGCTCATTCGGCCTCTGGGACTCCCTCAAAGCCCCCCAGGCGGCCATCCTCACACCTTCAGGGCTGCCGGGCCCAGAACCCATAACCTCCACAGGACAGACATCCCTGCTGATGGACACCCAGGTACGCTGAGGGGCACCATTGAGTCTCTTAAATTCATATCTCTGTGTAGTCCCTAGAGCCAGCAGGGAACCCAGGGACCCCCTGCCCCTCCCGAGGCCAGAGAGGAGAGGACACCCGCCCAGCCCCACTTCAATAACAAGCCCACACAGGAGCCCCTGGTTAGAAAGCCACATGGAAACGTTTGCCTGCCTACGTCCTACGCTGAGACCATTTCTGAGGCACCTACAGACCCTCACCTGGATCTGGGTGCAAAAAACTTTAGTGCCACTGGGTACCTGCTTTCCCGCAAACACCCCCCCGACTCTTAAGGACCCGCTCCGTTTTGTCAGCAACATTTTTTAAAAATGCCAAACATTCTTACAAGACAAATGAAACAATCCCAGAAAAGGCCATTTTTAGAGCACGGAGAGCACTCCTCCCTCCCCTTTTCCAGTTCAGGAAAAGCAACTTTCATAAGTTTACCTAAAGGTCGTCTGTGCCCTGGGACCCTACAGGGGCCCTCAAGCCCGTTACTGGGAACCCAGCTTGACTTAGCGCCTTTTGCAAAGGGCCCCCTCACATTTGCTAGCAGCCCTTTCTTGGAAGTAACTGGCTCGCCAGCAGGTGATATCTTTTGGGAAGGGTGCTGGTGGGGACTTTCCTCGGGGAAGACCGGAGCAGAGGTGGCACCCTGGGGTCCCCAGGCCTCCTTGTCTGTCTGTTTCTCCTCATGTGGGGCGTGTCACACAATGTTCCTCTCTCTGGAAGCCTCGTGTGGCCAAGGAGGCGACTGTGACACCGGCCAGCCCACTGCCAAGGGCAGAAATGAAGGAGCCGCACCCGGTGGCCGGGCTCGCATTAGCTGACACGCTTCAGGACACAGACACGGCTCCCAGGACTGCGACCAGCAGGCCACCAGGCAGCGGCCCCCCGAGCACGAGGTGATGGATTCTGAAAAACGTTACTGCGGCAACCTGGGCCCCGTTCGGTAATGAAAACTTGTGCTCATAGAGGAAAATTGTTCTCAGAGAAGCGACTCAATAAGTCAATTTGGAAGCTGCTTTCTAAAGTCCTATTGAAAGGGGAGGCCTTCGGACTGCGCAATAAATCAGTTTATGAAAATACAATTTCCTGTCGGCTGTTTAAATAAGGTTCTTTCAGACCATTGTAGAGTCGGGGGCAGAAATGGTTCCCACTGCCATTGGAAGTGCACATGTGTGTGTGCTGTGTGTGCATGTGTGTACATGTGTGTGTGCACGGGTGTGTGTGCACAGGTGTGTGTGTGTGTGTGCCTGGGTGTGTATGCATATGTGTGTACATGTGTGTATGCACGGGTATGTGTGCACAGGTGTGTGCGTGCGTGTGCCTGGGGTGTGTATGCATGTGTGCGCGCGCGTGTGTGTACATGTGTGTGTGCGTGTGCACATGTGTGCGTGCATGCATGTGCGAGTGCACGTGTGTGTGTTTTCCTGGTGATTTTAAATCGTGTGGATGGGGGGAGAGTAAGAAAACGAGATGCTGACAGCACCCTGAGGAGCAGGTTTTTGATACTGTGAAACCCTTCGCATCACACGCCCAGGCGGCTGCAGGGAGGTTGCGTTCAACTCCGCATTTCGCGCCACCTCACGTCCGCCTCCGAGCCCCTGGGGCCGCTCGCGTGAAGGAAGGAAATCTCCCCACCCAGCGGCCGCGCGGCCCCGTGTCTCTAGCAGGCCCCTTCCCCGGGGGGCTGCAGCCCCCGCCAGCGGCCGCCGCGGACACCACCAGGCCGCGTGGGAGGAAGCGGGATGTGCTATTTCGGGGGGACTGCCCCCAGCGGTGGAAACAGCTCTCTTCCCCTTTCCTTGTGTTATTAATTAGGAAGCAGTGCAGACGTGCAGAAAGTTATGGCATTAACACAACACTATTTATCCCCACCGAGACCAACATTTGCCGTGACTGCTCTCTCTCCCTTCCTCTCTCTCAGAAACGACTTAAAATTAGTCAAAGGCACACATAGCATTCCCCCTTCCCCACCCCGGAGTAGCCCTGCCCCGGAATGGATTGAGTCTCTTTTTAGTCCTGAGTTTAGTCTGTTTACTGCATGTATATGAATCCATACGCCACATAGACTAGTGTTTGTCGGTTTTTAAAAATTCACTTAAATAGGGATTATTCTGTGTGTATCCTCTTGGAACTTATTTTTTCCCTTGAAATTTTATTTTGGTGAAGAGACGCACCATGTTCTTGACTGAAGACCCGTCATCGTAAGGATGCCAGCCCTGCCTAAGGTCACTTACAGATTTAACGCACTTCCACCTTGAAAATACCACGAGGGTTTTTGGGGTTGTTGTGTGTGTTTTCTGGGGCTAGGCAAGCTGATTAAAAAGTTTATACTTAAGAACAAAGAAGCAAAGCTGGCCAGGATAACCCGAAATAAGGAGAGCCATCTGGGGGGGCGGGGCGGAGGGGCTCCCCCCATCAGCACACACGGCGCAGGCTGTCATTAAGGGTCTGGTACTGGCACGTAAACAAACAGACAGACCGAGGGGACCCAAAGAAATCCAGAAATAGATCCAACGGCATCTGGAAAGTTATTATACAAGAAAGTCGGCTTCACAAATCTGTGTGGAAAGATGATTTTTTTTTTTTTTTTCCAAATAAGTGGTGTTGAGATCATTGGATATTCATATGGAGCTCACGCCACACACTGGGGCAAGATTCAAGACGGTCAGAGGTTTAAACATAAAAACTGAAACCCTGTAGGTGAAGGCCCGTCTATCCCGAGCACGGCAAAAACTTTCCTGGCCAGAAGCCAGGAGGGAGAGGACTGTCGTATTTGAGCACATAAAATAAAACTCTTTTGCATTCTAAAACCACCATTTAAAAAAGGGAAAAGAGAAATGAGCCCAGTGGAGACCCCCGGTTCCTGTCTCGGGGAGCCTGGGTCACCCCCGGGGGTCACGGGCAGGTGAACGCACTTCGTAGGGCGGAGGCGCAGCCGTGATGGAGTTGGACACGAGGACCCCGGGGCCCGTCACCTGTGTGGCGTCCGGCTGTGTGGCCTGGGACAAACTCTGAACTCTCTGGACACCGAGGCAGCGGGTGGGCGGTGGGCACACAGCGCGACACACGGACCTCGTAACACAGGCATCTGCACTTGGAACCAATACGATCCTATCCGCCAACGCCACCCCAGTAAATTTAATAAAAACAACAATAAAAGGGAAGGAAAGAAACGTGTAAAATGCGCAGCAGGCGCCAGGCACGGGTGAGCTCTGGGAACCATCAGTTCTGTTAGTATTATTATTGTCATCAGTATTATTCACCCTGAACGGACCCTACACCCCCACGGTCAGGGCTTTGACCCTGTCACTTGTTAGCAGAGTGTCCTTCAGGAGCCCTCGGGCTCCGAGCCGGTGCCCCCCGGTGAGGGCATCTCCCAGCTACTGACGCTGTGATTCAGGGATCTCGGAATGGTAGCGTTTTCTTTTTTATTTTATTTTTTAATGTGCTTTAGCTATTGATTTCAGAGAGAAGGAGAGAGGGAGAGAGAGAGAGAAACATCGATGATGAGAGTCATTGATCAGCGGCGTGCAGGAGGATCGAGCCCGCAACCGGGGCGTTGCCCTGACCGGGAATCGAGCCGCGATCTCCTGGCTCACAGGTCGACGCTCAGCCCCTGAGCCACGCCGGCCGAGCTATGGTCGCGTTTCCTAATCACTGGAGGTGACCTCGTAGAGCTAAATCCAGTTTAACACCTCAATCCCGATTTCCCCCGGTCAGGAGCGTGTGACTGTGGCCACCCCGAGGTGACCCGGGAGCAGGTCCTTCCCGCAGCTTCCCTGTCCGCTCGCCCGGGGAGGAAACAGAGCCTCTTAAACAGAATAACTCGCCGGAGCCAGGACCCGGGAGTCCTGGCTGCCCACCCCCTCCCTCGGGCGCACTTCCGTCTGCGCTGATGCGCGCTCCAGGCTTTAAACAGAAGTGATAAATTATTGACTATCGCGTGATTGATCCGCAGACCGTGTGCTGACCACCGCACTGCTCCAGTCGCCTCCCCGATAAAAATGCCCTGAGTCGTCAGGGTGAGCCCAGCATCCATCAAGATATCGACGTGGCAGCCATCAGTCCCGGACACTAATCACCTTTCTAATTTCAAATGCGGGATTTTGCTAATGACTGAGGCCCGTGGTGAAAGCCTCGTTTTCTCCGAGTTTGCCGTAATCGACGGCACCTCAGTGCCCACACTGCAGTTATACAGAGGATCCTGCCTCCTCCCGGGGCCAGCAGCCCTTACACAGAGATCTTGTGATTACGAAGCCCTCGGCGCCAACATAACTGTATCTGCAGAGGTCGCCGAAAGTGAGTTTCCGGAGAAGCAGCGTCTGCGCGGACAGATTTCTGACTTGCAGAGACAATCTTGAAAAATGTGTAATGCGCGGTTTTTCCGTGGGAGAGAGAGGAGCTCGGGGCTGGCCCTGTGCTGGCTACTTCACACATGTTAGTGTTATACAGGGTGTCCCCCCGAAATGTAGACGCACTTTGAATAATTATTCATTCCACTGGGTTAAATCTGAAAAGAAAGAAACGTCAGTTGAGCCGTCCGCTGTTAAAGTGTGTATACGTTTTTGGGGGACACCCCGTATGTCATCCTCACGACGGCCCCGTGGGCAGCTGCTCCAGGCCCACCTTACAGAGGGAGGAACTGGCACCTGAGATCCTCAGCGGCCCACCCAGTGCCACACAGTTGTGAACGGCGCGAAGAACAGGCTGGGCCTGTGGGAGACGGCCAAGGGCAGACGGTCTCCCAGGAAAGGACTCAGGCGGGTGTTCGGCTCCGGGCAAAGCGGGGGGAGATATTTCCTAAAGGAGCTACAGATGCAAAAATCTCAACAGCAACAAAATCATGAAAACAGCGTCCTGCGCAGTGGAAAACACAGATCCGTGTTTGAGGATTGCTTAAGCTTTGCAGAAAATGACCGGAATTTGAAGCAGAGCAAATACCCAACCGGTGAACTTGGCGTCTCTAGATTTGTCTTTCTCAAGGTGTGGTCTGCGTTCCAGCAGCAGCAACACCCTCCGGAGCTTCTAGAAACTCAGCATCTCGGGCCCCACCCCAGATCTACCAGGTCAGAGCCTGCATTTTAACAAGATCTCCCGGTGATATGCATGAAGGTTTTCCCCACGGGGTTCCCCGAGGAACCTTTGCCTCCATCAGGACTTCAAGACCTTCGGAGGACTAGTGATCTGTGATCCTAGCTGATTACTCTCTGGACGTTAGTGACAAGCCGTGGTCCTCAGGCAAGGCCTGGGACCTGAGCCAGCTGCAGGGTCAGCCACAAAGGGCCGTCTCCCAAAGGCGACAGGCACGGCCAGCTCAGGCTCAGGCTCAGGCTCAGCTCGATGTCCGCGGATTGATTGCTTCCTCCATGTCCTTTCCCACCCCTGCTCTCTCCTTTAGTGTTTCTCGGGGTCGCCTCCCATATGAACCACATGCTCAGATCCTTAATCAGGGTCTGCTTCTGGGGAACCCAAACCGAGGCGAGCAGACCCATAAACACACACACACGTCTTACTGGTCTGTTTCTCTGGAGAGCCCCGACTAACACAAGCCCTCGTTTCCCAGGGGAAGAACTGACATCTGGAGAAGGGAACCCAGAGCCCCAGGGTCCTGGCTCCCCGGCCAGCACTAGCCGGTCTCACCTGCGTGGCCATTTATTCCAGAGTGAACTCAGGATGACAGGAGTTCAGGTCTCTGGTCTGACCCATAGGACGTAGCAAGGATTCAATAGATGCGGCTCATTCACGAAAAGACCTCACTCAGCACGGTGCCCGGCGCACAGGAAGAGCTCAGGTCAATGCCAGGCATCAGTTACGGGTGGGCGTAAAATGCCACGGAGAACTTCAAGAATAGTGCCAGGAACCATGCTCTTAATTTATAAGGCTTTCAACCCACCAACGTAGCTAGTCTCCTCACCCACAAAACCCAGACAATTTCTGCAAGTTTCATGATTGGAGATACCCTTGGTCAAAGTATCAACCAAGTCAGGCCATCAAAACCCAGCCGTTGCCCATCCAGCGTGGCTCAGCGGTTGAGCGTCGCCCTATGAACCAGGAGGTCGCGGTTCGATTCCCGGTCGGGGCACAAGCCTGGGTTTCGGGCTCAATTCCCCAGCAGGGGGCGTGCAGGAGGCGGCCGATCAATGACTCTCATCACTGATGTTTCTATTTCTCTCTCCCTCTCCCTCCCTCTCCCTGAAATCAATAAAAAACATATTTTAATAAAAAAACAAAACCCAGCCGTTTCTTCTCTGTTGTTTGTGCCGATGGCCTAGAACCCATCGTGAGGTTTCTGAGCAAGGCCAGTAAGGCAGGGGAGACTGGGCAGACAGGTCTGTTTAATTCCCGCTTTCTAAGGGTTTTCATTCAACTCCACCCTCTTCAGTCCAAGAGCAAATCACAAGCTTCCATAGAGTGGCAGCTGCCACCCACACCCAGCCTCACGCCGCCCACGGCTTCCGGCCCCTGGGAATCAGCAGGTCAGTTTGGTGAGCCCTCGAGGCCATTCCCAATAACAGCGTACCCCTCCGTCTCCACCCCCAGCTCCCAAACCTCTTCCCTCTGCCTCCTTTAAAGCCCAGGAGGAAGGACCCCCGGGTGGAGGGTCAGGGTCATTCGCTGCTGAGGCCGGTGGGAGGTGAGCTGCTGGCTGTGGGGCGAGGCCCGTGGCTGGCCGAGGAATTAATGCGTTTTTCTTCCTTTGCCTCCTGAGCCTGTATCTTCTCCCGCAGTCGGGACCCAGCAGGAGCGAAGGAAATGTTGCTGCAGTAAACAGCGGGGTGTTATCACGGACCCCGAGTTCTAGCTGGATGAACACGTTTTTAAAAACATGCTTAAAACAAAAACACGGAGCAGGACTGCGTCTCTCGGGAGACGGAGGGAGGCTGAGCGGAACCTCCCGGGGCCTCGGCAGCGGGTCGCTGATCGGGGCGGCACCGGGCGCGAAGGGAGGTGCAGGCGAAGCCAGAGTCCAGGCCCGTGGGACCGGGGGCAGCACAGCCTTACCCCGGCCAGCCGGCCGCTGTCGCTTTGTAACTGGCGGGCAGAGCCACGTTTCCCCGGGCGCACGAGCCCCCGTCTAACGGGAGAGTCCTCGAAGGGAAGGGGAGGGGGTCTCAGAGGGGCCCCCACGCAGGTGGCTTGGGCGGGAGCTTAGTCGGAGGTGGAGGGCACAGGGCAACCCCAGCCGGGCCAGCGGAGCCAAGAGCGCTACGGGGAGCTCACTGATCAGGCCCAGGGCCACTGTGAGACACGCTCCCTATTTTGAATTCACTCCTCCCGCTGAGCTGCTAAGATGAAGTGTTTCCCTCCTTGGGCACCGGGGTTAGCATTTTCCATACATTCTCCCCAAGGCCCCAGCCGGACCCCGAGGGTTTGCTCCCTAAAAAGCATCCGAAGCTGCCTCCCCTTTGCCTTCCTCGAGGGAAGGGAGATAGTCCACTTCCCGGACCCCGTTGAAGGTCGGGGTGGCCAGCCCACCGGCTCCTGCCTCTCTCTTGTCCACATTTGGGGTCTATCCTCAGGGGCAGCTGGCCCTCCAGGCTCATTTCCCATGTCAGCCGGGGAACCTCAGCCTGAAACGGAAAAACAAGAGCCCTCGCTCTCTTCTGTCCTCCCCCCATCACATTCTTAATAACTAGAGCCTGAGAATTCCTTTTGCAGGACCATAAAGTTGCGCGACTTACAGCTGGAGAGGACACGGCCACCATCCAGTTCCAGCTCCTCTTGGCAGTGCCGTGCACGTGACCTTGGACAAGTCACCTCTCTGCGCCTCACTTCCCTCCACCAGAGGCTTCTCTCTGTGGGACAAAAAACCAAATCGATCAAAATCCCGGCGTGAGGGAATGTGAGGGAAGCCGGGGAGGAAAGGTGGGCAGGGAAAGAAACACTGCCGGCTGGTTCTGCGCCCACAGAGAGCCCCTGGGCTCGGGAGGCCCGGAGGAAGGCCTGTCCCCTCCTCAGCGCCCAGGCGGATGTGGCCAGGGTCCAGCCGGGCGCCAGCACCATTCGCCCACTGACCGGTGGAGGACTTCTACTGGGGACAGGGCAGTGCAGTGCCCACCAACTCAGACTCGGGGAGGCTGGGCCGCCCACATTCAGACTTGGGCACTCCCTGCGTGGCTCTCTGCCTCGGTTGTCCCATCTGTATAAAATGATAATAACAGTGCCACCAGCCGTGGGAGGACTCACTGGGCAAGGACAGGTCCGTGCACCCGAATGACACCTGGCCCACAGGCACGCGCCACAGATGGTGGTCATTCCCTGTGTTGGTTTCAGCTGAGGACCTTTGAGATACAGAAGCTGCTAACAATCTCACAGGGGAGAGAAAACAGGGGCATTGTTTTTTTTTAGTATGTTCTCATTGATTTTAGAGAGAAAAAGGAAAAGAGAGGGAGGGAGAGAGAAACATCGATCGGCTGCCTCCTGCACGCCCCCCACTGGGGATGGAGCCTGCAACCCGGGCCTCTGCCCTGACCAGGAACTGAAGCGGCGACCCCTCGGGGCATGGGTCAGCTAGACGCCCAACCGACTGAGCCACACTGGCCAGGGCAAAAGGGACGCTCCTGATGCCAAGAAGAGGAAGAGCGGAGAAATCATCGCCAGGCCTGTAAAGATGAAAACGGAGGTTGAGTTGGCCAACGTCACACAGCTAAAAAATAACCAGTGCGTCTCAGACAGGCGATCTGACCGGGTCTCCTGTCCCGCACGGGCTCCGTGAACAGAGTTGAGGGCCAGGGTGCAGGGCTCCTGGCCTTCTGTGAGAGGGCCCCCAGGTCCCAAGGGCTCCGCCCAGGACTCAGGAAGGAGACGGACCTTCCCGGGCACCACAGCGGACTCCTCCGGCCCTCGCTGGTCCCTGCCCTGCTCCACCGCAGACTCTAGCCCCCAACCTTCCCTGATATTCTTCGGTGACCTGGCAAATATGTGTGGGTTACACAACCCTTGGCACCCCCACCCCCATTCTCTATAGCAATAGCAGTTTCTTTTTAGTTTTCCAAATTTTTATATTTTTAAACTTAACTTTATTGTTGAAAGTTAGTTTTCCAAATAAACTGTTCAAGTATTGAGTGTACCAGCCCAAAAAGCACCTGTCACAGCCTCGCCTCTGCCAGATTTCAGTCCGCACGAGAGTTAGCTAACCACCAGCGAGCAGATGTCCCCAAATGTAGGGCAGCACCCCGCGGCCCGGGCACGCGGCAGGGTGGCAGTGCCAGGGCGGCCCGGGGCTGAGCCCAGCCGTGCTGAGGGCCCACCCCGACTCCAGCAATGTCTTGGCCAGAACCGGGGCCCAGGGTGCCACAGAAGGTGCCACTTTGGATGCCAGTAAACAACAAGATTGACGTGTGGGTGGTCGGAGGCTCCAAGGGAAACACGGGCGCCCACTCGTTTCTGAGGACTTGGCTCCCTCCTCGCACCCGCTGACGCAGATGCAGCGTGTGGATGGCAAACCGGGACCACGCCAGGTCCCGGGCAGTCAGGAGCGCCCGTCCCACAGGCTGCCCTCCTGCTCCCCTCTCACTGCCCCGGGCCAGGCTGGCCGCTTGCCTGTCCCTCTTGGACCTCTGGCCCCTCCTGGCTCCCCCACTCCGAGGTTCCCCCACATGGGGCTGGTCTCACGTCGCTGCCTCCCTGCCCTTGCCCTCCAGGAGTGACGGGGCCGCCGAAGCCCTCCTGCGGCTCCTTCCCAGGCCCGTGGGCGTCCTTTCTGTCTACGTTCAAGTGCAGCAGGAAGAAGCCACCAGAGCCCACAATGACCCGGATGCTCTGCTGTCCCCAAAGAGCCACCTGCCGCCACTGTGATTGTTCCCGTTTTACAGGGAAGAAGACGGAGGCTCGGGGAGACGGAAAGAGAAGCTCGTCACAGATGCTCCCCACCCCGTCCCCACCCCCCTGTTGCCGTCCCGGACGTGCTGGGGCTCGGCAGACACCTGGAGAGGGACTGATAGTAAGTGGACGCCTGGTACATCGGCCCGAGCAGGGACATCAAAGCCGCATGTGAGGAGGGACAGACACACAGCCTGGTGAGCTTAGAGGTGGGGGGTATTCAGGGGGATGTGCCTTGTTGCAAGTGACAGACCTCAAATCAATTACCTTGAGCCAAAAAATAAGGGGACTTATATGGCTTAGGTGAAGGGGCAGCTTGGGGAGCTGGTTTCAGGTGCGGGTGGATCCAGGGTCCCAGTGACTGAGCCCCTGGGCCTCCCCTCCACCTTTCGGTCCATCGTTCGTCCCGCTTCTTGGCCCTCCGACCTCAACAGGCTCTGTCCCTGTGACTCTGTGGGTGCCAGCTGGGCACTGCAGGAGAAGCCTTCAGACCAGCAAGAGGGAGGAAGACGGGCTGTGACCAGGGCCCCGCGCAGGACCATCCTGTGGCCAAGCGGAGGCTCTGACTTTGCCCCTCCCGCTCCATCCGCCCGGCCAGCGGCCCCCCACCTCCCCCTCTGCTCCCTCCCCCCTTCCTGCCTCATAAGCTCGCTCGCTGTTTCCTCTGGATTAATTCAGAATCAGCCCAGCCCAGGAAAACCATCCTTGATGGAGACCGAGGCCGGCCGAGATGGCGGGAGCTGCAATTAGTGAAGTCTGAGATGGGTAAAAACCTGATTTATGAAGCAAATCTGCACTGTGAGTTCTAAATGCGAGAGAATCGATCTCTGTAGAATAATTTCAGCAAAATGGAAGCGGAAACATGGGAAACGGTTTAACTGCGCGGCGTGGAAATGGATGAGGGGCTGCGTCGGCTTAATGGAGCTCCCTGTGGGATTCTGGTACTTTCTGCATGAAACCCATCACTGTTGTAATTCCGACTCCAACGCTTGTGTCAACGTAAGAAACGCGCAAACCTGCGGAGAATTTTTATGAGTTTATTTGAGCCAAACTGATGGCAATTGCCTGGGAGAAACCCTCAACGGGTTGAGAAAATGGCAGTTCCGCACCTTGTTTTACGCATTACAATCAAAGGGGACGCACGTGGGCTCCGTGAAACCCGTGGGTGACAGATGAGGGAGGCGGAGGAAGCAAAGCGGGGAGCCTCCGGGGTTGGGTGAAACGTAACGTGATAGACACGCTTCTTTTACTCCGGTGGGCGCAGGGCAGTTAACAGGCAACAATTAACTCGATCACAGTGAGGGGATTTGTGGTCTCCGCAGAGCGGCGCCTGAGCTTTGAGGGCCCTGAAAAAGGAAAATTACCTTGACATCCCAACGATATGTTATCTTAGATGCAAAAGGACAACAGACAGGCTCAGTGAAGGTAAAGACGGACCTTTGTCAGGGAAGATGCCAGCCTAGGGCATGACTACCCACCATAATCTGCTTTTAGTTAAAAAAGTTTTCATTTCAGCCCAGCCAGGCGTGGCTCAGTGGTCGAGCATCGACCGAGGATCCAGGCGATCGGGGTTCGATTCCTGGTCAGGGGCATGCGGGAGGCAGCCAATCAGTGACGACTGTCTCTCTCCCTCTCCCTTCCTCTCTCTCTGAAATCAATAAAGATGTATTTTTTTAAAAAAGTTTTCATTTCAGGCTATCTTTTGTGGTTTCTTTAGGTCTCTGAGTTTCTAAGGCCACCGCACAGGCCTCCCCGGAGCTCGTCAGGTTTAGTACGTGGCCTCTTTCACGCCCACACTTGCATTCAAAATGTCTTGGTGTCAAAATGTCCCCGCCTCTGACCAAGGGGTGGGGTTTGAGCGTCAGCCCAACAGGTGAATGGGAGAAAGCAGTGCCAGGGGCAGAGTGGCAGGGCTGGTGATAGTTCTAGAAAAACACTGTGGAGAGAAGCCGAGGGAGGGCGCCCGGCCAGGCACCTCCACCCAGCTCGTCCCAGCCGCCTGCCGAGGCCGGAGTACGTCCTGGTGGCTGCAGGCCCCAGCCCCAGGGTGGCCGAAGGCAACCGCACTGGGCACGCGTCTCTCTTCCCTCTGTCCAGTCCCCTTCCCCCAGTGTTTTGCAGGGAACAGGCCTATAATGTCTGCCCTCCCCTTTGCTATTATTAATAATAAACTAATTACAACAGTGTCCTTTTTACCCTTCCAACCATCCGCCTGTCGGGTACAGACTCCATGTTCCCATCTGACACATGAAGGAAATGAGGCCAGAGAGGGTCAGTGACTTGGTCAACGTTTCAGAGCAAGGAAATGATAGAGCTGGGACCCACAGCTCCGTCCGAGAGGTTCTGAGCTCTCCTAACCACGTGGTTACACACTGAGGGAGGTGACGAGTGGGGAGGGGACGGGAGGAGACGGGTCAAAAGGATGGACAGAGGGTTCCACGTGTGCCTGGCCACTGCCCCCCCCGCCCCCGGCACTGTCCTTCAAGGCCAACACATCAGCTTTTCCCCTCTAGATGCTAGTGGAGGAGGGACCCCCGGGCGCCCACACAGGGCCCCCCAGGGCTCCCAGGGGAGGTGCAGCCCCGCCAGCCCCACCCATCGGCCCTCCCAGTGCTGCTCAGACCCGCATCTTCCCCAACCAGGAGGCCGGGCTCCTCTGCCTTCGCGGGGAAGGAAGCCAGACAAAGAGCTGCTATTTTAGAAAAGGGTATTTTTATAGAACAATCTCTGGTTTCCTTCAGGAATTTCAGCCCCGAAACCCCCTGGCGATGCGGTTTCGGGAGGAGCTGACACACATCCACTGGGCAACCGAAGAAGCTATTTCCACCCCCCCCCCCGTTTCCCTGGAGGGGGCGCCCCCTCCTCATCAACTTCTCAAATCCCCAAACCGTCTAAGGGGCCCATTGTCCCCACACCTCTCAGCCCCTGCTTCCTGCCAGATTCGGGGGTTTCAAGGATGCAGAGAAGCCAGGGCCGGGGGAGGGGACACACACATACACAGACTGAGGACCAAGAGACGTCCTCCGAGTGACCCCCAGCCCGGGCGAGGGCTGAGGGTGGCATCACCCCTCCCAGGCCGGGTGGGCTGCGGGCAGGGCCCCTGGGTCCCAGCCTCAGCACAGGGACGTGACCGTGGAAGAGCTGCAGGGCTGCGTTTCTAGGTCGAGCCACTTCCCTAGGTCACTCCTGGGTCCGGTGATGCCGGAAGCACAGGACGCCCCACAAGTTCATGGCCACCCCAAGTCCTCCCTGGGGCGTCGGCCGCTTCTGTGGGGCGGAGGCCCTGACCTTCACGCTGAGGCACCGACGGCTTCGTTCAGACAGAAATGTGCGGACTCTGCAGCCACGAACAGCTCAGAAAGTAGGTCAAGCCCGGCTCTGCATCCCCAACACTCCTCCAGCACTTCCCTCCGTAATCAAATTAGCAATGTATGCAAACGAGCAGCGAGGATTCATCACGTTAATTTGTCTCATTCTGGAGGCGAACCTGGAGCAGACAGCGCCTCATCCCCAACACTCAGGCCCTCGCTGAATATTGATTTCGGAGTAATTTTAGCCTCGCATAGGCCCTGTTATAGCCCAAAGGCACAGGATTGTCAATGTCCTCATGAATACAAATGTCCCTGCTCCAGGGCTCCGAGACAGAGTTCCACAAGGTCATTCCGAGGGGTGACCTGTGTGGCAGACCCCAAAAGTTTGGGAGTCTACCAAACATGCTGGCCAGAGCAGCGCATCCATCCCAGCAAGATCAGCCAGCGGTCTTTATAAGGGTGTCCACAGCCACAGGCCAGGATTTGAACCCGGAGTCATCGGGTCCCAGAATCAGAGCTTTTTTCCTTCTCCCCCTCAGTGCCAGACGCCCTGGTTCCTCTGGATGAGCAGATTCTCACAGCAATAAGAGCCCTGCACAGGCCATTCCCAGTCAAACAAACAGTTGGTGAACCATACAGAGAACCCTTCATGTGAGTTAAAACAGTCAAATATTGGCAATTTCTCAGGTTTACGAGACTCACGGCTGGTTGAACCATCAAACTCGATTCCACCTTAACTGACCAGCGTCCGGTTCATGATTCCCTCTGTGGTTCATGGAGGTGTCAAGAGGGGCTCTCGAATGCCCCCCAAGTTCTAAAACAGCCTACCTGCGGGGCAGTGTCCTGGGACATCCCAGCACCGCGACCAGGGAGCATGTCGCACTCGGAGCTGCCGTTCACTGCACATACGCAAGTAGATAAACCAAGTCATAGCCAGCGACCAGGCTCATCGAGATCTCCACTGTCGGTCCTGGTTTATAACGTGCCCTCGAATTCATGGCCAGGACGAACCCGATAAAAAATGCAGCCAGCCAGTCTCGGGCTGCGAAACCTGTCTTTTTCCTTCCTTGGGTATCCGGAGATTCGTCAGTCACCACGTCTGCTCTGACCAGTGCTTACAGACCATCCGCCCGGATTCTGACCTGACGGTCACCACCCTCAGGCCTGAGATTTCCACGCCGGTGGGAATCCCCAAGACGGCCTCTCCCGCCCCATCCCCTTCGGCCCTGAGAAGCCTTCAGAGGGGGAGGAAGGAACAAAGGATGCAGCGGATTATGGACAGATGCCCGTCCTGTGCCAGACCCTGAGCTGACCCTGACAGGGCTGTTATTTCCGCAAATTCTCACAGGACCCTGGGAAAGCCGGGTACTGTCCACCTGGGCCCTTTGGACTCCAAGCCCATCCCCACCCTTCCGAGGAGGCCAAGGACGGCGGCTCTGCAAACGCACTCTGGTTCCTTCGGTGCAAGAAGAGGGTCCCCGTCCCAGCTCTGTGGCCTCCGGGAAGCCAGACCCCCTTCCCTCCCACCAGCCCACCCAGAGCAGGTGGGGGTGACCCCCTTCCCCCCCGCCAGCCCACCCGGAGCAGGTGGGGGTGACCCCCTTCCCCCCCGCCAGCCCACCCGGAGCAGGTGGGGGAGACCCCTTCCCTCCGGCCCACCCACCCAGAGCAGGTGGGGGAGACCCCTTCCCTCCGGCCCGCCCACCCAGAGCAGGTGGGGGAGACCCCCTTCCCTCCCACCAGCCCACCCGGAGCAGGTGGGGGAGACCCCCTTCCCTCCCGCCAGCCCACCCGGAGCAGGTGGGGGAGACCCCTTCCCCCCCGCCCGCCCACCCGGAGCAGGTGGGGGTGACCCCCTTCCCCCCCGCCAGCCCACCCGGAGCAGGTGGGGGAGACCCCCTTCCCTCCGGCCCGCCCACCCGGAGCAGGTGGGGGAGACCCCTTCCCTCCCGCCAGCCCACCCGGAGCAGGTGGGGTGGCAGGTTAGCTTCCGAGAGCAGCCTGCTCCTAACGAGACCTGGTTTGAGAAGTCAGGCGGCCGTAGTTTCCCCTCTCATCCTGCTCCCTAAGTACCCTTCCTGCCGCCCTTCCCACGCTGGGAGCAGGGCATCCAAAATTAGACGGCCAGAAATAGACCCGCCCGGCCATCAGTGGTAAGAAACGCTCGGGGCCTTCTGGAGCCTCCGCACAGCCCCGCTCGGCGGGGAGCTCAAGGCGGCTACCTCTGGGCAGCACAGACGAGGGGAGAGGACACGCGAGAGAGGAGGCCGGCCAGAGGGAGCTCTGTCCTCCCCTTCCTCCCCCGTCCCACCTCCCCCCGGACTTCTCCTAATCTCCTTTACCAGCCTGCTGGAGCCCTGCCAGCTTCCAGCCAATTTAGCAGAACTGGGCGCCAGGCTCCAAGGCTCGGCCCCGAGGAGAGCCCAGCAAGGCCAGCCAGCCTGGACCTCTCCTGGACGGCCACGCACCTGACAATTACATGAAATTCACACACTTTAGGGTCCACAGATGAAGTTTAACTCGAATACAGCCACACCCATCTGTTCACACATTGTCTGACTGCTGCCCAACTGTGAGGAGAGACTTGGAGTCTCAACAGAGACCGTGAGCCTTTTCCTCTCCAGCTGCTGCAGAAGAAGCTTCCTGGCCTCTGATCTAGGATCGTGAATTCCCTTTATCATCTTTGCAGCTGTTTAAGAACTTTGGAGAGGCCTGTTTCACTAATGACCGTCTTTCCCATGCTCATTAGACATTCGTCAGAAAGGTGGGGGACGCCAGAGATCGGGCTGCAGAGACTGCATAGGAGCCCCTGACTCAGAGCCTCAGTGACTTAGGCACCCAGATTCCCATTGGAAAGTGACTCAGGATCCCAGAGGATGGGGAAAGATGCTTCCCCCCCCCATCGTCTCTGACCTCGCAGAGAAAAAGTACAAGCACAAGGGTGTAGCTAGAGAAAGAATATTTGAGGTCTTGTGTGTGTGCGCGCGTGTGCGTGCGTGTGTGTGTGCACGGTCTTTCGTGCGGCACTACCACCCCTATATGCTGGCAGCTACGGCCTCTGTCTCCACCCCAGCCTCCCCGCATCAGGCACAAGCAGCACACATTTGGAATCAGGAAGCCACAAGAAGCGACGGTCGTGGGAATAGCACAGGCATAGGAGCGAACAGCAAGCTTAGGATCCTAAACTGTCCCAGCAGGAAGGGATCAACCGGGGACCTGTTTCCACCCCTGCTTTCAACCATTGGGAACCCGAGTCACACAGCCAGAGATGGGATTTAAATTCGGGGCCTCCCACTCCCAGGTCATAGGCTATCTGGGGGTCAGAACTTAGAAGGCCCACAGTCCAGTAACCAGTCACTATAGGGGTCCTTGGGTGCCACTGTTTTACAGAAGGAAGCCTGGGCCTCAGGGAAGAGGTTGTCCCCCATATACTCCTGGCAGTGTGACCCCAGGTGAAGGACCACTGTTCTGCCTCTGGACTTCCAACGGCCACATCTGCACTAGTGCTCAAGGCTGTGGGCACGCCTCCCAGGAGCCCCGTTTTCTGAACATGCAGGGTAGGGGGGCATGCTTCAGGGGGGCAGCCTCAACTACAGAGAGCCTTCCGTCTTACCTTTGCTTGTGGCCATTACGTGATTTGGGGTATGTTTGTTATAGCAGCTAGCATTATTTACCCTGACTCCTATCTCTTCGTAGAAATGCATTCAAATGCAAGTAACCGAAAAGCCAACAAAAGTGGCATAAATAAATATGAGGTTGTTTTCCTCATAACAAGCACTCTTGGAATAGCCCATCCCAGAGTGGACCAGCTGCTCAAAGGCCAGGCTTTCCACTCCGCCATCCCTGCTGTGTTGGCTTTGTCCTTTGCTTGTCAACTCATAGTCACAACATGGCTGCTGTGGCTCCGACATTCCATTTGCATCCCAGGCAGGAAACAGAGAATGAGGCAAAGGGCCTCAGAGCCATGCCAGTCAAACCTGTTATTTAGCCAACTTTTCCCTTTACATATCAGTGACCAAAACTGTCACATAACCACCCCGGACCAATGACTGGCAAGTGACAATGATGTTATTATGCCTGCTTTAGTCCAATGATGACTCATCTCCTGGGGTGGATTCACTGAGATCTGTGATCACGCATCCACCTGAACAAACTGCGTCTCTGTTGCTGGGAAGGAGACAGGAACAAAAGAGATGTTGGTTGGTCAACAGTGGCCCTCTCCAAGTGGCCGGCCCCTCAGGTCCTCCTTCCTTCTGTCACACCCCCTTCTGCAAATAGGGCTGCCGTTAGGAGAGACCAAAGACATGCCTGGCTGGGTAATGTATATTCTATTAAGTGAAGGTGCAACTGGCCTTTAAGTCCCCGAGTCCGTGCTTCAGCTCCACTGACCCCAGAGCCCCGTTCTGTAATCTTGCCCAGGGGACTGGCTCACACGGAGTGACAACAGGCAAACCGCCAACCAGAGAGCAGCACAATCATTCGCACTAAAGGACAGCGCTTTCCCAGGCCCCGATCCTCCAGGGCAGCTCCTCTTTCTGCGACACCACTGATTACCATGAGGCTGTCGTCAGAAATGGCCAGAGCTGCTCAGAATTAGACCGCTGGAGGCCGCGAAGGCTCAGGCAGTGGGCGCGACCGCGGGCCGCCCGCGGGAGGGTGAATGTGGTCGCGCGTTTGGGAAGCAATCTGGCAGTTAAGTATCATGAGCCTTAAATATGTTCAAGCCCTTTGATCTAATAATTCCACTTCTGGGAATCTCTTCTAAGGAAACAATTTGAATACTGGAAAAGCTTTTCGCACCAAGATACTCCTGGCGTGATTATGTGTAACAGTGAAAACCTAGAAATCGCCAGAATTGCTAGCCATTGGAGAACAGCCATTGGAATATATATTATATATGTAATGTATAGATAATGTATATTCTATTAAGTGAAGGTGCAATAGATGATGGATGGATGGACGGGCGGACGGGCGGACAGATGGATGGATGGACAAAAAGGATAGATGGTTGATAGTTGGATAAATAGATTCCACTCGCATACGCTCATTAAAAACGGTGACTGCCAAGGGTTTATAACAGGAAGATGCATTTGAATAAAAGACGTGAGTTTAAAAATGGGTACAATGTAATTATTAGTACACGAAAA
This sequence comes from Miniopterus natalensis, assembly GCF_054644295.1. Lineage (NCBI taxonomy): Eukaryota > Metazoa > Chordata > Mammalia > Chiroptera > Miniopteridae > Miniopterus > Miniopterus natalensis. Next base: position 57,892,774 of record NC_142094.1, on the reverse strand, counting down.
AGCCTGTCATGAACTCCTCCAAAATGTGACCGTGAGCAGTGAAACCGGGATGATTTTGACCCTACTTTCTACTTAATGCATTTTTTATTTTTTATTTTACAAGCATGCACTGTTTCATAATACAATTTTTAGGAAAATATGAAGGTTGCCAGGTGAGCATGGAAACTGGATGGGGTTTAGGGACAGTTTGTTTAGCTGGGGTGGCATTTGGACACGTTCCCTGCCCCACTCGGGGCCTCCTCCCCGGTGACCTCAATACTTGTGCGGCCAGTTTTAGGGTCTTTCTCTGCCCAGCCTCTCCCTTGGGAGTCAGCTTCTCTCCCCTTTCTGGCAAAGGCCGCCCACACTGGCTCTGCAGGCTTTGACTGGGAGGCATTGTAACTTTCCACAGGTAACCTCGGCCCAGGTCAAGGTCACCTTGACCCTCTGGGTCCCGCCTCAAGCTCCAAACCTCCCTTCTGTGGTCCCCCCGAAGACCGAGACCCACCCTTCTCTGTTCACTTTTGCTGGCTCTGTCCTCCAAGGAGGTGGCCTTTGGCCAAGCTGGCTCTAAATGTTGGAACAACTTTCTGATGTCACCGAATCGGGAAAAAATTCTCAGGCTCCTTTTACTTAAATTCCTATTAGGTAGCTAAGGTCACCCACGCCCTCATTGCCGCCTGTTACTCAGTTTTCCTGCTCTGGAAGATCCCCGAGGAACGATACCCCATTTCTTGATCTACAGGGCATCCCCAAAAAGCATATACACACTTTAAGAGTTGACAGCTCAGTTTTGAAAATGAAATGTATTTTAATAAACACTGCCTTTACAATTAGTCAAAGTGTGTGCATACATTTTGGGCGACAGCCTGTATTCCTGTTGACAGGACTTGGACCGTTGCCGCCTCCGGATCCCGGGAACAGGGCCACGCGAACGTCCTCGTGTGTACCTGGGGCAAGAGCAGCCAGCCGTCTGGAGGGCGTGGGAAGGCGCAGCCTTGCGAGGCAACACCAACCCAGTTCCCAAGACGACAATATAATTTTGAGAAAGGGGGGGGAAGTCCAAAAAGATTATACAAACTCTTTGTATTATCCTGTCGATCTAAAACTTTCTAAAAATTAAGGTCTATTTTAAAAGTATTCAGCATAACACGCTTTTAAAGTTAAAAACAACTAAAGTTAAAAATGTTTTAAAGCTACATTTAGACGTGATAGAATGAAAGCAGGGGGAAGGTAAATACAAAATTCACTGACCTCTGTCCCCTGGGTGGGGCAGGGGATCTGGGTGGAGAATGGCGTGGCACGTCGTGGTCCGTGGTCCGAGTTCCAGCTTCTGTTGGATGGTGAGGAGATGGTGTTTATTAGATTAAAATAAAGGGAGGGGAGACAGGGAGGGAGAGAAGAGGGTGCTGCTGTGTGCAGAGTGCCAGGAGTGCCATCAATAGGACAGGAGTGGCCTGATGGTGCCCCTGGGGCCCTGTAAACAACCGGAGAGCAAGGATCTGAAGGGCGTTCACGGGCCTAAGAGAAGGAGGAGCAGCTTTGTCAGGTGGCAGTTGGGTGGGTGCTAGAGAGCCGAGGGCCGAATGCCGGCCCCACGACACAGGCCCCGGGGTCACAGCCTGGGAGGTGCTCTCTCCGCCTCAGGAAGACAGACTGCCTGGCTCAGGGTCCGGCTCTGCCGTCAGCGGCCGTGCCCATGGTGCCCTGTGTGTCCCCTCAGTGTTCCCATCAACGGGGAGAAACAGAGACAACACTGCATGTAAATACCTACACTGAGACACTCGCGCAGAGTGGGCACCCAGCACACACCTGTCAGCACCTCCCACCCTGCCGCGTGTGCGTGTGCGTGTGGGTGAGTGTGTGTGTGTGTGCATGCGTGTGTGCGTGTGTGTGTTGTGAATGGGTGGGCGCTGGTACCTACCCAGGACTCCAGGCCAGGATGCGGCCTGCCCCAGCCAGCTGACTGGAGCCTGGAGCCCTGGCTCAGTGGGTCTGCGACCCCAGTGCCATCCCCCTCCCACAGCAGGACATACCCAGCCCCTCCCTCAATCTCCTCAACCCCAAGGCTCCTCAGGATACGCGGCTCTGCTCTCATGGGCATTTCTCAGCCCTGGCCCCTCCCTGGCCTGGGCTTCATCGGGCCTACATCACCCTTCACCTGGGCCTGCCCCCTGCCTCCAGTCCCCCCCCAGCCGGCCCTCCTTCTGAGCCCTGAGTCTGACCACACCGTGCCCTGCCCTGCTCAGGCCCCTCAGGGCTCCCACCGTCCCCCTGCCCAGTGCCCCAGGGCCTCAGCGGGCACTCAAGGCCTTCACCGGCTCAGCCTGCCACGTGCACCCAAAGTCCAGGCCTGCCCCTCCCCCGGGACACCTCGCTTCCTCCTCACTGCAGCTCCTGGGATCCTGGAGGACTCAGTTTCCCTCCAAGACTCCCCTCCCGGGCGCCTTCCACCTTGTCCCTGGCTCCTTACGACAGTGCCCCACCCCACCTGCCATGCCCATTGCCCCTCCCCACCAGATCCAGCCGCTCCGAGCACCTGGAGGGCAGGGCCCCACCACACCCAGAGCCACACTCATGGAGTGTACGACTTGCTCCCCCTAAGGACAGACAAGTGTGACTCCGCTGCAGTGACACGTCCCCTTCTCTGACCCAAAGCCCGGCAGGCCTTGGGAGGAAGGACAGCGGAAAACATGCGTCCAGTGGGCTGACACGGGTGGGACGGAGGGAGGAGAGAAGTCAGGTGTCTCCTGTCCCCGTGGACACCGAGCTTGGCGGGAAAGGGCGGCCGCTTGGACGGAGGGATGAGCGGAGCCAGCTGCCGGGCTGGAGCCGCCCAAGCTGGCCCCGGAGACGGGGCTCGAGGCGGTGGATGCGGCCACGGGTCTGCAGGTTCCTGGCCTCTGGCCCAGTGGGGAGGAGCGGCCCAGGCCAGCTGTGCACCAGACACTTTCTCTAAAAGACATTTCTCACTTTTCCATCTTCCGACGGGGGGTGGAGAAAGCGCCTCCGCGAGGCCTGGCTGCCTCCCTCGCTGAGGGAAGCTGGGCGATGCCCCGCTGGTGGACAGATGTACGCTCAGAGGAAATAGAAGGTTCTCCCAAGAAGGCACCTGTCCTGAATTTCCTTACAGAGAGAAGGACCGAGGGGCTGAGCCTGGGCCTCACACCACTGCTGGAGCCGGTCCACCCGGGCGTCTTGTTTCTGGGTCAGGCGGGTCCTCGTGCGACGCACAGCAGTCGGAGCCAAGACTCCCAGGGCAGCCTTGGTTCACCCCCAGGTGTTCTGATGGGGTGCCCAAGCACCAGCCAGCCTGTCCCGAGTGCCCGCCAGCCTGCCCACCCAGTACTAACACGTGCCAGTGCCTCCCACAGTTCCCACCCCTCTCATCATTTCATGGCTGAGCCTCTGGGGCTCCCCGGGAGCCTCCCCACTTCCCAGCCCCATGGGGAGCCATGCTGAGGACTCCAGCACCCACAGGTCAACTCTGCCATTTCAAAGGTGGGAAACACAGTAGGACAGAACTGGCCCAAGGCCACACAAGGCGATGCCAGTGGTGGCTTCCTGGGTCACCCTGAGATCAGAGGGGCACCTTTCCTGGCTGAGCCCAGATCCCAGGACCCCTGTCACTTCAGGTCAGCAGCGGCCTTGGACACTGAGAGGCTCCCTTCAGAATCCACAGGCACAGCAGACCTCGGCCCTGTTTCATTCAGATTTGACTAAGTTGCCACAAGAGCTCGGGCGAGCCTGCAGCCCTGTCCCCACCAGCACCAGCTCAAATGTCCCCTGGCCCAGAGTGGCCTGTCCGCTGATGAACCAAAGGGACGGCCTGCCTCTCGTTTGGGGGCTACATGGAAAGACAAGGGGGGCAGACGCCAGCCTCTGGCAGAGGAGGTGTCAACGTGAGGCATTGCGGGCTCTTGGGAGACCCGAATCCAGATTGAAGAGGAAGGGACAGTGGCTGGCATGTAGTAGACAAAAAAGTGTTATTGACGATAGAAAATGCCAGACAGTGGGAAAGAAAGGCGCGCTCAGTCTCCACGCGAGCCGGGTGCCAAGGACTTCAAAGGAGTGATTCTGAGCACAGCAAATAACTAAGACGAAGATTAAGCTAATTCCTAAAATAGGACGTGTCACCCCAGGGAACAGGAGTCCTTGGTAAACTCAGAGACTATCCCAACTCAAAGAGACCCTAGCGGTCATCTGTCCTCAATCCTAATAGTTGAACTGTCCCTGGGTCACCTTCAACAGGGTGCCACCTGCAGAGCAGAGCTCACCCTACCGCCCACAATGACTCTCCACCACCCATTTGTGCCCACGGCCCCCAGAAACACAGGGGTTGTGTACACACCACCCGACCTTTGTGTGCATAACACCCGCTCATTCATTCTTCAGGGTTCTGGCTGGGTCTGCCACCCACATCTGAGGGCTGTGCGCTGGGACTGACCTCCCTAAATAGATTTTGGCATCCCCAGACATCTCACAGCGAGGTACCCACAATCCTACCGGCCGCCCAGACGCTCACCTCCTACATCCTAGACATCCTATTTCTGTTAATCCAGCCTGAGCTCCAATGAAGTCGACTCCACACTGCTGCCTCGGTCCTGTATTCCAGTCTAAGAGCCCAGTGTCCACACGTGGGGCTCCTGGGGCTCCCCCAGAACAGCTGAGCAGAGCAAGCACGACACTTGCTGGAAGACGCCAGGAGTCAGGACAGGGCAAGGGGCTAAGGCACAAGCTTGCAGCTGGGTTCAAATCTACTTGGAGGCCTGAGAATCCAGGCAGAGGCGGAGCTGGCTGTGGGGGTTCTGCAGGACCCCCAGGGAGGGTGGAGGGTGGGCCCCAGGGAGGAGGGCCAGGGGGTGCTGTCTCCTGGCAGGGCCCCACGGGGAAAGGAGAGGCCCAGGGAAAATGGGATCGGGGGAGCGGAGAGAGTCTCGGATCTCTCCTCACTGTGGGCTCGGAAAAGTCTGGCACCAGTCAAGTCCTCTCTCTGCTTTTTTGAAATCCTTGGAGTTTCGACCAACAGAAAAAGAAAAATCCCAAACACACCTATTTCCTGCCCCACCGCCTACTTGATAACCACCCACCCCCACGGCCACTCCCACCCGCACGGCAAGGCCCTCCCGCTGGGCGCTGGGGCCTGGGCACTGGGCGCTGGGTGGCAGCCACAGGCCTGAGTCCTGAGACTCCACTGGTTCTGCTTCCCCAGGGGCAGGGAGGAAGAGGAGGCTGAGTGAGCAGAGCCGGAGGCGACCAAGAAAGCGCCTGGGTCCCAGGCACCTTTTTTTAACACTAACTGGGCGATGAATAATTTATAGCCCAGAATGTTTGGCGGATGGAGGGTGGGGGAAAAACCGTTGACAAGTCAAGAAAAAGCTCTTCGCGCCTGAGGAGCCATCCACCTCCCAGACGGTTTCAAACGCATCGCTGGGGAAGATGCTGTTTGAGGTTCTTTGCTTTTTTTTTTTTGCTTTTATCTATATGGAAACGGGTGGGTGCTGAAATATGTTTCACTCCAGCAGGAACTTGGGCGGGATTATATCCCAGGCAAGAGTTAAACCGTCGCTTCCTGCGGCAAGAATTAAACAGCCAAGCGACAGGGACCCCAGGCGTGCGCGGCGGAGTCGGGCGGAGGCTTTGGGCTCCGGGGCTGGACGTCCCTCAAAGCTCCGCCCGGGCTCCCTGGCCTCCAGGACTCGGTGAGGGGCGCTGGGTGGGAAGCCAGCGCAGCTGGGATCTCCTCTTCCTAGAAGAGTGGGTACCCTCGGTCCTCCCGGGCAGTGCCAGTGACCTTGACAATCCCAAGAGCTATGGGATCGAGCCCCTAGGGAGCACCTGCCGTGTTCCGGGGCCAGGCTCCCCCCAGCCCCTCTCACCGGGCCCTCAGGCCGCCTCTCTGGCTGGTACTGGCTGGGCAGGCTGGTCTCCCTGTGGCTTCCCTCTCCGCTTGGGACCTGGAGCTCAGGGTGTTCTTGTAACTCACGAAAGGTCACGAGGTGCCAGGTGACAGCGCCGAGCCCTGAGCATATGTCTCCTCCACAGGCTGACTCGCCTCCCACAGTCTGAGGGAGGCTGGCTCGGTCTTCCAGAGGCAGCAGGTAACAGGATGCGCCCTCCTGTCCTCAGCCCCTCGCTGACCAAGGTTAGAGTGATGGGCGGAGGCCCAAGTGTGGAACCCAAGCCAGGCAGCTGCCTGGGGACAGGATAGGCCGTTCATCATAACAGGGTTATTTATCTATGGCTCCGTGACAACCAGCCCCGCACTCGGTGGCTCTAAAACAACCAGCACTCATTTCCACCCGGCTTCTGTGCGTCAGGAACCTTCCGACTCGGAGCCACTCGTGGCTGGAGCCAGGGTGTCTGCTGGGGCTGGTCACCCCAGGGTTCAGCTCTCAGCTCCACCGTGGCCGTTGGGGAGACTCAGTTCCTCGCAAGTGGTTGGACTCGTGGACTCGGTTCCTCGCTGGCCGTTGGCTGGAGACATCCCTCGGTTCTTGGCCACGACGGCCTCTCCATATGGCAGCTCACACGTGGCAGCTGGCTTTCCTCGGAGCCGGTGAGAGCAGGCAAGGCCAGCATCCCAGAAGCCAGCGTCTTCCTGGAACTCATCCCAAAGTGACACCCATCAGGTGGGCCTCGTTCTTTCATTAGCAGCAGGTCACTGTGCCCCCTCCACCCTCGGGGAGAGGGCATTACCAAGGGCGGGCATAACCGGCAGTTCGGGACCACTGGCAGCGCTCTAAGCAGCTGCCGACAGAAGTAACCGACCGTGTTAGTTACCTAACGCTGTGTCACAAATCGCCCTGAAGCCCATCGGCTTAAATCAACAATAATCACTTCCTATCTCCCACGGTTTCCGAGGTCAGCTCAGGAGCAGCCTGGGGGCAGTTCGATCTTGGGGTCTCTTGTGGGATTGCAGTCAAATATCATCTTGGGCTACAGTCCTCTGAAGGCCCGACTGGGGCTGGAGGGCTCACTTCCAAGTGGCCCAGTCATGTCGCTGGCAAGCTGGTCTGGCTGCTGGTGGGAGGCTGCGGTCCCACGCACGTGGGCCTCCCCACGGGACTGCCCCAGGGCCCTCACAGGATGGACGCTGGCTTGGCCAGCTCTGCATAAGCCAAGGACCAAGGCAGGAGCTTCAACGCTTGTGCGGCCCAGCTGGGGAGTCCCCCTCTGAGGGGCACCCCTGCAGGGCTCCATGCTTTGGGGCTCCCAGACCCCCAAGACTTGGTAGCTCTGGGGGGAGTGGCATTTTTGTTTTCATCTCCTTCCAGGCATTTGGATGCAAACCAGGTTTAAATCCCTTCCTCTAAAGGCAAAGCACCCACCTGACCCCAGTTCTCTGACACAGCCTCCCTGTCACGGATCTTAGCGAACGAGGTACAGGTGTGGCCCATAACGGCGCTTTGGTCAGGGAGGGGCCACTTACGTGACGGTGGTCCCGTAAAATGAGAATGGAGCTGAGCTTTCTGTAAGAAATGGGAGGATTTGTGGTTCAGGAGGAATTTTTTTTAATATGTTTTTATTGATTTCCGAGATAGGAAGGGAGAGAGAGAAACCAATGAGAAAGAAACATCCATCAGCTGCCTCCTGCTCGCCCCACCTGGGGATCGGGCCCAAACCCCGGCGTGGGCCCTGACCAGGGATCGAACCGACGGCCCTGACAACCCTGAACCGACTGACACGCCGGCTGGGCCAGGAGGAAGGTTCCCTTTTCTCGGATGGGAGCCGTGTCTGTGGGGTTGGCAGGAGGTCCCCTCCCACTCGCCGCACCTCAGTTTCCCGTGCGGAGATGACACCCCGATCCTCAGCCGCTGACCCGGCCCAGCACAGAGGCGCCCGTCCCTACAGATTCAGAAGGTGCTGCAGGCCGCCTGGACCCGGCTGGACAGTCTTCAGACCACATGGCTGTAATCCTTTGTGGAGGACCTAAGGTCCTGTACAGGGACACGGTCCTCAGGAGCCCCCGTAACACGTATCGAGCGCCGCTGACCGTCAGTGAAAGCTCTGTGGCCGGAGGAGCCAGCCTGCCCTGCCCCGTGGCTGTAATTATATAAAGAGATAAGTTTTCTTTCTTCCATCAGTTCACTGCAGACAGAGCCCTTTGTGCCAGGCGGGGTCAGTGGAACCGAAAGCAAATTTCCAAGTCAAATGCCGAGTCCTCAGTTCCACAGCCTCTCCCTGCGAAACACCCTCTTTCTGCTTCCTTTTTCGCGAATACCCCCGAGCCCCTCACAGGCAACGGCACAGCCCCGCTGCTCCTTTATCTCCGCCTGCTCCCCGGGCCACCTGCCGCTCCCCCCGACTGTCACCGCTCTCGGGTGACCTACGCCTCACCAGCCAGTTTCCCCCGGCCTTTCCCACCCACCCGGCCCTCAGCCCTGCTCACGGAGCTGCGGCGACAGCTCCCACGTTCCAGCAACAAGCCCGCTGGCCGATCCGGGGATCCAGCGGGGCTTTGCCCTGTCCCACCCCCACACCGCGGGCTTCGCGATGGTGGAAAGGCGGCCGGGGGGGGGGGGGGCCAGCTCCAGAAGCGTTTCTACAACGAACCTTGTAACCGCCTCTCCCAAAACGGATTTTCATGGATCCCGTTTGTCCACTTCCTCTCGTTTCGCTCCCTGGAAGGACCCGCCCGGCTGCCGGCCTGTGTCTCCCCCCAGAACTCTCCAGGCCCGTCCGAGCCGGACCTGTGCTGCTTATGACACACTCCCTGCGACAAGCCTCCACACCCCTGGGAAGCACGTGCCATCGCCAGGGGTGCCAGTCCCAGGCCTGGTGACAAAACAGCGTCGTCAACAATACCGACCGCCAGCCGCCCCCGCGGAGAGCCGCTCTGCACCCCCAGCCCCCCGACTTCAACGCTCTCCTTCGAGCTCATCAAAAGGAAACCCTGGTTTCGAGGTGGAAAAGCCTCTTAGGAGGTTAACAGCGAGTGGATAGAGCAATAAACGCAATGACTTAATTCTTGGAACGTGGTAAGCAGGCCGCTGTTTACCAAGCTCTCAGCAGATCATTACAGAGGTGATCACGAGAAGCTGCCGGACTGCGGCTGCCCCGGCACCGGCCAGGCTCGCTGGGCTCGTAACCGGGTCCCTTCCACGGAGAAGTGCCTCACGGTCACTTTCTGGGAAGGACATGAGGCCAGGACGTCCACTAGGCTCTCTTCTCTCTCCTTCCCTCCCCGAAGTCTGTTTTCTGCCATCACTGGGGGGCTCCCCCGCCACTGAGGTAGGTCCTAACCTGTCTCTCCAGAGGAAGGCCACAGTGATTTGCACCCAGCTCCTCAAGCGGCCTGTTCCCTTCCCTGCCTCCAGCCGGGGGCAGTGGGACGCTCACGGTGGAGGCGTGGCTCTGGGACGAGCTTTGATGAAGGGGCTCAGAGGCCCCCCGGGGCTGGCCCTCCTTGGCCGTCTGGAAAGAGGGAGGGTGCTCCCACATTGAGGTGGGGGGCGGCCCGTAGGGAACACTGGCCGCCTGACCAAGGACTTGGCCCCAGAGCCTGAGAAAAGACAGGAACCAGGCGTGTGGCCCACAGAGTAAGTGGGCGTCCTTGGGCCTCTCGTCTCACCCGAGGGGTCACTGCCTCTCCCACCCCCATCCCTACAGAGAGGGCAACCCCCCCCCCAAAGCACTGTCAGCTCTTACAGGTTACACTGAAATGTCCACAGGGAGGGAAAGGACATGATTACTGCACTTCTCAATGCAGAACTTCTTTTAAATGCTGTGCCTGTATCTCTGCCCACTCCCCACCCCCGTCGCTGTCCTGCTGCGGCCACTCATCCCCGAGACCCCTCCCTCCCCTCGGCCGCACCCTCGCTGGCCTGCCCCTCTGCATCCTGGACTCATCTTCTGGACAGGAGTCCACGCCCTGCTCCCCTCACCTGTTGGGCCCGTCTCGGGCTCTCTGTGTCTCCCTGTGCAGGGCCCCGGACTCTGCCCCGGCCCCAGCGCCCTCCGCGGCCCCCACATCCTTCGTCCCGAGGATGCGCCGCCAGTGGGCGGGCGGGTCAGCCGCTCCGAGTGGAGGCCTCGCGTTGCCCGAGGACTCGCTCCAGCTGCGGCTCCTTTGCTTGTTTTCCAGGCGCATCCTCAGCTGGTGTCGCTGCCCCTGGTTTGCCAACGAGGACCCTCCCGTGGCTCGGGATTGACTTGTCGGAGGCCATCAGTCCCTAGGGAGGAACGGGCTGGGACTCGAACCTCGAACTCCGGCCGTGTTCGTCCTGGATGCCTCTGCACATTTTTGTCTCAGGGAAAAGGGGAAGCGCAACAGGCCGTGTTAGAAACCCGCACGCTTGATCTGGTAGTGACGTCGATCGTTCGAAAGCCAGCCTGGGGGTGGGAAACCCACTCGCTGTGTTTCCAGGGACTGGAGACTCAGGAGAGTAACCTGACCACCGGGGCCCAGGGGCCTGAGGCTGTCACGCCGGTGACCTGGGGCTCCGGGGCCCAGGGACCTGGATTCTTAGGGAAGGGGGATGGGAAGGGCCACCCCCACACAGGGATGTGGCTCTTGGGACACAGAGCAGCCTGGGTATGACGGGTTCACTCTCCCACCTGCCCCAGCCCTGCCCTGGACACTGGACAAGGGGCCAAGGAGACCCACCAGCCTGGATCAGGCCCCGGCAGCCAGAGCTGGGAGCTTAACCCCTGCCCTGGGGGCCGCGCAGGCCCTTGGCTGAGCACACAGAGCCTCAGCCCCTGGCTTCCCAACACCCACAGCCAGCGGGACCTGGGACCTGCATTCCCTCTGGGTGAAAATCTAGGGGCCCTGCGCTGACCGGTGTGGCTCAGCTGGTTGGGTGCCGTCCTGTGCACCAAAAGGCCGCTGGTTCCATCCCTGGTCAGGGCACGTGCCCGGGTTGTGGGCTCGACCCCCAGTGCAGGAGGCAGCCGACTGATGTTTCCCTCTCACATCAGTGGCCCTCTCTCCCTCTCCCTTCCTCTCTCTCTAAAAATCAATAAAAATATATTTTTAAAAAGAAAGAAAATCTGGGGTATAAAGAGGAAAGGAGAGAAAGAGGGGCTCCCGGGCACCCACGGCACAGGCCTGACAAAGTTCGCACCATCTCTCTGGGTGCCCAGGACGTTCCTGTCCGAGGACAGCAAACTGCCCCCACAGGCCCCAGGCGAGCTCTGAGCCGGCACACGGGGCTCGGTGTATGAGGTGACAGTTTGCGAGGAAAGGTCCTCTCAGCAGGGACACAGAGGGTGTCAGCTGCCCGGACCCCTCCTTGTCCCATCTCCCCATTTCCCCCACGGGGGAGCCGAGTCCCGGGGTGTCCACTGTCTCACAGCCGGTGAGGATGGGCCCACTACTGTCCTCGAGCGGAGATGCCTGAGGCGGGGGGGGGGGTCTGACTCCCCAGGGCCCTGGTCCCCGCTCAACCAGTCATGGCCCCAGGACCCCCCGCAGCCCCCCCTCTGCCTCCACCTCCCCACCTGCAGGACCCTGCCGGGTAAGCGAGATATCCCCGCAGCCTGAGCCGCAGCACGCCAGATTCCCTTTCAGTCTAAGAGGCTGTGGGCTCGAAACCCAATTAGAATAAATCGATTTTAGACAATATCTGTCCCCCTTGGGCCCCGGGCTCCCCCGTCTGCCTCCCATTTGCCTGTCATCATTGGAGCCACCACTTCCTAAATGACCAGGGGAAGACATCCGATGCGGCGAGAGGAAATGGCAAAAACCAATCACAACAACGCGCATTTGCGCTCCGCATAGAATGTCACCCCTTCCCACCGGCCGTCCACCCTTTTCCACAAGCCCGGAGCAGCCGAGCGCGTGGAGCGGGAATGAAGGAGGTGCTGGCACAGGTGCCCCGGGGGCGGCGCACCCGCTCCCTGCCGCGGCGGAGGGCACGCACACAGGGCCCCCCCTCCCGCCCCGCATCCGAGCGAGGCTTTGGGGGGTTACAGTGACTAATCGGCCCCATCACAGCGAAGCTCCTGCTCGTTTCCGCAGCATCACCCGCGTCGGAGGCTCCCCACGCGGCGTCTCACTGAACATTCGCAGGGTGGGCACCAGGACCATCTCCACCACAGGGGGAGCAGAGCGAAGCCCAGCGAGGGTGAGCTACCTGCCGAGGCCACGGAGCCAGGGGCGAGCGGGCCAAGCTCTGACTCCGGGCAGGAGGCCCGGGGGCACGTCAGTTATAAAATGTAAGGGCTCTGCCCCGGCCGGTTGGCTCAGTGGTCAGAGCGTCGGCCTGAGGACCGAAGGGGCCCGGGTTTGATTCCGGCCAAGGGCATGAACCTCAGTTGCAGGCTCGATCCCCGGCCCTGGTCGGGGCCCGTGAGGGAAGCAACCAATCGATGTGTCTCTCACATCGATGTTTCTCTCTCACTCTCTCTCTCTCTCTGAAAAAACAAAAGCAATGGAAAAAATATCCTCGGGTGGGGATTAAATAAATAATAAAATAAAATGCAGGGGTCATCTCTGCCCCGTGGACACTAGGAGCACGTTTGAAAAGATGTGTGATAACAGCTAATATGTGCCCACGCTGTGCACCGAGCACCGTACTGAGAGCTTTATTTCATCTTCACCGCAGCCCTGCGAGGACAGAGGGCCACCATAATCCCTCACACAGATGAGGAACCTGAGGCACAGAGCGATGGAACCACGCGCCCCAAGTCCCACAGCTGGTCAGCAGCAGAGTTGAGGACGGGTCTAGAACCTGCCCTCTCAGTGGAGATTGTACGGCTCAGGCCGCCACTGGACAGAAGTGACAGAAACTCAAACGATATACGCCAGCTGGTGACGTGGAGGAGTCCGATGTCCGGCTTCAGGCACAGCTGGATCCAGGTGTTCACACGGCGAGTGGAATCCTCCCCCCTCCAGCTCTCGCTCTGCTTTCCCAGAGGCAGGCCCTGTTCTCAGGCAGACTCTCCCCAGCAGGTGGCAAACACGGTCCCAAAACTTTAGGCTTCATTCTACCAGTCCGGCAACCCCCAGAGCAAGTGACTCCCTCCAGGGAAATGTCCAAGATTGGGTCTCACAGATTGGGCTTGGGCCACACCTGTTCCTGAACCCATCCCTATGATTTGAGGAAGGCCTAAATGGAGAGTGGGGGGCGTTCCCCAAAGGAAAATTAAGGGGCATTCCTGGAAAATGGGGACCAGCTGCTAGGCAGGCAGAAACGCCAGTGGGCCCCCCTGAGGTGGAAGTGCTTGGAATTCTGCCAGGCAGGGTGGGGTGGGGGGGGTATTACTGGCACAGGAGGTCACATGTGCTTGGCCTTTGCCACACACCCAAGCTGGGACCCAGCTCCACAGAGGGGTTGGCAGGACGCCGCCGTTCGGTCTGCCATCACCATGCATTTGCCGGTCCCCGAAGGAGCAGACGGGAGTGCGGTCTGCGGCCCTGAGGCCTGCATTCCCTCCCTAGCCTGGCCCTCTCTGCCACGCGGCCTTGGTCAAGTGCCCCAATCATGCCCGGCCTTGATTTCCTCATCTGGAAATGGGAAGAAACAATCTCACCTGTGGGATGAAGGTAAGGGGTGGAAGAGAGGAGCATCTGGGTGCCAGCACTGTCCTGCCCGTCCTGGTGCACCTCGGGGCTCGGTGACGATCTCTGAGAGCTGGTGCAGCTCCTAGAAAGCCCTCGGGCACCTGAACCAAGGCCCAGAGCACCTTTGGGGAGGCAATTCCTCTTTGTTTCAGCTGCTGGCAGACTGTAATGAAAGAAATTAAATAAAGGCCGATACTAGGACTTTCTTACATCTTTTCCCAGGCACCTGGCTCAGTAGTGGGGAAAATGCACGACGTGTCAGTCCCAGATCAGCTGAGGGGCCCGGGGGCCTAGGGCAGGGGTGCACCCCTGCTCCGGGGCCCTGCTGAGGCTGCTCCCGGATGTGGGGATACAGTCAGGAGATGAGCAGGAGGAAAACTGTGTCTACCACTGGTCCCTGACAGGGCTCCTGGAGCAGGGGTCCCCGCTCAGCCCCCCCTGCCCGTTCACTCTGTCCCCACGAACCCCGCATCAGCAGTTCCCGCAGAGGGCACGGCAGGACCCACAGCCCTGGGGGGGCTAACAGGTGTGCGGTGCATTCCGGGTCAAATTCTGCAGAAAATGAGGCATCAGAATGCTGAGAAAGCTTCCCGTGGTGCAAAATTTAAAATAATGCAGATCCCTTCTCTCAGATGTTCAACACATGTCGGGAATTGCGTGAGGACAAAGCCGCTGGCTGGGTGAGCTGCGAACCGGGCTCGCACTGCCGCCAGCAGCCGCAGCCGCGAGCGATCACACGCCGGCCTCCGCCGGGGCTGGCGGCCGGCTGCGGGGTGAGGTCCTGAATAATTCATGTTGCCGATGACACAGCAGCTCGGAGAACAGGTCCTGCGCGTGAAACAGAGACACCCAACTTGAAAATAAGTGGCTGCGCTCAGACATCCTCTCAGCACAAACCTGACGCTCCATAAACATCGAGGGAGAGAGCGATGGGAGGGGAGGGGAGGGGAGGGGAGGGGAGGGGAGGGGAGGGGAGGGGACAGGGATTCAGGGAGGGGAGGGTTGGGGGGAAGAGAGGGGAGGGGAGAGGAGGGGAGGGGAGGGAGGGGAGGGGAGGGGAGGAGAGGGAGGGGAGGGGAGGGGAGGGGAGGGGGAGGGGAGGGGACAGGGATTCAGGGAGGGGAGGGGAGGGGAGGGGAGGGGAGGGAGGGGAGGGGAGGGGAGAGGAGGGGAGGGGAGGGGAGGGGACAGGGATTGGGGGGGAGGGCAGGGGAGGGGGGAGGGGACAGGTTTAAATCCGAGATCAGTAAACCACAGCTCTCGGGCCAGGTCCCGCCCCGTCCCGTATGTAGATGGTGCTTTATTAGAAGGTTGATTCCGGTTCCGGCTTTGGCAGGACAGCAGCCGGGCTGAGTGGCTGACAGACAGCACACAGCCTGCAAAGTCTCGTAGGGGAGGCAAAAGCAGGCTTGCAGTTGTTCCCGTAGGAAATACATGCAGGTTCTGACGTTACAGTAGCGTTATTAATGCGAAACAGTGTCACAGTGCAGCCGCGAACCTAGTCCGCCCACCCTCCTATACCATCTGGTCCTGCCCACCCTCGCCCTTGGTTACATAAAGTCGAACAAGTATCTTTCCCGCAGCCTGCTCAGGGGCCTGCGGTGTTCCTGCGGACGTGACTCTCCACACGAGGGACCCCCCAGACTCATTAGGTGGTGAGCCCCCTTCCCAGGGGCCCTTGCAGGCCCGGGGGCCACACAGGGCGTCCCGGGCGGAGGCTGGGAGTAGAGGGAGGTCGCGATGAGGCCCCGAGTCTGGTGATGGAAGAGAAGGTTCGGAGATTCCTGACCTGCCCACCCGTCCGTGAGCTTGAGGACACCTGGGCCCGTGTCCCCCACTGCATTCAGCCCCTCTCCCTGTGTTTAGCAGACAGTGGAGCCCCAGGCAGAGGGTGGAAGTCCACCAGCTGGAAAATGCCCCGTAGGACAAAGCCCGGTGCCCAGGGGGCCCCTGCCCTGCGGACCTTCGCAAAACTGGGAAATTTCACCAAGAGCATCCTGGGAACTTGGGTCATTTCCCTCTAAATAAACAAACAAGACAGCACCCAGACACGGGCTCTGTCCCTTAGGCACTGTCGCCCACCCAGGGCCGCAGCCCTGCCCCTCCCCGCCCTGGGACACTGAGCTGGCACAGGCGGGCGGCGGAGGCAGCTGCTCCGGCCTCTGGCCTCAGACCTCAGGCACGTCCGGCCCCTCCTGCCGCACAGGCCACACCCTGCTAAAACCGCAGCGTGTCTGTGTGTCCAGCCACTCCTGGCCCAGCTCCAGGCTGGGCCAGCCTCACAGGAACACCCAGTTACTCGGCACAGGACCAGGAAAGCCCAGTGTCTGCCTGGAGGGCTCATCAGCGGAGCTGCGAGGAATCAAGGAGGGACCGGGGAGCTGCTGTGAGCGAGGGGAAACCCAAGAAGGCTTCCTGGAGACTGCAGTTCCCGAGAGGGACCTGCCTCGAGGGCAATGACCAGGGGCACTGCCAGGGTGGAAAGGCATTTCAGAGCAGGAAGCACCTGCCCAGGGGCAGGGAGCAGGCGGCACAGGACACATCTGAGGAGCGTTTCCGTCCAGTCTGCTTGGGGGCGGCCTGCGTGCGCTGAGGGAGCCTCGGCCGGACAGCCTGGTTGGGGCCGGGGGGCAGCCGAGGGCCCTCCGAGGCAGGAGAAGATGGGGCAGCGAGGGCTGTGGGCCCTCCCGGGGGGCAGCAGGGTGACCAGAACTGAAATGACGCCTCAGGATGCAGCCCACGGTGCCGAGGGCGTGACGCGGCCCAGCCCTGGCCGTCGGTGTGGCCGCTGCCTCTGGGCAGCCCGCCAGCCCGTGCGGAACACTGTGCGCCTGTTTCCTCTCTCCCTCACCAGACCCCGGTGTGGCGGGTGTGACTGTGACCCCTGCTTTCCCAAGAAGCTGAGGCTCAGAGAGGTTAAGTAACTTGCCCAAGGCCACCCAGCCAGGGAGTAGCAGAAACTGGGGTTTGTTTTGAATCCAGGCTTTTGACCACAGTTTCTTAACCTCTTCCTGGGGGGGAGAAAGTAGATACCCGCCCTGGGGGCCGGGCGCTGCGCTCTAATGCTGAGTCACATCCTGCAGGTGGCCCCACCACATGCTGCACCCGAGCAGCAGAAAGGGCCCTGGCCCTGGCCCTGGCCATGGGGATCTTCACGGCCATGCTCCCCGGCCGGACCCAGGGCCTCAGGGAGGCACCCATGCCAGCCCGCCTCAGAGCCCAATGCCTGGCATCAGCAACTGCGGAGGGAACAAATGGTTGACCAGCTGTTTGTAAGCGGCTGAGATGAACTCCATGGCAACCGGCTTTCCTCTCTAATCCCCATTAAAAGACAAAACGACACTCTCCAATTATTTGTGTGATCATGATCCACCTTGAAGTTGAAATATGTTCCCCCAAATTACCCACCGTGTCTGGTTTCAAAGAACGTGTGTTCTTGTAGATTTCAGCTTCAAGATGGGACATGTCAGTTCTGACAGTCAGACGAGAGGAGCTCCTAAGATGCTCAAAACTACAGCAGCCGACCCCCGGCAGCTCCCCTGCCCCGGGGAGGAGGCCGGCCCAGAGGATTGGGACCTTCGTCCGGGCTGGCGGAGCTGGCACTGAGAGTCCCCAACTGCTCGGGCATCCTGCCCACTACCCCGGGAGCTGGTGCAATCAATCCCGCGATTACTGATGGTTCCGCTACTCCAGGTGTGGGCTCATTGGCCAGGGATTAAACCGCTTACTCAGGACAATCTGACTGCATTTGTTGAGAGACAGGCAGAAACGGGGAAAGAAGAGTGGGGGGCACACACCACACACGCCCGGTCCCTGGGGGAGGGGCTCATGGGTGATCCAGGTTTCAGAGGGCAAATGTCATGTGTAGCCTGGGACCTGCAGCTGCCCGGATAGATGTGGCCATTTGGTGCAGCAGTGGGGGGGGGGGGGGGCAGGGCAGGAAGGTGGTTGGGAAACAAGGGTCAGCAAGTCTTCAGGGGGTGGGAGAGGCCTGGAGATGGAGCAGACATTAGGCCAGGAGCAGAGACAATGGGAGGTGTCCCCTTGCTAACCTAGCTGGTTTTGTACCATAAACTTTATCTTTTACGTATCCCCATAAAAAAAGTCTAGTGGATAAATTTTCTTTGTTCAAAGCTGAGTCTGGCTTCACCCATTATTTCAAGTCAGTTAAACCTGAAAAGGAGTGAAAATAGAGTCCCCCCCAAAAATGTATTCACACTTTGAATAATTGTGAGGACAGTGTTTGTGTTTGTACTTCAACTGCGCTTTCAAACTGGCTGAATATTTTCCAGCACAATTAAAAAGGAACCCAACCTAGAAAATAGACATGGGAATTCTTTAAAAGTGTAGACTTGCCCTAGCCAGTTTTGCTCAGTGGTTAGAGCGTCAACCCCTGGACTGAAGGGTCCCGGATTCGATTCCGGGTCAAAGGCATACACCTCAGTTGCAGGCTCAATCCCGGGCCCAGGTTGGGGCGCATGCTGGAAGCAACCAATAGATGTTTCTCTCACATCAATGTTTCTCTCTCTCCCTTCCATTCTCTCTGAAAAGCAATGGAAAAAATATCCTAGGGTGAGGATTTAAAAATAAAAATTAAAAGTGTAGACTTATTCCAGGAGTTCAAGGAAAAAATGTCAAGGTCACAGGTAGGCAGCAGAACTAGAAACAAATTATAACTGGAGATCAGAAAACTGAAAAGAGCCTGGCTGGGCGTGACTCAGCAGTTGAGCATCGACCTAGGATCCAAGCGATCAGGGTTCGATTCCTGGTCAGGGCACATGCCCGGGTTGCAGGCTAGGCGGCCGATCAATGACTCTCTCATCATTGATGTTTCTATCTCTCTCTCCCCCTCCTATCCTCTCTCTGAAATCAATAAAGACATGTTTTTTTAAAAAAGAAAAAATACACATATTCAGGAAGGAGAGATTTTCTTTAACAAAGCGTATGGTTGAGTGACTGCATAGCCTAAAGATATAAAGGGTGTACATAGTTCTTTCGTTAAAAAGAAAAAAGCAAGGCAATTAGAAACTCCAGGAAGAAAAAAAGCTACATAAGGAAAAGTCATGGTCTAAGTATAAAGAAACTAAAATGTAGCAAAGTTCGAGCAATCAATGCAATGTAACAAAAGAAAACCCTTTTCCCTCCGGCTCTTAGAATATTCTCCTTTAAGCAGTGAAATGTGCTCATGCAGGATTATATTTCCTCTGTGCCCATTGCCCTATTTGTTTGTAATAGTACAAACAAATGGTGCTATTTAAATGTCATTCATTCTTTTTCTACTTTAATACCTACTCTATAAATAACGCACCACTCAGCTATAGTTAAGAATGGAATGTACATGTTATAAACATTAACAGTGTGGAAATTACAGCGTGGCAACATTAAACTTGAAAAGGAGTGAGATAAAAAGAAAAGATGTAAAGAAACCATAAGAACACTTAGTTCTATCCCTTACATGGTCAACAGTTGAGACTCTATAGAAAGATGATGAAACAAACAATAGAGGCGTAAGGATAGAACTTAAAGTTATAAAAGCAACCAATAGAACTGAAACATTAATGTCACAGAGTTTTTTGAGAGAGTAGAGGTAAAAGGAGGTGGAATCCCATAAGTGAGCTAAACCTGTTTTCATATTAGGGTTTCTCTCAACACCATTGGGAGTTGCCTGACCGGGAGAGACTAGTGAAAGCAAAGTATACAAAGACATGGGGCTGAGCCCTGTGTCTAAATACAACTAGATTTATTTCTATAAGTAACACTTAGGAGGTACCTAGGAGAGGTCTAGGAGAGTTTTCCCTTCTTCCCCTGTTTCCAACAGGCAAGCACATTCCTTTCAGAGTAAACATTTAAAAAGTAGTCCTCGACATGTCCTTCCCTACAGACCAGCTCAAATGCCTCCTCTTCCATGAAGCTTTCCCTGAGCCTGGGCTAGAGGTGAATCAGACTCAGCCCCTCACATTAAGGAGCTCAGAAAAGCCAGAGTTTCTCTTATTCCTCTGGACTCACAGCATTCAGTCTGTCTTCATCAGACACATACCCAGCAAGGGCTCGGGTCACACTTATATTCTTGTCTGTCTCTGAAATAACTATAAAGCTTGAACAATGTGCTAAAAGATGTGTAAATACAAGATGAGCCAGGAAACCACCTTGCCCTTACCAAGCCCCCACTCTAACAAAAGAGATTAGCCATGAACAGAAACATCTGGAAGGCAAAGTGGAATGGTGGTCAGTATTATAAGGAAGGCAGAGATAAAGGTATAGAGAAAAGAGAGGTTACTCCAGTGCAGGGTGTTATGGGCTGAATCACATCCCCTCAAAATTCATATGTTGAAGGCCTAACACCCAAAACCTCAAAATGTGACTATATTTGAAGATGGGGCCTTTAAAGAGGTAGTTAAGTTAAAATGAGACCAGTAGCCTGGCCGGGCGTGGCTCAGCGGTTGAGCATCGACCTAGGATCCAAGCGATCAGGGTTCGCTTCCTGGTCAGGGCACATGCCCGGGTTGCGGGCTCGATCCTCAGTCGGGGGCGTGCAGGAGACAGCCGATCAATGGCTCTCTCATCATTGATGTTTCTTTCTCTGTCTCTCCCTCTCATTTCCTCTCTCTGAAATCAATAAAGATATATTTTAAAAATAAAATAAAATGAGACCATTAGAGCGGGATGTGGTACTTTGTGATCACAGCCCTAGCAGACTATTACAGAGGGTATGTCAGAGAGTCTTTCTGGAGGCCACGGGCCATCAATGGGGTGACCATAAATACCAATCAATAGTATTTAAAGATAACTAACCTCCCTTTAAATACTATTTAGGACCCTCTCTGATAAAATAAAGTCCAGCAGCTATGTCCAGTCTCAGATGGTGGTAGAAGTCTCCAAGGCTGCTGTTCTCGCTGGCCCCTTAGTACACCAGCCAGGTGTACTGTGACTTGTGCAACAACCTGGCAGGCAGAACATCAGTCCATGGGCTCAGTGGTTTATGTGTGAGATAACAGGTAAAGTGAATATGAAATATGTTTACCAAATAACATAGCTTCTAAAACCCTGTTCTGTTTATTATTTTTTCTCTCTGCTTCAGTTTGGATATTTTTCTGCTGACTGTCCTTGAGTTTGCTAATCCTTTATGCTGATCTGTCTAGTCTGTTAAGGCCAAGCAGTTTCTTAAATTTCACACATTGTAATTCTTTTCTTTTCTAAAATTTCCATTTGTTTGTGTTTTAGAGTTTCCACTTCTCTAGTAAAATTCTCCATCTGTTCAACCACATTGCCCATTTTTTCCCTCTAATTTTTAGAACTTTGATTTATAATAGGTATTTTAAAAGTCTTGTTCGTTCATTCCAACATCTGGATCATTTGTGGGTCTGCTTCTAGTTACTGTTTTTTCTCTTGATTATGAGTCTCATTGCTGTGCTTCTTCACATGTTCATTATTTTTCAATTTAATTCTGGACATTGCATATTGAAGAAAACAGAGATGAGGTTAGATAATGGATGCCCTTTCCTCTGTCGAGCTCCTAAGTGAAGAATTGATTACTTTGATCCAATTAGGAATCGAGCTGGGTTTGCGCTTGGGTTGGGCATAAGTTGAATTAGTTTCTGTCTCCTTCTGGTTTCAAAATGTTGAAGATTGAAACAGGCCTTGTCTTCCAGCATAGCTTTGGGACCGGGCTTCGGAGACCAGGCTTCCTGCTTTCTAGCCACACCCTCAGCCATGGCCTACTCAGCATATTAGCAGGCAAAGAAGATTCGTTTTGCATTTGGACTCTTCAGAATTCCAATCCCTCATGCCAGCCCACACAGTAAGAAAAGTTTGAATATTTTAACTTATCGGGGGGATCAATTTTAAGTTATAGAAATATCTAACCACTATGCTGTGCACCTGAAACTAATGTTGAATGCCAATTATAATTTAATTTTTTTTTCAAGTTTGGCTATTATTCCAGCAAAATATTTTTATCTATGGCAGACTAACCCCTCTGCCCACATATATGCTATCTGAATAACATCTCACAGGTGAAAAATCTACCCTTGGCCTTGCTCATCTGGGAAGGATTAGTCTCTCTCCCTGGAATATAGATTTCTTTGCATCCCACAGTTCTTTAATGGCTTTAAAAAATATTTATAAATATTGTATTTAAAAAATCATTTTATCCAGTGTTTTCTTAGTATTTCCTCAGGAAAGATCATCTTTTATCACTTTCTACATCCTAATTAAAAGTAAGACTCAAATTTTATTCATTTTCAATTCCAAACCGTCATGTTCATGCACAAAAAGTGAAGCTATTGCTTTTCACATGTTGGCTCCACTAGAAAAACTATACGAACCATCAAAAGATGTGTTTTATTTTGGTGTAGTCAGGTTCTTCAAACAGAAGATCAGTTCATTCCAAAGGTGTCCGTTATTTCGATCCGCCATTGGCGCAGAACAAAGCTTTGGGGAGTTTTCTTCCCTTCACTGTGCATTGCCTGGGACCATCATGAATACGACTGTGAAGCTGACACTGAGGCTAAATAGGACTTGTTTTTGCAGTGACGATACAAATACGGTTTTGGGTGGAGCACGGTGCCATGGTAAAAGCAACACCTTACTTAAATTAAGAAGCCTGTGAAACATCAGTGTGCCTGGAGTTGGTGATGGGGCCCATGTAATGCATGAGCAGGTCCAAAGAAGCTGTGATCATCGACCAATTAAGTAAAAGCTGTAGTTGCCAACATTTTGTGACAAAGCTGATAAAAAAGGAAAAGCAAAAAGCATTCTTCAGTTTTCTCTCGCTGCCCATCACGTATCAGTTCTAGAAAAGGTTGAGCTTTTGAAGTCAGTCAAGTGTCCTCCCACGATATCGAACCTTTCTGGAAATGAGTCCTCTCAATTTGGGGTGTATATTGTTCAAAACTCGGAGATCCTTGATCAAATTGTTCAGCGCATGGCTTTGTTTTTGACGCTTTGAAAGAATGGCATTAATTGAAAACAAAGCTGCTGATTACAAAGACATTGGACTTTATCCCTAAAAAATAAGGGGAAGCAGAACTCATTACGTAAAAAGAGCTCAGTGCTGAAATTCTATGAGGGTGCTTCAAAATATCTTGACGTGTAAGAATCTTTTGATGGAGATCCTTTTAAATATATATATATATGTTTTTATTGCTTTTAGAAAGAGAAAGGGAGAGGGAGAAACATCGATGAGAGAAAGCCATCGATCGGCTGCCTCCTGCACGCCCCCTACTGGGGATCGAGCCTGCAACCCTGGGGCATGTGCCCTGACCGGGAATCGAACCGTGACCTCTGGGTGCACGGAACGATTCTCAACCAACTGAGCCACACCGGCCAGGGCAGGTTTTCTATTTTTAATTAGAAAAAAAATACATTGTGTCTCAGAAAGACGTGGAACTGAAAAAGCCTGCAATTTGCAGCATCTAAATTTAATGAGGTGCTCAAAAGAATCATCGCAACAATTTATTTGGTGAATTTTGTCCTGTAAAGTGTTCGTGGAAGAAAGGGACTCTGAAAGGAGACCAAAAGGCAATACCTGCTATAACATTTAGGCTAAAATATTTTCACATTCTAATGCTAAAAACTGAGCAGAGAATATCCTTCGTTTGCCCTGAACTAGGGAGGCACCTCAGCACCTGTGGGGAGCATATTTTCCCAATAAAAACATTACGCTCCACCCTGAAGGGCAGATGGAAGGCGGCAATAGTTTCAAATTTACCAACCACAGATGTTCCTCTGAAGAGGGTGGCAGGGCCCAGGCTGAGTGGAAATACTGGCTTTGGAAAGCAGTTTTTCCTCCCTCATCTCTAAGGAGACAGCAGTAAGTTCAGAAAACACATCAGCCGCTTGGCTGCCCAGCAGGACCGAGACCGAGGCCCCCCCAACAACCAGCCCGCCCGCCAGCTCTCTGCGCTCAGCCGAAGGCGGCGGCCGCGGGCCCCTCCTCCCAGGCTCCGGGGAGAAGCCGCCGGGGCGGGTTCCTCTGCAGGCAGGAGCCCGAGGCTCCCCCCTCACCTGCGGGCAGTCCCAGGTGTGAGGCCGCGGCCAGGAGCCGGGCACCCGCCCCACTGCGGGCCCCGCCTCTCCTCGGCACCCACGTGCCTTCCTGGTACTTTGGAGCCCCGCCCGCCGGTTGTTTCCATTTGTTCTCTAGACTCGGTTTCCCTCCAATACTTCAGCCCCCGATCTACCCTCTTCTCATCATCTGAGACACTGGCATCCGCCTGCTTCTCCTTCGTGACGTTCACAGCGCGCCCCACTCTCGCAGCAGCTCCAGAATCATCTGTAAGTCGCTGCAAGGGCCGGGTAGGAAAGGAGGGGCCTTCGGCGGTTTGTCTTCCCCACCCCCGCACACAGGCAGGGCCGAGATGCAGGGAAGGGGGGTGTTGGCTGAAGGCCCCCAGAGCAAAGGTGTCATGGATGGGGAGTCCGGAGCTGGCGGGGGAAACCCATGCAATTCGGGGTGGCGGGAGCTTAGGGCAGTGGGGACGGGAGAGGTGGGGAGGGAGGCCAAGGGGAGCTTTGGATGTCCAAGGAGCACAGGCCCGTGAGCAGGGCTGTACTCTCTCCCTGGCAGGGTCAGGACTCCCGGGGACAGAGCAAGTGTCCTCTTCACCTCCGCCCCCCTCCTCCCTCACCACACACACACACATGCACACACACACACGGTCACAATCTCATTCACGGGCGTGCACACACGTGAGCACACACGAGTCACACATGCACACACGTATTCACACATATACACCATCATCCATATGTGTGCACACACAATGCACACGGTCATACACGCACATCCACAGCGCGCGCACACACACACCCCCCCCACGGCCTCCTTCACACCCGCCCAGGGCCCTGCGTGTGGCCGGCGTCAGGGCTGCCACACTGATGAACCGTGTTTGGATCTTTTGCATTAACCTCTCCAGCTGTTTACCTTCGACTCCCGGGTGCTCCCTGTGTGCAGAGCCCTGACCTCGTGCTCCTCACAATCAGAGAAACGTCATCTCTCTTTCCCACAATTGCATCTGAACGGCCCAGGCTTTGGGGGATTTTTAATGAAATATGACTGTAAGTCAGGCAGGGACTAAGGCCTGTACTGTACTCAAGCCCTTGGGCGAGGGGGTCACGTTAAAGATAATCTCCAAGCAAACCGCCTCCCATGTCTTGGGAGTCCTTTTAAGGCAAAGGGAAACTTCTGGGAAAAGGGAAACTCGTGGCCTAATATCCACCCCGCGTACAGTCTGCAGCTCCCAGCCCCTGGACGGAGCCCTGCAGATTTGTTAGTCTGCACGTTCTCAACAATATCCAGTCCGCATGCGCTATTTTGTAACAAGTTCAGGGTTATCTTTTTTTTAAGAGGAAAGAAACAACCCTAAGGGACATAGTGAATGTAGAGGATTTAGCAGAGGAAAACGCTGGCAAGAGGAAAGGCCTTCGTAGATGCGATTTTGGGTTGTTTTAGTTGTGAAGGACCCTCCTGGAAGAAGACTGATTTCCAAGAAACTTGCATAATTTTATAATTTGATGCCCCTTCCTAGAGCCCATCAGGCTCCTGCCCTGAGACCAGCTCCGTAGGAGGAAGGCTCTAGCCTCAAGGTAGCTCTGTGGCCCCCCCCGAACCACTGGGTCCCCATCCTTAACAATGTACATGGGATACGAGACATCGGAGGAAGATGGAACGACTCTGGAAATACCCACTCGTCCCCACGTTCGTCCCCCCATCCCACTAATCCCTGCTGTGCTCTCTTTTACAATGGGGTCCTCCCAAAGCTCCTGCTTTCCATCCGAGTGTTATTCTTTATTTGATTTCAAAATTATTCTTCACGTGTCACCTTGTGCCTCGAGCCATTTTCTGCCTCCCATGAAACCTTGCACCCAAAGCAGCTCTCAGAACTAAATTAATTATAAAAGCATATTCGTGTCACCTGTTTAGCAATCAAATTAATTTATTCAATGCATCCAAGAGGAAGCCATCAATTACGACCAGCGACTGGAGTATTTTGTGTTACAACATTTATAATTCTAACACATTTTAATATCTCCTCCAGCAAGAATTACCATGAACATCCTCTGCTCACAGCCTGGATTTGTGAGTTAAGGGCACCTTTTAGACGCCCGGGCGTTCAAGTACTAGCATCTCACTGTCGTCAGGTGTGTTCCGGGGGATCCACCCCTCCGTGAGAAACAAGGCTCTCCGTTCTCGGACGGATGGCCTCTGCCCCCAGGGCCTGCACATGTGGGACAGTCTGTCCTGCAATGTTGGCCAATTTCTTGAAAGTGCTTCCAACCTTCCTGGGTGAAATTTCCTGAGACACACGATAAACTCAAAACAATGGGAATCCATCTGCACCCTCATGTCAAGTTCAGAATTTACATAAGGGTCCCAAGCGGCCCGGTGTCGGAATGAGTAGGACATTCAGAAAACACAGTCTGCGCTCCACCTGGGCCTCTCAGAGGATCCAGCCCACTCTCCAGAGCAATTCTCACTAAACTCCTCCTTCCACCCAATTCTAAGTCACCCGCAAGACCCACAGCTAGTAAGAAATCCTCTCACCTGTTCCCCAAAACTCCCCAAGGAGACAGTTGACATGTATCTGACACATAACTTGTATCCCAACTATGTAAGAAATGCCTACGGCACAGTAAGAAAAAGGCAGACATCCCAACAAAACAGAGGGTGACAGGCAGTTCCAAAGGGGAGACCCGCATGGCCGCTGAGCAGGCCAGAAGGTGCCCCGCTTCCTGAGTCCTCGAGGATTTGCAAATTAAAACCACAGCGTGCCCGGCTGGTGTTGCTCAGTGGCTGAGAGTCAACCTATGAACCAGGAGGTCACTGGTTCGATTCCTGGCCAGGGCACATGCCCGGGTTGTGGCTCCATTCCCAGCAGGGGGCGTGCAGGAGGCCCCGATAGATGATCTTTCTCTCTCATTGACGTTTCTCTCTCTCCCTCTCCCTACCTCTCTCTCTAAAAATCATTAAGAATATATTTTAAAATAAACAAATAAATAAAACCACAGTAAGATTTAAACAGAACACACCCACTCAGATGAGGACAATGGAAAAGGCAGGAAAGTCCAAGCACTGGCGAGCGTGCAGAGCCCCTGGAAGGCAGCACACAGCTGGGTGGAGGGTAAATTGGCACCGTTTGGAACGCCTGTTGGCAGATAGACCAAGCTGAACATATGCATCTCCTATGACCCAGAAACTCCACTCTTAGGTAAGTACCCAAAAGAAATCAGCCCATATGTTCCCCAAAAGACACTCACTAGAATATTCACAGCAGTTTTATTCACAACAGCCCCAAATGGGAAACCACCGAATGTCCATTAACGGGAGGATGGGATGGGGCTGCCAGATGAAGGCCAGGACACCCCATGGAACTGGAATTTCAAATAAACAACAAGTACATTTTTAGTATAAGCATGTCCCACACAGTGGTAATATTACCCACAATGAACGACTGCCGGGCACCATCACGTGGAGGGATCTCACAGACGTGATGATGGACCAAAGCAGGCAGACACGAGAGAGGACACACCGGGCGGTCCATGTACACGATATTCAAAAACAGGTAAAACCCATCCACACTGTTAGAAGTCAGGAGAGTGGAGGGACAGGGGCCTCCTGGCTGGGAACACGAGGGGCACCCTGAGAGTCTGGGACATTCCATTTCTTGATTTTGGTGCTGGCCACGCCGACGTGCTCACTTTGAAATTCATCACACTCCACAGTTAGGATAGGGACCCTTTTACAAGCATGAGACATGCTTATAGCAAAAAGCATTTGTCATTAATCGGGGGTTCAAATTTAACAGAGTCCCATGTTTCATCTGACAACACTATTCCATCCCCTGTTAACAGCCATCGTCCCATCAACATGTCATAAGTGTATTTTATGTCAATCAAAGTTATAAAAAACCTCACTGGACACTGTTATCAATGTGTCCTAACCTTTTTTTTTCCCTAAAAAGGGAGGGGGACATGTCAGTGGGCAGTGCTGGAATTTTCAGTGGCCTGGGCAGGGGGTCAGAGCAGGAAACAGCACTGCAGCTACTCTTCCTGTAACACAGAAGGTAAATCTTTCAAAGACCAGAAACATGACCCCGATTTTCACCCTGTTCAGGTTTAAATTCAAGTTGCCTTCTAGGTGCCTTCAAACTTTATCTGTTTTTGTAGAAGGAGAGAGGTTAGGAGAAATCAGTTAAGCTTGTTATTAGGTTCCCTCTCTCCCTCCCCCACAATAACAGACCCCTAGCCTCTGAATGGGGATTGGGAAACAGCAGGGACCCCCCAACAAGATTGAGAGAGACAGTGAGAAGTATAGCTGCTCATTAGAAGGTGTCCCGTGAAAGTGGAGACAAAACCTGAAGCTGAAAGAATTGAAAAGTCAACTGAGATACTAGATCCACGTATTAGAGGTGGCCTGTGAAAGGCAGTCAAGGGCAGTGGCTAGACTCAGCTCCGACATCCTCAACTACGTCCCCTCGAGCACTTTACCAATCACTGGAACCTCAGTTTCCTCATCTGAGAAATGGGGATAACAACCATACCTGCCTCATTGGGTTGCTGTAGGAGTTGGGCGAGACAATGGGTGGTGGGTTAGATTTTTCAAAAGTGATCACAATGTATTTCCTTCCATTCCCCCATCAAGGCGGAGTTGATCCCCTTCCCTTGAAACTGGGGGGGGGGGGGGGGGGCAGAGAGCTTGTGATTAGCCTGTGGCTAGTAGAAAGCAGCAGAAGCTATGCTGTGTGACTGCTGAGGCAAAGGCATAAAAGGCAGTCACCTTTCCCCTCATTGGTGGGTGTACCCACCTTCGGAGCCCTGGGCCTCCATTCAGGTCTAGCTGCCTGGGAGCCACCATGCTGTAGGGAAGCTCAAGCTACATGGAGAGGCTGTAGCCACATGATTGAGAGTCCAATGGACAGCCCTGCTAAGACGTCAGCTAACAGATAACATCAACTATCATAGGGGAGTGAAGAGTCCTCCAGGTGATTCCAGCCCCCCACTGTCAATACCTCAGCTCATCAGCCGTTGGGTCTACCCAGCCAAGGCTGTAGACATTATGGAGCCAAGACGTCATTCCCACCATGCCCTGTCCAAATCCCTAACTCACATCAGAAAATGGTTGCTCTAAACAGTTACGTCCTAGAGTGGTTTGTTACACAGCAACAGTAACAAAAACACAATGTCTTGTATCAGCTAGCACTTGCTGTGTAACAAACCACCCCACAGTTCAGTGGCTTAAAACAGTGTGCATTTGTTTAGCTCACGATTCTGTGGGTCAGTTGGGCAGTTCTTGTGCTCTGGGCTGACTCAGCTGCTCTCTCCCAGGCTCCCTCATATGTCTGAGGTCAGCTGGCGGGTTGGCTGGTGGTAGAATAATCTGAATGCCTCACTCACTTGTCTGGCAGTTGGCAGGCTGTCCATGGGCCAGGGTCTCTCATCATCGAGGCGGCTACCCCAGGTGTCTTCATAAGGGAGCATAGTTCCAAGAGCAGCAAGAGGGGACCAGCCCCGCTGTGCAAGCTTCTCACGCCTCCACTGACAACCCATTTGCCAGGATTTCACTGACCAAAGACAGTCGTCACACAGCCAAGTCCAGGGTCAGAACAAGAGGGCTCCCAAAGGAACATGGCAAAGAGGTGGGAATCTTGGGAGGGGAAGGATCCATGGCCATTTTTGTAGTCTGCCCACATGACAAGGGGACACAGAGCAGGACTGCTGCCCACTCCCTGGACCTAAGTCCCGTGCACCTGGGGCACAGGTGTTTGGGAGGAGTGGCTGGGGTTGAGGTTGGCGAGATAGGCAGGGGCTGGGTGTGAAAGGCACTCACCCCGACTCCTTGAGGACAGAGTATAATAGAAGGGGACAGAGTTTAAGAGCCCAATGCCTAGGTTTAATTCCAGCTCAAACGTCTACCTGTTAGGACTGTGGTGAGAGTGAGATGAGGCAGATGCCTGGCATGAGCAGCCCTGCCAGGGGAGCTGCAGGTCGGCTGCACGCAGCCCCGGGAAGCTGGCAGAGGTCTCTTCCGTGCCTGCTGAGTGACAGCGGCTGGCAGAGACAGAGCCAGCTGGAGAAGCGCCCCAGCCAGAACCTTCGCAGATGCTTGATCCCCAAATGCCCCATTATTAGGCTACAAAGGACTGGTGCAGCTGGTCACCAAGAAACGATCGGTGCCCTGCTTGTCTGAGGTTGACCTGTGCAAACTACAGTCGCTCGGGTTCTGCACCTGGCCGGCCCGGCAGATCCACAGGCCGAGCTTGTGAACACAGTGGGAAGGCTCGCGCTGGGTGATGCCGGCTGGTGTGAGGAGACGTCCCGCAGGGGGGCAGAGCCAGGGCATGGGCCCGGCTCTCAGTGTTGGACGTGGGGCACTCTGCAGGAGCCACAGCCCAAAGTAGGCTCAGAAAGAGGTGTTTCCTGCTGCAGGACGTCCCCTGGAGCCAGGCCACAGATGGAAGGAAGGTGCACACCTCACACACACCCAAGCCGAGCCCCACCAACCCTCACCACATGGCAGGCGGTCATGTCACCCACAAGGAAAGAAGCCACCCACTCTGGCATTGCTACCCCACTCATCAGCCTCCCAGACAAGGAGGAGGGCGGGGCAGAGGCCTTCCTGGCAGAAAGGGCAACAGGTGAAGACACACAGAGATCCAGGTGGGCCTGGGGATCACAGAGGCCCGAGCTCCGTGAATAAAGTGGGACAGGAGGACCCAGACCCCCCCCGGGACATCAGCATTCGCCTCATCAACAGTGAGGTCAAGGGACGTTTTTAGGCTTCAGCATGATGACAGGGATGCAGATGGCTCTAGGGTCATCTCCCTGGGACAGGGGGGAGGAAGGAGAGGCTGGACATGGGTGACCAGTTCAGAGATTTCTGCAGCCCAGAAGAGCTGCTGCAGCGGGGCTAGGGGAGGGGGAACAGACCCAGATGCCCCGTCTCTGGGCTTGGGCAAGTTAATAAACTTCCCAAGACGTCCTTCAACTCCTCTGTGAAAGGAGACCCTGCCCACCTCCAGGATGTGGGATGATCACAGGAAAGGAGACTCATATGCAAAAAGCCTGGCACACAGTAGGTAGTCAGGACCAAGGAGGCTCTGCTCCCATTTACCTTCCACAGCCCTGCAGTGGGGAAATCCAATCCCAGGTCTCCTGGGCCCGCTGCCCTGTGAATAAGTGGCAGGGGCAGATCTGCCCTCAAAGCCAGACTGCATACAGCTCCCGGGGCATCCCGAGACGTCCTCTCAGCTCCTGGCCGGGGCCCCTCCTGGACCTTGTGACCTCCCTCCACTGGCCTCCTGCCCTTGAAGCCCTGTGGTATCTGCCACGTGCCTCCAGCTCCATCCACGCTCTTTAAAGGCGCTTCACCTGACGATCCTCAGTGAAACTCCTGCAGAGCCTGGGCTGAGATCTGCGCCCCTCCTCACCCAGCTCCCTGCTTTCCCCCATCGCCGCCGGCCAAGCGAGTCCCACCTTTCGTGTGGACCCTGCCCCAGGTTTATCACCATGAATCCCACACGCGCTCCCTCCCGGAGCCCCACCTGCAGACAGAGCCGGTGGGCAGATGAGCTCAGGAGGCGCATTCAGACACATCTCGGGGAAAGAAAGCAAAGCTGAGCCGGTGTCGCCAGAGCCTGCCACCCGCCTGGCCGCGGAGAGTCCCTGGGAGAGGCGCGGGCTCCCGGCTGCCGGCCAGGGCAGGACGCTCGGGACTGACCGGGCATCGAGCCTCACGGAGCCCCAGCCCTCCCCGCGGCCGCCCCGAATGCTGCGCAGGATGAAAATAAACATCCCGCCGCCCCCCTTCCCGGGCAGCAGCGCCGAGCTCCAGGGAGACCCCAGGAAGTGAAAACAGAGAAACCTCGCCTTCCGCCCCCGCGAGGGCCCACGCTCGTCGCGACAGTCTCACCTCGCCGGCCGGAGGCGGCTCCTCACGGAGGAGCACTGATCTGCGGGCAGTTTCTGACGCACGTGGAGCTCGTTTTTGTGTTTGGGGCCGTGTGCATGGAGAGGACCCCGCCCGCAGCTCAGCTTCCTGTGCGTGGCCCTTGGCCGGCAAGGCCCAGGCCAGCAGGACCGCGGGCAGGAGCCGGGTCCTGCAGCCCCGCCCCTCCCGGGCCCCGCGGCCTGCTTGCCTGCGATGCACTGTCCTCATTCCTCGGCACCGGGGCCTCTGTGGGCCGGAGACAAGTTAAATCGCCAGCCAGCGGAGCGTCAAGGGGGAAATAAACCTCTTCGTCTGCAGCCCGGGCCCCGGCAGGAGGCCCCGCCCCAGCCAGGGCCCACGTGCCACCCGGCCACACATCCCTCTCTCCCTCCACCGTCCTGGAATTAGGACAGTTACCACCTTTGGGCTCTGCAGGTCCCAGCAGGCTCTGCGGGGAGGGGGGGAGGCCCAGCTGCCTTCATCCTTCTAGACGGGCCGTGGTTTCTCCAGGCACCACGAGGCCGCCGTGTCCAGAGGCTGCAGGTGCTCCGGCCTCAGCGGCCACCAAGACACACCCAGCGTCGGCACTCCCCAAACTGCTGAGCCAGGTCTGCGAAAAGACCGTCGACAACGGCTCCTTCGAGATGAAACAGTAGCCAACATTTAGGGGTCCCCATGGGCCCTGTTTCCGTTTCTCCTCATGCACAGAGCAGGCCGAACAGCCAGGAGAAAGGCAGGCGGAGCCTCACCGAGGAGGAGATGGTCCCTCACTCACGGTGACACTCTCCAGGTGCAGGAAGACAGGACGCCGCTGCTGCCTGGGATTCGGGCTGGAAACATCGGGCAGGGAGGCCTGTGTCCCATCCAGAATCTCCAGCCCTGCTCGTGGGCACGGAGGCTCAGGGCAGAGACGGGCAAACCCCTCTGCAGGGGGCACAGTGACAGCTCAGAAGGATCCGTTTGGGCAGCGTTTCCTCCTGCACATCCATGATCCCCCGTGAGGGACCGGCAGGGGTGCCCCACCCGTCGGAGAAACGGAGCACACACACGTGACGCGGTGCGCGCCATCCAGAGCCAGCCGTCGGAGTCCCGTGCGTCCACGGCTTTGCCAGCACACTCCGCCGCACGCTCAGCCTGGATTGGTGCTGGCGACCCGCCTCGGGTTAATTAAACGTATTAATAAGATGTGAGGGTAGGAAGTGCCAGTTTCCTCCCATGTGTCAGATGCTCCCCGGGGAGCCGAGATGGGGGGACTCTGCCAACCCACAGCCATGGTTCATTAGACTAATCACCCTGAGGACTCGTAAAGCCAGGATCTGAGACAAGTGTGAACATCTGAGCTCCAGGAGGACAAGGGCAAGTCCCAGTCGTCTGTTCCCAGTGCCACACTCAGCTGGGCTCGGGGTTGGGCACGAAGGAGCCCCTCCGGAGGTTCTGGGGAGTGAGCATAGGGTCCTCCTGCCATGCCCCGGGTGTGTGGAAGGAGGACACGCGAGCGCAGGTGGGAAGATGGTTGACAACCTCGCCATCAGGGAAATGCAAATTGAAGCCATAACGAGATATTGCAGCAGCCCTGTCAGACTGGCCGAACTCAGAAACAATGACAGGCCCCGGCCAGTGTGCTCAGTGGGTAGAGCGTCCGCCCCCCGGATGGAAGGGTCTCGGGTTCAATTCCCGCTCCAGGGCACTTAGCTGTGCTGTAGGCTTGACCCGGGTCCTGGCGGGGTGTGTGGGAGGCAACCAATCAATGTGCCACATCGATGTTTCTCTCTCTCGCTCCCCCCCCTCACTCACTCCCTCCCACTCTTTCTAAAAATCAGTGGAGCCCACAGACCGAAGGGTCTTGGATTTGATTCCAGCCAAGGGCATGTACCTGGGTTGCAGGCTCCATCCCCAGCCCCAGGTAGGGCTCGTCCGGGAGACAACCCATCGATGTCTCTCTCACATCGATGTTTCTCTCTCTCTCTGCCTTCCACTCTCTCTAAAAGAAGCAACGGGAAAAATATCATCTGGTAATAATCATGACAATACCAAGTGCTGGTGAGGGTGTAGAGCAATGGGACGTTTGCACATTTTCAGTAGGGATACAAAATGGGGCAGGCACTGAAATGTTTCAGCAGTTTTGTTTGAAGTGAAACTTATATTAATCATATGGCCCAGCCACCTCGCTCTCAGGTGTATACCCTCAAGAAATGAAAACGTGTTCACACAAAAACCTGTCCACGAATGTTCAGGCGTCTTTCTGTAACAGCTAGAAACTGGAGGTGACCCAGCTGACCTCCAGCAGGTGAATGATAAACCGGGGCTTCCATACAATGGAAAACTACCCGCAACGAAGACAATTACACGCCGCAATCGGGATGAGTCATAAAGGCTCGGTCCACACACCAAACAGCCTTATCAGAAAGCCCAGCGCTCAGCTGTCTCTCTCAAAGCTCAGCTCACTGGAAGCATATTTCACCTTCTCAGGGGAGACAGCTGTGGGGTAAAAGTCGGAATATAAACCCTGGCAGTGGATGAATAAAGCTCATCTCTCTCATTACTGGCCGTGGCTCTTTGGGGTCGAGTTCAAAAGACGGAGACGTTGCCGGTTGTCCGGTCAGCCAGGAGCCACACCCTCCTCAGGCCGGCGAGCGCACCTGTCCAAGGTGAGACCAGAAGGAGCACGGTCGGCCCCGCGGAACCGCAGGGCCTTCCAGCCGCACCGTGTGCGTGTATTAGATGAATGAACTAATTAACAGATTCAACTAAAACCTTCTGTTTGACCAAGAAAATTAAAGTAATTGACTTATCATGGCCCATTAATACAATGGAATTTAATACAGCCGTAAACTTAATGACTGGGAGAGTATTAACGATAAGGGGAGGGTAGTCCCCTCCTATTATTAAGTGAAGAGCAAATTATAAGACGGTGTGGAGAGTGGGATCCAAGCTCTACCTGCAAAAGGTAACAGATACGCATATAAATATACGGAAATACAATCAGTCCTCACGGAAGGCCGGCGATGGGTTCTTGGAACTGTGGCCAAACACCGCACTATGGAGCCAATTGCTCCATAAACTAACTGATACGAACAAGACTTGGCTCACCGGTGTCCTGAGGGAAGGATGCGACCCCAGAGCCGCCGCGCAGCGTAAACACAGGGATGGGCGCAGGTGCTGATGGCGGTTTTCCCTGAACGGGGGTAACGGGCGGCTTGTCGTTTCTCCCTCTCTTTCTCTGTATTTCCCAGTTTTCAATAGTGAACACGTGTTACTGCAGGGTCAGGAAGGAAAATGTCCTAGTAACAATCACGTGACTGTCAGACAGTGACTGACAGCTTGACGGAACAGCGGTCACGCGGGGGGATGTGGGCGGGGGCTCTGGCCCTTCGGCTTGATCCCGGCTCTGGTCCTGGGGGGCGGACCACCCGGGCGGCTTCCTTAACCTCTCTGGGTCTGAGACCCAAAAAGGCCAAATAAAAATGAGTGTACTACATGTAAAAAGTCATGGGTCATGGCTAAAGTCGTCCTTAGAGGAAAATTCAAAGCCTTTACTATGTTCATTTGAAAACAAATGAGCTTAGTTTGAGGGGCTAAGAAAAGACAACAGCCAAACCCAGGCCACAAGAAAAACCTAAGTAAGAGAAAAGGGCAGAATTCAGTAAAACTGAGAATGAGGCAGAAATAACGAACGCAACTAAAATACAACTACGTAAGATACAAAACGAAAACGGGGAAAACTCAGGTATAAAGAAACCGTTTTTAATTAGGTATTTAAGGGATATTATTCACAACCACAAGCCAATCCTTAAAAAAGACTTAAATCGATACATTTCTGGGGGGAAATAATACGAAGCGTCAAGAACCGGCTCACGTGGAAACAGAAAGTTTGAACAGATCGATCGCCGTGAAAGAAAGTGAAACGCCAAGAGGACAGACGATTAGAACTAAAAGGAGAGTCGCCGGACACACCGTCAACACAACACGCGAGGGTCCTCGGCTCCAGCGAAAACTCACTGCAAAGAGGTCGCCAGAAACATAGCAGCGTTTATCCCAGCAACAAGGTGCATGCGGCCTCCGGGGACAGACTTCTGGGAGCACACGAGGCCTCTCCAGACAACGCTGTGAATCTAATAAAGGCACAAGGGAACGTGCAGAAAGACGGGGCGTTGCCCCTGCTCGTGGCTGGCACGACTCGGCCCGGCTCTAAGCGCTGAGCCAAGCCAGCCAGGGCCAATGTTACCCTCTTTAAATGCAACTATCAATGGTATTTGGAAAGTCTTCATTTTCCATAAAGACAAGAACACAAAAATGAAAAATGATGAATCTATCACAGGATTAATATAATATAACATAATATAATAAATAATATACAAACACATACAGATTCCGAACAGTTTAAGGAACCGAGAGAAGAGCAGAACCCAGTGGGAGGGGGTCGCTGCCCAGGACTGTGACTAAGAGGCACAGGGGGAAACGCAGGGAAGGGCAGGAGATATTAAACAGCATCAACCAGAGCCCCCAGCCCCCAGCCCCCAGCCCGGGAGCCAGAGAGTCCTGCCGGAACGTGGGGCAGAGCGGCAGGGCCGGCCGAGGGGCTGCAGGGGTAACATGGGGACCCCAATTAGGGGCTCACACAAAGCCTGTGAGCCCGCCCCCCGCAGCCCCGACCCTCTGTCGGGACAGACGTAACAGACTGGGCTGGAGTCGCCACCAAAACATAAAGTTCCCTTGTTCCCCAGCGAGGTTTACAAGGCGTTTATGGACCCGGGACAACCTCAGGACAGCACTCGGCTCGGGGCCCGCTGCCCAGACAACGGGGGCAGCAGGTTAGGACAAGGGCCTGGACAAGGGCGCAGGGTGGGGGGAACTGAGGGCCACTGAGCCCACGTGCAGGTCGCGCCCTCCCCCACCTTGTTACCTTGCAGCTCGGCCCCAGGAGGGACAGTCCCCTCCGCAGACCCGGTGGCCCACACGGCATCCTAACCAGATTCCCGGGGCCCGGGAAGCCCCTCGCCATCAACATTTAAAAGGAACCCCAGTAGACACAAAACCATCCAGACAGGCCTCTGAGTCACTGCCCCCCAGCCTCACGGGCCCTGGGAATATCTTCGGCTCCCACAGACCACCCAGTTGTTTCAACCAGCCTGTGTGCCTCATAGGAATTAGTTTTTTAAGTATGTTTGTATTGATTTTAGAGAGAGAGGAAAGGAGAGAGAGAGAGAAACATCATCAATCCGCTGCCTCCTGCAGGCCCCCCACTAGGGATCAAGCCCACAAGCCGGGCCTGTGCCCTGACCGGGAATCGAACCGCGACCTCCTGGTTCATAGGTCAATGCTCAACCGCTGAGCCACACCGGCCAGGCCGTAGCAATGGACTCGATGGGCCGTTCCTGCTAACGGAGGATGGCCACAGCTGGGTCTAGTGTGCGCGAGCCAGTCACACACTAAAGCGGTTCTCACCTGGGCAGACGTGGGTCGCTTTGTTTCTGTCTCAGGAAACCATGAGATTCCCACGTTTCATTTGCCCGTAGCCACCATTTACTGAGAATGTAGCACGTCCAAGGTCTCAGGGAAAGGGCTCCGTGGGATCTCATTCAGGCCCCACGACACCCTGGGCGCTGAGCTTGTCACCCTCACCCCCGTCACAGGTAACGGACCAGCTTCAGAACAGCCCAAGGCCGTAGGCTGGTGAGTGACGGGCCCAGGATTCCAACCCGGATCTGCGGGAGTAACGCAGGGCTCCTTCCACCCCATGCCCACATCCCCCTCCTGAGAGATGACAGAGGCACCAACTCAGGGAACAGTCAGAGAGGGCTGCCCGGAGGTGGCAATACCGGAGCCAGGCCTAGAATGCCGAGTGGGGTTTGGCTGAAAGAGAGGAGCGAAGGGACAGCAGCGAGTGGGTGAGGACCCGAGCGTCGCAGGCAGGGACCAGGGGCGTCCCGGTGCCACAGGGGATGTCCTTGGAGGTGCTGAGGTTTGGGGTTCAGCCCTATTGTTATTAGTAACATAGCCAATGCTTATTATGTGCTTTACAGAACTAGGCTGCATCCCCCCAAATACCGTAAGAGAAGAGCTGCTATTTTCCCAGGAGGCCGCGATACAGGGAGGCTGGGAAACGGGCGAGCGCAATCCCGGGCCAACGCTGGGGCCGGTCTAAAGCGTGGCTGCCACCTGCAGTCAGTGTCCACACCCTCGGTCACTCGGTCACTCCACAGCCCGGGACAGGGTGGGTCTGCACGGGCTGGCAGAAACCGCGGGGGACTCGGAACGGGGACCCGGTCCCTCTCAGCTCTGGCTCTCGCTTCTCAACCCGGGGCAAATAACGCCAGCTCGGGGGTCTCCGAGAAGGGGCCCTTCCCTCCACTCCCAGGGCAAGGGCCGGGCGGGAGAGGCGGGCTCTGGTGGACAGAGTAATGGCCCCCAAGACGTCCAGCCTTAGTCCCCAGAACGGTGCAGTGTTCCCGCCACCTGGTAAACTTTACAGATGCCACTGGTTAACGGTCGTCCGGGTCGTACTAACACCAGGGCTGGATGCACTCAGGACACTTTTTAAGCAAAGCAGAGTTGGGTGTACCTGTGAGGAAAGGTCCCCTGCGAGGAAGAGGCCCCGTGACGGAGCGGCTTCTAGTCTGGGGCCTTTGAGACCCTTGGTCCATAGAGCGGTGGCCTGGGTCCTGGTCACTGTTCCCTCCCAGGGCACCGTCGGGTCCCCTTCCAGGGGCAACGTCAGGTGATGGGGGAAGAGCATGTGCTAAACAGGCCAAGTTCGCTGAGCTGCCCCTTGGGACTGAGAGGGCAAAGGGACTTTGGAGGTCTCGGCAACTATGTCAAAAGTGTGGAGTGTCGTCCCCTACGCCAGAAAGGTTTCTGGTTTGATCCCCGGTCGGGGCACCTACAGGAAGCACCCAATCGCTGTTTCTCTCTCTCTTTCTCCCTTCCTCTCTCTGTAAAAAAATTAATTAAAAAAACGACACCATGTCCTCAAGTGAGTATTTAAAAATAATAAATAGTAAGCGTCACCTCCTGCACACGCCTGCCCTGCGCCCCAGCTCGTCCCCCATGTTCCTCCCGACACCCCAGCTGCTCTTCCGCGCTGACCTGCCTCCGTTTTCTGCTTTGGTCTCTCCCTCCCCAGGACCTGGGGTCCTCTCTGAGCCGCCCCTCCGGCCCCGGGAGAACCCTGAACACCTGGCTGGAACCGACACTGCTGGTCCATTTCCGAAATGCGCCCGCCCCACGCTCTCCTTGCCGGTGTCCGTGAATTGATCCAAGACACAGGCTGGGGGGGCAGGTGTCTGGGGAAACCAAGGGAGCCGCCCTCCCGAATGGGACGCTCCGGCCTCCCCCACGCACCCCTGCGCTGGCATAAACCCTCAGAGCCCTGCAAACGTCAGCGTCCTGAGCACAATCCACCCCTGGGCACAGGCACCTCGCGCAGCGAGGGCGGAGCCGCCATCGGAAAGGCTGCACCACCAGTAACATCGCCCTCGGAGCCGTCGGGACGAAGCCCTGCCCAGAGGACCCTGCTTAACTGATGCGTGAATCCTGAGATTAGGAGTGCGGGGACGCAGCCCGGGGAGGCCTGGAGGCAGTGCGGGTGGGGTGGCCAGGTGGCGCCCGGGCACACGGCCTGCGACAGGCACCCAAGGGGAGCGAACACAAGCCCCTCCTGAGATCAGAAGTGCAGCAGGTGGCACTGTCCTGCCCTCGCAGTGGCCCCCAACCTGTCGTCAAGGCACAGGGGGCCTAATCTGCTTCCTGGCCCTGACGGGTGCTCCCTGTCTTCTCCACCCCAGCATCCTCCTGCCTGGCACACAGCAGGCACCCGATAAAGGTTATTGATTATGGATCCCCAACTCCCAGTGCTGGCAGAGGGTCCGCACTGAACAGGTAATCCTAACTGTGACGCTAAGCAAGCTCCCCCATTGTCTACCTGTCCCCACACTTCCTAGCCTCTCCCCGGTAATTCCCGCAGGATTCACCGTGCCCGGGGGATGGGAACCAGGGGAACCAGGGGCAGGGATGTCCCCGAGCCTCCCTGACAGACCTCAGTCCGCAGTGCAGCAAGGAGGGGCTGGGCTCGGCTGCACCTGCGCAGATCAGGGAGCAGCAAAGACCCAGGGCCGCCCAGCCGTCCAAGCTCGGAGCCCAGGCCTGTGCCAGTGGTCAGCCCATCACAGGCCGCCGGGACACCGTGCTGCAGACCCCTGAGGGTATTGCAGGGAGTGGCCCACGACCGATGTTGCTCAGGACTCCTGACCTGTTTGGGCAGCACAAACCCTTTCCTGCCCCGGGCGGGACCATCACGCACTGGTCAGTCCCTGGCCCTGACTCCAGCAGCAGGCAGCTGGCCCCCCACTCGTGCTCACCTTGGGGTCCACTTACCACCCTCCAAACAAGCCCTGAGCAAGTGCCAGCTGGGTGCCGGCCTCTGCACCAGGCAGAGAGGGAGGGTACAGTCAGGTGACCTCCAGTGAGCCCACCAGATGCCCAACAAGGTTCATTCAGACAATTTTTAAGCAAACGAGTGTTTGCTGTCACAAGAATAGCACCATCTCCAGAAGGGTCTAGAAACGACTCTCAGCCCCCTCCCTGCCCCCCTCCCAGCTCTGCCACATGGGGAAGGCGAGCACCACTGAGCACTGCGGGTGTCCCTGCACAGAGGCGGGCCCCTCTCCCAGGAAGCCCAGGCCCTCCCTGGGCCTGTCCATCTTTCAGGGGCATGGCCCTCACCTCCCCCACCCAGAGCCCTGGGTGCCCCTGAAGCATGTCCCACGTGCAGTGAGGGCTTGAAACAGGATGAACAACAGAATCTCTACGGAGCTTCCCACAGCATCACATGCGCAGGGCCGACCGCCCCACGGGGCAGAATCATGGGAACAGCCCGGCCCCAGCACAATCTGACCTTGGGCAAGTCAGTCGGCCTCCTGGAGCCTCGGTTTTCCTCGCCTGTGGAATGGGGGTAGTAACAGCAGCATCGCGCTGACAGGTGGAATGAATGAGTCGCCCTTTCACACCCTCCTCATGATGGGGCACACGGCAGGCGTGAGAGTGGGCACAGCACCCTAATAGAGGAACAGGACTGCTGTGTTGTCTCCTGCCCCCAACCCCCAGCCACCCCAGAGCTGGAGGGGACCCCTTCTCAGTCCCTGCACCCCAATCGCAGGCAGCAGGATGCTGAGGGGCAGCCGTGCATGCGGAAGGCCGGGCAGGGGTCTGGCCTACACTCAGCACCCCCCACCCCCCGCACCAGTGCTGGCTCCTGTCGTCTCATCAGGGGGTCTGGGAGGGGATGGCGCCATCTTCCGTGAGCTCCCTGCACAGTTTGGAGCAGCTGGTCTGCAGGGCTGGGTTGGGGCTTTGGGTTCTAGCTGGTCAGACCAGCGGGCTCTTCCCAGCGGGGTTATTAGCTCCCCACCCATCTCACCCCTGGCTGCAGCCCACCCACCGCCAGGGTCCTCCCCACCTAATTAGCAGGCAAGTCGTGCTCTGGGAGAACTGAATGGGTCCCTTCTGCTCCAGGGGCATCCCTCACAGTGTCCCTTTGTGGCCGCCAGCCTCCTGACCAGGCCAGACTGCATCCTCAGCTGTTTACTCTCAGGGCAATTTTGACTTGGCCTCCCAGCTCCCACCTTCAAAGCCACGATCAGAGCCCGGCGGGGGGGCCGTGGGGGCTGCGCTTTCCTCTGGAAAAGTGGTTGCCGCAGGCAGGGCCGGTGCCACAGACGGGCCCTGGGCTGGCTGTTTGCAGGGAGCGTGTCGACCCAAACAAACAGCTCTGGAGGTGAGGAGGGCAGCCAGCCAGCCAGGCAGAGGGAGACAGTCTGACAAATGGGACCCGGTTCCTGCAGCCGACACTGCCCACACCCCGCCGCTCCCCAAGGACCAGAGCTCCCCCACCTGAGACAGAGCAGCCTAAAGAAGGCTCCAGGCCCGGGCCAAGGCCCTCCCCACTCGCGAGGTCCCTGGCTACATAAAGGGCCAACTAGCAGGCCCTGTCCAGAGAGGGCCACTCCCCGGGTGGGGGGGCTGTGGGCACAGGTCGGGGCACAGGAGCCAGGGGTGGAAGCTACCTCCCCCACCTCTGGAACTGGCTGGGGCCCTGCTTTCCAAGCCAGCCCCCCACTCCTGGATGGACACCTCGGGGTCACAGGCACTGCTGTTACCTCCACCTGCACAGGGGGCTGCCTGGGCACCGGCCCCACAGGGTCCAGCCTCAGCTCCTGCCCGGAGACTCAGAGCTGTCTGCCCTCCCTGGGCCTGTCAGCCACCAACTCTGCAGGGCTGCTGTCGGGATTAACGACTGCGCACAGCCCCGGGCGATCTGTTTCTACATTTCCAAATTTCCTACAAGGAGCACATTTAATAATAATAATAATAACAATAACAATAATAATAAACTTTTATGAAAGTACACTGCATTCCACGAGGTCAAAAGCCCACGCAGGCCCAGGGCCCTGGCCCCCTGCACCTCCCGCTCTAGGCCACGGGAGCCCGGCCCCTGGCGCAGGCGCGCCGCACGCTCGGGGCCGCCGGGAGCAAAGCCTTGCGGACAGCGCCCCCTGCCGTCCAGAAGCGCCCAGGGCTCTGCACCTGAGAGCGGCTCTGGCCAAATCCAGGACCCGTGCCAGGTTCTGCTGGGTTGCCCTGGGTGCTGGATCTCGGAGGTGAGGGGCAACTGGCCACAGCCCTGTCATTCGCCCAGAGCCCGAAGCCCCCATCCGCAGAAATGGGGCCTCCCATTTGCGAGGAACTGACTTTGGGGGAAACTGAGTCACAAGAAGTTCTTAAAACCCGAGTCAGGGGATGGGAACCTCACACAGCCGGAGGGCTGAATTCTGGCTGTCTCTGTTTGAAACCTCCCACGGGGGTCCTGGGCCCCAGCTCCTCCAAGGGCTCCTAGGCTGCTGGGAGCCACCTGAGCCCTGTGTTTGCTGGTTGGGGCTCAGGCTCCCCAGAGTCTGTCC
This sequence comes from Miniopterus natalensis, assembly GCF_054644295.1. Classification (NCBI taxonomy): domain Eukaryota; kingdom Metazoa; phylum Chordata; class Mammalia; order Chiroptera; family Miniopteridae; genus Miniopterus; species Miniopterus natalensis. The sequence continues at coordinate 57,850,404 of NC_142094.1, read as the reverse complement.
GGGACCCGCCTCCAGAGACCAGCTCAGGAGCTCTGGGACCACTCTTTAAGACGCTGGCTTAATTCAACCGCCTCGTGTCATAAAGCAGACAGGCAGTGGCTCACCCAAGGTCTCAGCTCCTCCGTGAGAAGGGCGACCCTGAAGCTTGGTGAGCAGGCCACCCCCCCACCTCCATCCCACAGCCAGAGACTGGGGAGGCTGCCCCCAGCTCCGCTCAGCTCTGCCACCACTGGCTCTGTGCACGTGGGTGTCTCCTCCCCTCTGAGGGGAGGAGATGGTCAGCAACAGACCCTCGAGTCTAGAATTCCTGGGGCAAATACAGGCCCTCACCCAGGCCACCCCCCAACCGGGTCCTGCAGCTTTCTGTGCCATTTTTAAACTACTCCCAGGAGCAATTACTTCCAGGTCAGTAATAAGTACAAGGCCCGGCACTCAGGAACCACACTAAAGTGCTTTGTGGTAAAAAGGGGGGTAGGATTGGGGGCTGGTGGACCTTACTAGCATCCTTCGCTTTCCGCCTGAGAGGCAGATCTGCCCCACCGGCCTTGGGGAAGGCCAAGCCCAGAGGCCACCCAGGTCCTTCACTGCCACTTATATCCATAGTCCTACTGAGCAGGCGGCTCTGACCAGGCTCCACCTCACTCCCACCGTCTCTACCTACCGTCCGCTCTGCCCCGAAGTATCGGGATGCAAATTATAAAGCTCAGATGTTTCATTAATGATTTCAGGGACCAGACCGATGCATGGAGGGGGGTGGGGGGTCTCATTTGCAAGTTAATCAAAAGAAAGGCTGGGGCGCTAATAAAACTCCCAAGTCATTATACATGCATTGAACAGTGAAGTACAGAAATATATTTTAAAGAGTTTCTTCCGAACAGACTAAGCTGCTTGTATGTGTGTGTGTATACGTATATATATAATATATATAATTCACTTGAATGTCTCCTGCTGGTATCTTTAAGAATCCATCCCCAAAGTCAGAACCGAATAGAAATGCTTTTCCACACCCGGAGCCTCTAGGCCATGCTCCACATGAAAGGAGCAGCCCCCAAGCCTCCGCCCCGGGACACCTGGACTGCCTCCTGCCCCCCCTCCCCACCCCCAGAAGCCCTGTCCAGCCCACCCCCGGACCCAGGGCTCCACCACTTACTCTTTCAGTGACCTAAGGCAAGTTTCTCTCTCTCTAAGCCTCAGTTTCCTCATCTGTGACATGGTACCTGACATTCCGGTTTGCCATGTGTCTTGTAAAATGTATAGGGCCCTGCAGACATTGAAATCAGAAGCCTCCACCCAGACCAATAAGCCACCGGCACGAGCAGACCCTCCTGTAACCACACATTTAGTCGTTTAGTGCCATGCTGCTAAGAGGTGACTCTTGGAACCTGAGGGTGGCAGGGAGCGAAGAGGTCCTATTAAATTTAAAAGCTCATTCCCCTGACGCGGCAGTCCACCTCTAGGGACCTGGTCCGCAGGAACACTCCAGCTGCTGAACAGATCACAGAAAAGTGGCCACTAGCTTTGTTTAAAGAGCGAAAAAACAGAAACAATCCAAATGTGCCCCAATATGAAATTAAAATATGAAATTATAATGCACTGAGCCATGAAATCTAGAGAACGAGATGAACTTCCAATTACTGATATAGAAAAGCACCCAAAATACCCTGTTCTGGCAAAAAAAAAAAAAAAGTTGTTCAATACCATGCATGAGGATACTGTAATAAAGATAAATACAGTAACCCCCGATCCACAGGAAATACATCCCAAGGCCCTCTGCCTGACACCAAAGATAGCAGCCAACCCTACATGTACTTTGTCCTAAACACACACATGATATTTAGTTTATCAATTAGACACAGTAAGGTATTAGTACCTAATAATTATAACAACATTCTGTGGTAGCGGTCGTGTGGAGGTGGCCACTCGTTTCAGGCGGCCCCTTGACGGGCCTCCCTATGGGCCCGGGGCACGCGGCTCAGTGGGGACGTTTCCTGTGTCTTCCACCCACAAGTTCAACGCCTTTTCCACCCTCCGCGGGGGGCGCCCTGGCCGCGCCAGCCCCAGCCTCGCCCTCCTTCGCAATTGCAGGTGTAAGATGTTCTCCCCGGAGAGCCTGGCGGCCGGCGATTTCCTTCCTAGTTGGGTGAACTTTCCCTTCTCCGCGTAGACTCCGTCTTAGAGGCACTTTCCGGCTTCCCTGTGGCCGAACCCCAGCATCGCTGCTCCTGCGCTCTGGGGCCGTGAGCTGAAGAGGGGGCCCGAGCATGAGCACTGCGCACGGGACAGGCTCGAGGTCACCGGCAGCGCCGTGCGGGGGCTGGGCGGAGGGACGGCGCACCTCGGGCGGGAAAGGCGGCACCGGTGGCACAGTAACACCTCTGAACTGCTGGCCGGCAGCTCGGCGGGTCAGCGTCCTCCGCCAAGCTCGCAGGGCCCATCCCGTCGGCCGCACGGCAGCCACCGGGGGCGCAGAAATACGTGACACAACAAATCGAGGTTTCCCTCCCGCCCTCCCTCTCTCAAAGAAATCTATTTTTAAAAATTTTTAATAAATCCTATGATTTATTTCTGGAACCTTCCATTTAATATTTTTGGACCACCGTTGACCACGGGATAAGACGTTGCAGGTAACTGGAACCGCGGGAAGCAAACCTCGGATAAGCGGAGGCTGCGTAGACGTCCACAAACACGAAAAGCAATGGTTTCGAAAGGGGAGGAGGCAATATCACAGAGTTTCTTTTTACAATTACATTTCAAAGGAACAGAAACGCTCTTAGGAAACACGAAATTAAAGCAAGCAAAGAACAGTCTCAAAGGCCTTGAAGTGTTAGGCGATCAGAGACACCCCACGCTGGTAACGACACACGGATCACAAAACAGGGGTTTTAAATATAAACTTTATTTTAAATTTAAAGGAAAACTGAATTTTTTACAAATTATATCAACGCTTAAGACATAATTTGGGAACGTTGAACAGTAATTCTTAATTCAAAATCATGACACGTCCTGGTGTTGGCTAACATCTTTATAAGCGTAACCATTTAATCCTTCCTAAAATTCAATGATTGATTAAACTTTATAAGGTTAAACCAGTCTTCTGTGTAAAACCCCATACAACTTTTTGAAATATAATACATTCACACCAGCAAGGAAACGATAAAAACCTATATAAATTATACATGCTGATTAAAGATACAGACCGGTGCATGTCACTGTAGCACACAAAATACGCAGTCGGGTCTAGAACCCACCGCCTTCTTACACAGCACACTGCACGATTACAAATCTCACCTATTATGTGTGAACTAAAAAAACATATTTAAAAAACAGTCCTTAGAGACACAGGGGAGTGGAATGTGCCTGCGCTGAGAGCAGCAAGGCAGAGTTTTAACGGGACGCGGCCGGCCACCGTCTCCAGCGGGCCCCGCCCCAGGAGGCGCCGCCCTCAGAAGGACAGGATGGTCTTGTTGATGATCTCCACGGCCTCCTGGATCTCGTCCTCCCGGATCACCAGCGGGGGCGCAAGCCTGATGATGTCGCCGTGGGTGGGCTTGGCCAGAAGCCCGTTATCTCGAAGCCGCAGACACACCTTCCAAGCGTCGTAATCTAAAGGAAAACGGTCCACATGCCCCGGTCAGAGATCACGGTTCCAACGCCCCTCGCAGGAGCCCGGCACACGGACCCCGCTACCCACGAGGCAGCCGGAGCTGCAGGCCGCCGGGCTGCCCTCAGAAGGAAGCGACTGTCAGCAAGCGCATCCCCCAGTCGGACCCCGAGTTCGATCAGACACGGGCTCTGCCAGCTTTTCAGTGACAAACAACAGGAAAAGCTCTGTGCTGGGGCCGCTGCACCCAAAGCATGAGGAGCCAGCGCAGAAAGCACCGGGGTACGAAAAGGGCACTTCGCTGGCACAGGGCGGGCGTACCCCACACCCACCGTTGGACTCTCCTTTGAGGGCGTGATCGCGACCCGGCTATGCGCTGACCCTGGGCCCCAGGCCATCCCATCAGCATCTTCGGGCTGGGGCTGGGCCTGGACTAACTTTTATAAAAGCTCCCGGGCGATTCTCAAATGCAGCCAAGGCTGAAACCACTGCTTTAAAAGCAAGTGTTACCACAGCAAAGGGACCCTTGTGGGCTACAAAAGATTTACTGAAACACCCAATGGTCAGTCACGTGGCAGCTCCGGTCACTCTACCACCATCTTCATCATTTATCTCACTGTGACCACTGTTCCCACGTCTGCTCATAAGTTTTAAAGTGAGAGAGGAGGCCCGGCCGGCGCGGCTCAGGGCTGAGCATCGGCCTAGGATCCAGGAGGTCGGGCTTCGAGTCCCGGTCAGGCCCAGGCCCGGGGTGCGGGCTCATCCCCAGTCGGGGGCGAGCAGGAGGCGGCCGATCAGTGACTCTCATCACTGGTGTTTCTCTCTCCCTCTCTCTCTCTGAAATCAATAAAAACATAAAAACATGTTTTTTTTTAAAAAAGTGAGAAAAAAAAGACAGCAAAGAGGAAACTAAGGAAAATGCTCTATAAAGACTAACAGAAAATAGGTGTAAGTCTCCCTGCCACGTCACTAACCGAAGGCAGAACACAAATGTCTGAAAGGAACAAAACCTGGTCCAATGATCTAAACGGGCCTCGTGCAGGAAACGTCTATATTTTTATGGCTATTGAATAAATCAGATCATGCTCAGCACGAACGACCGGGCCCACAGGCGGCCGGCCCAGAGTTCCAGGAGTCCAGCAGGACACCCAATGGTTCAGCTCTTCCTATGAAAATGCCTTCCTGGCCGGCGCGCTCGGCGGTTAGAGCGTCGGCCCGCGCGCCAAAGGGTCTCGGGCTTGACTCCTGGTCAAGGGCATGTACCTGGCTGCAGGTTCGATCCGCAGCCCCGGTTGGGGTGGGAGGCAACTAACGGATGTTTCTCCCGCATGACGTCTCTCCCCCCTCCCTCTCCCTCCAAAAATCCGTGGAAAAAATATCCTCAGGTGAGGATTTTAAAAAAAGCCTTGAGAAGAGGCCCCCCTCCGCACCTTTGGTTTCTCTGATCACAATGGCGTTCAGCAGCCCCTTCCCCCTGACGGCCGTCACGATGTCCGAGGGCAGCTTCATGAGCTCATTCCTCAGGAGGGCGCCCATCTGGTCCGCGTTGTCCGCGAGGTTCTCTTCTTCCAGCACCTGCAGTTGACAAGACACCCACCCATGTGAAGGCTGCTGTTTCCTTACGTTGCTCTACGGAGGGAACTGTGGGCTGTGCGCAGAGCAAGGGCTAGATCAGAGACTTTAGCTTCCATTTCTATTTTTCCAAGCCGATGCCGCTTTCATTTCTAACTAAATTAAACACGAGCCAGCTCGGGCAGAACCTGGCTTCAGTCACAAGTCCATCACCAATCTGACTTTATGGCAAACTAAGGATTAATATTTGTTAAATGCCAACTGACACTTTCTTATTAGTTGTATAAATCAATGGACTAAATATAGTTTAATTTTTTAACTGTAATAGTTTCCTTTATTTTTTCCCCTAAGAAGTCCATTCTTAGAGATTACGTCATTTTATGGCTTTGGTAGGCACCCAAGTAATAAACCTGAAACTGTTCAAACATACACTTAAAAAGCACCACGCGCCAGCCGGTGTGGCTCAGTGGTTGAGCCGACCCAGGAACACGAAGCCGAGGTGCGATTCCCGGCCGGGCGCACGCCCGTGTCCCCCAGTGGGGGCGCGCAGGAGGCAGCCGATCGCGACCCTCACCACTGATGTTTCTCTCTGTCTCCCCCTCCCTTCCTCTCTGAACTCGAAAACAAAAAAGAGCGAGCCTGGCAGGCCAGGCTCAGGGCGAGCTCTAGGGGGGCCCCAGGGCCCACGGGACCCGAGCCCCAGGCAGCGCAGACATCGGACGCCACGGACAACTCCCAGGAACCAAGGCAAGTTACGCGACTTGCTGAGAACGCCCTGCCCCTACAGTCTTCCCTTCGCTCTCCATCTTACTACGTTCCCCGCTGCACCCAGGGGCTCACACTTCAGCCACCGCAGCTCAGCCCACAGGGGCCTCGCCAGTCTTTACCTCGAGGGCCGCAATGGCCACGCGGCAGCCCAGGGGGTTGCCCCCGTATGTGGACCCGTGCTCCCCGGGTTTAATGGTCAGCATTATTTCATCATCGCACAGCACCGCAGACACCTGAAAGAGATCCAGAGCCACCCAAACCGTTTCCCAAGCCGTTCTGACTCCTGGCGTGCCAGGAACCAACATTGACAAAGCAAGCGGACAGTGAACCTGAGACCCAGCCGCAGCCAGCAGGAGCCACACGTCTGCCATCTCAGCGGCAGGCACAAGCGGCCCTGACCCGCCACCCAGACGCCCCAGGCGCGTCAACGGCTCAGAACAGCAGCCTTTCGGAGCTAAGACACACGCTGCTTCTGCAACCATGAGTTTAGAATCCTTCCCATAATTCAGAACTCCTTCCACTCCCGTGAGGCTCGTAACTGCTCAGAGGACACGGTTCTGCGCTGCCCTCCAAGCCCTACGGCCCAGCACCGGCGGCGGGCTCCGAGGAGCACGGCCACGGGCAGAGCCAGCGCAGCGCCCCTCTGCCCTCCGCAGGACCCGCGACGTTGTTTCTGAACAACTGAGGAGAGCACAGGGTCCACAGCAATGCTCCCGGGGCAAAATGTTTCCTCCCAAACCGAACGCTGAAGCCAGTCCCGAGGCGCACAATTCTTCAGTTAACATTAACCACGTGGGTCCCCCTGGAGCTCCGATGAGCTGTCGGGCGTGGTCTGGTGGCCTCCGGAGCACGGAGTAAAGCTAGGCTCTAAGGAAAGCACCGCTGCCTCCCTGGCCAATATAAACGTGTCTGACTCCGTGAGTGTAGGGAACGGAAAGAGAGGCCGACAGTCCACTCACCGGGTACAAGCCACCGGACAGCGCCTTCCCGAGCAGGACCAGGTCAGGCCTGACGTCTTCGTGATCGACGGCCAGCCACCTGCCGGTTCGGGCCAGTCCCGTCTGTATTTCATCCGCGATAAACAGAACCTATCGAAAAGCAACACAACAGCATTAACTATCGATTGAGGTTCCACAGGGAAATAGCCATCTATAGTTTACTTTCCCCGCACAGAGACTTGAGGAGGTGTTTTAACCAGCCGCGCAAGGTCAGCAGCGTGCAGGGGCCCCGGAGACAGCCAGGGACCTCCTGCGGCAGCCCCTCCCCGAGGCCACCCCGCAGGGCCCGAGCGGAAAGGGACTTACGCCAAGGGAGGCTCTGGGGGCGGGTTCGGAATAGAACCGACCTCTGGAAATAATTCACTTATTTATTCCACAAACATTTATTAAACATTTACTTCCTATTAAATATTTACTAGCTTGGTGGGAAGCGGAGAGAACTTAGAAGTCGGCCGGGAGGCTCCAAGGACGATGCCTCCCCCTAGTGGGGAGGCGGGTAACTGCCGCCCTGACCCCGCCGGTGAGGAGAGGGGCCCACCTGGTGCCGGGAGCAGAGCTCGCGCACGCCCATCAGGTAGCCCGGGTCCGGGACAAGAACGCCCGCCTCACCCTGGATCGGCTCCACCATGAACCCGGCAACGTTCGGGTCCTGAAGAGCACGCTGCAGAAACACAGAAATACATGTTAGCAACTTGCTTTCCGGCCGACGTGGGACTCTGAAAACACAGGTACATACAAAGCTTCCTGCTAAGAATAATTACACAAATTACGTTTTCACACTACATTATAGTCTGACTTCAAAGTATAACATCTGACTGACATTCAAATACCAAAAACTCCCAATGCTTCAGTTTTAAGCGGTTTTATCCTACGTTTTCTAATATATGGTAAAATGTACTGTAAAAATGAAAGAAAATGGCCTTTTTAAAAGCCATTTTAAGTGAATCTTTTTATTTAACAAGCCCTCCACTCATAATTTTTAAAAGCTAGCTGAAAATTGAGTTGTATCTGGTAATTAAACAAATACTATTCAAGTTAATACTTATACAGGATACAAGTCTGAAGTGTTGGCTGACTGCCGGGGTCAGACCACGGGACTCAGTTTCCCCATGCTGGGAACTAACTGACGTGTGACCACCACAGAAATAGTCTGAAATCTTAGCCTAACTTAAATGAGATGGGTTTTCATTGGTCCCATGTCTGTGTTTAATTCACACATTCCACGATTTCACGTCCACTCAGCGTGAGCCACAGCGCAGTGCCAGCGGGTACCTCGAGGGCAGGCAGGTCGTTGTACGGGATGATTTCGAAACCCGGCATGAAGGGTCCAAAGCCGTCGTAGCTGCTGGGGTCTGTGGAACTGGAGATCGCAGACAGAGTCCTGCCCCAGAAGTTCCCAGCTAGAAAACAGCAGTGCAGTGACCGTCTCAAACAAACGTCCAAATTTAAACAGCACAGTCCCCCAAAAATCCCTCAGGAAGTTTGAGTTCTGAAATACCAAGGGTTTGCTTTAGAGTTGCCAGTGAGCTTCCACTTGTTAGGACAAAAACTGGTATCAAACCCCACGGCCCACGTGGCCACCGAGGCCTGGCCTCGCCGTGGCGACGTCGGGCACCCGTCACTGAACTCTCACTGTGAAGTCCCCCCTGGGACAGACGCCTGCCTCCCCTCAATAACCCCAGGCCCCAACAGCGAGGCATCCAACACGGGATTTTCCAGGCAGTGCTTCCATGGAGATGGTACGAGAGACAATATCCTTCGTAGACATTTAGCAATTTTCCTTCTAAAACTCCACTGCCACAGGCTAGTCTAAAACATGAGTTTACGTATCCTCGGGCGAGCCAAACACCTTCCCTTTGCCTTCCTCGGTATTATAATCTCTACGTACTCAGGGACAGATGTCTGCCTCTGCACAGGAACGTTTCCTACCCATTAGTCTATTTCATTAATAAATGTGATTGACGCTGTCGGGGCTGTGCTAGGTGTTTGGAAAGACAGTGGTGACGGTGACCGGCAAGCCCCTTGCCCTCGGGAGCTGACGCTCCAGCTGGGGAGAAACAGAAACCGCACATACAGCAAATGGACAAGGACATTTCAACCGGGTTACACTCAAGGAAGGAAGGAAGCAATGCAAAACAAGAGAGACTTGGAGGGTCTACTACTTTTTTTTTTTTAATATGTTTCTATTGATTTCAGAGAGGAAGGGAGAGGGGGAGAGAGAGAGAGAAACGTCAATGATGAGAGTCACTGATCCACTGCCTCCTGCTCGCCCCCCACTGGGCACCGAGCCTGCAACCCGGGCATGTGCCCCGACCGGGAATCGAACTGTGACCTGGTTCATGGGTTTACACTCAACCACTGAGCCACACCGGCCTGGTTCTCCTACCTTTTTTTATATCTTCCCACCACCCCTGCCAGCGCCGACTCCACTAGCCCCGTCCTGAGTCACCGTGCTTTGGCTTCACAGCAGCTCTGAGCGCTCCTCCTGCAAGGCCTGGCTGTGAGTAAGCCGCACCCCAGCTGCCCAAGGCGGCGGCACACTGGCTCTCACCAGGCCTGTTTGAGAGGAAACGCGCCCACCGGGCCACGAGCCATCTGCTCTCCTCCACCCGCCCTCCAGCCTCGAGCCGCCTCCCTCGCCGCTCGCCCTGCGTAAGAAGGACTCGCGGCTGGGGACAGACAGCCTTCGCGGTCCCTGTTCCAGACTCACCGGCTTCCTTCAATACGCGGGTGAAACACCTTTGCACCCGCAGCTAATACGAAAGAGACCGGGTACAGGCTACAAGAATGAAGATCACCAGAAAGGTCATTTCTGTTTGGCACAGTTACGTTCTCCTACGACTAAGGCACAAGATTCCAGGGGCAGGGCACAGAGCTGTGCCAAGTCTCCTCTTCAGCAATAACCCGCCCCCCCGAAACACCAGCTACGGCTGCCCACCAGTCGGACTCCGGATTCTGCTGTCGCGGGGCTTGTAATGTAGCTTCACTTGTTCCCAGGACAGTGTTTCATGACGTTAACTATCACAAGAGTGAATGCTGACCACGCACCGTGATAAATTTATCCATATTGTTTTTAAAATTTAAAATCAAAATCAAAGCTTTTCAAAGACAGAACCTAGAACAAGACAAGGGATTTCCACTTCCACCACTTCCACTCATTTGCTGCAGGCAGAGCCACTGAGAAATAACAGGTACGCAAATGAAGGGATGAAAGGAACTATCAATTCAAAATCTTTTTAAATATGATTCCCAAAGTCAGATTATATCCTAACTAACTGCTGGTCTCCCCAATCAGTATTCAAGTCCTTCCTCTCAACCGTCCCCAGAAACACATCCAGGCAATCCCCGGCCTCCTCTCCCGACATCTCCTAAGAGCCTGATGCAACCATATGGCACCAAACGTGAATCCTCACACCTAGGAGACGGCCTCCACCACCTCGCCGAAACGCTCGACCTCAGGCCACCCAGCCAACCCGAACGCTGCTGTGCAAGGGGTAAGAGCGGATGAGGAATATTTCATCAAGCCACTCATTCTAGGGAGAGAAAAGCAGGAAGTTATGGAGGAGAGAAAAATCCCGTATATGAACAAATATCTGGAAATAAACCCAAGAAAAGAAAATCTCTCAATTTTTATAAAGCATTCAACAAATACTGTATCATATCACGTATGAAGCACACACATTAGCAATATTTCATCAGTAAGTTAAAATGGTAAAAAATAGTGTTTAAAGCACAGGGTGCTGCCAGGCTGGCGCGGCTCAGTGGTTGAGCGTCAACCTGTGAACCAGGAGGTCAGGGTTCGATTCTGGCCGGCACAGGCCCGGGGCTGGGCTCGATCCCCAGCAGGGGGCGCAGGAGGCAGCCGGTGACTGTCCCCCGTCACTGAGGCTTCTCTCTCCTCTCCTTCCTCCCTCTGGAGTCAATGAAGGCTTCCGCGGGCGGCCGAAGGCCACGCACCTGCGAAGATAACCTTGGCTTTGTACTTCGGGATCCCCTTCACCGTGTAGCCCCACCGCCGGGCAAGCTTGCAGGCAGTCTCTCCGGCCTCCACTCCTACAGGGAGAAAACGTCTCCATTTTTAAATGTTTTCAGTTATCAGACGATACTGAAACTATTTGCTCGGCTAGAACAGAAAATGAACGTTACCTGTATTCATCGGGAGAACCTTCTGGTAGTTGAAGAGTTTCGTCACGTATTCTTCGTATTCCCCGAGGACGCTGTTGTAGAAGGCGCGCGATGTCAGGGTCAGCTTGTCCGCCTGGCTCTTCAGAGCGTCCACAATCTTTGGATGACAATGGCCCTGGTTGACGGCACTGTAAGCGCTCAGGAAATCAAAATATTTCCTGCCTTCCACATCCCACAGGTAAACACCTAAAGTATACAGGAAAAACAATTTTAGAAAAATCACAAAGTCCAGAATATATATAAATATATAGTAATTTTAGAAAATCACATAAAGTTCAAAACCTAGGACTGCTAGCACTGTGGTTAAGGCATGTTTTAGTTCAAGCATCATAAACTCTGGTCTATAAAGAATTATATTTTATCTGTGCAGCTTCAAAGTTAACATTGAACACAACCGGCGTAGCATAAAAAGGTCTGATAAACTCTAGAGTGGAATTTCACTCCCAGAAAACTAGAGTTTGTAAGTCAGAATTTAAAGGCAGAAGTTACACATAACATAAAAAGCCATGATCAACTGACTGTAACAGCCAACAAAACGGGAAATATTTCCAAGTCATACATCTATCTCAAAGGACCTAGTACCCAGCACTCTTACAACTCAACAAAAAGACAAACAACGTGATTAAGAAGTCGGCAAAGAACCCGGAGGGCATCTCTCCAAGGAGCACTTTCTATACGAAGCACATGGAAACGGCCAAGGAGCACAAGAACAGACGCTCAACATCGCAGGTCACTAGAGAAAGGGACTCAAACCACAACTGCAGCATTTCACACCCAGGAAGATGGCTAGAATTTTGTTTTTAAGGACAGCCCGGCCGGCGAGGCTCAGCGGCTGAGCGTCGGCCCAGATCCAGGTCGCAGCTCGATGCCCGGTCAGGGCACCGGCCGGGGTCGTGGGCTCCTCCCCGGTGGGGGGCGCAGGAGGCGGCCGATCAGTGACTCTCATCGTTGATGTTTCTCTCTCTCCCTTCCTCTCTCTAAAATCAATAAAGACACTTTTTTTTTTAAAGAAAGAAAGGACACTCAGTGCCGACAAGGACGGAGAGAAGCCGGAACTCCCCACGGCCGGGGGGTACAGCCGCGGAGCGAGCAGCCTGGCAGAGAAAAGTCCTGGTGCTGCGTGACCACCTCTCTCCCCGTCTCCAGCGAAGCCGAGGTCAGTGTAAGGGAAGAGCTGAGAGCAGCGCCCGGCGCCTGCTTAGGCACCGCCCGCCCCGCCCAGCAGGGCCGCTGCGCCCGCTGCACCCTCATGGCGGGCGCCAGGACACTCAGCAAACGCTCGACTAGCCTCACCTGCAGCACAGAAATCAAAGGGCCCTGGAAAGCGGATGCCGACAAAGTATAAAAGCAAATTTCACAAAAGGTCTCAAAGCAAAAGAGAAGGGACTTTGGATTAACTCAGAACGTGCCTTTTCCTCTCTCCAGGGCGACAGGCAGGGGGTGGTAGTTGTGGGCGCCGTACTTCGCTTCCCGCTCGAAAACATAGTCAGAGGACACGGGGCCTTGGGCTGTTTTTTTAGTCACAACCGACGCAGCAGAGGCCACCGACGAGTGCGCTCCCCGGAGAAGCACAGCCACGGTCTGGGAACGAGCCAGTTTGGAAAACATCGTGTCCTTCAAGGAGCAAGGCCGCCAACCTGTCCAAAGAAAGGAGAGGGCGTCAAGGGGCAGAACCTCCCGAGTCGCGGTGCATCGGCTCTAAGTGTCACTGAGCACGTGCCCCAGTCCACCACGGAATCAAGAAAACGAGCGAGAGCCCTGGCCGGTGTGGCTCGGTGGTTAGAGGGTCGGTGCGTGCACCAAAGGGCCTCAGGTTCGATCCTGGCCCAGGCGGGGTGAGTACAGGGGGCAACCAATCCACGTGTCTCTCCCACAGCAGATGCTTTTCCCTCCCTCCCTGCCTCCCCCTCCCTCCCTCTCTAAAATTCAATGGAAAAAATATCCTTGGCTGAGAATTAACCAAAAAACAAAAAAGGGAGAGAGAGAAAACGAAACCCTTGGGAAGCATGAAGACCAACAAGGGGAACAGCACATAAGTATTTACAGTGAAGCCCGGCCAGGGCGACAACGGGACGGACACAGCGCCAGGAGCTAGTCCAGGGCGGAAGGGAGAGAGCTGTGGGGGTGTCGGGGCGGAAGGGAGAGAGCCGTGGGGGTGTCGGGGCGGAAGGGAGAGAGCCGTGGGGGTGTCGGGGCGGAAGGGAGAGAGCCGTGGGGGTGTCGGGGAGGAAGGGAGAGAGCGGTGGGGGTGTCGGGGAGGAAGGGAGAGAGCGGTGGGGGTGTCGGGGCGGAAGGGAGAGAGCGGTGGGGGTGTCGGGGCGGTTACCTCTCACGGCACCCTCCGCACCACGTGATGGTTTGTAACAAACACACAGACACGTTACGTCCTCAGCGCTCGGAGAACGTCAAGGACAAGAAACCCACCAGGGGATCAGGCCTGGCCGAGCCACAGGCTGACTGAAGGGCTGGCTGCTGCCCGGCCTCGCAGACGGAGCAGCCACCCAAAGGTGCTCATGTGGGGGCACAACGGCCCAGCACCCGGGGACCCCCCAAGTCAGCAAAACTTCATGCTGGAGCTCGGCCCGGTGCCCTGTGACTCGGCACACCCAGCAAACCCGGGCGTTCAGTAATTAGCAAGCACGCGGGTGCCACACTCACCAGCTACCCGCGGTCCAGATGAGACTACAGACTGTCAACCCGAGATCCGGGGACTGTCTTCAGGGTCCAATAACTCCTGAAATAAAATGCAGAATTACATGCATGATTGAGAAGGTCCTTAGCTCCCAATACATTTTACCTCAAAGAAAACTATGTATCAACAACAAAAACAGCTACATAATAAACCTTAGATCGGGCCTGGCTGGTGCGGCCCAGCTGGCTGAGCATGGACCCATCCAGAGGTCATCGGGTCGCTCCCCGCCGGGCACAGGCCGGCTGCGGGCTCATCCCCAGCAGGGGGCGCCCAGGAGGCAGCCGGGCAGTGACGCTCATCACTGATGTTTCTCTCTCTCTCCCCCTCTCCCTTCCTCTCTGAAATCGATGAAGATATATTTTTTTAAAAAAAGTTAAATCATTTGTCTTTATTTCTAAAACAATGCTACTGTAGATGGTTCAATTATGTACAATAAAACATAAATATCTCCTTGTCTGAAGTGATAGGATCGTTCACATAAAGCAGCACAGCCCCATGCCACGTGCATGAGAATACAGAACAAAACTGAACCGTGGAGCCAGTAAGCAGGTATTGAAAGTAACTTCTGGTCTGTGAGGTTGTTTTTCTTTTCTTTGTTCCATGGTCCTTGCAACATAGGAATTTTTCCTCCAAAAAATGTAAATAATGAGGAAAAACATTTTAAGCATATTAACCTACAACTCCACCCAAAATGTGCACCAAAAAACTGGCCTGGAGCTTCCGATCCAGTTATTTAGCGCTGGGGGGGGAATGCTCTGCTGTCTCCTGAGTAATCAGAAGCATTCTTCAGGTGCCTAAAGGTACTTCTCATTTGTAAGGAACGACATCCAGGCCTCCCACTCACCTAGGCCCTGGACCTTTCTTTCTTTCTTTTTAAGTATGTCTGTGTTGACTTTTTTAATTTTAATTTATCTTTATTGTTGAAAGTACTACAGATATCCCCCTTTATCACCCTCACTGATCCCTCTGCACCCCCACCCCAGGCCCTCACCGCGCCATTGTCTGTGTCCCTGGGTTATGCCACCCCTCCCCCACCCCTTCCCTCCGAGCCTCCACAGTCTGTCTCTCGGGATCTACTTTGTTCCTCAGTCTACTCTGTTTATTAGATTCCACATATGAGTGAGATCACGTAAAACTGAACCAGGAAGAATCAGGAAACCTGAACAGGCCAATAACCACCAATAAAAATTGAAACAGTAATAAAAAAACTCCCAGCAAACAAAAGCCCCGGCCAGGCGGCTTCACAGGGGAGCTTCCTAATTCTTTCAGTTGCAGGGTCAGATAGTTTGCTACAAATTCTTCTTGCTTTTTCAGGTATGCAAAAGGCTGCATTTTGAAGTTAATTTAGCCCACGCTGTGAAACACTATATTTTAAACTCACTCAGAGAAAAACCAGCATAAATTCATCATCCAATAAAAACAAAAACACTTAAAATATTCCACTTGAACAAAGTTGGCTTTACTCTATTTGTCAAATATTTACTTTTCTTGAGGTAACCATTCACAACAAATAGTCCTATTTTAAAAGTTCTGCCAATAAAAGTGTTGTGTTTTTTTATGTAATCTGGCCACAATTCAACTGAAGTGCGTCAGTGTGTCACTGGCAAGCACCTCGCGCAGGGCTGTTGAAAAAGGACTGGCTCAGCTGAACGACACCCTCAGCACCTCCAAAAACAGTCCCTTCATCACTGCTTAGCAATGCCCAGGCCGGGCCCATCCTGGCAAACTCGGGCAAGGGCAGAAAACAGGCAGGCGGGTAACGGAAACAAGGGCAGAGAGTGGGGGAAACACTAACAGGACCTGCGTAAAGATTACTGGGTTTCGGGGGCCAGGGGGGTGCAAAATTAACCTCAAACACCAAGAAAAACTGTAAACCGGAAACAATGAGCTTTTTAAAATATCAGTCCTGTTTTCATCAAAAGATCCTTTCATCCTGGGACCCTGCCCACAGGCAGGAGCTGCTCGGTTCCCAGAAGGAACCAGGACACTCCAGTGAAGGCGGCCTTTCCCCCTTCGCACGTCCGTCTCGGATGGTTCCGAACGGCTCCGACCGGGAATTTGGGTCGAGAGCCCAAAGGACGAGTTTGCCCCCAGGAACTGGAGGGGAGCAATTTCTTCAGCTGAAGCCACTTCGTCCCAAAGCCGCTCCTTCCTAAGCCGCCTAATTTATCACAACTTAACCTGCAGGAAAAACCGAACCCCAAGAAGGTGAGAGAGAGAGACAAAGGGAGGCGCAGCGGGGCGCTGGGAACAGGTGTCCCCGAGAGGAGCCCACGCGCGGGGCCCACGCGGAAGGCCCGGCACCGGCTACTCCACGCGGCTACTCACCGTCAGGCGGGCCCCAGTCCCCTAATTTTCTATTCGGACGAAGGCCGGAGGGGAAAAGAGAAGGGATGGGGGAGGGGAGAGGCCAGCCGGCCGGCCACAGGGCCCAGGAGCTGCCGGGGAGGCCTCCGTGGGCATCACCAGAGCCGCCGTCCCACCCAGGTCGACCTCGGGACCCCCAGGCCGACCTCAGGACCCCGGGGTGCCCGCGGTGCCCGGAGCCCCCGCCCCACGCGCCGGCGCCCCAACGCGCGGGAGGCGCGGAGCCCAGACGCCGACACGCGCGCCCCGCCGGGCCGGCTCCGCCCTCGCTGGAAGGCGCAGGTGCCACATCCACAGGCTCCCCGCGCCCGGCTCCCTCCCGCGCCCGCGGCCGCCGGGCCCCGTGACGCCGCGCCCGCTGCAGAGGCGGAGCCCGCCCGCCCGCGGAGGCCCAGCGCGCCCCCTCCGCCCGCGCGCCCGGGGCCCGGCCCGGGGCCCCCGCGCCCCCGCCTCGCCCGCGCCGCAGGGGCCCCCGCTCCCCGGCCCCCCGCGGATACCTGGCCGCACGTCGGAGTCGCCCCGACCCGCGGATCCCAGCGCCTGGCTGCGGCCGGCGCGCCGCGTCACAGCGCTTAAGACGCGGCCTCCGCCCCGCCCCCCGCCGCCCTCGCCTCCCATTGGCTGGCGCGGAGGGCCGCGCACCAATCAGCGAGGCCCGCGTCGCCCCGCCCGCCGGGCGAGCGCGCGCGGGGGCCCCGCCTGCAAGCGCGCGGTGCGGGGTGCGGGGTGCGGGGTGTGAGCCGCTGGCGCGGGCCTGGGTCCCTGCGCCCGGCGCCCGAGGGCTGCGGGTGGGAAGACGCGGCGGGAAGGGGGAGCCGCGGCTGGACCCTCTCGGGCTCTGCCCCGCGCCCTGCCCCGCGCCCCTGGGAAGCGCTGCCACCCCCAGTCCCGCCCGAGGCTGACCAGGTGCCCGCGCGCTGTCAGCCCGCCTGCGGCGCCGCCCGCAGCCCTTATTACACCCAAAGCGGGTCGTCCGGGGCGGTCTCGCCTTAACGTCGGAAGGGACTCGGCCCCCGTTTGCTCTGCACTGTTTCTGTCGTGTGTTGGGTGACAGCCTGGCAGAGGGCGAGCTGCGCACCCAGGGTTATCTAAGCAAAGGTGAGGGACGGCCGGCCCGCGTGGGACCACACTTCTCCGGGCAGCCACAGCGGGGACGTGGGACTGAGCTCAGCACCGCGTCCCGCTGGACCCACGTGACCGATTAGTCAGGGTCCCCGCGGGAAACAGATGGCTCCTCCAAAATGTACACCTGAGGCCTGCTTGTTAAAGAAACCGTTTAAATGTGGACAGGCAGCCCGGGGCCGTGGGGAAGTAAGCCAGGGCCAGAGGGGGGGGGGGCAATGTGAACCCCAGGCTAAAGGGAAGGGTTTCCAGAACCCCCGCCTGCCTGGGCCGCAGTCATGAGTGAACAGACCTGGGGTGAGGAAGATCCCAGCCTCTGCTCTCCTGCCAAGGTCATCCATGAGAAAGCCGGAGACCTGGGGTCCTTGCAGGCCAGCCTGGTAGGACAGACAGGGTGGGGAAGGGCAGGGAGCAGCCGGCGAAGGAGGGCAAGTGGAGGACAGGGGAGCAGAAAGTAAAGCCAAAGCCATAGGGCAGGGGCTGGAAAATGGTGAGGCAGGGACATGAGCAGATGTCCAGAGCAAGCAAGACCCCAAAGGGCTTCAGTCCTCCTGGGCTCCATCTGCCCTAGACCAAGGTCACATATGCCAATCCTGACGGCCAGGCAGCCTCGAGCTCACTGAGAGTAGGTTTGTTTTTGGTTTTCCTTGGTTTTGCTACTTCCACTACCCAGAATACAGTGTGATTAATTTCTTGGAAGTTAGATGGTTCTGCCCAAGGGGTCAGAAAGGAATCCTTTCTCCAAGCTCCTGCTCGACAAACCTAGGCAGGTGCTTCTGGGTTCATATGGGGGGCGAGACACCCAAGGTGGGAGCGGCCCTGTCGGCCGAATGCCTTGGGACTCGCGGATAAGATACCCTTCAACAAAACTGCTCCCGTAGGCAAGAGACTGCTGAGAATGTCTGGCTTTTATCTCTCCTTTCTTATCAGAAAAATTCGATAGGTACAGAGAGCACAATTCTATCTTATAGTTTCTCTACCGGCAGTTGCTCTTCAGCTTAACGTGGCCTTGGAGGCATAGACTTGAAAGCAGCTTGTTTTCAACCAAGAAACAGAGCTGCTGCTCCATTGGCCTCTACTGTATCTTATTTGTACAGTCTGGAAACATGCAAGGACAGAGCATGCATTACAAAGATTTCCGAGCCTCTAAAACTATTCGCAGATTCCAGTATTTAACTGTCCGGGGACCATAACACGGAAAGATAGAGACTCACCCCATGGCAGATATCCAACACCTACATTAATTTCCCCAGTTCATTCAGCAAATGTCCCTTGAGTGTCTACGTGCCCGACGCTGCAGAGGTTTCTGCGCCCGGCAAAGCATGTGGGCCTCTTTAGTCAGGAGGGAGAAGCTGAGGAAATGCTCCTTCAACAGACGGTGAGCTGAAATCTTGCAACTTTGACCGTCTAAAAAAGCTGCCACGACATTTAAAAGGAAAGAATTCTTAATTTTCTTATACAGGCAACTCTCAATTATTCTGTGGCGAGAAAAACAACATATGGATTATGCAGGCCTCTTGTTTTTTATGTTTTCCTGCATCGCCCAACTTGTTATTACTTGTTATTATGAAGCCTACATAGTCTTGGGCTTGAAATAATTGAAAAGGAAATAATGAGACTCAGCAAATAAGTGTTTGGTGACTTTCACCAAGCAGGAGAAAATTCCCACCCCCACCCCCCAGGTCATAGTCACTCTAAAAAGACGTCCTGTCTTCCAATAAAAGACTCAGCAACGTACCCAGTCAAGTCGTGCCTCCTGCTGCCACCACACTGGGGGGCCAGGAGTGGGGGCACCTGGAGGGGAGTAAACCTCCTTAAGTCCAGAGTGTTAAGTCCAGAGTGGCAGGGATCTGGCAGGAGCAAGTTAAGCAAAGTAGGGACAAGAGGTAGACAGGGATGGCTGTTAAGTTCTGAACTTAAGTCTGAACTGGGGACCACCAGCAGAGATTTGGGAATTTTGCGGGTAAAATATGGGTTCTGATATGAAGCTGTGGCTGCCAGGACTACTTACTTTCTCTCCCAGGTGGCTGAACTCTTAGGTGCAGCTCCTGGCCTTCCTTCCCCACGTGACACCCTCCCTGAGTCCCTGGGGCACTTAGCACTGCCCGCAGTCATCCCCAGCTCTGCCCGTGTCTTAGTCTTCCCAGCCAGGCCCCCAGTTCTTGAAGGCAGGGCCTCCTTTGCAGGATTCTTACAGCTTCCCAGGACCCATCAACATGTTGCTTCTAATAGAAATTATTATTCCAAGCTTGTCACTATCTTTGTTCCCGAGGGCAGGAATTAGAGGCAGAGCAAGTGGCCATTATGAGAGGATGATCCTGGGATTCCAGAGCCCCAGGCGGCCCAGAGGCCTCCCCACTCCTCAATAGTAACAGCCATTCATTAGAAAGCCCTAGGAGCTTGGGCTGGAGAAAGGAGGATGCTTTGTTGTTGACCTTGCTACTTGTCTAAGTGCCAAAGGAATGTCCCCGGGGCATGCATGATACGTTTATGAAGTTGTGTGCTGGAGGGAAGGGGTGGGCCAGTCCTCGGCAAGGGCGTGAGCCTCTGAGAGGGCCGGGGGTCGGTGACTAGACGGAGGACACTGTGTGCCTGGAGGGCCCAGTAGGGAGAGAACAGGAAACACCAGAGGAGGGGTGGAGGCCAACCTGGCCTATTTGCTTCCAACGGCTAGAGGTGAAGTCTATGGAAATCAACTCCACAGCAAATGTTTAAAAAGAAACGTGGCTCATGAAGCTGAAAAGTCGGCTAATTCTTTATATGGGAACATAATAAATACATTATTTTCAACATATGAATTAGAAATGTAAGTAATAGATTTTAAAGCTGAAAGCTTAAAGACCTAATCGAACACTTTTAAAGATACAGAAATCCAAGATTCCAAGGTATTAGGGTCCCGGCCAGTGTTACGAAAGAGGTGACAGGGTAGCCAAGAAGCCAGGTGTCCACCCCGTCGCTCTCCATGCTCGGGGCACTCGATCAGCAGAAAGAATTTCAACTAAGAACAAAAAAGGTTAAGTAGAGGGTTTTTTTCACCAAAAGTTAAGTAGCTAAGTAGTGAGTCAACAGAAACATTTATTTGGAAAATATTTACATTGCTCATTGACTTAAAAATAAAGTAAGAGAAGCCTCAAGTCCTAGTTAAATATTTCCACCCTTATCTACTTGGGTACCAAGAAGCCCAGAGTGTTTTGCAATGATTATTTTTTTATTGATTGCCCGAAGGCTAACCCTGAGTCCCAAAGCTGGATAACTCTGGTTACTTTTCTTTAGAGAACTTTAATTCTGACTTTTGTTGTTGTTGAACTACAGTATAGTAAAAATAGCAATAATAATTAATTAGTTTAAAGTAATTCAAAGTTTTCTCCTAAAATTGTTGACTTAAATAAATTGGTTTTAACTTTTTTTTAATTTCAAAGTTAAATGCTGTTAAATAAATATAATATAGTATTAGACACCATTTCATCTTTGTTGAAGACACAAGGTTTATTTTGCCGTGAGTTGCTCACCACTTTGGACAGTTGAGTCACAAACAACGATGCCAGTCCTGGGGTTCGACTCACCAACACACCCTGCATCTGTGGCTGTCACATTCTTAATAGAGGTATACAATCTTTCTTTCTTATTGAATTTTTATTAATTGATTGATTTTAGAGAGAGAGGAAGGGAGAGAGGAGGGGGGAAAGAGAGAGAGAGAAAGTGATCTGTTGCTCTGCTTACTTCTGCATTCATTGGTTGATTCTTGTATGTTCCCTGACCGGGAATCGAACCCGTAACCCTGGCGTATCAGGACAATGCTCTCACCAACTGAGCAACCTGGCCAGGGCCTCTTTTTTCTTTGGACACAGATTCTCCCCCAACAGTATTTGAGTGATGAAGATTAATTAAATCCTTAAATTAGAGGTGAGAAATTATATTCTTCCCTGACACCTCAAGTTTGATTTAGTGCATTGATTAAACTAATTTGCTTTTGTTTTCTGGTGTCTGAACTAGTTTATATGAGATTAAAGCAGCACAAGATCTCCACTACCTCAGTCTCCCGATTTCCAGCTCGATTCTGAACGATGGATGCTGTGCGCCCCAGTCCACAAAGCACCATGCGGAGCCCGGGGAGAGTCAAGGGACTGAATGCGTTGCAGCTCCAGCCTTCAGGCGTGTCTGCCTTACCAAGGCCCCCTCCACCTGCCACGCAGACCTGCAGCGGCTAAGGTGCAGGTTCAGCATCAAAAATCCAAAAGTCAATCCTCACTCCACCACTCCTTGTTGGTAACCCCACCACCACCAGCTCACCTACCTGTCTTGTAAAATGGGCTATCCCGGGGATCGCTGAGAGATGTACCCCAAAACACCCAGTCCCTTCTAAGTCACCCAGCAGCTCAAAACATGAGTGGCATTATTATTTTTATTTTAATGATAAGTAAAGTTGTGTGTTTTTTACAAGTCCTCACAATCATCATCTGGTTCAAATCTTCCATCTCCTACAGATTCCTATTGAAATTTAAATAAATCACATATTATACTTAGAAAGCTGGAAAAGTGTCGATTGAAAAGGCAACAATGTTGTATCACTTTGATCTGCTGGAATAAATTTTATTTAGAAAGGCAACATTTTTTTTTACTGTTGAGTGAAGTGTTACTCAGATACATAGATCAGAAACTGTTGCGCTGGGGCCAGAGCACCCTGGAGTTTGGGAAGCTCCCTTGGGCCAGATTACACCTTAGCAATTCCGCTCAGAGCTGGCCTTCCTCTGGCCCATAAACCGGGGATGGTGACAGCTTTGCATGTGTGTTCATTTTCTAAAGGAAGCTTGAGATAAATCCAGGGGGGATAGCCCCCTGCCTCACTGGGCTGATTGTGGAAAGCAGCTCCAATTCTCTCCTTTTTCCAAAGATTAACTTTGAAAACCTTCAAATTAGGTAAAGTATCTAGCTCTTTTTCCCTTTCTTACTCCCTTCCTTTTTTCTTTCTTTAAGATAACTCTATCAAACTACTTTCTTATCTGACATTTTCTCCACCCACAACTTCTCTTTGTTGTGTAAATAGTTAATACTGTGGTTTTGTTTACAAATCAACACGAATTAAAAAGTACACTGAGAAGACTTCCTCCTGCCCAACCCCTTCCAGCCCACATCCCCCACCTGGACAACCCTTTGTATTGGCTTCTTGTGTATCCTTCCAATGATTTTTTTTTTTAATTTTAGAGGATATTTATTAAAGCTGGAGACAGTGAAACAAGGAAGGGCTGGGGAAATGAGCCTAGGCTGGGCTGCTTTGGCTCACTAAGTCAGAGAAAAGGGGACCTTGGGAACAGGTTCAGGGGGTTTGCCAGAGATGAACTGCCACGGCCCATTGCTACCCTGGATGCAAGCCTCACGGGGTCCCTTCGACTTTAGGAGATGTGTGCCTGTGGGGAGAGAAGGGGGTGTGGGGAAGGCATGGGCCTACTCCTGGGAGAGTGTTCCCTGATGATTTTTCATGCAAATAGAAACAAGTAGGAACACAGGTCATTATTTCCAACACTTTTTAACACCTGGACTAGCAGGTTCTATGAGCTCTTTGTACCCCGCTCTCTCTGTGACTGTAGGAGAGGTCGCCTTCCGTCTTGTGTTTATAGCTGCATTAATAGCCCCATGTGGCTAGACACTTGGGTCATTGCCAACCTACACGATGTCACACAGATAACCTCGTCTCCGACATCTCCTGAAGCCGTATCTGTAGGTTAAAGTCCTAGACGTGGAATTGCTGGGTCAAAAGACTGGCCTACTTTTCCGTTTCCAGACATCAGAGTCCCGGGCTGGTGGAGAGGTAAGCAGGCTGCTCAGTGTGTGGCCGCGGACTGGTGCTAGTCTCTGCGATGGGATCGTGTGGAAACTGGGAAGAGTTAGAAAATGATAAAGCTTCGAGCCATCCGCTGCTGCCACAAGTGACATCCAAGTCATGGTCATTTTTCTAAGGAGTTAATTTCCCTTTTTCCAGGCCCCTCAGGGCACAACCGCCCACCAGAGCACTGGTCACAGAGCCCCTCCTTGTTCTTACTGCTCCTCCTTTGAGGAGCATGCCCTTCTCGGGAGCATTTTCTCAATCCTTTGAGATTTGGTTTCCCAGAAATTATCGTCTCCCTCTCCTTCTCTCTCTAAAATCAATAAAAACATATTTAATAAAAATAAATAAATTGCCATCATCCAAAACAGTTGTTGGCACATAATGGGGGCTCAATACACTTTGTGCAGGAGACAAGGGGGAGGGGCTATGGGATAACCCTTCTTTCCAGTACTGACACTTTACCTGAACTACAAAAGTCCAAACAGCTCTCAGCAGATCATTGTAAAAGATTTTAATCAAACATTGTATATGATTGGCAGTCCCATGTACAATTTAAACCACCCTGGAGTTGTTAGGCCCACATCTCAGGCTCTGGTCTTTTCTTCCTCACTGTGTGACCTTGGGCAAGTCACAGAACCTCACTGAGTCTGTTTCTTACATAATGTGGGTTGCTTTGGACAAGTCACCTCCTAAGACTCAGTTTACCAGTAAATGAGGTTATCCCATGGGAAGGAGATCTGACAAAACACTTCACTAAAACAGATACCCAAGTGGCCAGTAGGCATATGGAAAGGTAGGCAACTTCATTACCCATCAGGAAATGTAAATTAGAACCACTATGTGCTACTCCCCCATATCTTCCCAAATCATTGGGATAAAAAGGTAGTCAATCCTCAGTGTTGGGAGCTTGCTCTCTCTGGGTCTCCACAGCCAGGCTCTGCGTTTTCCCCCCTCTGAGGGGGGGGGGCACTTCCTGCTTCTTTCCCTGAGTCTGTATCTTCCCACTTCTTAGACTCTTAGATGCTTTCCTTCAACTGACCTTGAGGTGGAATTACGTGTTTTTAAAAAAATCATTTCTTGATTAAAGAGAGAATCATCGATTTGTTGCTCCACTTACTTATGCATTCATCAGTTGGTTCTCATATGTGCTCTGACCAGCGATGGAACCCACTACCTTGCACTCGCTACCTTGGCATATGGGGACAGCACTCTAACCAACTGAGCTGCCCAGCCAGGGCTCTATATGGGTTCATAAGAACTTGTAAAGTAAGTCTAGGAGTTCATAATGCCCTAGAAATCTGGTAAGTAGGTGTTGACTTCATTTGCAGTCACTAACAAAAATTCTGTAAAGCTGCTTTGCTTGTGCTATGAAATGGCCCACAATGTGTGTTTATATATGTGGCCTGAAAGTGTAGCTACTTGTGTGTATTAGCAGTGGCCTGGAAAGGATGGCATAAGAAAGTAGTTAGGGTAGAAATATCCTATATTCGTGAATGCTAGCTGGTGGGGAAAGGGGATACATATACACAACCTCTGATAATTATAAAATTAGTAAAAGTTTTGCTAATAGAAAGCAAGGAATAATTCAGTGAGAAATCATTACAAAAGGAATTTTATTAGACAAACACATCAATAGATTGAGTCTAAGGTTTTGGTTGGAAAGCCACGGGGCTTTTCCTTTTTAAAGCAGCAGAAGTCCAAGGTCACACACTTTGAGCATTACTCTATTAAAATTCATAGAAACAGAAAAGATCAGGAATGACAGCATTCCACACTAGTCCACAGACAGAGGAGCCTCCCCATTGCTCCCCAGTCCCTCTCTCTAACTGGAGCTGTGATTTTGGTACCTGAGAGAAATGGAATGTTTCCCACATTTTCCAGAAATTAGGCTACTTTGTTACAGATCCCGCCTCTGTACACTTGAACTGCCTGTTCTTGACACACGGAATGTTACTGTTGCGAAACCAAAGGATAGTTATTGAGGGAGTGTTTACCAACATGCAAAGTGAATAAAATAATAGTCTCTCGACTACAGTAACTGTATTTTTAATCTCATCTGGCACCAGCTGTCTCTTAGAAAGTAGAATGCATGGTTTGGGGATGCTTTTCTTCCTTAGAATAGAAGGAAAAGAGTCTAAGTAGTAAATACTACATAACTAAATAATAGATATTTTCAAATCTTGAGAGTCACATAAATATGAAGTCTTCGCTTAATTTGAGAGAAAGGGAGGATATTTTCTATCATTCCTGATCATAATAGAACTTGATATTTCAAGAGGACAGTAGTATCATGGGTTCCTAATTCCAAACAGTGTATTTTTACTTTATAAGAAGTCACTGGCCATTAAATGTAATTATTAGTGGCATAGGCTATCAAGAAATAGCAAGGCAGATGGTCTTCACGTGGATATCAGTGGCCCTCGATCAAGTAAAGGGCAATGAAACATACATGAGCGAGCCCGGGTTTCTGAGATATGGGCTGGCTACAAACCACATTACCTAGAAAAGGAAAGGAAGAGTGTTCCAAACAAAGCTAGCAAGAGAATTTCTCGGGAGAATTGACTTTTTAGGGCAGATAATAACAGCAGCAATTAGAACGCACGTCCATATTTTAAGCTCCTGCAGTCAAATCCATTAAGAATATGCTTTTGGATTCCATAGTAGCTCTTTATACCCAAGAAGTATTTCTTTCACAGCCCCTGACAACCTTCTGCTTGTTTACCAGGCCGCCCTGGAGAGTCTGCCTGGAACCAGAATTGCTCTCAAGTCAGAATCTTAGATGAACTCTAAAAATGCTGAATTTGTGCTTCCAAAAAGTAGGCCAATTCCTGTGTGTGCTGGAGGAGCCACCCCTCCCCCCACGCTGCTTCCCCGTGGGGAGTCTAGGAATCCTTGGGACAGACACAGTAGCCAGGACTGAAGTTTTAGAACATCAGATACTGCAAATCAAAATAGGCCGCCTTGTCGAGCACATTTCAATAAAACTGCAGGGGAAGTAGGCCTCTCACGCGAAGACCTCACGCTTTCGGGTGAGCCATTGCTGTGCCTTGTCAGAGCTGCTCTGAGAACTGGGCAGAGCCGCACACCTGCGTGTACTTAGTAGATAAGCGTAGCTACAAAGACGCGGGATTTCCTGGCACAAACGTCTGCTCTTCTCAGAAACAAAGTATCCATTGTCTCAAGAATCGCCTGTAGAGAGGCTGTTTGCAACAAGAGGCTGTGCTCAAGTTCGAGTCCTAAAGGAAGCTCTAACCACGCAGAGTTTGATGCGTTTAAAAACCTGTCCGTTTCACAGAGGCAGTGTGTGCCCAGGGACCCAGCTCACCCAGTTTTGTTCAGTATTTGTGGGGAAATCGCTGGGCTCGGGCCAATTATCAAGTAGGAAAAGGAAACAATCAGCTACGAAAAGGGAAAGCTCCTTGCCCCATGAGGGAACTCAAATCTTTGAGGGTTTCGTCCCAGGTGTGGGCAGGTGGCGGGCGGGAGGTGGCGGCTCCCTCGCGGCCCCATCCCCGCAGCTTTGTTGGCCCAGCGCCCAACACCCAGACCCTCAAAAGTAACCCTTGCGCGGAATTAAGCCTGACGGAGAGCGACGAGCCAGGTCCCGCAGCCGGGAGATGTGAGGACACTTTTAGAGACCTGGACCGCAGGGCTTCGGAGGGTCGGCGCCCCCGGGAGGCGGGGGGCGCTCTCCCCGCCCTCTGGCGGCGCCTCGGGGCGGCTGGCAGGAGAGGGGCTCTCAGACCCCCGCGCACCAGGAGGGGGCGGTCCCTGGGCCTCGGGGCCTCTCGGTGGAGTGGGGACCTCACGACGACGTCACTCACTCCTGAGTCCCGGGGAAATGGGGCCCGCAAGGGCTCCGGGTTCATAGGTGAGGGGCGTAGAAAGGGGTCAGGTAGGAGGGCCCCAGGAAGGGCGCAAAGGGGACCCCGGCGGCGGCAACGGCTGTCAGCGGGAAGGAGGCGGCGGCCGGGAAGAGGACACCGGCCGCCGAGTAGGAGGGAAAAGTCTGGAAGGGCGGCGCGCCTGGGCCCGGGGGACCCGGGCTGCCCCCCGCGCCGCCGCCGCCGCCTGGCGCCGCAGCCCCGGGAGCCCCGGCCCGCGGGGTGCCGCCCCCCACCTGAGCCGCGCCGTCGGCGCCGGGGTTCTGCTTCTTCCACTTGGTCCTGCGGTTCTGGAACCAAATCTTGACCTGCGTCTCCGTGAGGCTGAGCGACAGCGCGAGGTTCAGGCGCTCGCACACCGACAGGTAGCGCGTGGCCCGGAACTTGTTTTCCAAGGCCACCAGCTGCTCGTAGGTGAAGGCGGTGCGCGCGCGCCTGGGCTTGGCGCAGCTGGGCTCTGCGCGCCGGCGCCGGGGCCGCGGGGAGCCCGGCGAGCCCGGGGAGCCCGCGAGGCCGCCCCCGCCGCCCTCCGCCGCCGCCAGCGCCGCTGTCGGGACCTCGGGGGAGCGCGGCGGGCCCGCCGGCAGGCGCGCAGCCCGCTCCCCGCGCCGCCCTCCCGCATCCTCGGCGTCCTGCGCCTCCTCCGCCTCGGAGCCCTCCAGGGGGGACGCCGCCTCCGCGCCTCTGCCCGCGTCACCTGGGGGAGAAGCGGGCGGTGATCAGAAGCCCAGAACCGCCCGGCCGGGCCGGTCCCCGGACCACGCAGCGCGTCCCCCAGTCCGGCCCCAATTCACCTAGCAGGCCCTTCCCGAGACCACACATCTTAGCAAGCCCTCTCGGCGTCGGAGTTTAGGGGTGCAGTGTCCCCTTACCTTTTACTCATCTGTCACCCAGTAGGCCTCCACGACGTGCATTTTGCATGAATGACACGCCGCATTAAAAAAAACATAATAACCTTATTGGACAACCTTATGGGGAGGGGGGACCACTGCACATTAAGACATCCAGGCGTCAAGTGCGTTTAGGGCTGCGTCTCCCCAGCCACCAGAAGCCTATTTTGGTCTGGGACTCCTAGCAATTAAAAAAGAAGTTATTAAGCCCCCCTTTAAAGTGAAATTCCCCCTTTCCCATCTTCTCTCTCCTGCCGTGTTAATAGAGTTTCAGATTTGTGCGGGGTGGATCGATAGATGTCATCTATTAAAGGTAAGTTTTAATCGAACAATATTAGGATCAGACAGGGAAAGGGGGTTTGAAGTCGGTACCTGCAAGCTGTAGGCAGGAGATATGCAGTAGCCAGTAATAGAATATCGATCATGGGGGGTGGGGGGAGCGCGGCCCCTCGGAGGGGCGATCCTGACAATTACCGAGCTGACCGCCCGGGCCCCAGCGCAGCCGCCAGAGGCGCCCCGAGCCCCAGACAATCATCGCCAAACTTGGGGAGGGGAAGCGGGAGGATGCGCCGCATCCAGCCTCTCCCGACCCTGCGCCCCTGGCCCTCGGCGTCCCTCCAGGGAGGCCCGTGCCCACTCCCCACCCAGCACGGCCCTGGTGTCTGTTGTCCTTCCTTCCAGACGCAAACTTTCCTGGGCCCCCCATCAGGCGTCCACCAGAGCGAGGAGAAGCCGAAAAGGGTTTCAGGAGAAGGGACCAAACCCCCGTCATGGGGCCCCGCCCCGACCCGCCCCCGCCCCACTGTGAGCGCAGGGGCCGAGGAGTCTCTGGAGTGGCCCTGGGTGGTCGGAGGTGGGCACCGGTGGGTAACGCGACCTCCATACTCACTAAGACCTCGACACCTGATTAACCTCAGCTTCCTCGTCTGTAAAATGGGGCCGATGTTGTTAACGCTGTCGCGCAGGTTCTGCAGTTTGTCTTGCTCTTATCTCTAGCTCAGGTCCTGGCACGTGGCGGGAGCAGTAAACGCCGGATAAATGAATGAGACTGGACAAGGTGGGCGCTGGGTGTCAGCTTCCACCGCGAGCAAATCAGAGCTGCGATGCTTCCTCGCTCGCGCCGCGGGTGAGCAGAGGGGGCTTCGGTGGCAAATCCCTCACCTGGGATCCTGGAGGCCGCCTTCCTGCCTCAGTCTAATTCCACCCCGTCCTGTGCAACATTTCCCTTTGGAGAAGATGCCGGTGCGGCCATTCCCGGGTCCCTGGCTGCCACCCCACACACCTCCCCACCCCACGCACACACACCCCTCCATCGCATCATCTGAGCTGGGGCTTCCCGGAGCCGGGGCCTCCTCGCATCCTTACCAGGGGTCTCCCGCTGGCGCGCCTGGTCCCCCGAGCTGCCGTCCTTCCCCGCTTCGGACTCTGCCAAACTTTTCTTGGCTTCCCGGGGAGCAGCGCGCAGGGCCGGGAGCGCCGCTCGGGTGAATTTCTGTGGGTCCAGGATGTCCAGGACAGAGAAGGAGATCTTGTGGGGGGAGGGAGCCGCCTTGGCCCCGCCGTCCTGCCATGCCAGCATGCCCGCGGGCCGGAGGCCGGCGGCGCGGGGTCTGGGATGGCCGCGCTCCGACTGGCCTTCGTCTGTGGCTCGTCCGCGGTCTCCAGCCAGTAGGAGGGCCGAGGCGGCCAAGTGAAGCTGGGGAGGGGGCGAGAAGGCGGGGCGGGGAGAGAGCAGCGGGGGGCTGCGCGCGGATTGGCACTCGCGCGGCCCAGGCCCCCGCCGCGTGCAGGGCGCGCTCGCAGCAGCCCTAGACTGCCCCGCGCCTCACCCCGGCCGCCAGCCTTGGCGAGGGGCGCCTTGGGGCGCCCGGGGCGCCCGGGGCGCGCGCCCGCTCCAGGAGCGCCGCCGGCTGCGCGCGCCTCCCGGCCACCCGCCCGGACCACAGGTGCACGCGAGGCAGGGAGGGAGGGCCCGACCTTCAGCTCGGGGACCCCCAACAGACACACTGAGGGCCTCGCGCCCTTTCCCCAGTGCCCCCGCCTTGGCACTGGGGCTGCTGTTGAGGCCAGGACTGGTTGCCTCAGGGCAACGCCCAGCACACCCCCTGCCCCGCCAGCGAATCACGGCGATGGCCTGAGACCCGCTCATCTCGGATTTGGGCCTTCGTGTCCTCACAGTTTATAAAGCCAAGGGGCTGGCGCGGTCTCACTCCATCCTCAGGACTCTCAGAGCATCCCTGTGGGGTGGGCGTGGCCTGGCAAGACTATTATCCCCGCTTTAAAGATGAGAACGTTGAGGTTCAAAGATGAGAAGTGAGTTGCCCAGGGTCACTGTTGACTGGTGGCAGAGTCTGGACTCGAACCCAGGTCTTCTCCAGGGGTTTGGAGCGACGTCCCAGTCCCACCAAGTGGCCCACAGCCTTGGAGACTGGCGTGAGCCAGGTGAGCCAGGTGAGCCAGGTGAGCCAGGTGAGGGTGCCTACCCTGGCTTACTGAGACATCAAGCACATCCCTCGGTGCCCTTCAGGCCTCTTCCCAGTCACAGATTTGGTCATTTGCAACAGAAATCGGGTGTCTAGGAATTAGGTTGTACCTTTGACCTCTGCCCTCCCAGCCCCAAGAAGCAAAAGGTTAAAAGACGTTTGTCTGGTTTGCATTTGAGGTCAGGGCACAGAGACGACCCAAGTGGCCCCGTTTGCCCCACCAAGTCCCGTGGGAGAGCGAGCCTCGGTCCTGGGGGAGCGTCCCCCAGCCGCCCTGTCTTACCCCTTTCCCTCTGTCACGTCTGGACCAGCTGTGAGCACGAAGCTTTGGTCTCACTTGTCTGAGGCTTCTCCCAACCACTCTGCCCAGAAGCACCCCAGACACGGCTGTCCTTTCCTCCCCACCCCATGGGGTTTCCTGACAATGGCTCGGCAACTAATATTGTCCCAGCCGGTGGGGGTAGGAGGGGGAGGAGCGACCCCATCAAAGGGCCGGGGCTGCTAATCCCAGCTGTTATTTAGAGGAGGCCTCCCAGGCCCGCTCCTTGTAGCTTTTCTCATTCAAACCTCCTGGCTCCTCCCAGAGGCGGCCACTGGATTCCCTGGGGACTTGAAAGCCCTGTTTTCGGAAATTCAGGCCAGCCCAGGTCCTAAAGCCAAGATGGATTGTGCTTTAAAAGGGAATCCGGAAAGGAAGTGCCCTGCCCCAGCCCACGGGACCCCCTCCCACCAGAGGGAAGGCCCACCTGTGAAACGCGAAGAAAAGTCGGCCCTGGAATCGGACGGCGGCACCCAGGACCCGGGCTGCAAGTCGCAGAACCTTCCCGAACATGGAGGGTACTTTGTTTCTGTTTCGACAACTCTTCTCTCTCAGCGCTCACGTGATTTCTTTCTTTAACCTTCCTTTTCTTTCTCCCCCCCTCCCCGTACTGATCTCAGCCCCCCTTTACTTTTTTAACACTCACGTTCATATTTTTTTCAAATTTAGGTGTTTCAGGGTGGCTAGAAATAGGTCTCTTGCAGGCGGCCCCGAAATGGACATTTGTGGCTTCGGGTGGCCCCCCTCCTTATCTGCCGGCCTGTGAGAGGCCGTGAGGCCACGTTCAGGGGAAGGGCTGGCACCCCAGAGGCCGCCCCGAAGCCCCGACCAGAGGGACAGGAAAGGTTTGGACAGCCAAGGCCCCAACCTGGGTGGTTTTCGCTTCCCTTTACAAATCACCTCAAAGTTTTTTGTTGAAATGATGTGGACCCCCTTTCCTCAGATAGGAGTCACTTTTCCTTTGAGGGCCACAGGTGTGACGTATAGAACAGGGGCCGAAAAGGGAGAAGCCACACTCTGGAAAGTCAAGCACACGTCAAGGCCACGTGCTTTAAGACTGTGTATCTTTAAGAACGTCTAGTTATTTTTAAATTTTTCCTGCCCTTTATGGTTCCTATGTTTCCGATGCGTGTGTTCGGCACGGCGTAAGGTTCGTGAACCTCTCACTCAGAGCTTGGCTTCTGGAAACAGATGGCACAGAAGAAACAGTGAGGGGTCTCCATCAACGTGGAAGGAACAGAAAAAGTCCCCCTCTTACTCACCTAACTTAAAGAGAAGCCCTCACCCGGGGAACACGCTGAACTCTGCAGTTTGATGGGGGGAGAGAAGGCCTGGGGGGGGGGGGTTGTTTTTCTGGCCACCTGCTTTGTAAACGACCAGGAGGCAGTGAGACCGCCTGTGGGCACAGTTCAGTGATGTGTTGACTCGCTAATGTCTTCATACATGTATTTATACCCAAGATATTCTTATATAATGAACATACCCACATCCAGCAAGCTACCTCCCCTCTGTGCATGGAGATGATTTGTTTTCTCAGCGTGGCCATTAACATTCCGCCTGAGTGCCGCCGTCGTTAAATTGCTTGGATGCTAGGCGGGTTCCAACCCTGACCTGTCCTGATGGCAAGTGATGGCTGTAACAAGCTGGGGATCAATATTCATAGCGGGTGTCCTGAGCTGATAACACCATCCGAGACAATGCTGGCCATCAGCGCGGACAGCTGAGGTATTGGGCCATTAGGGATGTTGTGTTAAATAACCTGATCCATTTCTGGGGCTATTTAATGAATTTCACAGTTTAGATAGTATCTGTAAAAAGAAGGCAAAGGCTATTCCCGAGGCACTGATGCAGATCAACGGTGCCAGGCTCCCTGAGCTATTCCACAAACAACGTGGCCCATAATTCCAGCGCGGCCTGGAGGAGCTCCTGCCTGGCCACGGGCCGCCGTTAACAATGGAGAGAATGTGCCCTGGATGCGGAGAGAGGGCAATATCACGAGCCCCATCAAAGCGCCTTAGACAAAATGTCATGTTCCTGAAATAAAATACAACGGAAATTCTCTAGGTGAAATCCTGCGGTTTGGGCCAGCCCACGGGGTAGGACACACGTGCCAAAGAGACAGCTTCATAAGGCACAGCGGCGTGGTGACAAAGGGGAAGTCAACTGGGGAAACAGCAGGGCGGGCAATCCTGTTACCACCTCTGCCCGCTTTCCCCAAGTACTTCTTCAACCCAAGTGTCTACGGAAGGAGAGGGGGCAGAGCCAGCTTTTAAAAGAAACCTACTGGTAGCAGCAGAATCTGTTTGCCTGACTGTCCCCCTTGCTGCTGGAGAGTTCATTTACAATAAAGGCGAGCGTTTTCCACTTCCCACCAGGACTTCGAACGCTGGCTGCCCAGCAGAGCAAGTATTCCCTTTAAAAACCCACCGTGGAGACTGATCGGTGAACCCTCTAAGTGTAGCCTTCCCACCCGTCCCAGGCTGCGGCCAGAATGAAAATGTTTAGTCAACACATTTTGCTTTGAGAAATTAGTATTGCTTCTTGGAAAGCAACAGCTTATAAGAAAATCAACCCAGTCCGATTAGGATGGATGGGCAACGTTCCCCTTACGAGGAGGTGCAGGAGAGGCTGGCAAGAACAACAGGGCCCAGGAATGTCTAGATGCGGCCACGGGCTCATAATGGGCCCCATATCCTTAGGGAAGGTCCCCTGCATTTGTGGACCAACCTGTGCTCTTAATGGGCCATCCATGCTGGACAACAAGGCCCATCTCCCCATTTCAGGATCCTTAGCTCGAAGACGGCTACCATCAATACATCGACGAGCGAGTCTCCGCTTAAGTACTTAAAAAAATCGGGGCAGTCGAGGAAACTCTTCTCTTTTTCGATCGTATTTCACTTATTGCAAAAATGATGGAGCATTAAACGGAACATAACAATTCACCCCAAAATCTCCCTGGCTGACCACATTGCAACATTCCCATGTCCTCCCCAGCCCCGGCCCCACGCATCCCGCTGTCTGCATACGCCTTGGCATTCTGGTTTTTCACATAATGTTGTCACACGAGCCGTTTCCATGCTGTGACCTAGTCTTCGTTTTCTGGTGGCACCAAGTTTCTCTGAGCGGCCAGCCGAGCTACAGCGTCCTGCACAGCTTTGGACGCGCCTTTCCTCCAGCTCGCCCTGCGGCCGCCCGCGTGGGAATCGTCTTCTTGGCATCGCCCCCCGGGAGGGAATGCGCGGTCCACGGCCCAGCTCTTTGCATCGCCCTTTGGGGGGACACCTCCCCCCCCCGGGGATGAGCAGCACGGGTCCTGCCAGTCCCCTGACTTCGCTACTTGTACAGGTGTCTCCTGGCTTCGCTATGCCAGGGTCTGGGGTGATTTTTTCCCCCCGTTTGCGGAGAAGATGCCCACTTGGGAGCAGGTGACCCCAAGTCCAAGGGCAGCGCCCGCCCCTCCCCCGCGGGCCCGCCCCACCCCGCCCCACTACATTTCCCAGGCGCCCTCGCGCGGCGGGCGCAGCCGCAGCGCCCAGCCTGGGGGTGGCACTCGGAGCCCGGGCGCGCGGCGGGCGCGATGGCCGCGTGGGGCGAGCGGCTGGCGGGCGTGCGCGGGGTGCTGCTCGACATCTCGGGCGTCCTGTACGACAGCGGCGAGGGCGGCGGCCGGCCGATCGCCGGCTCCGTGGAGGCGGTGGCGAGGTGAGCGGGCCGCGGGGCCGTGGGCGCCGGGCCGCGCTGGGCCGGGGCGCTGCCGCCGCCTCTGATCGCTGCTGGGGGCGGGGCGGGGCG
Source organism: Miniopterus natalensis (assembly GCF_054644295.1). Classification (NCBI taxonomy): domain Eukaryota; kingdom Metazoa; phylum Chordata; class Mammalia; order Chiroptera; family Miniopteridae; genus Miniopterus; species Miniopterus natalensis. The sequence continues at coordinate 57,815,907 of NC_142094.1, read as the reverse complement.
GGGGCGGGGGCGGGGCGGGTGGGCGGGGCCGCTGCCACCGCCTCTGATCGCTGCTGGGGGCGGGGCCGGGCCTGGGCGGGGCCGCCGCTGTCGCTTCTGATCGCTGCTGGGGGCGGGGCCGGGCCTGGGCGGGGCCGCCGCTGTCGCTTCTGATCACTGCTGGGGGCGGGGCCTGGGCGGGGCGGGGCCGGTGGGCGGGGCCGCTGCCACCGCCTCTGATCGCTGCTGGGGGCGGGGCCTGGGCGGGGCCGCGCTTTGGCCCCGCCCCGCGCTGGAGGCCTGCGAACCGGCCTCGGCGCGCGCCCCTGGCGAGCCCCGGGCGGCTGGAGGTGCGCGGTCCAGCAGGGTGGGCACCGCCGCCGGCCGCTGCCGAGCGCCTGGAAATGCGGCCGGTCTGATGGCGACGGGCTGTCAGGGTAAAGCCCACGCGGGGTTTGCCCTTCATGCTGATTGCATGTTGATCTGACGGCGATTTGAATGTGGTCGGTTGAATAAAATACATGACGTTATTTCCATCTGTTTCTCCTGGCTTTTGTCAAGCTTTGGCTTAGGTGCGGCTGGCACTGCCCTTCAGCTGGACTGTGTTTGGTCGTCTGTTTAGACAGCGTCTTGCCGCCGAGTCCTGTGCGTGGAGGACGTGCCGGGACCACGGCTGGCGCCGCTGGACCCGGGCCTTGTCGTTGCCAGGGCATCGCAGGCCGGTGTTGCCCTGCTGTTGGTGGGCAGCCGGGAAGGGCTAATGGCACAGGACTTGGCCTCCCATAGTCACTACCTGGGGGAACTTTGCTTGGAGGTCTGATTTCATTGGGACTCAGTTTACCTACCTGTGGATGGCCCTTAAGTTAGCCTCTTCCGAGTGAGGCACAGATTGCAGGGTGCGGCGTTAAGAAGGGTGTGCCGGGTCCCGTAACCTCTTTCTGTTCTGCACTAGCCTCTCCCACTGATGGGGGGGGGGACGGGACAGGACACGGACACGGTTTCATTTGCTTTATCTCAGGCAGATTTGTCCAGCCGGGTGCCGCTGGTAGCACTTACAATGTATGAATCTAACAGCAATGTAATAACACAGCCAGTTACGGAGCTGAGAGAGGGGAGGCTCCTTCCCCAGAGCCTGTGGGGTTCTTTTCGGTGAGGGGACATAGTACTCGTTATCTGGGAGGACTTTAAACTTTTTTAAAAATTGATTATGAGAGAGAGAGAAGGAGGGGGAGAGAGAGAGAGAGAGACATCAATTCGTTGTCCCACTCATACATGCAGTCATTAGTTGATTCTTACATGCGCCCTGTCTGGGGATCGAACCAGCAACCCTGGCGTATTGGGACAACGCTCTAAACCAACTGAGCTACCTGGCCAGGGCCCGGGGACTTAATCATTACCCTGTGTAGGGGCCTGGAGGTGATGGCTCGGTCCCTCTGAAAACCCCTGGGCTCCCAGGACCGGGACCCAGTCTCCACACCTGCTCCCATCTGTGGGGCCTGGAGAGTGGCCTCTGTGACTCCTCTCCTCCCTCTCCGCCCACCTCACCCACTTGCTCCCAGACTTGGGGGGTGGGGATGGTTCACTTACAGAGCCCCTGAGTCCCCCAGTACCCACATAACCTGGCCGCTCTACACTGCAGTGCCTCTGGGTCCCCGGACATTCCTTTTCTCCCTGTGACTCCTGCAGGCTCTTTAGAGACTAGGCCCCCCACGCAGGCCCAGCCTGACAGATGGTGCTCGGGCTCAGGACGCCCTCAGGCCCTCCAGTGGGTTTCCTGGGCCATGGCTGCCGTGGCTGTAGTTCAGGAAACGTCCCCCCAGGAATATGTGCCACTTCGGGGGTTTTCCATGGGGATGTTTCAAATATATGGGCGACACTTTTTCCCTCTTGTGGTGGCTGTGCCAGGAAAGGACTCTACTGGGAATCTTCCAGAACAGGCCTCGTTTGCCAAGGCAAGCAAGCAGCGCTGTGCACTCGGCTGCTTTTTGTGACTTTTTGCAGCCCTAGGACTGAGGTTTCTTTGCACCTCGCACACCCTGTGGCCTCCTTGATATGCTTGGCTCCCTTTGAAGTCCCAGGAGCTCAGAGGAAGTCCCTGCGGTGAGAACGGGGCTGCAGAAGGACAAGTGTGATGGGGGGGGGTGATGACCCCAGGCTGGGGGAGAGTTGGTCTCCAGGCAGCTCCCCAGCTCCCTGGGTTCCCAAATAGCACCTTCTGTTCTGGGAACCCCAGGGGGAGGGGGCAGTTCACCACCCTTCTTCCTAGACTTTCTGTGGTGACAGCTGTCCCCAGATTTTCTGGAAGGCTTCCCCTTTTTGGGGACAGAGCTCATGGGGAGTGTAAACTCTGCTTTTTAAAAGGACATCGACCACGATGATAGCTGTCGCCACTGACTGAGGGAGGCCTGCTCCATGCTGGACCACCACATGCTAACTTCACAGCCGGCCCAGAGGTTGGGTGTTGGCCCCTTTCCTTCCTTCCTTCCTTCCTTCCTTCCTTCCTTCCTTCCTTCCTTCCTTCCTTCCTTCCTTCCTTCCTTCCTTCCCTCCTTCCCTCCTTCCTTCCTTCCTCCCTCCCTCCCTCCCTCCCTCCCTTCCTTCCGATTTTTTTAATTGATTTTTAGAGAGAGGAAGAGAGAGGGCGAGAGAAACACCAGGGATCGAGCCCAAAACCCAGGCATGTGCTCTGACCAGGAGTCAAACCCAGCGACCTTTTGGTGCACTGGACAGTGCTCAACCAACTGAGCCACACCGGCCAGGGCCCGGCCCCTTTTCAAAGTGGGGCTGAGGCTCAGAGACTTGGAACTGCCAGGGTCTACCCCCGTCTGCCTGACTCCAGAGCTCCGGTTGTCCCCACCACACCCACTGCCTCTCGTTCGCTCACTCACACACGCAGCCAGTGTTCACTGAGTGATTCTGCCGTGGGCAGCAGCAGTGAGCTAGCTGGGCGGACGGACGTCCCTGCCCGGTGCTGGCAGGCCAGGGGATGGGGAGCTAGGGCGGGAGGCATGGAGCCAGGGTAGGGGGCATGGCCTCGCGGATCCAGGGATGCGAGGGCTGGGGTCTGAAGATGTTATCTGGGCCAGCAGTGTCCTAGATGGCAGAGCAGGAGGCCCAGGTTTCTGAGGCCAGGATGCCTCTGCCCCCTTGTCATTCCCGGGCAGTGTGGTCCCTTCTTGGAGCTACTGGGGCTGGGGCTGGCCCGGTGTGGAGCCCCTTTCACTGCTCTAGGACTGGTGGGTGGGTGTGGTCATTGGACATCTGTAACTGGCCTGGGTCCCCCATCAGGCCCTTTGTTGGAGAGCCATTCAGAGGCTGGCCTGGCCCAGCGGGGGCTCCAGCACAAAGCACGCCCCAGAGGCATCTGCATGTGAAAGGCGGGTGGGCATTTACTGCATCCTGCAGAGGCCACTAAAGCCCATCTGCTGGGCCCGCCTGGGCAGGCCTTTCTCTGGGCGGAAGGAAGCAGGCTCTGCCTCAGCCCAGGGCAGCCTCATAAAGCAATTCCCAGCCGGCACCACCGCAGCCGCAACCCAGCCTTCCTGTGGGGCCTCTCAAAGCCCAGGGTGCACCGGAAGCCTGGGACCCTGTTGAAACTCAGGCCCCTCCCAGCAGGTCTGGGAGCAGAGAGAGCGGAGCCAGGGGAACCTTGTCTGGAGTCTGGCAGCCCACACCCAGGACCCACCTCCTCCTGACGCTGGCCCACACTGGCACCGTCAGCTCTAGGGACACGGGTCCCCAGGAGTGCAAATAACAGCTACTAGGGACTGAGGGCAGCCAGGGGCCTCACGTGCATGCTTCATCCGTCCCTCTACACACCCCCACACGTGGCCCGGCACCTGCCAGGGGGGACCTTGAGGATATCGGAGGGGGAGGGGCGGGGCAGGCGCTGGTTTGAGTTTGTTTAGGCTGCAGGAACCTTCCTGACTCAGCCTGGACCTTGGACAGGGGTGTTTGCCGAGAATGTCCTGTCCTGTCCCTCGCGCTGCCAGGTGTTGTGGGGTGAACCGCTGTCTTCAGAGGCGAGAGCAGGTTGCTCGCCTCGGGGCTGTGTGTTCTCACTTCATTACTGTTTAAGCTCCAGAACGCGTGGCGGCCTCGTGAACGTTCCCTCTAGTGCAGGATCGCCGAGCCCGCAGTCAGATCCTCATCACTTCCTCGGGTGATACGGGGACCCTCCCAGGCCTTTTCCTCTATTTCCCCAAAAGCACAGAGGATTTTAGGATGAGCCCCCCTCCTTCCCTGGTTCTGGTCCCGTCCCGCGGGCTCCCCATCACCCTCTCTCCTGCCCCTGCCCTGCAGTCCTCAGGCAGCCCTGATGTCCAGTGGTCACAGGTCACAGGAGCCTGGGGTCCCCTTCACATCCTGACCCAGGGTTTTCAAACTCTTATGTAACCTCAGAGCATTGATCCCCCAAATAAAATCTGGGTAAAACCGCCAAATAAGAAAACAGATAAAAGAGCAATGTTTAAAGTATATATTTTTGATGCTCCAGTGTGAACTTACAGGTAATGCATGGAGGTGGGGAGAGTGTCCAGTCACTGGGAGCTATTGTTGGGGCTCCCTCTCTCCTGGGTGCTCCAGGGATGCCCCCCAGGACCAGTCACCCTGGGTTTGGCCCCAGGCTGCTTTTTCTGGATTGAACCTTGCCCTCTTTCTTAACGGTGGCCCTGGGAGGTGCTCGCTGGCTCCCTCCTGCAGGGGAGGCCTCCCTGGCTCCTCCTGCTGTCCCTGGTCACCTGGCATCTGGCTTCCTGTCATGTCCCAGCCCCCAGCACCAGGCTCGTCCGAGTGTGGTTGTCATTGTCACCACCATTGCCATCACTGCCATTCATGAGCGTTTGCAGTATGACAGGTGCTTCGCCAGAGCCCTGTCAAGTAGCTACTGTCAGTGCCTCATTTGATAAATGTGGAAGCTGAGGCTGGAGAGGGTTAGGTGACAAGCCTGGGTCACACAGTGAGAGGGGTGGAGGTGCTATGGGTGCGTTTGCTGCCCCAGCCAGGCTCCCACCATCCCCTGGGCGTGCCTGGTCTCTGTCCCCCACAGCGCCCGATAGCACTGGACCAGCCCGTGAAGGTGCTCAGCGAGGACTGGCTGGCGGCTGACCTTGCAAGGCTGGGGAGTGGTCTAGAGAACCCAGGACTCCCCAAGACTCGCCCTTCGGCACCTCGTGTCTCTGGGCTCCAGTCTCCTCCTCTGAATGAGCCTCTCGGTCACACAATCTCCAAGGGCCCCTCTGGCGTCCCGAGTCCCCGCACTCGATTCCAAGCTGTGTTTATTAATAAGCAGTAAGTTGATGTTTGCGGGCTCAGCATGTCTCTCTGACCTGAGCTCAGAGGCTCGGGCAGGTCAGGGAGGGGACACTGAGGGCAAGCGAGGCAGTCACAGGCTTGGGGGAGGCGTGCCATGTGTTTCCGGAGGGCCTTGGCTTGGGGACCTGCCTGACGTCTGTCTGACCTCATTGCTGTCCTCCTGAGGTCACTGGCTGGCTGGCCAGGGCTGAGTGGCCTGTCCAGGGTTGGCCGTGTGCATCACCACCTCCCGTGTTCTCACCGTCTCCCGTGTCGCCTCTTCGCTCTGTCCAGACTCTGGACTCTGTTTCTTGCCTGGACTCTGACGACACTGTGTACCCACAGTGTCATCTGGAGAGTCGGGGGGTGGGGTGGAGGAGGATCTTCAGGGTGGGCGGAGCAGCTGCCGGCAGACCGGCCGAAAGGTCTGCATGGTGGCCCGGTGGAGAGAGGGGGAGGCACCGCGGGTCCAGGCGGAGCTCCTGGCACTGTGCTGGATGCTATGCCCGATGCACTGTGGGGGGAGTTCCAGAGAGCATCTGGCGAGAAGGATGCAGGAAGGGCAGTCGATTCCTGGCAGTTTCAGGCCCTGTACCTTTGAGCTGTCACTTCCCAGACATGAGCTTCACTCTGTCGTCCAGGGAGCACCTCCCACCTGTGAGCTGGTGCTCTGAGCCCTTTGATGGCACCGCCCCCGAGGGGCCCTGGGCCCAGCTCTGCAGCCTCTCAACCCCCTGGCAGGAGCCTCTTCTGACCTCTGTGACCCTGACCCACCCACAGTCAGCATCCCGACCCAGGAGATGCCAGATGATGTGCACGTTGGTGACCACAGGCTCCGCTCACCGGGGATGTGACCAGTAGGCTGGGGGATGCCCTGGCTCAGCCCCTGTGACTGGGGCACCATGCTGGGCAGGGTGCTTTAGAAAACACTCTACAGAGCCCTACGGAGGAGGCAGAGATAGGACATCACGGTGCTGATGCCAAGAGCAGCATCAAGGCTGTGAAAACCATGCAGAGGAAGATGTGTTCTGCCTGGGCAGGATGAAGGCCTGGGGGCCTTCCTGGAGGAAGGGATGTATATGAACCAGGCCTTGAAGGATGAGTAGGACTTGTCACTAGGGGATGGTGATGGCAGACTCAGGGTAAGGAGGGGGCCCTCCTGAGTCAGCTAGAGGTGACAGATTCCTGAGTGCTGGGGTTGGGCCTGCGTCTGGGAGCCGCCTCGCTCCTGCCCAGGTCCCCCTCGGCCCTCCGTGGTGAGTGGAGAGGGCAGTGGGCTGTGGAGCTGTGCCAAGGTCGGCCAGGGTGTCTAGTAATCGTCCTCGCACGCTACCTGCTGCTGGCGATAATGAGAGGGCTCCATTATTTTCGGGTGAGCGCCCCAGCAGATGCCGACAGCCAGCAGATGTGCGAGGTCCGAGGTGATTTGCAAGGGACCGGTTCTGTGATGCGCAGTAATTGCACCAGGCGACAGTGTTGTTACTCAGGGTTTGTCCCGGCCTGCGGGGATGAGGGAAAGGTCAGTTCAAAGATCCAGTGCGGCCGCAGGAAGTCGGGGCACATCCACGGGCTCCTGGGGAGGAGGCGGCGGCTGAGGCAGTGGCCGTGGTCTCCAAGGGGGACCTGCTCTGGACCGGGGGAGCTCTGCAGTAGGCCCCCTGTCCCCCGGGTTTGGGGCACTGGGGGGAATAACGTGGCCTGTCCTAGAGCTGGCCTGTCCCTGGTGCTGAAATTCCTTAATTCCTTGGATTCACTCCCTCAGGGCCCTTGCAGGCCTTGTGGCCGCCCCAAAGCCACACCTGCCTCAGGCTTCCCTGACATCCTGAATTTCTACATTCCAGGCCTCCCAAAGCCAAACTTGTGACATTTGGCAGCAGACCCCACCAGGAGGCACCGAGGATCTGGTCCTTTGGCTGTCTGTCTGGTTGGCCTACCATAACAGAAAACCGCAGACCGGGGGGCTTCAACAACAGAATTCTGTTCTCCCAGAGTCTTGAAGGCTGGACATACAAGATCAAGGTGCCAGCAGGTGGTTTCTGGTGGGAGTTCTCTTCCTGGCCTATAGGCTTCCACCTTGCTGTGTCCTCACATGGCCTCTTTGTGCATCTGGAGAGAGTTCTCTGGTGTCCTTTCTTATAAGGACACTAAACCTATATATCACATCCCCACCCTTATGACCTCACTTGACACAGTTCAGGCCATAGCATTGGCCACTCAGGGCCTCCCCCTCAGTGCTGACCCATCATCTCCCGCTTTCTGTCACCAAGTGCCTACCCAGGTGGGCCGCACACACCCCTTCCCACCTGTAGAGTGTCAGGTGAAGCGGGGCCTGTGTTCCTGGTGCTTCCTTGCTGGGAATGTGCCAGCGCCCTCGCTGGCTGGTGCCGGGGCCTGCGCACGCCACCACATAGCTGCAGCCAGCTGTCGGCGTTGCTGCTGACAAGCTGCGTGATCCTGTAGGCGTCGGCCTCCTGGAGCCTCCGTTTCCTCCTCTCTGGAATGGGGTCAGTGCTTCTTGCCTCATTGGCCGGTTCACTCCATCAGCACAGACTCAGTGAGTCACCTGGGCGCCGGGCACCTGGTCCCAGGGATGTACGCAGGGAACGTGAACCATGTGGTTCTGCCCTCAGGGAGAGGCTGAAATCGGATCAGGGACCCTGAGCCCGAGGCAGGCTCCGGGGGAGGTAGTCACGTGTCACCATTTAACAGTAATAATGACCACTATTATATTTTCAGTAACTAAGAAAAACGAAGAAGGGACCTGGGGCTGATCCCAGGTGGCCGAGAAACACCTGTGGTGGCGCATCAGAGGGGGATGGGCGGTCAGGGGCACAAGGGGACAGACCCGCAGGGAGGGGACGGCCCCAAGCTTTTCCCGGCAGATTTTTCAGGGACTGACTTAACCCTAAACTGTTACTCAGGCTTTAAAGCAGATGTTTGGATGAACTCAGGCGGGTATCTCAAAGGGGACCGGAGGCCGGAGCGTCTGTGAGGGAGTCCTGTCACCTACTCCTGTTTTCACCGGCTTCTGAAGTCATGTTTGGAGCAGATGTGAGGCACTGTCATCTCACTGTCACACGATTGCTCACTGTTCTGAGAAGGTCACATCATAATTCATTAGCGATAATTAGTCCCCCGGCACCCCCGCTCTTCCTCACTCACCAGCTCCATTAACTTGGGTGTGAATCCCACGTTCCAGGCGCCAATCGATGGAGGCCTGTCTGTAATGTACAAGGTGACGCTATTAGTTACAATAATTAACTGCCTAATTAAAAATACAAAAGCTGTCTTTATGAAGGGCAATTAACCACTAAGCATAATGGATCATTCATAGCCCTCTGATTAGGAAAGACAAATACTAAGAAAGGACTCAATCACCTGGGCATTGATTAAGACACTGTCCGCCTCTTGGCTGCGTCCACGCTGTTGTTGGCAGCTCCTCGGGTTTCTTCCCAAATCGCACCTGTCAGCTCGAGCCCAGAGGGCCCAGAGGCCCATGGGAACCTGGAAATGTGTGTTTTCACGTCGAGTCCTGTCTGTTCCTGTCCCGGCCCTGGGGCGGGGGGGAGGGGGGGGCTGCAGGCCCCAGACACTCTCCGGGAAGAGTAGGTATGGTCAGCGTGGTCTTAGGAAGGGTTCCTCTCACCGGCCATCTTTTGGACTTTGCATCGGTCAGTCAATCAGCAAACACTTCTCAGGGGCCTGCGACATGAACGCTGGGGTCCGCCAGGGCCTGGCCCCCTCTGGGATTGTTCCAGTTGCCCTTGGAGAAGTCCTCTCCCCAGGAGGCCATTCTGCCTGGTAACAGCACCCTCACCTGTTCCCACCTCCAGACTGAAGCGGTCGGGCCTGAAGGTGAGGTTCTGCACCAACGAGTCGCAGAAGTCCCGCGGGCGCCTGGTGGAGGAGCTTCGCAGCCTGGGCTTTGACGTCTCGGAGGGTGAGGTGACTGCGCCGCCCCCGGCCGCCTGTCGGCTCCTGAAGGAGCGAAGCCTCCGGCCACACCTACTGGTCCACGACGGTAGGCCTGCCTGCCCGGGGCGGGTGGGGTGCAGGCGCCCTTTTCAGGCTGGGGGCCGGGGACAGCATCCCTCTGCCCTGGGCCCACCACTAGGGATGGCACAGAGGTCACACCTGGCTCCTGCTGCAGGCACTCAGGCCTGCGGGGTGGACATCTGGGCCGCGTCCACCCCCGGCCTCATGCTGAGGTCCTTAGGGGCAGGTTCCCGAGGCTCCTCAGAGGCAAACCGAGCTGTTTGGTCTATAATAGGCCCAGGGGGCAGGGACTGTCAGGACTGAGTAGAATCCCAGCTTCAGGTGTGCGTGGTGCGGGGCGGGAGGGAGGAAGAGGCCGACTGAGGTCTGCAGGCTTCTAACGTCCGGCGCCCGTGGCCTGAACTTTATTTGTGAAAACCAGCCCGGCTCTGTGGCGAATGGCACGAAGCTTGCACCCTGATCCATCTGAATGCAGGAAAAGAGCTCCCGTGACCCACAGTGGGGAGTCTCCTGGACCAATGGAGGGCAGTGCTGCCTGGTGCCCCCTGAGTATTAGAAGCAGACAATCCAGGACACATCTGTCCCCACCGAGCCTCCCCTCTGCACTTGGCATTTTCATTTACTAACGGCTGGCAGAGGCAGGCAGGATTTCTGCATCGTTGCAGCGGGAATGGGCTCCCAGACGGGGAGGGGCTCCCTGCAAGGCCCCCATAGCTCTGGTGCCAGTCCAGGCAACATGCCCGGCCTTCAAACCATGCCTCTCAGTCCTTCCTCTGTGACCCGAGATCCCTGCCAGGGTCTTTAGAACAGCTCCTCAAAGAAAGAGAGACTTAGGAGAGAAAATGCCGCCCCAGAGCAAAGGATGGAGCCGGCAGAGAGGAGAGGAAAGTTCAGCGAGTGCCTAGAAGGGGGAAGACCGAGAGCCGCTGGACAAGCAGGTGGCCCCCGGAGGGCTGCGGGGAGCCAGGCGCCTTCCTCAGCGCTCGCCCTGCGTCCGCGTTTCCATAGATGTACCCGTGTTTTCAGACGGTGAATTTTTTTTCAAGTTTTACTGTTGATGAATTTTCCCTACCCCACCCCCAGCATTTTAATATGAAAAAACTTTAATGTACAGCGAAGCTGAAAGAATGTTACCTGGGATATTCGTACGCCCACCGCCTTGATTTTACCGACGACATTTGACTGTTTTCTTCATTACGCATCTGATGTCCCTCCATCCATCCGCCCCTCACATCTTTTTGATGCAAAGTGAGTTGAGACTCTGAGATACTTTCCCCAAACACTCCAGCACATCGGTGATTAGCAGGCGCTCTGGATCGGTTTACAGTCTTTTGATCTAAAATTTATGCTCGATGAAACGCAAACATCTCAAGTGCGGAGTTTTAACAAACGCTCACGTCTGTGTCCCCCAACCCCCAGCAAGACCTAGAACTTCACCCTCCCCCCGGAAAGTTCCCTCACGCCCTCCCCGGGCTTGCTGATCTGCTAGAAGGCGTCCGAGGGCTCAGAAAGCTGCCGCACCTGCGGTTACACTTCGCCACAGTGAAAGATCAGACTCGGCGAAGGAACGGGACGCGGGGGACAAGCTCCAAGAGACTCCGGGCGCGACCTTCCAGCGGTTTCGCTGGGACATGCTCAATCCCCTCTCCCGCAGTGATGCGTGACAGGACACGCAAAACGTCGTCACCCAGAGGAGCTCACCGGAGCCTCGTCGTGCCCAGGACTTTAATTTAAGGTCGGCCAGGCGGGCGTGCGGTGTCCGCATGACTGACCGTGGCTACTCAGTCTCAGCGTCCCCGGAGGGCAAACAGAGGGCGCAGCCCCGGGCCCTAGGCCTGCGAAACCGCTCTCTCCAGGCCAAATGTTCTGAGGGCTCAGCTGACCCGTAGCTGGCCGGCGACCTGTCCCCAGGAGTCTTTCTGTGGGATGTGCAGGGCTTGAGCAGCCGCCGCTGGCCCACCCTTCCTCGCCCAGCGGCCTTGCGTGTAGGCTTCTTTCACCCGATGTGCTGTCTGAGACTCGTCTGTAGGGTTGCAGGAACCGGGGGGTTTTGCCTTGTGAACGCAGAGCAGCGTCCATTGAGCAGCCGCCCCCAGCTTGCTTAGCCCGCCCCCCAGGTTTAGGCTGTTAGGAACAGCTCAGAAGACCGAACACCCCTCACTGTTCTTTCGGGTACGACCCAGGAATGAAGTCACTGGGTCCTTGGGTGGGGTGTGCTCAGTTTTATAAGCTGCCAGCCCTTCCTTAGGGGGTGGCATCAGTTTGCATTCCTGCCAGGCAGGAGACGGGAGGGGCCACGTCACCCCTCTCCCGTCTCTCTCCACAGAAGTCCGCTCAGAGTTCGATCAGATCGACACGTCCAACCCCAACTGCGTCGTGATCGCAGACGCAGCAGCAGGTTTTTCCTATGAGAACATGAACAAAGCCTTCCAGGTGCTCATGGGGCTGGAGGACCCAGTGCTCATATCGCTGGGACAGGGGTAAGTCGGTTCCAGGGACAGTTGCCTCTGGGTCTCTGACTTACAGAACCAAGGAGAGAAGGTGCGGGAACGTGGGCGGGTGGGCGCCGGTGGCTTCCTTTTCCCTCCCTTTACTTGCTTTTCCTCTTGACGTCTTCCCTCCTTCCCTCTGTAGCCTTATAACCTTCTGCAAAGCGTAGGACCGGGCCTACCTCACTCGCGGTCCAGCCGTGGTCCAGGCACGGTCCCGAGGCACCGCTGACGTCCTGACGTCACCAGAAAACAGAACTAAGACGCTCTGTTACAGCTCATTCGTGTTAAATCTTTTTTCTTTAAAATTGTCTCTGATTATTAAAAGTTACTCCAGATCATGGGCAGTAGTCAAATAGACATGTTGTTGAAAAAGAGAAAAATGTGGGATCCGCTGCTCTTGCTTTGTGATTCTGTAGCAGACCCCAAAAAAGGCTTATTTGTCTTACAAACGAGCCGCTAGCGGGGTCTCCAGCTGCTGGGGTTCTGACTGGAGTGAGGGGTTGGGCACTCGGAAACCAGAGAGAGGAACGGACGGCTTTCGGGCCTGGGTCACGGCTTCTTGGGACGGCCCGAGGACCCACGAGAGCTGTTCTCACGTCGAGTGGGGGCCGCTGGTGGTGAGGGGCTGTCCTCCCCGGACGCAGGGCCCAGTGGTGGCCTTGCTGGGGCAGAGCGTCCCGCTCCAGACCCCGACACGGGGTGATTTACATCAGGCATCTGTTTGCACCGGGAGCCGGAATTGCCTCTGTAATTTCCTCTGTCACTCGGCCGTCAGAAAATTAAGCTGTTTACGCGGCAGACTCTGGAAGGTTAATGGCTCTGGTGGGAAAGGTCAAGTGATCATTTTGAAGGGAGGCCACGCTGAGTAATCGAAAGAGCAGAGGAGCAAAGCATCTCCCGCTTTTTCCTGCCTTTCCAGCTCCCAGCTCCTTCTCTGTGGCTCGGGACGTGGCCAGGCCTGCCGTGGCGTTTATTACGCCAGTCACAGAAGATAAATCTACCAAATCTCTCGTGTGTGGGGAATAACCTGGGCTTTTAAAAATTAACTTAGGCTCTTGAATTTACTGTATCTCCAAGAATGTTTTCAGCTAACAGACGGCCTTCAAGGCGCCTTCCTGTTTTCCTGCATGAATGATAAATAAAGAAAAATCCTGAGCACTGTACAAACAAGCCCAGGTTCAGTTAAAAAAAGAACTATTAAGGTTTCTAAGTTTGATTTTGGACGTTACCTTTTTCTTTAGACTCTAAAAATTCATGTAACAAAGAAGGTTTTTTTTTTAATTTAAATTTTATTTTTTTAAATTTATCTTTATTGTTGAAAGTATTACAGATGTCCCCCTTTCCCCCACCATTGGCCCCCTCCACCACCCACCCACCCCCTTAATTTTTATTTTTTAATGACAGTTTACATTCAATATTATTTTGTATTCGTTTCAGGTGTAAAAGACAAGGTTTTAATTGTGTGTTTTAAGCTGCATTTTTAGTTTTTTCCTCCCATCAGGACTAAACTTAAACAAGAAGGTACAGGCTTCTGTCTCTTCGGAGGAAAGGACTTGGGGTGTGTGAGACGGCACGTGCCTCCGGCTGTCCTGGGGGGTTTTCCCCTGGGGGGGCACCGGCTCCTGCCTCCTCCAGCCAGGCCTGGGCACCGGCCAGAGGCCCGCAGCACCCTCAGCTCCAGGCAGAGCTGCGCCTGTTGCGACGGGGTGGCGTGGTCTTGTCATTTTTTCCTTTGGCTTCCGGGGAAGGCACCGCCCCCTCTGCCCTTCCGGCAGCAGTCACGGGGCGCAGGGCGAGGGAACCGGGGGGTGCTCTCGGGGCTTTGCCTACAGCGGCGCCTGGCCCAGGGGTCCTCAGCAGGTGCTGCTCATCCGTCCGAGAGGCTCCCAGGCCCGGACGCCTCCTTCCCCTCCCTTAGCCTCAGGTCTCGGCTTTGCTGCTCCTTCCCCGGGCCGTCCTCTGTGTCCCTGTCCCCAGGCCATCCTTTGTGTCCCTGTCCCCAGTCCGTCCTCCGTGTCCCTGTCCCCAGGCCGTCCTCTGTGTCCCTGTCCCCGGCCCATCCGACCTCCTCAAGCCCAGGGCGCAGGGCACAGGGTCCCGCTTATGGCTGCCCTCGCCCTGCCCTTTCATGCTGCTCTGTGGACTTGTCTTCTTTCCCACCAGACCGGGAGCCCCTCGGGGGGAAGCCTGGTCCTGGGAGTCCCTGAGTCCTGAGGGGACTGTGAGGTGGCTGTGTCCTAGACATCTGGGGGCCAAGTAAACGGAGCCAGCCACAGCGCCAGTGACCACAGGCCCCGCACCCAGCATCGCCGCTTTCCCGCGGCCAACTTTGCTGTGCTCTGCTGTCCCCACGGGTCTGCACCCAGCTGAGGAAACTGCCCACCACAGCGGTTTTTATAGGAAAGGGTAAAATAAAAGGAAATTTTTACAGGCTGTATAAATACAGAACACACATCCGCAGGCTGGGTTTAAGACAAACGCAGTGACAGACCCTAAGCCTGTGTTTGGGGTCCCCCTTTAAAAGGGGGAGCACTTGCCGGTCCTGACTCTGCGAGCAGGCGGCAGTTCCCTCTGACTCCCAGGCGCCTTCCTGAGCCTGAGTGGTGGCCCAGCTGGTCCAAGACCCTGATGCAGAGGCCTGGGGGCCACTCGGAGGCCAGTGAGCCCTATCACACGGGAGATGCCCCCATGGCTTCAACAGATGGGCTCAAGGCTCTGAATCCACCTGGCAGGGCAAGCGTCAGGGACCCAGCCCTCGTCAAGGCCCAGGGTTTGGCTGCAGCCCCTCGGCCCTGCCCTGGTCCAGCCCGCAGGCTACCACAGCGGGGAAACGCAGAGCCAGGGCAGAGAGTGCCGGCCCACCCGAGTGCTGGGTGAGTGGGTGCTGGCCGGCAGCGCAGGCCCCTGGAGCCTTTGAGGCTTCGGCAGGGCAGAGAGGGGCAGGCAGGGCCCTGGGCGCAGGGAGCTGGGGTAAGACACAGCCTGGGCAGCTCCTGGGGAGCTAGCTCAGCTTTCACGGTGCAAACAGGCACAGAACAGGTTCCAGCCCCACAAACTGGAAAGACCCGCATTCGTTCCCCTGCCCCCCACCTCAGATCTTAGCGCCTATTTCTCACTCTCGGTCTGGGTGACCAGTTCTTTCTTCTCTAATTTTTTTCTAGCGGTTTCCCATACTAGGCATATGTTAAGAACTTTGCATGCATTATTTTGTTCAAGCCTCAGTACCATCCAGAAGTAGGTTCTGGGGTTTTTTTTGGGCCCATTTTACAGATTAGGAAACTGAGGCCCAGAGGGCTTAAGCAACCAAAGTCCCACAGTTACGAAGACGTGAAGAGGGGCTTTGGATGCCGAAGCCAGCATGCCTCGCTGTTCTCTCTGGCCTTGTGAGCACATGTGGTTTAAAGCGTCCCAAACTCGAGGGGCCTGGGAGGGGAGAGGGTAACTGGTGAGGTGGGCTCCCTGGGAGTCCAGCCATCCAGTCCCCAGAGAGCCGGGGAAGACCTGGTTGTCTTCTCTCAAAAGCATCTGGCGCCCACGGAGCCCGGCACGTCTCCTGACCTCTGGCTGACGCGGCCGGGCCCAGTGGAACTAATGGTTTTCTCCAGGCAGCAATCAGGGGTTAATTATTAGCAGTTAGGGGTTCACCACATGCTCTGTGGACCTGCTGTTCTTTCCCCGAACACAGGTCTCTTGTCTTTCTCTGTTAGCAACTGGACCCATCTGCCCCTTGAGTCCCCCGTAAATCACATGGCAGAGTCCCCACAAAGCGGGTGGCAGGGGGCCATTCTGACCTCGAGCTGCTGCTGGCCCACTGTCTCCAGCGGGGCGTGGTGGCCGCCACGGGTCATCCTCAGCAGGGCATCTGGGCTGACCCTCGCCCCGACTCGGCCCTCCAGGCAGGACGGGGCAGTTTCTCTCAGCATGTCCCAGGGCCTGGGCCCAGCTCACCCCGTCCCTCTGCTCTTTTCTAGACGCTACTACAAGACGACCTCTGGCCTGATGCTGGACGTTGGTGGCTACATGAAGGCTCTCGAGGTACCTGCCCCGGGTCTGCCCGAGCCCTCACCAGATCTCAGGCTGCCTGGGATGTCTGAGTCTTTCTGGAAAAGGGGGTGTCCTATTGGGGGCCTTCATGCCGAGCGACCCCTGCTCTGGAGCTAGGCCTCTCAGCTGCCCCGGTCACTCTGTGCTCCCCTCCCTCTCTCCTCCGCACGCCCTGGGCTGACCTGCCAGCCCTCCCAGCATGCTCTCTGCCGCCCTCCTCCTGGACTCTGTCAGTGTGGACCACCCGCCTCACTCCTCACCTGAGTCACCTGCAGCACCTTGAGCTTGACCTGTCCTAACTGGACTCCTTCCTGACTCCCTCCCCCAACTCAGGCCCAGGTGGGGCTCCCCAGTGTCCATCCGACCCACTGGTCAGCTGTCCTCAGCCCAGGCCCCTGCCCGGGGTCAGCCCCTGACACCACCCATCCTCACTGCTCCATCGGCTCCTGCCTACCTGCACTTAGTGGGAGGGATGGACAGACGGGGAGTGGAGCTCTGGACCTTTTCTCTCGGAGGCTCGGAACAGAGCGGGGTGGGCTGGGGAGGAGGCCGGGGAGAAGCGAGGCTGTGAGCGAGGACACCCGTCAGGGTGGCCCACGCGATGCCTCGAGACTTTGCCAGCTGGGGGCACCTCCCACTACAGTGGGTGTTTGAGCAGATGGCGGTGCCTGATGGTGGGGCCGGAGCACCCTGGGCGGCCCGGTGTGGCACCACTGTGCTCGTGCCTCTCAGATGTGCCTCCAGCTCACGTGTCCCTCCCCTGGAGGCCCCTGGCCCCCGGGCCCACGTTTGGGGCAGTCTCGCCTGGTTTCCCAGAGGGAGGCCTTCGCTGCAGGGCGGGGGTCCTGTTGCCTCGTCCCAAACCCACGCCGTGTCCTTCCGTCCTGCAGTTCGCCTGCGGAATCCAGGCCGAGGTGGTGGGGAAGCCTGCTCCAGAGTTTTTCAAGTCTGCCCTGCGGGAGATGGGGCTGGAGGCCCACGAGGTAGGTCGCCCCCCGCAGCTGTGTTGGGAGGCCCGGGGCCTCACGGGGCCGCCCAGGGTTGGAGGGCTCAGGCGGCCTTGCCGGCCGGGCGGCCACGTGTGGACCCCCCACCACGAGGGCTGATTTGGCTGGAAAGGGGGAAAAAGACAGCGAAGGAGGCCCCCGGAGTGATTTAACCTGCCGCAGTTGCATGTAAGAGTGAGAACCAGATGCCTGTGGCTTTTTCTAGGCGACGTTCGCTTCTGAGAGGGCAAGGCTGGCAAGTCCCTCCAGCGCGTTAAACGTATTTCACTGGGAGGACAGCGTAGGCTGGGGTGAAAAGACCGTGCGTCCTGCCAGCTTCGCAGCATCACTGTTCTGAGACAGATGGCCTTCCGAGCACACGTCTATTTAAAAAGAAAAAAGAGCAGTTGCGACTTTAGCGTGCACAGTGCCCCCTGCAGGTCGTGCGGCGTTGCTTCCCTCTGCGGGGTTTCCTGAGAGCGCAGCTGGGGACACTGCCCGGGTCTGCAGCCGCCCAGGGCTGCCCTGCCGCCGGTCTTGGACCTGGCACCCGGGGGCGGTGTCGGGACCCCGAGGCCTCCTTCCTGTCAGACCCGAGTTTCCCGTGAGTTCCAGCCCAGGCCACCGGTCTCTCTCGATGCTCAGAGGAGGGCGGCCCACGGCCACGGAAGTCGAGTCCCCAATAGTCACGAAGGGCAGAGGCACAGGGTCTCGGGGTGCCCGGGAAACACCCAGGAAACGCCCTGTGAGGCTGGTAGAGAAGAGAGCTGTGTGTGAACCAGTGAGGACGGCAGGAGTCCACAAGCCGTCGCTTCGCGGGGAAGAATTTATTTTTTATTGTGACAAACCGCAAACATACACGAAAGCAGAGAAAATGACAGCGACTCCCC
The DNA here is from genome assembly GCF_054644295.1 of Miniopterus natalensis. NCBI lineage: Eukaryota > Metazoa > Chordata > Mammalia > Chiroptera > Miniopteridae > Miniopterus > Miniopterus natalensis. The sequence goes on along the minus strand of NC_142094.1, from coordinate 57,798,228 downwards.
CGTATAACCATCACCCAGGCTCAGCAGCTAAAGGGCTTCACCAAACTCCCTTCTCCCCTTTTCTTGTTCTTAAAAAATTCACTTGTGTCTTTACTCTTGCATGTTAAAGCAAACCCAGACTGGCTGTCACTGTGTCCTTTCCTGCCGCGGCACTGTGCCTTTCCAAGGAAAAGTTCCTTTAGACACAACCGTGCAAGGCTTCAAAGCACCCGGCACGGCCACGGGGCACAGAAAGACGCGCGGCCTCGCGAAAGACAGAAACATTGCGAGTTGTTCACGGCGGGGGGGCGATAAACAGAACGTGGCGCGTTCACTCGCTGGGGCGTTTCAGCTAGAAAAAGACGAAACGCTGACAAACGCCACAGTGTGGGTGGGAAACGTGCTAAGTGACAGCAGCCAGTCACCAAGGCCCCACTTTATATATTACAGGATATTTATACGAAACGTCCAGAAGAGGCAGATCCATAGAGATGTAAAATAGACGAGTGGCTGTGGCGTGGGTGGGGGGGCTGCTTCATGGGCCTGAGGTCTTTTGGGTGGTGGAGAGGCTGGGCCTCGATCGGCACTGGGCATGTACGTAATGCCACTGACCTGAGACTTTAAAATGCTTACCCGGGTAGGGCCGACGTGTATGTTAGCACAATGGAAAAAATCTACCCTCCCCAAATCAGTACCAATTCTTTAGTAGTCTCTAATAGCAGCCCTTTTTTTTATTATTCCAGCCCGTATTTAAATCTCCCCGACTGTCTCAGAAATGTTCTTTCACGTCGATGTGTTTGAATCAAATCCAGGGAAGGTCTGTACTCTCCTTGCCTGTGGCAGTTTTGTCTCTTAAATCTCTCTCTTCAGCTTTCATCACGAAATATCTCAGCTGTCTGTGCGAGTAGGGACAAGGGCAGAATGAACCCCTGTGTCCCGGCCACGGAGCTCCAGTCACGATCCACAAATAAACCGCGTCTAAAAATGGTTTTTCACTGCTCGTTTGGAAGTAATTTCACATTTACAAGACAGTTGCAAAAACAGTGCAAAGAATCCCCACATGCGCCCGGACCGGCTTCCCTCTCACATGCCGGCCGGTCGTAAAGCAATTACAAATTAGCGCCCATAAGGCTGCTCGTTAACCGGGGACCGTCGGCAGCCGTCCCACCAACGGCTTTCTAGCGTTTTAGGGCCACTTGCGTTTAGTCGTTTCGTCCCCTGGTGCTCTTTGCTGCGGGCGGTTCCTCCGTCTGTGCTTGTCTTCCAGGTCTGTGGTGTTTTTGAAGAGCGCTGGCCACTTATTTCGCTGGGTGTCCCTCAGTTTGGTTTGTCCTGATGTTTCCTCGTGATTTAATTTTAGGGTACGCGGCTTTTGGCAGGAATCTCACAGAAGCCATGCTGTGCCCCCTGGGTACGTCCCGACAGGAGGCAGGTGACGTTCCCTTTGATCCTCTCTGGAGGTGCTGGGCCAGGGCTCCCCACCGAGAAGCTACTATGTGTCTCTTTGTAACTAATAAGTATCTTGTGGGAAAACCTGGAGGTTCTATAAATACCCTCTTCCCCTCCCGACTGTAGCATCCAGTGGTAATTCTCGCCCGAAACAGTATTACCGTGTGTCCGGCGTCCCACCTGTTTGTTGACTGAAATTTACTGTAAGGGAGAGCTTTCCTTTCTCTCCCATTTCCTTATTTGTTCCCGCGTGGACTCGGAATATTTGTTTTTATTTCATGAGTTACAGCCCATTCCTGTTATTGATTCTGCTGCTCAGCTTGGCCTGTGCCAGGCCCCTTGAATTTTTCGAGCCACTTTAATCAATAAAATCGTCCCCAGTCATTTCCCCGGGCAACTGCTCTCCCCAGGCCCGGACCTGCTCCCGCCGCTGGCGAGGTGACAGCCTGCCGGGGAGTGCGCATCGCCCCTCAGATCCCTTCTCATTCAGCCTTTTCCTCGATGCCTGGACCTGGCGGGGCCCCGGTTTTGCTCTAACAGACTGGGATTCAAACCTCAGAGGGGAGCGGCCCTTTCTAGGAGTCGGTCGTAAGGCAGAGAATAACCTACCTTAAAGGTCCCTTCGAGAAAGACCCAGTTCTCGTGATTTAATGCCGCTGAACCAGCGGGGGGGCGGGGGGTATGCTTCACCCTAAAGCCCAGATGATGTGAAGGTTTGGGCAGTTTTCCATAATCGTGAGAATTTCCATCGGTTGCAAATGGTGCAGGTTTAACAGAAATGGGGACTGTCCCAACCAGGGTGCTTGGTTAGTACCCGGAGCTGGATGCACTCGTCTCACAGACGAGGAGCCCGAGACGTGGGGAGGAAGGACCAAGGGGACTTTGAGCCCCACGTGTGCTGGGTGCACCGGGTTCTGTCATGTGTCCTTTCGTTTTGTGAAACCCTGACTCCGGCCCTGTCGTAGGTACTTGCATTTCCGTCCTGAGGTGGAGACAGGGTTTCTCAGCCTCGGCACTGTCGACATTTGGGGGCCGGATCGTTCTCTGTGGTCAGGGCTGTCCTGTGCCCTGTAGGAAGCTCGGTAGCATCCCTACCGGGTTGTGAAGCCACAGATGTCTCCAGACATTGCCACATGTCTCCGGGGAGCAAAATTGCCCCAGTTGAGAACCATAGCATTAGGGACAGTCACAGAGAGTCTAGCATTAAACCCAAGATTACACTGCTGATGATTAGTGAGGCTGAGACCCTGTCCCCTCCGGGTCCCTGCTGAGCCCCCGTCTCAAGGAGGGGCCAGCAGCCTGGGGGTCGGGGAGCAGCTGCTCTGGGCAGAGCCGGGGACCCAGAACTGCGTGGAGTGTGGCCTTTCTCAGGAGACCTCATTAGCGCTCAGACACCCCCTGTTAGAGTGGGTCTTCCCCTGGCACCTGGGATGGCCCAGAGGACACCATGCCGGGCAGACACATATTTAAGGACCAGTAAATTTGTTTGTTTGTTTTTTAATATGTTTTTATTGATTTCAGAGAGAGGGAGGGAGAGAGAGAGACAGGAAATCAATGATGAGAGTCATCGATCGGCTGCCTCCTGCACGCCCCCTGCTGGGTATCGAACCCACAACGTGGGCATGTGCCCTGACTGGGAATCGAACCAGTGACCTCTTGGTTCATGGGTCGACTCTCAACCACTGAGCTACACTGGGTGCATGTGAATCTGCTTTTGAACCCAAACCAGAAAGGCTGCCTGCGGGGCTGTGGTGCCGTGTACAGGGCTGTGGTGCCGTGTACAGGGCTGTGGTGCCGTGTACAGGGCTGTGGTGCCGCCTGCGGGGCTGTGGCGCCCGCAGCTCCTGGGCCCCGTGTCGGCGGGAGTCCCACCTCTCGGCCTCCCTCCCCTCTTCCCCTATTGCAGTCAGAAAGGAGGTGCAGCCCAGGCCTGACAGGTGCTGTTTTTTTATTTCCCCCGGCAGCGCACCTCTTGACCTCTATCTTCTCACCAATGATTTTTTAAATCCTAAATGATTTGGCGATAATTGCTCCTCCTCGTGTGATTATTGCCCTTCACCGATAGTAAATCTGTGAGCTCCCCGGGGCCCGAGCACATTTGGTATTCGGAGCCCACAAGCTGCCCAGACAGGCCTCACTGCCCCGGCTGCACACAGGCGGCCCCCCCACCTGGCAGTCCCCGCACCCACAGTCCCCCCCTGCAGTCCCCCCACCCACAGTCCCCACCCTGCAGTCCCCGCACCCACAGTCCCCACCCTGCAGTCCCCGCACCCACAGTCCCCACCCTGCAGTCCCCGCACCCACAGTCCCCCCGCCCTGCAGTCCCCGCACCCACAGTCCCCACCCTGCAGTCCCCGCACCCACCGTCCCCGCCCTGCAGTCCCCGCACCCACAGTCCCCCCACCCTGCAGTCCCCGCACCCACAGTCCCCACCCTGCAGTCCCCGCACCCACAGTCCCCCCACCCGGCAGTCCCCGCACCCACAGTCCCCCCACCCTGCAGTCCCCGCACCCACAGTCCCCACCCTGCAGTCCCCGCACCCACAGTCCCCACCCTGCAGTCCCCGCACCCACAGTCCCCCCACCCTGCAGTCCCCGCACCCACAGTCCCCACCCTGCAGTCCCCGCACCCACAGTCCCCCCACCCTGCAGTCCCCGCACCCACAGTCCCCACCCTGCAGTCCCCACACCCACAGTCCCCACCCTGCAGTCCCCGCACCCACAGTCCCCACCCTGCAGTCCCCGCACCCACAGTCCCCCCACCCTGCAGTCCCCGCACCCACAGTCCCCCCACCCTGCAGTCCCTGCACCCACAGTCCCCCCCTGCAGTCCCCGCACCCACAGTCCCCCCACCCTGCAGTCCCTGCACCCACAGTCCCCACCCTGCAGTCCCCGCACCCACAGTCCCCACCCTGCAGTCCCCGCACCCACAGTCCCCACCCTGCAGTCCCCGCACCCACAGTCCCCACCCTGCAGTCCCCGCACCCACAGTCCCCCCACCCTGCAGTCCCCGCACCCACAGTCCCCACCCGGCAGTCCCTGCACCCACATCCCCCCCCCACACACACACACCGCACCCGAGGCCCCTGCACCCGCTCTCCTCCAACCTCACCTGGCGGGCGCGGGGCTCGGCCTGGGCTTGGGCAGTGGCTCATCGGCAGAATCACAGCTGCTGCTCCTCCAGGGCCCAGATCTCCCCGGCGCCACCGCGTGGGCCACATCCACAGACGTCCTCGCCCAGGGGGCCTGGAGTCCGTCCTCAGGGGGAGGATTTCTGTTGCCCCGGGGTGTGTGCGTGAGCCCAAGTGAGCAAACACAGAATGTTACTGTCCCCAGAAGCAGGGAAGGGGCAGGCATGCCGTGTAATAACTGGAAAACTCGCTTCCGAAGGAACCTCCTAGCAAAGTGCCCGGGAGCCTTGGAGAGCAGGGGCCAGGGCCCCCGGTTGGATCGCTGACACCGCCCAGCGGCCCACCTCACGGTCTCAGGGCAGCTCCCCGAGGGGGCAGAGCAGAGCCTTCCGCTGGGGCTTAGCCCGCCCAGCGCCTGGGCCGGGCACCTGCCGCTCCGCCCCCTCCCAGGTGAGCCGCGCGGTTGCCCCGGCGACCCGGGCGCTGCGGGCGCCAGAGAATCACCTGCGCCTGCCGTGGCTCTGCTGCGGCCCCACTTCAGGGAACACACGTTGCCAGTTTCTTCTCCGGTGACTGACGACTTCCACACGGCTGCTGGGAGCGTGGACACAAAAATTAGGCCTAGTTGGGTTGGCACCATTTTCTCCAACATCAGTCATTCTAGAAAAAAAAAAATTCTGACTTTTACCATATCTGGGTATTAGCCACCGGCACTACTGTTTACTTAAAGTTTCTTTACATTGATTCATTTTTGAACTTAAATAAATGTATTTTGAAAGGAACTTTTGATCACTACTGTAAGTGAAAAACCAGAATCACTCAAAGAGAAAATTCTCAAAATAAATACAAAATGATTGCGGTAAAAATGTATCCTCGTCCTGCGTAAGATTAAATACTATGTTACCAGTGTGCACAACTCGCTGTGAAAACATGGGATTATGTGGAGGGAAGGTCAGGAAGAAGACAGCGAAACGTCTGACGTTTAGAACAGTCACTGGGAGGCGCACGGTTTATTTCAGCTCTCGTGCGCCTTGCGGTGGGCTGTGGCCACGAGCAGCGTGATGCCCAGGCTGTGAGCGTTCCTGTGTGTGTGTGTGTGTGTGTGCACGCCTGTTTTTATAGGTACCACCTTCACTATTGAAAGCAAAAACCTTTTAAACTGTGACCTTCAAGGATTTGCCAGAGGTTCTCCTGTTCCCACAGAGCCAGGATGGGCAGGACGACCTGGCTACAGAGTGTTTAGTCACAGGTACAGCTCAGCCCATGTCCACGGGGAGGCAGGGCAGTGTCAGCCCCCAGGCTTCTAGTCAACAGGGTGATTGCTACCCCGTGCAAGACGATGACTTTAAACACCAAACCGAGCAGTTTATTATGTCAAGGAAGAGGAAGGGGCACAGGACCTAGGATTGAGCGTCGACCTAGGATCCAGGAGATGGCGGTTCGATTCCCTGTCAGGGCACATGCTCGGGTTGCGGGCTCGATCCCCAGGGAGGGGCGTGCAGGAGGCAGCGGGTCTCGGCACAGGCCCGGGACCTGCTGACGGGCCTTCTCTGTGTGTTTCCCTGCATGACAGGCCATCATGATCGGGGACGACATCGTGGGCGACGTCGGCGGGGCCCAGCGGTGCGGAATGAGAGCGCTGCAGGTGCGCACCGGGAAGTTCAGGTGAGCGCCCCGCGTGGCCGGCCCCCTGCAGCCTTCCTCCCCGGATCCTGCGGTGGCCAGGCTTCTGTTGTTTTGTTGACCAAAACAAAGGCGGTTATTCTTTCCAAGTGGGTTTCATCTTCCAAGACAGCCTGGCTGCCCTCCCGCGGCTGACAGAGGTGACCTAGAGCAGCTTTTGATACTGGGGCCGAGCCCCAGAACGGAATTGAGTAGGTGCATCACCTGGAGGGAAAATGGCAAAGGCTCCGGCCGACCCAGGCTGCTGCCCGCAGCCAGGCGGTGACTTTGGTCCGTGCTCCTCCTGTGTGTGCGCGACCGCCGAGGGGCCCTCTCTGCTGCTGGCCACTCTCAGAGCCACGCTGCCCCACGGGAGCCACGGGGCAGGTGGCTGTGGGCCCGAGTGTGGCTGGTCGAGGGAGACATGCCCTGGATTCATGATACGCACGAGCTCACAGACAAGGGGGAGGCAGAATGCGAGAGCGCTTGCTCATAACTTTCACACTGACGACAAATGCTGGTGTCTTATGGGACTTTACCTGCTTATTTTTATTTCTGTTACTGTGGCTACTGCAAAGTTCCAGCTCGTCAGGGCTCAGTGCTTTCCCCTGGGCAGCGGGGCCCCTGCACCGCCCCCTCCTCCCAGCAGAGGGCACTGTGGGCGCAAAGATGGCACCTTGGCCTGGGCAGGGCCCAGCTGGACAGTCGTAGGAGCCTGTGCTCTGCGGCCCCCATGGGACTGGAAGTCCGCAGGGCCCAGCTCCCCCGTCTGCACAGCCGCCCCGAGCGGGGCAACCCCGCATGCCCCCAGCCTTGCTTCCGTCCTTCCCTCCCCTGGGCGGCCGAGCTGACCGCCTGTGTGAGCCCAGGCCCAGCTGCCTCTTCTACTCCTCACCTGTGGGTCCTGAGCCTCAGCCCCGTCAGTGTCTGGATTCTCATTTAGCCCATGCATTCCCAGTGGGGGTGATGCTGTTCTCAAAAGGACCCAAATTTTTCTTGGGGGTGAAAATCCTTGGCTATTACAGTGGCTGGTCATCTTCCAAAGGGCCACAGTACATAGGAAGGGTGGTGGGCACCTGCTCTGAGTGTGGACCCTGTGGTCCTCTGGGGCTGCCATCCTCCACCCCCACTCACCCCGGGGCCACAGGCCTGGGCATGGGCACAGGCTCAGCCAGGCGGGAGCACGCGGAACTCCTGGCCCCAGCGATGGGCATGTGATCTGAGTCGGGCCAGTGAGCTGGCCCAGGATTTTACAGAGTCCCTAGGACAGTGGCCAGTGAAATACGAGCTGAGGAGTACCAGTCGCAATCGCTGTCGCCCCGGGGAAAACCCTGCCAGGAGGGGAAGTGACCACAGGGGAGAGCAGGGCCTGGGGACAGAGAGAGACCCCGAATCACACCGTTTGAGTACCTGGATCGAGCTCTGCCTGAAGCTGCCCCACCTCCGGCCCTTTCAGTAGAATGGGCCAGTGACTTGGCACTTTTGTTAGTGATGTGGCAGGATTACGGGAGGATGGGGCCAAGCCGTCTCGATCTCCCTGGCCGGTCAGCTGATATGTGGTGTGCAAGGCCCAGTTCCTGTCCTGCCTTTTGCCAGGGCCAGAGAGAACCCTTCACAGTGGCCTTTGGCTCACACCACTGCGAGCTTTCTCTGGGCTCTGGCGAGTGCCGGAAGGGACCTCATTTAACCTGGGAGGAAACTGTGCCCATGAAGGTGTGTCCAAGCCGTTCCAGAATAGAACGGGCTGCCCGGAGAGGAGTGAGTCCTTGTCACTAGAGATGACCTGTGGGGGCTGGCAGACCTCCTGCTGGGAGGCTGGAGAAGGGACCTCAGAGGCCAGGGCTAAATACAGCCTCTGACCAGCCAGAGTCCGGTGACACTGAATGGGCACCTGTCGGTGCCGGTCGTTTCTACACCTGTGGTTCCGAGGACCACCCGGGAGGCTGGTCCTGCCTCCTCCACAACCCCCGTGATCGTAAACCCTAGATTTCAGTGTCACCAGCAGTCATTTGCAGATGTGGAAACCAAAGCCCAGACAGGGTAGGGGCCTGGGTACTGCCGTCCAAGCCCTGGTCCCACCCCCGTCACCTCCTCTCTGGGTCGTGGCTGTTGGTGGCAGAGCCGGAGCCCAGCGGTTCAAACCACAGGTGCAGGCGCAGGTGTGCAGGGATTTCGGCAGCAGAGGCTGGAAGGGAGGACACCCCCCGTTACCGACGATTCCGTTATGTCTGTGTCTTTGGATGTCTTCTAAATTTTCTACGATGAAAGTGTAACACTTACCAGAACAAGAGTTATTCTTTGAAGTACACTTGCGTCCCCCCTCCCCTGTATGTTTGTGAATTTGGGGGATTGTTAAACAGAAAAGCCACCCAAAAGTACAACTTTATTAATTAGTTTACAAACAGAACCCACCCCGAGGAGCTCAACACTGCTGGGCCTGAGCACAGCTTCACCCAGAGCCCCAGTGCCCAGCCGGGGTCCCTCCTCACGGACAAGACTGTTACGGAAACAGACTCCTCCCTGGAAGCACGGCAGCCCCAGGCGGGCCCGGGAGCCACATTGCTGCCTCCCTTACTTGCCAGGACATGGTCTCTGCCGTGTTTTGTCCAGGAGGGATCAGGGCCGGGGACTCTGGTCCCCGTGACTGTGACCCCGAGGCTTCTCTCTGGCTTCCCCATAGCATTCCCTCTTCCCGGTGGCAGAGCTGTGGTCTCATTTGGTCCCACACTCACACCCCCAGGTCCCACACAGCGCCTCGCACACACGTGTGCCCACACACTCGCGTACACATCTGGACCTGGGGCCGGGTGGCCACCTAAGGGAGGGATCCCAGCCTCAGGAGCATGGAATGGGTACCTGGGGCCATTGTCTCTGGACTTGCAGACTGCAGACCCCAGGATGGGGTCAGGGTGTGTCTTGGGGCACACTTGGGGAGGTGGTGGAAGGTGCACTGGAGGCTCCCCTTGCTGCAGGGCCAGGCCAACCTGGACCTGTCACACGAAGCCAGTCCAGGCCCACCTGCCCCGTGTCATCTGAGAGACACCTCTGACGCCGGGGGAGGGAGAGGCCTGGTGAAGACCGGGGAGGGTGGGGCAGGGGTCAGTGTCAGCCACAAGACCCGCTGCTCCCGAGGAGGGTCCCAGGGGAGCCTACCCCTCCGGTTTCCCCTCCACATCCCCCCTTGTTCCCCACTCCCTGCCCTTCGTCTCTGACACCTCTTCCCAGATCTTTCAGGGTCAACCTTCCTATTCCCTTCTTCCTCGCACTGCTTTCTGCTGGGGCCACTGGGGGTGCCCTGCTGCCAGGTCGGAGCCACAGGGGGCCAGGACGCGCAGGCCCACACTGGCTCACACGCAGCCCCACTCCCTCTCTCCTTCCCCGCAAACTGGCCCTGTGGGTCCTGCCTCTGCGAGCCAGGCCCTGGGAGCTGTGTGCCCGGGCCTCCTTGAGCTCGCCCACCCACCCCTGGCCCTCACCCCTCCCCTGCCTGTCAGTGAGGCGTGGAGAACACAGAGGTGCTGGGGGCGGCGGGTGTCACCACCGGCTGCCGTGGGAACCTGCTGGCAGCCCGATCCCAGGGTTTAAAGCAGGCGGATGGGCCCAAGTCGGCCTCCCGGTTCCTTTCTTCTCCAGCTGGCACCTTCTTGGGGGAGGAGCCTGAGCACTGGGTGCTCTTGGTGTGGGGGGCTCCCCACTGTCCCTGTGCACGGAGAGGCTGGGTCTCCACTCAAGGAGGCAGACAGCAGCCTCTCCAGCCCTCCTGCCCCTGTAGGTACGTGCCCTTGACCGGAATCGAACCCGAGACCCTTCAGTCCTCCGGTTGATGCTCTAACCACTGGGAACACCAGCCAGGGCTCCATCACCGCCCTCGGCACCCCGCTGGCCCACGGCCTCCCCGCCCCAGAAAGCAGGTTAATAATATTCACCACCTCTCTGGAGATGAGAGAAAACCGCGTCTGCTGGAGGGGCCGCGAGTCAGAATTAACGGCTGATGAGCGTCCCAATATCCAAGCGGGAAGAGAGTGGGGCTCGGGGCTGTGCTCACAGGGCAGCGGCCGAGCTGGACACAGGCTTCAACCCTGCAGGCACTGCCTGTCACCTTGCACCTCCCGCCAGGGTCCTCTCTAAACCAGGTCTAGCAGACGGGACAGGACACACGGCCTCCAGCCTCGGGAAAACTCCGAGATCATGGGCACCGCCCGCCCTCCAGACTCCCAGGTGCCCCGGGGCCTGCGGCGGGCTGCCCGGGGAGCGAGGCCCCACTGGCTCGGCGCAGGACTGGCCCCGGGAGCTGGGAGGAGGGCCCGCAGCTGATTAATATGCTATACGCTTGGGGTTTAATTGGAGCATAATTGTCATCCATATGCCTGTTAAGGTAATTACACTTATAAACCTAATATAATCCATAGCTCAATGGGTGCGGAGCTCATTAAGGCAGCCGTAATTAACATTTACAAAAAACCGTGCAATTACGGGAATATCCTTTAAGCCGGCCTTCCGAGCTGGTAATGAGGCGCCCCCCCATCCCCCCCTCCCAGAGCCTTCGATTCGGCACCTTGGCCTCTGGCCACGGGGATCGGCCCTCACCTCACTGGGGTGGGGTCAGTGCCCACCGTCACCACCCCAGGGCTCTGAGATGGGCACCAGACTGACGGTGGGGACACTGGGTGGGGGGTGGGGACCTCCTGTGGTCCTTGCGGCGCTGTCCTCTGGGGCAGGTGCTCCTTTGGACAGCAGCACACGGGGCAAAAGCAGGTTTACAGTCGTTCGTGTGGAACATAACGCAATAATTAATCAGCAACAATACAAGAATAAGCTGTGTTCCGGGCACTCACAGCTGTAAACCGAGCCCTGCGCCCCCGTGTAACGGGGACGTGTGCGCCGGTTACATTAAATGACGCGCTTTGTAAAGCGCTCGGCGCGGTGCCTGCCGCTCGGCAAGCGCTCAGTGAAGGCGCTGCCGATGCGACGGGAGCCCTGGAGGAGTGGAGGGCACGGGGCAGGTGGGGCGGGCGGCTGAGTCAGGGCCACGTAGGCAGGACTGCGGCCCTCCGGGTCCGGGCTGTCCCCCCTCTGACTGGTCGAGAGCCCCGTCCGTCGCCATCGGTGGCGCTGTTCCCGGCATCGTTTTCAGGGCTGTGTCTTGCTCCCTGGGTGACACACAGTGTTGTCTCGACTCCTTATCGGTGTAGACGGGGCTGCCCCGAACGTTCCCTGAGCGTGGCTTCGGACTTATTTGTGATTTTTGCATTAAGATAAATTCTCAAATATGGACTCGCTGGATCCAAGCATGTGCCACGTGCGAAGGTCTGGTGCTTGTGCAGAACCCCCCCCCACCTCAGCGGCGCCCGGGCCTGCATGTGGCCGGCGCTGTGTCTTCACATCCTGGCCAACACGCAATGCCCGTGAGCGCGTCACCATCTGAAAATAATGTCCCCGCTCACAGAAAAAAGCGGCGCCGCCCGATGACTAGTCTAAGGGTTTTTCGTCTTCCTGGGTCACCGGTATCTTTCCCTCCGTAAATTGCGTATTTATATCCTGTTTCATTTCTCATTGTATGTTTTTTAAAACCGAGGCTTTTCGTTTAATGAGAAATCTGCAGCTCATCAAGGATGGAATGCAGAATCTGTGGCTCGTTTGCTCTCCGGAGAAGATGCCGCTGTTTTCTCTGTAATCCCGTCAGACGCCGAGGCTGAAGGGTGCTGGCAAATTCATTTCCGGCAGCAAGGACAGGCCCTCGGCGTTTACGGGGACCCGGGCCCAGGGAACGACATCTTAATCCCAGTTGCTCAACGTTGTCAGGACGCCTTAGGTCACGTTGACCAGGGTGCGGATCCCCAAGTTGGCCGCTTTCGAGCACCGACCTTGGAGTGTCCTTCAGCCTCTCAAGCCCTCCCTTTCTGGGCGGTGGGGCTGTGGGATGAGTTCCCGCCTTCCGTCGCCCTGCAGTGCACAGGAGGCCTCGGTGGATGGGGTGCGCCTCCTACTGCACCTGACACATAGTAAGCGCTCAAAAGACTAAATCAGAGGGGAAAGCTGCTTTCGCCTGGAAGGGGGCATCACTTGCGGGTATTTGTAAAGAAGTGTTTAGTTGTTGCTGATGGAAAACTGCCATGAGCTGTGGGAGAGGCTGTTTTTTAAGTGCTGCTGGTGCTGAGTTGGTCTCGTCCCTCGTCAGGCGGAGGAAAGGAGGGAAGGGTCCAAGGACTGCCTCGGACCGGCTGAGGCTGCGTGGACGGGGCGTCCGCGTGCTAATTACATCGGGAGAGAGAAGAAAGCCAGCAGGAGCCCTTGGAGTGCCCAGTCCGAGGTCTGTGGCTGGGGAAGGAAAGACAGAGAAATCCTGGAGCTGTCTTAACCCCATTTTGCAGACGAGGAGACTGAGGCACAGGGAGGAAAGTGATGTTCCCAAGGAAGCACAGCTGGGAAGCAGAGCTCGTTGTGGACACGGTCCTGTGTGACAGGTCTCTGAGGTCTGTGACGACCGAGGGCCATCCCCACCTGCCTGCCCAGGGTGCACGTGGCCCTGTGTTCTTGTGCCAACTGGACCGCTGCACCAGCCGCCTCGAGGGCCACTGCAGCTGCGTGGCCACCTGGCCCCAGAAATGGGCCCGGCGACTCCCCAGCGCAGCTCTCGGAGGCTTTTCTGGGGAGCGGGACGCACAGTGACACTTCTGGGATCCAAGCCCCACGCCTGGAACTGGAAGGGCCTCGCGTGTCCGTCCGGAGTCAGTGTCCTCCGGCGGCGCCAGGTCCTCCCATCTTCCCCCCGCGCAGAGTAGGCTTGTGTGCGCCGCGCCGACCCCGCAGGCGTGGGCGTTGCCCCGCGTGACGCCTGGTTGTGTCCCACTTCCCAGGTGAGGCAGAGGAGGGTGGGGAGCGCAGGTCCCCTGTCTGAGGCCCCAGCAGTGGGTCGGCCCTCAGCAGTCCGACTGCGGAGGCCGTGCTCCGGGCTACTCCGCCCTCTCGCGATTGTGGGGAGGCCCAGCCCCTCCTGCGGGTGGACGCGCTTGGCTTGTGTGTGTCTGGTTTAGACACAGAACCTCCTGGACCAGCTTGTAGGAAAGGATGGGGCGGGGCGGGGCTGGCATGCTGGTGGGCCCTGCGGGGCCGGGGCAGCGGGCAGCGGGCGGGGGCAGCGGGCAGTGGGCAGGGGGCGGGGGCAGCGGGCAGCGGGCGGGGGCAGCGGGCAGCGGGCGGGGGCAGGGGTAGCGGGCAGCGGGCGGGGGCAGCGGGCAGCGGGCGGGGGCAGCGGGCAGCGGGCGGGGGCGGGGGCAGCGGGCGGGGGCAGCGGGCAGCGGGCGGGGGCAGCGGGCGGGGGCAGCGGGCAGCGGGCGGGGGCAGCGGGCAGCGGGCAGCGGGCGGGGGCAGCGGGCAGCGGGCGGGGGCGGGGGCAGCGGGCGGGGGCAGCGGGCAGCGGGCGGGGGCAGCGGGCGGGGGCAGCGGGCAGGGGGCGGGGGCAGCGGGCGGGGGCAGCGGGCAGGGGGCGGGGGCAGCGGGCGGGGGCAGCGGGCAGCGGGCAGCGGGCGGGGGCAGCGGGCGGGGGCAGCGGGCAGCGGGCGGGGGCAGCGGGCGGGGGCAGCGGGCAGCGGGCAGCGGGTAGCGGGCAGCGGGCAGCGGGCGGGGGCAGCGGGCAGCGGGCAGCGGGTAGCGGGCAGCGGGCAGCGGGCAGCGGGCGGGGTGCTCACGGCGCTGCCGGGCTCCCACCGCCTGCCGGACACGGGACCACACGGCTCAAGCCCCACTTTTATTTTGGTAGAGCTTTGGGTCCCGTTTACATGTTTGGTTTTTTCTTTACGGCCCCAAGTGTGGAGCCCAGCAGCGCACAGATGTCTCACCGACAAAAATAGCCCCAAGCGAGCAGCCTCTGCGGCCAGACATTCTCAGGCTCCCGGCAGAGCCACGTTCCCTTGCCAAGAGCTCTCTGGGAGGATGTTTAGAAAAAATGTCAAGGCGTTCATTTTTCTCTCGACCTTTCCGGGGCCTGAGCGCTGGAAGTAAAAGAAGTTATAAATAAAGACACAGCCAATGGCCAGGCCTGGCCCTGCCCTCCCCACTGGCCCCCGGTGGCTCCCCCAGATGGTACGGAGCAGGAGGGTCCCCCTGGCCCCGCCTCAGAGAGGAAGGTAACAATGCTTCCCGATATTGGGGCGACAGCGAGGTTTCCACCCCCTGCAGCAGCAAAGAGGAGAGACTGGCGGGAGAGGGGAGTGGCGAGAACGCTGGCAGGGGACTTGAGGGGGCGGCTTCCAGCAAGAAGGAGCCGTCCAAACATGCGTGTGACTTGTGAAGGCTCGCCGGTCTGCCCTGGAGTTTGGAGGTGTCGGTTCTTCGGTTCGTTACTGCTCCAGCGGCACCGCCCAGAGCAGTAAAGAACTGGAGGCATCAGGGTGGGTCCAAGGGCACCTGCCCTGTCGCCTACCAGCATCCGCTTTCCTGCCCTCCCTGGCTGTGGGTCCCAGGCTCCCGGCCAGGGGGCTGGCTGGCTTCCCCAGGGCCCACACCCTTCCCAGTTGCCTGCTGCAAGGAAGGCCACCCACCAAGGCCACCGAGGGGGATGCTGGTGGGCCAGGGATGTAACCACTGGGAGAGACGCCACATGTGGGCCCCGGCCTGCCCGGCCTGGAGTATTCCACACAGCTCTTTGCGTCTTAGAGGACCCCCTCCTGCGAGTCTGGGGTAGGCCGCGAGGGGGAGGTCGGTTCTTGGAAGTGCTGAGTTTTACTGCACTTGGGTGCCCACCCAGGTGTGTGCCACCGGCGCTGTGACCCACGGCAAGGGGGGTCCATGGAGTCAGGAGCATCCTCGATCAGAGCTGCAAAGCGTCTCCCTGCATGGAGTTGCACCCTGAGGTGCCACTGAGACAGGGAGGCCTCAGGGCTGGGCCAGGCATCGGCTCCAGTGCCCAGGGAGGCGCGTGGTCTCCCTCTCCCAGGCCCTGGACCTGGCTGGCGTCACACACCGAGGTACCAGAGCCCTTGACCACAGTTTACGACCTTAAGGACCAAGCTCGGGGTCAGGCGGGCAAGCAGCCTGCAGGCCGTGGTGGCTTCCTGTAGTCACCAGTTTGTTTTTGGAGGGGAGAGGATTGTTTTTCGGTTTAGATTTTTGTTTTTAATTTTATAAACATAACACAGTCACATGGAGAAATCGGAAATTAAAAACAATCTGAAAGAAGCAGCTAAAAAAAAAATCTTTTTGTAATTCACCAATAACAGCAATTAACTTTTTGGCGTAATTTCTTCCAGCTCCCCCAACACATACTTTTTAAAATATTATTTAAACATAATGGAGATTGTGCATTATGTACAAACTTAGGGCACGTGCTTGTCAGCATTGACGTAGGCTCTTCTGCACTTCTGTAGGGGCTACAGGAAAGGACAGATTGCTGGGGCTGAGCCGGAGCCGTGGGAGAGGAAATCTAAAAATATCCTGCTCGCTGGCTTTGCACAGGGAGAGCCACGGCTTCAGGTTTTCCGCCCAGTGAAACGACGGCCGAATTCGCCAAGACTGAGAGTGAACCTGCGGACGGTGCCCGGTGTTCGCACTCAGGGGGCGCCCGCAAGGTCTGCAGGGGCTTCTGCTAAGCAGCTCCTTACAGGGAGGGAGCTGGAGGGTCCCTGAGAGACACGCACTGCTCCTCCGCCCAAGACCCATCCTGGGTGCAGGAGAAAAAAATCTAAACCGGGACAAACGTTTGTAGAGATTTTCGCTTCCGGCGAGATGGAGCAGACTTTATCTTTCTGTGTTCCTCCTGCTAAGTCCAACTGAAAACCCTGGACGTTAGGTTAAGACAAACACGAGAAGTGTCTGAGAGGTGGACAGAAGAGGGCAGACTAGCCAAGGACCCCAGGACCCGAAGAACCACCTGGTGGTGAGTCCCTGGGTTTCCTTTGTGCCTCACGGATGCCAGGCTGGGAACCGAGGAAGCCAGCAAGCCGGGGACACCAGCGAGCAGAGACAAAGGCCCTGCACAGCAGCCTCCCGTCTCCAGCAGAGGGCCAGGGAGCAGGGGCCCGGCGAGGCGAGAACCTGTGGGCCGTAACCGCTCTACGTCAGCCACACCACAGCAAGGGCTGGGGCCCGTCCCCGTCTGCGTGGCGAGGGCGAGTGGGAGCCTGGACTCCCACCCCCAGGAGGCTACGGTGAGCCCCAGCTCCTGGGGGGGTGAGAGGAGGGCAGATGGGGGCCAGGAGCCAGGTGGCGATGAGGACCCAACTGGGGCGTCAGTGGGGACACACGGAGAGCCTGTGCTCCCGTCTCCACCCCCCCCCCAGCACACAGCATGGTGGAGGCACGTGGGAAGCAGTGAGGAGGGATTCCCGCTCCTCCCAACAGGTGGAGCTCCCACCTTGAGCAGCAGTAATCAGAGCCCCCCCCCCCCCCAGCGTCCGCAGGGCCAGGTGTGGTCCCACCGCACCCCACAGACAGCCCTACCTGCTTCCTCTGCTGGAGTTGCGTCCAAGACAGCCAGCTAAAAGGGAATGTTTAAATAAGACCCAGAGTCTCCTACCACAATACCTCAAACGTCCCAGTGTCAGTACAAAATTGCATGTCATACCAAGAACCAAGGAAATCTCAACTCGAATGAGAAAAGGGGATCGATCAGTAGCCACCGGCATCGCGATGACATAGATGTTAGGACAAGACTTTGCGCAGCTGGTATAAAAATGCTTCAGTGAGCAATCGCAAATGTGCTTGAAACAAAGGAAAAAGTAGAAAATTTCAGCAAAGAAGCCAAAGATGTAAAGAAGGAGACCACATGGAAGTTTTAGAACTGAAAAAAACAGTGCTCAAAATACAAAGCCTCACTGATGGGCCTGACGGCAGAATCAAGGGGACAGAGGGAAGAACCTGTGAACACGAAGAGAGAAAAACGAACCATCAGAACAGAAAAAAAAAAAAAAAAATAGACTGAAAAAAATGAACAGACGTCCCACCAAAAATGACATTCAGAGACCAAATAAACACGTGAGGATGTTTCAGCATCATTAGTCACGAGGGAAATGCAAATAAAAACCACAGCGAGATATCACCACAGGCCCATGGGAACGGCTGAGACGGAAAATAGCAACAGCAGCAGATGCCGCTGAGGAAGCCTGGGATGCGGGTCACTCGGGCGCTGCCGGCGAGGACGTGCAATGGCGCCGCCGCTCGAGCGAGTATTTTTTCAGCTTCATAATAACCTTAAACATGCAGTGATCATGCGGCCCAGCAATGGCACCCTGGTTTATCACACAGAAACAAAAACGTGTAATTCGCACCCAAACCTGGACATGAGTGTCCACAGCAAGGCGCTCGGGTGCCCGGCAGCGGGTGCCCGGTTTGACTGCAGGCCCACACCGGGAGTGTCGCTCAGCAAGGGGGAGACCAGCTACTGCTACACTGTATCATCTCCAGGGCAACAAGCCTGTTTCCAAAGGCTACAAAGTATCTGATGCCATGAATATAACATTCCCAAGATGATAAAAATTGTAGTGACGGGAAACGGAGTTGTGGTCGACGGCTGAGGAGGGAGCCGGGCCGGAGGGAGGCGGCCATGCAGAGCAGGTCGGGTCCTGGGCCTGATGGGAATCGGCCGCATTTCGCTGTAAGAGGCCAGCGCGTTGGTTTCGATGTTGTTCGATGGTTTTGTCTCTGGGGGTGTAGCTACAGATTTCTTACAGCTGCGTGTGAATCCACAATTATCTCAAAACGCAACAAGGCGGAAAAACCCTTTGTCTGTAGCAACCCAGAAAAATGCCTGTGATATAATCGGAAGGGACAGGAGCCGATGACAGACTTTCTTGTCTAAGTTGGATGGTAACTGGGATAAGCGTGCCGGGGGGGACTGGCAGGCAACACACCCAGATGCTCATGGTGGTTGAGCTAGAGCAGCGATGTTCAGCCTTTCTCGTCTCACGGCACATAAACTAATTACTAAAATTCCGGGGCACACCAAAAAATATAGTTATAATTCTGATTCACTCACACCAGACAGCTATTGTGCTGCTGGTTGGTGTCATTTTTTTTTTATTGACAGTCTGAGGGAAAAGAGGTCAGTGTCCCTGACCAAACAGCCAGGTGTTGCGTGTTTTAAAAATTCTTGCGTCACACCGGTTGAAAATCGCTGAGTTAGAGGACGGAACCGACCCGTCATTTACCTGTTTACCGTCCGCACGTGGGCCTCCTGCCGTCCTCCTGCTCCCCGGGAGACGAGGCGCGGGGCGGGCACAGTGCAGGCGCTGGCCTGGGGCAGCGCTGTGCTGAGGAATGGTGGGTCCTCTTTTCTTGTCTCCAAGCTGCGAACATGTGATTATGGTCATATTCCTTTTTTTTTTTTTACAATGGAAGAAGTTATATATTAAAACAGGAAACCACAAGAGCAAAGTAACACTCTCCTGCCAGTCCTCACGGAGCTCACGGGGTGCCTGGGGTCACCAGACAGTCCCCTGACACCAGCTCTGGGTTCTAGAGACTGGCAAGGTGGGGTGGGGTGGGGTGGGGATCTGCTCTGACGCTTCGTTGCTGGGGCCCTACCCTGCCCTTTCCTGACACACGCACGCCCCAGGACCAAATGGCTAGTGGGGGGACTCACCTGGGCCAGACACACCTGTTCTCGCCTGTTCCCCCACCAGGCGATAAAGCAGGGGCAACTGCCAGACAGGCGTGGGGCAGGGGCTGTTGCAGGGGCCTGTGTCCCTGCTCAGCAGCGACATCCTCACCGCACACGTCCGGGGTTAGGCTCTGTGATACTGCGACTCATAACAAAAAAGACACGCTCTTGGTCCCCAGGTTTGCCACAGAATTCCTCAAACCTTTGGGGTTTCTTAAGTGATGACGGTGTTGCACATTTATAACAAGCCCTTTCAACCCCACCGGAGTTTATGTGAATGCGGTGACTTCTGGAAGGTCCCTAAGGATGGGGCTGGTTGCCAGGGGAACCAGCCCGGGGATTAGATGGTGGGAGGTTTCAGTCCCCCTCACTCCCAGGGAGGGGGCTGGAAGTTGAGTTCAGTCGCCAATGGCTGATGTTAATGAATCGGGCCCGAGCCATGGAGCCTTCCTGAAAACCGAGATGGGACGCGGGCGGCCAGGGGCGTGGGGGAGCTGGTGCCCTTCCCCCAGACCTCGCCGTGCCTTCCTCTTCATCTGTATCCCTCAGAATGTCCTTTATAATAAACAGGTAAACGTCTGTAGATGTTTCTCCGACTTCTGGGAGCTGCTTTAGCAGATTAATCTGACTCGAGGATGGGTCATGGGAGCCACTGATTTAGCTCGTTGGTCAGAAGACAGGTGACAGCCTGGGCCTGCAGGTGGCATCTGGGGGGCGGGGGGGCAGTGCTGTGGGACTCGGCTCGTTACCTGTGGGGTCTGATGCCACCTCCAGGTAGCATGTGTCGGAACCGAGTCTGATTGTAGGACACCCAGCCGGTGCCGGATAATTGCTTGTTGGTGCTGAAAAAACACACCAGAGCCTCAGCATACCTCTGCTTGCAGGTTTGCGAACGTAGCGCCAGGTGACAGCAAGTCTCTCCTGACACGCTTGAGGCTGTCACCGGGCAAACGTCTCCCTTGCCGGCGTTACTGCACGTCGGTAAAGAGCACAGGCTCCCATGGGCTCGCTGTGCAGGTCACTGTCCCCAAGAACTCCCACTGAAATGCGTTTATATTTAGGGTTACGGGTTAGTCGGGGGGAAGCAGGACCCTTCCAGCTGGGTTTTGCACCTGTTCTTAAATAGGGCGCTATTTTTCACTGAGAGCCGCCAGCCCAGAGTCTAACTGACCCTCGGATGCAGCTCAGGAAGGGTCCATGCGCGGAGCCTGGCAGGAAGTGAGGCGTGTCCTGAGTGGCCACCTTTGTCCAAACATTCAGTGTCTTTCCCGTGTCAGTTCTTGGCCTGTAGGTTCTGCCAGGTGGGGAAGCAGCAGGGCTCCCCGTCCCCTGTGCAGCCAGAGACCTGGGGGGAGGGGTGCTTGCTCAAGGTCACAGAGGGGCGGCTGAAGAGGCTGCGACAGAGCCCGGCCTGTGGCTGCCAGCTCCCTCCTGGCCCGGGATCGGGCGACAGCTGCCTGAGCCGGGTGCAGGACCACCGTGCCTCCTTGTGCCGTGGTTTAGGAGAAAACTGGACTTTATGCCTTCAGGACCCCAACAAGACCAAGGCCCGGAGGAGGGCCTGTGCTGAGGTGGGTGCACGTGCCAGCCCTGGGTGGCCTGCAGAGCCCGACCTGGCTGCCGTGCACTGTTTGTTGTGGGCAGTTGCCATGCCAAGCTCCGGTGGCTCAGGGAGGCCCAGGGACAGGTGTGGCTGAGCCTGTGATTCCCTGCCTGGCCCTGCGGCCATTGCCACCTTCTCCAGTTACTCTTGGGGACCAGATCCTGGGAACTGGACGTGACATTACACCCTCCTCCTCATGCTCAGGAGCCCCTCCAGTTCCAGGGGTCTGTTTAGCATCCTCGGGTCCCCAGGGAAGGGTTGCCCTCACACCCCCAGGGCCAGCCCACGGCTCTGTCCTCTGGGGGACACTAAGCTAGAAGTCCAAGGGTGCCGGCCATCCTGCGGGGCCTCTGCCCAGGTTTCTCTGGCCTTCCCAGCATTGACACTAAGCCTTATGGCTCAGGTGTCATGTGTAACTGTAACTTAGGCCATTAGGGTGTTGGAACCAGATTACAGGAGTCAGCTGTGCACATCTCTTCCCAGCTCTGCTCAGCCCTGCTATGCTGGTAGCTTGAAATCTGCCTCGTGGAAGTATTTACACCATGGCAATTGGCAAACACTACAAACCGGGGTTTACTCACCCCTCCCCACCCTCCCCAGAGATCAGTTTACCAGCAGACCTCTGCATTTGAGGTCCTTCACACAGAGTTGATGGAACCCCAGCAAAATGTGGCCAGGTCACTGTGAGGCTGTGAGGGAGAGAGGTGGTGGGCAGCTTCACAATTTAGTTGTACAGAGGCCGAGGGTCCTAGAGTGAGCAGTGATGCCTGCCGGGCTGAGCATCTCGGCCACCCAGACCCTGTCCATCGGATTTCCTGGGGCAGCTGCACTTTGCCTGGTCAGCACCCCACCCCCACCCCCAGTATCTAGGAGAGCTGGCACCCCAGGCTACACACCCTGTCTGGCCTGCAGTCTGGTGGAAGTGTCCAGGGGTCCCACAGGGAGGAGCACAGGGGAGGCGAAAGGGGAATTCCCCAGGACTCTGGTCTCAGTCCCAGAGGGCATGGACCCTGCAACTCTGTCCTTTGGGGCACCCCAGCCCTTTGCCCTACCTCTGTTGGGGCTAATTGTGATGAGGTCTGTCCCCACAGTGGACTGCAAGCTCCCTGTTGATGAGTCCTTGCCTTGGTCAGCTATGTGTCCATAGGCCTGGGCAGAACTGGGTGACAAACATTTATAAATGAGAGCACGCGCTCGTGGGCAACCAGAGGCACGGGTTCAAATCTCAGCTTAGCCACTCACTGCATTTGTGGGCCTTTGCTGTCCCCCTCAGCCTTCGTCTCCTCCACTTATCCGTGAGCATAAATAATAGACTAGAAAACACAGGTCAAGTTCTCAGTCTGCTGCCTGGCACCTAACGGTGACCACCAGTAAGCAGTGACTCGTATTATTGTTATTAATGACAATGTCCTTTGTGGTCTCTCTGTGGTCTGTGTTGAGTCTTTAATGTCCCCAGATGAACACAGAGCAGCGCTCTGGCTTGAAAAGGGACAGCACTCTTGGTTAATGTCCCAGTTTGGCCTCAGGTGGCCACTTGTGTGAGTAGCTGTGGCTTGTGACCTCCAGCAGACGGAGTTAGTCTCCTTGGTTAGACACCCTGCACACACACATACACACATTCCCATGGATGGCCCCCATGTAACATGTGTGTGTACACCCATGCACACGTGTGCTCACATGCACATACACTTGTGCACGTGGGTGTGTGGGTGGGAGTGTGACACATCTAGACAGCAGGGACAGGGCTGGGCAAGGATTCCAGGTGGCCCATTGGCCCACCAAGAGGCCACACCCCTGGGTGTCTGCTATGCTCGGTCACCAGAGCTTCATAAACTGAGGCCAGAGCCCAGAGAACACGCGGCCCCGGCTGTACCGGTCACCTCCATGTCGACTGGAGCACTTGGCCTGGTTTCCTAATCCCTTGGTTCCCTGAGCGCCCAGGGTTTTGATGATTAGCTGCCTGGGATGACTTCATGTGGAGATTTTACTGCCTGATGGAGTACACACATTTTTTTAAAAAAGAAAACAAACAAAAAACACAGCCCTGGCAGGACAGGGTGAAAGTACAGCTTTCCCAGAAATATGTTTAAGGAAAAAAATGTTATGAAGCTGGCAGAACAGAAAGCGCCAGTGTGAAGTGTGAGGCGTCGAGGGGAGACAGGGGCCATGTCTGCATGTGGGAAGGGCCAGGCCCCTCCTCTCCTGCCCCCAGGCCCCTCCTCTCCTGCCCCCAGGCCCCCTCCTCTCCTGCCCCCAGGCCCCTCCTCTCCTGCCCCCAGGCCCCCTCCTCTCCTGCCCCCAGGCCCCTCCTCTCCTGCCCCCAGGCCTGCCAGGAACACAGGCTGTGGCCCCTGCACATGCGCACACACCTTCCTCCCCGAGCAGCTCCGACAGGGGCCTGGGGAGAGCGTCTCCAGGACGGTGCCAGTGCAAGGCCTGTCCCAGGTGGGGCACCCATGGTCCTTACTGCCAAGCGAGAGCCTCCCGCCCCCCCCTCCTTCCTCGATCCCAGTTGGCCTGTGCCCTGGGTGGGTTGCTGACCACCAGACCATGGCCAAGTCTCCACCGGCGAGTGTCAAGGTGAGCGGGCCGTTCACCCTGCTGAGCTCTCAGGTACCGGTTCACCCGCCCAGCAGCCTCTAAGGGAGACAAAGCAGGCACTCCTGTTTGCATCCTAAGGACGGGGAGATTAGTGTAACATCGTCCATGGAGCGCTTACCATCACTGGTCCTGGTGCTGACACATGGAGTCGCTCCTAGGACGTAAGTCCTGGGACCCTCCCCACATTGGAGTTCTTTGCATCATTTACTTTGGCCCTGCCCATGTCAGGCTGCCTGGAGCCCCAGAGAAAGGCCGGGGGGTTTCTAATAACGGGGATCATGTGGGAAAGGGTTCCACAGGCGAGTGGTCTGGGAAAACCTGGGCTGCCGGTCCCACCGCCACAACACGTGCTCCGAAAGGTGCCCCGGACACTGCCATCGGGCCTCTGAGTCTCTTCAGGGCAGATCTTCCCAGTGGTCGTCCAAGTCAACAGGCCTGTAACTGGCCCAGAAGGGCAGGGTTTCCCGCTTTCCCCACACCGGTTGACTACAGAGCCTTTCTTTCGAGGAGTATGGTGGCACCAGGGTCTGGGAAGCCCTTGGCAGCAGGCGCCCGGCTCCTGGCGTGGCCTCAACCCCGTGGGACCGGCGAGCGTGAGTCACTCCTGCCTCCCGGGGAAATAGCCAGCTCCTGGGAAGGTGAAGGATCGCGGCTCTGAACACCATCCAGTTCCCGACGGTGCTCCTGCAACCTGGCACTCACAGGGCAGATCGCACATAGGACCCATTGATCTGGAGGCCGGGCAGCCTCCGCCAGTGCGCGTCCCAGGCCCGCCGGGACGCAGGCCAGCGTGACGTATGCATTTCAATGTATGGCCGCCCCCCGATGTGTGTCCCAGTCTCCTGCCGACGGACGTGCAGACGGCTTCCAGTTTTTCATGATGATAAATCACGCCGTGGCGAGCATCGTCGGGCGCCTCCTTGCGCAAAGAGCCAGGCTTCCTTTCAGAGCGGTTTCCCCCACACTCGCTGGGTAACAGGCCTCCCCCTCAGGGAGCTTCTTAAATGTGCGTATGGCCAGGTGTGTCCCTGGCAGGTCTGGGGTTCGGACCTGGAATCTTCTTTCCTTCGACAGCTCCTCAGTGTTATCGGGGAGGCTCAGCAGGCCCCCGTCGGAAGCAGGGAGCTCAAGGCAGATGGGTGAGGCCTAAAACCAGCTTAATGGAGATGTAACCCACCGCCACAGGGCTCGCCCGTTTCGAGTCTGCAATTCCGTGGTTTTTAGGGTATTCACACACAACAGGCCGGTAACCGGTCAGTCAGTTTTAGAATATTCTATCACTTCCGAAAGAAACCCTGTGCCATCTTCCCCATCTGGCTACCTGCCCCCCAGCTCCACCCCCGCCCCACCCCGCCCTAGGCACCTGCTGATCCGCTGTCGGTAGGTTTCCTGTTGCAGACGTTTCATATAAACGGAGCCATAGAAAATGGGTCTCCTGCGACTGGCTGCTTCCACTTGGGCATACACCTCGGAGTGGGGGGGTTACAGGGTCGAATGGTGACTAACATTAACCATTTGGGGAGCTGCCGGACTGTTTCCACAGCAGCCCCACCATCTCCGCTCCCACTGCGGTGCACAAGGGCTCTGATTTGTCCACACCATCGCCAGCACTTATCTGACTTTGGTTCTGGCCTCCAGGGTACCCCGGGCCCCCCCACCCTGGTTCTAGCCTCCAGGGTACCCTGGGGCCTCCCAACCTGAAGCACTGCTCTCTAAAGCAACAATCTGTGCTTTTTAATTCAATAAACAAGTGGGAGTTGTTTGCAAATGTCCGCACAAACACATCCGTATTGGTAGGTTCTCGATCCTGAAGCCGACTCTCGCCTCGGTGCTGGGGGGCGGCGCTGGGCAGGACCCTGGGGAGACCCACCGTCTTGGCTTCTAAGCTGCCTCAAAAGGCAAAGGCCTAATCGGCAAAAATTAAAACTTGGCTTTTAAAGGGTGACATGGGCTCAGCCTCAGAGGGGCTCAGCCTTGGTTCGCCGTCCCTCGCAGGATGGCAGACGCGAGCAGGTGTGGGCAGTGGCCACTCGGGCTCTGCCTGACCCCTCCGTCCAGGGCCCAGTGCGCAGGGACCAGCCGGAGCTCTACTGGAAGACGGACGTCCACGGGCTGGGGGCTCGCTCTTCCAAACGCTGGTCAGGGAGGCCCCTCCTACTGGCACCTCCGGTGCTAATGGCGCCAACCGAGGCCTCTTCCTGGCCATCCCGACAGCCCTGTTGACCCTCCTGACCTGTGGGGACAGGTGTGTGGGGTTCGCCATTGGGCAGCCTCGGCCGCAGCTGCAGCACCGCGGTTGGGCTCTGGGGTCAGAGCTGGGGTCCCTGTGGCTGCAGCCCCTCTGACCCGCAGCCCCCACGTGCAGCGACTCCGGCCGGGCCTTGAATGTGTCCATTGTTCCAGACCTCGCCGCGGCGCGCTGGGCCGTCTCCCCGGCTGGCGGGCTCCGAGGCCGGCCGCTGCCAAACCCAGTTGTTTGACTTAATGTTTCAAGGCCAAGTCCTTTCAGGAAAGTTCTCTCCACCCCCTCCCACCCCCTTAGGAAAATAGATGTGTGACTGACTGGCTTCGCAGGTTTTAATCCGCCCTTCCTTCCAAATAATTGTGGGAGCAGCTCGTTTGTCCAATCACGTAGCCTTCTCTCCGCCCTCCCAGATGCGGGGAAAGGGGAGTGGGGGGGTGGACGAGCCTGTCGGGGCTGAGGCCTCTGCACGACCGAGGGAGTCGTGGTGCCACGGGTGCCACAGGTGCCCACGGGGAAATGCTGGGACTTTTGCAGGGGGGTTGCTGCGGCGGAGTGTGAGACATTCCCACCTCCACGGGGCTCTGTGGGAGCCTGGAGCAGCCTCTGAGACGCGGGCAGCGCCTCCCTGAGGATCCCTGAGGAAGTGCACCTGAGGGCTGCCATCCCACCCACAGTGAGGGGGGCCAGCAGGAGCCTGCGGGGGCTGCTGCCAGGGGCTTCTGGAGGCCACGGCCTGGCTCGTTCGAGGTTTATGGCTTTCCTGTGAATTGTGGTCAGGACCCGGGTCTGAGGAAATCAAAGCCACGTCGAGCGATGTTCTGGGAGCAGCTCGTCTTCTCGAGTGGAGATGAAGCTGAAGGAAACAGGAGTCCGTCTAGGAACGGTCCAGGCGGGGCGTGTGCCAGCAGCGGGCAGCTGGATGGGCTCCCGCCGCACAGTCGGCCCAGTGTGGGGCACCCCACCCGGCGGCTGGCGTCCTGAGGGCCGGGATGAATGGCCCCTCACTGGGCGGCTTTGACCGTTTACGAGGTGCCGCTGGACTGTGATGAATGAGGTGGCGCCTGTCAGCTTTTCGGGGAACCCGCCGGGTGGAAGGTGCTAAGTCAGGCCGGGGGCGGGACACTGGCCTCCCGGCTGGCTCACTCCAGGCCCTCCGTTTCTGTGCCTCAGTTTCCCCATCTGTATGGATAGACTGATGAGAGATGCCCACCCTCGCACCCACCCCCCTGTTGTAAGTACAGGCAGGAGACAGAGTCCTGGACCCCCTTCCGCTCGGGCCTCTGCCTCGCGGGTGGCAGGCAGGTAGCCTGTGCCCGAAGCCAGGCTCAGCTCTGCGAGAAGACAGAGTCTTCCTGCCTCTGGGGCTGCCTCGGGCCAGTGCCTGCCTCTCCGAGCCTCACTCTCTTTGCCCGAAAACTGAGGGACTGAAGTTCCTCCAGCTCGTGGGTTTGAGGGCTCGTTGGCCTGGTTTGGGGCCTTGTTTCACACAGCAGGTCCAGGGAACGCGCTGGCATTGGGCTCAGATCTGGGTCCCAGCCTGTCGCGTGCTGGCCATGTCACCCGAAGCAAACCTCTCACTCCCAGTCCCCTCTGGGGTGGGGTGTGACGTGTTCTTCGGTGGATATGAATGAGATGTCACTGTGCTGGGCACACCCCTAGGCCACTCTGTCCAGAGGCTGGTGGGTTTGGGCCCACCTGAACCCGCTGGCTGGGCAGAGAGGCTGGGGTGAGGACCAGCCCTGGGGGGGAAGGACGGGGGGGGTGTCTCCAGGTGGCGTTTGCTGGCATTGCAGGTAACCCCAGGGTTACCTAGGCTAGGCAGCCCAGCGGGCTGTGCTGTTATTAACTGATGTGCTCTGCAGAGCAGGTGGCATTTGCCGTGCCCAGCGTGTCTGGCCCCAGGGACAGGGCTTGCCTGGACTGCCCCTCCCAGGGGGGCCGCTGTGCCTGTCGTGTCTGGCTGGGCAGGAGCACCACCTGGACTTTCCAGCCTCGCTAATGTCTCGAGTGAGGCAGTGACCAGACAAAGCTGGGCCTCTACTGTGCGCACCCGAGGACAGCGTTGCCCGTCAGATAAGCCCCCAGGGAGCTTAGAGGAAAGAGCCTACCTGTCACCCCGCCACACCTGGCCGCGAGCTCCTCCGGTCCTGCCGGCTCCGGCTGCAGCCCTGGACACGTGCAGGTGTCCTCTCGTCTCCTCCCCTCCCCTGACCTGTGCTCACAGCTGCACCGTTTCACGGAGCAGATCAACCACACGAGATGAGTCACTCTCCCCTGGTTGGAGAGAAACCGTGTCGGTCGTGAACATTTGTGCAGTGATTCTTTGCTGTCAGCTTGCAGCCCTGAGGAGGGGACAGCAAAGGAGATGGAGTCTGCACTCGGCAAGGTGTAGGTGACAAACTGGAAGGCCGCTTGGCCGCTGCAGAACCACGTGCAGGGGGACAGGCAGGCCCTACCAGAGGCAGGGGCACCTGGAGGAGACCCACCCCTCAGGGGACAGTCCTTGTGAGCCAGTGAGTCCTTTTCAGATAAGCAAACCGCCCCCTTGAAGGGTTTTCTGATGCCACTCGGGATGAGTTGGTCATCCTGGGCCTCCTCATGAGAACCCAGAGCTTGGGTGTGCCAGCCCCTGCCGGCTGGGCTAGCCGGGGATCTTCCCGACCTCCCGTGGTCTAGCCTCAAGAGGAGGGGGTGGGGTGGCATTTCTGGGGGAGGCGGGAATGAGCGCCCACCCTGTGCCCCTTTGGCTGGGTGGGGCGCATGGGGACTTCTCAGGGGACTTGGCCGTTGGAGAGCACATTGCAAGGGGCCGGGCCAGCTTGTTTTAATCTAAACACACACCAGGTGTTCACCATGTTTTTATCAAAATATTCAGAACAGCTGTCAAGACTCCTCTGCTGTGAGACCAGCTGCCCAGCCCCCAGCAGACCCACCCCTCTGCCAAAGCCAGCCTTTCAGGTGGGGCCGCCACCATCTGCCCACTCGGGGCCCTGGCTCCTGGTGAGGCCTGGACTGTGGTGCAAGTGCTTCCAGCCAGGTTGGGAGGAAGACAGGCCTCCCGGCACTGGCCCTGGGGCCCTGGGCAGGCCACTTACCCTCTGCGCCTCCACCTGGTCAGCCGTCAGAAGGCTGCACTATCTCCTGCCTGTGGAAGGCCCTGCGCCAGGTTCCAGAGGGAGAGGGACGGGAATTGTCACTACTGTGAATAATATTGTGAATGGAGGGTCCTGTGGGCTGGAGAAGTGGGCCCCGGGGGCAGGCCGGGGGCACGGGCTAGATGGCCACTCCCCGTCCCGTCTGTCCCAGGCCCAGCACAAGGTGGGCGTCTCTGCAGGTCCACCATGGGCCGGAACCTGCTTACCCATCACTGCGGAGCAGGACCACGGCACTCAGCCCTGGTAACCTGGCTGGGCTCTAGCCACAGCCCCTCGGAGAGAGGCCCCTGAGATGCTGGCAGCCGTGGAGCACCACCCCACGTTCAGCACGCCACCTCTCTTCTCACTGCCCCCCGGTGCCTGCATGAATGGGCACTGAGAGTTGCCCAGGAAACAGCTGGCCCTGGGGGTCGGTTCTGGCTGACGAGCTGCCACCAGGCTGTACACAGGCCCGTTTCCTCCCTCTGGACAGAGTGGCCTGAAGGTGGTTGCCTGGGCCATGGTGAGGTCGGTCCCCCACTGGGCTCTGGCTCCCTGCCCTCCCCGAGTGTATTCGTCCCTGCTCAGGCCTGGCCCGGGACACTGGCCACCTCGAGCCCAGTGTCTCAGGTTTTGCCAGGGCAGGCCCAGCCGAGGGGAGGCCGTGTGCTCTCAGCACCTTGTGGGGGTCCATGTGAAGGGTGCCTTTTCTTTCATTTTCCTCGTCGGTTTTCCACAAACATTGCCATCCTCACTGCATGTGCCGAAGCTGGCCAGCTCGTCCCAGGGCCGCCTCCATCCTGGAGCCCACACCAAAGCAAGGTGCACCCTGCCCACAGGCCCCTCGGTCTGGCTGGAGGTCACCAGCACATCAGTGACTCCCAGATGGAGACTGTCCTGTGTACCAGGGGAAGAATCGCTTAAATGAGCCAGATTTAAATTTTTGTGAAAGCCAGACCCATGGGATGGGAGCCCCAGCTCTGCCATTTCCTGCCTGTGACTTTGGGCAGGTCCCATCCCCTCTTGTACCTGTGGCCTCGCCTCTGGAGCGGACGAGTCAGGGTGCCCACCTCACGAGGTGTGCAGCAGACGTGGAGACCGATGCACAGTGTCCCCTTGTCCTTGTGCGGCACCGTTGGCGGCTCCCCCATCCCCCAAGCCGGGTGACCTTCGCCCGCATCCCGAGGCTGCTGGCCAGGTGACGCCCCCAGCCTGCCACAGCCCACGTGCACACGCAGGGAGGGGGTGTCCCAGTTGGTGGGCAAACGGCCCTACCCCATCTTTACCTCCTCTGACAGCAGAGGCAGGAGAGAGGGGTGCCAGGGCCATGGGGATAGCCTTGGGGTGACCGGGGCCCCTCCTCATTGCACACAAAGCTGCTGGGGGTGGGAACCCTACCTCTCCTAGGGCTTAGCCCTTCATCTCCATCCGAGGCCACCTCCCTGGCAGGGCACCTGCGATGTCCCTGCCCCTCCCCCAATGGTGTCAGGCTCCAGGCTCTGCTGTTAGTTCCCCAAGGGGCTGACACCCTGGCCCAAAGAGGGCGTGGGGGACGGGGTCTGGCTGCCTGTCCCCAGGTGACCTCTGTTTCCTCATTTGCACAAAGACTCCGGGGGTAATTTGGGGGAGGGCTACCCCAACCTCTCTGTTACAGATGAGCAGCCAGACAGGAAAGGCCCAGGCACCTGAGCCCTGCCCCCTCGCGCACAGAGCTCTGACCCCAGGGGAGGTCCCAGCCGGAGGAAGCACGTTCCATTTCCTTTCCCCGCTGGCGAGCTGTGGGCCTCAAAGGGGTCGGGGCGAGGACTCTTCAGGCCTGGGTTTTAATTCAGTGTTTCCCCCATGTGGTTTTAAAGCAGCTGGAGAGACCCTGTCTGTGTGGCTGGCCAACCAGGGGACGGGGGGCTCTGCCATCAGTGGCAGGAGGTGCCGGGGCGGCAGGGTCCCCACGTGGGGCTCGAGGCCTCTGGGCTGGCTCTACCAGGCCTCACGCTGAGGCTGGGCCCAGGCAGGTGAGGCTGAGGACAGCCGGTGAGGGACACAGGAGCCAGGGGCGCTGACGCCCTGGCGGGCGGGATTGGGGGACATAGGCCTGAGGGTTGGGCGCCGAGGAGGGCAGGTGGAGGAGGAGCTCCCAGCATCGAGCCCACGCTCTGGCCCAAGCCCCCCACAACTGCTCAGGCCCACGGGCCCAGGCCCCTGGAGCTCAGATGCCAAGACCCTAGCCCACCCTGTCACCTCCAGCCCCAGGACCGGGCACCCTCTTGCCCTTTTCCTCCAACCTCGGCAGCACAGCCTGGAGTTGGCGTCACTCTCAATGTGTCACCTGCCCAGGGCCAGTTCCCTGAATCCACTTGGCCCGCCTGCCCCAGCTCCGGCCCCAGACACTGGGGGTGCAGCCAGTCCTTCCCAGACAGACGGGAAAAGTATGCACGCCCCTCCCGGGTGTGTGGTCAGCACCGGGGCCTCTGGTTTCAGGGGCCCCTGGAGCAGCCCGGGGGTGGGGTGGGGGCGGGGGTCGCTGACCCCTCAGGCATTCCTCAGAGAGGGGCTGCACCTGTGTCCCCTCAGTCGGTGCGGCCGGGAAGAGGCCCTGGCCCGCGTCAGCCCAGGAGAGGGAGGTGGCCGTGGACAAGGCCTCGCCGGGCTCTTCTGCTGGGAAGCCCAGCCACCATTTTCCTTCGGCCACTACAGAGACCGTCTCTGACACTGTCCCAGCCACGCACAGATCGGCCGCCTTCTCTAGTTGCTCCCTCCTGCCCTCAGCTCACAGGGAACGAAGAGGAATCACTAATGACGGGCAGCACCCTGCCTGGGTGGGGCCTTTGTTCATTCACCGATGGTGGACTGCGTGGGTGCTGCTCTGCACCAGGCTTCCGTGGGTGACCACCGAGGGCAGGACGCTGGGCCCCTCCCTCTGGGCAGCCCAGGTCAGCAGGGCACAGCAGAATGGCACGGGGGTCTGGGGGCAAGTCCTGTGTGTGCAGAAAAGAGCAACTTGCTGTATGGGGTGGAGTACAGAGTTGGAAATGTGGAACGAGTGGGCAAGGTCTTGAAGGATGAGTAGGAGTTTGCCAGTCTAGCAGGACCTAGCGACAGAGGTGTGGGAGAGCAGGGAGTCTCCGAAAAGCTGCAGGCTCTGGATGCTGGGGGGCTAGCATGTGGAGGGAGGGCACCTAATGAAGATGGGCTCCTCTCTGCTGAGGAACTGGGCTGAGGCGTGAGCAATGAGGAGCCACAGCAGAATCTACGCAGGGAGAGGCGGGAGCTGCACAAGAGGGACTGAGGAACCAGTGGAGAGGGAAGGGGGAAGGGACTGACTTAAGGCAAAGGCCCCCACCATACCCTTGGGAAGGGGCCCGGGTTGGGGGGGGTTGGGGGGGTGGGAGCTCCTGGCCAGCCTTCTGATCTTGCTGCCCCATTGCAGCTCTGTCTCTGCTTCCAATCCCACAGCTGGGGCAGTGGGACCTTGAGGCTGCCACGGACACCAGAATGCCGCCCACAGATACCCCCGAGAGTCAGGAGTCAACCAAGGGCCCCTCAGTGGGACAACTCCCAGGGCATCTGTCCCTGCCTCCAGCTTTGGGGAGGGTCAAGGAGGCCAGCAGTGAGGTTGACGGACGGGGTGGGTGGGGTGGGATTCCAGCCGAATGTCCCTCTTTCTGGAAGTTTCCCTGACCCCCTCAGTCTTCTGGTACATACCCTTACCCCTGCTCCATTCCCACTGCCATGGGCACATCCTTGCTGGGTTTCGTGGTCCAGCCTCCGTATGTGCCACGTTGGAGGCCCCACAGGTCAGAGATCACAGCCAGCATGGAGGGGGGCTTCAGGCCTTCAGGGTGGGCAGGCCCAGATGAGTCCCCCAACGTAGCCCCAGCTCCCCACGAGCCTCTGCCCACAGCAGCATCACGTAATTAAGACATAAAAGTCCACGGTTTCCTCTGTGTTGGCAAACACCAGCTGGCTGCTAATGCAACTCTTTCTTTTAATGGATCCTCGAATTTAAATGATATGTAATTAAACATAATTAGCCATGCACGCCATTCGGAGGGGTACCGTGTGCCGAAGGCGGCTGGCCAGAACCTCATCACACAGCATCTTTTATGGGTGGGTTCTCGTTCCCTCTTGGGGTTGAGTCCATTTGATGGACAGTCTGGCTCAAGGGCCCATGAAGGTCCCAGAGGAGGGGAGTTTGGGGGCAGGTGCCCAGGGACTTGGATGATAAACCGGGTGGGGTGTTTGCTGGGGGGCGTTTTGTTCTGCTTCGAGCAGTGGACACACACGAGCACCCCGCTGTGGAGAGAAAAGGGAGCCCAACAGGAATGGGGGAGGGCACACAGAAGGGGAAAGGGAGCAGGGAGCGGGAGGGGAAATGGGGGGCAAGGGTGTCAGCACCTGGGCTGGCATAGCCTGAGCCTGCCTGGGGATCCCTCTCCCCAGGGGGACTGATTAGCCTCTGTCCCCTCCCCAGGCCCAGCGACGAGCACCATCCCGAAGTGAAGGCTGACGGGTACGTGGACAACCTCGCGGAGGCCGTGGACCTGCTGCTGCAGCATGTGGACAAGTGACAGGGCCTTGGGGAAGGTTCCCAGCCCCGTCACCCTCCCCCAGTGCCCAGACCACCCAAGGCTGCCCTCCACAGGCAGGCAAGAGGGTGCCAGCCAGCCTGTGTGGGCTCCCAGCCCCTTCCTGTCTCCCTCTGCTAACCCTCCCCCCTCCCTCCCCCAGTCATGCCCCCCAGCCTCCCCGAAGTTTGTGGAGCAGCCCTAGTGAAGTCAGGAGGGTGGGACAGGCCTCTAGAGAAGAAAGACCCCCTGGGCATGGGCCAGGGGTACTCTGGGAATGTCCAGAAGCCCCGAACGCACATGCTGTCCTGTAAATGCTCCTGGTCCTGTAAATGCTCCTCCACCTGGACTCTGGGTAGTGCCCACAGCCTCCTTATCAAACGCTCTTGGCCTTTTAGTGAGAAGCCTGGAGAAAACGGGCCTTCATTGCAGCCCACGCAGCCCAAGCTGAGCCAGCCTCCCTGGGACTGCCTGGGACCGGCCCTGCCCAGCCCAGCCCGGCCCAGCCCAGCCCAGCCCGGCCCAGCCCTGCCCAGCCCCACCATGCTGAGTGGCTGCTTAGAACTCCCCCCACCACCACCACATGCACAACACCAGCTCCCCACTCTCCTGACCCCACAAGTCACCTTTGGAGCCAAGCTGGGGCAGCTCCCAGGGGCACTTGGAAGACCACACACTACAAAGCAAGGATGTCACCCCCTGGGATCAGGGCTGCAGGCGTGGAGGGCACGTCCTGGATCCATAGCTCGATAGACTTGAGCACCACACCCACTCACAGACACTGACGGTAAAATAAACTAACTGACCTGCCACTGACTCAGGCTTTCGCCGCTGAGGGTTGGGGGTGGGAAGTGATGTGCAGGGGCTCAAACCACTGGACAGCAGGGGCCAGGGCCCAGAGACTCCTCACCTGCCCAGCCCTTTCATTTAACAGGTGGGGAAACTGAGGCCCCTCAGGTCCTTACACATGTTCTAGGCACAGCCCTGTGGTCAGATCACATGGGCAAATGTTGGGTTATTAATGAAACCTACCTTTCCAGGGCCGTCCTCAAGGCTGCCAACGTCCAGGTCTCATGAGTGTGGACAGCCAGGAGCCTCTGATTAGGAGGGCGAGGCACAGGGACTGTGTGCCCGGAGCCCACTCGGGGCTGAGCTGTGTGCGCCGGTGTCCCTGAGGCCCGAGCAGCGCAGGTGTGAGCCACCCTGACCTCTGTGGGCTGTGGGGGCCCAGCCTGTGCTGCCTCCTTGGCTGCGCAGGTGGGCAGGCAGTTTTGCAGGGCTCTAGGCCAGGCCTGGCGCTCCGTAGTAAGTGGACTAACTGCCCTGTGGCCTGGCCTCTTGGCTGAGCCAACGCTCTCAGGGTGGCTCTGAGAGGTAGGGTCCTCCACCCCTCTGGACTCGAAAATTACAGACAGGGTGTCTCCACTCTGGTCCCCTGGAGTTCCTGGATGCTGGCTGGAGAGAGGAGCTGAGCCCCTACGCACACACGCACGCACGCACGCACGCACGCACGGCTCTGGGCACTGGGCTACCCGAATGGCACCTCTAGGAGTCGCCCCCCAACCCACGGCTGTGGCTCTGGCTATAGCCAGCGCTCCCCTTGGGGTTGCTCACAAAGCCGCCTGCATTTGAGCCTCAAAAATGTGGAGATGTCCACTACCCCCATTTTACAGACCTGATCTTGCGGCTCAGAGGTGACAGCAGAGTCCAGGCTCTGCCCCTGCCACAGGGGACCCACCAATGAGCCACACCTGACAGAAACCACAGACAGCTCCTGGCGATTGGCTATTAAACCAGGAAGCTTTATTTACACAGTAAAAGTAACAAGCAAATTCCTGAGACTAGAGCGGCTCTAGTGCAAGACAGGTGTGGCTGGCACAGGGCACAGCTGCGGCGGGTGGAGGTGGGTGACAGACCCAGCGCCTTGGGCACATAGGTCACTCTGCCCGGCAGAGGCCTGGCCCCACCCCACGTGCTCTGGCCACCACCCTACCTGAATGAAGTGCTTCCATTTCATTTCGGAAAAGTACACTACAGCCCCACGCTGGCACCGAACCCCAGGACAGTCCTCCATGCACTGAAAACAATTTGTTTGCCAAAGAGACTATGCTAGAAGGTCAGACTACCTACCTAGGCTACAAGATCTCCGCTGCAGTCTGGGACTTCCTTCTTCCATCTTTTTCTCTTCTAAGAGGCATGTTTTTCTGTGGCTGTCATCAGTGGGAGGGGTGTGACCAACCGTGTGGCTGTGGCAAGAGGTGGCTCCATTGCCTTCGTGGGAGCAGAGCTTCTGGGCAGCACCCACCACCGGGCAGGGCCCCAGAGGCCGGGTGTCTGGAGGGCCTGCTCACACCCAGGCGCAGAGCCCGGAGCGGTCATCGCTTAGGTGACGGGCCCCAAGGCCAGAGCACACAACTTGAACCTCGTGAGCAGACGTGGAGGTGCAGCGCACAAGGCCGCCACGCCTGAGCCGTGGCAGGGCCACCCTGGGGGTTTACAATGCCATGGAAACTGCTCAGACAGGAGGTGTCCCGAGCACCCCTCGGGCAGCATCTGCGGGGTGTGGGAAACCACAGGCTCTCCACCCTGGGAGACCCACTCGGACTTTTGGTTTTCTTTATCACGTGGCCTTCTCCTTTATTGAAGTTTTCTTTCAGCATACAAATTCACAAAACTTTCCTGCTACAAAAATTCTGTTGAAAAGTAAGGCTTTCCGAGAATGAAAATCCGTATGTATGGTCAGAACAAGGTCCCCTGTGGCCTGGGTGTCGTGTGTGCCTGTGGGCCCTGGGCCAGCCTGGCCACCTCGAATAAGGCAAGAGGATTTGTGGCAATGTAAACGAGAGGCTGCCACTGAGCCCGCCCAGCACCCACGGCAGACAGGTTTCAACACCATCTCGAGGCCCTGCGAGCCCAGTGGCTCGAGAGGATGCTCCTGTGGGACCGGTGGGGCTGTGACAGCAAGTGACTCCGCCCCACCCTGCTGCCCCGAAGCCATGACCCTGCTCTCATCCTGCAGGGACCTCTGTGCAGGTGGGCGGTCGGGCACAGCCCTCCCTCCTGGCTCTGACTTCCTCAGTGTCCCCTCAGAGGCAAGAGTTCATGGGCATCGGCAGCGAGAGGCAGGACTCCAACTAAAGTGAGGCTCCTGCAGGGTGAGCCACCAGCCCGCCCACTGCCCTTGGGGACAGTCCCATGGGGTCAGACAGAGCCTCCTGGGTGAGCCTCCCTCCAAGAGCTACAAGACCAGAAGGGGCCAGTGGGGTGAACCAGAACGGGCCTCGCCGGGCAGAGTGGCAGAAACTTCTAGATGAAGTCTGCTCTCGCCAACCAAAAGACAAACATGAAACCAACTGAAGGCCATCTCCCCTCAGAGCAGAAGGGACACAGGCTGTCTCTCTTCTCACTGCGGCCGCCGTGGGCTTGGGTCAGGAGTTTCTGTGGGGTCAGGCCTTGCCAAGAGGGGCCTGAGAGACTGGAAAGGGCCACACCCTGCCGTGGGCTGGGGTCCCTTCTGCCTGAGTGCCCTGGGGCTAGGGTTGCCGGTCAGTGAGACCAGTTTGGGCGATGGAGGGGGTTCTGAGAGGCCACCTGCACCCCAGCCCTGTGACACCCACCACCACAGGCCTTCCCTCCGACGCCCAAGGAAAGGCACCTGGGTGCTGCCGCCCAGGCCTGTCCTGGCTCAGCTTCCTTCCCTCACTGTGGTCACCTGCCGTGCGGACCAGGAGATGAGGCCCTGCCTCTCCTTCCTCAAGAAGGACCGCTTTAGAGATCATGGTCCCTCTGTGGCCACTCTCCTTAGCGTGGGCCAAATGCTAGTCCCTCCCTCCCAGGCTCTCTGAGGACACGAAGACCCAGCACGTGCTCTCCAAATTCATATGCTGCCCGATGTCACCTGACAACTGCCCCAGCGTCATCTGGGTTACCTCTAAGAAGACGTGACCTCCACAACCTGCCAGGTGGAGACCGGGCGAGACGTCCTGTGTACCCTGGCTGGGCTCTCCACAGCCCTGAGGGGACGTGCCGTCGGCGGGAGCCACTCGGGCGAAGCTGGTTGCGTCCCAGGCCCTCCCCAGGGCCCACACCCCCACTATGCTCTCCAACCGGAGATTTCACCACCCCCCCCGAGGCCACTGGCTGGGTTTTCTGCAAGCATCTTATGGCTGATTTGCGGAAAAAGCCACCTGTGAATCAGAACCTGAGCCACCCCTTTTGATATAAAAAAGTGAAGGTTTAAGTAAAGCTTCCCAATAGAGTCTCTCTTTAGGGAAAAGGTGAGAACTCTATTCCCCTGCAGAAACGAGGCAGAACGACTGCAGAAGCGCCTTCATCACGCACCGGCGAACTCCAGGGCGCGCCGGTTATTTCTAGGCTTTTGAGAAAAGGAGCCACTTGCTCATAAGCCCACCCAGTTGCTACTGTCTGCGGAAGATGCCGGGTTTGCTAAAAGCCTGATTTCAAGAGAGCAGCAGCCACACGGTGCGTCTACAGCTGGGCGGGACGGGAGCTGCCGGAGTGAAACCTCAGGGGCAGGGCTCCTTGCCACCGCCACCAGGGAGTCTGCCAGGATGTGAGGAGCCGGGTGCGAGGAGCCGGGGAGGGTGGGAGTGTTCCTCAAGCTCTGTGCCTGGGGCGGGGCTGCGGCAAGGAGGTGGCCGTGAATACACTCTGCTCCCCTAGCTGAGCCGCAGGGGGCCTGTCTCAAGGTGGATGGGGCACCCTGATTAAAGCCAACAGTCCCCACCACCAATGAGAATACTCCTGGAATCCGGCAGGGGGCTGTGCAGGCCCTGGACCCAGCCCCCCAGAGCAGCCAGCAGATACCTACACCCCTGAAGTGGGCACAGGGCCAGGTTTGTGCCCCTGCTCACAGCTCCTGCCTCCTGAGGACATTTTCAAGATGTTGCCCTATTATGGTGACATCTCTCCACTCACCTGAATCACTAAGCTTATCCCTCAGTGACAGGTTGGCACGGGGAATGCTCCCACCTGCCAGCCCTGCCGAAGCGGCCCCTGGAGCGGCAGAGAGCCACCTAATGTCTACCCAACACAGACGGCCTCTAACAAGCACCCACGTTCCCTGGGCCCAAGAGTTCAGCCACAGAGGGCCCCCCGGCACCCGGGCCTCTGCCCACACTTGGAATTAAGGCCACATGGTTCTGGTGTTGCTACAGAAGGAGGCGTCTCCTGGACCTTCCCAAGCCTGAAGCGGGAGACCCGGGAG
This sequence comes from Miniopterus natalensis, assembly GCF_054644295.1. Lineage (NCBI taxonomy): Eukaryota > Metazoa > Chordata > Mammalia > Chiroptera > Miniopteridae > Miniopterus > Miniopterus natalensis. Next base: position 57,760,038 of record NC_142094.1, on the reverse strand, counting down.
GAAAGGCACAGAATAAAACTGAGTGAAAGAAACTGTGGGGCCGACTCCCCCAGACGGAACCTGAGCAGGAGGCCAAGAAGGGCCTGACACCACCGGACGGGCCTGAGCCCCCGATAAGCCCCGAGGGGTGGGAACTCCAGCCAGGGCCAGCATGCAGAGCGGGGCCCAGCGGGGGTGCCTGGGATGCTCGCGGACAATGTCCCACGAGGAAAAGGGGGAGAGACCCAAGCCCAGGAGCTGTGCTGGCGGCTACAGCAGTTCTGTGGGCCGGGCGCTCCATTCCACCATGTGGCGTGGCGGGGCCGGGTCCCGCACTGGGCCAGGGCGCCTGCAGGCTGGACGGCCTCTGCGGGAGGGGAGTGGGCTCACTCTCTGGACCCGAAGCCTCCAGGAAGCTTTCGTCAGGCCCAGGAGTGGGGCTCCCCCTTCAAGTGCCCATCTCGTGCCCAGAGGGGGGCCGTGGACCTAGTGCACCCCACCCCTGACCAGGGCCCCACGGCCCCTCAGTTATTCTCTATTTGTTCGATATCCAGCTCGCCGTCCAGGGAGCAGGGGCTGCTCCCGGCAGCCCCACGGTCCCTCCAGGCCAGGGCCGGCTCCCCCCGCCTGCCGCAGGCCTCGTCCAGGCCGCAGCCCTCGGGCTCCTCACAGCACAGCTCCTCCCTGCAGGCGAGGTGGTCGTCGAAGGAGGGCGGGAGCGGCTCAGGGACTGGGGTCCCGGCGGGGGTCCTGCCCCCGGGGCCGGAGGCCGAGGCGGAGAGCAAGGCGGTCCAGGACCGGGTGCTGCTGACGTGGAGGGCAAAGGGGCTGCGGGGGCTGCGGTCCTCCATCCCGGAGCTCAGGCAGCTGAGGCTGCTGAAGGTCTGGCAGTTCTGTGGGGGAGACAGACACAGGTTACTAAGGGTCGCACCCCCTTCCTGGAACCCGAGGGCCGCATGCCCCACCAAGCCAGGCCAAAGCCTCCGGGCGATGGGTCTGCCAGACGGGGGAAGGCTACCCAAAGCCCGGCTCCTCCGTCGTCTGGGCAGGGAGAAGGGGGCGTCGGCCACTTTTGCTCATGAAGAAACCCCTTGGCCAACAAGCACCACGTTACTAAAGAAACTCAGAATCCAGTCAGTCATTCACCTACAAGGTGGGGAAGGGCACACGCGTGGCAATGCCCACTGGCAGGGAGGCTGCAGCGCAGGGCTCCGGACCCTTGGGACCCTTCTCTGAACGGTGAGCTGGCAAAAAGGAATCAGGTCCCTTTGGGCAATTTCACTTCCAGGGTTTTTATCGGGGTACATGCGGACGTCAGCCCCAGGAAGACGCCTCGCCACACTGTCCCACTGGGAAGTGAGGAGCCCGGACCCTCCGCGCCAGGGCCGGAAGCGGGCTTCTGCAGACACGGCAGGCCCCTGAGCCGCCGAGAGGACATTCTGGAGTGAGCCCCTGACGCAAACGGAAACTGGCCAGGCTGCGCTGCTGCACAAAGGGGCACGATGCCCATCCCACCCACTTGCCACCACCGGGGAGGGGGAGGAGGAGGTGGGCCCAGGAGGGCTCAGCTGATATCCAGCCTGGGGCATGGCAGGAGGCGCAGCCGTCCAGGGAGCTGGTTTCCACGGGAACCAGGCCCTGCTGGAGATGCTGCCAGGCTGGCTCCCCAGGGGGGAAGGCTCCCCGACCTTCAACAGGCACTTGGGTGGCGGAGGCCGCAGGGCTCACCTCCCTAGGCCTCGGCTGCCTCATCTGTAAGAGGCGAGCCACGGGCCCCGTGAGGCCCCGTGAGACAGTGAGGCTGTCAAGAGCTCCCCGCCTACCGTGCTGGCTTCGTGGGCACCCTCAGGAGGGCCCTAGGTGTGGCTTAACGCTCTGCTTTTTCCGCCCTGAAATTCTGAAGTGTTTTTTAAAAGGGCCCTGCATTTTTGCTTTGCACGGGGCCCATGGCTTACAGCCAGCCCTGCACGTAACGCTTGCTATCTTTACTCTCTCAGTTTAAAAAGAACCCCGTCCCTCGCACACTGTGGCCTCTGCGTGGGGCCGACCTGCGGCAGGAGGCAGCCTGGGGCCTGCCCGAGCAGCGGGTGCAGCCTGAACACCACCCAAGGGTGCTGGGGCCACCTGCTCACGGAAGGAGGCAGGGCCAGCACAGTTGCACAGGTGGGTTGTTAAACATCAGCTTTCACAACAAAACTGGGACAGGGGCTGGGGCAGCCCGGGGAGTCCACGGCCCCGCCCCGGAGGTCCCCACCAGGACCGGGGCAGCGCAGTCCCCTCCAGGGGGACGAGGTGGGAGATGCGAGTGGACGGTGGGGGAAACTGGGCAGGACCTGGAGCAACAGGCGCCTGCCGATGCCGAGATCACAGCCTGTCCCGAGGGCCCCAGTCCTTTCACAGGCCAGTGTGTGGATGTCACTGTGAAATACAGACGACCGCCAGCTGCCACGGGGCACAGGCTGCTGGAACAGGTTTGGCAAATGGGACATAAAAGATGCTGCATCTGAGGGAGGCGGCTGCGCCCGCCGTGCCCACGTCTGTTGTTCCTGGCGTGCCACGGACACTGTTCTGAGGGCTCTGCTTTTCTTGGAATCTTTTGATTAGCTGAGAAAGGTGAAGCCTGGGGTTAGGGGAAGGGGGGGGGGGGGCTCTGGGAAAAAGTGCTGGGATTGAGGAGAGAAGGGCTGGGCCACTGAGTAGACCTCTCGGACCCCCGAGGCTGGCCCAGGCCGGGGCGGGAGCCCAGGTGGCAGCATCACCAGACTGGGAACCCTGCAGTCCCCCTGCCTGGGCGCCGTGAGGTTCAGTGAGGCCCCCCGGCCTGCAAAGAGCACATCCCCTCCCAGGCAGCAGAGGGCTGCTGACAGCATCTCATGCAAAGCGACATTCCCAGGTCCGGGGTCAGAACACGACTGACCATGCAGCTGGGCAGGTGGAAGCCCCGGATGCCTGCGATGGGTGAGGGGGTCCTTGAGGCCTTCTGACTCCCAGCCACAGTCTGCACTGGCCTAGATCTAAGCCAGGACAGAAGGAGAACTGGGCCTCAAACTCCCGCCTCAGCCTGCACCCCCAGCCTCGCTGGCCCGGCCACCCCAGGCAGGGAAGGCCCAGGTGCAAGGCCAGGGGACGCTTGGCGCTCAGAAGCACAGCTGAGGGTCTTTTGCCCTATGTAAGTGAGGGCGGGAGGAAAACGCCACGAGTGGCCATGTGACTCCTGCTAAAAGTAACACCATCCCACATCAGCCCCAGTGCTGCGCATGGTCACAGGTGACAGGAGACACTGGTGCCTGAGCCCGCGGGGACCCTCACGTCTGCTCACCAGCGTGCTAAACACCTAGACAGGCGTCACCGTCTCCTGGGCCCGCGTCCGCCTTCCCTGGCCGCTCTGACTGTCCCGCCTGACCTCACGGTGAACCTGACAGTGTCTGGGCCCTAACCATGGCCAGCGTCAGCCACGCCAGCGGCAGGGTGCCAGGGACCTCGGCCTGCTGAGACTTTTCAGAGGTGCAGCTTTGGCCTCAGTGTACCCGGAGAGGCTGGGGGTGCAGGCTGAGGCGGGAGTTTGAGGCCCAGTTCTCCTTCTGTCCTGGCTTAGATCTAGGCCAGTCCAGACAGTGGCTGGGAGGCAGGCCTGAAGTCAGACAGGCTGCTACAGCCCCAGACTTGGCCTGGAAAGCGCATCGTGGTTTCAGACAAGACCCTCCGTCCTCTGGGCCCTGGCCCACCTGCCCACTGGGAGGTGGCGAAGTACACCCAGGGCTGCCCGCTCTGGCCATCTGGAGTGACCGGGGCCTTGCTTTGCAGCAGGGTGAGAAGCTGGGAGGCTTGGCTGGTGAATGAGCCAATCCCAGGCCACCACTGAGCCCCACCCCCAGCAGTCCTCAAGGCACCTGCTCCTTGGCTACAAAACCACCGTCACCCTGAAAACTTTGTTGACTCAAAACTCAGCCACAGTGAAAACCAAGACCTGCCTGTGCCCCGCGGATGCCCCGGGTGGTGGCCCACCCTCCTGCCGGGGAGCAAGGTGTCGGCCACAATGAGGCAGTGTATGTCCTACCCAGACTCCATCCCTGAGAGCCCATCCACGCTGACCTCCACGGTGCATCCCACGCCAGCCCTGCAGCTGCCCTGTGCCCACCATGCCCTGGGTAGGGTCCAGTCCAGCCTCTCCTGGAAGTTCAGGCTCCCCGGAAGCCCAGCTCCCACGGAGGAGTGCTGGAGGCCAGGAGGCCCGTCATCCTAGGTCAAACGGCTGCTTTGGGACAGTCCCCCTCCACACGCTGTCCCAGGGAAGGGCTGCCCACGTGGTTGGGCACAGGTCTGCGTGGGTAACAAAGCTCACACTGTCCGCGTGGCCTCAGGATGGTGGCTAAAGACATCAGTCAGCACCTCAGCCCTGGACTCTGGGAGATTTAGGAATGGAGCCCCTGAAAGTCAGGGTTTTCCATCAGACCAGCCAGGCCTCAGCTGCACCCAGCCAACTGTCCGCCTGCCCCACCCCGTGTCCTGGTCTCCCAGCAGGAGCAATGGCCCCCTTCCCCCTGGCTGTACTGCGCAGGTATCTGCTCCTAAACCCTCCTGTGAGTGGGAGGTCCCTGGTCGGGCCCTGAAGACAGAGACAAAGTGGGGGCAGGGCGGGGAGCAGCCCACAGCCAAGGCCTGGCTTGTAAGGGGTCTAGAGCTGCCCCGGCCTCGGGGACCACATCTGAGATGCTCTTCACAGGGCGGAGCTCCCCGTGGGTCAGGCCGAGGGCTGCGTCCCATCGCGTCCACTCCCCTCAACCCCTCCCGGTGTCTCTGAGCCTCCCACTGGGCCCAGAACCCCGTCTCAGGCTATGCTTCCAGGAACCGACGGCCTAAGATGGCGATGAGAGTACTTGGCACACACCTGCTTGTCAGTACTGCTGTTCCCTCCAGGACAGACGCACCAGGCCGGTCAGAGGCCACGGGGCCTGCCAGGGGTCCAGCTGTGGGAACCAGCCTGCCCACGTGTGCCGGGAGCAGTGGTTTCAGGGGGACACCTCTCCCCGGTCAGTCCCTCATGAGACTTCCTCTTACGATCACACGGGGACAGAACATGCTTCCCCAAGGCACGTGTGTGCTTCCCCTCCTCAGACAAGAAGACAGCCCGAGACCCCCGCTCCCTCTCCCGCCTGGCCCTTCAAGGCTGGCTCACCGGCACGCCCCCTTTCAATGCGTCTCCCTTTTTAAGTCCAATTTGATGGCTTGGCAGAAAGGGCTCAGTATGTTGAGTTGATGTCATCCTGTGCACAGAAAGGTTGCCGGTTCGATTTCTAGTCAGGTCACATGCCTGGGTTGCGGGTTTGATCCCTGGTCAGGGCTTGTAAGGAAGGCAACCGATGGATGTTTCTCTCTCCCCCTTCCTCTAAGCATGTCCTCAGATAAGAATAAATAAGTAAATGAATGAAATCCTATTTGCGGGGTCTCTCTGTTGCAGATTTTGGGTGTAGCAAGCCCAACCTGAAGTCGGGGTGATCGGAACCAGTTCCCCAGCCTGGCCTACGCTTCCTGGAGCCGCAGCAACTCTGCTGGGAGCTGCTGGGCCCGGGGCTCTGGCCAAGCGGAGGCATTTCCTCCCCAAACAGACGCTTAGCTTACACGAGGCAGAATTCTCCAAGTATCAGGAAAACCCCAGGCCATGAGAATGGCTGGCAGCCTGGAAATTTTCTAAGTCTCACTTACGCTAGAAGCTGGCACTGAGACAAGCAGGACGGCAAGGCCTGTGGCTTCCTGGGGCGGTTTCTTTTTTTTAAAAAAAACTATCTCAGAAAAAAGAGAAAAGCACCGGAATATCTGGGGCCCATCTTTAATGTAGCTTAGATAAATCTGAATTTCGCATGGAGGCTGGACTCTCGCAGGAAGCCGTGGGGCCTGAGGGGTCAGGATGGAGCTGCTTCCCTGACGGCAGCCCTGGTGTCACAGGTGCTGAGATGAGCTGGCTGGCGCGGCTTTGCAGGCAAGTCAGCGGGTCCCTGGGCCCGTATCAAGGCCCCAAAATGCTTCACTTTTTTATCCCACAACAAGCAGCCCCTTGGAGCCTGAACTGCTTTCCTCCCCTCAGGAATAAAACTGCAACAGCCAGGTTGCTGGTGTCTAAAAGTAGAAGGAAAGTTGCCTCGGGGAGCCTCTGGGGCCCAGTGAGCACCCTGATCTGGCAATGGAGACTCTAGGCTCCTCCAAGATCACGGGTTCTAGGATCAAACAACCCCGGGGGGGGGGGGGCAGGAAATGTCTGTGGGGTGAAGAACGGCCCTGGGCTGTTACTAGGAAGTCCCTGCCTTCCTGTGCCAGTTCCCTGAGCTCACTTCTGCAGAGGCCACAAAGTTTACTGAGCACCTAGTCCCATGGCAGCCTCTTCTCATCCACTAACCCCAGCTCCGCACCCTCCCTCTCAAAGTCAGCCCTGAGCCCTCCCATGTGTGCCCCGCTGGCCCTGCACAGCCTCACCCTGCACCCCACTACCTGGCCCAGGGGCTAGCTCATAAGAGGTGCTCGGTGCAGCCTGGGGAAGGGAAGGAAGGACCCACCCTGTGAGCCCCGCCTGGCTCAGCTTGTTTGCACAGTCCCCAGGTCCCCGGGGTGCTGTGGCAGAAACAGGCCTCTGTGGCCCAGAGCCCTGTACGTCCTCTGAATGGCGGCCAACCCTGGAGGCCCCTCTCTGCTCATGTACCCCCAGGCCACACTGTGGCTCAGGCCATTTCTGTGCCTGGCCCCCGAGTGGCAAATGGCCTGCCCCAAACACAGAAGGTGTGGGGACCAACGCCAGAGGGCCTCCTGCACCCTCACATTTAGTTTCTGTGGTGCATGCCCCAGCCAGCACACACTCAGGACGGGACCTGCAAAACCGCCTCGCTCTCCGTTTGTTGTGGAGAGAACTCTTGGCCTAACAGAAACTGAAGGACCTTTTCAAAGCACATAAGGGTCGGGGGGGGGGGGCAAGGCCCATGTACTGTGAGACACACGAGGAGTCGGGGGCACAGGAGGTGGCTCCAGGCGGGCGCTGGGTTTGGTTCAGCTGCCCAGAAGCTGGGTGGCCTGGGGGCCATGTCGGGGCAGAAGGAGACAGGACCACAGAGCACAGGGGCCCGACGGCTCCACCCCAGCAGCCCCATGTCTCTGTTACAGACATCGGCTTCCGGAGAAAGGGGATCCTTTTTGGAAAAGTGAACAAATCACCCATTAGTTTAATAACCTTATTTTGCTGATAGGCTGACTGAGGCCAATGGGGGCAAATGAGTCTTGCCCCAAATTGCACAGCTTGCAACCAGGCCTCTTGACCTGAGGGCCAGGCATCAGAGGGCATTCGATCAGGGAGGGGGGGCAGCCTTGGGAACGGTGGACAGGTCTGGGTGGGAATCCCAGCTCCCGGTGCCCGCTGGGGAACCTTCTGAGCCTCAGTTTCTCATTTGTACCACGAGGGTGATAAAAGTCCCAAAGTCAGAATTACTTAGAAGATTAATTACGTTGAAAGTACATCCATCTCCGTATTAAGTTATTTTTGACTTTCCTACTCCCCTTATTGGCAAGAACAAGGTTTATGCATTTTAAAAATGGCACTTTGCAAAATTGTGCAAACCAAAAAAATCCCTACCAGCCCCACGCTCACGCACTTAATAATCACCAAATTACCTCCGAGTCTTATACAAGCCCAGGACCTAAAAACAGAGGAAGGACCAACTCCCAAAGGGCAAAGGGGCCACACGTGTGCCGGACACGTGTGTGGGGCAGTGAGCCCGGGTCTTCCTCGTGGCTGGAGGGTGCCTGCATAGGCGCAGGAAGGGGAAGTACCCATGGGCCGCCTGCCTGGGGCTGGGCTGGGGCTTCTTGCTCCTGGGGGAACACCGCAGGCTTCATGGGCGACCCAAGGCGGGGGCTGCTTTGAGCTCCAAACCCTGGCTCCCCCAAAATAAGGCCCATCCCCCAGGGTGCCAGGCTCATGGAAACGAGCCAGTGCCCACCACTCAGAGCAGCTGTGCCCCCCCAGTGGGAGCGAGAGGAGGCGGCCGCCCGTTTGTCTGAAGGCCTGTGGGGACCGTGAGAACCCGGGTGCTGTGGGAGTGTTAGGACACCCTGAGGATGGGCGTTGGGGCCAGGTGTCTCCAATTCCGGTATGTGTGAACAAGGAACCCCATTTCCACCTGTTGTATCTCTACACCCGGAGGACAGATGCGAAGCAGAGATGAGTTCAAAGGGTCAGGTTTGGCTGCCCTCCCTTTCAGTTTGGGGGGGGGATCTGTTCTTTCCTCCCCAACAAGGAAACATAAATCATAAAGGAAGGCAGGCAAATGCTGAGGAAACACAACTGCAGATCCATCTGCTCAAACAGGACCCAGCACGGAAAACTCCAGAAGCCAACAGTCCCCACGCCCGTCACCGGCCACCCCTCTCCATTGACGAAGCTCTGCCCATCTCAGGAGAAGCCTGGCCCCTCTAACTCCTGGGGCCGGCATCTTGGCCAGTACCTGACAGCACCCAGCTCATCCCACCCTGTCCACGAAGCCAGAATGGGGGGCAGGCACCTGCCCGAGTTCCCAGAGGGGCGTTTTCCCACTCACTGGACCAGCCCCGATGACCCAGGGGCACCTGGACCGCCCAGGTCCCCTGAGAAGAGGCCCTAGGGGGTCAGTACAAAACATCCAGTTGCCCTCACTTCTGTGGTGCCAAGGACCTGTCCCCTCCCACAATCGAGAGGGGCTCCTCCCCCTCGGTCACCATGGACTGCCCAGAGGGGCTCTGGAGGGCTCAGGCACAGGGCGAGTTTTTTGCTGGCCGCATCCAATGCCTGGAGAAACAAAACACATTTGGGTGTTGAACGGACGGTTCAAATGGTCCATTTGGGGCAGGACCCTGACTCTGTCACTAGGATTGGGGATTCCTTGGGCTCTCCTGCAACCTAAGGTTCTCTTTCCCCGTCTGTGAAATGAGAAAATAAAACCGCACTCTTGGGCTGTAACAGGGCTGAAGCCGGGGGTGGGGGGGTGGCAATACCACGTTACGATGCCCAGCTGTACCCAATGAGGCAGAGGGCCTGCAGCCCCCTGAGCAGCCCCAGGTGGAAACCGCCTAAGCAGGGCCGCTGATCCCACCTGGGTCTTGCCTAGAAGCCAGTGTGAGAGCAAAAATCCCAGCTGGGGACGGAGGCTGCACTGGCCTGTGCCGGCCACCACAGTCCTGCAGTGGCAAGGAGAGGCGGCGGCCCAGCCCGCTCTGCCGGCATGTCCCAGCATGCCCGGGTAGGGCAGGTGGCCACGGGTATGCCCGCCGGCAGCGGGAGCGGCGGGACATTCCTGGACACGTTCCGGCTCTCTGGGCTTGGCTGTCCCCACCCGAAGAGCCACAGGTGAGTGGCAGGGACAGTATGTGGGGCTCTAGTGCTCCCGAGCCTGGAGGGCTCGTTAGAGGACTGCCCCTCCTGGGGGCTCTGTCTCACCCACAGGCAGCAAAACACCTGTGTAGCTACAGGTGGGATGGGGCCTCTTGCCCACCAGACGGCCGCCCTTCCTGGATGGCCTGTCCTTCTGCCCAGGTGAGCCCCACCTCTCCAACCAAATCCAACACTGCGGCAGGGCTGGGCCTGCATCTTGAGCCAGGAGACCTGCTTGGAGTCCCAGCTCTGCCTAGTGCCCCAGGGGTGACCTGGGCAGGTCTCACCCCTTTCAGAGACCAGTTCCCCAAGCAGCAGTGAGGGGAAGACAGTGGGAGCTAGAGAGGGTACAAACATCTAGGAAACTTCACGGGGCTTACGGGACTTCTGAACGCGCGTGGCTGCTGGCCAGAGTGCTCTCCAATCTTGGCTGCCCTGCGCTGTCCTGGCAGGAAACCCTGAGAGCAGGGGCTCCTGGCTCAAGGCTGTGTGGGGCAACATGGGAGGGGTCTGATTCTCCCCCAGACCAGGCCCACCCCACCCCAGCAGGAGGCCCAGATTCAGTCCCAGGGGCGGGAGGGCGACTAGGAAACATTTTCTTGAAGGGCACTAGAGGTGCCAGGAGATGCTCAAGGTGCCCAAGAGGTTCTGAGCGTCGGGAGTGTGGCCTGGAGCATGCATTTTGCAACCAAACAGCCTCAGGAGGGGAGTCCCTGTCGCTCCTTGGCTGAGTGACTCAGAACAAATCATCTCACTCTAGGAGCCAGGATGGAAACCGCGATGCCAGCCTTGAGAGCAAGTGTGCACAGGACCCAGCTCAGTGTGCTGACAGAACATGGCTGAGGACGGGCTGGCCAGGGCGGGCCCGTTTCACTGACTTTCCCAGGGACACACCTCAACATGACTGAGTTTCCTGATAGGCTTATTTTTTTCCCTTTCGTCGCTCATTGCTGTTTCCACGCTTGCCAAGATATGCAAACACAGCACCCCCATCTCAAGGCACCCAGAGTCCCAGAAGTCCTCGCAGTCCGGGTGAGGTGGCCGAGTGGACGTTCGGGCCTGCACTGGGTGAACTTCTCGCCTCCACTATCTCAGCACCTGATCCCGAGACAGGCTCTGCAGCATCCCCACATACATGCAGGAGCTCAAGGCTCACTCGGCACAGCCCCAGGAGGGCACCCGGCTCTGTGGCCTGAGCCTAAGCCTCACCCACACGCCGCACCCAGCTGCTGCAAAAATGCCAGAACTCAGGATGGAAACCCAACCTCACTTCTACCCCCAAGAGCCCCCAGTGATTCTTGCCTGCTAGTTGGTAAAAAATTCCCCACTACACCGGCCTAAGGCCCTGGGGACGATGCGGGCTCCTGGACATGGGCCGGAGGAATGTGCGGGGCCCTGGAGTAGCCCTAAATCACTCAGTCCAGGCACTTCCAACTGGCCTGCAAGACTGAGCTACCGTGAATTCCTCCACCATCCCCTGGAATCGCGTCTGTTCCAGGAACAAAGTCAGGGCATTGCTGGGGGTGGGTTCTCGTGTCCTAGCAGCTGTGGAGCTCTGAGGACAGCAGGGCCTACAATCACTAAGCATCTATCTTGAGCCTCGCGGGGCTTGTCCCACGGAGCCCTCACAGCAGCCCGGAGCGGGGATGGGGGTCACTATTGGAAGTTCAGACATTTACCGAGGCCACACAGGGTGTCTGTGCGGAGAATGTGAGCCCGGCAGGCCGCCCCAGGTCCGAGCGCCTGAGTGCGGAGAAGAGGGAAAGGACGATGGCAGGAGGCAGGAGGCGGGAGGGGGGTGCCCAGGCTGACCCCGCTCGGCCCGGCCCTCAGCCATATGGGAGCAAGGGGCAAAGGCCATGAGTATATGACTTTCCCTGGCGCCCACTCCCACGTGATGAATGGAGTGTCAGGGGAATGGCCGAAAGCGCCGAGGAGGCGGCAAACCAGCAAGACAACAAAGCAGCCGTGCCCCTCACAAGGCCTTCGGTGCACACAGAACCCGGGTGCCTTCCCGAGGGCCCCACACGGTGCTCGTGCCCTTCTTCCCCTGGGATACAAGTGCACGCACATGAGTGTGCACACGCACAGCTCACATACACGCATGCACGGCCCTGCCATCCTGCAGGCTAAGAGGCTGCAGTTCCTACAGTGACTGATGAAGACGAGGTCAGTCTGGCTCAGGCCCCCATGGCCCTGCTAGTGCAGAAGGGTGGGGTGAGCTGCAGAGGAGCGGTGGGTGTGGGGCAGTGTCTGAGGCCCCAGCCTCGGGCCCCAGACCATCACTGGCCCAGCCCAAGTCAGGAAGTGAGCCAACTTCTCTCTTACAGAAACGTCTGATGATCTGGAAAGAGCACAGAGCCCATGGGGAAGTCCCTCACTTTCTGTCTGCAAGTGGCCACCGCAAAAAGAAGTGGCCGGACACTGCGTGCCATTGGCGGAGGCCGGGCTCACTCGGAAAGGGGAGTCCAGGGCCAGGGGCCTCGGGAGATCGGGCTCTAAACTCCTAGGGGAGCCACTTCCACGACCCAGGAGACCAGCAGACCTGGGCTGGCTGCCCCAACAGGCAGGGCCCCTGCCCCTGGACCACAGGAAGAGGCCCTGGTTCAGCCTCTGCGGTTGCAGCAGACAGGCAGGTGGATCTTGTTAAGGAAACTCACAATCCCTAGTACTGGGTGCCCAGTGTGTGCAGGGACCACACGGGAACCCCAGCACGTGGCCCCACTGTTCACACTCACGCACACCCTGCAAACCTGCGGAGAACAAGCTGTCAGTACCCTCTCCCCGCAAGGACACTGGCCCTGCAAGGTTCATCGGCAACCTACCATGTGAGCAGCCGAGGGGACCTTAAGGAGGCCAGAGCTCATGAAGGTGGGAGGCATGCATGTGGACAGACCCCAGGGACAGGTCTCCCTCACACCAGTGCCTCTCCCGGCCACTGTGGGGAGAACTCCAAGGGTGGGGTGGAGGGGCACAGTGATTCCACCAAGACAGCTGGGCTCTGAGGCATGGCCCAGACGGCCCCAGGTGCCACCTTCTCCCACCTGGCACCTCCTCCCTGCAGGAGAACCAGCCTGGGGTGTGGGCCCCACCCTGGTAGCTTACAGGCATCCCACTCAGCCACAATCACAGCCAGGCAGACGTCCAGTGGAGTGAACATGGAACCTGGAATCCCGTGGGTCAGGACCCCCCCCCCCATACACGCACGCACACAGCTCACAGTCCCAGAAGCTGTGAGGCTGACTCTGGAGAGAAAGCGTGGCCTTCTCTGTCCTCTGCACTTAAAATTGGTTCTCAGCACAAAACTACCCGTGAGCCAAGAATGTCCCCAGATTGGGGAGGGTGTGGGCGAGCCCAGAGCAAACCCCTCTGAACTGCAGCACAAAGCCCCCGGCAGTCGGCTGAACCGCCGCCTCCTTTCCGCGCTTCCCTGGCGCCCTCCCTCTTCAATCTCCGCCATTGTCCGCCTAAGTGAGACCTCATAGTGTTTTCGTGAAAGCGAGAAACATTGGCATTCCTGGAGGTATTGTAGGACCTGTCGAGGCAGAATCGCTCACATATGCCTTTTTTCTCACTATTAGCTTGAGATGATCTCAGAGAGAGAGAGAGAGAGAGACACACACATAGAACACAAACACGAAGTCCCTTCCTGGACGGCCGGGAAGAATAAAGCCGGCTCTGCATCCGAGAGAAACATCAACGGTCGGGCGCCCAGGTTAACGGAGAAGCACAGACTCGAGCGCCCCACTCACCCAGCTGAAAACAGGAAAGCAACTGCCGGGGGGGGGGGGGGGGGGTGCACAGCAGCTTTAGAAAAATCTTTTCTCTGCAGCAGGGCCTCGGGGCCATTGAAGCCCCAGCTGCTGAGCCTGTGAGGGGCTCTCACGGGAGACGCCATTCACCCCATGCAGGTGGCGGGTGCATTTCCCAGGGGCCGCGCCCAGCTCTTTCAGCAAGGGCTGCGGGAATTTGTGCAGGCCACTTAAGTCAGCCCAAAGCCGTGGGTCCCCCGCAGCCTGGCCTGGCTGCCCAAGCAGAGCCCGAGGAGGGCTCGCGGGTGGGAGCAGGGACCGGTGGACGGTGCTCATTAAAACCTTGAGCCTTGCCCGGCCGGCCGTGGCTCCGCGGTTGAGTATTGACCTAGGATCCAGGAGGTCGGGGTTCGACTCCCGGTCAGGGCACATGCCCGGGCTGCAGGCTCCATCCCCAGCAGGGGGCGAGCAGGAAGCAGCTGATCAATGACTCTCATCACTGATGTTTCTCTCTCTCTCCCCCTCTCCCTTCCCCTCTCTGAAATCAATAAAGATATATTTTAAAACAAACAAACCCCCCTGAGCCTGTGGGCCTTTTTCTTCCTCGCTTCCATCCCCACAGCTACACTGGCATCGGATTCTGGAAGCAAGGCGGCTGCTTTCACCACCTGGGGGCTTAGAGCGCCACCCCCCAACTAGGCTAAAGAGGGGCGCGGTCCCTCCCAGGCTGCTCTGGGGGCGAGGAGCATGGCTGTGAACACAGACAGTCCTCAGGGTGGCCGGCGGGCTGAGAGGATGGGTCCCCTTCGGACCTTTGCCCCCTCCTCCGAGGCACGGAGGCTCTGGAGGGAGCAGGGCCCGCCTGGGCGTCTGCCCCAGAAGAGGCTGGCGCTGTGGTCTCTGGAACGTCCCAGTGTTCCCTGCGCGAGCCAGAGGCCTCCAAACCTGCTCAGGAAGACGGGGCACCGGGGGGAGGGGCAGTCCACGGCCTGCACGGCCCTGCTCCAGGGCTGGAGCGCCTCTGGGCTAAATTCACCACTTTTGGGTCTGTGGGCAAGAGAAGGAAGGGGAGGCGACCTGCTGAGGACCCACCATGCATGAGGAAGCCCTCCCAACAGCTGTGAGAGGGGACACGAGTGTCGCCAGCACACGGAGGTGGAAGCTGAGCACGGACGGGCCCAAGGGCGCAGCGGGGCGAGCAGGGCTCGAGGACGGCCTGTGCTCTCCTGCACTGTCCCCACCACGGGACCTGCATCTCCCCAGGGTCGCCACCCGGCCCCTGCTGGAGGTGTTGAGCAAACCTGGGAGACACACACTAGGAGCTTTAGGACTCAAATAATGGCACTGCGCAGGGATCGAGGTTCCCGACCAAGCCCAGGCAGCCAGGGAGGTGAGGTGGCGCTGATCTTAGCTGTCAGCCATGGGCGCTCGGGCGGGCGAGGGTGGGAAAGGAAGTGGGTGCGGGCACCCCGAGAGGCAGTGGGAAGTGCACCTGGACGGTGCCCAGGCAGCGGGCTGCAGGTGCTGTCCCCCGGCCTCTGCATTCCGGTTCTCCCGGAGACGCTGAGAATCTGCTTATCTCTGTAGATAGAAAACAGCACCCTCTCCCTCCCCGAGAACCTTTTCTTGGGAGCACCGGGGTCCCAGGCTTCTGCGAGGACGCACAGGTGCCGAGGCGCCTTGGCTCTGGGAATGTTTACGGAGAGCCCCGAGTTCGAGGCCACAGGCTGGGGTATGATGAAGGCCGGGCCTGCGCAGGAAACCTCCAAAACGGGACAGGTGGGCACGGCTGCCTCCAGACCGACGTGTCCATCACCCCGAGCCCGCAATGTCTGCAGTGGGACAAGCGTGGGGTGCAGGGGATGAGCGTCAGCCTCCATGTCCCCGTTTGACTCCGCGCCATCTGCCACCGAGTCGGCACTCATCTCCCTGCCCTCAGAGCCCCCCTCCCCCACCTGTGAATGGCGACAATGGTCTCTGGCTGGCCCACCTGGTCGGGTTGCCACGAAACCTCAGGAATAGCTGTCATGAGGCTCTGGAAGGCAGGACCCACCAGACAGCAGCAGTGCCCTCACCTGCGCCCCCACCACCAAGCCTGAGAGGTGTTCTTCCTGTCCTTACTTGCCATATGGGCAAATGGGCCCAGAGAGGTTCCATAACTTGCCTGAGGCCCTAAGCTGAACGTCACACCACCCAAACTTGGATGCAGCCACCAGCCCAGCCTGCCGGGGGCTCCTCCTGATACCAGGGGCCTGGCTGGAATTAACAATCAGGAGAAGGGGCCCCTTGAGCAGAAAGCACCAGCCCCACCATGGAGGAATGTGCATGTCACTGGACAGGCTGGTGAGGGGGAAGCACCTGCCACAACAAGAGGGTCGGGGAGACAGGATGGAGCCAGTGGGAGCTGAGAGCCACATCCCACCAACCTGCAGGGACAGCTGCAGGCTGCTGGGGACGGTGCCAGGGCGGGAGGGGCAGGCGACAGAAGCAGCGGAGGGCAGGGGCTAGTTGCCGCTGTCACCAATTGCCTCACTATTTCACCCTGGGCAAAGGGCCTCTCCTCTCTGGGCCTCAGTTTCCCCAGATGCTCGGTGACAGGACTGGACTAAGAGCCCTTCAAGTTCAGAGACTTACGGGTTCCGGGCAGAGCCTTCTGCACCAATTTTGTCCTCAAAAGCGGGGGCAGGAAACGGAGCCCTGATTCCTGGAAGGTTCTGTGTTATCTCCCTAGAGGAAGGGGCTGCTGTCTCAGTGGACACCGGCACACTGGCCCTGGCAGAGGCCCCTGCATTGTTCTGGGACCCTCTGACCACCCACCTGACCAGCCAGAATGGGGGACAGGTGGAAAGGGTGACTAAGACGCTGGCCAGGCATCAAAGGCGGCAGCAGGAAGCAGAAAGAGCAGTCCTGGCCGGCCTGGCCTCCGCGTGAGTGAGTCAGCAGCTGTTCCTCCCCAAATGCTTTCCCTCCGCCACATACCGCAGGGTATGGCCCACATCCCAGCAACTGCACGGGTTCGGACAATGCCAGCTCTAGACCAACCGCCAGAGTCCACGTTCACACCACCGCAGGAGGGACGCCAGCCATGAGGTGCCGGACAGCTGCCCCCTCCGAGCTGGGGTGAGAGTGGCGTGTTCTCCTCGGCACGCGCGGGGCAGTGTCACTTTATTCTCTCTGCGCCTTCAGGCTCCAAAAGTAACTAACATTTGCCGAATGCCTATTTTCCCAGGAGCCGTGCTATATACCTTTTAGTGCTCAGGGTGCCTCCAGAAGGCAGGTATCACTAGCCCCATTCCCCAGGGAACAACAGCAAAAAGCCCCGAGGCCCAGAGCGTAACTCGCCCACGTTCCCGCAGCTGGTGAGCAGCAGAGGTGGGAATGGGCCCCAGGCTCCCTCCCCCCGGCTGGCCCCCGCCCACCGTGCGCTCAGCTCTAAGTCACCCGCTGAGGTATTCACAGCATTAAAACGCCATACCAAGACGATCTGGCGACAAGTACAGATGACATAGTTAACTGCCAGACTACTTTTCTTCCTAATGGAGCCAGAATGCTTTATTCTTAGTCATATAATTAAGTAGAGGATAACTTTAAGATACTAGAGGCTCTGCCTTGTTCCCAAAGTAAGCACTAAGGAAACCGCAACGAGCACTGGAACCTCTCCCTACAAAGAACTTTTACCCGCTGGAGGACACAAAAGGAAAAAGGGCCTTCTGGGGGGCGCAGAACCCAGGTCACTGCAGTGCCCGAAAGATGACAGGTATCTTCCACCGTGAGTCAGTCAGGCACGAGGCTGTCTTCAAAATTGCTCTGGCCGGACTCTTCATGCTAAATGATAAGGAGGGTGGTGGTGGTGGTGGTGGTGGTGATAGTGATGATGGTGGTGAAGGTGATGGTGATGGTGATGGTGGTGAAGGTGAAGGTGATGGTGATGATGGTGGTGAAGGTGATGGTGATGGTGGTGAAGGTGATGGTGATGATGGTGGTGGTGATGAAGGTGGTGCTGATGTTTATGGTGTTTGTGATGGTGATGATGGTGATGATGGTGACAAGATGGCGGTGATGATAATGACAATGACAGTGATGATACTGCTGAAGGTGAAGGTGATGAAGGTGATGGTGAAGGTGGTGTTTGTGATGTGACCATGGTGGTGGTGATCAAGGTAATGATGATGGTGGTGACTGTGAGGATGGCAGCGACCATGTGCCAAGCACCCACAGGGTGACCAGATGCGCTAGATGCTTTACAACCTCTGGCTTATGTGATCTGCACGACCACCCTCTCAGGTAAGTCATTACTCCTATTTTCCAAATGAGGAAACTGAGGCTCAGAGTGGTTACCTGGTTAGTGAGGCTGAGATTCAGACCCTGGTCCACTGGATTCCAAAGGTTCTGTTTCTCCTTCACCTCACGCCTTCTGAACTATCACTTTTTAAGTTTATGCATTAATTTGCAACCAGAAGAAACAATACATGTCCATGAATCTGGAAATCACTTGAGTCTTCCCCCGTTCTACTAAGAATATTGCACGTGGCATGAGCCGAGTGTCACGTGCCATTAATCCTCAACGTGAGACAGACGTCATCTCATTATCACGCCCACTTCACAGATGAGGAAACCAAGGCGAGGGTTCCCACAGCTAGATCTGCACCCAGCTCTGTCTGCTTCCAAAGGCCTTGCCTCAGCCAGCCTGCTCCACAGCCTCCTGGCCGATGTGAGGGTTCCCTTCTGCCTCCCGTTTTCCTACGTGGCCACTGAAAGCAGCTGCCATACTAGCCACAAACAGTACAGAGACCAGAGAACTAGGTGGGCTCTTTGGAGGTATCTGGGTCACAGCCAAAGAGCCAGGTCAGTTCCGGCCTCACCCAGCAGACTGGCCAGTAGAGGAAGGCAGCAGGCCGTCAGGAACCCAGGGAGGGGGCTTTGCTGGACATTAAACTCTGGTGTGTTTGGGGATAGGAATCCCACTGGGCAATGCAGTGGCCTAGCTATCTTCTGTGCCACCCTATACTGTGCCGCCCAGGAGGCTTCAGGACCAGAGCTCCAGTAACCTCTGGGGGCTCTCAGGCCATGAGCCCCAGAACACACTGTGGAGTAGGTCCCCTCCGCCCTCTCACAGGCCAGGCCGACGATAACATGGCAATGGTGTTCCCAAAGGCTGCTCTGCCCAGGGGTGGCCCCGACACAGGCATTCGAATTGCTGCATTTTCCGCCCTACTCGGGGACTCACGCATGCTTGGGCTCTGAGAAGCGTCACCTTGTTAAGACTTACGCTGGGCCTTTGAGAACCTTCTGTCCACGTCTGGCAGAACAAAAATCCACAAAGCCCACCTCAGGAGAAAGGCACGAAGGTGCCATGGTCCTGGGAGTGGCCAGGTGAGGGCACCTGCTGCCAGGGCCACATTCCCCCCTTCACCCACACGCCTGTCTCTGCCTATGAAATCTGCTCCAGCCATCTAGTCCTCGGACCCTGTTCCCTGAGCACGGGCTCAGCACACACTCCCAGGCACACCGCCCAGGCTCCAATCCCACATCCTCTGTGGCCACCCAGTCCTTCCCAGGGTTCCCAGGATGTCCTGGGATCTCCGTTTAGCATGTGTCTCATTCCAGATAACTGCTTATGTGGCTGACTCTCCAGGGGGAACTGTGGCTGACGCACCCCCACCCCCCGCATCTTGCACACAGCAGGAGCTTAAGTGGACAGGACTTGTAGAATTTGTACAGCCTGTGATGTTAAACACAGATTTTTCTTGAAAAACCATCACACATGGGTCCCCTCCCCGCCCCCCCCCCCGCTTCTTGGCCACAGAGAGCCTTAAAGTCTGCGCAGGGGGGCCCACTGCACAGAAGGCGGGAGGAGCGGACTAAGGGGGGAGCAGCTTTGTCTAAAACGGGGCCACACTGCTACATACCACCCTTCCCTCCTCACAGCCCATTTCCTCCTCAGCTCCGCAGCGGGCCGCGCCAACAGCCCTGGTGGAAGTGGTTCCCGGTCGTGCTGAGAACTTTCCGACCACATTCCTGGGCCCCCGCCGCTCGGGCCCAGGCCGCAGCCTCCTGGCGCTGGGCTGGCTGCTGCGGGCTTCCCGGGCTCGGCCGGGACAGGCGGCCTCTGTTGACTGAGCTTGAGGCGAGCGCAGGATGGAAACCACGCCGTCTGAGGCTCTTAAATGTCAGAGCCAAGCATCCCGCCCTGTTCTCACCGCACTGCTCCAACCACCTCGCCGGCCAAGTTACCACCAAGCTCACATCCCTCGGCAGCTTCCGACGGGCTGTCCGCCGCGGGGCCAGAGCACGTCTGGCCAGCAGAGGGATTCCTGGGTCCCCGGCCAGGGTGAACTTTCTAGGGGTTTGCCCTGAAGGACGAGAAGAGGCCGGGGCCGCCCCTGCCGGCTGCGTCTGAGTTCTGTCCCACCATTGTAACAGCAGGGCCTCAGCCAATCCCTCGAAGGACAGGACGCGACAGAGGCAGCGAGTGGGAGCGGGAGGAAAGGAAGGATCCTCACTGTGGCCCACGCTTCGCAGGCGTAAGGCCTGGGCAGGCAGCCTCACAGACGCTTCCAGAGCCGCAGCCTGGGAGGACGCAGCTCTCACTACCGAAAAGTCCCATGCTCTTGGGCGCTGAGACACACGGAGCACCGTTCTGATGCCAGGCCCGCTTGGCCACGACGCATGGCCCTGGACGCCCCTTTTCCGCAGCCCCGGCCAGCAGCGGTTCTCATTTGCCCCTTGGGAAGACAAGGAGAGGAGCACGGGGGCCAAGTGTGGGCTCAGAGGGCCTAAGAGAGTCGGGCGGCCGCGTTACGTCACCCCACATTCCCGACAGCCAGGAAAACGGCATGGCCCTTTCTAGGACTGGCTTCCATAAGAAACTGCCAAACAGATTCCAGCCGCTTTCCAAATGAGGAAACTGAGGCACAGGGCCATCTAGAGCAGGGGCTGGTAAAATGGTCTTACAGGGCCAGGCACTAAACAGTTCTGGTTTTGCCGGCCCTCTGATCCCTGTTGTAACAGTAAACAAACAGGTGGCTGTGTGCCAATAAAACTTTATTTGCAACAACGGGCAGTGGCCTGAGTGTGTCACGCTGAAGTCCTGGTGTCTCTGACGAGCGACAATCAACCTCTTGCCGTTTCCGATGCCACCTCCTCTCTCGTGCCAAGTAGTTAATGCTGCACAACCGGCCTACATCTGCTAAAACGCTCTCCCCAGACACCGGGTAATGCGGTGCCTGCCTGGGCAGCCCGAACCCGCTGGCTCCCCAGCCTGCATACTTGTTCCTGTTTCTAGCAGCCATCAATTCTCAGAAAATCCCATTGTCCGAAGCTGCTCCTGATTAGCGGGAGATGGAATGTCTCCAGGTGGGTCAGGCCTGTTTACTGCGGGTCCCAACTACTGGGGGCTTGGGGGTAGGTGCACTGGCCCAGGGGGATGCGGTTAGAGCTGTCTGGGCGACCAAGACCTGGGCAGGGTCTGACCTCCCACAGGGGACATGGGACACTCCGAGACAGACAGCATGATACGGGAAGGAGGCCCAGATGGCCCCAAGGCCCTCCCTAGTCTCCTATCTCCCTGGGGAACCCACATGAGGATGAGGCAGGCGAGAAGTTGGGGTGACTGGACAAGAAGAGGGCCCTATGGAGCAGGGGGTTGTGAGGTCCGCTCGGCACCCCGAGCCTGGAGGACAGAGGAGGGCCCTGCCTCTTGGTCTGCGTCCTGTGGCTGCCACCGTCACCCAGCCATACTCCTCCACCCAGCAGGAGCAGTGTGTTCCATTCACAGCTTTTCCAACACGCACGGAACCAACCTCATCGCCCCCCTTCCTCAGCCCCTGTGGGCCAGCGCCTCCCACAGGGGATCTGGATCCCAGCCCCAGGGGCCCGGGGTCCCCAAGCTGCCAGGATTCCAGAAGTGAGCCTCTCCCTTTGTTGCCATGGCCCGGGGTGAGGGCAGCTTCCTGCAGTTGCTTCCTCCACGGTACCCGGTGTTCCCATCCAGGCCCTCGGTTCTCAGAAACCTGGTTAACAACTGTTCACGGTAAATTCTCTGCGGACACGCGGGTGGTGTCTATCCCCCAACAGGAAGGGCCCTGGCTGGTCCAGGGGACAGTCCATTCTCTCTCCATGCACAGAGCTCCGGCAAGGAAGCCGCTGCAGCTCCCCAACCCACTCCACCAGGATGAACACATTGTAGGGCCCTGTGCGGTTTCAGGGGAAGGGCTGAGCGCCTGGTGGCCCCGAGTGACACGTGACTGATGCCACTGAGCTCACTGCTTCTGCTCACAAACAGAGCTGCTGGTGGTTGAGTCGTATTTTGGAACCAACCATTTCTTTTGTTTTCCATGATAGAAAAAAAACACAAAACACCCCTCCCCCTCCCCAAAAGGAATTATCCAAGAGTTCTACTGTGTCCAACTTTCAAAGGAGGCATTGTTAATCTTCTGGCCATAAATAAGCAATTAACACCCACTCTGAACCCTGTCAAACCCAGCCCCTGCCAGCCCGGGACCAGCACTGGCTCTGCCCCTGCTGTGGAGCCCGCTTTCCTTAGTTCCCCACTGTGACCCGGAGTGGCAAGAAAGGGCAGGAATTCAGGACGCTGATTCCACAAAAATGTCACAGATAATGGGCTCGTGTCCACAGAGGACACTCTCTGTGGATGCGGCTGGGGACAATGAGGACTGTGCTGCAAAAGGCCAGTCCCCATCAAAGCCTGCGGCCCGTATGGGGTAAAGGCACAGGCAGGCGGCGGGCGTGTCGGCTCTGATCCTGGCTCGTAATTAATCCCACGTCCATCTTGGCGACACCTCTGTGCTTCCCCATCTCCGGCCCTCCCCAGCTCTACAGGCCCACAGGCTGGCCAGGGCTTGGTGCTCCTGCCAGGAGGCACCATCCCGACATCCCCAATAAGGAAGCGGGAAAAAGACAGGCCCAAAGCCGGCCTGGCCTCCGCCAGCCTCCAGAACGGGGCACGCGTTCCACGTGGACCAGGCGGTGTCTACCTTAGGGCCCCGGGTAGAAGAATCCTCGCCCTGGAGTCAGAGAACCTGGTCTGAACCCCAACCGTGATGCAACTCAGCAACTCAACTCCAGCCCTGGGATAAGCCACACAGCCTCGGGCTCCAGGAGTGGGGACAAGGCTGAGACCCCAGAGCTAGAGACAGAGTCCCCACAGGGAGGACTGCTCGTGTTCGATAAATGGCAGCTATTTCCTTTCAACAAACCCCTCTCCCTCCCCCTACAGTGTCACTCCCAATGGCGCCGATGGCAGCTGACTCTCACCAAGCCCTAACCCTGGGCCAACACAGTTCTGGGCTTGAGGGTTTCACACGGGTGACCTACTTCAACGCTGCCAGTGATATAATGAAAGAAGGCGTGGCCACCCTGCCTGTGGATGGGGAAACTGAGGTGCAGGGAGGTCACAGAAGTTGCCCGGGATGAGGTGTGAGACCGTCCCGCTGGCACGAGGCCCCCTCTTCAGCCCTCTGACCCCGTCTCTGGAGGGACACAGTGTTTCTCTAACCCTCCACTGTGGGCCCTAGGAGGTGAGCCGATGAGAGGCAAAGGCAGCTGGTCCACAGGCCCCTCCTATTGCGGTTTCCATGAAACAGGGCCAGGGATGTCCTCAGACTCGCTGCCCTCCTGCCCACAAGCTGTGGTCTCCTGAGGGCAGGCCCATCTCCCAGGGCCTGTGCCCCGCGCCGGAGCGAGACTGGCAAGCCGAGGCTGCTCCAAGGACATCTGGGGAGCCAGAGGGGCTCCCATCTGGGCAATGGGCCTACGAAGCTGAGGCCTCTCCTCCAGAAAGCCCTGGGCACCCCCAAAGTTTCACGGCCTCACCTCTCAAGCCCCTTTCAGCTCAGAAAGGCCTCCAACATGGAAAATCACCAAGTGGCACTAGAACCTGCCTCCCTGGCGCGTCCCCAGCTGAACTCTTATTTTTCTTTTCCCGGGAGATCAAAGCTATTGTGTCAACACTCGGCCCCAGTCCGAGTGACCTTAAGCAGATTGCTTATGCAACCTGGTGGCTGGGACTGGGCACAGCAAGGAGTGACCCAGGTGTGTGAACAGAGGTCTCCTTGGAGTACGAGACCCCCATGAGGGGTGCTACGGTGTCACTGACACGCCTATTTCTGAGAGAAAGACGAGCGAGAGCAGGAACCAGTGTCCTGGCTCCAGCCCCCCAGCTCTGCCCCTGGCAGGGCCTGTTAGCACTGACACCGCCCCACCAGGGAGCAAGCCCGGCTGGGTGTCCAGAAGGAGCTACAGGACACAGGCGAGGGGCGTTGCTTTGTTGTTAATCAGTGTCACCCATTGATAAGCCACGTGACTCCTCCCCATTCCCGGCTCACGGACAAGGAAAGGGAAGCTGACAGAGGGTGGCCTGCCCTCGGGCACACAGCTAAGTGGCAGGACGTGGAGTGAGCCCTGCCTGCCTCCAGAGCACCCACATTCCCTCCACGCCCTCCGTGTCCTGCAGGGTCGGCGCGCTGCAAAGGCCACCCGAGGTCCTCGCAGCTGGAGGAGCACCGAACCTGGAGGCAGGGGCCCAGGGGCCGCCTTCCCAGCCTCCTAACTAACTATGTGGCTTTGGGCAAGTTCACTGACGGTCTCTGGACTCCGGACGCCTCGCCCTCAAGGGTGACAGCAGGTCAGTCGGCACTGGCCGCCGAGGCCGCTGGGGGAGGGTTCTAAGACTTCCCGAGTGCAGCCGAAGAGACTGCACAACCGACCAGCAATGCCCGTCACGCCGAGGGAGGGGCACGCTGGGCCGCAGCCCCGGCTGCCACCCAGGCCCTCGTGCGCTCTGACGGCCCAGGTGCCAGTCTCTTCCTTTTTCAAGCCTATCACGACCATTTCCTCATGAGAAACGACGACTCCCACGTATCCACAGTGCTTCTGCCTTTAGTTTTTAGCATTTACCTCCTTCCAAATGGAACTCCAGGGCTTTCCGTGACTACCTTCACCAGGCTTCATGCCCGTCCGCATTCCGTGTTGCAAAGGGCGAAGCCTCCGCTTGCCGTCAGCATGGCTCCCCAGGCCGGCAGAAGGGGTGCTAGGTGGGCGAGGCAGTGGGAGACTGGGACCCACGAAGTGGCCACCGGCACAGAAAGGCTCGGGCAGGCCAGACCTGAGCCCACGGACCCTGCCGAGGAAAAGCACAGCTACCTGCTGCCGCCTGGGCCGCCTGGGCCGCCTGGGCAAGAAGGCCGTGCGGTCAGCAGTGTGAAGGGCCAGCCCCCACGGTGGCCCCCACTGGAACACAGGGCAGAGAGCAGAAAGTGACCAGAGGGACGACCCTGCCAGCCAGAGTCACGAGTTCCAGCTGAACATCTGTGATAACTCCCCCGACCACGGCCTGCCCTCGCCCACTGGAGCCCCCAAGATCAACCCGCTATCGCAGACTCATCTGCAGGACCCCCACCCTCGGCGCAGCTTCTACCTCACGCTTCTCTCCTACCCCAGCCTGCCCCCGGCCAGCTCCCACGGGCCGCCAACATCTGCTAACACAACAGTGCTGTCTGTTCTGAGGCTGTTCCCGGGGTCCCGGGGAGGCAGAGTGTGGGAAACTGCAATCAATCAAACCCGTTTCAGCATCCGACCCTCCCCACCAACGCCTCGCTTCTGTCTGAAGTACTGGTGAGAACTACAATTTGCTGCTCTTTCAAGCTGACCAGCTTGGAGTTGAAAATACAGCAAGGACTGTGACAGCCAGGGGCACGCCATTCGGCGGGGAGCCTTCAATGGTCGCTTTTTCGGAAATCTCTGCTCACATGCACGCGATCACGCGTCTGAAGGGCCTTACGTAGCTCAGGTCTCAACCAGTGATCAGCTGACGCTCGGTGGTGAAACCAGGTCTCAGAGAGCAGGAGCTCATCCTGTCGACCAAAGTCTTGCTAATAACAACTCATGCTCAGGGTGGGCCCCGCCCTCAGTGACACACAATGTCATTTTGCAAAAGGGAGGGAGACCCCAGCTTCATATAATACACAGCTTCATATAATACAAGCAGAAGGAGCCTCAACAGAGCACATGAGGAAACCGCTCAGGAAGGTCAGCAGCATCGGACCTGGCAGGGTACTGCGCGGGGACCCCAGAGCCTGCCGTCACAGTCACAGGGAGGGAGGGCCTTTCTGGACTAGTCCCTGCGTCGTTTCTCCCCAGGTGGCTCTCCTCACTACAACCACCCTCCCTCACTCTGGACCCACAACCTGCCCATGAGCTGGAGGCCTTCCAATCTGTCCACGTCCCTGCTGAATGTGGGTCTAAGGTTGAAAACACCACGTTCCAGAAGGGCCTGCTTCCTGGGGAGGGGCTGGGATGGGCAAGGCCTGTGGTCACATCTATCTCTAACACCCTCTGCTGCTAGCTCAGGGCAGTGCCCCACCCCAGGACACTTGCTCACTCACGTGGGTGTGCACAAGGGCCGGGCCTGGGACCTCAGATCTATCAGCCTTCCCTGCTGGTCTGACTCTGTTGGGTTCTCTCCCTGGTTCCTTTTCTGTTGACAATTGGAGGGGCTCTGGCTGCCATCCTCACTGTGGGCCTTCGGCCCTGGTGCTCACACACACATCCCAGGGGTTCTGCTCTGGGCCCCAAAGGCCCCAGCCCGCCAGCACCTGCCAGGAG
Source organism: Miniopterus natalensis (assembly GCF_054644295.1). Taxonomy (NCBI): domain Eukaryota; kingdom Metazoa; phylum Chordata; class Mammalia; order Chiroptera; family Miniopteridae; genus Miniopterus; species Miniopterus natalensis. Next base: position 57,734,298 of record NC_142094.1, on the reverse strand, counting down.
CAGGACTCTGTCAGAACTCCTAGTCCCTCCAAAGGTCCAACCAAAAAGGCACTTGGCACCTTCACTGAGCCTCTCGAGCACCTGGTCCCAGAACCCATGCACAAAGGGCTCCTTCATAAGAGTTGGAACCCCTCCCCCCATATAAGCCAACGTGTAAACCAAGATCAAAGACCCACAAAGGAGCCCACGACCCAGCGTGAAGAAAGGATGGCGGGAAGCAGGGAGCGGCACCCACCTCGGCAGGGCCTACCTTCCCACATGCGGACAGCGCTCACATCCCGGCAGTCACAGGCTGAGGAATGCCACAGCCTGCAAGGTGAAGGCCTGTGGGCAGCAAGTCCCACACCAGCTGTCATCAGGCCATGGGCAGGTCCCTGTCCACACACTGGTGCACACATACCAGCTCGCGGGGTACCAGGCACAGGGCCCCACATGTGCCAGGCTGGGTCCAGGCCTCTTTTCAAATGCACAGGGGCTGCCCTGGGCCTGGCCTCCAAGGCTCCTGGAAAAGCAAGGCCACCTCCTGGAGCCATAAATCACCCAGTGGGGAGCCAAAGCAGGCAGAGCCACATGGAGGGAGGGCTGGTGGGGGGCTCAGAGCCCATCCTCAGGGTGTTGGCCATGGCCCTTTGGCATACACACTGCCCAGAGGCCCCTTCTCTCTCCCTGGACTCTGCCCTACCCAGGCTTGGCCAGGGGAAGACAGGCAGAACCAGGGCGGCCGCCTCAGGATCTTGGAGACCTGCCTGGACTGAATGAGCAATCTATACATCTGGGCACAGCCCCGTCGAGCGGTATGTTTTCAAACGGTTTCTACCCCAGAGCGGACGGGAAACGCCTCGGCGATGCCCGTGGTGTTACTCCAACTTGTGGCCAGTAAAATAGAATAACACGTGGAAGTTGTTTTTATTACCTATCTAGCTTATTAGCTAATAAAATAAGCTCAGCATTAAAAACTTAACTGCGCCCATTTATCACACCTACGACTCAGGGTTCCCTTCAGAAGTCACCCAGACCCGTCACCTCCCTGGCCTGTCTACCCATTTAAATTTCCCCAGAGAAGGAAAATTCCACCCTCGTGTCCAACGTAAATGAATGTGTTCAATCGCCGTCTAGCTGCAAAGTCCTCGGGAAAAAGAAAGGGGAGCACCTGGAGCGGCCATGGAAGGAATGGAAACTTGAAAACGGGGGGCAGAGGGCACAGGTCTGCCCGGCGTCCTTAAGGCCCCCCGACCCCCGCAACTGGACCCGCAGGCTCAGGGAGGCGGGCACATCTCGAGCTTGTCCTCCGGCTGCCCCAGGCTGGGAAGTCGGACTCTAGAGCCAAGTGTGGGCACTAGATTTGAGACCCTGCACCTCTTCTTTTGTGGGGGGACCACAAGGCTGGGAGGGGGAACTAAAGGAGAGAGAAGAAAACTCTGGAAACAGAAATGGCCTTTTCATCCTGAAGTGAAACGAGGCCCGGCTGGAAAAGCAGCCCTGGGCCCTCATGGACGGTGGTCCCGCCAACCTGGAAAGGAGTGGACACAATGAGCCTGCCTGGTGTGGCCGCACGCGGCCCAGGCAAGGCCACGCCCTCACGGCCAGGCGGGTCTCCACCCGCGCAATGACTGATGCTCACACAACAAGACCAGAAAAGGCAACAGTCAAACCACAGCACTACACACCTGGGGCCTCCAGGACCCGGAGCCCACCTCCAGAGCATCGCATGCCACCCACCGCACCTGCCGGCCGTGGGGTGGACAGTCACAGGGCCAACCCTGCTGCCCGGGAATCCCCGTCATCCCCGACCTCCCCGGTGAGAACCAAAAGCAGGTGGCGCTCAGGCTCAGAGACTCTCCTAAGGACGGGGCGTGAACTCCGGTTCATCTCACTGAAGTCAAGGTCAGTGTGAGCACAAGGCAGGGCTCCAGACACAGAGGGTAAAGTGCAAGTGATGGCCGGGGGCCGTGCCTACAGTGACCGGCGAGGCCGGTTACTCACACAGGCCGCACGGTGGACAGTGGTCTTGCTGGTCTCACGTTTCAACAGTTTGATCAAAAGAATAAGGGCCTCCCCCACCTCTCGTTCTCTAAAACCATTACCCCAGCCCTGATGGCAGGACCAACCCAACCTGGGGGGCGCGGGTCCAGCCTGTGCGGTCATTCCTCACACTGGACCCGGGGAGGAGGGGGGGAGCGTCTGCGAGAGGCTCCAGCAGGGCCCCAGGGAAGGGGCACCGGGGTCCCGTGGCACTGGCCTGCCCGCCAACACCCTGCCTCTCACCACCTACCTGCCCCTGCACCACCAGCACTGTGCTCAGAGAGACAGACCATTCTGATTTCAAATGGAGACAAAAAGACACTTAAAAAAAGAAAACCTCATCTTTCTTTGCACAGGATTTAAAAACACAAGGAGACAGCCCCACTCCTAAGCTTGCGAACTGGCGCCCACACTTGCCCGCGAGGCTCCACGCGACACCCAGCGGCTCTGCGGCCCCCCCGGGGGCGGGGCTCTTACCTGGGCCATCTTGGCCAGGTCTAGGGAAGGCCGGGGCTCCTGCACCTCTTCGGGGCGCCGCCGTTTGACGCCGACCTTCTTGTCGTTGAGGACACAGGGCTGGGAGCGGCTGCGGGACAGCCCGCTGGGGCGCCGGGCCAGCTCGGGCGTGGAGGCGGGGGTGCTGCTGGCGGAGGGCGTGCAGAACTCCGCGAAGGAAAACTGCTCGTGGGAGCAGGAGAGTGACCGCTGCATGTCGAGCCGGGTCCCCCCCACGGGGTGGAGGTCGGGGCTCCAGATGTCGCCCGCCTGTCCGCAGGCGGCCGGGCCAGGTGCCCCCTGGCAGGGCTGGCCGAAGCGGTGGTGGAAGCCGGCGGGGTCGCAGGGCGAGGAGAGCGCGCTGGCCCGGGACGGCAGGCTGAAGCTGGAGCTCCTCTGCATGGTGCCCAGGCCGCCGGCGTAGCGGGGCACACTGCCCCCGCTGTAGCAGCGCCGCTTCTCCACCGGAGTCCAGACCTTGGACCCCAGCGGCCGCCACGAGCTCCGGCAGCTGGACATCTCGTCAGAGAAGGACAGCGACCGGCACTGGCGTTTGCTGGGGGGCGCGGAGGGGTTCCCGTTGTGGTCGCTGAGGCTGAGGTCCTTGATCAGGTTGGTCACCGCGCAGGCGGTTGCCGCCTCCTGGTGCCACAGGGCACCGTCTGGGCACTTCTCAGGCAGGCACTCCCAGATGCTGGCACTCGGCTGGTCAAGCTGAAGGGGGCACTTCCTGTCCAGGTCTCGCCATCTGTCATTTTCTGGTTCATAAACGACAGAGAGAGAACAGGGTTTGAGAAGCCTTCGTGCCAGCCTCTACCTCCTCACCAGGAGCCTGGTTCACACAGCACTTCAGAGCCAGGAAGACCCACGAAACCATCCAGTCCAGCCTTACTCCACAGAGGAGAAACTGAGGCTCAGAGGGGCATAAACCCCAGGCATTGAGCTAGAAGCAGAGCAAGGCCTAGAATCCAGGGGTCCCCCGGACTCCTGTACGGTTTTCTTTCCAACACAGTGAACTGCCTCCCAGGAAAGCACAAAGTAGCCCTTTTCGCCCCAAATACTTTCTCGTTTTATAGAAGAAAACCGACCTGTCCCATCCCACCGTCTCCACATACGATGGCTCTTGGGCTGGGACTTGATGGCCCTGGCCGAAGACCATCACCAGAGAGAAGTCGCTTGGTGTTTTGGAGGGTCAAGGTCCAGGGGCTGGGGTGCTGCCAGGTCGGTTTACCTGAATTCCACCTTTAAAGTACTTGCTGGCAACAGAAACTGGATGTTTTATTGACTTAAGTCCCCTCCCCTGAAATGCTCCACAGCAAGAATGACAGCAGCTGCCAATCACGCAGCACATCTCCGCGGTCTCGATTTCTCGCTGAAATCAGGGGTATTTAAAGCCGTTAACACCTGCAGGACCAAGTCTCGGCTGCAGAGACCTCAGGGTACCAGCTGGACTTACACATCAGGTCTCTCCTCAGACACACAAATAAACAAGCTGACGGTGCTCTGCAGTGCTGACTCTGCCCCAGCACCTTTACCTCACTGAAACACTCAAGGACTGCTTGTTGTTTTCTGCTACGGAATCAGGCACTGCTAGGAGCCTTTGGGGGGCAAAGATGACCTGCCAGCATCCTGTGTTCAAGTCTTTAACACAAAAGCCAAGTTCAGAACTACACCAGCGGCCAGGGGTGGACATGTTGCCATGTCCCTATCCTTCCTAATCCACATGCATTTACACACTCAGTGTGTGTGAACACAGAGAACACTGTGGCGTGAGTCAGGCAGTCAGCGGAGTGTAGAAGTAACAGCTGGAATGACCTTCGGCAGGTATTTCACGTCCACCGATTCTCATGGCACTGCAGTCAGTCCCTGAGCATCCGCGTGGGTGGTCGAGCCCACGCAGCACCCTGCATACGGCGGCCACCACTGCCCATGTGGGGAGACCCGGGGCCGGGACAGGCAGGACTGTCCAGAGGCTGTTCCCACGACAGGGCCACTGGAGCTGGAGATGCCGGAGAGCAGGTTTCCTTAAGCCCAGCCAGGCCAGTGGGAACAAAGGAGGAGTGTCACTAACGGTCCCGCTCATCTCATCCTGAGCCTTCCTGGCCCTGGTGCATGGCAAGGCTCGACACTGTTCCTTTACAGAACTCGATACATTGTTACCAAAAATTACCTTCTTGCAAGTAGGGTTTATGCTGTTCAAGATACGTCTACCACCAGCCCTCTATTCATCATTCTTTTAAAAGTTTCAATGTGCCAAGCGTGAGCTGTTGAAAGTTCAGTAAACTAATAATAAAGTGAAATGAAAAGAAACACAAACACGCTCTACACAGCGTGATTTCTGTTCAGTAAAAGATGCATGTTCCACATGAAGATAAGGGTAAACCAGAAGGTCCGCAGTCGAGGGGCAGGCAGCTAGCTGGTTGATTCCTATTTTTTCAGTTTTGTTTTCCCACAGTTTCTGCATTTTCTCTAAGAACAAATGTATTTCCAAATCCATGGGGCGGGGGGGGGGGGGGCGCCAAGCCCACTAGGCTGGGCCCGGGCCAGGGCCAGGGCCAGGGCCTGTGACCCCACCCTCCTCTGGGTCTGCTGCTTTGACTTGCAGGGAATTCCCACAGAATAACGCTGGCCACCAACTTCTCTTTTGGGATAAGGCACCGAGGCGCCAGAAGGGCCAGGAACGTGGCCGACTGAGGAAGGAACCAGTGGGCCCCGCCCCGGAGCAGCAAGGGCCCCAAGATGGTACCACGGTGGCGCCTGCTCAAGGAGCCAGATGCACCATACAGAAGGAGCCTCTCCCAGGCCTAGGGAAACCAGTGAGATCACAGGGACTGAGCCCATCCTCAGGGGACACCACTTCCTGTCTCATTTTCCTGGAATTTTCCCCATCTCTAAGGAAATCGTGAGAAGAAAGGGGCATTGGGAGACAGGTAAGCATGACCACTGTCTCCCTCCCATGGCCACCTCGTGGCCTTGGTGCTCTGGACCCCTCTGGCCGCCCTACCTGGCCCTGCATCCTCATGCCTCCAGAGAACACTCAGGCCCACGCCCACTGTGGTCCACCTCCTCCAGTGGCTGCCCGCCACCTCCCAGAGAGAATTCGAACATCTTAGCCTGGTCCCCAGCTACTCCTCTCTCCCCAGGAGACCCTACACTCCAGGAACACCAAACTACCTGTGACATCAGCAGTCAGGCAAGAGTCACGCTGAGCTGAAATCACCCTTGAAAATACCTGGAACAGCCCTGGTTTTGTGCACATAGCCCCCCTGAAAAGTCCTTCTTATGCATCAGAAATTCTTTATGAAACTGAAGTTGGATAAATCAACTGCAGGAATGAGCACAGCTAACACCTATGGGCAGAGCACTGGCGTCTGATTTGTTTCTGGGTTAACTACAGACCCCCAGTGGGGCCGGGGTTGGGTGGCTAATTCTGAGGAGTTCCTGCCTGGTCCACTCCTCAAGGGTGAGTCTCTCTGGCCTTAACATAGAAAACCTCTTTGTTGCCGGGAGGGTGAAAAGTCAGTTCCAACTCAGCCCACGGGTTAAACCAAGTACAGTGGGACTGCGGTGAATGTGCAGCCCTGCCCCACGCATCAGCTCTTGCTCAGCTTTGCGCCTGTGCAAAGGTGCAAAGACCTGGAATATTCTCCGGCCTTCATCCTTCCACCAAAAAGCTCTTACCCATCATTTGAGAGCCAACTCACACATCACTTCCTCTGTAAGTACGCCTTCCCCTTACAGGCCCCTGGGCACCACCCACAGCTCTGCCTAGACCTTCAATCATACAGCTCACATGTTAACTGAACCTTACTGATCTGTTCATGTGTCTACCGCTGGGCCACAAGCTCTGGAGCACCGTCCCAGGGTGGCTCCCCAGTGCCCGGCATGGGGCCTGGCATGCAGACGACCTCAGTCGGGTGAGTGCAGGAAGGAGTGAGTGACAAGGGCAGATAGACGCTGCAGAGCAGGCCATGGGTGTGCACTTGGTCTCATCTGTCTTTTGTCTCCAGCACACAGAACCCTTCCTGGGCCAGTCTCCGAACTAGATGTGTGTGAAGCAGCCAGGAGACTGGCTGGAGAAGGGATGTCTGAGGCACTTCCAACATGCAGAGCCCTGCCCGACGCCGAGCCCGGCTCCTGTGTGTCAACACCGGCCAGGTGGCCACTGGTTCTGTCTGCAGGGCAGATAATATTTTAATTGTTTCTATCTTTATCGCTTTGAGAAGTGTATATAAGAAAAGTAAAAACAATCGAGGCTATGTTTAGCCCCTCAGCTCAGGGAACAGAGAGAGATTTGTTGGGTCGGGTCACCAGACAAAAGAAACAGGAATAGAGCTGATTTTTAATGGCAAACAGCCCTGGGCTCGGGGCCCTGACGTCACGCTGTACAAAGGAACCTGGTGGGGCTCCGAGGAGAGGCGACCGGACGCCCTGCCCCTCCATTCAGTATCACTTCTGCGCAAACAACTATATAACTCTCTCAAAAGTGACAATGGCCGTGGACGTGGGGAGGCCACTTGGTGTGGCGGGCAGGGTGTGGGCCTGGGTTCCAACCTCAGCTCTGCAAGTTACTTCATCTCTCAGGGCCTTGGTTCCTCATTTGTAAAGTGAGGGTCACAGAGCTGTCATGAGAGCTAAATGACTGCCTCGGGCAGGGCCTGCAGCGACGGAGGCCACAAGAGGACCGTGAGGACAGTGTGGACTGCTCGATGGCTGGGCTCGGCTCTGCTGGCCCTGGAGACCCATCTCTGCGGATTCTGGCTGCACTGGGAGCTGGATGCTCCACGCCCGGACTTCTCAGTGTGGTCTGAGGACCACCCCATCCTTTGGGGTATTTGTTAAAATGCAGATTCCTAGGTTCAGTCCATGTCTTGCAAACAATCTCTGGGGGTAGGACTCTGCGCTTTAACAAGCTGCCCAAGTTGTTTCACTGTAAAATTGTTGAGAACCACTGCTTGAGACCCTGAGCTGCACAGGGGTGGGCCTTCAGACCCTTCCTCAGGACGGCAGCCAGTCAGAGCGTCCGGCTAGCACCCTCAGCAGCTTCTGGAGGGTGATGGTTCCGGGCTCTGTAAACCTGGATTCTCAACATCACCGCACACTGGCGTTGCGGGGTCTGTTTTGGGCCAATAACAAAGTAGAGCTATGAAGAAAAACGACATGATCCTTCCAGTCCCCAGAGGTCCCTTTCACAGGGGGAGGGGGAGCCCCAAATTGCACATTGTGTTCTGGGTGGGGAGCCACTGGGCAGGGCCTGAGAAGCCACCAATGTGTGTGAAGGGAAGGGTTTGAGGCCTCCCAGTTCTCTCTGAGACATCTGGGGCTTCTCAGGAGGTTTCTGAGGCCATGACTGAGGCAGACGTGGGCTCGGTGTGGTGGCATGTGGCCTGGGACACGGGCACTGGCCGGTTCTGTGCTGTTCCCACCGCATTAACCCTCAGGAGCATCGGAAGTTTCCCTGTTTCCCGGCCAAGCCTGACTTCACAGATCTGAGATTATACACAGGAGGGTGTTTGTGTGTGAGCAGTGTAAACACACACAGGGCTGGCCCACAGATGGGGGGGCAACCTGAACGAAAACACCAAAAGCTCACGAGCCACCCAGTTCTCTCACTCGCAGCCGATTAGGCGACCTCCGCGAGGTGTCCTTCAAAGCTGAGGCTCTGTGACTGAGCCTGACGTTTCTGGGAAGACAGACTCCCACTAGCCTGGGAGGCAAAGGAGCAGCCTCTGCCCCCCCCACGGGGAGGAGTCAGGGCCCCAACCGTGCTCACAGGGTTCGGTCCTAACACCCGACGACACAGGGCAGAGGCTTCTGGGTGCACAGATCTGGGGCTCAGAGAAAGAAACGCTCAGAGAACACAAACAGCATTCAACCGCAAATGTTCTTGTTTCCTTTCTGCCCTCAGCCTTGAAGGGAAATTCCCAGGGGCCCATATTCTCGGGGGACCATAAGCCTCCTGATGTTCAGAGGAGAGTTACACCCTGGGTATCTGTGCTGCGTTCAGAGGCTGCCTACGGCGACATCACCGCAGCAGAAAGTGGCTCCAGAGAAGGCCAGACACCTGAAGCGAGCGCACACCCAGGACCCTCGCAGCCCCCCGCAGACCAGCGCCTCTGACTCATTCCTGGACTTCACACCTGCCTGCCCGCGCCGACGCGGTCTGTCCCCCGGGCCTGTGGGCGGGCCGTGCTAGCACTCTCGGGCCGCAGGAACTCTGCTGATCTGCGGGTGGGAGCTCGCCAACCCTTTCAACGGAAACTTGAGACAACTGAGGCACCTTTCTGGAGGCAGCATCAACGGACCGATCTCATAAAAAGAACAGAGGGGGAGACACCGGGGATCACTTGAGTGGCCCCACAAAGGTGGCATCTGTTTGTAAATGACCTTTAGAGCCCCTGGGCCCCTGCAGCACCTCTCTCCCTGTGTCACCAGGATGGAGACTCGAAGCAGAGCTGTGCCGGGAAAAGAATGGTCTCAGGCTTCGCTGCCCAGGCCTTGGCCTCTGGTTGTGGGACACGCCTTATACTAAGCCTTAAACTATTTTAGAGACTGAAGGACCACGCCTATAACAATACAGAAAAGTAAAAAGTAAAATGTAAAATTTTAAGAATCATACCTATGCACACTTGTAGGCGGCTGTCCTTTTTAAAATGAAAACAGGGCTCGTGGGAGCCTACTGTTTCTTGTAGGAGGCCCTGATCCGATCATCGCTCAAAACGGCGGTCTCGGAGAAACAGAGAAGGTGGCCGAGACCGGGAACCGGGCCCGAGGAACTCCAGTTTGGTTGCTCACTTTGCTTCAGTCATTTGTTTGGTCTAAATAAATCTAAAAGGCTGGACCTCCCAACGCCAGCTTTTTCATATAAGGCTGCCTCCCCATTCCACTTCCAACGAGGAACAGTGGCAGAATTAAAGGGCCAAAAGCTTCCAGGTCCCAGAGTGGAATCTTTCCGCCCAGCATGGCTCAGCACAGCCAACTGGTTTACCCAGCAGAGGCTAATACAGGGCACCCCTGGGAACGCCCCTTTCACGGGCAGACTCGACTTTAACAGCCAAGTAATTAAACACGGGGAGTAAAGGCTTATAATTAAAATGCTGACAAACCTGAACCGAGTGCGGTCTGGGGCTGCTGTAATATTTTAATATTTTTACAATTCCTTTCTATACATAATGCATGATCCTTCTGCTCAAGTTTCCTCTATGTGCTTTGCCTGTGAAATAATTTACATTAATAAATAATTTATTACCATAACTCCAAAAGTAATTATGGGTTTCCATCCTTTTTTTTTTTTTTCAGCATATGAACTACTTTATTCTCTGTCCATGAATTCATATTTATGTGACTCTTCCTAGTGGCCTGTTTTTTGCAATAATCGGTACTGCATTCACTTCCTCACGTACTATTTGATTTCCAGGTCTCCTCGCCTGAGAGGTGAGGCAAATGGAATGTGCAGTGTCCGTTGTCCCTGCAACGCAGAGCTCACTGAACAGATTCAATTAACCAAGGGCGGTGGACACAGCCTGCTTGCTCTGTCTCACCAAAAAAAATTAAACTAGCACACGTGTGACCTGGGTCGGCGTTAAGAGGCACCTGCCATTGCAGGGGATGGAGGGCCTGGAGGGAGCCGCGCACTCAGGACCCCTGTGCAGCCCCAGCCTCCCCCAGCGCACCTCAGTAATTCTCTCAGGTGCAGCCAGGACCCTCGCGGCCCCCACGACAAATCCTGGCCAGCAACAGAGGCTGGCCCACCTGCTGGGCCCGCTGACCGGTGGCTGGGCCACGCCTGTGAGGCTGCCACCTGACCAAAGTTTCCTGAGTCAAAGACGCAATAACCAGTGATGCACGTGGCTCTTCCTCACACATCTGCAGGGGAAGCCCTGGCTCAGCGCAGGTGTGCTGAGGACGGTCGGGGAGGTGACAAAGGAAACCAAGAGGCAAAGCGTGGGCTCTGCAGGAAGGAGCCCTGAGGTGATGGATCCTGGGCCCCACCCCGCCTGCCTCCCATCCCGCCTCGCCCAGCTCTGTTCTCTCCTCCACTGTGCAAATGCACAAAACCACCTCTTTGTATCAAGTTCCCAAAATCGGGGGGGGGGGGGGGGGGGGGGGGGCCAGAAAGGCGGGGAGGGGCCTGTGCTCCAGCAGGGTGCAGTGCTTTAGAAAGCTTGTTGTGGGCACCGGCTGTTAGCGAGGCGTTTCATCTGAGTGCGTGCAGAGGAGGCCGAGCTACTTGAAAGGGCAGCGTTTCAAGAGGAAGCAAACAGGCCACTCGCTGCCCTCCCCACCCTAACGTGCCTGTACTGGCTTCCAGCTGGGACCCTGCGTGGGGGCTGAGGGGGGAAGTGACCGAGTCACAGGGCCGAGCTGTCCCCGGCTCTCACGGGAGAGCTCCGCTGATCAGGGCCAGTACACGAGTCCTTTATCTCCAAGAGACAGGCAGGGGGTTTGGTGATTATAATAATGTGACATTTTATCTCTGCTGAGCACTGGCCAGCCCTGGAAGGGCCCAAAACCCTCTTGAAAAGTCTGGCAGGACCCACGGGGTGTTCTCTTCCCTGCTATTGAAAAGCAGGTACACCTAAGATGAAGTCTCACTGCCTGGGATGCCCTCCCAGTTTACAGGCCAGGGCGAAGCCACACCTCAATCGCGGGTAAAACGGGCAGGAGGGTCACCTGAGCCTCCACCAGTGCACAGGCCTGGGAAAGCCTGGGACAGCTGAGGTCCCGCCTCGGTGAGTGCAGGAAAGGCCCAGAGGCCGGAGGAACTGAGCCGGCACCTCCTGTGGGTTGCGGTCTCTTTGAATCCTACAAACACCTGCAACCTGCAAGATGAGGAAACCGAGGCTCAGGCACGTGGGCTGAGGGCCGATTAGCTCTATCCCTGCAACAAGTGCCTGATACATTGTAGCTACACAATAACCGTGACTGGAACAGCCACTGAGATGAACACAAACACTGTCAGGTGGGCCCAGGGCTTCCTGAATCAAGGAGGGGCTGAGCAACAGAAAGCTAAGCAGGTGCGAGAGAGATGCCAAGGGACAGGACAAGGGGATTCCACAGGCCCACGCTGCTCCCAGCTGCTCCTCTACCAACGGGCAGTGCCCTGGCGCCAGGCTGCAGAGCAGGAGCAGGACCCACAAGGGACAGATCCTCAGGAGCCACTCTGCAAACAAGAGGCGGGAGAAGTGGTGGCACAAGCCTTCCTGGAAGCCCTGGGCCAGAGAGGCCCCAGAATCCGGATTATGAGAAATCAACATTAGTTGGTCCAGTCACCTCCTCGGCCCCTTTGAGGAAGAGTAACCCATGCCGCGTGAGAGCGGGGGAGGCAGCCTTCCTGGGAGCCTGTCAGCGGTGTGGGCAAACCTCAGGACCGCCCTTGCCCTGCGGCCTTCTATGCCAGTCCTGGGAGCCGTTCTAAGGGATAATCCCGAAGGCAGACCCGGCTCAGACACTTAGTCACTGTTGCTCACAACACCAACAAACAGCCTTCCGCCCAACAACCAAGCAACAGTTCAATCATGAAGCACATCTGATACATCCACACAGTGCAGGGCAATAAACTCATTTAAATGTGTGGAATGGTCCATTTTAATGCTGCCGGGAAATGATGGTAACTACTACTAAGAAAAGTATAAGGAAAAAGGTATGTGTGTGTGTGTATATATATAATATATACACACACACACATACATATGTGGATGGGAGGTAGGAAGGGAGACGCAAAGAGAAAGAAACATCAACATGGGAGAGATACATCGACTGGTTGCCTCTTGCAAGTGCCCCAACCAGGACTGGGGATCAAACCTGCAACCCTTTGGTGCACAGGATGAGGCTCTAACCATTGAGACACACCGGCCAGGGCAAGAAATATTTTCTTGTACATAATTTTACGTACTATGTTCATCATGGACTTGGCTAGGAAAAAAATGCAAAAAACATAAAAATACACAAACACGTAATAGTAGTTATCACTGGGTACTGGGGCTATGGGACACTTCAGTTTACACTATGGTGCATTTTCTGAATTCAAAAAGTGAGCGTGGTGCCCAGCCGGGGATGGCTCAGCGGTTGAGCGTCGACCTAGGATCCAGGCGATCAGGGTTCGATTCCCGGTCAGGGCACAGGCCCGGATAGCGGGCTGCAGCTGATCAATGACTCTGTCATCATTGATGTTTCTATCTTTCTCTCTCCGTCTCCCTTCCTCTCTCTGAAATCAATAAAGATATATTTAAAAACAAAACAAAAACAAAAACGAGCGTGGTGACTTTCATCATCAGACAGACGTTCTCGGTGTACTTGGAATTACGTTTGTAAACCACACACCAGTACCTGGCCCCACAGCGCCCTGCACCGCTGGGACCAAAACCGTTCACACACACAGGAGTCCCGGCGGCTGCTCGGTGTGCCTGCGTCCGGAACGTGCTTTCGGGCCTCACCTGCAGGACTCGGGCCTGAGAGGGGCTAGGGAAGGGCGGCGCCCCCCCTCAGTTACTCACCCATAATTCCACAAGAGAAAAGTGTCGGTCCGTGACTCATCTTCTTTGGCGTGTGCTGAAAACAACCAGAAAAGCTATTCACTCTCCGAGTCATAAGAAGCGCGGCGCGTCTGCACACGACCCTCGCCGAGCCCTCACTAAGTCACAACCAGAGGGGCGACTGCCTGGCCGCGTCGGATTCGCGAAAGGAGAGGAGAGTGTTAACGGAGGCATCGGCCCGTCATCCAGCCTGGACTCTTTATCCAGGGCCTCCAGGGAGGTGTGGAGCCTGTCAAGTGAACAGGCTTCACACACCCACGAGCAAGCCCGTGACCTCTGACACTGGGGCTTCCCCACGGAGGGAGGAGTGTGATGTGTGCAGTTCACGGAGCTGGGCTGAAAGGAGGCCTCCCCACAGCCCAGGCTGGGAGCGGAGGGGACCTCACAGTGGCAGGAAGGACCTTGAGTGGACGACAGAGGCCCTCCGCCTCCCCCAGGCATCCTCCCTGAACCAAAACCGAAACTCGAAGGTCACCACTGCTCTCAACATACAGCGATGGCTTCTGAGCTGCTTGGCACTATCTTCCCACAGTGGCTCCCTTTCCACTGGGGACATTCTGCATTGTCCCTCCACCCCTCCTAGTCCCAACAGAACACTATGGCCACAGGATGAAAAACAGGCCGGGGAGGCCGAGCGGGACCCTGAGTCCAGGCACTTGCTCTGCAGCTACACAGAAACCTGAGCTCAGACCATTCCCGGGTTCCCTGTGCTAGTTGAGGCCCAAGCTGAGAGGCCTGCACTGACCTCTGGCGAGGAGACTGTGCCCATTGTGGCCTTAGGAAGAAGTATTCCAAAGACTCATCCGTCCGTCCATCCATCCACCCACCCATCCATCCATCCATCCATCCATCCATCCATCCATCCATCCATCCTTCCACCCATCCATCCACCCATCCATCCACCCATCCTTCCTTCCTTCCTTCCTTCCATCCATCCATCCATCCATCCATCCATCCGCAAACCTGCACTAGGAACTACTCGTGCGGGCCATGCTATGGTTGACCAAGAACAGTGAAGGAAGCTCCCAGCCCCAGGACCCGGCTGGTCACAGATGGCTCAAGTCCCCAGAGGAGCCCAGGCCCTGGTTCTTTAAGGCCTGGAAGGGTGAGGGTGGGGCCAACAGGGACACCTGGCCCACCCAGATAAGAGGGTGCCGAGTGCCTGGCACCAGCTCCCCACCCGTCCCCAGCTGCCCAATTCAGGGACCTTTGTCCTCAGTCACATAGGTGATGATCCAATCAGGTTATTCAGGGTCCATCCTGACCAGCCAGGGGCAAAGAGGTGACGGATGCCCGCCCTGGCCCCCAGGAAGCTCACACCTCATGGAGGTCACAGGGTCACAGTCAAGCAGACAACCCTCACACAACAGAGAGAGTGGGGCTGCAGGAGAGGTCAGGGGCCAGCCCTGACCCATAGCCAGCAGGGGCCAGCCAACGCCGCTCCTCTGCTCACCACCCTCCAGCAACCTCCCACAGCTACCAGAATAAAACCCAGGCCGCCCGCTCCCACAGCCCACCAGGCCCAAGTGAGCCAAGCCCGGCCCTCAGCCCCGCTAGGTGCAGCCTACCCCCCTCCCCCCCACGCAGCTCGGCGGCAGGACGGCCCAGCTTGCTGCCACCGCAGGGCCTCTGTGGGGGCCTCCTCAGTGGCTTCCCCACCATGCTCGTCTCCATATGACCTTGTTTGGGGGCTGGGCCCCCCCATCAGTTCATTTGTTTCTGTGCCTATGGTCTGACCTCCCGAGACCTGAGCTCTAGAGGCAGCTGTCTTGTCCACAACATTCCCAGCACACAGTGGGCACCACGGGACTACCTGCTGTCGGCTGCCACGGCCACCTGTCAGCCCCAAGGAAGTGAGGCCAGTGGAAACGGATTTTCACTGGGCGGACCTGCTGCTCTCCAAGTCGCTGGGCTCACACCAGGTCAACACTCGGTGGGGAAGGGGAGAGAGCACCAGGCAGGCAGTCGGGGGACCCCAGGTCGGCCCGGGCTCCTCGAGTGGACTCTGACCCTGTATCTAAGGACACAGTGGACCAGCAATGGCTAACACTGAGATTTTACAACCTGAAGGAACCCCTTCCCAGGTCCCTTGTTGTAGGGGAACCCCACTCCAGGTCACCTAGTCAAACAAGGAAAACTGACAGACTGGTGGTGTGGCCCTCCTTCTGCTAAAAGATGGTGCTAGGATTGCGCCTCGATCTCCCCTGGCACAGGGTGGGCACAGGACACGGGTGTGGCCAACCAGACCCCTCCTGGCTTTGAGGCTCTGGTTCCTGGACACAGCGGGGGCTGGGGCTGGGGCTGGGGCTGGCTCACCCAGTGGGAACGGCCGCAGCCTACCATAAGCACCTGCTTCCACAGCCCCCCGAGCTGCCCCGTCCCTGCCCTTTCCAGGGGTTCATTCATCAGCTCTCCCCCAGTCCTACAGTCCTCTCCCAGCGCTCCAGCAAATTCTCTTTTGCTGTAAGTTAGCCAGAGACGGTCTGTCACCTACAACGGAGGAGCCCTGGCCGGCCTCGTGCTGAGCTTGCAGAGGCTCACGGGTAAGTAACCTGTGGCTCAGCTACTGAGGATCTGCTGAAAGCGACAGAGGTCTGGGCAGAGGTGCTCAGAGCCGCGAGGAAGGATTTCTCAGTGACACCCGCTTAGCCAAAAAGACATTTACAGTGCAGTCTACCTTTTTGGTTTTTGAGGTGTTTTTTGTGTTTACAAAACGCAGGCTTCTCCTCTTTCTTTCCCTTCTCTTCAGGACGGTCCAGTTGGTCAGACTGGTTTACGTGTGTGGACAGTGTCCATGGGAGTAACTATGGAGAAACGCAGACTGACAGGACCGTGGCCGCCTTAAGGCCAACCTAAGGCGTGACATAGCCATGGGCTAATACTTCTCCTTCGGCTTGGGGCCTCCCACTAGGGCAGCTAAAGGGGGAAAAAAGCAACCAGGGGCCCCACCTTGGTCCCTGAGCCCCGTCCGAGGCTGCACCCACGGTGAGCAGGCCGGAGCATCCACACCCGTCGGCCTCCGAGGGAGTCAGGCCCAGGCACCCCTGGCCACTGGCGGATTTCCCAGGACCCAACACCGGGTTCCCGCTGGGCTCCAGGCTGTCGGGAGCCGTTTTATTGCCAGGGTACCCCATGTAGGATAAAATTCCCGAAGGTCTGGGCAGTTCTGCAGCCACAGCCTCTCGACCCTGCGGACCCTCTGCACGCACTGCGTGGAAGGTGAGCGATGGCTGTGTGATGACCCACACAGGCCCTGCGGGCTCACCCGCTGAGGTCTCAGGAGACGCTCTGTGCGCACAGTGCCTGCTGTCGGCAGGGACCAGTCAACGAGCACAGCCCCCCGGGTATTCCTCCCAGTGTGAAGCCTCCCCCAGGGAAGGGCCTGGTCTCTGTCAGATTCCTTAGATCACAAGAGAAGGTTCTGGAATCAGGTCCTCCATGGGAAAGGCTAAAGCTGCCAGTGAAACGGAGGCTTCAGGGACCCTGACTGCAGTAAAGACACAGCTCAGGTCTCTCTGTAACAAGGCGCTCGCTGGGACAGAAAGACGGCAGGGCTCCCGTCTGTCCCTGACCACGCTTCTCCCTAACTTTCTTCTGCAGGCTCCCAACTGAGGCGAGCACGTCACGGTTTCCTCCTCCTGGCGCAGGGTCACAGGGAACCACAATGCCTCCCAGACAAGCTCCCACTCATGCACGTGAGGGGAACAAGCGGGGTGCCCCAGCCTCCGAAGCACGACGCAATGAGGCCGAGGCCGTGGCGGCGGAAAGCAGAAGGGAGAGCCGGGCCCGGGAGAAAAGAGAAGCTGAGAAAGGAGGGGCGCCTCGGGCGGAGGCTCTCAAAGATGCAAATGGAGACGCGGCAGGGGCCTGGCTCCCAGGCTCAGGGTTAGCTCAGGCCCGGGGTGGGCCCCTTGAAGAAAAGGGATTGGGCTGACTTGAACCCTGACTTCTGAGTTCAAGCTTCAGTCCAGCCCACGGCAGCCAGGGATCCTGGGTGGGGCTGTTGACCCCGATGCCAGCTTCCGGTCACCGGGAGCAGGAAGACCCTTGGAGCCCAGAGAGCTGGGTGCCAGGCCTGATGTGGCAACTAATACTTCCAACTGGGCAAGTCGCTTAGCCTTGTATTCTCATCTGACAGGCGTAGAAAGAAGGCCCTGCTCCCCAAACCAGTGTGGGCTGTTGTGGGAAATGCCTTGAGACTGGGGAAAAGGGGGCCACCTGACAGCACACTCCGCCCCCCACCCCGGAGCAGCGCACCCCCAGGGCCTTCTGGCCTCCAGACTTCAGAGGGGGCTGGGAGACTTGCAGGGGAAAGGAGGCAGGGCCTGGCCAGGGGAGATGGTCACTCTGGAGTGAGAGAACCGGCCCTGGGCCTGAGCGTGGGCGTGCGGGAAGGAGCTGGGGGAACGACATCCCCGAGGTCAGATGTCCGGGCGGCCTGCCAGCAGAGCGGCCGATGTCAGAAGCAGGAGGAAGAGCCGACCGCCGGGCAGAGCGGCGGGCGTCGCGGTGGGGGAAAGGGGAACCGGCAGTCGTCGCTGCCCGTTGTGCAAGCCAAGCCAGGCGGGGCCCCGGCAACCTCTCCCTGGGAAAGGCAAGGCGCCCAGCCCTCGTCCGTGCTTTTTTTCTGTGTCCCTTCAGCTCCCCTGGGAATAGGGGCAATCACGTTGTCACCAGAGTTTCATTTTTAGAAAAAGGACGGCCGGGAGGGGGCTGTCCAGGCCTCAGAGGAGCTCTGCGGGCCTAAGACCCCCAGGTGGCCTCGAGGGGACTCTCCCCTTCGGTTTTAGACTTTCTCTCCTCACAGCTGTGCCTCTGGGACTTGGTCCCCGGATTCCAAGGTGGCCTGTGGTGACTCACATTTTCTTTTTTAACCTTAAATCCCCACTTCTGTTACCTTCTTAGTCTGAGTAGAAAACAAAAGCAGCTCTTCCCTCTCAGCTGCTATTATCTTGATGACATTTACATGAGGAGGTTACTGCTCAACCAGCTGGAGTGAAACCCCCTCTAGGTTCCTCTCAACCTGCTGCCCACTCAGAGCAAGTCCTCCCATCGGTTTATCTGACATTCCATCTAGTGCGTGTCATCACCAGACAGATTATTTGGGGTCTTTCTGGGGTTGTTTAGTTCGTGCCTCCCCCAGGAGGCCTAACCAAGGCCTGAGAGACTGCAGCCCCGGAGCAGGGCTGGGCATGTGTGGAGGTCTCGGGTGCAGGACAAGGGCCTGGACTTGGAAGGAGCGTCCAGGCCCTGGCACCCTGCCTGTGAGCTGTGTGACCTGCCCCCCACCCCAGCCCCTGGGGTCTCAGGCCAGTTTCCTGTCTATAGAACAGGGTAGAGACAGACATACCCCTGCCCCTCCCAGGGGGGGGCTCCAGGGAAGGGAGGGGTGTTGGGACCTCTACAAGGCCGCACAGAGCACACCTCCCGCCCAGGCTGCTGGAGGCAGCCGAGCCCCCTGCCCACACTGCCCTGTTCCCCCCCCATACTGTGCTCCCACTGGTGCCACACAGACAGAACCAGGCCAGGCCTGGGCTGTGCCCAACTACCTGTGAGGCACCGACACACTGACAATGAAAGCCCCTCTCCGAAGGGGGCTGCTCCCACAGCTGACGTGCACATCTGGGAGTCAAGGGGAGGGAAGAGGGGACAGCTGGGTGGCTCTGGGCCCGGAGCAGCCGCTGACTATCCACGAAGGGGAGAGGGGGTCTTGGAGGAAAGGAAGACCCTGACCCGAAACCAGCAGGAGTGCACACAGCAGAGCCCCTTTCAATGACCCACTGGCTTCCCCTGACTTCCTTTCCTTTTCTTTCGGAGATGAGTCTTCCTTCCCTGGCTAGGGCTGGGCGGCCACGCTCCTCCTGGCAGGAGCTCAGTCCACGTCTATTTGAAGAGCAGCTCAGCTGACCTTGGGCCCACGTGCCCTGGAACCGGCTCCACAGCCAACCCCAGCCAGGTCCGCCCTAAGACGGGACCAAGTTCAGCGGCAGCTGAGCCAACGGCACAGCTGGAACGGGGCAGGGATCCTCCCCCGGGGCCTGCAGAAGGCCCTCACCCCGAAGGCCATTCCTTTCTGGTCAGAGCTACTCTAGACATGTGCTTTAGACTCTGCAGGAAAACACCCATCGACAACAGAAAACAGAGCCGCCTCGGCCATGACGGAGCAGCAGCCAGAGAGGGACCGAACCGACAGCGAGCTGAGCAGCAGCTGGGCACGGGAACCCGCATTCACTCCACAAATGTCCACTGGGCACCGCCGTGCACCAGGACCCGTCTTAGGTGCTGGGTGCTCAGCAACAAGCAAGAGACAAAGCGCCTGGCCTTAATGAAGCCCGAGTTCTAGAGCAGGAGTCGCTCAGTACACGAGACCCAAGGTTGGAAAGTGCCTCAGTGGAAGAGAGACTGGAAAAGCATGTGTAATGGGGGGAGGGGAGTGTGGTAGTGGAACTCAATTTTAGACAGACTGGCCAAAGAAGAAAGGGAGGGAGGGAGAGTCCTGCTAAGGGGAGGTCTTGCAGGCCAGGGAAAATGTACAAAGGCCCTGAGTCAGGCTTGCGTTTGAGCAACGAGCCAGGGCGGCCTGAGCAGAGTGAATTTGGGGGAGCAGCAGAGAGAGAGCAGAGTGGTCATGGGGGCCAGTGTGTGCGGGGCCTGGTACATCCTAGGAAGGGCTGTGGGTCTGCTCGGCCTGAATGGGAGGCCAGTACAAGGCTCTGAGAGGAGACAGATCTATGTTCCCTCTGGCTGCAGGCAGGGAACAGGCTGAAACAGCCAGGAGCAGGGGACCAGTTCCCACAAGAATCCGGGCGAGAGAGGATGGCACCAGCGGGGATGCTGAGAGACATCTAATTGCAGATATATATTAAATGCAATTCAGAAGGGCCGTGCGATGGGCAGAGCCCTGACTCATCTTTGTTTGTGCAATCTGTCCAGCCCAACGCTTGACACACCCAAGGTGCTCTGTCAAGGCCTGTGGAGTGGACACAGGTC
Source organism: Miniopterus natalensis (assembly GCF_054644295.1). NCBI lineage: Eukaryota > Metazoa > Chordata > Mammalia > Chiroptera > Miniopteridae > Miniopterus > Miniopterus natalensis. The sequence goes on along the minus strand of NC_142094.1, from coordinate 57,714,256 downwards.
TCGGTGGCTTTTGCAAGCTCCTGGGAGGGCGAGGGTCCCACCAGCCTGCTCTCGGCCTGGTTGCTGGTGAGCGGTAATAGAGGGAGCCCACGAGGGTGCTAGCGTGGGAGCTCCTGGGGGCTGTGGGGAGTGCCAGGAGGGGCACTGGGCAACATGACCCTGACGGCAGGCCCCCTGTAGACCACAGACACTGCAAAGAGTTAGGGGGATGGTCCCATCTACAGAAACCCTCCACGGGATGCTTGTGCTGGATGGGACTTCTTCCTGCTCCTTGAGCAGGGGACAGGAGGCTGCTCTGTCCTCACTCTGACAGCCGGCTTATCTGCCTCTCAGGCCCAGCCCCCACGCCATTTGTTCAGAGGACAACTCTGGCAGGGGCAGCCGGAGGGCAGCTGTCACCACGGCCCACCACGCTGGCCACCGGATTGCACCTTCTTTTTCCAGCGTCTCCCACTCCTGGCATTCCTGAGGCGGCCACTCTCACCCTGCACCACCCTTCAGAGGCATGGCCTTATCTTGGGCCCCACGCAGGGTGCCACCTCCCCTTACCGGGCTGAGACAAGAAGGAATGTGGGTCTCGGTCTGGCGGGGGTGGCAGAACCACGCTCGGTATTACTGACAAGGTGCCGGCCCAGCCGGCCTACCTCACTCAGCAGAAGGCTCCGGGGCGGGCAGGTTCCCTCCTTCCTGCAAGTTCTCAACCAGGCTTGGGGTTTCCCTGCGCCACCCCCGCCCCAATGGCCACATCCCACAGAGAGCACAGAGCTGCTCTCGGGCACTCTGGGCGCAGTCTGTGAGGCCTGCGTGCTCCGTCCACAGCCCGGGCGGGACATCGAGCCTCGGAAGAGAAACAAAGTCCACAGGCCCTTACCAGCTCAGAGGCGAAGGTCCTGCACGTTACACAGTCGGCGCCCTGGGAGTCGCGGCTTTGACTCAGGATCATCACCATGGTAGGGACCTCAGGAGCTGGGCTCTGTCCCAGGGTGGGCACGAGCCATCTTCTGCTGGGCAGACTCGGGCAGACGCGATCTCCTGGGCACCTCCCAGGTGACTGATGTCAGCAGAACCAGCTCCCCATTGGCCGCTCACTCTTGGGGCAGGGCCCTTGCAGGAAATGGCCAAGTGTGGTCACCTCCCTGGGAAGACAGAAGGATGGCAGAGGGATTTAGGACTGGGGAAGACCAGGGCCCAGAGAGAGCTGCCCCCTTCCCTCCACGCCGGGCCTGCCTCCCTGCTGAAGGACATACATCCTGGGAGGGCCTCAAAAGCCAGGATCACCTTCTTGGGGTCCCCTCCCACCACACCCTGACAGGTCCAATGATGAACCTCAGTTCAGCCACGTGACACCTTTCAGACATATCTTAGGGTCTCACAACCTGCCATTCCCCAAGTATAATCGAGTCGTGTGACACCTTACACTGAGCTGGCTTTACAGACAGCTCAGCTGTCTGCCCACCAAGGCTGCGGGTCACACACGCACTGGCCCCGGAGTCAGCCCTCACACAGCCGACAGGAAGCAGTGGACCCACAGTCAGCAAGGTGGCTAGTCTTCCGCACCCAGATGTGAACAGAAGCTCCTGGGAAACTCGGGAGGACCCATGTAAAGGCACGTGACTCCCATCCTCGGAAGGATCACACCTCCACAATGACACGTCTGAACGCTGGGGGCCTGTGTAGCTTTGCTCCCTTCCCCAGGATGAGGCAAACCTAGTCACAGACCTCGCAGGGCCCACCTGTACCACTCAGCATCCAGCAGCGGCAGGACCCCCCCCACGGTCACTCTGCACAGCTGGTCACACCTCCTCCCCCGTCCACCATGATCTCCCGCCAAACAATCACCAAGAACGCGGCCTCCAGTCCAGGCTGGAAGAGTCGCCCTTACCAATGAACTCCTCTGATCCCGTTTCCCATCCCACCCCTCTGCGGTGACACCTTCAACGAAAGTCACGTGGATACCTGAAGGTCACCGTCAGAAAGTCAAAACTAGTGATGATGACAACGCGTAGAAAGGCCACTCCTAATCTGTAATTAAAAACAAGCTGCTCCATGCGGGAAAATGTTTGCGAGTCTGCTGCTCTGTGTAAACTCATTGCGCCCTGGTATTTACTTGCTGCCCAGACTGTAAATCATACTTTCCTGTTTACTTCGATTAGACTTTACAGTGGGTGCTATTGAAATTGCTCAATTACGGGCCAGCTGGCAAGCACAGGAAGATTACCTTCCACTGTTCTTCGAAACAAGGTTCATCCAGAGTGCAGAGGCAGGGAAGGGCGGGGGGAAATCAATACACAGTCGGAGGCCTGACCGCTGGGGAGGGAGGCCCGGTGAGGTCCACGGGCTCCCGGCTCCGCCAGGGGACCCTGCGCAGTTTCGGCACCACGTCGAGCCAGAGCGCCGCGTTCTGACAGCGGGCGAGCTGCTCCAGAAGAGCCTCAGACCGTTCCTGAGCTGGGGCCAGACGGCCAAGCCAGAAATGCCTGCCAGACCCCGGACACTTGGCTCGGGAGCCAGCGGGCGGGAGAGTGGCCGGAGGGGTGCTCGTGGACCGTCCCGTGAAAGGGGCCCTTTGTGCCTCCTCGGTGGTAGAGGCAAGGCCTGGCGGGGGCCATCTCCTTTTTGGGTGCAACCTTGATTCCATCTTGGGGCGGCCAGCCACTGGCCTGAGGCCCTACTTCCTTCTTCCCTCACGGGGCAGGGGGCCTCCATGGTTACGAACCCAGGTCCCAGGCGGGCACACCTGGGCTGGAATCCCAGCTCTTGAAATGTACTGTCTGATCACCTTTGCTAAGTTATTGTCCGAGCCTCGGTTTCCCTCTCCGTGGAACAGGGACAGTGTGGCTGCCTCAGAAGGTTACTACGTCACATGAAAACAGAACCCAAGCCCCGGCCGGGTGAGCAACCCCTGCTCACGGGAGGAAATGCTCAATTAACAGTCTCGACCGTCAGTCATTCCATGGGGGAGCCCGTGGGGCCCCATCCTTTCGCAGCAATGGGCACCCAAGCATCTGTCCTCTCAAATTTTTCAAAGGGGAATTTCATCAAGTTTTTTTTAAAATACTAAGATCCATCAGGAGGGGACCGGCTGTCCTAGGGCCCATCCCTCCGGTGAAACAGTAGGTGGCCAGCAAGAATGATGCTGTGGAAGCCTATTGCCATGGAAACAGGTCAGTGCATCCGAGGCAGCCGCTAGGCACCAAGCGCAAAGCTGAAAGAGGTGCCCTGGCTCTCACTCTGTCCCCACTGGAGCCCTGCAGGACCCCAGGGCCCCAGAGGCAGCAGGGGGCTGGGGACTGGAGCACCAGGGAACTACGGGGGGGGGGGGGGCAGCAAACACTGAAGGAAGAGAGAAAATCCGGGACAATCCCAGTCCTCAGGGTCAGGGCAAGAGAGTGCCGGGAACGCAGGCACCGCAGGCAGGCAGGCGGGGAGGGGACGCTGGCACAGAGTCCTGAGCAGAGCCCTCCGCAGGGGCCAGCGACACACAGCACTGCCTGTGTGTGGGGACAACCTAGGTGCCCATCAACAGGGAACAGGCTACACAAATCCCAGCATCGTTACACACGGGACAGCTCGTCCCCTTCACCACAACTTCAACGAGGCAGCTTTACCGGTACAGATAGGAACACTCTCCAAGACCCACTGGCGTGAAAAGGGCAAGAGGGGGCACAGCCCGGCCGGTCCCACAGCTACGGCAGCCTCGGGAACGGACGCGGTTCTGGATGGAGAGAAGGCCTGGCACGCCGTATTTCACCCGGTGCGCGCGACGCCTTTTAGACCCCAGGAGCCTCCCATCCGTGACTCATCTCCCCAGGATTCCCATCGAGAAAGGAAGGGCCAAGTCACACTTCCCGCTGACCCGTGACTCCACCTCCCCGACCACCCGCACGCTCCCGGGCTGCAGGTGTGGTGGCAGAGGGCCCGGGCGCCCCCAAAGTCCTTAACCCAAGAGTGCGTCTGTGTGAGGACAGCCCTGAGAGCCCCAGTACTGTGCCCGGAGCCAGGACTGCAGCGTGGGAGGGGACACAGTGTCGGTCGGAAGGCACCGAGCAACGGTGCCCGCCGTGGGCAAAGGCCCAGGATCCGGCACCGTGGAACCCAGCCTCCAGAGCCGCCTCCATCCCCGTGCCCCACACAACACGCTCCCTGCCTCCACCTCCCGCCTCCCTGGGCACCAACCAGGGGCCAGCTCTTCTCACTGAATCACCTCACGGTCCTATGAACAGGACGAGCTGTGGGCAGCACTCCCATTTTCCAGATGAGAGAATGAGGCTCCAAGAAAGTAAATCCAGTGGTTGCCTGAGATCCCCCGGCAGACAGGGGCAAGGGCAAGATGTGAGTCCAGGTCTGCCTCCCGGGCCACTCTCTCTGCCACCGCGGGGGACAGGGGACAGCTCTGCTCTCTCGACTCCTTCCTGACGTGAAACTTTCTTGCTTTCGCTCTGCAGCCTTCAAGGTGCTTTGGTTCGTTTGCGACCCTTGAACCCAGCTGTCTGATCTCACTGTGAGAGAGACTCCCAGCTCCCCGCAAAGGGGAACCCTGCCTGGTGCAGGCCAAATGCACTTGGATATGCAAAAAAAAAAAAAAGTATCACCTCTAAAAACCTGTGTCACTCTGAAGTAGATTAAAGACGTTTACCAAAAGCTTCTGCCACACACTCTGAAGGGCCACCCCTCCGACAGACACTGACCACGCTGGGAAGCAGAGATGGTGACGTTTCCTTCCTTTAGCAGCTTTCTCGGGTGTTTACAGTCCTGCAAGTTAGTTTTTATTTATTTATTTTTAAAAATATATCTTTATTGATTTCAGAGAGAGGAAGAAAGAGAGTAGAGACATCAATGATGAGAGAGTCATTGATCGGCTGCCTCCTGCACGCCCCCCACTGGGGATTGAGCCCGCAACCCGGGCATGGGCCCTGACTGGGAATCGAACCCCGATCGCCTGGATCCTAGGTCGATGCTCAACCGCTGAGCCACGCCCGGCTGGGCTGCAAGTTAGTTTTTTAGCAGCAGAATATTTCATAGCCCTGCTCAAAGCAAAACCTACACATGACCTTGGCCACCGGCAGCAACTTTCCTGATGGCTTGAGGAAGCCCTTCTTCTCAGAGCCTTCATTTCCCTGTCCCCTTAAGCAGAGGCCATGGGCCGAGAAAAGAAACTGTGCAAGGCCTTCGGGAAGGCCATGTGCACCCTCCAACTCCCGTGGCTTCAGCCAGTGACACAAGCCGTCTGCAGGCAGGACCCAGAGGCAAATGTATGCACATCTGGGGACATGCGCGTCATAGCGGGTCACACTGCCTCTGCCACACCCGGGGACGAGCCAAGGAGAGAGGGCCGAGCAGGCCCCGGGGTCGGCGAGTCAGGGTACGCCTGCCACAGAAAGGAACTAACCCTGCATCTGAGAAGTTAAATGCTGCCCAGGAACTGTATCAAGAGCCATATTTTCCAGACTGAGTGCTGCTGGAAAGAGAGCCTGGTGAGTGTGCGTTTCCAGACTGCTCTGGGACGCGGAAACTACCGCCCACCGCCCAGGTCCCGGTCCTCGGTCCCATGCAAAAATCACGGATAAAAGACCACAGTGCCTCGCCCCCTGCAAAACAGAACGACAGAGGCACGCGAAACTCCTCTAGCTAACAGTTTTCAGTTTTCACACCAAGGACGTGCTCAACACCAAATACTCCTGAGTGAAGGAAGTTCCCAACAGAGGCAGTGTCCAGAAAAAAATACATTTTTTTAAAACCATTCTTCTTTTATCTCCTTGGTTTGTATTTACAGAAATAACAGGGGACACAATCATTTGGTCCGGTCCTGCCAAGGCAACTAGAGACGGGACTTGAAATTTAATAAATCTAGGAGCTTTTTCATAGCTAATTTATAAGTTGATAATTTTGTATAGCCCAAGAATGATGTTATAAATATCCAAACAGCCCTTGGCAGAAAAAAGGTCCCCCATCCATTTTAACAAAACAGCCATAGTGACAGCACCAGGCCCAAAGCTCACGGCAACCTCAGAGGACACTACGTGTGGGCACCTTACCATCCCATTTCACAGAGGGATGACCTGAGGCCCAGGCCAACCAGGTGTGAAAGTTAAAACAAGGATTCAAGACACACCTGCTGAACCCCCAAGTCCCTGTCTTACCCCGTCTACTCCGGGATCTGTGAATTCATCGTTACCCCGTAAGCATCTGATTTCTCAGTTCAGCGGACTAACGCGGGCACTCAGACACTGGGTTCGCGGCACCCCCTCCTCTGTACGGCTCAGCCTGAGGCACCCGGCCACCCAGGAATTGCAGCCACACTTCCGGAGCCAGCGCAGTCCCGGGCAGGCTAAGGCCCTGCGCAGGCGATCACCTCGCCCGGCTTACGTTCCCCGTATAACGTGTGAGAAGTTATCCCTGTTCTACCAGCTCGGGTGGAAGGTCAGGAGGTGAGACCCTCTAGGGTGGGGGCACCCTACAAAATGTCCCCAGATGTCCTGATGTCCTTAGACGAGCACCAGTCTGAGCAGAGAGCAGGCCTCAGGAAAGGCTTGTACACTGGCTGACAGAGATCCCGTCTTCCCAGCCTCAGCCCGAGCAGCTGGAGCAGAAGCCATGCAGCAGGCGTTCCAGGGATGGGCTGAAGGACGTCTGAATCCAGTGCTGAGTCTCCTGTTCACTCAGGATCCCATCTGCATATGACAGGTGAGGACACTGGGCTCAGAGGGGTTCAAGGACCTGACTCAAGCCACACAGCTGGCATGGAAAGTACCTGCTGCTCACCTGTCCCTATCACTGGCCCCAGAGCAAGGCGTGTCCTGATGGTGTTTTCTCCAGTAACTAGATGAATATCTATTCCCTGGCCTAGTCCCTCTAGGTAATCAAAGGCCACCAAGGCCCACACTGGGGGAAGGACTAGCAGTCACATTACCTGGTTAGAAAGGGACCACCTAGTGCCCTTGGCTGACAAGGTGGCCTGGGCCCCCATGAGGCTCTCTTCATAGAGGGAAAACCGCAACAGTGCAATGAGCTGAGAGACCAAGTTGGGACTCTGATCTCTGGGCCTTAATTACAGTCACTCTCAGTGTCACGGGGATTTTCTACTGGGGTTTTTTTTAAGCCACTAACATTTCAGGAGGAGGGGGAGGGATGACATTACTCAGAGACATGAAAGTGTGGAGATCCAGAGCCAAAACAAATCTGAACAGGGGAGCAAGGCAGCCCACACTGCTTCATGAAACTGAAGCCAGCTGCCTGCACGGCTTGTCAGGAGCTCATTTATCAACCAGAAGTAACGGACAGGCGAGTTTCCTCTAAGCCCTCCCGTAATTCTTGCTCCCATTCCTGTCATTTTAACCCGCAGAACGCTATGGATGAGGAGCCTGCTGCGGACCAGGATCTGCTGAACACTCGGTAGGAAACGAAGCCCGGGAAAGCGGGAGGAAGACCGGTACTCACCGAGAGCAGCTCCACGGCGCCGCCTCCTCCAAGCCGGGCGAGGGAGAGAGGGCAGAGGCAGGCTGGAGAGACGCAGCCAGGGCCCCAGGGATAATCTACTGAGACCGTAAGCCACTTAGCCTAAGACAACCATGACCTGTTCTTCAGTCAGACCTATTTACAAGTACAGCAGGAAAAACAAAAGAGTGGCAGAAAAAAATTAAAAACAAAAACCGAAATGGAGAAGCACAAACAAGGGGCAGTGCGGCCAGACAGAGACTCAGGAAACGGGTCCTGGCCCCGGCTCAGCCAGGAGCAGCTCTGCCCGTTGGCCAGGTGACTTCCCCTCTCTGGGCCTCAGTTTCTGCAACCTGTCAAATGGGAGGCTGGGCCAGACAAGCTGTGTCATATAACTGCATATAAGAGCTCTGCGTCATATAGTGAGCATGTAAGTGCAGCCACACATGGTCTACGGGCTTTAGCCAGGCCACCTGCCCCTCTCAGCCTCAGTTTCCTCACCTGTGACATGCAAACAAGAACCTGAGCGAGACTCAATGTGGGTCTGAAGGCGCTGTGTGAGCTATGAGGAGGTAGCTAGGAACTGACGCTGTCCTGGGGGACTGTGTGACCTGCCGTGCTCGAGGTCCCAGGATGCTGGACAATAGCCAAGGCCAGATTCCCACACCCTGCCATCAGGAGCCTCAGCTGTGGCCTCCCATGCAGTCGTGTGGGTGGCAGGTGACACTGGGGTAAGGAGGAGGGGATGCAGAGCCAGCCCCCTCATACACATCTATGGGGTAGAAATAAAGGTATTTGCACAAATGCACTGTCCAAGCTCATCTTTAAGCACACAGGGCACCTTGGTGTCTTTTGGTGACACTAACAACCATCTGTATTAGGCACTTTCTTGAAGGACCAGGAAGCCGGTCACTCGCCAGTGCTCACACCCACCTCCTGCACGAAGAAGACCCTTTTCCTTCCCAAACATTTACAGACTTGTGGGGCCCACAGCCAGCCATGTTCTCTCCCTCTTGCAAGGCTACCACCCTGGCCCAGCCTGCACGCACAGCTTTCCTCCCAGGCGGCCCAGAGGTTCCGTGGCCAGGGAGGAGCACTCCTGCTCCGGGCAGTCCCATAGCAGCACTGCTCTCTCAGAACCCCCAGGCCATCTCGGAGGGAATGTCACCTTCCAGTGGCTGGCACCTGGAACACGGCTGGGAAGGCAGCAATCTCTATCTCGGGGGCCTGGCGGCGAAAAACAGCCCCACTAGAAAACCGGAGGGAACCCAGGAAGGGACCCAGGAGCACTTTAAGAACTGCTGAGCACACAAGAGCCACCAAGTTGTGCCACCCACTCAGAGGTCACATTCTGACCTCAGCTCACACACCAGGCCTTCACCCTCCAGATCCGACCAAGTCCTATCTCCCAACCTCTCTCACGGGGCCTGGGGTAGAAATTAACCAGGCGGGCTAACTGAGCGACATTGAGCCGGCCGCCCTCTCCCCTCCACCCCGTTCACGCTGCAGCTCTGCCCCACATTAGAGACGCCACCATCTGCCAAAATGAAACTCCCTGGACAGACTCGACTGCCTGGCAGGTCTGTCGTAATGACAGATACACCTGAACTCCTGGCACCTCTCAGCTAAATCCCCAAAGCCATCTCTCTGTGCCCCCCAGGGTCCAAAGGGCAGGCCAAACTCTACACAGATCACCCTGGCCATTGGCCGTGGTACCTTGGAGGGGAAGCCGCCGCATGTGTAAGAGCAGCCATCTGTCTGCGGACAGACGGAGACGGCCAGACTGCGGACTCTTCAGACCAAGAAAGAGGCTCCCGCAAGGGCTGCCCTGGGCCCTCGTTCACAGCAAGGCCCAGCACCGGGCTCTGAGTTACTCAGAACTGGCCACGGAACCAACATGAACAGCTGCTTCGTGGGGTCCTGAGCTCCCTTTGCAGGTTCTGGCGAGGCGTGGAGGCAGAAGGGAGGGGCACCTCACTTGCAAACCGTCTCCACTTCCTTCTGAGTACTCTGGATATGACACCCGGGCCTCCTAGGCTACCAGCAAAGACCTTGGGGGTTAAAGAGGAAGTGACAGGGCCAACCAGACACTGGCTTAAAGAAACACCCCGCTGCATGCTCCCAGAGCCTTCCGCGGGCATCTCGACAGCTCTACGTGAACCTCAGGAGGCCTTGAGAGTGCTAACCCAGCTTCTCAAGGTGAGCACATCATGTTCCAGAAGGGCCCAGTCCCCGGAAGGGCCCCAAAGTGCCTGGTGAACTAACTGTGAACCTTGCCAGCTGCTGCTGTGGCTGTCACATTACTGTCACTATTGTCGTTGTCCCCTGGTGGAGCCATCAGAACCAGGTTTGAGTGCAGGCTCCCCTTGCTGCCAGGAAGCTCACGTCACTATGTCAACAGCCAGAACCTCCATAGCCAGGCCTCGGAGCATGTCCCCAGCCCAGCAACAAGCCGGCTGGGAGCCTGGTGTGCAGGAGGCTACCCACAACACCGGGAACCTGGCCTCCACCATGCTTAACACTAACACCAGGAACCTGGCCTCCACCATGCTTAACACTAACACCGGGAACCTGGCCTCCACCACCAGGAGAAGACGGGGGAGGCGGGCGCAGACGGTCATGCCCAGAGCTAGAATAACAATGACACAGTTTAAAAATAAAGATGCCGCCCGGACGGGCGTGGCTCAGCAGTTGAGCGTCGACCTAGGATCCAGGCGATCAGGGTTTGATTCCCGGTCAGGGCACATGCCTGGGTTGTGGGCTTGATCCATGACTCTCTCATCATTGATGTTTCTCTCTCTCTCTCTCCCTCTCCTTTCCTTTCTCTGAAATCAATAAAGATATACTTTAAATAAATAAATAAATAAGCCAGACAGGGCGAGGGACGGGGTCAGGATGGACGCGAGGTCAGAGGCCGGCATGTGCAGGTGCTCGGGGCAGTCAGCTCGTGGGGGGCATGGTCCCCGACCGGCCCGATGGGGTGGAGCTACGTTCATCCACTCTGAGCCCCCGCCCCGTGCCTGCCCCGCGCCTGCGGGAATGACGGTGGAGTGAGGACAGACGCCTCTGTGAGCCACAGGCCCTCCTCTCGAGGAAGTGACAATCATTAGACTGACCCACGAGTGAAATATAAAGCAAAATACGATGCAGTGCAAGGCAGAATGCCTTCTGGAAACAAACAGCACAGCAACATAATGGGGCTGCGAAGGCTCAGACACCAGCATCGCTACCTTCCCGGGCCGAGTGCAGAGCCTCGCTGGGGTCTCCCCCACACTTCACGGGTTCTCGGCCTGGGCGGACTCCTGCCCACTTCAATTATTAATAAAACAACAAAATGTTTGCGAGAGCTGTGATGTTCGTGAAGTGCCAACCCCAGGAAGTGCCCGGAGGTGGCATCCACATCCAGAGGCCCCAGTGGGCAGCTTCTCGGCCCCTGGTCTGGCCTTGCCCAGCCGCTGTGTCCATCCACTCTGTGAGCTCCCGGAGGCACCGACCCGGCCCTACCCCTAGTCCCCCAAAGCTGGCACAAAGAGCTGCTCAGAAAATGTCTGCTGGACCAAGAAACGCATTCACCACGTTAGGTCAGGTCTGGGCTTCCCTAGCACCAAAGCTACTGATGCCTCTGGCTTCTGGGTTTCCCACAGCTATCAAAATTGTGTTGTTATCACTAATTTGAAGCATGGCACCTCCTGGTCCACAAGGGGCCAGGCTCGGAGCCGTCCGGGTTGCAGAGGATCTGTGATCACACAAGTCCCATACCTGACAGCGCTCACACCTCCCAGAAACCTGTGAATACTCATCAGAGCCTCAGAGGGTGGCCCTTCCCTCCCGGGATCCCAGGAAAACCTCAGCCCAGGTCCTTCCCCAGGGCTCGGTTCTCCAGGTTCTGCCTTCAGGAAAGAGCCTGCCCCCCCCCCCCCCCCCAGGCAGGGCCAGCATCCCCCGGGCAAGAGGAGGCCCGAGGTCCCGAGAGCCTATGCAAGAGCAAGGCCGGTCAAGGGCAGGGGTCCCAGAGAGGTCGGATATGTGTGTGTGGCACTGTGCTCTTAGACAAGGGTGCTTTCTAGGGGACCTTAGGTGAACAGGCAAAGCCTATGCACACCTGGGCTATGATTCTCTTTTCTCTTGGTGTCGGAATCCCAAGTCCGACACTCCCTGGGCTGGCTGTGCCAGGCACGAGGGAGGAAGGTGGTCAGTGTACCCAGCTAGGTTCACCCCGACCACCAAGGACAGCCACGACGCCCGGCACAGCAAGTGCTAGAACGTGATGAATGCTACTGGACAGAGGAGTGAGCTGTAATCCCATGTCAGCAGGTAAAGATCTGGAGAGACGTCCTGGAGGAGGGGGCATGGCTCAGGCCAGAGCAGACAGGCAGGAGAGCGACAGCCAGAGACGGGGTGAGGGCATCCCAGGACGAAGCCAAGAAGTGATGTGTCTGACACCCAGCAAACTGGGGCTGGGAGCTAAGGGCCCGGCTGAGGCCAGCGCCCCTCCCAAGGTCCCAGAAGGTGGGGACCCTGCCACAAAGGGCAGCCTCAAGCTCCCCTGCCCCCGCCCAGCCTCCACCTCACTGCGAGCCTCCCGCTCTCAGGGGTTCCCCGGCCAGGCCCGTCCTGCTCTCTTTTTGCGGCGAGACTGCCACGCAAACCGGCTGAGCCACGAGGGGCACAGGCTGGTGGGTTTACTTAACTGAACAAAGTCAGGGGACCCCGGGGATGCTGACTGGGGACCCCGAACCTCCCCCTTTCGTAAAATGGCAGCGTAAAGGTACCAAACTGCAAAACAGTCATTTCTATCTCCCAGGACACCAACCCAGGCGCCAGCGGACAATATGAGAATTGTGCTCTCTCCCGGGAAGGGGGAGGGGCCACGCACAGCCCCCCACGAGAATGTCACGACCGTCCCGTCGACTCCCGAGTCATGGACATGTGACCCGGGCATGTGCCGAGCGTGTGCTCCCCACGGGTTGCGTGGTCATGAAAACACAAAGGCACAAGGGCTGGGGGACGCAGGGGACCGGGCAATGACGAAGGGGTCAGAGCCACAGAACGCTCCATTCAACACCAAGAGGCCCAGGGGCCGGGGTGGGGGAGGGCTGCTCCCTTACAAACACCACCACAGGCTGCGCAGAGCCGGCGGCTGCTCCGTCGTACGCTCAGGACACAAGACCAGCAGGGGTTTCAGAGTCACTCTGGACAACTGCGAACAGTGAGATGACGTCCAACCACCGACAGCGCAGACCCTTCCAACCCCGGTTCACCCCGCGTTCACGCGGGCACATCACCTCCTGGCTCTGTGCCTCAGTTTCCCCAGCTGTAACAAGGTCTCTCTCCTTGTTACAAGCTGTGGCTCCAGAAGCCCAGGCGAACCTCTTTGGAAGCTGACATGTTGAGGCAGGAAGGCAAACACGGAGAACATGGGTTTGACCTCCATTCACTGGACCCGGCCACAGTCCACCAGTGTGTCGTCAGGTCCGGCCCACCCCTGCTTTTGGGAAAGCTGGGCCCGCCCGTGTTGGGTTCACCTGGGCGCAGTCTGCACAGATCCCCCCGCTGAGACAGTGCCCACTCCCTGTGCCCTCAGGATGAAAACATTTATGAAATGCAGCGAGAGGCCGTCTGCTCCAAAGCCCATCTCTGCCCAGCAGCACCCAGTGAGACCCCATCACGGACCTCACCCCTCGGGGTGGGCTCCCCAGTTATCACCACAGCCTGTTCGCAGAGAAGTGGGCGGCGCTGAGGGTTGACATTTAAGAAAACTCTCTTGGTCTCGCTTTCCCTTTGAATGTGTTGTTGTGGTACAAGAAGTCTCCGTTTGTCCCGGACTAAACTGAAATAGAAGACAGGAAACCCCCTCGCGTTCCTGCATCTTGCGTAGAAGTCATCGAAGGAGAATCTTGTGCTCCGCGCAGGAGTCGTGATTGAGGAAGCAGCTGCTCCGCTCGCAGTGACCGGGCCGAGCCAGCCATCTGTGGGCGTTAGGGACCCGGCATCATCTGTTCGGTCTGTTGCCTACGCTCGCATTTGTTTAAAGTATTTGGCAGGGAAGCATTTTCCTCCCCCAAGCCCACAGTGTGGGGGAGGCCAGAGGGAACTCTCCTGGAGAGGGCTGGGCAGATCCCGGGCCCCTGCGCTGCCCACGAAGCCACCGCTTGCCCTGCAGACAAGGCCAGGCGGAGGAAGGGGCAGTCAGAGTACCATCTTCTCCTCCCGGGCCCTACACCACCATCAGCTGCAGCAACGAGAGGCGGTGACCCGAGCCGAGGCCAAATCAGAGCTGGGCAGCCAGCCCCTGGGGAGCAAGCTCCTGGGCCGGTGCTCCCCTTCAGCCACAGCAAGGGGCTGCAAATTAGGCCCTCTGTCCAAGGGCACCTGAAGCCGGCCACGCCACTCACTGCCTTCCACAAGGGACAGTCTCCCCCAGACCCCCAAGGGCCCACCTGGAAACTGGGCAGGAGCGGCCTGCGGGGTAGTTCTCCCACGAGGGCAGGGGCCACGCGTCTTCACAGGTTCAAAGCTGTGTGGGAAGCTCCGGGCCGGGAGAAGCCAGAGCAGATTTCCCGCTGGCCACGTGCTCCCACGGCCGAGTGGAGGGCTCTGTCCCACCTCCCAGGGCAGTGACGTCCTGGGGTTTCTTCAGTAACACTCACGGGACGTGTCTGAACCTCACACGTTTGATTGTGTTTTTTAATTGATTTTTTTTTTTTAAGGCAAGTTGGAACCCATTCACCTGTGGCCAGAACACCCCAGCAGCCCGGGGCCGGCCCCGCAGTCTCAGCACCATGCCCAGCCTGTGGCTCCCGAACCCGTTTCCAACTCACCTTCTGGCCTGTCCTGCCCCAGCCAGGCCCCATCACCTGTCTACTTTTCTTTCTACTACCGGAGGGCATTTGCTGACCTGCCTGGGAATTAGATGAAAAGGAAGTTTGTTGCCAAAATTAAGGCCATTTGCAGCAAGTCACTTCTCTCCTCAGGACTAAATGCTGATCAGCAAAACCCTACAGGGCTCACTAACGACACCCAAGGAACCACCCTCCCTGGGGCACATTGTTTTCCTTACTGTCCCCTGCTGGGCCCAGTCACATGCCGCACAGCCAATGGGGCCCAGAGTCTGGGCTGGCATCTGAGGGTGTGGAGGCCGCAGGAGTGCCGGGCGCCGGGAGTCAGGTGACCCAGGCAGAACATTCTCGCGTGTTTGTGTCAGCAGCTCCCCCGCCCCCTGAGAGCGCGGCGGGAACAGGCCACGACAGAGCCCAAAGGGCACCGGAGCTCCCTTCAGTCACGCCAATGTGGTTACCAGCTTTTCTTTTAAGGGGGAAAAATGCCCTTGTACACTGAATGGTACTTTTCCAACTCCTGCAACGCCGAAGGTTTGTTCACTTGGTTCTTTGGTTCCCGGGCAGGCGCAGGCAAGAAGCCTGGAAGGTCCTGGGAATCCCAAGTGCCCGCTTAAAACAAGAGCTCTGACCGAAAATAAACAGACCACAGCCCTCTGGCCGAGTAGATGGCACTTGAAAATTCCGTGTGTCGGGAAACAGCCCTCCCTCCAAGGAGGTCACTTCAAGGTCAGAATGACTAGGCCCCTGGGCAGTGTCCCCAGAAGGTGGACGCCAGAGAAGCGTGTCCCCTTCTCAAGCTTCCTCGCCAGCATCCAGCTGGTGACCGACCAACTGCCGCCCGCTCCAGCTCTCGCCCTGCTCTGGTCACCGCTGCTCTCCGAGTGACTCGGTAGCCTCCCAGTTGTCTACTCCACCCTCCTCTGCACCCTGCTCTCCAAACGCGGAGCTTTCACAAATGGGAGCATCAGCACGTGGCCCCCAGCTCCCAGCCCTGCCGGGCCACGTCCAGTTCCTTCACCTTGCACCGCTGCCACCCTAACCTTGACCAGCGTAGCTCCCGGCCCATCAGCCTCTTCTCACCAGACGGCCAGGTCTGCGTTACTTTCAACCACCTGCTGACCCTCAAGTACCCCCCACCCCCCCGCCCACCCCAGGGGCAGTCTCACGATGCACACGCCGCTCCCTGGTCTCGCACACCTGCTCCCCAGTCCTAGGCCACCTAAACTCCTGCTCATTTGAGACTCAGAAATGACCTTCCTGTGGTTCCCACAGGACTGTGGTCTCACCTCACCAGTACTCGAGCATACACACCTCCAGTACATTTATGACACTGTGCCTGGCACATGGTAGGAACTGAATAAACACTGCTCTCTGACTGCCCCTGACACAGCCTGTGAGCTCCTCACACACACGGACTCAGCTTACGCAGCTGAGTTCTTCTCGGCCTCGCACACACGGGTGTTCACTAGATCCTGATTGAACTGACTGCGCCTGGGGCCACCGGCACAGCAGTGTCCTGTGGCCAGCACAGCAACAGTGACACATCTAACCAGGCAGAGGACACAGAACATGAGTCCTGTCACGTCCAGAGAAGAGAGGAAGCCCAGGCGCCTGGTCACCTTCCTCAGACAGCCCCTTGGTCACAAAGCCTCATGATGTCCAAGAAAAGAGTTTCTATCAGGCCACCCAAGCCCAGCCACCCTGGCAGGTCCTCTGCAGGGGGCTAAGATCAGCCCCAGCCAACCGTGCCAGCCTCTGAGGGGAGGGCACTGCTGCAGCCTGGACAGGGCCCCACCCAGAACCCGGCAAATACGGAGTCTTCACACCCCGGTGGCCTGGGCCAAGAGACGCCCAGCGACCACTGGGAAGGGACAGGCCCTTCCCTCTGTCATCCAGGGAAGGGCTCCTTCCAAAAGCTTAGATGAGCTTCTAAGCTCATCAGATGTGAGCTTCTGCTCCTGGAGAGGCTGCTGGTCATGCGCAGGTGAGGGAGGGTCCGCAGGCAGCTGGGATCACACCCAGGAATGAGGGCCGGCCGGGCTGGGGGCAGGTGCCCCAGCTGTGACCACGTAACCTGCGCGAAGAGGAAGCTGACCGCAGGTGTGAAAGGCAGCCTGCCGACTTGAAAGGAGCAGAACAAAATAAAGACATCAACGGCCAAGAATCCAAAAAGAGCCCAAAAAGGTAGGAAAGGGACCTTCTCTGAGCCCAGACAGGTGTGCGGCCACTGAGGTCTCCAGAGCTGCACTCACAGAAGCTGGTGAGAGCAGAGCCAGGATTCTGGAGCTGCTTCCTGACACTCACATAAATTGTATTTTCTATGTTTAGGCCCAAATTAAATCACTTTTGGTAAACAGCGGTTTTATTTTCTAAAGAGAAAGCTTAAGAGATTTCACCAGTCTTAACTCTTATGAAGAGACGTCGCGAACTACACTGTAACACAGGCTTTCAAGACTTCCTCCCAAAAAATCATGTCACCTGAGAACACTGAGTAACAGAAGGCTCTCCCTGCCTCAGCCGGACCCGCCCAGCCAAGCCCAGCTCAAACAAGTCCCCTCTGGCTCTGTCCCTCGTCCTGCCACCCACTGGGGCCATGGGCACAGTCACCCTTGTCCTTACCTCTGTCGTCCCAGCCCTCCCTCTGTCCTTCTAACACCGTGGCCGGCTGCAGGCTGCCCAAGACGATCACTAAGATTCGCTGGACTCCAAGTGTACCCTCCCAGGGCCTCCCTCGGTGCCCCATGGCCAGAGCCCAGGCTAGAAGGCAGCCACCTGCCCCACAGCAAAGGTCAGCAAAGGGCAGACCTCAGATTTGAACTGAGGCACCGACTCCAGAGCTTAAGCTGCACTTGCCCTGAACAACCAAGACAGGGCTGCACCCACACTCTGCCCACAGCCCCTCTGCGGCCCCCCCTCGTGGGCACGGAGCCTGCCCTGGACCCCATCTTCTCCCGCGCATCCCTCTGCGTGGCACCACGCCCTGCGCCGGGCTGCTCAGACAGGCTCTCACCAGTCCTCCTAAAAGCCCCGGAGGCAGGACCAGCAGGAGGAAAACCTGAGGGCTTCACAGGGCAAATGAGGTCCAGCAAGTGAGCAGCACTGTGCCCACCGGCTCCCAGCCAGGGGTTCTGATCCTTGGACTGTGAGAGGGGCTTCACGGGAGGGGGCTCCCCAGCCCAGCCCTGGGCCCATGCCACAGGGGGCCCCTCCTGCATTTTCACCCCTGCTGCAGTCTCACAACCAGAGCCCCCGAGCCCCTGGCCCCTCTCCTCACCCAGAGCATGGACGCGGCTGGCTACGGAGGACAATGTCTTCCCACCTCCATGCAGGCAGAGAGGCAGCTCGCAGCCAGCAGATGGAACCTCCCTCGCTCCCAGGCCCCTGGCCAACACGAATGCCAGAGCAAGGGGAATTCCAGGCGCGGCCCCAGCCTCTCCCAGCTGGGCCTTGTCCGTCAGGCCCTCCACCCAAAGGGCAGCGGAGAACGAGGGTGGCCTCCCCGGGCAGGCGGCAGCCCTGGAACCCGCAGAGGCCGCCTCCTCTCCCCAGGGCACTGCCGACCACCAGGGTGCAGAGAGGCCCCCAGGCCCTGCCCCCTAGGAGCCTGCAGGCCCACCCGGCAGCTCCTGCCACATGGCCACCCAAGCCCCTCCGGGAAGCAGCAGCATGGTGTCCGGGCAGCCACTGCTGGGGACCGCCCTGGACCTACTCACAGCAGGAGCTGGGCCTCCATGCACTGGGGCAGGTGCTGGAGAAGAAGCTTGGGGTGGAGGAAAGAACACAGGCCTGGGACCAGCCAGGACGAGCTGAAGCCCCACCACCCCTCTCTCCGGTGGGCGGTTCCGAGCAGGATGTTCGAAGCAATAGGCAGAGCCAGCCCCGTGGCCAGACTGTGCTGAGAACTCAATGAACTAATGAAGTGAGTGCCCAGCTCCATGAGGGACCTTCTGGAGGTGCCCGGTCAGAGCCCGCTAAACGAATGCAGGGGTAACGGCCGGAAGAAAATAAGGACCCTCCTCTCCCCACCTCGTTAGGCCCAAATCCAGGCCAGGAGAGGGGAGCCAGCCTTACCCACCCACCACCAACGCACAGAGGAGCAGGCGGGAGACCTTCGCCCACACGACCAAACCCCTTCTCATCGAGCTCCAGGTGTCGGCAGGTCCCTCAAGACTCAGGTCTCCCACTGGGGGTGGAATGAGCTGCACTCTCAGTGGCCTCGGGGATCCCGCTGAGCCGGTGTGGGGAGGAGGCAGGAACAGGCTGACCGTCAGAGTCGACCAAGACGGCACAGGCCCCAGGCTGAGGAGCCCGCTGCAGCGACCTCGTGCCTGCAAGTCTGCCCCACAGCCGAGGCCCCTGAACCCAGCGCGGGCCTCAGAGTCCCACGGGAGAGAACACGGCACTTAGCAGGGGACCCAGGAGCCCCATCCCTCTGCGCACTGGCGAGGTGGCCATGGGAAGGTCCCCGCACCTCTTGGGGGTCTGATTTCTCCTCTGGAAGGCTGCATCAGGGGACCAGAGCCCTGTTCTCCACAGCCCTGGTCATCGTGAACGGAACCTGATGAGGCGCGACCCCACCTGCGGGGTGGGAGGACAGCCGCCGAGCAGTCGGGTACAGCCAGGTGGCTGACGGCGGGATGGTCACTGCCAAGCGAGGCGAAAAGAACCAACTCCTCCCTGAGAATCACTAGCAGGCGCCCCGAACCCAGGCTGCACCTTCCCTCCCATGCACCCAAGGGACACTATGTGCCAAACCAGCTGAACAGACCCGCAGGACGGTGGGGACACACGAGAACTACGCTGAGACACACGCTGAGTAAAACCTGCCATCTTCCCTCCGGAAAGACGGTGGCTCAGGGGCTGTGCGAGCCCCGCATGGGGAGGCGCACCCCAGACCTGGCCCAGCAGAAACAGGAACCCCCGGACGATGCCTACAACAGGCACTGCACCCAGGGGTGGGCGCCCTTCAGATCCTCCGTCACTGAGACACGGCAGTGGGCAGTTCCAGTAGGTTCATTCGGCTCCTGAACAGGAAGGCCCCTGATCCCCCGTAAGGGGAGCCCGGTGGGGGGGTACATTCCAGCCCTCACTCCCAAGTCTCAGATGCACACGTCCATCAACTCAGAAGCTTTAAAAATACCAAAGCTGCCTGGTCAGTGTGGCTCAGTGGTCAGAGCATCGGCCCGCCCACTGAAGGGTCTCGGGTTCAATTCCTGGTCAAGGGCACGTACCTGGGATGCAGGTTCGATTTCTGGGCCAGGTCGGGGTGCGTGCGGGAGGCAACCAATCAATGTGTCTCTCTCACATCGATGCTTCTCTCCCCGCCCCCCCTCCCATCCCTTCCACTCTAAAAAAATCAACGTCAAAAATATACTCAGCTGAGGCTTAAAAAATTATATATATATATACACACACATATATACACCAGTGCTGAGTCCTAGCCCCTTCTTTCTAAGGTTCTGATGTAACTAGTGCTGGAGGCCGCCAGGCACGCGGTGTTTTTTTTAAACCTCCCCAGGTGATCCCAACTTTAGGAACCACTGTGCTAGATTGTAAAACCTCAGTGCTGCCTGGCCAGGCGTGGCTCAGCGGTTGAGCATTAACCTAGGATCCAGGTGATCAGGGTTCGATTCCCGGTCAGGGCACATGCCCGGGCTGCAGGCTCCATCCCCAGTCGGGGGCGTGCAGGAGGCAGCTGATCAATGACTTTCTCATCACTGATGTTTCCATCTCTCCCTCCCTCTTCCTCTCTCTGAAATCAATAAAGATATATAATAAAAAATAAAATAAAACCTCAGTGCCCAGGGGGCCCAGCCCTGTCCACACACCCATTAGGGACAGAAAGGGCAGCAGAGCCAGCCCGGCAGGCCTTGCAGGAGCTGGGTATCCTCAACAGTCCCCCCCCCCGCCCCCAAAGCCAGGATGAACCTGGGAAGAGCCATCTGTCTGAGACGGGATGCAGGGCACCCGACCGGCCCCGGTGGGGACAGACCAAGTTCCCACCTGCTGCAGGACGTCCAGTTACTCGATTACTTTAGGCATGTAAACAAAACACGATTTTGTGCAGACCTGGGGTGGCAGGCACCACAAAATGATTTACTTTGAGACACTGAATCACAAATGCAAAAACCAAAATACTGGAGACCCTCTCGCAACCTCTCTCTGGAGAATGGAATCTGAATAAATGGTGATGGTTTAGCCGGCTGCCAGGCTGACTTCTCTTTTCCCCTAGAAGGTCACTGGGAACGATTAGGCTTTCTCGTGAATCTGTCTTTTGTAGGGATGAAGTGAAACATTTTGGTCTTCCCAGTGGAGCCACTGCCCTCGGTCCTGTGGTAGACACAGTATCCAATCACTCCTTAAAAAAAAGCTACAGAAAGAGAGGAGAGAGGGAAAGAGGCACTTAACATCTCCAAGTTTCCCTGTGGTGTTAACAAGACTAAACAAAATTTATGCTTTGAGATAAAACAGAACCCACCCCTCTGTCTTATGAACACGAGACTGATAGCAGGGTGTACGCAAAGCAAGAGGGACCCAGACAGAGCTACCGGCTTCCCTGCCTCCCAGCTGTGTGGCCTGGGGCCAGTTACTCGGCCTCTCTGAGCCTCAGTTTCTCCGGCTGTAACCGAAGGATTGCTTTGAGAATTAATTAGAGCGTGTATGCCAAGCCCCTAGCCCAAGGGTGGGCCTTCAAAGACCCGTGGGCCCTGCTGTTACTCTTAGAACAATCTGCACCCATTTGGGCTGAGTCCTGCTGCACCCAGCTTTTCCTGGTCCTGAGTCTTGGGAACTTGGGGAGCACGTCACCCCAGGGCAGGAGAATCCGTTTCTTTGTTTCCTGGGAGAAGGGAAAAAGGGCCGGAGCAGTCAGGAGCTGGCCCGCCCCGCACTCCGGGGTCAAATGGGCTGTTTACCAAAATGATCCCCTTTCACCTCCTTAGAGCGGCCTGTGGAAAAGGTCCCTCCAGGGACAGCCGTGCCCGAGGGGCGCCGTTTCCGCGCATTCCAGCCCCGGCCGAGCGGCCCCATCCCCCCTGCAGAAGGCAGGTTCCCGGCAGCCCCCACAGCAGGAGGGGAGCGGAGCCGTGAAAGGAGCGGGGGTGCCTGTCACACTTCTCCCTAACCCCTGACGTGATGTGAAATTCTACAAGGTAGACCCTTTGAAATGCAAAATCTTCCCGAGTCCTTCAAATGTGTTTTTATTTTCTCGGGTTCCTAAGGCTGCTTTCAGACCCACCCATCAGCATTTCCCCTCTCAATCAACCCACATTTAACACAAAAAAGAAGGGAAGGGAAAAAAGAGGCGGAGGGGCGGCTGCAGCAAAGACGTCTCTGTTTTTTGAGAACACTCAAGTATCTCCAGTCGCTGCAGGGGGAGTAAAATCTTGTCCTCTGGCTCCAGCCTCCTCGCATCCCCTCCTCCTAGACACCCTGAAGCCAGCTTTCCCCTGGACGGCTTCCTCCCGTCCTGACCCGCGGCCCTAACTCTCCGCTGGCCTACGGCCTCCTACGGGCGGGACGCCGGTGCCCTCTGCCCCGAGCTGGGGAAGGTCAGGATGGGCACCACCGAAACCGCAACCCGCTATTTTCCGAGCCCCCAACCTTGATCCAAACTCTGTGCACAGGAGGTTTGGATTAAACATCAAAGGAGAAGTTACCTTAACACAAAGTTGTTTGGCAAAGAAAATTACTTCGCCATAAGAAGAACCCTGGGGGACGGTAAATTGCTTTTGAATATAGACTTTTCAGTGGCGCGGTCATTAATCACCTTAGTGTAAACTGCACTAAAACAAAACTTTCCTAAGCACGTCTCAGGCACATCAGCAAACCTCAGCCTCTGGGTCTGTTTCCAAAGTTCACGCCCGGCACGCACCGGGGCTGCAGCTAATGGGGTCACTTATTACAGTGCAGTCCCCGACCTTGGGCCATAATAAAGGTGATTCAGCCGTGTAGAAAGAACCCTCGTAAAGCCGGGCAGGAAGCAAACACAGAAATTAACCAGACGGGGAGAGTCAATGATTTTTTGGAAAGTGTGTTCACCGGGCAAGTTTGAACAGCAGCTCTCCTGGGACGATCAGGAAGGAGCCGAGGACGAACAGTCGGGTTCCTCGCGGGACCCGGGTCCCTCGGCCGGCCGGGCTCTGTTTCGGAGGGTGGAGGGCAGGGCAGCAGCTGGCCGGGGGCGAGGAGTGGAGCCCAGCCGGGTGAAACTGCGCTGCGCCCGCCAGACTCGGCCATGTGCTTCGTGTTGGCAACAAACCGGTTCTTTCAGGAGAGTAGACGCTGACAAAAAGGACAGCTGCAGCGAAGCGAGGAGCCAAGAGGCAAAAACCTCGAAAAAGCCTCGAGTTTGCGATTTTCCCCTCAAGTTAAAAAAAAAAAAAAAAAAAATCACCTTTGGGGTTTGCAAGGACTGACCTATTAAAGTGTCCCCCTGGCTGGATCAATTAGAGAGAGCCCCTCCACATCTGGTTTCCATCTAAGACTGAAACTTGTACTATCAGCATATTACATAACAAACGATGCCTGCAGGTTTCTTTTATTACACATCAGAGAGGTGTGTGTGGTGGTGGTAATGATGGGGGTTGTGCTGATCTGACTATTTGCTTATTTCAGTCTTTTTCTTTTTCTAAGGGCAAGACCAGAAAGTTCTCCATACAGCATGAGATTCAGAAAAGTCACACTGCCTGGATAAAACATCAAGTGGGCCACCTGACAGCCGTCTGGCCCTCAGTCTTCAGGGCCCTTGCATCAAGCAGTGGGTGAGAGGGGCGTGCTTTCTTAAAGAGCAAGGCAAAGATGCGCCAAACTGCTCCCAGGCGTCCTCTGCTGCCAGCTCCCAGATTTTACACAAGGCTCCCTCCTCTCCAGCCTCCTGCAGGGGAGGAGATCTGGCCTCTGCTGTGCTTCTGTCAGGCGCCTGCTCCCTGAACCCACTTAAAAGACACCGGGCCGGCCCACTAAGCTTCTACAGAGCTGGAGAGATGGAGAGGCCAGGGGATAGAGAAGGACCAAAAGGTATGGACAGGAATAGTCTAACAACAACAGGGCTTCCCAAAAAATGTCAATTAGTGTAGCCACCATGGTATCAATAAGTATCTTAAAGCTTTTCCCAAAAGAACTTCATGGAATTCCACAATGCTACATACATACAACACATCCTAAGTTGAAAACAGGAGGGAGAAATAACCAAAAACATTATGTATCAAAACAGGGGGATGCCCTACTTGTCCTGCCAGCCTTAGAGCACCGCTAGCTTTTATTCAGAACTCGCCTTGGAAGTATCCAAGTCCTTGGCAACATTATCTGAACGCATGGGGCATATGGGAGAAAAACACAGAACTGCCCCAAGCCTCCCGGTTTTCCAGACCGGAGCAGTGTCCTGTGTCTGCAGGAGGAATGGCAGCATCCAGACTCCAGCCAAGTGCAGACACAGGGTCAAGGGCTTCGAATCCTGAGCTTAAGGCCCAAACCTCTCCCACTAACATGGGCTTATCAAGTGGGACAAGCAACTGTTTTCTGTCTATTCAGTTGCCCACAGCTAAGGGGCGGGGGAGGGGGGACACCTACAGATCTGCAACTCAGTATCAAAACTGTAACTAACTGAGAGAAGTTACTGTTAAGTGGATCAATTAAAATGAAACCAAAGCCCGGCCAAGTCAGGAACAGAGAATCTCACCCAGTCTGCTAACTCCATTCCTTCCCAAGTCCTCAAACCGGGTGGCATCTTTTGCCAGGGAGTCCAGAATCTGGAGCCGGGAGGGATCCCCCTCCCAGCCTCCCTGCCTCCCAGCCGGTGGGACTGCTGGGAACACATATGCTAGCATGTCATTTGGAAGTCTGCTAATATGTTGTAAGCAGCACAAGACGTTCGCCTGGCTTCCCAGGCCAATAAACAATGCCATTCCAACTCCTGCAGCAGTCAATAGGAAACAGCCCCTGGTCTCCACCATCCAACAAACACTGGTTCCTGTTGAACGACAGTCAGCCTGGCTCTATCTGCACCAGCTCCAGCTCCAGCTCGGCGAGCGCGGTGGCGGTGGCGGTGGCTGCGGCACCAATGCCCTGCCCAGGGTCCCGGCCAGGAATGCAGCCGGGGCCACTTGCCCAACACCGAGTCCGGAGGCTGGAACGTATGGAGACTCGGAGTGTGGCCTATAGGAGGCAGAATCCCATTCATGAAATGCTGCAAAGAGCTGTTCTTTGTTCACCGCCGGTCGAAGTACAGTCCGTGTTAATGAACCCGGCGCTCGGGCGGAGGGAGCCCGGCTTCAGGGGGCGTCCGGGGGCGGCGGGCTGGAGCGAGGCGCCCAGCGCGACTCGCCGGGGCTCGCTCTCCGATGCCCTGTCCCGCGCCACGAGCGAGCATTGTTCCCCAAATATGCGGGCGGGGGCGGGGAGCTAGGGGTGTCCGAGGAGCCACTTGGGGCAACGCAAACAAGGAGCCCTCCCCGGAGGGTGTCCTCACCTCCGCCGTCCCCGAACCACCAAGTGAAGCCCCGAGGGGGACGCGGACTCCCACGGGTCTGCAAAGCAAGGACTGGCAAAAATGTGACTCGACCAGTGCGCCCGAGCCAGACGGCCCTCCTGGCCATGTGCGAAAGCCACGCCGGCGCCCCCCGCTCTGCAAGCCCGCCCCGGCCTCAACACCCCCAAACCCGCGACGTGACCGCCCCGGCCGGTCCAGCAGCCCGGGAGCCCGCCGCCCGCGCCCGCATCCCGGGGGCGGCGGACGAAAACTTCCGCGAACAAAAGAGTTGTCTGAAAACGATGCGGGAAGTTCGGGGCGAGCGGGGCCGCCGGGTCCCGGGGCTCCGGCTGAGACGCGCAGAGGGGGACACCCCCGGGCGCAGCCGGGCCCGCGCCCGCCCCGGGAAGCGCGGACTTCTCCGCGGGGCCCGGCCGGCTCGCCCCCCGGGCTGCGCTCTGACAAGTCCCGCGCCCGCACCGGGGGAGACGCGGCAGCCGCAGCAGCCACGGAGCAGACGCGGAACAAGGCGGAAAAAAGGAAACCGGCCACATTAAAAAAATAGGCGAGCCCAGCACCCCCGCGAGCGGCTCCCCCGGCCGGCCACCGCGCGCCCCGCGGGACCCTCCCCCGGCCCAGCCCGGCCCCGGCCCCGGGTCGCTTACTGTGCGCGGCGGGCGCTCCGGGCGCGGGCCCCGCGCGGTCGCCGCCGGCTCGCCCGTCGCTCGGGCTGCGGGCACGTCCGCCGCGCGCACGCTCCCGGCGCCGAGCGCTTTGTACGAGCGGCTCCCGGGAGGAAATGGACTTGTCACTTCCTGGACCGCTCGCCGCGCGTCCCCTCGGCCGCCGCCCGCCGCCGCCGCGCGGGGCCGCCGAGCGCGCTGCGTGGGGCCGGGGGCGGCGGGGCGGGCTGGGGCGGGCGCGCGGCGCGGCGTGCGGGAGCCGGGCGGCGGGCGGCGGGCGGGCGCGGGCGCGGTGCGCGCAGCCGCCGGTGGGCGGGGAGTGGGGGGGTCGCGGCGCGCCGCCGGCGGGGTGCAGGGCGGCCTGCGCGCCGGGCTCGCGCCCGCCGGGCCCCACGCGGGAGGCGGCCCCGCGCCCGGGCCGTGAGTGCGGCCGCCGCGGGCGCCCGGGCGGGGGGCCAGGAGCCCCGCGGGCGCCGCCCCCGCCCGCCCCGCCCCCCGCACGAGCCGGGACCGGCGCGGGCCGCGTGGACGCGAGGCGCCGGCTTCCGGGTGTCGGGTTAAAGGAACGACCGTGGCAGCGGCTGCCGGCGGCGCCTCGGGAGGTGAAGCGCCGGTCCCGGCCCGGGCGGACGGAGGGCGGGGTGCGCCGGGCGCCTCCAGCCGCGCCCAGGGGGGCTCGCAGCTGCTGAGCGGGGGCCGCAGACCGAGGCTCGGGGAAGGGACCCCGCGGAACACGCCGCGCGCTTCACGGGGCGGCGCTCCTGGGGCTCACCTGGGGCGTACCTGGGGGCGCACCTGGGGGCGCACCTGGGGCTCACCTGGGGGCGCACCTGGGGCGCCGTCGTCCTGCGAAGTGGAGCCCGAGGTATGTTATTTCATCGACCTTGTATCCTGCGAGAGATTTCTAAGGAGGTTTTTGAAAGCAGCCCCTGTGCCTGTTTTGTGCTCTCCTTTTGCCAAAAAAACAAAACACCTCATTGCCTCACAGGGCCGCGCCTGGGCCGCTTGAATGGTTCCACTCATAGACCAGGAAACTCTCTCTGCTGCTTCTAGGGACGTTTAATTGGTTTTAATCCAACGTTTCAACCCCAGCATCAAACATAAATGAACAATTAACTTTCTGAGCTTGTGTGCACTTGGGAAACTATTATATTTCATGGCTATTGCTGAAATATTTCAGCTTCTCACCACACTGGACCCATTCTCTTCCAGAAAACCATGAGCCAACGTCCCCTTTTACAGGACCTACAGCTCACGCCAGTGATTTCTGCTCCAAGATTAGGGTGGACAGCAAATCGGAAGGATTTGTAGATGGTGTGGGATGTAATCCTGGGAAAGCCAAAATGAGCTAACGTGCTGAACACTAAGATACTGGCATGCTTACCCACAAAAAGCACTTTTAAAAGAACTATCAAGGGTCAGTTTAGAAAGAAGCGAGAAACCAGTCGTCCTAGGTGGAATGGAGAGAGGCACAGGGATAATTTGGGAATGTGCCACACTTCCCTAGTGCCATCTGGTCACTGTCACCTCAGCCTTTGAGAGCTTTAGGGATAGATTTTAATTTACTTTTTATTAGGAGGCCTAGAGTGACTCCTGCTGGCAAACATTCAGTTTATTCCTGCAATTACCAGTTCATCGGGTCAACTTGAAAAACAAAATGCAGGGGTCCCAAGCCTGGAAACAATTATCACGACCATTATTCTCATTGCTTTCAGGGTGATTTTCGTCTCACAGGATGCTAAGGGCTGTGGTTGGGGCAGGCTCCTTTGCTGCGAAGCCTCCTTTGCAACCTAAAGCAGCCTGTTTTTCTGGTTCTGAGACTTTATTTTATTGAGAATGTACAGAACTAAAACGCATGCTTCAGGAGCTGTGCTATTAACCAATGAACAGCTAGCTCTCATTTACTTAATGTGAATCTCCAAAGGCTAAAAATACATACATTAAGGCCAGTGTCACTTAGCCTTCCACACTGTATGTAGTAAGTCCTATAGATTAAAAAAACCTCCCACTTTTTAGGGCTACCCAACATAGTTCTTTATTATAAAAAATCCTATCCAGAGACTGTAGGGTCGAGTTTTGCGCGGTTCAGAAGAGTAAATACAAACTCGGTTGAACTCTGGATTTAAGACAATGTAAGCGGCAATCGGGAGGAGGGGGAAGCTGCCTACCTTGTTCAATCCTCAAAGGTCAAAACCAAATCAAAACCAGGTTTACGGTACAGCCAGACACCTAAACACAGATCCATAGGCTAATTTAGGAATAAATCCGTAAGTAATCCAAAAATGATCACTTGTCCCTTTTCCATCATGATCAACCAACACTAATCTGGTTAAGCCACGGCACATCCTGGGAAATATAAACTGTGGGGATTACATAGTCTCACTCCAAGCCCAATACATGAAACCCAGCAGAACTGGCTCTCCTGGCCCCCTCAAAGCAGAACCCGCAAATGGAGGAAGGCCTGAGTGTGGCCGGCGTCCCATGTCCCTCACACTGCCTGGGAGGCTTCACCGTGTCCCTCTCTATAGAGCGCTCCCCCACTCCGAGTTTAAAGCCCTTAAGCAACAGGAGACAAAAAGGGTGTATTTTATTAAGAAAGGGTGTGATCAACAATAACTTGTATCAACAAGCTAATAAAAGTATCCACCTAAGCACTTTTGTGCAGACGAGGGTAAAGGTTGGGTTTTGATACAAGCAGGAAGGAGTGTCCTAGGTAGTTGGTGGGTGTTTTATTTTTGTGCTTTTGGAACAGGACAAATGTGATACTCAAACTAAGCTTTGAAGTTTGAGTGAGGACCAGTCAAATGTTCAGTTTTCCCCACCAAATTTATCTGCACCTACGGTTTGAAAAGAGCTCAGCACTAAAAAATGATGCACGAGTTTGTCTCTGAAAATAACGTTCTTGTTAGACTAACAAAGTTAGTGAAACACACATCAAACCTGTTATCCTGTGCGATGAGCCAGCCCAGCAGCAGTGTGCAGACGTATGTGTGTTAAGTCCTTTATTCAGCCTCCTAAAGCCACCGGCCTCTTTGTCACTGTTTTATTAAAAGCCAGTCATTCACATTTCACACTGTCCTTTCTACAGCTGAAAAGATCTTTTAAAAAGCAGGAATCTTAAAATTTCCTAGAATAGCTAATGGAAGTGCAGACATCACCAAGTCCACCTGAAGCATTTTCAGAGAGACTGGCTACTGAAAACAAGTAAGCAAAATATGCTTCTTTAGGAAATATGGAAAATTTTGATTATAAATGAAAGCCAAAAATCTGAACTTACTATGGGAACAATTGTTTTATGTGGCTCTTACTCAAAAAAATAAGTCCTGTAGTTGCTCCCACATTTATGATCCAGGCCCAACTAACCACCTACCTACACAAGCATGTATGACACACTGAACCTGTTCTCTCCTTTTGTAACTTGTGTTCTGAAACCTCTCCATTGACGAAAAGGTTATAGCTCTGGCTGCCATCTCGTGTGTGTGTACAGACACACACACACACACACACACACACACATATACAGGGTGTGCCCCCCCCCCCCCCGAATGTATACACTTTCACGGCTAATAGCTCAATTCTGAAGATGAAATGCATTTTAATAAACACTGCCCCTATAATTATTCAAAGTGCGTGTATAGCCCAGCCGGGCGTGGCTCAGCAGTTGAGAGTCCACCTAGGATCCAGGATGTCGGGGTTCGATTCCCTGTCAGGGCACATGCCCGGGTTGCGGGCTGCAGCTGATCAATGACTCATCATTGATGTTTCTATCTCTCCCCCCCTCTCCCTTTCTCTCTGAAATCAATACAGATATATTTAAAAAAAACAAAAACCAGTGTGTGTATACATTTTTTGGGAACACCATACATATATATATCCCATATCTATACGCACACATTTCATAAGAGGTACTTCAGTTCTCAAAGACAAAGTTACTTTATGATTCAAGAACTAAGTAAAACAAATTTATTTTCTTTGAAAAGTAACCCAGCATTAAGTTTAATGATACCAATCTAACTCCCGACACAAGACGGAGTTGAAAGCAGCCTGCAGGGGCCGCCTATTGAAATCAGTGCGTGCGAACCTGCACAGCTCTAGCCCATTGAGGCCGAGGCCTGCCAGCTGGGCCCGCATTGTGCACCACAGGGTGCGGGCCGTAAGCCCAAGTCCGGGCACAGACCCTGCTTCCAAGTGGGCAGGTGCCGAAAACAGCAAATGTCACGCTTGCAGCTCACTGGACGGCAGAGCGCTGGGTGAAACAGGCTAGAAAGAACAGAGCGACAGTTAGAGCTCAGTTCAGCTTCATGTTACTTTGTTTTCTTTTTTGCAAAGTTAACAGTAGCTATCGGTGTTAGGTGCTACAACAAAGTACAAGCCATGAAAAAAACAGACACTGAAAAGTTCACGCATGATAACCAAGCAAAAATAAATATAATGAAGGCCTTTCGCTATGTACATTCAAAGTTACTGGTATATGTAAAACTTATCAAACAATTTACTATTTTAATACTGAGATTCAGAAGCACAATTACTTCGGCCTTTCCCTGATCTATTTAGGATCTTAGCTGACGTAGACCTAATGAGTAGCATGATAACATGTTTCTCCAAACACATAACTAAACACAAGTGACAATACTTTCACAGCTATACACTGAATTTAACTTAGAAGATATTTAAATACTAAATGTTTGTCATTATCTTCAAATAAAAACAATTTCAATTTTTCTCTTAAAACATTCTTTAGCCTTGGCCAGTGTGACTCAGTTAGTTGGGTGCTGTCCCATGCACCAAAAGGCTGCTGGTTCCATTCCCAGTCGGGCACATGCCCGGGTTTCCGGCTCGATCCCCACTGGGTGGCATGCAGGAGGCAGCCAGTCGATGTTTCGATCTCATTGATGTTTCTCCCTCTCCCTTCCTCTCTAAAAATCAGTGAAAAATCTTTAAAAAATGTGTGTGTGTGTGTGTGTGTGTATATATATATTTTAGTAGAATTCAGATTTAGCATTTGAGATACAAGCCCAAACTTTCTTCATTTTTCTCTTCTGCCCACTGTCTACCATATAAGTCACTGCCTCAAGAAAAATCTATTTTTAACTCATCCCGGGTGATATGCTCAAAGCTACTGCTATCCTGCCTAACCCCATAAAAATGAAACGAGTGAGCTTCATTCTCCTTAGGTAGTGAGGAAACTAGTAAACTAGATACAGTTCATGATGTCACACAGTTTAAGTGATTTGCCTAGGTTCCAATCACTTTTTTCTCCAAAATTTAGTATTAAAAAAAAATCATTTCTCTTTGGTATTTATTCTACTACTTAACAAATGTTAAACACAAATTATCTGTTACTATATTAAAAGAACCAAAATAAATTTCAAGTTCAGAAAATAATCTGATATTGTATTTGTTGAAAATTAAATTAGTCAAATGGACTTAGTAACAAAATGATCTCTCTTAATTTTGGCTGTATATGGTCTTTATCATCCAGAGATTCCCAGAAGAACCCTCAGCTCACCAAACGAACAAACCTTTGAAAAAGGCAGCTTATTCCACGGTGAGGCCCAGAGTACGAATTCCCCTTATTTAATCCAGTTGTTTTTTAATTAAAATAGTAACCGCAACAGCCCTGCTGGGTGGCTCAGCTGGTTGGAGTGTTGTCCTGTACACCAAAAGGTTGCCAGTTCAATTCTTGGTAAGGGCACATACCTGGGTTGTGGGTTCCGTCCCGCATCGGGGCACATGTGGAAGGCAACCAATGTTTCTCTCTCACATCGATCTCTCTGACTCTCTCCTCCTTCCTCTCTCTAAAGTCAATAAAAACACATCCTCCGGTGAGGATTTAAAAAAATTAACACACCTACAACAACTGGCCCTTGCAACTACAAAGCCCTATGGAATTCTGTCCTCTGTCTTGAACAAAGCATATTATCAATGATTTGACCCAACTGGCCCTCTTCACGGAACCAGAGCTTCCCTTTTAGACCTGCTATGACTGCTCCTCAAAAATCAACAAATATCATTCTCATTAAAAAAAAAAAAAAAAAAAAAAAAAAAAAAAAAGCAGCAGCATAGGAACAGTCGCAGTGGATCACAGACCTCAAAGGTTCTACTTACAAATACACGTGTAGTTTTCACACACAAGTCCAGGCCTTTCTTCCTGAACTCGCACACAGCTCTTCAACCCAGCGTTTATTTTATTAAACACCATATTATGATTTTCCCCATTCAGATTCTGGCGAGGCTGCTTGCTGAGGACATGGCAGGAAAACCTAATTATCGCTCCTTCGGTGCATCTAAATTTATTTCATTACCCAAACCAGCAGCACGGGGCCGAGGCTGCTGCAGAAGGGCAGCCGGATCCGGAGTGCAAGCTGCCTCCCCGCCCCCGAGTCCCAGGGTTGGAAATCATCTTAACGTGTTTCACCCTCTCATTTTTTTAGCCAGGATGTACTAAAATTAGATGGGAACAAAGGGCTGACATTTTCATGGGAGAGGAGGGGCTGGAGGAACAGAGAGCCGGCAGCACCCCCTCTTCTACCTTTAGCCGCCACCTCCCGACCACCCCGTCTCTGGAGCGGGGAGGCGAGAGCGGGGACCAGCCGTCCAACAGGGCCCCCGTCCTGCCACCCTCGCCGGTGACAATCATGCTTCATCCGGAAGGACGCTGATGACGAGCGATGAGTCCCGCTCGCGGTCTCCCTGTGCAACCAGCCTACGCTCCTCGGACAACCCCCGGGACACACTAACTGCTGGCGCGAATGTACACTTCCAGGCGTCTGGAAAACATGCACTAGACTGGCTTTCTGAGAAAGCTCCTGACTGTGCGCAGTGAAGGCCACCTACCGACCCGTACTCCCTGCTGCCGCAATGACAGTGTGTCCTTAAAAATGTGGCAGAAAACAGTGTCTTCAGGTGAGGAAAACAGGTTCTGTTTTTTATATTGTCCTCTCACCAGCGAGGCCAGCAACTTGCAAACGCTTTAAGACACAGTGGACGGGGGCAGTCTGTCTGTCTGACAACGGTGTCAGCAGGACACAGGCACCGGCTGCCAGCCTCTAGCGCCCCGTTTCTCGAGTTCACCTCTGTAACAGCAGCCGATCGGTGCACTGGTGTCTTGGGAATTCTCCTCCCTCTTTACTTGGGTCTCCTGGGCCACGCTGCAGGGCCACACGGAGACAGCTCAGCATTCAGTCTGGGAGCTTCTCAGGACCAGGCTAAGGCACTGGGTGTAAAGATTTTAAAACTCGGTATGTACTGACTCAAGCTCTTTTTTCTGGCTCCTGGAGCCCATCCTGACATCCAAGCTGGAAATGAATGATCTTTCAGCAACACTCCAGGGACTGTGCTAAGGTCACATTCAATCATTCATTAGGCTTCTCCCCCTCGCTTTCAGGCGTCCATTGTGGAGCCGGTTTTATTCAGCATTTATGTAGCCTGTGGGCCTGGGCATTTGTCTGCTTAATGTTGAGTTTCACTGCTATGCCCCTAACATGGGAATCTATCAACTGACCAAAGAATTTCAAACTATTCTTTTACTTTTCTAACAAATTGCATGGTGTGTATGGAGAATAAATTAGCATTAATTTTCCTGAATTAACTGTTAATAAAACATGCTCGTGGGCTCCCCCTTCTTCTCAGGACATCTCTGCTTCCTGCCTAATGAAGAGACATGACAAGAGTCTTCTAATTTCCCCCCACTTTGCAATGTCCTTCCAGCTATCCTGCTCCTTGTCTTCTACAATCAAGCTCGAGGTAACGGACAGCCTCCTTCCAGGACACCCCGTACACCACTGGCCAGAGGTTACCACGGTGGCACAGGCCGGAGCACACACACTCGAGCTCACAGCGCCAAACACAGGCGATCAAGCCCAGGTCTCCTCACAGCAGAACGCTGGCCTGGAGAGCAAATGATTTTTCACAAATTTTGTATTTTTTTCATTGTAGGCTACCAGACACACACATGCACACATCAATATATAAAATGAAGCTATTTAAGAGAACATAAATCAAAGTCTATTAGCCTAAGCAGGGATAGTCTATTTCTTTACAAATCAATTTAAGAAAAATTATTCCAAAACCACATAAAACTTAATACTAATAGAGGTTCATGAAAAACTAAGGTTTCTAGATTCTACTCTGGACAAGTGTGGATAAGTGAATGGAGACATGTTTTATCCATACAAAGGCTAAAAACCTTTTGTATGTATTTTCCTCCCTTCTTCCCCCAAGACAGAAAACTGCATGCACATCACAGATGAGGAAGACCGGCCAACTCACGGCTACCCGATGGGGAAAATCACTAAGAACAGTTCGTGCTTATTTTAAAATGATTTCAGTCAAGCTGCCAAGCGTAGTGTCAGGTTTGATCCTCATGTGCATAAGTGCCAGTCCCAGAAAGCCCGCTGACGGGCGCACCTGGCTTAAACACAGCGTTCTAGAAACTTTGTTTGCTAATTGGGGCACCCGCCCATTCAGGCCTCAGACCCCTCTAGATGCTCCCTCCACACAGAAGGGCCTGTTGTGCAGTAATAACATCATAATGAAAAGCAACAACTCTGTACAGGCTCCAGAGAGAAATCGCGTTTGCATTTCAAACAAGTTTCCCCAAAATAAGAGTCTTTTGATGAAATAAATTACTATTCCAACTTCTTGTCCAGAGAAAACAGTGCTCACTACATACCCCACTGCTCTGACTGCGTCATTTCTTTCCCAGTCACCCACACAGTCATGTGATCTAACGCAACTAAGTCTAACAGTAATGCATTTATGACTTGTTGCAGCAACTCGGCGGCATTTACTGGCCTGGTGTGTAAAGCATGGTATTATTTGAAAATACTAATCTATTGTTAGTATTTTTGGACCTTCTATTTGTTCTGATTTCAACCTCTGAAGGCTGGTTTCCAGCGGGATTCAACTGGTAAGAAGAGATGACAACTCCCTTTTCCTAACCTTACCAACAGCTCCATTATTTCCCCAAATCCTTCATCTCTGCAAACAGATCAACATACCCCTGTGATACACTCAAGGATCTTTTCAACAAGGGCCCATTCCCAGCTCTTAGTGAATCAAACCCAGCGTCTCCTTCTGGTCGCACAGAAAGCCTGTTTTGTTCGATTGGTGCTTTAAAAGAGCATGTACATAACAGCTCGAAATTCCAAGGAAGTACTTAGATACTGTTATCACATCTGAAATCAAGGAATAGTAATGTGAAAAAAACAACAAGGACCAGATCTCCTCACTAAATTAAAAACTATGTGTCTATGGTGTAAGATCCTATGTCTAGTCTGTAAAATCAACACAATATGTTTAAAAGTTTAAAAACATATATTTTAATGTCTCATCTTTCAAATGTTAAAAACCCAAGCTTTTCAAAGACGTTATTTGTGTTTAAAGTTTATGTAAATGTCTTCAGTTACCTTGTGCAAGGCAGGTAGGAATCTTAATGGTTGATTAATGTTGATCTAAATCAAACAGCCCTGCTGCCCCCACTCTAGGGCAAAAATTGAAGGAAAGTGAAAGGACGTGATGCCCAACTTCCTCGTCACCAGTTCACATCTGCCAGACACACACAACTCTCCTCATTCTGTGGCCCAACATCATCAAATAGCATGTTACTTTTTTAAAAAATGTATATGACTACATTATTAAAATATTAGCCCAAATACAAAACAGCATTAAATATTAATAGACCTTATCTTTTCAGAAATCTCAATACATTGCTTCTCTTACTAATCAGCCACTAACTGGAGCACCTGCCCCACATGCCTCGGGCTCACACACATGCACAAACGCAACCCCACCACCCACAGGAGGACACAGGCCCGTCCCCAGGGGGCCGGTCCTCAGAGAGGCGGAGCGAGCGGGTGAGAAGGGAAGGACGGCCCACTAGTCACACCACAGGGCAGGTCAACACTATCGCAGGAGCTGCAGGGCTCCCAAAATAACTGCCCGGCTTCCCAGCAGCATTTTCTCAGGACCGTCCTACTTCCCCACTGAACTGGGCAGAAACCCAGGGAAGAGGGTGGGCCTTAGAGTCAGCACCAGACAGCAGTCTTGACCCCTCCCGCGCGGACACATGGAAACAGGGACAGGACTCAGTGAGATAACGTAACATAGTGCTAGCCTGTAACAGCACCGCTTAGTTCTTTCCTTCTAGGTATCCCTCACACTGTAAAATACCATCGGCCACAAAGTACAAGCTCAATTAATATTTCTGGCCAACTGATACACTGAACCTGATTTTGTTTAACTATATGCATGAAGGCTAGAGGATTTTCTCAGATATTAAATAATTTTTTTTAAAAACCACCGTTCAACCCAAAATTGGTTATTATTCTAGCCCTGGGATAGCTTCGAAATCTTAATACAGAGTTGTAGTCAATTACACTTTACCAAGGCACAGAAGTCAGGAATCCACACTTTCTATAAATTCATTTACTGCTTTAAAGTTTTTAACTCTCCAGCAGGTACAGGAAATTGTTTTTAATCAAAAGGAGAATATTTACATGTCAAATACAAAAGAACACTTAAAATTATTTTTGGTTGATCTCTAACACCCAACCGCTTGCATGCCCATGATTTCTTGTATCTGTTCACCGTGTGCATCCTGTGTACTTACTAAGCATTTATCTGCACCTGCATTTTCTGCGTCAGGTTTACTTGGATGGAGAGCTTCTTTAAAGTCTATCTGAATTCATCCAATGAAAAGTCTCACGTTTTTTGGAAAACCAATGCGGCTACGCTGTTTCCAGATCTGCCTCCAAAGCTGAACCTGGGTGTTGGCAACTCTTCAAAAAATTCAAATCCTGTCAGACAAAATTCAAATACTCTTATTAGGGATTACATCCCAGTTAAAAGAAGCTTGTATTAACAGTGCACTTTCAAACCCTTTACAGGACTATGTGATTCCAATGCCTGCACCGTGACTGCGTTTCACTGACTTTTCACTTCTACTCTGTGTCTGTGTGTGCGCCCGAAACACTCCGCACTGAACAAGGAACATGTGAGACTGGAAACAAACTGCAGAAAAGAGGCTCTGTTCCCATCCACCCCGTTTCCTGCGCGTCCTGCCGATCCCCTCGCTCCCGCATCCCCTACAGCCCGCTTCACCTGCCCGCAGGAAGCAGCGACCGTGCGTCGAGCTCTTACCAGGTGTTAAGCACTGTTTTAAGTGCTTTATATGCAGTAATGCAACTGATCTGCACCACACATACAAAAACTTAATACAGAAAGGTTAAATATCGTGGAAATAAAAGCAAGTCTGTAAGATGAAAAAGTTCTGGAGATGGTCCTGGCGATGGCTGCACACAGTCGGTGTACTTGATGCCACTGAGCTGTGCACTTAAAATGATCAGATGGCAAGTCTTACGTTATATATACAGGGGCAAGCGAAAGTAGGTTTACAGTTGTAAGTACACAAAACGGCTTATTCTTGTATTTTTACTTATTCTTGTATTATTATTATTAACCTACTTCTGCCCACCCCTGTATTTTACCACAATAAAAAAAAGTTTGTAACCAAAGATCAAAACCCAAACTGAACTAATGAAGGGTCTGCAAAGACAAGAAACTAGAAACTTTCAAAGTAGCATAATGTGGTGTTAAAAAAATAACAACATGTATTTAAAAGTCCTGGGTTCAAGTCCCAGCTCTACCACTTAGTAATAAAAATTTTCACGAGAAAATGAAGCTGTCTATGAATTTTCCAGGACAAGTCTTTTAACTTCCTGGACTGACCCTAGAGAACTGAAGTTATTATGTTTCAATAGATAACACAACAAAACATTAAAAGTGGTTGTATTCCAGAGACAGATAACGAATTATTTCAATTCTTTTAATCTATATGCTTATGTGTTGGGTTCAATATTTTTCAATTTTTTTCATAACAAGTCTGGATTACTTTAGTAGTAGGATAGGTCTTGGGGTTGTTGATTTTTTTAATTCAGTAGTTGTAAGAAAGACAAGTTCTTTGGACATCAAATCAGACTATGTAATATCTGGCAAATGTTTCGAGAAATCCTCGCCAGAGCAAATGACAACACAAAATGTTTATATGTAGGTCAGGCTATGGAGGAAAAACGCAAGAGTCATTTCAACAGTTCTATGAACACTTGTACTTCAAATAAGGAAACAACCGTAAAGGCCGGGGAAGGAAGCTCTACCCTAGCAAAGGGACCGGGGGAGCCGACCCTGAGAAGCCGGTGACGAGCCCATGGCGGTGTGTCTGTCAGCGTCCTATCTACCTGCAAAGACAACTCTCCGAGAGGCACACCTAAAACGTCTTCAGTCGTATGTCATTATTTCTCTTACATTTCCTGTTGTAACATTTCACTGATTTAAGTTCGTATTTTGCTCTAAAACTGAGCGTGAGTTAAAGACTTTACAGTAGTTCTCAGGCACAGACACACTATTAAACCCTCATTACCAGGCTCAAGTCTGTTCCTCATTATCAAGGACAAATATCTGTTTTGTCTGTGGTCGGGGGACAGAGAACACCTGCATGCAGAGCCAGGCAAGGGCCTCGTCCAAACGGCGTCACTGACAGTTACCGACCCTGCCCAGCCTCAGGAGGAGGGAGGGCTGCTGATGCGGGGTCTCAGCGGTTCTAGAGGAAGCACGTTTAACATGGGAGATAATAAAATTAATGGCATAAAGTAAAAGACGAGAAATCACTGGAATTCTTGTTTTCCGCAGGCTCATATTCCGGCCCCTCACACTCAGGTTGTCATTACACAGCCTGTGGAGCCACCGTGCAAAGGACGCGAGTCACAAAGGATGCGCGTGGTGTTCTTCGCTGCCGCGCCCTCGTTCCCAAGAACACCGCCCCGGTGAGCCGGCAGCCCGGCCAGAAACAGCTCCCCCGCCTGCGACGGCTCAGGCTCAGGCCTTAGCCACAAATTAGGGCCCTATCATTTATTAGTACTCCACTCTGAAAATCCCTCCCATCTTTTAAAAAAATCCCAATCTGAAAGGAAGCTAAGGAAAAAACAAGCAAGTATCTAGTTACAGACCCGCAGGGCACCTTCCCAGAAACGCCTGTGCGGGTAAGACCTTCCCCAGGACACGGGACAGCGCGCCAGGGCGCGCAAGCTACATGCAAACAGGTATCGACTCTCGCGGCTCACAAAATTCCCACTTGGTGGACACAGCACCTGTCATACTTTGCTCATGGGGCAAAAGAGGATCCTGTCTTGGCACCAAAAATCTTGAAAAAGGTAGAGATTTCCTTGAGAACAAACAGGCCGTATTTCTACTATTGAGTCCCTACATTTTATTTCTGGGCAATGTTAAAAATAATTGTTCTGTATCTGCTGAGAACAGTAAGGCAAATCCTAAACATCTAAATGACCACTAGAAAGACAGACAGCGCATCTATAACATTATCAAACTCTCATCACGTAAGACTTTAACAAACGCTGCTTCCATCTGCGGGACTGCTGGTGGCGGGGCGTCCAGGCGCTAAAGGCAGAGCACAGTACCTGTGCCTCGTTTGTCTGCTTCCAAGTACTAGGTCATGCAGCTTAAATAAAGAACTTGATGTTTATAGGCTCATAAATTTAGTGCTTAACTGCCAGGATTTCTTGGAAATTTTTAGACAGGACTCTGGATCTCAACTAATATTACTTCTTTGTGCTTTGCATCTACAGTTAGAAGTATCGCCGAGGTTATTAACAGAGAAGAGAGGCAGCAATTCCCACAAATAGGAAAGTAAGACACTGTAACACCAAGGGGACAACCCCGAGGAAAGCATGCATTCGAACAACACAGAGCCCATTACCTGCACTGAATTCATTTAGCAGCTCTTCCTTGGTCCAATTACACGAGGTTATTAGAAAATAGCCTTTCACTGCCAACACCCTGGAGAGAGATTCCACGTACTGCTTTCTCTTCTCAGCTGCATTGTCAGGATTGAGGCTTATGGCATCGAAAGTCCCTTTGTCAATACAAATATGAAATCCAGACAGCTCTGGGGAAAGATTCAGAAAGTCTTCTACCTACATTGAAAACCAACGCTTGTGTGAGAACTGTTAACACCACCTTTACTGAATTTAAAAGTCACAGATAAAAGTACCCATGCATTATGATGGCATTTTACATGTAATAAGCATATTTTAACTTTATAGCTCACTTTTATGTGCTCCATTCCGAGATCATTAAAGCTAAGATTAGCAGGAGAGACGATAGACGACAGTGTTTCCCGGACATTCCAAATCTCTACAAATTTGGAAACAAATCAAAGCCAGGTGTACTGCCTCATAAGACCAGCACACAATGGAGCTCACAGTTATTTCTGCTGAAAAGCAGAGCTTTGACGTACTCTTAAAAATGACAAAAATTATCTGGAACCCAAACAGGTCACTAGAAATAAGATGATTTTTAGCTAAGGTTACAAGTTGTGAGACCTAAAGTAAAAAGGTAAATAAAAGTTCTCTTGCTTTGACTCAGCAGCTTACAAAGCAACCAATGGATGTAGTGAATGACATAAAGCTTAAAAAATTAAACGGCTATTTCAACTAATCACTTAACTTTACAAATATCACTCACTTTAAAATCTGAAAGTGATACATCAGCATCTCATTTTCAACAGCCACTGTCAGCACAAAAGCACCTGAAACA
Organism: Miniopterus natalensis; assembly: GCF_054644295.1. Taxonomy (NCBI): domain Eukaryota; kingdom Metazoa; phylum Chordata; class Mammalia; order Chiroptera; family Miniopteridae; genus Miniopterus; species Miniopterus natalensis. Next base: position 57,674,222 of record NC_142094.1, on the reverse strand, counting down.
GTGAGCTACCCAATTTCATGAAACACTCAAAGCAACCTGCCAATAAACTTAATTCTGGAAAACTACTTTGAAAAAGTAACTCCACAATTAGCTGATTATTCATACAAACTTAAAAAGTGATCATAAATAACATGTTATCCAACACTCCCCTACTGTTCAGCTATAAAGTGTGGACCTTTTGTTTGCATACATTGGAAGGTGGGCTTTCCCCTCCCTCGCACCCAAGCAGTGACTATCCCTGAAGCAAAATCATGACTGCCACTCTCAAGAGCTGAGTTTGGAGAAGTTCCTACCTAAAATGCCTGTATGAAAACACATATTTACTCAACATTTTCGTAGACACCTATTAAATGCAGGAATTTTTCAGGCCCTGGGAGTATAACAGGAAACAAAAGAGGAAAGTTAACTGTATAAGGCTATACCTACAGGGAGAGGCAAACAATAAATAAGCTCAACAAATAATGTCAGATAAAGTGCTGTGAGGGAAATAAAACCAGAAGGAACACAGGGAGTGAACGGCAAGAGGTGCTTTAGAAAGGGTGGCAGGAAAGGCCTCTCCAGGAAGGCGACACCGAGCAGAGATCGCAGTGAGGAACAAGCGAAGATCTGGGGGAGCCATATAGGCAGAGCGCGCCAGGGATGACGGCTGGAGAGGACAGACTGGCCGTGTGTCAGGGGCAGAAACGGGACTTCGGCATGGTGATGAAGAGGGAAGGAGGCAGACACGAGGGCTCCTTAAGGCTGCAAAGGGTTCAGACCCACTCTGGACGCAGGGGGAAGCCCCTGGAGGCTGGGGAACAAGGAAGTCCAGCGCTGATTTGCATTTTAAAAGGTCACTCTGGCTGCCCTGTGGTTATAGTCAGGTGGGTGGTCAGAGTGGACACGGGGAGGCCGAGTAAGAGGCTCCTGCAGTTGCCCAGGCAAGAAATGATGGTGGCTCAGATTTGAGAGGGAGCAGGGGAAAGACCAAGGAATGGTTACATTCCCGATTTGCTCTGAAGACAAAACCAACAGAACTGAATACAGAATTTAAAGGAAAGAGAGGAATCAAGGATCACTCCTTGGGTTTCGGGCTAGTGCAACCGGAAAACGAATGGTGGTATCGTTAAAGAGATGGGAAGGGGGTCTGGGGGATGCAGGTTCAAGGAAGCCAAGACGATCATTTTGGACTGACTGAGAGACTATTAGCTATCCAAGTGGGACTATAAAATACACAGTGTTTCTATCATTCCAGAGCTCACAGGAGATGCCTAACTAGAAATATAAAAGCGAGAGACCTCACCTCCTCACAGAACACAAAAATAAACTAAGGCCCTTCCGGGAGTGGCTCTGAGGTTGAGCATCGACCTAGGATCCAGGCGATCGGGGTTCGATTCCCAGTCCGGGCACATGTCCGGGTTGTGGGCTCGATAAATGACTCTCTCATCATTGATGTTTCTATCTCTCTCTCTCCCTCTCCTTCCCTCTCTCTGAAGTCAATAAAGATATATTTAAAAAATAATTTTAAAAAAATAAAATAAAATAAGTAATCTTTGGTGGCATTATCCGACTTGATGCATTTCCAACTTTTAATCGAGTTCACTCAGAGTCAGGATTACTTGAGTTTTGCAAACACAAGGGGAGGGATGAACACACTTGCACAAGAGGGAGGAAATAACTCTCCCAGCTGACCAGACTAAAGATTTTAATAGTTACTTAACAATGCTTCCTTTTGGGTTGTTTATGACTGATACGCTTTAGAAACATTTAAATTTTACAAATTTTATTAGAAATAAAAATAAATCATAGTAAAAGAAATAACAGTTACCTTCAACTTAATGTCAGATAACCCTTCTTTCTCTATGATGCGCCCAGAAAGCTGTATCGCTGAAGGAGAGTAATCAATGCCAGTAACATCAGAGAAACCACACTTTGCCTAGAGACAGAGAATTCTATACTTCAGTTTTAAAAAGTCTTAATATACTGTCATGCCTATGAATTATAATATTCCTTCAGGACTGGGACTGTTTTATTTATTTTTAATAGATCAAGTAACATATGCCATCCAGTAATCTACAATGTTTACATTTTATTATAGAATCAAAACAGAAACTAAAATTTTAAATTTATAGAATGTGACAATTCATTTGCTTTTATAATATTTTATTTCCTTTTCAAAAGGAAATTTGTTTTCTCAAAGATAATGAGAATAGTTGTATGTGTAATATTTCTGCACTCAAGCAGAAAAATGTAGTACTAATTTCTGATGTTGATATGCTCTAATTCACACATAAATCGGTCATTAATTTTACTTAACACAATTAAGTTATATGAATACATTAAATGCACATGAAGTATGTTATTCATTTAAAAAGTTCCTCCAGTGTAATTATAAATTATGCTACACTCCAACAACCATGTGATTAACACTCAACACTTGCATAGTATATTTTGTTTTTGAAATATGTCATACATTCCAATAGACCTTTACCAAAAGCCTACAAGGTTGGGCCAAAAAGTGAAATTAAGCTCATTGGACTTAAGAGTTTTGAGACTAAAAATGTAGCACCAACTACTGACTAGCCATCGGAGCCCATCTAAGGGCGTCTGGCACCTGTGCCAAAGCATAATGGCTGCTGAGCTCCACCCCGTGGCCTAACTATGCTGAATGTTAGCCCCACCCGGCCAGAGAGAACATCAAAGGCTGTCAAGAAAGGAAGGTGCGAGGTGCAGTGCAGCCCAAGTTCCTCCTGCTCCTCACAACTTACTAGACGACGACTCTCTTCAAAACGTAACTGACTCCAACACTATCCACCAGCTCACCCACACTTTTCAACACGAAGTGACTGAGCCCTAATCTAAACTCAAGCGCACACCGATTACTTCCACAGAGCATTTTGCTCCCTTTGATTATGTTTATTTTTAATCTTAAAGGCTACTACCCTTCTTCGATGCCAACCTCCTACTCTGAGCTGTCTCACTCCATACTTTCTGCGGTTTTCCTCAAAGCCTTCCCTATCAGACCCAGAACACAGAACGATTCCAACGACTGACTCTGACCGAGTCCCTCTTCGCCCGTGCCTGGTTACTCCTCTAGTAGAACTTAAAACAATCGTGAACTGATGTTTTAGGTTTCTAGAATAATCATCCGAAGCTTCAAAATATCTCCAATAATTTTCATGTTAAATTTCTGGACTCAGTGAGAAATAAGCAGATAGCCAAGGATACAATAAATGACAAAACCAGAAGAAAAACTGGGAAAAGACCCACAGAAGACCCAAATTAAAGAATAAGAAACAGATTTTAAAACAACTGAAATAAATAACAATTTGGAGGATTTTGACAGATAACTGAAAACTACAGCAAAGAACCAAACAAATAAATGAAAAATGTAACAATTAATTTAAGACACTGCCCAACACCAGACTAAACTCAAAGAAATAAGCGAATTGGAAGAAAGGTCAGAAGAAAATACCTGTTAGGTATAGGATGACAAAAGTATGGAAAATTAAAAACAAGAAAAAACATATAATTTAGCACAAAGTATAATATCTAACATTTACATAATAGGAATCTTAAGAGGAGAGAAATGAGAATGGGGCAGAAGAGAAAATGGTATATGGATGAGAATTTTTTTATTTTATTTCAGAGAGCGTAAGGGAGAGGGAGAGAGAGAAGCATCAATGATGAGAGTCATTGATCAGCTGCCTCCAGCACGCCCCCTACTGGGGATCGAGGCAGCAAACCCGGGCATGCGCCCTGACCAGGAATTAAACCGTGATCTCCTAGTTCATGGGTGGACACTCAACCACTAAGCCATGCTGACCAGGCAAAATTTTTTTTTAATATCAACAAAGAACCCCAAGCCACAAATTCAGTAATTTCTGTAAATCCCAAGGCACGATTTAAAAACAAAAAAAAACAAAAACCAGTATACTACAACATTATCTCATGAAAACCAAAAACAGGAAAATCTCAGAAGTATCCAGGGAGCAAGAGTGGGCTGAAAAATTACCTTCAAAAGACTGGAAGGCAATAAGACTGACAGCCGACGATAACTCATAGAGGATGAAAGCCAAAGACAATGAAAGAAAAACACCAATCTAAAATTATATACCATATATACATCAAAAATATTCTCAGATGCAAAAAGCTCAGTGAACCTCAAATTAGGTAAGCAAAAAGAAATCCAAGCACCAGCACATTATAAGCAAACTGCTAAAAACTAAGACACAGAAAAAAATCTTGAAAGCATCCCCCAAAAAAGGTCACATAACTTAGAACAACACAACAATTCAAATGATATCCTTACAAATTAAGACAGTAAAACCATCTAGGAAGAAGCCTTAGTCTTTTCCTTCCTCACAGCACAGGGCATGGCATGGACACATCAGAGACTCAGAACACTGACGGTACAGCCAATAGCAGAACCTGTATCAAATGCGGTTCCATGGACAAGATGCTCTTTTCAAGCCATATGCTCAGCTAAGGTATATACGTTCTACTGAAAGTGCAGAAAGTCATCTTCCTTTTATACACATAGATTTCTGGAGTTTTGAGCTAGAAGAAACCAATAGAAATCACCAAGTAACAACCTTTAGGAAAGAACTGAAGCCCAGAAAAATTAAGTGGTTTGCTCAAAGTCAAGGTCATAGCGGGGATGGCCACGACTAGGACTCAGATCGCTTGGCTTCTCATTTAGCTCCTTCTCACAATCCATGCAGCCTCCCTTTTGTACCAGGTGACTCCTCAAAATAAGTGGTATGATTGCTTTACTACTTTAAGATGATCAGTATCTGCAATTGCAAGTTTTTTAAATTTCATTTTAAAATTTGGTGCTAACACATGAATACTAAAAGTACCAACAAGTTCAACCAGGAGAACACCATTTCCAGTTCCAATATCAAGCACTGAAGCATCCAATGGAATCTTGTGTTTCTGCATCCATCTTACTAGTCGATTCATACTCTCTTCCCCAAACCTATTGAAAACAGAGTCAGTTAAACAACAGAGGGATACAGAGCAAAGGTTACAACTATATTCCATCAAAGCAAGTTATTCAACATGCTCAATTAAGCCCTTTTTTAAAGTAAAAGGTACTACCTGTGACTGCTTAAGCTTCATCTCTACTATTATTTAGGAAAAATCACACCCAGAAGCAGAACAGCATAGGTAAGATCGGTATAGTCCTTATTAATGTTCCTCTGCATCAGCATTAACACTTGTACATACCGATGGCTTGAAATTCTACTGTTTAGTTAAGAAGGACGATTATAGGAAAGGAGTAATTTCCTAACACTATCATCAAATTTAAATCTAGGCCATTAGCCCGGCTGGGCGTGGCTCAGCGCAAAGGATCCAGGATATCACAGTTCGATTCCTGGTCATGGCACATGCCTGGGTTGCGGGCTCGATCCCCAGTGACTTTTTCATCCTGCAGGAGGCAGCTGATCAATGACTCGTCAGTGATGTTTCTCTCTCTCTCTCTCCCTTCTTCTCTCTGAAATCTATAAAGACATATTATAAATAAATAAATTATAAATAAATAAATAAATAAATAAATAAATAAATAAATAAATAAATCTGGGCCATTGAAAGAGAAAGTTCTTTAAATCTACCGGCTAAAGCCAGAATCACTCAAGGTCGCCAAGATTTTCAGGCCACCTTCCTCTGGGAGACACACTTAAAAGATAAAGACGCGCACACACGCACACAGGCTCTTCTACATCCACTTACACTGTTCCCGTTAACTCACCAGATTTCTCCTGCGTCTCCATACTCCTGGAAAGTGCGCAGTTCTCGCTCATAGACAGCATCCCAACTATGCAGACAACCAAATGCAAAGCAGAGTCTTCAGTTACTCTGTACTGTGAGCTAAGGTATGTCCCTGGTCTGTCAGAGACGCAGGACGCACGCGTACGACGTCACCAGCGTCAGCAGGTGCACGTCGCTCAAGTCTCTCAACGTCTTTGTGTTTAAAAAGCGAAAGGCACAGACAAGCAGAATAAGCTCCCACAGGTGAGGCGCTCAGAGCAACGCCTGCTACGTAAAAAGGCTACGTTTTAGCTTAAAAAACACACAATACGAAGTATTTGTTCAAGGATCCCGGGGTCCCCAACACGAGCCCAAACTTCCACTTTAAAACGTGTGGAAACCAGATTCTCCACCCACACGGGGTTACCCGCAGCGGGGCTCGGGGGGAACCCCGCCCCCGCCGGGGTCCGGGCCTGCCCCCCAGCGTCCCCCGCCTCCCCGGGCGCTCCCGCCCCCCGCCCCTCCCCCGCCCCGGCCCAGGTTCGACACCCCAAAAGGCCTCCCCCGAGACCGAAGCCCGCCCCGAAACCCAGGACCCATCAGATGTCGGCCCCTTTATCTGTCCCATCGCCCCCAAGCCGAGCCTCCGATCCCCCCCTTCGCCCCGTCGCGCCCCGACCCTGCCCCCCATCCTCCGAGCCCCCGCCCTCCGTCCCCGACCCCGGGGCGCAGTACCCCCAGCGCCGCCCAGCCTGCCCCGCGCCGCACTCACTGCTCTCGGGTGCCCAGCGCCGACGGGGCGAAGCCCTCGCCCCCGGGACCGGCCTCTCGGGGCCGCGCCGCGCCCCCCGCGCCCCCCGCGCCCCCGCCGGCGCTCATCCCGCCCCGCGCCCCGGACGGCGTGCGCCGGCCATCGAGAGGCGCGCGGGCAGAGCGGACGCGCGGGCGGCTGCTCTAGGCGACGGGAGGTCTCCCTCTCTACTGCTCCCGGCCCGCGGGGTCCTGGCTCCGCCTCCGTCCCAGACCCGGGCGGGGCCTCGGGTCCCCCCGCCCCCGCCCCAGCCTCAGGCGCACCCCTCCCCCGGGGCGCGCGCCCGAGCGCCTGTCTGTCCGCGGGCGGCCGTTTGTCCGGGGTTTGGAGGTTGGCGCTGGGTGAGCCGCACTAGGAGCCCGAAGCCCACTCCGCCCCCCCGACGCCGCGCCTCCGCCCCTCCCGGGGGCGGGGCTGGGACTCCGCCTGGAAAACTGCATCCTGGCCCCTTCCGACGGGGCGTTCACTAGGCGGCCTTGGGAATTGAAGCCCAGAAAAGTGAATGCCCTAGGACCCCGCCCCACCCCACCCCACCCCAAAATACGCCCATCCTGGGGCTCCGAGAGCTGGGAGCGGAGCGCTTAGGGGGGCGAGGAGCCCGCAGCCCGCTCGGCTCCGCCCTCCCCCGGCACCTGGAGGCGTCCAAGACGCCTCACCTCCGCGCGCGGCGGTTTCCTCCCCTGCACCTGCCCTTGATGGAGGGTGACTGTTCCTCGACATTGCTCCCCACCAGTGACCTTGAAATTCCCCTGCCTCTTGGTCTGACTGCGTTGGCATAATGCGAGAGATCTTGCTCACCTAAGGGGGGGGGGGGGTGCTTGTAGCAGCAACGAAATCCTGGTGGTTCAGCTTGCCAGGCAAGGTTCTCAAAGGGCCCTAGCAAGGCTGCCTCCCAACCAAAAGGGATGTTTCCTAGGCCACGTTTCTGTTGACTCTGCCAACCGAGTCCCTAGAGGTAAACAACTTCCACCCAGGCCTTTCCAACTCCCAGAGATGCGAATTAGGACCGAGCGCGCGTCTTCTCCTGCGCAAGAGGCTCCAAGCTCTTCAGGCAGCGGTAGGATAGGGTAGAAGGCAGGAGGGGGTCCGTGTGTGTAGTGAGTAAAGAGCCCACGAAAGAGCGCAAGCAGCCTTTTTACAGAGTAATAAAACCACCTGATGCCACAGCCAGTTAGTGCCGCCCTGGGCGAATGGCGGTTCTCATCTCCTCCAGACTGGAGATGCTGGAAAAAGCAAGCTTGAATGTGACCGAGCGGGTCTTGAAAGGTTCTAAGTTATAATTAAGCAGCAGCCATGAAAGATAAGGCCATCGGCGATCTGATGTCTTGCCAACAACACTTAAGTTGTTTTTGCTGCATGCAATGAATGCTATAAACGCGCGTTGATATGGAGCCCTGGAAAAACCCATGGTTTATACAGAGCTCCTTCTCTGGCTCCAGGGTCACTCTGGCTGTTTAGTCCTGAAGGCACCACCTCTGATCACCCAGGGCAACGGGGATTCTTGGTGGGGGGTGGAGAAGCTTCCTCCTAGCAGAGCTGCCCATCACCAGGGAGAAGCTGGGATGTGCCAAGGAACACAGTCCCTCTCACTGGTGCCTATTCCATGAGGCAGGAGGGAGGCTCTGCAAGTACTCTGGGTTGCCTTTCCCCCTCTCTCACTCTGCCAGTTCCTGCAGCATGGTGCCCTGCTCACCTACAGTATCTCTGAAACTGTGCTTTCAAGAATTCTCTGCAACTTCCTAGTTGGCAAGCCAAGGGTCAAGTTCCAGGCTTTACCTCTCTTGATTGACCCTGCAGTGGTCAACCCAGTTTAGCACACCCTTCTTCAAAAACCCTCCTTTTTCCCTAGCATCACCTGCTCTTAAGTGAGCCTTTTAAAAAGGGAGCTAGGCCCAGCTGGTGTGGCCCTGGTTGAGTGTCAACCCACGAACCAGGAGGTCACCGATTCCCGAGTCAGGGCACAGGCCTGGGGTTTCCAGCTCCATCCCCAGTAGGAAGGGTGCAGGAGGCAGCCAGTCAATGAATCTCATCATTGATGTTTCTATCTCTCCCTCTCTCTGAAATCAATAAAAACATTAAAAAAAAAAAAAAAAGATCACAGTACCCTTTCAGCTGTGACAACTACAAAAAAAAGAGGTAGACACGCAGCTCAAGTTGGACTGTCAGGATTTCGGGACTTGAGCCTTTGCCTTACCACGTGTGACTATGGGCAAGTTCCTTAACGTCTCGGGGCCTCAGTTTGCCCATCCTTATAAAAAGCATAATAAAAGCACCTAAGGCATAGGGCAGCTATAGAGATTAAATTAGATAATTTCTGTAAAAACCTGCGTGCCTGATGTGTAAATGCTCGATAAACGCTACCTCAGTTTTTTTCAACCATAAATGGAGTTTAAAATGGCTCTACTTCAGAGGGTCGCTACAAGATTCAGTGCACTGTACATGTAACGAGCTTAGAACAGAGCCTGACATATGGTCAGTGTTGAGTAAATGTCGGCAATCCTATTAGTAATAGTAACTTCCAGTCCCACCCTCCACCTCAGCTCCAGGCCTCCACGGCAGCTGCCTCGACGCGCCTTGTTACATTAGACTCAACCTGCTGAAAACCCGTAACAGTGTTGCACGGCCTCGTCCCGCTCTCTGCTCCCTTGGTCCCTGACCATCCTACCATCATTCTTGCCCTTCCCTCCCCCTCCCCACACAGCCCTCCTCTTGGCCCCTGGGCTCGGGGACATTTTTCAATCCCGTCACCACCTTTGGGCCGCTCAGGCTCACAGCCCGCTGGGGCCCTACATCCTGACACGTCTTGAAGGCTGCACAGGTCAAAGCGGGGCGTCGAGGAGGAGTCCAAGGTTTCCCCGCCCACCCGCCAGAAAACAGTTCTGTCGGCTTGGAAGGGGTGCGACAAGCGTTTTTTGGGACAGCAAGGGCCCAGTTTTGAACCGGAAAGATATAACACATTGAAGAATAATGATTAGGAAGGTTAGTTCCTTCCCTGAGTTTCCTTTAAAAAAAAAAAAGTTTTTATTGATCTTTAGAGGGAGAGGAAGGGAGAGGGAAACAGCGCCGGTCGGCTGCCTCCTGCGCCCCCTGCTGGGGACGGAGCTGCAGCCGCAGCACGTGCCCTGCCCGGGAATCCCGCTGCCACCACCGGGCTCCGGGACCACGCTCCACCGCTGGGACACACCGGCCGGGCCTTCCCCGAGTTCCTTTTCCTAACTTTGCTATCGTTTATTTTCACTTTTATTTTTTGTCTGTTGTTATCCTCTTTCCGTTATTTGTCATTAAATGTGTTCCCTTGTACCCAGAATCCAACCTCTTCTTTCCACCTCCCCTGCCACCCCCATGTCACTTCTCAGCCCCCGGGGCCACGGCCATGCCGCCTCTGGGTTGCTCTACCACCTTCTCCCCCGCCCGGGGCACCGCACCCTCGACCCTGCGGCCAGGCGCTCACACGGAAACTGAGATCACGTCGCGCCCCTTCTATATCGGGCCCCACACCGTGCCACCGCCTGGACCGCCTCCCTCCGCTCAACCAGGAGCGTGGACTTTAATCATTTTATTCGCAAAAATAAAAAATGGTTTGCGCGACTCTCAAGGTCTATACAGAAGAGGCAACGTCTCGCGGTGCGCTGGGCGCGAGACCCACGGGCGGACGCGGCCCGCGCGTGGTTCCGACCGAGCGCACCTGCGCCGGTCGCCCCTGCAGCCCCCGCCTCCCGGCCTCCTCCGCGGAAGACTCCACTTCCCAGCATGCCCTGGGGCGGGGCCGGCCGGAAGGCCGCGTGCCCCGCGCGGGGCATGATGGGGGAGCTGGAGCTTTCCATCATGGCGGCTTCCATTTCGGGCTACACCTTCAGCGCTGTGTGTTTCCACAGCGCCAACAGCAACGCCGACCACGTAGGTGCCGGGCCCCCCGCCCCGGCCGCTGGGGCCTCGGGCCTCCGTCTCGGGCCCCGCCGGGACCACCTGCGGCTCGTCCCCGGGCTCCCGGGCCGGCCCGAGGAGCTGGCGACCCCGGCTGCCCCCGCCCCTGCCGGGGCTCCTTGGCCCCCGGGGATGGGCCCCCTCGCTCGGGGCCGCCCGGCCGCCCTGGGGCAGCGGCCTCCGGTGTAGCCGAGCTGGCCCGGCCGGCCGCCGGCGGTGTCCCGGGCGCCCGCCCCTCCCTGAGCGTCCGGCTTCCCGACTCGCGCGGGGGGCCCGGGGTCGGGGAGGAGCCCGGGGTCGGCCCCGCCCCGCCCGCTCGGCTCCCCGGGGGTCGCGGGGGGCGGCCGGCCGGGGCCGAAGCCACGGCTGTCGCTGCTGGTACCTGTTGGCTGTGACCGCGCGTCCTCGCCTCCGTGGAGCACGGGGGTGGCGGCGGGACGGCCCGGGTGGGGCTTCTTGCCTAGAAGCCGCCGCCGTAGGTGCCTGGCGGAGTCGCCGTGAAACGGGGAAGTGACGGGGCGCGGCCACGGAGCGAGCGGAGCCGGTCAGCCTCGGCGTCTTTATGTGACAAGACGGTCTTTTCGTGGCGCGGAGCTCTGCGTGGAAATTCTCTGTGAAACTAGATGGTGGTGGTTTTTGTTGTTTTGTTTTGTTTTTAATCTTTAAGGACGTGTTTCATTTGCCCACCAAACTGAGTTCTCTTACATGACGCTAAGAGTGGATTATTCAAATTCGGGAAATAAGCGGGGGGGGGGGGGGGGTCTCTGTGCGTGTCGTTACAAAGCAAAACGATACGCCGCGGAAGGAGGCCCCGGGCTCGGGTGGGTGCCAGCGGCCGTGGCTTCCGTTAATAAAAACGGACAGAGAGGCGAGTCCATTAGCGAATTGGGTGGCGCTGGATTAATGCGCCTTTCACGTCTCCCGTGCCCACGGTAGAGTTGAAGGGTGAAGTCACGCGCAGCGGGAGTGTCCCCCGAGGCCTTTGCTACTGTAGCCAGCTGCCCCCGCGGCGCTCCCGGTGTCCGCGGAAGAGTTAGATACTGTGTCGGCGGCGCTTCCTGACCTCCCTTTGGGAGGGCCTAGGAGCAGCACAGTTCACGGGTAGGACAGGGTGGTTGTGAGTCAGCAGCTGCCTGTTGAAAAGGGGACGAGGGTTTTCTGCAGACGGCGGCGAGATGGCCACGTTACTCGGATCGTTGCTAATTTAACTTCAGAGACGCCTCTTTCCTATCTGCGCCGCGCCAGGTATGGTGGGTAGACTTCATGGAAGTTTTCACCAGTGACTGTATTGGATATGACCATACCTGTTTGTATTAACCTTGCCACAGTTATATATGTGGAATAAAATTATTTCAGTTTTACATATTTTAAACTAACAAAACAGAACAAACCAAGAATTTGCTTTTTGTAGGACATCCTTGTTTCATCCAGGCAAGAAATCAGCTGGGGTTAGCAAGCGTTTTCTATAAATGGCCACACAGTAAATACTTTAGGCTTTGGGAGCCCTGTGGTCTCTGCAGCAACTACTGCACTCTGCTGTTGTAGGGAGAAAGCAGCTACAGACAGTACATAAGTTAGGGCGACTGTTGGGGCACATTAGGGAGGCAACTGATTGGTGTCTCTCACATGGATGTTTCTCTCTCCTCTCTCCCCCTCATCCTGGGATGAGGGTTAACAAAAATTAATTGATTAATTAAGAAGCACTTTCACAGGCCTGTTACACGTTTATCTGCTGAGTCCCTAGAATCCTGGGCCAGCTTATCTGAGAGCAGCTAGTTGTGCATCGTGCTAGCTGCTTTATCCTTTTATCATGAGCAGTGCTTTTCACACAATGAAATAAGCCGTGTGCTGTTTCAGAAAAACAAGCTTGGGGTCCTTCTGCTTCCTGGGCCTTTTGACATTGGTTATTTATTTTCTTTAATTGTTTCTTTATTTTTCCATCACCATTTACCCCCATTCCTTCTTCCACCTCCACCCACCCCAACATTGGTTATTCTGCCCAGTAGGTTTAGGTGATGAATTCACTCTACTCAGTTTTACTCCAGAAAAACCAGGGAGACTTGAAGGGATTAAAATACGCTTCTTCTTGTATGGAACCCTTTTTCCAGACAATCAAGTTAATAGATAATCTCAGATTGCTTTACTCTTGTTGGTTTATAGAATAGCAGTTTGAATGCCAAGCTTATTTGGATTATTGTTAAAACTATTATATCGTAAATTTCTCTTAATTCCAATAAAAGTCATCTTTATTTTTAGTATACAACTATTTTCTTTTGCTACTTTTAGGAAGGATTTTTGCTGGGAGAAGTAAGACAAGAGGAAACCTTTAGCATCAGTGACTCACAAATCAGCAACACAGAATTTCTGCAAGTCATTGGTAAGTTTATCACTGACCTCAGAAACACTTTTTTTGTAGATACACTGTTTGTTCTTTGGCCCCTAGCTGATTTTAATCTAAAAGATTACAAAAGTACGTAGACAACTGCTAAAATTGCAATGCCAGTTACTTGCACTTATAGACAATGTGAAATGTCTTATAGTCGGTGTAAACGTGTAGTGCGCAGCTGTAGATGTCGGTGTTCTATAATGCTGTCCCTTACCCACTAACTGATCTGGCTTTGAGTTTCTAGGTGCTATTGTACTCAATAGTCTCTTCAAAACCACGGTGAACCTTATGACTGCAAAACAGGCTGCCCTCGTTGCCAATATCACCTCCTACAATGAAAGGATGTGCTATGCAGGTCCTTTCAGAAGGGTCTGGCGTAGTTCACACTTGTTTTCGTGAGATATTTGCTAAGTCGTACAACCTTTTGCGAAATAAGTCCGTCAGTTTGGGGGAGATTCTTGCTGTAGATGGAGTATTTGTAGATGCACCCACTGTCCTTGAGTTAGTCTCCTTTTCGTAAATAAGGGTCATAGTCCTGTTAGCTGCACCTCAGTATGACCAAACAGCATATCCTGACGCTCAGAAAAAGCAAGGCCATTTTATTCCTTTATGCAGGCACCGTTTGTCAAAGTGTGAGGCATGTGCGAGGCAATGAGAGGAATAGCCAGATACATTCCTGCCTCCAAGAGTGTGGGAGGATGAGCACAGGAGCGCCAGGCGGGGCGAGATGGTGCTGCAAGAAAGAGACAGGAAGTCCTGTGAACGGGGCGTGTTCGGAGGCAGCCAGTTGATGGTTCCCTTTCTCTCCCTTCCTCTCTCACACCCATAAAAATATATCCTCGGGTGAAGATTAAAAAAAAGAATGGTGCCCGGCCGGGCGTGGCTCAGCGGTTGAGGATCAGACCTAGGATCTAGGTGATCAGGGTTCGATTCCTGGGTTGTGGGCTCAATCCCCAGTCGGGAGTGTGCAGAAGGCGGCCGATCAGTGACTCTCTCTCATCATTGATGTTTCTGTCTCTCCCCCTCTCCTTTCCTCTCTCTGAAATCAATAAAGATATATTTTTAAAAATAAAAATAAATGGTAAAGTAATTCAAATTCTATATCATAAGGTAGTGATTCTTTGATTCATAAATCTTCTGGTTCTTGCAGTAAATACCAGTTCCCTTGTATTGTAGGAATGGAGGAGTACCAGTCAACAGAGTCCTGATTAATACAGTGCCATGACAACCATCTTTTGCTGTACTACCTTTAATTCATTGCTTATATTCAGTTCATTATTTGAAATGATTATGGATCACGGGCAGAGTGTTTGCAGTATTATCTTGAATGTATTGCTATCTTTTTCTTTTAAAAATAAGTACATATTATGGATTAAAGGCTTAAATCTAAGACCCGAAACCGTAAAACTCTCAGAAGAAAACATAGGCAGTAAACTCTTTGACATCACTCTTACCAATATCTTTTTGGATGTGTCTCCTCAGGCAAGGGCAACAAATGAAAAAATATAAACAAATGGGACTACATCAAAATAAAGGTTTTGAACAGCAAAGGGAGTTATCAATAAAACGAAAAGTCAACCTACTTTGAATAAAGAGAAGATATTCGTTAATGCTATAGACAATAGGGGTTAGTATCCAAAATATATAGAGAACTCATAACAATTCAACATTACAAAAAAACAAAAAACCCAAAAATCCAGTTAAAAATTGGGCAGAGGATCTGAGTAGACATTTTCTCCAAAGACGACATACAGATGCCATCAGACACATAAAAAGATGCTCACTAATTATTAGGAAAATGCAAATCAAAACCACAAAAATATCACGTCACACCTGTAAGAATGGCTGTTATCAAAAAGACAACAAAGAGCAAATGTTGGTGAGGATGTGGGGAAAGAGAACCCTCGTGCGCTGTAGGTTGGAATGTATATTATGGAAAACAGTATGGAGGGTCTTCAAAAATTGGAAGTATGCCCAGCCAGCATGGCTCAGTGGAGGGATGGGCAGAAAAGGGGGAGGGGATGGAGAAATGCAAGCTTCCAGTTATAAAATAAGTCATGGGGATGAAATGTACAGCATAGGGAATATAGTCATTAATATCATAATAACCATGTACTGTGAGAGATGGTTACTAGATTTGTTGTGATCACTTTGTAAGGTATATAAATGTTGAACCACTATGTAGTAAACCTGAAACTGATACAATACTGTACGTCAACTGTACTTTCAAAGTGAATGAGTAACGTCCACATTAGAAAGTGTAAACCAGGGACTATGGAAAACCTGGATTGAAAGGCCAAACATGAAGCAAGTGCCCTGGGTAGTTTCCGTAGCAATGTGTGAAGAAGTCCTGGCATAGCCTAACCTCCAGAGTGAGATGTTTTAAGTAAAATAAACAGACCAAATAGGTTATTTGCTGAAAATGTGTGCATCCATGCACAGACATCTTTACCTGACTCTATACAATAAGGGGGACTTTATATAGAATATGACATTTGGAACATGAAGTATCTGTCTTGTTTGGAATACATATTAATTTTAAGCTGTGCTAACTCACTTGAAGCAGAGGCATTCTAGACAGAGAAACGTTTCCTTAGTTAATGAGACGGCATAGTGGCGGCCACTGGAAAGAACGGAGGGGGGAGGAGAGGAGAAGCAGAGCTGGGAAGATCAGCAGGAGCAACACCTCCCAGTGAGGGTTTGTAGGGACGTGTGCAGAGATGCCGTGCACACGTGACAAGGAGTCTACCGTGTGGATGCTCTGGAGACGTGTGGAAGTTTAGGGTCCCTGGCAAGGCTGCCCTGCCAAAGGTCCACCTACCAGCTGATGTGCCCCAATTTCATTCCCATCTGCAGCTTTATCATGTTGGAGACCATCACCTTTTTCTCCATGGAGCGCTTAGCTGGGTATTGCAAAAAGTCTTATAAGAGAAAGCTTTATCTTCTTTAGGAAATACCACACGATACCTAGAGCCCATCTCAGTGTACTTCTAATCCGGGTTGTAAATCATAAAAGAAGTCTGCTGGGAAGATTGATGACAGGAGGTGGACTCAGTTCAGCATTTACTCTAGGGATTTTCTTTTAAAAATATGTCTTTATTGATTTCAGGGAGAGGGAGATAGAAACATCAATGATGAGAGAGTAATTGATTGGCTGACTCCTGCACCACCAACCCCATATCCCCCACTGGGGATCGAGCCCGCAACCCTGGGCATGTGCCCTGACCAGGAATCGAACCGAGATCTCCGGGATCATAGGTCAATGCTCAACCGCTGAGCCACGCCCGCCTGGGCTAGGGATTTTCTTAAAATACTCTTTCTGTCAAATAGAAGATGCTTTTTTTTCCCCTTTTCCCTGGGGTAATGTTTTTGCTACAGATTTTTCACATTCTAATTGCTTTACTAAAGTATCTCTGAAATAACGGGAAGGTACACTGTATCCCTATGGTGATAAAAGAAGGGCATGCTCTAGATGAGGTTTTCTTATTTGTATCACTACGTCAGCAGCCTGCTGGGCAGATGAACTTTTCTTTCCTGTGGAAGCATCGTGCCTGTGTTTTGGCAGCAGTAACAGCAGGATGGAGCCAATAGCCCCATGTCTTTTAGGGTTGTGGATTCTTTTTAACTGAGTTAAAATTGCAGCCTATAACTCTGGGCTGTGACATTTTAAAAAGCAGGGAGAGTCGCTGTCCAGGAGAATGTTATTATATTAGTAGGATTGAATGGCTGATTAGTCTCATGGTCTTATAAAGCAAACCAGACCCAAGCCCCCCATGAGCCTGAAGAAACTGTTCCCTTCAGTTAATCACAGCAGTCTTTTTACATCTGCCTTTTTAATAACAGTTTCCCTTGGTGCTGCCATTTTTAAAAGGGTTAACAGACTTCGAGTTTTCTCCCTTCCCCTTCAGAACACCTGGCCCACATTGTCATGATTTGTTAGCAGGTAATTGATGGTAGAGAGGTTAAGGCCCTCTCCCCAAGCTGTCCTCAGGACTCTCAGCCACCTGATTAAATGCTCCAGCCAGTGGTTCCATTTCCCCTTATGCTTTACCCAGGTGAGACTGAGTAAGGTGCACTGGGGCTTCCTGCTCCCCAGTGAAAGCTTTCTGGTGTGTGCTCACCACACATGGACAGGGAGACAGGGCTGCTGTCCTCCTGTTACATGGTTCTGAGCTGTCCCCAAGTTGAAATGTTAGGAACATACAGTGCTTCCCAGTGTACACATGGCACCTGTTTTAAAGAGGAAAAGTATCTGATTTGTTATTTTTTACCCCTCTCCTGAGGCTATTTTTTTCATTGGTTTTAGAGAGGAAGGGGGAGAGAGAGAGAGAAACATCGGTTGGTTGCCTCCCAGTGTACATGCCCCAACTAGGGATCGAACCCGCAACCTAGGTATGTGCCCTGACCAAAAATCAAACCTGCAGCCTTTTCAGTGTACAGTAGGACACTTAGCCAACTGAGCCACCCAGCTGGGCAAGAAACTATCCTTATTGTCTGAGATTTAAAATATATATATACCCTGGGCTATTTTATAGTTGCCTGTATTTTACATGATTAAGATGTATTTTCTCTCTTTAATTACAGAAATCCATAACCATCAGCCTTGCTCAAAACTTTTTAGGTAAGCCTCACCCTTTGTAGCTTTAGCTCTTACTAAAAGACTAATAGATTAAAAACTAGTGAATTTATGCCTGTAGCTGATTATGGCTAGAAAGTCACAAGTATAATTGAGGGCATGCAAATTCACTTATTTATGGAGTACCGCGTGCGTGCGTGTGTGTCTCTGTGTTAGGCTGGGGAAAGGAGAAGTGTAAGTCTTGTTAACCTCTCATACTTGAGGCCAAGTATGAATCTTGGCCTCAATGATTTAGAATGGAAGCCTTCCCACCAGCCTCCCTAAAAAGAGCTCCTCAAACATAGAAACGGAAGTTAATCAGGATCACATACAGATAAAATAATTTAAGGGTAAGGGAGAAAAAGGCCAGTACTTTCCACACACCAGACTTCTGCTCCTCAAGCCCCACCCAGACCTCTGCCTTCTTTCTGAGCTCCCAATTCTTCTACCTGTGGCTGTATGCAGATGTTATCTCTGTTTCTTAAATTCCCCGAGGCCTATTCTCTTACCTTTCCAGAAGCCAGGCAGTGCTGCTCACACTGTTCAGTACAGGGTTTCTGGTCACACTTCCTTCCTGAAATGCCTGCCAGCTCCTTGCACCTAGCTGTCCTGCTGTGCCCTCCCTGCAGCTCTCACCCTGACCAGGCTCTGTTCTCAACTGGCCCAGACACCAGCCCCCTTGCACCGAGAGCCCCTAGGGACTTATATGGTGTTCACCTCCCCCCCCCCCCAACACACACACACACCCCTTCTCTCAGTTTTGTCTTCATGGGAGATGGCTACCTGTGGACAAGGCCTCAGAAGAGCCAAGGAGCTCATCTGTTCTAGATTTATGCGGAACTGAGAGGGGTGGGAAGCAAGACAAGCAACCAGCAGTTCATTTGAGAAGAATCTCAGAGCAGATGAAATTATTCCAGCCCTGTCCACATGGTGCCTCTGTCTGGTCCATGCAAGTGCCAGTGCAGTCCTGACTGTCTAGAGCTGTTCTGGTGTCCCTGCCTTGCCCTCTGAGGAATTCCTTAAAACACTGTCAGCAAATGCAGAGCAGAACAAGAATTTCCCTCAGTGTAGATCATAGACTTGTAGTCCTTAGAGCTGAAAGGAACCTTAGAGATCATCTGTCTACGCCAAGCTCTATTTTGCAGAAAAGGAAATGGGGGCAGATAGCTTAAGAGACATGCTCAAGATCATATAGTGAGAAGCAGCACTGAGCTGGAGCTGAACTCTCCTGACTCCCAGTTCAGGGTTTTTACTAGATCTTGAACGACTTCCTACTTTATGAGGCCTGGGCTTGTTGTGGTGGGAGGAGGGGCAGAAGGACCGCATTCCTAAAACCGAGACCGGTGGTAGAAAAGCCCACAAGTCATTGTGCTGTGCTGCTCAGCCCAGGATCCTGGGCAGGCTGGTCTGTTTTAAGGGCAGGTGAATTTGATTTGAAGCTAGCCAGACCCAGCTTCACAACCCCAGCTCTCCAGCTCCCAGCTTTGTGATCTGGGGCAAATCACTTAGCTTCAGCATCTGTATCTACCAAAACAGGAGTAAAACTTGTTGACTTGTTGGGCTAAACTAATACCTCCCAGTATTGAGGCAAGAATGAAGTAAAACAACATGAGAAAGCGTGCAGCTGAGTTTCTGGTTAAGCATCAACAAGTGTTCATTTCCCTTCCTCATTTATCAGAAAGTGAGCCCTACATTCTTTCCTTTTTATAAGTAATTGATACTTAGAAACAAGGAAAAGATGTCACAGCCACTTGAAACCATATATTTTATACTTAGTTGCTATCAGCACCTCCCACATGTGGAAGTAATACCTCTTGAATGTAGCAGCCTCTTGAGTAGTCTTTGATGCAGAAGATACCTCACATCGGTAAAGCATTTCGATTGATTTCTCTTTACATATCTACTGAAGACAGTTCTATCTTTATTACCAAGATAGATTTGGGGTAGATGACCCATAGACACATGTAGCTGAGCATATCCATGTCACAGCACCATGTGGTTTTAACACAATGTGTTTTTCTCTTGTAAAAATAACAGTTTTTATGACTATGCAAGCAAAGTGAACGAAGAGAGTTTGGACAGGATTCTCAAAGATCGGAGAAAGGTACGCTGCATTTGTTGCCATTCTGATTTGGAAATCACTCCTTATATCATCAGCGAAGCTTAAAACCAGAGGGTGTGGAATGAACAGTGAGCTGGATGTTAATATATGTGAGGTCTGTTACCTTGAGTAAATTTTAAAGGGAAGTTACAGATTCGAGACAGTGTTTACAATGTGTCAATAGAAAGAAGTTTAGATATTTATAGTGTGACTCTATTATGTAAAAATCAGAAAAAGTGAACTATAATCCAAAAATCAATAATAGTTGAGTCTGGATGGTGTTGTCTTTCTACATTATAGTTTAAAAAATAATTTTGTGAATATTTAATACGCATATATTAATTTTATAATTTTTACCTTGGTATATAAATTCCAGAAAAATTAGATTAAACCACCACTTCAGGGAAAAAGCACCAATAAAAACTTTTCAACTTGTTAAACAGAGAACAGAGTGCCTTTGTTTAGAAACATGTATTGCAGAAAGCTTTTTTAAAAGACTGCCTGTGGATAAAACCACGTGTGGGACCTGGTCCCTGAGGCGTCTGAGGACGAACGAGCCTAGGAGGTGGGGCAGCGCGTTGTCTGTGACCAGCCTGGTCCCAGTGCCTCTGAGGCAGGTAAGGGAGCAGGAGAGTGGGAGGTGTGGGGACAGGTCGGAAGAAAGGACAGATGGCTCTGTGAGTGACAACAGGCTCAGGAGGTGCTGTGTCCGCAGAGCCTGACCCAGTCGCATCCCCCCCCAAGGGAGTGGCAGCTGCAAGGCATCGTGGGCCAGCTCCCGCCTTCGGTGACTTCCCAGAGGCACACGTTCCGGAACCTCTCTGTCCCTCTGCATTCCACTTAGTTTCGTATCGAGACAGTGACTCATACTTTCTAGAACTAAAATTTCTTCCATGACAATTCTTACTGGAGCACAGTTTTCTAGAGCGCTCGCTATGTACTAAAAGTTCCAGAGTATTTTCTTTTAAACAGATGAAAAAACTTAAAGTGAGAAAAAGGAATAAAGATTATCAGGAGGAAATTCACAAAAGAAAACCCCCACAAATGGCCAAGAAATAAATGGAAAGATGGCTAACCTCTGAGGAAACGCAAATTGAAACAGTGTGACACAGCCCTCGCCGGGCGGCTCGGTTATTTGGAGCGTTGTCCCGTACACCAAAAGGTTGGGGGTTCGACTCCCAGAGCGCATGCCCAGGTTTTGGGTTAGGTGCCCGGTGAGGCACTTATGGGAGGCAGCAGATCAGTGTTTCTCTCACATTGATGTTTCTCTCCCTTCCTCTCTAAAATCAGTTGACATCCTCCAGTGAAGATAGGGGAAAAAAGAAACAGCGTGACACTATTTTTTGCCCATCAGATTGGCAGCGCATGAAAGGATCGCTAGCATCCAGCGCTGGCAGGGCTGTGGGGCACCGGTGCTGTAGTCGGTGGGAATGTAAGTTGATACAGACATTTAGGAGGAGGGTGTTGCAATACAGTTTTAGATACACAGTGTCGCCTCTAGGAATCTGGCCCAAGTAAGTTCTAGCATCTAGGCATGAAGATACGAAAACTGGTATCACTGACCACTTCGGCTCTGGGCCAGGCCACGTGCTGAGACTTCCAGGCAGTGACACAAATCCCTGCAGCAGCCTCAGGTCAAGTGCTGTTACTGTCATCCCTATTTTTTATTTTTATTTTTATTTTTTACTTTTTTGTGACCACCTTGTGTGACTGATGTGGAATTTTGAAGTTAATAGGTGCAGTGGGAAAGGACAGGGTCCAGACAATGGCCCTTGCTCACTAGCTCCGTGACTTCAGACAGAGCATCTCTATGAGATTTATGCTTTGGAAGTGGGTGGGTTTTCTTTCTTTCTTTCTTTCTTTCTTTCTTTCTTTCTTTCTTTCTTTCTTTCTTTCTTTCTTTCTTTCTTTCTTTCTTTCTTTTTTTAATATAACTTTATTGATTTCAGAGAGAGGAAGGGAGAGGGAGAGATATAGAAACATCAATGATGAGAGTCATTGATCAGCTGCCTCGTGCACACCCGCTGCTGGGGATCGAGCCCAAAACCCAGGCCTGTGCCCTGACTGGGAATCGAACCTCGATCTCTCCTGGATCCTAGGCCGATGCTCAACCACTCAGCCATGCCCAGCTGGGTTGGGTTTTCTTTTTATTTAAAGAATATCAGAACTAATTGCTTTAATAACATTTGAAGTCATACTTTGTGCTTAGTGGTACTACTTGAGGTGGGCTCTGTTTGTTTCCTGGAGTTCTTTGCAGTGGTATGAACTCAGCAGAGAAATAGTACTCACCTCCCAGGGTTGTTACCATAATTAATTAAAATATCCGTAACATCATTGGCTGGGGGCCCGGCACAGGGGCTCAGCAAAGCATGGTTCACTTGCTTCTAACATGAAAGTGGCAAGATTTAATCTAGACTTACTGTTAACTTTCATATGACAGCATTTTAAACTACCTTTATATCTTAAAACAGGATTTTCACTGAGAGTTTATTTCAAAGAAAGAAGCTATATGAAGTTTATTCTTCTAATAACGAATTAAATTAAATTTATTGTCTCGACAGCAAGAAACTTATCTGAAATTCAGAATCCTGGCTCTACCTGCAGAGGTTCAGATTCTGCAGGTTTGGGTGGGGCCCAGGACCATGTTAGCAAGCTCCCAGGTGTCCCATAGCTCACCTGTCTTCCAAATGTCCTGCAGCTCACATTAGGAGAACTAGTCTTCCAGAGAACATATTAGTTTAATTCGCTTGGCCAGCTTAGTTAACCGATCGTTAGAGCTGACAAAGCTAAACTGTAAGAATCATTGCACTGAGGTATAATTGCCATACAGTAAACTGCACATACTTACAGTAAGCACTTTGGTACATTTTGATACGTGTATACACCTATGAAACCATTATCATCAGAAGCTAATGCCATGTCTGTTACTGCAAACCTCCTTGGGCCCTTTTCTGATCCCTCCTTCCCACCCCACCTCCACCCCAGTCCATCACTGATCTGCTGCATCTGTTTCATGTCACTAGAGATTGGTTTTCATTTTCTAGAATTTTACATGAATAGAATCCTATGGTTTTATTTTTTTGGTCTGGCTTCTTTCACTTGGCATAATTATTTTGGAATTTATCTGTGTTGTATATATCAGTTTGTTTTTATTACTGAGTAGACATCCAGTGTGTAGCTGTAACACAGTTTGTTTACCCTGTGGATGGACAGCTGGGTCGTTTTCATTTTGCGTTGAACGTTTGTGTACAGGTGTTTGTGTGGACACATTCAGAGCTAAATTAGTAAGATTTCCTCCTGTTTTCTGTTGTAGAAAGTCATCGGGTGGTACAGGTTCCGGCGAAACACACAGCAGCAGATGTCCTACAGAGAGCAGGTCCTCCATAAGCAGCTGACCCGTGTCCTGGGGGTGCCTGACCTTGTCTTCCTCCTCTTCAGCTTCATCTCCACCGCCAACAGCTCCACGCACGCTTTAGAGTATGTCCTCTTCAGACCGAATCGGAGGTAAGGAAAGTGTCCCGCCAGCCCCACGTGGACATCAAAAAGGTGCTGCTGTACGTCATGGATATTTGTGACTTTGAAACGTGCATTTTATAGCATCTTCAAAGAAACCCTTTCATAATTCTCCTTTAGCTAGTTGTCTTTGTACTTAGAGAAGACGTTTTTCTCTCAGTTAGTTGTAGAAATTAAAATTGTTTTTGAATCAAGAAGCATCAGAAAGACATGTTATTTATGCCTAAATTCTTATGGACTAAATAGCTGGATATCATCATTTATTCGCCATAACCCGCTATGTGGAAATACGGTTTCATTGCTCGGGAAGTCTGATTGTAATTGTGAAGCACAGGTTTCAAAGACAGACTGTAAAATTGACCCACCTGCTGGCTAACGAGGGTGTTGCATTGTGAACATTTTAAGCAAAAAAAAGAAAAATGATCATAAATCCTGGTATCTGTTGTAAACAATAGAAAGGTTTCTCTCTGGAAATTCACATGTAGTAGAGTGAGTTTCATTGACAGCAGTGAACATGATTAGTGTTAAATAGCCATTTGCAAGGTTACATGAATGTTCAGTAGTATTTCTTGAGCACTCACGTCCTCCTCGGCACCTGCCAGTCCCATTCTTCAGTCAGCAGTGCTGTTGATGGGATCTCTCAATCTCCCCACAGGTATAATCAGAGGATATCCCTCGCTATTCCCAACCTGGGCAACACCAGCCAGCAGGAGTATAAAGTGTCTTCAGTGCCAAACACTTCTCAGAGTTATGCCAAAGTTATTAAAGAGCACGGGTAAGTGGGCAGGTCAAGGGCAAGGTCTTCCTTCTCTTCTGTCAAGATTTAAAAGGTTTATGGAGATAAAAACAGTTTATGGAGAAATATGCAATCACGTTTGATATGATTGAAACTGAAAAATGCAGTGAGGTAATTTTCTAGTCTTGACCACCACCACTACATATCAAAATGTTATTCTTATTGGAAAGATAATTTACTTTTACCATTACCTTTTTATCATTTGCCACAATTGTTTTTGTAATTGATATAAAGTTTCCTCTAGAGTATTTTTCTTCTATAATCTAGTAATGTGACACCATTGCTGGGACCTGTCACCTTGGCGTTGCAGCATTTAAGACTAGGTGAAGGTAGAGAGGGATAGGCAAGTGCCTTGCATGCTCGTAGCAGCTGTAATCTCTGTGACACCTTTGTTTTCTAGGACTGACTTCTTCGACAAGGATGGAGTAATGAAAGACATCAGGGCGATCTATCAGGTTTATAATGCACTTCAGGAGAAAGTGCAGGTAACTGATTTATTTCCTAGTTTAATCTTACTTGTATTACCCAAATGCTTTTAGTTTTACTTTAATTTTTAATACTCTTCCAACTGAGACGTGAGTTGTGGTCCACACGTCAGAATGTACTTTCCCAAAGTAGTATCAGTAGTATCAAAGTAGCCTCCTCTCCATGCCTGCTCTGGAGACTCGAGCACAGTATTAGTATCGTTACTTTCAGCGCTGTGAACCATTTATAGCAGAGTTTTCTAGGGAAATGTGTCCGTATTTAAAGCAAGGTTGCTGAGAACCCAGCTATCTCATCAGGTGTACGCTGGGTAGAAACACCACCAAACTCAGGACAGCCTGCCTCCTCCTCTCACTCCCTCACTCTGCCCCGGTGGCGCCATTGGGTGAGAGGATCACAGTGGAACCTGTTCATTCCTAGTCATTCATGCAACAAATATTTATGGAAACAACTCCTACAAGCCAAACACTGACCTAGGTGCTAACAGTAGTTTCCCATGTTCTTTTATCACCCCTGATGCGTTCTTAGGAGTAATTTTCTCTAAAACCTAAGAACAAAAGAGGCTTTGAGGCCAAGGAGGAAGGTGGTGGAGCTGACAGAGCCCTCCCAGGACTGGGAAGCCCCACTTTGGGAAAGAAGCCCAGGAAAGCCACTGAGGAAGAGGAAGCAGACCGAGTTCAGCCGGGCAAAACGACCGCACCCAGCAGGCAGCGTCCCATGTCAGGGTCCCAGTTAGGATCACGGTACCCCTGGCAGCAGAGGGAGCCTTATACAGGCTCGCTGGTCACTGGCCTACTTTCTGTGCACTCTGGTATTTCTGCTGTGGAGGGAACATGCGGTGAAAAGCAGCTTTGTCCTGAATTTATGACCAGGCTGTTTTTAGACATCAGCACTGTGGCTGCTCTGCATGTCGGTGCCAGTTGCGTGAGGGCCGCCCTGAAAGCACCAGTATCACACAGAGTGCCTGGTGGGGATGTTTAATTACACAGATGCACCTCAAATGTTGTCTCTTGTTAACCTATTTCCTATTTCAGCTCTCCCTAATTATGAATATTTTCTGTTAAGTGAATCTTTTTTCATGTCCTCTGATTTGTGATTGTTGGTTATAAATAAAAGTTGAAAGCATCTTACTCCCGTCTTTTGTTCATCCTTTGACTGGAGTCAGAAAGCCTGTTTTCATTTCAATAAAAATGAATAATCTAGGAAAAATATAAATCTTTCCCAGCTTACCCTTATTTTTCAAGAATTTATAAGCTAAACAGCATAGTAATCTTAACAGTCAGTGACTGGGGGTGCTGGTCTCTGGGGCCTCCTGGGTTGCTCTGCCTTCCGTGTGAAGGCGCCTGGGCTCCTGGGCGGCCGTGAAGCTGCGCTCACGGTGCCTCGTGCGCGGATGGACGCTGACTGCTCGTTGCCGTTTCCCCCCAGGCAGTGTGTGCAGACGTGGAGAAGAGCGAGCGCGTTGTTGAGTCTTGTGAGGCGGAAGTGAACAAACTGCGAAGACAAGTCACTCAGAGGAGAAACGAGAGGGAGCAAGAAAGAAGTGAGTGTCGCGTTACCTCCACTGCCGGCGCCGGAGTGCCCGGTCCCTCCGTGCAACGGTGCAGTGAGCCACCTAGGCGCCCCTGCTCGCACTAAGCCCCAGGGCTGTTTGGGAGCAGGCGCCCCCTTCCTTCGAGGTTTTTCAGAAGAGAAGCACTGTTTCCGTGGTACCTTCTCGAGTCTGATGCTGGAAGGAACGGGACCCCAGGTAGAACGGCTGCCACAAGTTAGATAGTCCTGAGGGGAGACTGGCTGACCTGTGCACGTGTTGGCTGCCGCAGCCTGCCTGCAATGGGCGTGAAGGAACCCTGGCCCGCCCAGCACGCCCTATGCTCACTGCAGCCGCATCCAGGCACCACTTAAAATGCTTTTAAGTTGACATTTGGCTCGTAGTCAGGGTCACAGCAAAGGCTATAAAAGTTTGTTTATTGGTAGCCGTGGACGATGGATACCTTTACGCTAAAGAACCAGCTGGTCGATTGGGAATTAGGCCCAAGAATCTCTTAATCCCAGCCTAGTGACAGACATGCTTGCTGTAAAGCCACCAGATTTAACGTTTGTCAGTAAGATTTGTAAAATGTGTGGCATACGATATCACGTGTAAGAGAGAAGGGTGTGGCTAACCTTTTCTAATTTAATAAAATATTTGCAAGCCAATTAAAATGTAACATATTTCCAAGTAAATGACTGGTTCATGTCTACTGTTAGTTTTCTAGGGGTAGTCAGAAAGGCAGACAGGGATCTGCGCGCAAGAATGTTAACCACAACTTTGTAATTCTAAACTCCGGAGACACCCATTCAGATGGTTGAACCAGCAGCAGTAGAACAGTGAATAAACGTTGGTATGTCTGTCTGTGCACTGGACCATTGGACAGCCAGCGAAGTGAATTTTAATGACACGGGGTAAAGCCCAGTATATGACCTTAAGCAAGAACATAGGGTGTGAGGTGACGTAAATGTGGCCTTTGCTGTGTGTGAAACATACACACAAAACACGCAAACTGCACAAGAGCGGAGCTCAGGAAATGGGGGGGGGGCTGACACCTAAGGTTTACATTTTTTTAACCCAAATCTTGTGGTCTTTTCACCAAAATTCTAAGCGTTACCTGGGTGATAGAATTGTGGGCAATTTTAATTTTCTTTTTTTCTAAATTTTGTGAAAGTATCGTTTTCATAATATAAAAATGTACTTTAAAAAACTTAAAGGCTATAGACTCAGATATGGGGCTGTTTCAGAGCATTCATTAAAACGTAGAAAAATTATGGCCTAATACCTGGAAAAACTGGCCCTTCGACGTTTAGGGAGAAGGTGGTATATCCGTGTATTGTGACAGGTGGTTGTAAAGATGTGAGCTTGGCTCTGGGCGGGTGGCTCCGTTGGTTAGAGCAGCATCCGCTATATACGCCAAGGTTGTGGTTCCAGGGCATATACAAGAATCAGCCACTGAATGCATGAAATAAGTGGAACAGCAAATTGATGTTTGTTTCTCTCTCTTTCCCCCTTCCTCTAAAAATCAATTAAAAAATATATATATATGTTTTTTTGATGTGAGGTTTGTCAAGGAAAAAACTCACATTCAGATGACTGCCGAGGTGGTAAGGGCTATTTTCTTAGCCTCTGTCCCCCAGTCTTGATCACGGTCAGCAGGTGAGGGCCCTAGGATTTGGGTTAAAGACCTGCACTGGGAGTGTCATGCCCACTTCTAGCTGTTTCTTTCGTGAAGTCACTTCACCTTTTGAACTCTGGCTTTTTGCCTGTGTCATAGAAACAATATCAACAGTGATGAGAGTACTTCAGAGGGCTGTTTTGAAGTTTCAATGAGTTAATGTGTAGAAAAGTATTTTGTAAATTATGAAGTACTATGCAAATGTAGAACAATTAACAGTAATAATCAGTTTCACTGCTTTGTTGCTATTTTCTAGAATGTTCAGGTTGAGCTTGATGCACTGAGATGCACAGCTGGGAAAATAGACAGTGTTACAGTTTCTTCCTTTTTTTTCCCAGGGTTGCAGCAGGCGATGGTAAGCAGACAGGTGCCATCTGAAAGTCTGGAGCCGGCGCTCAGCCCTCGGACGCCCTATTCTGGGTTTGCCGCTGAAGGTAGAAGTTCACTGGGAGATGCAGAGGCCTCTGATCCCCCTCCCCCTTATTCTGATTTCCACCCAAACAATCAAGAAAGTACTCTGAGCCATTCTCGCATGGAAACAAGTGTCTTTATGCCTCGACCGCAAGCCGTGGGCTCTTCCAGTTACGCCTCTAGCAGTGCCGGACTGAAGTACCCTGGAAGTGGAGCAGACCTTCCTCCCTCCCAGAGAGCAGCTGGAGACAGTGTGGAGGAGTCAGATGACAGCGAGTGTGAGAATCTGATGGACCCCACACAGCCCTCTCACAGCGAACACTCACAGTCCAGGGATCCCCGGCCCCTGACACACCCTGACGGGGGCTCCCGGAACACGCAGACCTCCCAGATTTAATGGAACGAAAGAGCTCTCCACTTAGCACTGTTTTCTTAATCACATATTGAGAGATTGTTTTGAGGACTCAGTCTGGAGGGAGAACTACTTTCTTAGAGTCCTGGGCTCCCAAGGGAGTCCTGGGCACAGAACTGGCAGGGGCCTCGCATCCACAGGGCCTCGCCCACAGGCGCCGTGGGCAGGTGTCAAGACAGAATCATTAAGATAATCAAATTGTCCTAATTCTGGTGCGATTCATGGATATACTGGTAAATTTAGGCAAAAAGAAACTTATCAGCATAGTTTCTGTTCTTTAAATGAATTGGAAATCAGAGACTAAGCACAATTAGTCTATAATGTTCTGTAAATCAAAGCTTACCTCTTGCACTATCATGCCTTGAAATTTACTTTCTCAAAGGGAAGCGAGTTCAGCAGCAGCCTTCAGAGAACCTTCTTTCTATGACGAGCCAAACTCATCTTTGCCAGGAAAGAAATTTTGATAATTCCAAGCAGCCTGATTGGAACAAATCGGATGTACCTTCTCTTGTCTGCATGACTTTGTAAGATTGAAAGAGAGGGCTTTGTTTAACTTTTTCTACTAGCCTGATACGTATTGTCACTTAAAATGGTTGCCTTTAAAAAATGTAGAAATACTAATTACCAGTAAGTAATCACCCAAATAAGTGTGTCATAAAATAAACTACTTGCTTTTCTCTTGTGGAATCACAGTGACTGCTGTGTTGCACTAGCCACATTGACGTCTCTGTTCTGGAGTCTGAATGAAGGACACAGCAGTGGGCCGAGGAAGGAGTCTGTTGCAGGCCCGAGTTTCATGGCCACAGACTCTGGACACAGTACACTCAGCCGTGTCACACAGAAGGGACGTGACTCACTTAGGTTGTCTGATAAATCCCAGAGCTAGTTTCATTTGTGAAGGAACAACATTCAATGAGCTGTTTGAGAACCTTGGTGAATAAAGATTTATTTTAAGTCTGAATAACCATCCTTTTTTTTTCAGCTGCCATCCTGAAGATGATTGTGGAAGGTGTAGACTTCCTGTTGGGATGCACCTATGTTTTTATTTAATTTCTGCTTGTTTTCTACTTTTGCCCAGAATGTGTGAAACCACTAAAGACATTCATGAGCATTTCAGGCTCCTGGTCTGGGATTGACAAGACCCACCGTTGATGACGAGGTCAGCCCAGGAACTTGACGCTCTGGGGCAGAACTGCCCTTCCTTTGGACCAGTCAGGACCTGGGAGAGTAAGGAAGGGGTCAGAGAGGCTTAAAGTCCAGGTGTTGACAAGTAGTCTCGTGTAGGAGTGATGCTGACTCGGTGAGCTCCAGTTCCAGTGCTGAGTTAGACAGTGTGGACTGAAACATGCTGAAACCCCCTTCTCCCGGTGTCCCTTCTCGGTCTGTGTTACACTGCCTCCTGGTTTTGTGGCCTCCACCCGCTGCCCTTTGGTTTGAAATGTCACAGGTGTATCTGGTTTTATCAGCTCCCTACCAGCGGCATCAGCGGCGTTGAGAATTTAATTTAATTTTTTAAGTGCCATTGCCACCTCTGTTCATGTTTTGACATCCAGGAATATGTTTTTATTTTATGCCATACTGAAAACCTACAGTGTGTATCTGACAAAGCAGTTAAATGTGACAATAAAAGCTTATTTAATCATGGCACCACTGTCTTAATGTTTGTTTCAGCACCTGACATGGTCTTCCCTTGGTTTACCCATCCTGGCAGTTCTTAGTAGACTTACTACAGTTTTCTAAGGGGGATAAAAACTCATCTCCACATAGATTTTTCTTGTGAGAATGGTTTCAGGGAAAATCCAAGAACACAACTTACTAAAGTGTCTCTGCTGGTTTCAAGGAGAATGTGTTGAGCATCAAGTTGCTGGGAGAGCTGGGTATCGATGGAGGAAAAAACTGAACCTTAGGAAGTTCCCAAAAGGCTCCTTTCGTGTAAGAACTTGTCTTGTTGAAGACCCCTTAGCCTGCGTCGCCTAACGATTGAGATGTGGGAGTTCTTAGGAATGTCGGAATCGCCGTGGAAGGTCTGCTGGCTCACGTGCAGCCTGGCTTCCCTGGGAGCCATTCCAGCTGAGTGATGTAGCTCTTCCAAAACCCAAGGTGATGGTCTGTTCGCAGCAGGATTTTAAAATGTGGATTGTAGCCGTTTAAGGTTCCAAGCTTCGTCTCTTTGGAAGAAGGAGGCTGGATCCTCTTAGCTTGGAAGCCAGGACGTGCTTAATGACTTGTTGTGATTGGCTTTGTCGGAGCAGGATCAAAACATAAAAATGGAAATCTCATCCCCAAACATCCAGACCCCGAGGATGTAGATTTTAAAATTCCAGACACGGGGTGGGGGTGGGGGGGCACTGTGCTTTAAAAAAAGATTTAAATGGACAGACTGTGAATCTATATTTTAAGGCAATGGTCTCAGGGGATGTAATGTAAAAACACAATAGAAAGACATAATGGTTACGGACTGTTCTGGGCCTGGTTTGCCGTGACTGCGGTTTCATGTCAGTGACTGAAAGATCTTCCTTCTTTTTACAAGGTCCTGCCTCTTCTTTTCCCACAACAGACCTTAGTTCTGCCAGACAGGGAGCCCGAAGGCAGGCAGCGGGCCCTGCAAACGTGCTGCTCATGAATTACAGAGAATGTTTACTCTTCAACTTTATGGCAAACAGATGGGGAAAGTTCTGGGCGTAGCTCGACCGGCTTCCTTTCTGCAATGCTTTCTGTGGTTCCCGAATAAGGCAGGAGAGTCGGGACGTCGAGTGCATCCAAACTGGGTCACTCAGGCTCCTCTGAGCCCCGGAGGCTGGAGCAGGGGCTGCTTCTAGCGCTGAGGCCTCGGAACATCCACAGGGAGGTGTCCCCTCGAAAGCCAGATGCCACCCGTGACCCAGAACGCAGTGCTTCGAAGTGGCCACCTCTCCACGCAAGAGAAAGTTCACGACAGTGCAAAAAACTGGAAACAACGCTAACGATAGCGGAAGGGCTAGATTTTGTTACACTCGCCGAAGAAATAGGCTGCAGCCACTCAAAATACTGAGTCGAAAAGATTTCTCGACATGAACAATGGTTTCTCCATACCAGAGGGAGGGAGGAATGAAGGGAAGAAGGAAGGGAGGGAGGGAGGGAGGAAGGGAAGAAGGAAGGAAGGGAGGGAGGGATGATTCATTCCACGTAGCATGTAAGGTGCGACCTGACTTTTTTTGGGGAAAAGCTTTATGTAATTTTGCTGTTTATAGAACCCTACCTGGAAGGATAGTCACCAAGGTGTTCACAGTGTTGTCCCTAGGTCGCGGCAATATGGGCGATTTTTTTGGTCACCGTTTGCTTTCTAATTTTTCTGCAGTGTGTTGTGTAATGAGAGACCTCAGCGCCGGCGGGCCGGCAGCTACATGGGTTATCCACACGCACCACCTTGATTCTCTGTCTTCCCACCACACTTCAGTGTTTTAGGTTTGTAGCCAATGTAAGACCAGCCCTGGTGCTGCTGACTTCCCTGCATTTCCTTGTCCCATTTCCAGATGAAATCCTGTACTTAAGTTTTGCTTTGTGTTGACACTGATTTTTTTTTCCCCCTAATCTAGAGCCAAGTCAACTTTTCTTAGTTCGGAATCCATGAAGCACTCGCGAGAGACGCCTTCTGAGAGCGAAAGTGGTTCGGAACTGGAGCAATTATTGATGACATTTCTCTCACTGCAAAATGGATTTTTGGAGGCTTGCAACGTAAGGATGATTTCCTTGACCTGGCAGGTAACGCTCTGCAAGGTGCGGGTCCCCGTCCTGCTCGGGAGCCCTAGGTTGGGTTAGGGTTGGGGGCGTGGGCCCTGCTAGTCCAGCCCACACACAGGCGGGTCTGGGCAGTGTCTGGTTTCCAAGCACACGCATGGCTGCTCGCACGTTGGCTGTGGCCAGCCGGCTGTGGGCGCTGTGCGGCAGAGCCGGGACCACCAGTCATTAATCTTGACCGATTGGAAGCAGATGTGGTTTAGCTGCACTGAAACGTGGATCGTCCAGGAGACCTTCCAGGCAGTTTTGGGAAAATGGGGGAGGCATTCAAGGGACTGTAAGTAACCCCTCTCGAGGAGTGAAAGGGCCAGGGCAGATGCCTGGCTCACGTGAGGCGGGAAGTTGAGAGGGAGATTTTACGCAACTCGAGTTCTTAAGAGAGTTCTCCGTCTCCTCAGTCCGTCCTGACCCTGGTCATTGTTCAGAGTCCAGCTGAAACGTCACCACCTCTCTGACTCACCCGGGAGGATGGTGCAGCCCCCGTGCCTTGCCCAAGCCTCTGTCCGGTGCCCTGCACACATCCTGACTTAGCTGTGGCTAATAGGCCTGGCTCCTCAGTAGGATGTGGCGCCCTCGGGGGGGGGGGCGGGGACTGAGGCATCTCCGGATTCCTGGCACCACCAGGCTTGGTGTAGAGCGGGCTCAGTGCACACTTGCTGCTTGAACGTTGAATGAAAGGAGAGGGACCCAAATAAAACGGCCTCATCGATATGCTCGCTCCTGAAGACTCAAGACGAAGACTGTCGTCTGGAGAGGTTACTAGTAAGAAGTCTGACTTCTTTGAACTGCTCTTGTGCTGAAAACCTTGGCCAACGACTTCTTGCCTGGCCTGCCGGGGCCACAGTGCGGTTCGCAGGGGCAGGGATGCGCTCAGCATCGGGCGGAGGCCAACCGAGTGAGCGCCAGGCGTGCGCTCGGGGCCAGCTCCGCCCTGGCTGTGTGGTCTCGAGAAGTCTCTTAGCCTCTCTGGACTCCACTTTCTTATCTGTAAAGTGAGCTTCAGGGTGAGGCTGCGTGTCCTGCAGGGTGGTTGAGGGAATTGCTGAGAAGCAAGAATACTTAGTAACCTGCAGAGCACCACAGAAGCAGTTGCCTTGCATCTGGCCAGACTTTTTCTAATGTCGTCCTAGGTGAAGTGCCCTGAAACGCCAAGACCATCATCTGGAGAGTCACACGCAGCCCCCGGAGGGCCCTGGAGGAGCCCGGAAAGCCACCCCGTGAGTATCGTTTCTTCCACTGATTGGGTTTCCTCCAGGGCCAGGATGGGGTCTGCCAACCGTGTTTGACCCAGAGCCCGGTGTGGCAGCGGGACTGGGAATGCGCGGGAAGGAGATGGTCCATCACTCAACACCGTCTGCCTTTTACCAACAGCCGTTGTCTCAGACTCCATCCTTTGGCTGTTCTGGAAAATTGTGACTTGGGCAAACAAGTGTGAGTAAACCTTAGAGAGCTAAAATTGGCAAAGGTTTTTCCCCTTTAAAACGTTGTGAGTATATTCTGATTTCTACGAAGGTGTCTGCACCGGCACTCGCCTGGCGTGCTGTGAGAGCAGGAAGGTACTTTGATGGTAACCAAGGTCACAGTCACCTGTGGTGTTGGGTTTGAGCTGGTTACCAGCATGCATTCCGGGTTTAGCTGTGTTTGTCTCCGTTTCCGAGTTGTGCATTCCTCCTTTTGAGCGTGATTCATTGTTATGTTTTTTGTTTTTGTTTTTTAATATATTTATTTCAGAGAGAGGAAGGGAGAGGGAGAGAGGTGAAACATCAATGATCAGAGAGTCATTGATCGGCTGCTTCTTGCACGGCCCCTGCTGGGGATGGAGCCCGCAGCCCAGGCCTGTGCCCTGACCGGGAATTGAACCCCTATCTCCTGGATCCCAGGTCGATGCTCAGCCGCTGAGCCAGGCCGGCGGGCCATGCTCTGGTTATTGAGATGAATGCTATGGTAGTTTGTTTCTTTTGGTCAAAATCCAGAGCAGATTCCCTTCCAGAGGGGAGACGTAAAGTCTTCCACTCGGCTGGGGATTCAGTCTCCCCGAGGGCTTTCTCTTTGTCACTCGCCACCTGAGGTCAGTGGTCACTCCCTGAAGCCTGTCAGAGCAGGAGCCCAGCAAGGGCTCTGCCATCGGACAGCACTGGCCTCCGTCCTAAGCCAGGGCTCTTGCTCAGGGGCCTGCAGTCCCACCCTTTTCCTCCTGTCTCACGTAGGGAGAGGTTGCCGCTCCCCAGTGCCTGGGTGTTTCTGGCACATCCAGCCTGTGCACCAAACGAAGCTCCCATTGTCTTCCTCTGGTGACATTTCCCAAAGTGCCTCCAGGCAAAGGAGTCCCATGGGGTCCCCAGCATCTAGAGAGTGAGGGTGAGTTTCCTGGAGAGTAGCCACCAAGTAGGGTTTGCAGGGACTTTCTGGTTTAGCATTGAAATTCCTACGTCCTAGAAACTCCTCAAGATGGTTGGTCACCCTGCCACTAGTCTAGACGGAAGTCAGGATCCAAACGACATGTAAAGGATGGTGACTGTGCAGGGATGGGAGAAACTGGCAAAGCCTGGTAGCATCCTGAGCCAACAGTGCCAGTAAAACTACGCTGAACTATACACCTGTGGGCTGTACGGACGAGAAAAAATGGGCACACCTGGGTTGAGTTAAAGAAGAGCCACAGTGCGAGAGATGTCCCCACGGTGGTGGTGGTGTGAATAGAGCAGTCCTGGCCTCCAGGGGATGTCTTAAGCCAATAGGGTTCTCCAAGCCATCGGGTCCATCTCATCCGCCACAGGGTGTTCCATAGAGGGACCTTTTTGTTCTCCTTTCCGAGAGGGGCACTATCTCTGCCCCCACCCACCTGTCCAGGCCATCAGTCCTAGTCCAGCTGGAAGGATTCAGCCCCAGCTTCTCTCTCGAGCTCCCTCTCCGAGGGCAGCACTGGGGCCTACAACACAAACTCGCTCCCTGTGCCGTGGAGACAGAGACCCCACGGTGGAGCGGAGGCCTCAGGGCTTCCTGGCCACCTCTGGAGTTAGAATCACCTGGGGTGTGAATTCCTTAACTGTGTGCCCTGGGGCAAGTTAATCTCTCTGAGCCTCACCTGTAGGTCGAGGACAGTAACACCTCTCCCTACTCTGGGTTGAGTGAGATCGAGAACTGAAGGCCCTTAAACAAAGCCTGGGAGAAAGCAAACACTGAAAACTGTGGCTACTGTTGTCTGGAAACTCCCTCCGTCCCGGACACAGCTTCATAGATAACAGGTGAGAAGGCGCCGTGGCAGCTTCTCCACAGGTGCGGCCCATGGAGGAGCTGGGCCCATCATGGGAAGTGAAGATCCTCGGGGCTCGAGTCCCCACTTCCTCACTTTGTCTTGACTGCATGGGGCTTTGGTTGGAAGAGGGAGTCCTCACTAATAAAAGTGGTCCTGAGACCGCGGGTGGGTCGGGCCCAGCACTGTGCGCTAGAACCCTCTGTGGTGGTGAAAGTCCTCCACCCATGTGTGGCTGCTGAGCACTTACCATGGGCGGGCACCACCGGAAACTGAGGTTTAAAGATTGTTCAGTTTTCACTCACTTGAATCTAGACCTGAAGAGCATGCGCCACGCTGCCAGCAGCTACTGTGCCAGGCAGCCCTGTGTCCCCGGGGGAGCTGAGGCCAGGGCAGTGCTGTGCGGGCCCGGGTTACAAAGCCTGTGTAGAATCATTCCAGGCTTCCTGTCTCCTTTCCCACTGTGTCTGCTCCAGACCGTTGCAGACCCAGAGCATATTAGCCCAGCAGAGAGCATCTTGGGCACCGTTTGTCCCAGACTGAAACAAAGAGCAGGCTGGAGCCCTCGCTCTGAGCCCCCAGGGGCCTGGCACCCTGCTCAGGAAGCCTGGCTGTCCTGGGCTCAGCCTGCATGCCCTTCCTGTGGTCCTGGCACCACTGATGCCAACAGGCCAGAGCCCGGCAGGCGACAGGAGATCTCGCCTGGGCAGCTGCAGTCTCCACAGCCCCTTTCCTAACTAGCATGCTAGGCAATCCACCCCCCTCCCCTGGCCAACACACACCCTGCTCCAGCCTGATCCAGGTGGAGGTCAGCCCGTCTCTGCAGCCCGTGAACTCATTCCACCTGCTCACCCCCAGGCCTGCCCACTCGGAGGTACCCAGGTGGAGGATCAGATTAAGCCCCATTCTTTATCTGGAGGCTGGCACTCAAATTTCCACCCACCTGGGGAGAGGGCACAGAATCTGAGTAGCATCCAAGCCCTCAGGAGGAGGGGATGGCAGGAGAGACCTCGGCCCCTCCTCTGGCCATCTGCCCTACCAGATCCGGCCGGCTGGAGCTCCTGGGGAATCTTGCTCCAGGCGCCTGGAGACCTGGTGGAACCAATTGTCAGCCCATTTCCTCAGCTGGGGGGTGTGGCGTCTTCTCTTCCTCTGTGTCTCTTTTTCCTTTTTTGTTTGCGTATATTTTTAAAAATATTTTTTTCATCGATTTTTTTTATATGGAGGAAGGAAAAGGGACACAGAAACTTCGACTTGAGGGCTAAACGTTGACCGACGGCCTCCTGCACACCCTGCCCGCACGGAGCCTGCTACCCAGGCGATATGCTCTGACCAGGAGTTAAGCCCTCCACCTCTCAGCGCACGAGCCACAACAGCCGGGGCTGTTTGAGTACATTTTTATCGAGGTATAACACATGCAGAAAAGAAAACATCATAAACTTGTGCTTTGTTAAATTTTCACAAAACAAACATACGTATAGTAGAACATACCTGGGCCACAGAATGCCCCTCCCTGTCCCCTGTCATTACGCACCCTCGGACCTCTCACTGGGACGCGCTGGCTGTTGGTGTCCTCCCAACATTCTTAGGCTGAGCCCCCACCCCCAGTGCTGTGGTGTTTGGAGGGGAACTTGGGTAGGTAATTAGGTTAGAATAGGTGGTGAGGGTGGAGCCCTCATGATGGGATTAGGGCCCTTATAAGGGGAGACTCACAAGAGGACACGGTGGGGGGTGGTATCTGCAAGCCAGCATGTGGGGCCTCGGTCCTGACCGCCAGGCACGCTGACCTCGGACTCCAGCCTCCAGCCCATGAGGACGTGTGTCTTGTGTACGAGCCTCCCCTCTGTGGTGGTCTGGTTCAGCAGCCCAAGCTGACTGAGACGCTCCCCGTGAATTAGTTCAGTCTGTTTAAAAACATGTTCACTTCTTTCACTCAACATTATGATTCTAAGATCCATCCAGGTTCTTGAGCACAGCAATTGTTCAGCTGTGGGTGGAGTTTGAGGTGCCGGGAATGTGGGCCAGGACATTCCCACCCTGTGTTGGTCCATGTACATCACATGTTTGTGATTCTTTCAGGTACACGAATATCTTAGAATGACGTGCTGGTCACAGGGCAGGCAAGGGCTCAGCTTTACTAGGTAGAAGCTGTTGTTCCACCAGCCCTGCTGTGTGGAGCAGCCTGGGACTTGGCCCTGTGCTGAGGGGGGGCCTCATGGGTGGAGACCCTTTGGCTCAGCTGTGCTGGGTTCCCACCTGAAGACCCTGGCCTTGGGTTTGTGAGGCTAAACTATCAATTCCATGCCGGGATGTTTCTCCCATCAGTAGCTTTCTGTCCCAGCTATACTCTAATCCTTGGGAGTGTTAGCAACATGCCAACACCCAGGCCTGTGGCTGGGCTCTCATCTGCCTTGTCTTGAGTGGGACTGGGGCCCCAGGTCTGGTGTAAGACCTCACTGGGTAACCACTGGGGTCGAGGTGGCCAGTTTGAGCCAGCACAGTCACTCAAGTATGTGGCTGGTGAGATGGGAGGGGCCCTAGGGCACCCTGTCCAGCTCTCATCATTTGGGGACACTGAGCCCAGGAGGAGCGGTTGGGCTGGTTATGGCAGGGTGACAAACAGGCTCTGCTTCCTGCCTTGGCCACAGTGAGCTGTGGCCTGACACAACAGTCCCTCTTTAGAATACACTGTGGCAGCCAGCCAGCCAGCACTGAGGCCTCAAACCAGGGCAGGCCCGAGGGCAGGGGCAGGTCCAGGTCTGGGTGAGCTCAGCTGCTGTCCCTCCCGGAATGCCCACTGCTGGCCATGCCCCGGGCACTTAACATGCATCACACAGGTGGCATCTTCCACACCCTGGAGATGACCTCGAGGCCCACTTGGTTGAGGCCACATGGGAGAAATCTTGGCTTGGGGACCAGTGTGTGTCCTCTTAACCCTCCACCCTGGGCAGTTGGCCCAAGGCCCCTTCCTGGGGCTGCCCCACCCCCACCCCCATGGAGGTGGGAGGGAGGAGTGGGGAGCTGCTCCCCTGAGCCTTCGTCTCTGGCAGCCCAAGAACCACCCACTCCTCCCTGCACAAAAAATGGGCAGAAACCCTGCCCAGTTTTAGCAGCTGCCCCCTGGCACTCGCATACTCATCAACACATGTCTGCAGTAAAGGAAATTATGGTCACTGGATGCCCACGTGTCCCTTTCAAAACAACAGGCCGATGCTGATCCTCCTGGAGTGAGGGACCCCAAAGCACAGCCGAGAACGCGTCACCCCGATGGCAGGGGGACCGTCCTCTAAAAGGCCCAGCCCAGCCTGTCAACCACTGGGCTCTCTGTCCCGAGGCTGGCTAAGGCTCCCGCTTGGACTCCGAAATCTGAGCATCATGAAATTTGCTTTCTTGTAAAGGAAAATGTTTATGTTGGCAGGAAATGTGTTCTTCCACCTTTGGGGTGTAAAAAAAATGCTTTGAAGGACATGAGGCCCCCTCCTTGACTTCCATATGGCCTTGTGGCCGCACGGAGCCCCTGTGGCAAAGGGGAGACTGTGGGCTCTGAGCGCCTGACCACAGGTGCAAGCCCCAGCCCGGCCACCGGCTGCCTGAGGGGCCTGGACAGGCAGCCACTTCCCCCCGGTGCCTCCACCCCCAGATGCCCGGGAGGGAACTGGACTCGCCCGGTGTCTAGGAGCCTTGCCCCCCATCAGGGTCACCTGCATGGCCCTGGTCTGTTGGCTCTTTAAGCCCTTTGGTCCCCAGCTGACCCCAGCCTCCCCTCTGACCTCCTGCACCTGGAGGAGAGCAGCGTCCTCGGCTGCCCAGCAGGTCTGACCTGCGCGTTCTTGCCCGTTCAGTCCCTGGCGTGTGTGATTCCGGCAGGTCTGGTTAGCCCGCGGGTGGCGTGCTCGGGATAACGACCATGGCTGACATCTGTCCAGCCCTCGGGGGGTCAGGCACGTGCTGCACACGGTTTCCTCATTTAGCCAGCAGCGCAGACTAGGAGGCAGCCGCTGTTATTAGCTCCAGTGGGCAGTTAGGCAAAGCACGAGCTTAAGTGACTGCATGAGCCGGCGCAGGTCTTCTAACCGGTGGAGCCAGACTAGAACTCGGTCAGCTTGGCTCCGAGCCTGTGGCCTAAGCTGCTCCATCATTCAGTCAAATTCAGGGGCCACCCCGAGAGGTGCAGAGTGAACCCAGCCAGAAAGTGGCCTCCCCCAAGGCAGCACACTCTTCCCCGAGCCCCGCGGCCCTGACCACGAGGTTTTACTGGTACTGAACCGCCAAGCAAAGTGGCGACAGGCTCCTAGGGAGCAGACTGACAGCTCGGGGGCGGGGGCGGGGGCGGGGCCGGGCGGTGGAGAAACTCACACATGGACGCGGACAACGGTGTGGCCATTGTGAGGGTGGAGGGGGTGGCGGAGGTGGTAGAAGGCATAGTGGGGATAACGGTAATGGAAAAAATTAAATTGAAAAAGAAAAAGGTGAGGACCTCTCTCAGTCTGCGACTGAACAGCAATGACTCACTCCCTGAACACCCTGTTCCTTCTGGATGGGCGGGTCCCCCCCGCTGTCCCTCTCCGTGACCCCAAAAGAGATTGCTCCAGAAAACCCTGCTGCCTGAATGGGAAACGAGAGGTGGGAGCTTGGTCACGTCACCAGCGTCCTCAGACATGGACGCGGGGCTGTCGTGTCCCACCTCGTGGCCAGGCATAGGAGTGCCCCCAACACGAGCGTCTGTGGAGACGCGAGCCCTCGAGGGGAGGAGGGGATACTCAGCCAAGGAAGCCCTTCGATTGTGCCTCTGGGCTCCCCCCATCCAGTTTGTCATGAACTTGCAGAACTCAATGTACGCTGGGACCATCTGTCAGAGGTGTCGCTCTGGGCTTTTGTTATAGGGGCCTTGGCCTCACGGGCCGGCAGGACACAGAGACAGACCTCGACGTGTGCACCTGATGAACCTTTTCTCTCTCGCCACCTCGGTTCCCAACGTGGCGCTAAACTTGAAAGCAGATGTCAAGGTCCTGCCAATGACGGCGCTTCACCAACATGCTCACGGTGGGCCTGACGGAGCCGAGGGGCTGGAGTGGACGGGAGATGCCTTCCTCCGGGTCCGTTTGAAAACACGCGTGTTGGGGCTGGTGGTGGAGGTGTCTCCTTATCAGCACAGAAGTGGGAAGAGGTGTGTTTATAAGAACAGTAAGCTGGGAAAGTACCCCCTCTGAGGCTGTTCACGTGGGGTTATTTAGACAAAGTGTATTTGGGGTTGATGGGATATTGGCCCTGCACTTCACTTTTTCAGGGTTTCCTAAGTGAGACCCATCTTTTCTCCCCGAGTCACTCACCTGTCCCACTGTCTGTCTCTTTCTTTCTCTTTGTGAAACACAGACGTCCCACTTGTGCTCTTTGCCCTGACTTCCCTCTTCTACTTGCCAAGGGGGTTGCTTGGCTCCTACTCTGAGCCCTTCATTGGAACATTGGTGATCTGATTATTTATATGGAGTTTGCCTTTCTGTCCTGAGAAATGAGTAGCATTCAGCTTTCCACTGACTAGATTAGGGTCTCAGCCTCCTTCTGTGTCATGGCCACTTTGGAATAATTGTTTTTCATCTTCACCAGAGAATATTTTTCTCATTGCTTTTCAGAGAGAGTGGAAGGGAGAGAGGGAAACGGCGATTGGTTGCCTCCCACACACACCCCGACTGGGGTGGGGGATTGAGCCTGCAACGGAGCCATGTGCCCTTGGCTGGGTTCGAACACGGGACCCTTCAGCCTGCAGGTCAATGTCCTAACCACTGAGCAAAACCAGTTAGGGCTGGAGTAATTTTTTTAATGCATAAAATAAATGAGGTTACACATAAGTGACAAGCTAGTGGCAGGTCTCGTGGCCACTGGGGTTCTGCCGTCATGGTGAGCAAAGACCGTACTCTCAGATCTACAGCCTTGTCCTAAGAAGCCTGTGCTTCCTGTTGGTGCCAAAGCCACAGGTCTGCTAATACTGTGTTTTGTTTTTGTTTTGTTTTTACTCCATTGGTAATTGAAGTAAATGTCACATTTCAGTTAAAGATTGGTGGAAATAAAGGTGTATTTTCTTCCCATCTGAGTTCAGGCCCCTGGAGGGAAGGGAACCCAGGTGAGAGCCACCCCACTGACCGTTGGCCTCTTGCACAGCCAGCCTCGTTTGGCTCTGCAGAGCCAGCTCAGCCCAGTGCCCGACATGGGCAACTCCTCAGTAAATGTCTGAATTACGTGAAACACCAAGTAAGGAAACCGACACTTGCCAGTGCTTATGACTCTTGCCAGGCCTCTCTGCCTCTTATCTCTTCGAATCTTCAACCGTCGGCCCAAGAAACTCCGAGGGAGCTGTGTGGCTGAGCAGAGTTTAAACTCGGGGCTGTTTGACTCCAAAGTCCACGGTCATCCCCTCGCACATGCCGCCTCTTACAAAACCTCTCTCTGTCCAGAGGATCACACAAGGGAAGTCGTTTTAGACACTGGATGTCTCCAGACTTCCTAAAAGGACTCGATAAAACTTCAGTGCTTTTCTCATGACTCAGCGCGTCTAGCTCACCAGGATACCTCGTCAACGGCTTATGAAAATGTCTCCATCTAAATGCAGGGTGATTTTGTCTCCATGAGCGTAGACTCCTACCCATGGAGATGAGACTAGTCCTAGCACAGGCCAGGACCTGGGTAAGCCAAGGAAGCCTCACTCTGTCCGATGCCCACCACGCACACGCTGCCCTTTGGTGAGAGATTTTGTCCCGGCAGGTTTGTGGTTGGCGCCCAGAAGGGTCACGGGATGAGCCCATGTTCCACAGCCAGCGTCGCTCATTGCACGAGAGTGGATCGGGCAGCATTTTTACTCGATTGCATTTTCTTCTGTCAAGAGCATTTTCTACCAAGGAATCATGTTGATCGTACCCAGCAAGTAGGGGACATTTTATGTGTTCCTGTAGCTTCTCTTGTCTGGAAAACGCCCTCTGCTAGGGCACCTCTGCGCCTGGCCTCCCGACCCTGGGCCCCGGCTGCTTGCTCTGCAGGCCGCCTGGCCTGCTTCCCCACCACCCCGTCCCAAGGCCCCCTCTTCTCCTGCAGCTTCCTTCCCGCCCTCAGCAGGTGACCTGTGCCGGTGCTCCCGGGAGGAAAGGACAGGGCGTCCCTCCGCCCCTCCGTGGCCTCTCTTCCCGGCAGTCTCTCTGCAGCTGTTTCCTGCCTTCCTAGCTCCTGTTTCTGAGACAAACCCCCGGGCTCCGGGTGACCTCCCTCCTGGACTTCAGTCCTGTGTTTTCCTCTCCACCTTCTCTCCTGTTTACGAAAGCGCTCGGCAGGGCATTCTTTACCCGCTGCTCCCTGGGTCCCTCCGGGCCCCTGCCTGCCTTTCCTCGCGTCGCTGCCCTGGGGCCCACCCATGCCTCCAGCTTTGGACATCTGGCTCCTCTCCCCACCGTCCGACTGAAGACTGTTCTGCGGAAGGTCACTAGGCCTCTTGTTTGTCAAATCCGGTGACCTTTCCTCTGTTCTAATTCCCGAGGCTGGAGAGTCTGAACTGTTTGTTACCACGGGCTTGAGGCTCACCCCCTGGGCTTCCCAAACCCCTTCCTCCCTCCGAGTTTTGACCAGTCTTTCCTGCTCAGGTAGTTTCCCAGCTCCTGCGACTTCAGTGGCAACTTCCACACGGAGGACTCCCTGAAGTTTGGCCCCAGCTCCAGATGGTCACACTTGAGGCAGCATTTCCCTGGTGGTGGCACCCCGCCTCCCAACGCAGGATTACCCCCACCCCCGCCAGAGTGAACCTCTCCTGCCCAGCTCCTCTTCGGGTGTCCGGTGGTTAATCTCACCACTCTCATCTAGGCCTCCCCGACTTGCGAGCCTGTCTTCTGCCGCAGACTCAGGCACCTGTCGCCCTGTTTCACGTCTCGCCTCTCCATTCCCACAGCTGCTTTGGTTTTAGGTCCTTGCCTCTTTAATTGACTTCTCTGTCCCTGTTTCTAATTCTGCCCTGGCTTGTCCCACAGACACTCCAGGTTCAGGTATAGCTCGAGCGCTTTCCAGCTCAAAACCTCCCCGTAGCTTTCTGGGATTAAGTACAGGGACCCACCGCGAGGCATTCGAGACCCTCGCAGTAAGGCAGGAAACGTAAAGTGGAATTCCACCTCCTACAAGTAGTTTAGGAAACGCCTGAAATAAAAGCCAAATGAAACTAATTGTCAACAAAACTATATTGTCCCTACAGTTTAGTACAAGGGTCCTAAGAAAAGGAACCAGGAAACCCCCCAAAAAACCAAAAGCAAAAAAACCAGTGGGTACTGTTTTCCCAAATATTTCTCAGAACTCAGATCTTTCTCAGAAATAACGTAAGCGTAATAATTTAATCTCTGACGAACAGCACAAGTCAGCTCCTTAGTACATCCAAATGAAATGCTACCTGCTGTATTCACTGACTTATTTTTTTTTCTCTCAAATATGGTGCAATGGAAAGAAGACTTGACTGGGAAATCAAGAGCTTTGTTTTCTCATCCCGGACCTAGACGGCCTGGCTTTTGTGAGCCTCTTAAAGTCTCTAGGCATTAGCATCCACATCTGCCAGCTGCGGGGCTGGGCCTGTCAGGAGTTGGCTGCGTATTACAGGCACCTGGGGAGTGAGTTTAAACGTAGCGGGCCCAGGCTCTCCTCCTGGGATGGTTTCGGTAGGTCTGCGGTGGGGTCCTGATCTTGGTATTTTGAAAAGTTCCTCCGGTAATTCTAACGCGTAGCCAGGGCTGAGAGCCACTGGACTGGTATCGGCGCCTTCTCAGCTTAAGCCAAGTCATTTTGGGATTTGCTCTTCCTCTTGATTACAAGATAGTTTTCATTTGAATGTACTTCGCACGTTGCGCCTCATACTACAGTCCTGGTTATTTCCGTCGGGCCCTTTCCTGCCCTGTAGGCTCCCCAAGCGCACGCTTAAGCTTCTTGTTCCCTCGCACGGGGACTGACTCTAGGCGTGTGGAATTGAGGGAAGGGAAGAAGCCTTACCCGGGCAAAATGCTCTTACCAAAATCAACTTCAACCCAAACTAAACGCAAACACCTGATTCCGTGGTTCTCGTTAACTTACAGGTGAGGCGCTTTGTAGCTGAGGTCCGGGAAGAGAAGCTGAAGTGCTCGGAAACTCTTAAAATATTTTCAAAGTGAAATGTTGGTTGAACCATTATTCTTACATAATAAGGTGGTATTTAATTGTATCTACAATTGTGTTAATTATGTGTTAGAATGTGTGTTAAGTTTTATAGGCAAGTGACTGTTACAATTTAAACTGGATTTATTGAGTTCTTGAGCAAATAATG
Source organism: Miniopterus natalensis (assembly GCF_054644295.1). Classification (NCBI taxonomy): domain Eukaryota; kingdom Metazoa; phylum Chordata; class Mammalia; order Chiroptera; family Miniopteridae; genus Miniopterus; species Miniopterus natalensis. The sequence goes on along the minus strand of NC_142094.1, from coordinate 57,629,488 downwards.
TTGCTATGGGAAGATGGGGATTACTGAAAATTTCTATCACAGGAACAGCTGCAAGGATACAATATATCAGCAATTATGAAAGAGGTTGTTGGTGAGGGGAAGCTACATAAGGTATTACTCTTGCCCGGCCAACATGGCTCAGAGGTTGAGCACTGACCCAGGATCCAGGAGATGGTGGTTCAATTCCCAGTCAGGGCACATGCTGGGCTTTTGGGCTGGATGCCCAGTAGGGGGCGCGCAGGAGGCAGCCAATCAATGACTTATTGATGTTTTTCCCTCTCCCTTCCTCTGAAATCAATAATATATATATATATATATAAAAAGATATTACAGTGCCCATAGTGAAGCTGTGTACACACCCTGACATGTTTATGCAGAGAGACTCAATAATACTATGAATAGTTTTACTAAAAAGTCTCCAAGTTTTAAAAATCCAATTAAACAGTCTTCCCATTGAAGTTGAGGTCTCCAGTACAACTGCTAAATGCCCTTTGACATTGCTATAGTTCTTTAATAGGTAACTTTTAAAAAACTTTATGACTTTTAAAGAGTTGATATGTATTAATGCCTTTCAGATTCTTGAAATAAAATTTGAGGTATGAAAAATGCAAGGGGACATCCCACTGGGAAAAGACAAAGCTCTCCGGGTGGAAAAATTTGGCATACCAGTGGGGTTTTAGCAAATGGCCAAATGACGGACTCTCTGGCCATATTTACAGAAATGAAAGAAACATACAAAATACTCCACCAGATAACATATTCCCTTTAGAATTTGCGCTCTGGGAATTAATTTATTCTCTGCTTTAAATTTACAGTTTACAGAAAGGTAACCATCTCCAAGTTAGGAAAGAGTACAAAAGAGCTTTTTTTAAAAAATCTTTATTGAGATACAATTGGAACGTAACTCCATGGTTTTTCATCACGCATATATGTACATATACACGTAATACACATTATAAATATACACACTCCGCCTGGAAGGTAAAAAACAGACATTGTAAAAAAGATAGATATGTAAACAAATATAGAAAAATTAAGCTATTTCAAAAACTTAAACATTTCTCTCCCTGGTGTTTGAAATTGAGAAAGAGTGAAGCGGACTGTGCTAGTAATTGGTCACTAGAGACGTGAGACTCGGAGGCTGACGTCACCCAGGTGAGTCTGGGGCAGAGAAGGCGCCCTCCGGGCTGCGCCGTCGGCGTGCCCCGCCCCGCCCCTGACGCTCCCGATCCCGCCCCGCCCCCGCCCCTCCAGGCCCCGCCCCTCGCGGCCCCGCCCTCCCGACGCTCCAGGCCCCCCCGCCCTCCCGACGCTCCCCGGCCCCGCCCCCTGCCCACCCTCCCGATCCCGCCCCGCCCCCGACGCTCCAGGCCCCGCCCCTCCCGGCCCCGCCCTCCCGACGCTCCCCGGCCCCGCCCCCTGCCCACCCTCCCGGCCCCGCCCCGCCCTCCCGACGCCCCGCCCCGCCCCTCCAGGCCCCGCCCTCCCAACGCTCCAGGCCCCCGCCCCGCACTCCCGACGCTCCCCACGCTCCCCACGCTCCCGGCGTCTCCCGCACGCCGCCCGCGGTCCGCAGCCGCAGCTCGCAGGCCGCCTCACAATCAGGGCCGGGCGCCGACGTGACGTCACTGCTCCGGGCCCGCCTCCTGCGCCCGGAAAGAAGCGGCCGCCCATTGGCTGCGCCGGCGGCGGCCTCGGGGCCAATGACAGCGCGGCGAGCGGCGGGGTCCTGCCTTGACGTTGTGCTGCTCGCCGTGGGGTTTATTTGGCTCCCGGGCCCCGCACCGCCGCCATTACGATCCCGCAGCGCCCGAGGTCGTGCCCCCGCTTCGCCGCCCCTCCCCCCGGCGCCCCGCCGCCCGCTCTGCGCCCCTCTGTCCCCGCCTCCGGCGGTCGGGAGCCGCGCGCGGGCCCGCGGGGACCATGTCCTGACTGAGGGGGCGGCGGCGGCGCGGGGAGGCGGAGCGGGGCGGCGCGGGGGGCGCCGCGGGCTGCGCGGGGAGTCGCCGCCGGGCGCCGAGGTTCGCACGGGCAGGAGCAGCAGGAGCTGGAGGAGCCGCCGCCAGGTAACCGGGCCTCGGGCGGGCCCGCGCACCCCGCGGCCTGAGGCCTCCCGCCCGCGCCCCAGCAGGCGGGAGGCGGGACGGGCCTGGCCTGGCCGCCGCGCTCGGGACCTGGCTGCCGGGTGCGGGGCCGGCGGGCTGGGAGGGCGGGCCCGCCGCGCTTGTTTACCGACCGTCGATCGGCTGCGGCGGGACGCGCCGCCTCTCTTCCGCCGGGCGCCCCTCCCCCCGCGCGCGCTCCGCCGCCCCGGGCGGGGGCGCGGGGGCCCGGGGGATGCGCGGGGGGGCGCGGGGCGCCCTGCTAGGCCCTGGAGCGCCGGGTTCGCCGTCGCCGGTCGCCGCTGGTCTCCAAACTCGGCCTCGGGTCCCCCGGCGCGTCCCCCGCCCGCACGGCCGCCGCCCGGTTGTCTGGAGGACGGCGGGCGGCTGCGGGCGGCTGCGGGGCGGCGGCGGGTCCGGGGCAGCTCCCGCGGGCCCTGCGCAGACGAAAGGGCCGCAGCGAACTCGCGTGACGCGCGGGCCGGGCCGGCGGGAGGCGCGACCGGCCCTCCCTCCGCGACGCCGCGTCCGAGAGCCCGTCGGGAGGGCTGGGTGCGGGCGGGGCGCCCCGCGATCGCCTGCAGGGTCCGCGCCGGGTCGGGGCTCGAGGGGCGCAGCCCCGGCGCGCTGCGTGGGGCGGGGCCGGCCCGCCCGGGAGCCCCCCAGGCTGACTGTCACTGGGCGACCTCCGGGGACCCCTTTGGGTAAAACGCGGGTGACTCAGTGCACAAACCGTAGGCCAGGGAGCAGGGAGCTCTGATCCTGGCCGGTGCCGTGGGTCCTGGGAAAGGCGCCTAAGCTGCGTTTGTGAGAAGCAGAGCTGGGTCTCTCCTCGTTATTGTTAAGTGAGGTGATTTTAAGGAAATTTGGAACCTTGTTTTCCTTGATTTTTGGATCTTGTAACAAGCTATGTGGTCAGTCACCTCCTCACACTAAAATTTCATAACACGCCTGTTTCGGGGACTGAGGACAGTCATACCTTAATCTTGGGGGGTCCTGTTGCCGTGAGGGATTTCTGTTTCGGGGTGTTCCAGCACTTGATCAGCGCATCGGGACGCCCATCTGCTTGCCCTTGAAGAAGGCGCCCAGGTTCACACGGGCTCGAAGCTCCTAGTGATGAGGGTCCCGGCGGGTCCCACCTGGAGCCGGAGGGTCGGCTGGTTTGGGGTCACAGTCTAGCTGTCAGCAGTTGGGGTGCGTTGTCTCCTTATGTGTAATTGACGCAGTGAGAGCTGTTTAACATGCTTTCTACTTGCTTTGCTTTGATCATAAGTGGAAACTTTCAGTAAGGGGAGCTGCGAGGGGACCCCTGGAACTCACTCGCGGCGCGCTGGTGTTTCTGAGGATTGCTGCTCATGCTCCGCCCCTCCAGTCAGGGCCTCTCTACCTGGGCCTTGAACCTGTTTTCCCCAGTGTTGTGCTGTTTCCTTTGGAATGTTTGTGTTCTGCTCAGGCTTTGGGTAAATATGGTCTCACACATCTTAACATTCTCGCTTCCTCACGTCATAAAAACTCCCAGAACGCTCCGTGTTACACGCAGAGTCAGGTTTACCCTTGGCATGGTGGGCAGGCTTCTCTGGTCTGGCCCTGACCCATTGTTCAGACCTGACTGTTCCCTCTGTGAACCCTTAGGTCCAGCCCGTGAAGTCACTTGCTGCTGTACAGTCCCCGGCTGGCCTTTCTTCATGCCCGTCTCTCTGCCCTAAGCCCTCTCCTGCTTGTACCCCTGGGTATTCCTTACTCTGGGCTCAGCTGATCCCTGTCTCCCGGGACTTTTCTGGCTACTCAACCCCAAGGGACCCATTCACCCCTCTCTTGTGTAGGACTCTCCTCTTTTCCTCCTCAGCACGTGCAGGCCTGGATTTCAGTTTATCTTTTTATGTCTTTGTTCTGCTTCCCTATTAGATTTTTATTTTTTTCATTCTCACCTGAGGATATTTCTTCCGTTGTTTTTCAGAGAGAGTGGAAAGGAGAGAGAGACATTGATAGGAGAGAGAAATCAATTGGTTGCCTCCCACATGCACCCAATTGGGGCTGGGGATCGATCCTGCAACCGAGGTATGTGCCCTTGGCTGGAATCGAACCCGGACCCTCAGTCTGTGGGCTGACGCTCTAACCACTGAGCCAAACCAGCCAGGGCCCTTATTAGATTTTTACGACCTGAGAAATGGGTATGATCCTTAAACCCTGTGTCTACAGAGACCGTGTGTCATACATTCAGCACAGAAAAGATGCACACCTAGTCTCACCAAATATTTTTGGTTATAGAGGCATTCGAGGATATGCAGTTTGTACTCAGATGTATTGGGGTTTCTGGGAATTTGATGATTAATGAGACAAAATATTTGAAATTACTGCTGTCTCTAAAAATCTTGGGGAGGGTCATTGTGTTTATATCCATTATCAGCACAGTTTTCTTTCTATAGAGGACGCTCAACATTTTGATAATGGTTGTGTCTTACTCAAATAAAAATAAGTGCCACAGTTCCGTAGTTTACTTCATATTTGAGTCTAGGGCAGTAACTTCCCTGAGTTTGACACCAGTGACACTCAGGGTGGGCATTCCACAGTTGTAGTGGGTGGCTAACATTTAGCCTCACGGGAAAGAGCAGATAACCTAGTCTCAGTTTACATCCTGAGCCTCAGAAGTTGGCAGCATGTGTCATTGATCACAAGGCAGATGAGACGCAGGAGAATATGTGATTCACTGCTACCTGTCAGCACTGTGAGGAAAACACAAACAAGCTGGTCCGGGGTGCTTTTGTGTACATGGGTGATACATGTAATTACGGAGCCCATGGGTGGATGCTGATGTAGTCGGAAAACAGGTGTGTGTGTTTCTGTTGTGTGTGAGTAAAAGGCCTGGCATTTTATGGATACATTTTATGGATACAGAGTCTCAGCAGTAGACCGTCTGGATGCATCTGCTGGAAACTTGTGCTCTTCCTCCAGTTCATCAAACTATTTTTTCCCTTGAAATTGACTGATTTTTAGGAAGTAGTTTACATAACTTTTTAAGCTTCAGAAACCTTTTTATCACAATTGAAGCTAAAATTAGTCTGTTAATAAACTTTCCAGAAATGCTAAGACATTTTTACATATATTACTTGCATTTGTAAACAGTACTTTTGTAGAATTACACCAGTAATTTTACCTCTTGAGAAATCAGGATCAGTTAGCATTCCGTGCTTTCTGGGAGGGTGGTATTGTGAAAAAATTTTTTTTATATATATCTTTTTATTGATTTCTGAGAGAGGAAGGGAGAAGGAAGAGATATAGAAACATCAGTGATGAGAGAGTCGTCATGGAGCGGCTGCCTCCTCCACACCCCTGCCTGAGGATTGAGCCCGCAACCCGGGCATGTGCCCTGTCTGGGAATCGAACCTCGATCTCCTGGATCCTAGGTCCATGCTCAGTTGCTGAACCATGCCCGGCCAGGAGGTATTTTGAAATTTTTGACAAGAGCCATCAGTTTGAATTTTAAAATGGAGGTTGTTCTGGTAAATTGAATAGAAAGTTGATGATTTTTCAGCTGCCCAGTGAAATTGAACTTTTTAGTAATGAAAAAACTAATTTTCTGTATTTTTATAGTTCATGTATTGAGGGCAAACTGTCCCACCTCCTCCTCAACCAACACAACATAAATTTTTTTTTCATCCTTTGGCAAGTCAGATTTTTATGTGGATTGAATTCCCATAAGTAAAAAATATTTGGCTCTGCCCAGTGTGGTTCAGTTGGTTGGGCGTTGTCCTGTGTGCTGAGAGGTCGCCAGTTGATTCCTGGTCAGGGCACATGCCCGGTTCCTGGCCTGATCCCCAGTAGGGGGTGTGCAGGAGGCGGCCGATCAATATTTTTCTCTCTCATTGATGTTTTTGTCATCAATGTTTCTCTCTTACTCTCCTTTCCTCTCTCAAATCAATTTAAAAACATTAAATATTTGAGCAGATAAGGCATTACTGGGAATCAGTTGTGTATTGTGGGGAAGGGGGAAGTTTCCTTCCTCCCTCTGGTTCTTTTGACTGGCCAAACAAGCAAATCAGCTGGAGGCAGGTTGACAATAGAAAGTCAGACATAATCTCATTTGCATGGGAACCCCACATGCATGAGAGGTCCAGAGGTAGAAGGGGTGGCTGAGGCCTCTCACATCCTGAGCTGGGCTGAGCAGGGTGCTGCAGGGCCTTCAGAAGGTCGCTGCGGGATGAGGAGCCGACTCTGGTAAGTAGAAGTTTGCCCAGCCCCATGCATAGGTCCAGAGAAGCTACCTCTGATAATTTCTTATGGGCAAGACCTCTGATTCAAATCTTCTAGGTAGCTAAGGGGGCGGGGAGCAGACATTTCTCTTGAGCCTGAAGCTAAAATGCTTTTAGCTCCCAGTAATCTGCATGCCGCTGAGTGAGGCACGTTGTGGGGCTCCGTTCTGGGCCCCACAGCATCTTTCTACTTTTTCATATTGTTTAAAAATAACAGCTTCATTGAGGCTTATTTCATATACCATGAAATTTACCCTTTTAAAGTATGCACTTCATTGGTTTTTAGTGTATTCACAGAGTTGTGCGAGCAGCACCACTGTGCAGAACAGTGTCATCCCCTTAAAGAGACCCTGTGCCCATCAGCAGTCATCTCTTCCTCTGCCCGAGCTCCTGGCAACCACGAACCTACTTTCTGTCTCTAGATTTGCCTTTTCTGTACACTTCCTATATGTGGAGTCGTACAACTTATGGACCTTTTATGTCTGGCTTTGATGACTTGGCGTAATGTTATCGGGGAGTATTCCTTTTGTGGCATGTATCAGTGCTTCATTCCTTTTTATGGCCCGATAGTTAATACTCCATTGTATGTTTATCTTTTTATTGATGGATGGACATGTCAGTGGTTTCCACTTTTTGTCTATTATGAAATTCGTGTACAAGTGTGTGTGGACATATGTTTTCATTTTGCTGGGTCGTGTGGTCACTATGTTTAACCTTTGAGGAACTGCCAGACTGTGTTCCAACGGGGTTGCGCTGTTTTACATTTCTACCAGCAGTGAGTGAGGGGCCCATTTCTCTGCATCTACATGCTATTGTGAGTCTTTTTTATTGTAGCTGTTGCAGTGAGGTGGTATCTCCTAGTTTTTATTTGGGTTTTCTTTATGGTATTGAGCATCTTTTCATGTTCTTATTGGCTATTTGTATATATATTTAGAGAAGAGTCTGTTCTAATCCTGTGCCCAGATTTCAGTTGGGTTACTTATCTTTTTATTGTTGAGTTGTAAGAGTTCTCTATATATTCTGGATACAAGTCAGGTAAATGATTTGCAAATATTTTCTCCTGTTCTGTGGGTTGTTTTTTCACTTTCTTGATGGTGGCGTTTGAAGCACAAAAGGTTTTAATTTTCATGTCCTCCAGTTTATCTGTCTTCTTTAGTCAGTGATGCTTTTGTTGTCATCTCTAAGAAGCCATTGCCAAATCCATGGTCAAGGAGATGCGCATCTGTTTCTAAGAATTTCAGCTCTTATATGTAGGTCTGTAAGAATTCTAAATTGTTTTTAATGCAGTATGAGGTATAAACATACAGACCCTCCCCCCACAATTTTTTAGAGACAGCCATAATTTCAAATATTTTGTCTCGTTAGTCATCAAAGTCCCAGAAACCCCAATACTTAGAAGAGTACAAACTGCATATCCTCGAATGCCTCTATGACCAAAAATATTTGGTCAGACTAGGTGTGCATCTTTTCTGTGCTGAATGTATGACGTATAGTCTGTACAGATACAGGGTTTAGGGTTCAGACCCATTTCTCAGATGTCTTGAAAACCTAATAGGGAAGTAGAATAAAGGCATAAAAAGATAAATTGCAATCCAGGCTAGCATGTGCTAAGAAATAGAGTGGGAGAGCATCCTGTGTGGAAGCAACCATGAGTGAAGGCCTGGAGAGCGAGGTGGCATGTCATGTTTAAGGACCCACACAGGTGGCTAATGTAGGTGGGTGAAGTTGGAAAAGCACTGCTGGCACCTGGCTGTGGTGGCCTTGCCCTTCTCCAGTCCCTGATCCTCATTTCCCCCCACAGCTAGTACTGTCAAGGGGCTGGAAATGAGAAAGGAGGAGTGGTCCTTAGTATGGATCATCTTTACAGATGGGAAGAGGGAAGAGCCCCCCCCCCCGTGTGTGCATATGTTGGGGGTATTTGTTGTATTAAGTTGAAAATCGGAGTCCATATATTTTATAGACTTCCATTCAGCAAAGTAAGTTAATAATTATTGGGTACCTACTATGTGATCTGAGGTTGTTTAGGATTTTCAAAAAGTACTTTACAAAAACCTGTTACAAAGGTTACTGAAGTTAAAACATTTAGTTATGACCTGGTCAGCTTTAAGCATTTGAGAAAATGCCTACTAGATGTTGAGATAACCCTGTGAACAAGACAGTCTGTTACTTGTTTTTACATTGTCGTGTGGAGAGACAGTCAAGGAGGAAATAAGAAGAGCAAAGGAAGAAAAGCCAGGTGGTGATGTAGTGCAGGACGACTGGAGTGGTCAGGGAGAGTCTTTCTGAGGAGGTGCTGTTTAAACCTAGGTCCCAGTGACAGCTGGCCGTGTCAGAATCTGTGGAAAGAGCATTCTAGGCAGAGGAGACAACTCTCAAGGTGAGAATGAATTTGCTGCATAAGGAACAGAATGAAACCTACTTTTATATAAAGATTTACAAGGAAGACTAGAGAATTTTAATTTTATTCTGAGTGGATTGGGAAGCCATTAGAGGATTTGGTTTCAGGTCCGTGCGTTGTAGCTTGCTTCACATTTCTCAGGATTCCTCTAGCTTCTCTGTAAGGCTTTGAAAGCATTTTGTAAATTGTTAGATTTATTGTGTGATGTGGATGTGTGTGTATATATATTTGTGTCTGTATACACACATGTACACACACACACACACACACACACATTTTCCCCTAGAACTGTCTGAAAGTTGTTTGCAGACTTGATATTCCTTAGTATTTCAGTGTGTATTTCGTGAGAACAAGGGCTTTCTCTTACATAACCACAATACAATGATCAAAATCAGGAAATTAACATTGTATAATACTGTTATGTAACCCTTAATAAGAATGAGTTTCTACAGATCTTACTCAGATTTTGTCAGTTGTCCCATTAATGTTTTCTATAAAGACAGAAAATCTCAGATAATGTGTTGCAGTCAATTACCATGGTTTTAGTAAGTCCCTTTAATTGGAACAGTAAAGTCTTTGTTTTTCTCGATATTGATGTTTTTTCTTAAAAATATGTTTTATTGATTTCAGAGAGAGGAAGGGAGAGGGAGAGCAAGATAGAAACATCAATAGTGAGAGAGTCATTGATCGGCTGCCTCCTGCACGCATGCAGCATGGGCATGTGCCCTGACTAGGAATCGAACCATGATCTCCTGGTTCATAGGTGGATGCTCAACCACTGAGCCACCCCTGTTTTTAATTTCAAATTCCATTGCTGGTATATAGGAAGGTAATTAACTTTTGTATATTAACCTTGTACCCTGTAACCTTGTAATCACCTATTAGCTCTAGGAATTTTTAAAATTTTTATTTTCTTGTCTTATAGTATTAGCTAGAATTTCCAGTTTAATGTTGAAAAGGAGTAGTGAGAGGGGACATCCTTGCCTTAGAGGGAAAGTTTCTAGTTTCTCACCGTTAAGTATGATGATAGGTGTAGTTTTTTTTGTATATGCACTTTATCAAGTTGAGGAAGTTCCCCTGTATTCCTAGTTTGCTGAGAGTTTTTTGTTTGTTTTTTTAAATCATGAATGAGTGTTGGATTTTGTCAAATGCCTTTTCTGCATGTGGTCATGTGTGAGTTTTTTGTGTTTGTTTTTGGTAGCTTGCTGATATGATGGATTACATTATTAATATTTGAACATTAATGAGCCTTGCATATCTGGGATAAACTCTACTTGGTTGTGGTGTATAATTCTTTTTATACATTGTGGGGTTAGGTTTACTAGTATTTTGTTGAGGATTTTTGTATCTGTGTTTATGAGAGACATTGCAAAGAGAGATGTTTATCACGTCAGTTTAAGTCTGTTTTAGTTTTCTGAAGTGTGATTCACCTGTGCAAGTTTAGGGTGAAAGAAACTTTGGTTCATATTTTGACATACTTCCTCTCTTTTGTGAACTGTACGCATGAGTTGGTGAAAGAAGTTATATTCTTTTTTTTCTTTTAAATATATCTTTATTGACTTTAGAGAGAGGAAGGGAGAGGGCGCGAGAAACATCATTGATGAGAGTCCTCATTGATCAGCTGCCTCCTGCACGCCCCTGACTAGGAATCGAGCCCACAACCCTGCATGTGCCCTGACCAGGAATTGAACCACGATCTCCTGGATCCTAGGTCAATACTCAACCACTGAGCCATGCCCAGCTGGGCAAGAAGCTATGTTTTTAAGTTTTCCGAACGTTTTAACATTGCTTTTCAAACAGCATTCCAGCTAGCAGTCTTAACAATATACGGTATACTGCTTCTACGCCTTAATTTTCAGTCTGGGACAGCATTTGTTACCTTCCTGATAGATTTTATTATTACTTTTAATAAATCTATTATTTTAATAATGGAATGGGTTATTTCACTTTTTTAAAGTTAAATACGTTTTTATTGATTTCATAGAGAGGACAGGAACGGGGGAGAGGGAGATAGAGAAAGCAACATTGATCAGCTGCCTCCTGCACCCCCCCGCTGAGGATCGAGCCTGCAACCCCGCCATGTGCCCTGACCAGGAATCGAACTGGCAGACTTGCAGTGCACAGGATGACGCCCAGCCAACTGAGACACACCGGCCAGGGCTTATTTCTCAACATTTCTGAGTGCATAGTAGATCTTTGGTAACTAAGTTGTTACATAAAATTAGTTTTGTTTGGGATTATAATTTGGGGATGTGTGATGGACCTGTCTCCAAAACTGTAAAGGAACCGTGCTAAGATAGGTTCTACAGGAGCTCAAGATCTGTACTATGGACGGATGGACGGATGGATTACTCCTCCTTCCTTTGTTGTTACTACCTAAGAACTGGAGAGGTTGAGGGAGTTGAAGTAAAGGAAGTTGGCAAAATTACAGGTAAAGCCCTAGCATGTGAAGATGTAGGATTCTTCCCAAAATGACCAGAAGATGGTTTCCTGCGAGATTTGACACTAAATTAATTGTGTCTGTAGGTTTTCTAATCAATGGGTTGGTCATTGTCTAGTGGTTTCAAAGAACAAACCATTAGAATTGTAACTTTTATCACAGCTTTTTAAAAAATACAGTGTTGACCTATTACAGCATAAGCTTAATTTTCTTTATGCTTTTGTTTCAAGGTCACCATGATGTGACCTTGGCCTTTGTTATTTTAACTAACTTTACTTTGTTCAGCTTGTGGGCAGCTTCCTGAGAAGGGGCTTTTAGCATGCTTGTTTAGTTCAGATCTACTTGTTAAATACAGATGACAGTCACCTCTGTACAGGAGGAAGTTCTCAAATTTTTTTTTAATTAACAATTTCTTGTTAGTTTGTTTTTCTAAACCCTCACCCAAGGATGTTTTTTCCATTGCTTTTCAGAGAGAGTGGAGGCGGGGAGAGAGGAAACATAGAGAGACACATCTGATTGGTTGCCTCCTGTATGTGCCGAGATCTGGCCCGGGATCCAGCCTGCAACCGAGGTATGTGCCCTTGATGGGAATAGAACCCGGACCCTTCCGTCCACAGGCCGATGCTCTAACCACTGGCAAACCGGTTAGGGCCTCATTCTTGATTATATACACATAATTTTGCATAGATTTAGTACTTTCAGAGGATATTTCATGATTGTAAAAGTTTTTATGCTTGTGCTCTTTACATTACAGGGCTTGCATAGTTAACCACATCATGAGTGCCTCTGGCTTTCTACTGAGGTTTACACGGGAGTGGATCCCATCCTTTAGAATTTCTTTTGACTGAGATACTCAAAGCTCCACTCCTTTTTTCAGGTCGCTCAGTGTGGCCTCTTCAATGGGTTTTCCTAAACTCGGGGCTGGCTCACATTTCATGCCACTGGAACCCCTGAGCCAAAGTTTTTGAAAGCTTGGCTACCTGATTGAAAACTGAGGGGAGAGAATGATACAGGGAAAACAGTTTTCAGAACTCAGCTTGCTCCAGGAGGGCATACAGTGAGTGTCAAGTGTCAGTGGTTGCTTGGACTTGAAGTGACTTGAAAAAAACTTCATGAGAGATGAGACTTGAACGGAGCCTTACGGGGTGGGTAGGATTCACCAGAAGTAGTATGTGTTTCTCAGGTATGGCCTCATGTGGATGCTGTTGAGGGTGGTGCGCGTGTCTGGGGTGTGTATGTTCTGTTTGGGCTGTGTGTGTGTGTTGGGGGAGAGGAGTTGAATTCAGGCTGCTTCTGAAGAGCTTCAGAAAGAGCGCCTGTTAGAATGATTCTGAGAACCATGGCCTGGGTGGATTTAGGAGGGAAGGCGCTTAGGTGGCTATTACTGGATTCTAACCTGGCCGGGACTGGGTGGCCTGCTGTTGGAATGGGAAGAGCTGATTGGACAGAGGCTGCTAGAGACGGCCTGTGGGGAGGAGGCAGAGTTCAGGATGATTGTGAGTTTAAGCTGGGGGCAGGGGGGTTCATGGTCTTCTTAATGGAAACGAGAGGTCAGGATGGGGGTTTGTTGTGAGAGGAAGATAAGGGTTTAGTATAGGATGTGATAAGCCGTTGGGGCCTGAAGGGAGGTCAGATTGTAGATGGAGGGTTCACCATATCATCCGTCTTCAGGGCCTCGGTTGAGACCAGTTGTTTTTTCTGTTGACTTGTTAGGAAGGCAGTGATGTAGAAAGATGCTGCAGAGAAAAGAGGAAATGGCTGGGATTTTGGCTTAAGAGTTAAGTAGTACTTTATATTTATATAAATATTATAATTCAGAATGAATTACCTTTTAATGTTTTAACAGAACCTGAAAATTCAACATGTTTGGAATATTCTTTTAGTTTTTAGCTTCATCTATATTCCCCTGAGGTGCTTTTCGAGCATTTATAAATCTCTACAGAATTGCATTAATACTTACATCAACAATTATATTAATATTCATATTACTAAATATAGACTTATATTAGTAAAGCTAGTTTAGAACCTTAAGGACTGATAATAGTCCTTTCTTTGGATAACTTGCCCTGTGGAACTGGCAGCTGAGCTCTTTCAGCTTGTATCTGTTGGAGTTTGCACTTGAGGGTCCTTCACTTCTCCAGTTCTCTCCGGGTTTTAGTAGGCGGTGGGGGGAACTTGTAGTACAGCTACTACTTTGGGGAATAGACTTCAGTATAGGTATATATCTTATACAGTGTTTAGTAATGCTTCACAAATATGGTCTAATTAATTCATTATTAAGCATGACAATATAAAAGATGTTCAGTGACTAGCCCCTCCCGTTCCCCCACCCATTAATCCGTATGCCCATAATACTTTGTGCTTTTATTATTATTTGAGCTGGGAGGGATATAATCCAAAGCAGTTGGGAATTTAATCCTGGAAAATGGTTGGTGTGCTTGGAGACGTCATTCCGTCTGTTTGCGGCAGAGCTTGATGCACACATGGACTCGGCTTTGCTTTACAGGATGGGAGCTGTTGGAATAGTATGTTTTTTAAGAGTAGCAGTTGTGTCGGTTCCCCTTAAATAAGGTACAGATTGTGCAGATTTTACTGTTGCTTTATTGTACCAATTAATTGAAGTATGATTCATTGGATAGAATTGGGAATCTGTGTTAATGTAAGATCAGACTTGTAAATTAAATTTACTCTGGCATATGAATATATCTTAATTTAAAAGATACCTAGTAACGTGTTTGTGTGTGTGTTGTGTTTTTTTTTTCCCAGTGTGCAATACTAATAGAGCTGGTTGCTATTAAAGATGATTTTATGGCCCTGGCTGGTTTGGCTCAGTGGTTAGAGTGTCGGCCAGTGGACTAAAGGGTCTCGGGTTCGATTTTGGCCAAGGGCACATATCTGGGTTGCAGGCTCAGTCCCTGGCCCCCGTCAGGGTGAGTTCAGGAGGCAACCAATTGATGTGTCTCTCTCTCCCCCACTTCCACTCTCTGAAAAACAATGGAAAAAATGTCCTCGGGTGAGGGTTAAAAAACAGATTTTATGTCCTTTTAGCGATGTTTGACATCTGGAAGAAAAAGTGTACTTAGTGCTAATTTCATCTCAATAATGCAAAACCACATAGTTGAGCTGTTGTCGTCTTTACTCTTACGTTCCATTTACTGATTACCACCCGTATAAATGGCTCTCTCAAGTAGTCCTCCCCAGTGGATTTTAGCTTTCCGTCACCACAAAGCAGTACTGCTACAAAGTTCCAGTTTCCCATCGAGGATACTGTGTACATCATTATCTAATAGAATGCCCTGCCTTAACCCTGTGAGCTTGGTTTTGAGATCCCGTCCTTGGATTTTGGGGAGGGATCAGCTATTTACTAGACACATGTGACAGGGATTCCTCATTTTCTGTGCCATACTCTTTTGTGTTTTGTCAGACATGGACATTTGAATATGTTATGCTGGCACACTTGTTCCCTGGAGGTTAGCTAAGATAATGTAAGGCTCTGTTTAGTTGAGCCTACAGACATCACAGTGAGATATAGTCAAAGGACGCTTGGATTTTTGAATGTGAATATTGTAAATATTGAAATTACTTATAGTAGCCATGGATATGTTTCTTAGGTCATTTGCTCTTGTCATTGCAAGTTTCTACTTGTTCACTTTAATTTCCAGTAGCATGAGCAGCAGTTTATTTTATTCCTGAGAAACTAAAGGAAGAAACTGCCTAATTAATATGAAAACTGCCATTAAATCTCGATTTGTCCATTTTAGGGATGCTCTCATGATTATAGTTCCCTGACCGTCAATACACTTTTCACATTGTGTGTAATCAGTGTGCAAACTAAATTTAAAACTCTAAGAAGGTTAATATAAGTTAGCTGGGTCAGGAAAAAATCATAGTTGTTGAAGAAGAAAAAGACTTAAAACTAAATACAGCCCGCCCGGCGTGGTTCAGCAGTGGATCATCGACCTAGGATCCAGCAGATTTTGGTCGCTCCCCGGTCAGGGGCATGCAGAGGGGGCAGATCAGTGACTCTCCCATCATTGATGTCTCTCTCTCCCCCACTCCCTCCTCTCTCTGAAATCAGTAAAGATATATATTTCTAAAAACCAACAAAAAACTAAGTATAAACAAATTTTTGTTTGTTTGTTTTAACTTACTTGGTCTATAGCAGCCTTCCCCCTTCAGTAATAACGAGCAGCGCAGGTGGGAGCTGACTTAGCACTACTAAGTTAATAGTAACGTGCTTATTCGTGCACACGTGTTTAAGGTTTCATAGAGAAATGCCTTTCCATTGTGTAATTTCAGCAGCCCAGTCAGCTACTTTTATTGCTGTGTTATATTAAAATACTAAATATAGTACATTATTTAAATAAATGAGTAGGATTAAAATAGAGAATTGATTAAAATACAGCCTTTAAAAAATATTTTTGGATAAAGTAGCAGGGTCCAAGTGAAATTCAGTCTTGGTTTCCTTTACAGGGATAGAGCTATTCACAGTCAGACGACTTACACGTTTTGCAGGATCTCCTGAGGAAGGCAGACTCTGAACCAGCATGAAGACTGAATCTTGTGTTTGGTCTTGATTTATAAACCAAACTTTTATTCTAATCATGTGCAAAGTGGAGGTCCTACCATGGAAACCAAAATCTTAGTTAAGTGATTTTTATTTTAGCTGTTAAGTAGCAGCTTTTCCGACCGTGAGTTTGTCCCCTTAACAGTTCACGCTGCAGATGGAGTGCGGCTGGGCGCAGGGACACACGTATCATCCCCGAGGGGCCGCTTTCCTCTGTCTAGGATTTCTTTTACTTTTCTGCTTAAAGATAGGTGGAGGCGATATTAATTCAGCTGAGAAGGGATTTAAGGAAACGGAGAGGCTGGCTTTAGTTACCAGTGCCTAAATTCAGACCATTAAAGTCATCATTGAATTTGCCGTGTAAGTTGTTTCATTTATAAATTACTTGTTATTAAATAATGTCTTCATTAGTGTTAGTAAGCCCAGTGTAGAACCCCAGGAAACTTAAATAGTGACCATGTTTTTAATATAAATTGAATATTGAGTATATTTTAAATATTGCCTATTGTGAGTCTGAATATTCACAGCTGCAGTGGAGGGATGCGCTAGTAGCGATCTCAGGGACTGTCCATCGATCCTGTTGTCCCAGGTAGAGGTGATTTGCAGCTTTGGCCAGAACTAGCCTGCGAGGATGTATGCGCTGGCTGGCGGCCTTTCTCTCGGTGTCACTGTGTTAAAGTGTAAGGATTACTCCTCGGCACCTTCCTTTCTCCCCCGCGCTTGTTCAGAGCAGTGGGTGGTTAGCACTGTCGGGCTGCTTGTCTCTGAGCGGGAACGATCGGATGGACTTGATCTAAATTCTCCAGTACGTCGAGCGTCATGACGCTGTCCTCGACGGCAGGCTCGCCTGTGCTGTTCATAATCTAGAATGGTTGTGTGTTTAAGACATTTAGCATGTGTTCTTTTCCTTCCCGTTGAGTCTTTTAAATGTTGGCTCTTTTTCTACATTGATGGTGATGACTGGCTGAAGTGAAGGGTTTCTGTTAGCGGCTTCCCTGCTTTAAGCCCCTTCCGCGGTGCAGCAGACCTCTCTCGCATTCTGGAACACAGTTGGCATTGACTCCCAGGAGATCTGAGGTTTTTCTTTGGGAATTTATCTCCAGTGTCTGTGAAAGGAAAAAAAATAAGGGTAGTTCAATATGAAATCTTAATGCATCTTTTGAAAAATTTACATTTTGTAAGTGAAAGCATACTGTTATTTTGGGGGCGTATTTTCAGAGGTGGAATTACGTAGTCAGTGTTTTAATAACCATGTCCTAATTATTTATAGCTTCCTGCTTGACATAACTCACTTCAAGAAGTGCACGATGTCAGAACGTGGAATTAAGTGGGCCTGTGAATATTGCACGTATGAAAACTGGCCGTCTGCAATCAAGTGCACCATGTGTCGCGCCCCAAGACCTAGTGGAACTATTATCACAGAAGATCCATTTAAAAGTGGTTCAAGCGACGTTGGTCGAGATTGGGACCCTTCCAGCACTGAAGGCGGAAGTAGTCCTTTGATATGCCCAGACTCGAGTGCGAGGCCAAGGGTTAAGTCTTCGTACAGCGTGGAAAATGCAAACAAATGGTCGTGCCACATGTGCACGTACTTGAACTGGCCGCGAGCAATCAGGTGTACCCAGTGCTTATCCCAGCGTAGGACCAGGAGTCCCACAGAGTCTCCTCAATCCTCAGGGTCTGGCTCAAGACCAGTTGCTTTTTCTGTTGATCCTTGTGAGGAGTACAACGACCGGAATAAACTGAACACGAGGACCCAGCATTGGACTTGCTCTATTTGCACATATGAAAACTGGGCCAAGGCTAAGAAATGTGTTGTTTGCGATCATCCCAGACCTAATAATATTGAAGCCATTGAGTTGGCGGAGACTGAAGAGGCTTCCTCAATAATAAACGAGCAAGACAGAGCTCGATGGAGGGGAAGCTGCAGCAGTAGTAACAGCCAAAGAAGATCACCTCCTTCTACGAAACGGGACTCGGAGATGAAGATGGATTTTCAGAGGATTGAACTGGCGGGTGCTGTAGGCAGCAAGGAGGAACTTGAAGTGGACTTTAAAAAACTAAAGCAAATTAAAAACAGGATGAAAAAGACTGATTGGCTCTTCCTCAATGCCTGTGTGGGTAAGTGTCTGCATTTTATTGAATGGGATGGGGAAAAACAGTGAAAATAACACCCAAGACAAGCAAGGTCAGTGTTACTTAGCACTTAGTTCACTCAGCGTGATCACACACTCTCAGTGTGCACTCAAAAGAGTCAGGTCTTGTTACAGCTTCATCCTAAGTTGCCTCCATTTCGTTGTGTGTGTGTCTTCATCAGTAGGGAGGAAAACTTCTAAGTTAAAGCAAAGATTTATACACGTCAGTAGTAAAATACATGCCTGGGTTTAAAACTGCTAACAAGATGTGACTGAGGGACGTCAGCTGCTGCTGCGGGTTTGTAAACAGGGCGAGCACCTTGTGATGGTGGGAGCTTTAGTCAGATGTTAAAAATATCACAAAAATGTGTGACTCCAAGAAGTCGGACAAACATAATCTTGACCTTGAAAATACTGACGTTAATTAACAGGAATGCCACGTAGTAAATACGTGCACACTTTATGAAACTGGTTGCTCAAGGCCAGCTGACTCCATAGTCGGCTGTGCTCTGCCTGTTTTGTGGTCTAGTGCTTTTCTGAGGAAGTTCTGGGTATTGGTCCCAGCCACTCGCTCAGCTGTGGAAGGACAGGCATGTTGTGAGTTAATCGTTGGTGATGTAATTCACAAAAGCGGTTATTTGACTCTTCCATATTTTCTTTTTCTTTTTTTGATTCTCACCTGAGGATACGTTTGTTGATTTTTAGAGAGCGAAAGAAACATTGATGTGAGAGAGGAACATTGATCAGTTGTCTGCTGTGTGCACCCCGACTGGGGATTGAACCCACAACTTTTTTGGTGAGGGCCCGTATTTCTCTGCTTTTTATTTTTTTATTTTTAAATAGGTTAGTTATTTGAATTTGATTCTGATTATTTGGATGTGGTGCTTACTGTGACATTCAGTTTTGTAAAGGAAGTGTTGAGTGCCTACTAAAGGTAAATGCCTTGTGGAGCAGTAGTTAAGCTTTAAACATGGCTTAGCTGTATATACGGGGTGTCCCCAAAATATGTATACACACTTTGAATGATTATAAAATCAATGTTTATTAGCATTCAGTTCATTTTCAAAATTTAAAAGAATCTAAGAAAATGAGTAATTTTTTTTGTCAACGCGTTTCAAACTGTTGACCGTTCTGGTCCAGGCCTTGCTGATAACGGGAAATACTGGAATCACAGACATCAAGGATCATTCCGTTTGGTATTTGTGTGCCTTCAGTGCATCAACTGTTGCCAGTTTTGTGCCGTAAACTTTATCTTTTATGTGTCCCCATAAAAAATGTCTGGTGCCACTTTAGGATAAATTTTCTTTGTTCAAAGCTTAGTCTGGCTTCACCCATTATTTCAAATCAGTTAAACCTGAAAAGGAGTGAAAATTGAGTTATCAGCTGTTAAAATGTTTTTTGGGACACCCTATATGTTTTTCCCCAGTATTTCTTTTTTAAAAAAATATACATTTTATTGATTTTTAGAGAGAGGGGAATGGAGAGGGAGAGAGACATCAATGATGAGAGGGAGTCATTGATCAGTTGCCTCCTGCACATCCCTCTACTGAGGATTGAGCCCACAGCCTGGGCCTGTGCTCTGACTGGGAATCGAACCAATGACCTCTTGGTACACAGGACGACTCTCAATCCACTGAGCCACTCCAGCCGGGCCCCGGTATTAATTTATTTTGTTTATCCCGCTGAGTATAGCCCCAAGAATATGGAGGGCGTGACTATATGAACATGCAAGTCCTAAGAGGAAATTTCAGAAAACGTCGGAGTTTTCTATTTTAGTTTTGCCATGAAAAAAGAATGTCTCAGTAGATGGGTGGGCCCTCTGAATACCAAACCCAGGAGGCTCTTAGTAACTAGGTTCCACTCGACACCTGTCCTGAGGGCTCGAGATGAGCGTGCCCTCAGCCACCTCCTCTCTGTGTTGTTTCATTTCATCCCACGTTCCCGCTCTCCTTCCTAAATTGGGGTAACACTTAGGGGGTGGTTGTCTTTTTTTCTTTTTATAAGGACATACAGAAGGTTTTTATTTATTAATTTTTTAACTGAGGTCAAGTTCACAGAACAAAATTCATTTTGAAAGGGAACAGTTCAGTGGCATTTGGTGCATTCACAGTGTTGTACCAGCACCACCTTTATCTGGTTCTGAAATACTTCCACCACCCCAGAAGGAAACCCTGTCCCATTAAGCAGTTACTTCATATCCCCCCACAACCAGCAGTCTGCTTTCTGTCTCTGGATTTGCCTGTTATGGAGATTCCATATACATGGAATCTGACCTGATGTGACCTTCTGCACCTAGGCACGATCGTCTTTTAATTTAGCTGTACGCCTTCCAGGACCCTTTCAAAACCATCTGCAGGCAGTAGTGTATGTGCGGGTGTTTGCTACAAGGTGGTGTTACAGTGCACGTGGGCTGTAGATGGAAATGAGCTACGCGGCCATGATTCTTAACCCCCTTTGGGTCAGAATTCTTTAGGAACAGGCTCATTGTTTCAAGTTAGTGGGCCTCGGGATGAGAGCTCCTGCTTCGAAATGCTTTCTCTCCTTGAGACGCAAGCTAGCCCAGTCGGCAGTACCTTGTCTTGTCCTCGTGACTGCTGGTCTTCTGGCTGCTAGCTTTTCTTTCCACATATTCTTCTTTTGAACAACCATCCGTGTACCTCTTCAAGTTCTAAGAGCTGTGAGTTCATTTTAAAGGTGGAACAGAAACTCCTACCAGGGGCACCAATATTGCACCTGGTCTTCTTTTATTTACAAATCAGTTCCTTTGACTTTAAGTTCCTGCCCCCCCCCCCCCCCCCCCCCCCCCCCCCCCCGGCAGAGTTTCTAGGTTCTTAGGGACAAGGATTGGTTGTACTTGGTTCTTGGGAATGTGGGTTCTGTCTTTTCTATCTGGAAGTGTTTTTTACTGCTCACTACACAATTTGGTTTCAAACTGTTGTATGGAAGATTACGGCCCTGTTTTTATTAGGTGGTCATGTCCTGATCTCTCAATATGGTAAAAGATGTTTTTCTGTGTTTATATTTTGTTGGGTTAATTAACACAAGTCCACATTTATTGAAAATTAATCTCCTTTTCTACCTGCCTTACGTTCTCCAGGTTTCATTAGGTATGTTGTATTACGGCTTGTGGATGTTATGCATTAAAAAAAAATCATTTCAACACTTGCTTTGGCAGCACATATACTAAATAAAATCTCCAAATTATATACACTGAGATACTTATTATAAAGCTTACACTAAGTATCAAATGTGAGAAATATGAAATTGGAAAACAAAAACTCACCCTCAGGCCAGCTTTGTAGCTGGTAACACAGCAATGAGGAAGGTTGGGTGTTGAGAAGGCAGAAGGGACGAGAGCCTCCCCAGTCTGAGCCAGGACCTTCTATAGGGCTGCTGGGTGTGAGTTTCACATAAGTGAAAGGAGTGCTGTTACTTGAACTTGGTAATAACATTTGATACCTGTGGATATTAATGTTTTCAGTCCTGTCTTTTCCCCAAGTCAGCTAGATGAATGTGCCTCCATGAAGCCGATGGCTATGCCCGAGCCAGTCCGTGTTTCCCAGCGTTCCATGGGTAGGCCACGATATTTGAACTTGATTTTTTCGTGTGGCATTTCTGTAGTATTTGGCCTGTTTTCTTTGCTTGTGTTTGCCTGTTTTCAAGTTGGTATATCACAGCTGTTTGTACAACCAATTTTCCATCTTTAGCATTTTTTCTGCCCTATGGAACTGCTTTGTAGTAATTACCATTTCTGAGTTGCTAGCCCCATAGCAGATCTGTGTTCTAATATTTAATTTTTGGAGGTCATCTTTTGGGAATTTAGAGAGAAAGCTAATGCAGTTGTTCACTGTTCTGATGGATTTAAGTTAATGACAGTTTACATTCAGTATTATTTTGTGTTAGTTTCAGGTGTACAGCGTGGTGGTTAGACAGTTGTATATTTTACAAAGTGTTCTCCCTGATACTTCCAGGACCCATCTGGCTAAGTTACCGTTATTTTTTTAAGTGCTGGATTTATTCTAAGATGCTAATGGCCATTTTGTTTGATTGTGAACTTAGCTGGGTGTCCTCCTGAAAGATACTCTTCTGTTTAGTGCCCCTTTTCCCTTAACATGTTGCTTTACTTATGAATAAAGGCAGAGCCTGAGGAAAGGTCTTGAGTCTTAGATATTTAAAATGATTAGATTTTTAAATAACATTTTTTTAAAAACAAAAATGGTTTGAGTTAAAATATTCTATAAAAAGCTTTTAGTAGAATCCAAAATATACACAGACTCCTGCAGCAAATCTTGGGCACTGCATCCATAAAAGGAAAGCAAAGTGCTAGCGTGCTGGCCATGCCTTGTATGTCCTTGGTTAACTGTGTGTGATACTCTTACCTGGGATGTGTGTGTAGCTATAAAAACTCAGGTCTTGCCCTGGACAGGTGGCTCGGTTGGATTGTCGTCTGGTACACCAAAAAAGGTTGGGGGGTCCATTCCCCAGTCGGGGTGTGGATGGGAGGCAACCTGTTGACGTTTCTCACATCTGAAATCAATAAAAACATATCCTCAAGTGAGGATTAAAAACAGAAAAACAGCAAACTCAGGTCTTTTCAGTCCATAGCCACCCTTGCTGATGGATCTCCTTCCTGGCCAAGGTAGTTGATGTTACAGGTAATAGAGTTATTTTTAGCATCATGAAAGGAGTATTATCTTCAGATACTTTTTGGTTTCTGAGGATTTCCTCATGTGATTTTGTAACTCTAGATATAAGATAGCATTTTATGTCATGATTTTTAAATGGATTGTGGTAATTCTCAGCAGTATAAGGATTTGGATCGAGGGAATTACCCACACACTTTCTTTCCCGAGGCCAGTTCAGTTTGGCTTTTGAAAGTGCTGAGGCTCCTGAGCTAACAAGACGCTTCCAGGAATGGGTGTGTCAAGGCAGTTGGACGGCGGTGGCAGAAATGAAAGGCTAGCAGTCTTCTGGTTGCCTGTCATCTGTCTGAGACACAGCTCCTGGCTCTTAGAAAAGATGAGCCCGGCCAGGTGTGGCTTAGCGGTTGAGCGTCGGCCTAGGATCCAGGCGATCGGGGTTCGATTCCCAGTCAGGGCACAGGCCTGGGTTGCGGGCTCGATCCCCAGTTGGGGGTGGGCGTGCAGGAGGCAGCCGATCAATGACCCTCTCATCACTGATGTTTCTCTCTCTCTCTCCCTCTCCTTTCCTCTCTCTGAAATCAATAAGGACATATATAAAAAAAACAAAGAAATGATGGCCCACACAGGCCTGCCAGCTAATGGTGTGTCTCCTGGTGCTGAGGAAGGGAGTGTGACGGGTGATTCCTGGTTGTGTGATACTGACGTTTGAACATGCGTCATTCTATAGTAAAGGCTTTCGCTTTTTGAAAGCACTGTATTACACGAACACTTTGAATTATGAAATCCAGATGCATCATTTAAATAATAAATATGAAAAGATGGGTAGACTGTGGCGGGCTTTACTGTTTACCACAAAATAACTTCGATTTTAAACATTTACTGAAGTATGCACGTGGCTGAAAGTCAAGCAGTATAGATAGAAGAGTTTATAAGAAAAGCAAGTGTGTTTTCTCCACCTTCAGCCCTGCTCTGAGAGACGACCACTTTTCCCACCAACCTTTTATTCCGAGAAGCTTCAAACCTGTGGGAAAGTGACAAGCACGGCACACAGCACCGCGGGCCTGCGGCCTGGGTTTGTCGCTGCTCTGCCCCGTCCGCTCCCTCCCTTCCCAGGCGGCCTGAGCCCTCTGAGAGCCAGCTGCAGGTGTCTTGACATTTTGCCTCTAAGTACTTCAGCATGTCTGTCCTCAAAACAAAGACATTTTATCCACAAACCATACGCTATAGTTAGCAAGAAAAATTTAATATTCAAGGTCCGTGTTCATTTTCACCAATAGTTACACTGACAGCTACTGCGGCAGCCCGTTCAGTCAAGGATTATACATGTTTCTTCGCTGTTTTATCGTTTTAGTTTCCTAGTTGCCTCAGGTAGCTTTGTCATTTTCTTATTTACTCTTTCAAGACATGAGTATTTTCACAGTCTAGGCCATTTATTTTACAGAATGATCTTCAACTTGGATATGGTTACAAAAAATTTAAACATTTTATGTTTTTTGGGGGGGGAAGGAATGCTACATACCCGATATTATTTGAACAGCATTTCTAATATCTCTGAATAATGTCCTTGTGTCATTTTTTTTTTGAATACATCTTTATTGATTTCAGAGAGAGGAAAGGAGAAGGGAGAGAGAGAGAAACGTTAGTGATGAGAGAGCCATTGATCGGCTGCCGAGCCCGCAACCCAGGCTTGTGCCCTGACTGGGAATACGAACCCGATCGTCTGGATCCCAGGTCAACGCTCAACCGCCGAGCCACTCCCGGCCGGGCTAGATATTTAAAAACTTGCTAAGGCCGCCCTCCCATTGCTTTTCAGAACTCTTAGTTTCTGCGCTTTCCCTGACTGACCGCTGTCACTTGTGCACGCAGATGTTCACTGCGCGTGCTCCCGAGCCTGTGCAGTCAGCCGGCCCTCAGCGGGCTGTGGCCTGGTCAGTTTGGGGGGCAGCAGTGGAGGCAGCCAGCAGACCCTTTAGGCAGAGATCACATTAATCCGGGGAGAGCGTGCAGGCTGGACCAGGGGGAGACGGACGGAGCCTTCAAAGCAGGGTCCACGAGACTCGACAGAATTGATGTTGGGGCTGAGGAGCGGCATCAGGAAAGACTGCCCAGGTTCCTGGTTTGGACTCTTTGGCTGGATAGTAAACGTTGGAAACAGTGAAGTTCACTTTTAGACATGTCGTCTCGTGGGTGGTTAGATGGACAGACCTGAAACTTCTGGGGAAAATCTACCACTCGGCTTGTTTGGATACTGTGAGGCCGTGAGTTTACGGAAGCTGTGGGACCTCCTCTCACAGTGGCGAATTATACGGACTTGCTGGTATTGTGCTTATGCCTGGGGACCTCATCAAGGTGCTTTTAAACATTCTTCCAATTTGATGATTCCCTGTCTTAATTCTGTCAGAGTATTTTGGCTGGAAGAAGAGTTAATGGATTTAATATGAACAGAATAAAGTGATGCTCTGTCATGAGAGGTTTTCCTTTTATTGACCCCCCCCCACACACCTGCCTTTAAATTTTCTTTACCCTCTAGTTTTCTCACTGGGAAGAGAGAGGGCTAGACTCTTCTGTCCCTCCAGGCCTCCCCAAAATAGTACACTTCTAAACATCTAAAGTTTGCCTTCCGATTCAGCTGGGGTAGCTGGCAGCGCCGCACAAGACGTTTTTACTTGAGGCCAGAGGAACTTGGGGACTGATGGACCATCTTTTAAAGGACTAGAGCCCTGGGTTGCAAGAACCCCAGCACCCCCTCAGTTGGCTCTCAGCAATATTTTAAGTGACCTTTGTATTTTTAACTTGGGTTCATCTTCTCTGACCCATTAACGTATCCTCACGTCCGGTCCCTTCCCAAAGCTAACAGGTGAGACGTTCCTTTGAGTCCTTCCGTGTGCCGTCAGCACTAGTTCCTCCTGCGCAGGGACATCTTTCCTAGGAAGGGACCCAGCGGCTCAGGTACCGTTTTCCATGACTTGGGGAGTTTATAGTTCCACAGCAGGTGGGTTGTTAACAGTCTGATCAAAGATAAAGAGGTAAGATCTCCAGAGGACAAGCTGTGTTTGGCAAGTTCTCATGATTAATAATAGAACATTTACAAGCCTTAATTAGAGACTATTTTGACTTCCCTGTCATTGTGTCTTATTTTTCTAAAAAGGATCTTTTCATAATGGAGTGAGTTTATTGAATGAGTTGAATAGAAGCTCATCTTTGATACAGTATAGATTAGACTAAATTTAAGGATTTATTTCTGGTTGTGATTTTCATCTCTTGGCTTTTTGAAAAGGTTATTGTTTTCCAGCACTCTCCTAGGAATAGAAATGGTAGATTTTAACTTTAATGTGAAAAACACATCTACAGGTGATTTGTTTTTATCTGCTCAAACTATTTTTGGGATTGCCACAGAACTTGTGTCTACTTGAAGATACACTTAAAAATACTGGTCATTTTATTTAAAAAGCAGCTCATATTTAAGTATTGAAAGAGATGCTGTAACTAAACCAAGTTCATGATTGAACTATAGCCAAATGGTTAGGAGTATAAAGAAAAGGTATTACAGGGTGGTGCCGTTTCCTTTTAATATGCAAAACCAGTGCCCGGAGTTAAACCTAGGTAGGAAAAGAGGACCCAGACGCTCCCTCCGCTGACCACGGTGCAGGGCGTTCCGAGCATGGCCACTGAAAGCTAACTTTTCTCTTTAAGGGCTCCTGAAAGTGTGCAGCTGACTCCGGGTGCGCCCTGAGCCACAGCGTAAGCATGCTGTGCGGTCACAGCTGCCATGGAACTCCAGGGTAGTGTTGGGCTGCCCAGGTGGGCTCAGGTAAGTCCTGGCTTTTTTTTTTAACCATTTGGCATTCTTTTCAAAGTTAGTTAACTATCATCATGATTTTATGTCATAAAAGAAAATAAGGCAAAACTTTGAAAACTGTGCCATATATGGGGGAAAAAAAATAAGTCTGTTTTCTAAACATCTCTAAGCCAGCTCCCTGTTCTGACCAACGGAGTTCCATAGTAGCTGTGAAGTCCCCAGTGAGGCCTGACCTGTGGCTTCAAAACACAGGGTGTGGCAAAAGCAGACTTACCGCTGTTCATATTGAAAATACAGTAATTAAGAAATAATAACACAAGAATAAACTGTTCCCCATACTCACACGGTAAACCTGCTTTTGCCCACCCTTTATGTTAAGCTCTGGCCCGGCCTGCGCAACAATGATGCCCGTTTCTGCTGTGTTTTTTACAGGCTTAGGGTATGTAATGTAATACATAACGTAGGATCTTTCACTTACTCTCAGGTCTTCATGGTTTTGGAAGTACACTAACACTTTCTTTGCCTGTAACCGCCACTCAGCCAGCCGTGTGTCACCGGTCGGCTCTGCGCGCAGGGTGCAGCTGCGGGCTCGCCGTCTCCGTGATCTCGGAGCCCGCGGCCGCCTCCCGTGGCCTTCGCGGCGCGGCTGTGCGCGGGCGGTTCGTGGAGAAGCATTGGCTGGAGAACCGCGCTCCCGTCACTCAGAGGCATGCGGGCGTCGGCAGCCGGGAGAGCGGGCAGACGTCTCCGTCTCGTCTGCCGGGACTTCCCTGGCCTCTCCTGTTCTCCCGCGTTAACTGAGGTTCGCCGCTGACGCTCGCTCGCTGTGTCCCGCCACCTGCCAGCTCCCCACCTCCCTCTCCTTTCGTGCCTGACCCAGACGGTGGTGGAAGCGCAGAGCTACCCAGAGAGCCCTAAGGCGCTCTGTCCGTTGTTCTGCGTGTAATGCCCCCCCCAGTAGAAAACACGTGGTAGCTAAAACTTTGGGCCAGACCATCTCGAACCCCAGGCGTACAGTGAACCCCACCTGTCAGGAAACCGTCCCCCTGCAGCTCTCCCGAGACGTGCGTGGGGAGGTGGGGCCAGAGGCGCGGGCGGCTCCCAGACGCTCGGGAGGTGGGGCCTTAGCAAACCCACTCGCCTCTAGCTGGAAACTCACCAGTAACTGAGCTGTGCGTTTTTAATTATGGTTAATACTCCCAAAACATTAGATAATAAAATGCTTTTAAGTATTATTTTGTATCTATACTTAAATTTGCGTTTTTCCTGTATTGGGGGCGGGGTTCCAGCTGTACTCGGCGTTTATGGTGAGGAACGTGAATCTCCCCTTTAGAAGGCACTGGCTTGACGCCACGGACTTGGCCTGAAACGTGTGGCTGGAGCAGGGGGTCACTTTTCTGGGGACAGAATCTAGATTTCCAGGAAGGACTTTTAACCCCAGAGTTTGAAAGCATTTGCTGCTGGTTTCATGGCTTACGAGTGTGATGAGAAGGACTGTTTGCCTTTAGGAATCACGTTTTTCCTCTTTGGGTTCTCACGTTGCCTAGCGTGGGGCCCTGGCGTCACGGGCATCCAGTGCCGTGGGGCTGAGCAGCCATTTTAAAGTTTTCTTACTTTTAATAACGGGGAAATTGTTGCATTGTACCAATCTCAGACTCCAAGGAATAGCTCATATTTATCTAATGCCTAATTCAAGAGAGCAAGGAAAACACTTAAAAAATACACTAAGAATCTTTTTTATTAGTGTTAGTATTTTACCCAACAAACAAATTTTTACTGATGTAACTTGGGAAGCACTTAAAATTATTTGATTGGTCCTACACTCTTGGTGTTTTGTTTTGTTTTTAACACTCTTTGTGGTACGTGAAGCTCACCAACAGCTCCGTGTCTTCACCTAATGTTGATTTGTGTTAAGATTAATAACTCGACTCAGTGGGAATGGAAAGTTCTTTGTGGATTTGGAAAAGATAATACTTGTTTTATCTCTCCACCTGCTTTTTAATGTTTTGTTTTAGCACAGTTTTGTTCAGAATCATCTGGTCAAGTTTTACCATGTTAATAATTCTGAATGGGTGTAAGAAAGTCTTGGCTATGAGAGATTCTGAAATCAAAATATTGCTAACTTTCACTTAACATTGAAAATGGTTTTAATTGCTCTAAATTGTTTCAAAGCTACTGCAGAGTGGAAGGCTCAGCATTTGTTTTGATTCAGCTTTAAAAATGCAGCATAGGCCGGTCAGCGTGGCTCAGCGGTTGAGCAATAACCTGTGAACCAGGAGGTCCTGATGTGATTCCCGGTCAGGGCACATGCCCGAGTTTCGGGCTCGATCCCACTATGGACGTGCAGGAGGCGGCTGATCCATGACACTCTCATCATTGATGTTTCTAGCTCTCTCTTCTTCTCCCTTCCTGTCTTTGAAATCAATAAAAAACATTAAATTTTTTTATAAAAATGTAGCATAAAGGGCAAAAGTGCCCAGTGCCAGAGGGAAGCACGTCTCTGTGTCCTTGGCTTCTGCAGTCAGGACCAGAACAGGAGCTTAGAGCCTCTGTGAAGTCTGGTTTCCACACTGCATTTCTTGCCTCTGATCCAGTTAGAGTTCTGATAAGTCCTGTACCCCTACGAGAGCACGGAGCCAGCAGTGATGTGAAGGTAAGTGCCTGTACCTGTGCCTGATAGGGCAGTTCGCGTTCTGGAAAGAAGTTAAAGGGGGGATACACTAATTTAGATTCTGTCGGGCATTTAAGTGATGCCCAGGATCCAGAAAGCACAGAGAAACATTTAGAGTTTAAAGTGAACGCTATAGGCTGACGCTTTTTGAAGAAAAATGGAATTAAATTCTTTTCTATCTCGATGCTTGTTCCAGGGGTTGTAGAAGGTGATCTAGCTGCTATAGAAGCCTACAAGTCATCAGGGGGGGACATTGCCCGCCAGCTCAGTGCCGACGAAGTGCGCCTGCTGAACCGCCCCTCCGCCTTCGACGTTGGCTACACCCTGGTGCACCTTGCCATCCGCTTCCAGAGGCAGGACATGCTCGCCATACTGCTCACGGAGGTGAGTGGGCGTTGGTTAGGCGTGCTTTCACACAGTGGAAATGTCTTCTTTTGTTTTTAATTTTGATGTTATGATTTTTCTCCAAACAGTTCTTAAATGTTTTAGATTCTTTCTTCCCCTTAAAAAAGTTATATTAAACTTGAGAGACTTCAATAGTATATAATTTTTAAGGGTGTGTGCTCTTAAAACAGGACATTTTGCTACAATATTTGAATTGTGTTTGACTTAAAAACTGGGATGTATCAGTTATTCATTCCACCAACAAATATTTATTGAGTACCCACAATGTGCCAAGCGCTGTGCTAAAAAAAGGGGTATGATTGTATAGATATATATTTACAATACTTATTGAAAAAACCCCGCATATAAGTGGACCCTCACAGTTCAAACCCGCATCGTTCAAGGGTAAACTGTATATTGAAATAGACTTATCAAAATGTTAAATCTAACATATGAATGCATTTTAAATATAGGCAAGAGGTTAGTAAAAATGAAGGATTTAAATTTAATTAAAATTGCTATTCAAGTTTATGGCCCATTCCCAAGGTCACAGACCCTAAGTTAAGAACTACTGGCCTAAGGAGATGTTTGAGAGTCCTAAGGTTGAAAAGGCAGAAGGCAAGAGGCAGGCTTCAGGGACATGCCATGCTTACGGTGGCGGTGGACGCAGGACTGCTTGGAGGCCATTCGCCAGCTGCGAGGTTTCTCTCGGAGTGTTTCAGTGTTTGGTTTTCAGTCCAAGTTGTTTTTGGAAAAACTTTCGCAGGTTTTTGGAAAGGGGCTGTAGGTTAGTAGCTTGTAATAAGCTAATTTCCAATTTACTTTTCAGATCCATTTTAACACTGGTGTGAAATAGGCAGTTGTAATCTGAAAATAGGTAATAAATAGTTGGCTGTCTATAATTTGAGTGTCACTCAAAGATTGGATTCCTGGAGTTCAGATGCAGTGAGAATTTCATTGTTACTGGTAATCGTGGCCAGTGAAGGTTAGTAGAACCGAGTTTCCAGGTGGGAGTTGGAGATGACATGGCCGATGACTGCTGGGTGTGCAGGGTTTTGAAACAGTTTACTTCCCTAACAGCAGTTACAGTTGAGTTGTCCACATGTGTTATGTCGTTGACATGGTCTGTGGAGCTTATTCTGTGAGTGCCTGATTGGAAGGTTTGCTCCAAGTCCCGTGTGACGAGAAGCCTCCCTTCGGGACGTCTGTCTGGTTTTTGGCTGCGTCTGTAGTGACAGCTCACTGGCTTGCCCACGGTCACACCAGACTCGGCTCATTTCCTCTCTAGTGTTCTCACCCTTGACTCAGCATTGTCTGTACACAGATTTCTTGAGCTCCACAAAAGGAGTACAGCTTAAATGTAGACTAGGACCTTTGCATCACTTGTTGCTGTTGGTCATTTGAAGAGAAGTTCTAGCCCTGTCCTGGCCTGCGCTCTCCTGCACCAGTGGTGTTCCCTGCACCAGTGCTCGCGGTTCATTCCTAACTGTTCTACACTCGGGGAAGCCCAGCGCTTTGTCAGAAGTCCAGAATTATAAAAACTGGGAGGGATTTGAAGTCAGCAGGAACTAACCCTTTAAAACATTGTGTTTTCTTTATTACAGGTCAGGGTACTTGAAATACTCTTAACGGAGCTGGAGGGCAGTGTTTGTACTCTTCCTCCATGAGCTAGAATTCCCTGTTTTAAGAATGTTTTTATTGGGGGCCTGGTGGTTAGTCTTATGTGGGCTGTTAACTATTCTCCCTCCCCTCCTATGATGAACCTTTGGGAACAACACTGTTTTACATAAGTTTCGTGGGCATCTTTGTATATCTCCTTGGGCATAAATTCTTGAAGTAGAATTACTGAGTCAGAGGCTAAAATGGCTGTTTTCCTGGGATGCTGTACTGACGCTTCCTTCCACTGGTAAGGAAATTACACCCATTCCTAGTATATTTAAAAATTTCAAAAACACACACCACCACCTTGAGTTACTGGGAAATGCTGGTAATTTCTTTTTAAAATACTGTTTTCTGCTCCTGCTGATGATAAGTGGGACACAGAGGATCGTTTCTTTTTGTGTTGAAGGTGTCTCAGCAAGCCGCCAAGTGTATTCCAGCGATGGTGTGTCCGGAGCTGACGGAGCAGATCCGGCGAGAGGTAGCTGCCTCGCTCCATCAGCGGAAGGGGGACTTCGCGTGCTACTTCCTAACCGACCTGGTCACGTTCACATTGCCCGCAGGTAACTCCAGATCTCAGTGGGAAAGAAATTTCCACTTACAATTATTTTTTTATGCCTAGGAAATGTTTCTGTTAGAAAGCAGATGGCTTAGCTGTTATATGTGCATCTTAAATTACTTGACGCTCCTGTGTATATTGAAAGTGACCAGTGCAAGAGCAACTTGTGAATTTAAGTGGGTCTGGGAGGAGGACAGCTGCTGGGGATGGACTTCTTTGTGGGCCTCAAATATTTATAAAAATCTGCCTAACTCACTTATTTTTCCCTTTGGTTTTATTTAAAAATATTATCAGTCTACTTTTTTTCTTTTCATGCCTGTCACTTTGAAATTAGGAATCAGATTGTTCGAATGAAAGATGCTGACACTCTTTTGAACGTGTCATTTCTTAGTTTACTCGTTCCACTGATTCTGCTGTGTCTGTGAAGCACTTTCCATTTTCAGTTCAGTGATCGTTGGGAAATGTCTTAGATGGTTTTGTTAGCTGGCCTTTAATAAATGCACCAGACACCAGAAGTGTCTAAAATAAATTCCATCTTGGTTCTGAGTGTTTTGAGCTTTTACATTCACATGTGAACAGGAGCATTTGTAAGTGTAGGAGCTAAGAACCAAGCCTTTTAAAGGCAGGCAGGTTGCATTTGAAATACACCCTCTGTCTACAGGGTGGGCAAAAGTGGGTTTACAGTTGTGAGTACTCAGAACAGTTTATTCTCGTATTGTTGTTTTGATTGTATTTTAAATTTGTTATTTCTTATTATTGTTATTATTTAGTGTCCTTATTTATGATTTATCTTTTAGGTAATGATGGCTGGTAAGTTCAGCTGCTTTTGCCTACCTCTGTATTTAAGCTTTTACCTTATGTGATGATTAGATTTTTTTTTTTAATATTTCTTTATTGATTTCAGACAGAGGAAAGGAGAGGGAGAGAGAGACAGAAACATAACTGATGAGTGTCATTGCTCAGCTGCCTCCTGCACGCCCCCCACTGGGGATGGAGCCCACAACCCGGGCATGTGCCCTGACCAGGAATCGAACCTCCATCTCCTGGATCCTAGGTTGATGCTCAACCGCTGAGCCACACCTGGCCGGGCTAGATTAGATTTTTATTTTGCATTGAAAATAACTTAAAACATTAAAAGCATTTTCTTAAGGATAATGGATTTTACTCAAATAGTGAACTGAATGGTGCTAGAGAACTGGAGGAAAGTGATAAAAACCGACTGCTGTGTGCCAAAGGGCGAAGCCCAGGAACTCAATAGGAAGATTCTGATGTCTGGGAGGAGCGGCCTGAGCGGAGGCTGAGAGGGGGGAGAGAACTGATGAAAATCTGCATGTAATTAGTATTGTTTGAACTTGGATACCAGAGTCTTGCCCTTTTACTTCATCGTTACTGAGGCAGGATTGACACAAATGATCAGATGTTTAAAGTGCCATCGTGGTGGTGTGATCTGAGGCATATAGAGATCTGGCTCTTTTTCTTTGTAGATATTGAAGACTTGCCTCCAACAGTCCAAGAAAAGTTATTTGATGAGGTGCTTGACAGAGATGTTCAAAAAGGTAGGCCGGGGATTCGAGAGTCACTTCCCCTTCGTCGATGTCAGTAAGTGTTTTGCAGTTTAGCTTGGTTTACAGTTTAGTGTATGGTCAGCATGTTTTATTTTTACTTTAAAAATGTATGTAAAGTCCTTAAGAACAATGCCATATTGTGCTGTTAAAAATGCTCGTTCTGTTGATTGTATTTCAGTAAACTGGGGGAAATGCACATTCACAGCTCTTAACTGTGATGGAGTGAACAAGTAAAGGTGTAGAAGTTGCTAAACTGATTTTTCTGCTTCCTATTCCAGACTCTGTGTATTTCCATATTAAACATTTTTAGAAAATAAATTTTAAAGAATTTAAAAGTTGAGTAAATTATCCTAGAGCCACAGGTGTTCTGGCTGTTCAGAAGGTTTATATTGCAATTGACAACTCTATTTAGGCGTTTATCGGTAGATTACACACCAGCCTGTTACCATCTAGAGAATAGGTTCTTTCCTCCCCGGGACCTTTCTTAATTGCATCGGTGTGGAAATGAACATGCCGCTTAAATCCCTCCTGCAGAGTTAGAAGAGGAGTCTCCAATTATAAACTGGTCCTTGGAATTGGCTACGCGCTTGGACAGTCGGCTCTATGCCCTTTGGAACCGGACAGCAGGAGACTGCCTGCTTGACTCGGTGCTGCAGGCGACCTGGGGCATTTATGACAAGGACTCGGTGCTGCGGAAAGCCCTGCACGACAGCCTGCACGACTGTTCACACTGGTGAGCTGGCCCTGCTGTTCAAGTCCCCGAGCCCTGCCCAGCCTGTCCCCAGGAGTGGCGGGACACTGCTCATCTGTTGTATTGTCTGCAGCTGGGGAAGCAGCAGCTTTGGTTCTAGATACTGTTTTAAGTGGCTTAGATTTCATATTTTCATTCAGCGTTGAGAGGTTAGCTGACACTGTACTGTGAGTTCCTTTTCCTCTCGAGGTGCAGGTGCTTTTTAGACCACATTTTTTGTTTCACGGGACAGCATCTAATAAAATACACGACTAGTCTTGAGCTGTGAATTTACCGTTGAGGATCAGTCACTGGAAACGATGCCCATTTGTGAGTCAGTAGTTTGGTCTTTACGTTTGTTTGACTTGGGCTGTTTTCTTGGTTCTGCACACACATTGTCACTTAGTTATAAATGAGAAAGTGGAGGCTGAAAGAGGCTAACTTAAACTCAGCATCGTCGAAGTTAGGAAGTAGCCGGAGTCATTAAAAAACGTACTATTTTTCCTGCATTCGTATCAAAATGTGCGTTTTTCCTCTTACACCTGATTGAATGATTACACAAGAATGGTAGTGGTCTACTCCAGATAACTATTGCCTTAGTATCTTTAGGTACCTTTTGAGCACTTACTTACTAGTTGTAAGTTTTCTGTTAGTATTTAGGGGTTACATGAAGTCCGTTAGACTGTAAGCTCCATGAGAGGTTTTGTCGTCTTTCATTGTGGAAGTTCTAGTGCCTTCAGTAGCCTGACAAATAGTAAGTATGCAGTAAATACTTATTGAAGGAAAGTACTCTCTAGTATTTGAAAATGAGAGCAATATGATTACATTCTTGCGAGCTAAATTATAGCTCAAAGCATAATGCAATATAGTAAAAATTTGTAGACACATGAAAAAGCTCCCTGGCTGGGAAGCCTGAACTAGGTGACCTGATGGACGTATCATAGCTAAAGAAAGGGTGCGTCCTTCAGAACAGATGGTTGTGTTTTACCTTCACTCACTTTGATGCTGTTTATGTAGCTCAGAGTTTCTGATTTATATATATTTTCTCTCTAAAGAACTGTCCAGTCCAGCTGGCGTGGCTCAGCGGTTGAGCATCGACCTATGACCCAGGAGAGGTCGTGGTTCGACTCCCAGGCAGGGCACGTGCCCAGGTTGCGGGCTCGACCCCCCAGAGTGGGGCGCGCAGGAGGCAGTTCTCTCATCATTGATGTTCCTCTCTCTCCCTCTCCCTTCCTCTCTCTGAAATCAATAAAGACATATATATATATTTTTAAAGAACTTTCCGCATTACTCGTGAGGCAGGTATATGGCAACAAATTCTTTCAGTTTTTGTTTGTCTGAGAAAGTCTTTAGTTACCCTTCACTTTTGAAGGGTAATTTTACAGGAGAGGGAATGAACTCTAGGTTGGTGTTTCTCTCCACTTTCTCGTGTGCGTGTTTCTGAGGCTGAGTCAGAAGTAATTCTTACCCTCTGTCGTCCCAGTTCTTTGAAATTTTTTCTTCTCCCACCCGTATTCCCCTCCTCCTCAGTGCTGGAAGTTTCTGTTGTCACAGCCTGTAGCTCCAGGAGCCTTTCCTCGGCCGGGTTAATCTGACGGGCCCGTCGAGGCAGTCTTTCTGTCTGTGACTTTTGATCTCTAGCGTTTCTTTTGGTCCTTTCTAGGATTTCAGTCTCCAGTTGCACCATCCGTTTGTCCATTAAAACATTACTCCCATGTTTTTGTCTGAGAATATTATAGTTTAGCTTTTGCATTTATAGTCTATGATCTGTTTGGAGCTAATGTTTATTTAAGGTGTGAGGTAATGAAACCATTCCTTTGCCTGTGGATATCTGATTGTCCCAGTACCACTGATTGAAGAGACTGTTTTTTCCCCCATTGAGTTGCCCTGACACTTGAAAATTATTTGACCATAAAGTAAAGGTTTGTGTCTGGACTGTTTTTTTCCTGTTGATCTGTATGTCTGTCTTTAGCCAACATCAGACTATGTTGATGATTTGTAGCTTTGTGCTAAGTTTCCAGATCAGGATGTCTTTCAACTTTGTACTTTTAAAAAAATATGCCTTTATTGATTTCAGAGAGAGGAAAGGAGAAGGGGAGAGAGAGGAACATCAGTGATGAGAGACATTGATCGGCTGCCTCCTGCACGGCCCCCACTGGGGATCGAGCCCGCAACCCGGGCATGGGCCCCAACTGGGAGTTGAACCGTGATCTCCTGGATCCTAGGTCGATGCTCAACCGCTGAGCCACGCCCGGCCGGGCTGTACTTTTTTTCAATATTATTTTTGCTCTTCTGAGTCCTTTAGATTTCCATATAAATTTTAGGATCCATATTATCAATTTCTGCAAAAAAAAGTCCTCTGGAACTTTGATGGAGATTGCACCGACTCTGTAGATTAAGTTGGGGAGTGTCATCAGGCTGATGATACGAGTCTTACAATCCACGAACCTGGAGTTGATTTTTGAATGTTAAACCAAACACTCCCCTGGTTCCTGGATTTGGTTTGGTTTTCTGTTCTTAACGAGCCAGGTAGTTTCAGAATTTAGGTCTTTGGTGTGGTGGGTACGGTTATTTGAACACGCTTATTTTTAAAGTATGTATTTTTTAACTTCCTTGCTCTGCAGTTTTTGAGGAGTTTTGAGTACCCCTCCATCACTAAATTTCTGGGAGACATAGCGATCTCATTTATAAAATGATTCTGGGCACTGACCTAGAAACTCCTAACGGCATGTCTTTCGGTTTGTAATAACTTTCTGTGTTTTGTGATGTTTCTTCTTGAACATTTCAGAACTGTATTTTTTCATCTGCGCATTCAAATATACTTCCGTGTTTCTTCGGTATTTTGAAAGAGGGATATCCATATTTTATTTTTAAAACATTTCACATTGAAACTTGCGCTCCTGAGAAAAACACCTTGATTACCTGGAACAGGAAAATTGTTTTCTAATCAACCAAGAGTTAACCCTCTGTAGCATTCTGTCCTTTTAGAAAATCTAAAGTGCACTAGTTTACGGTTTACAGAGCCCTCCTTTGAGTTACTGAAGAAATGTGTAACTGCTACATTTAACTTTTTTTTTTGGTGCTGGAACTTTTCAACAAGAGTGACAGAATGTTTTATCTTTTACCTAGAATTCAAATACAGGGGTTTTTAGTTCTCTAAGAGAGAGAGAGAAATGTGATGTTACAGCTTAAATTCCTGTCTTTACTTCGGGGGTCTTTGCTGGCTTGTTTTGTGAGACAGTGAGTCACAATTTTGAGCATAATTATATCTGGTTTTGCTTAATTTTGTGCAAATGTAAAGAACAATAGTAGATTTTGTTTTTAGTAATTTGGTCAACCAATGACCCAGTTTGATTTTCAGATCTTCATAATTAGGTTGAAGTATTTAGGAGGGTATTAAATATAAAGAAGGAATTGTTTTTGTAGATAATCATAGAGAAATACTTTTATTTAATGCAAGAAATCTCAGGGAAGTGACTTTGGTGTCCTCATGAACACGTGGGCTGTTTTGTCTGTTGTTGACACAATGACCAGGGGGTGACTACCATACGTTAATGGAGAAACTTAGTGTCTTTGGTTGTATTCAATGTCTCAGGTTATTTTGAGTGGTATTTGTTTTTTTGAATTTGTAGACCATTGAAATGAACTCTTCTCATCACTAGTGTGAAGTTTTGATGAGAAATTATTCTGAGGATATGTTAAAGATGGCTGCTAGCAGAGTGGAAGCATTTTTAATTTGAAAAATATATTGTAAGCCAGGCAAAATTAATAAAATTATTAATCTTTTCACACAAATTGCTTAAAGACTACATTTAATAAATGATTGGAACATTAAACGTTCTGTTCTAGGTGGCTTATTTTTACTGTCTTGCTTTTAGGTTTTATACCCGTTGGAAAGATTGGGAGTCGTGGTACTCGCAGAGCTTCGGTTTACACTTTTCCTTGAGGGAGGAGCAGTGGCAAGAAGACTGGGCATTTATTCTGTCCCTCGCCAGCCAGGTGAGACTGCTCGGGGCTGCTGCTCCTGTGAGCAGAGTGAGCCGTGTGGCTGACCCCTCAGTTTACATCACCCGTGTGACCGTAGCCAGTCCTCTGCGGAACAGGGAGAGAAGGGTGGCTTTGTGCCCATTTTACCTGCCGACAGGTCAGCTCCCGTTCGGTCTGAGGGGAGACTTCCCCACGGGCACTGAGCTAGTGGTGGGCACTCTCGAGCTGAGCTGCCTGCGCTGAGATGAGCCAAGGTCTTCATAAGGCCCCCCAGGGGTGTGGCGCTCACCGTGTGACAGAGGCCAAGGAGAAGGTGCCACAGACCAGTGATTTCTGATCAACGGGAACAAGCTGCTGTGCGCGCGGGCGGGGGCCGGGGGGGCCGCTTTACATCTCGACATGTGCCTCCTGGAAATGTGTGGTCAGAATCGTGCCAGGGAAGGTAGACCTGTTTTGTCGTCTTGAATTAGGTGATGCTGCCGTTTAGTTTGTAGGAAATAACAGAGCCCATCTTTTTGCTGCAGGAGGACCTCAGGCAGTGCTTTCACAGGGAACTTAACCAGGGGCAGTCACGAATCGAGCATCCCTCACTGTCTGAACCCCTGGTTCCGAGATCAGTATTGGCCCAGATCTGTTGGTTTTAGATTGGCTCCTGCAGGACGGCAGGTTTCTTTCCGCTTGGTCGGACTTGGCTATTTGAAGAGTCAAACACTAGTTTGACAGTGTTGGGTTTTGGTTTTTCTTTAAATGCCTCGCGGTAGTGCACCGGAGGAGGGTAGTGTTGTTTTGTGCATTTCCCAGGGTGTGGTAATGAATGTTCTGGAGAAATCACTCCTTCCTTCTGTTCTCTGCAGCCGGGAGCGAGTCTGGAGCAGACGCACATTTTTGTACTTGCACATATCCTCAGACGCCCGATTATCGTTTACGGAGTGAAGTATTATAAAAGCTTCCGGGGAGAGACTTTAGGGTACACTCGGTTTCAAGGTGAGCCGTTAACCAAGGGCGTGTCTGGGTCTGCGGTGGGTGGTTGACGCACTTTGCAGCCCGCCCTGCGTGTCTGACGGATCTCCCTCTTCCCAGGTGTGTATTTGCCTTTGTTGTGGGAACAGAGTTTTTGTTGGAAAAGCCCCATTGCTCTGGGCTATACCAGGGGCCACTTCTCCGCGCTGGTTGCCATGGAGAATGATGGCTACGGAGGCCGGGGCGCGGGTGCCAACCTGAACACCGACGACGACGTCACCATCACCTTCCTGCCCCTGGTGGACAGCGAGCGGAAGCTGCTGCATGTGCACTTCCTCTCCGCCCAGGA
The DNA here is from genome assembly GCF_054644295.1 of Miniopterus natalensis. Lineage (NCBI taxonomy): Eukaryota > Metazoa > Chordata > Mammalia > Chiroptera > Miniopteridae > Miniopterus > Miniopterus natalensis. Next base: position 57,590,290 of record NC_142094.1, on the reverse strand, counting down.
GGTGAGCGCTCGCCCGCCGGCCCCCAGGTGCCCGGGCCGTCCGGTTTGGACTCCGGTTGCGATTGTCGCTTTCCCATGCCGGTCAGAGCTGCAGTGAGGATGGGTTGTGGGGGACACAGCAGGGAGGACGAAACCCCTGCCCTCAGATGGTGCCGAGCGCCGGGAGGAAAAGTAAAAAGACGGCGTGGGGGGGGCGGGAGACGGAGGGGACGCGGCACTCAGGAGGCAACACGGATCGGGAGCTGGAAGGGGTGACTCTTGCAGAACCCGGAGGAGGTGGGAAGGGGGCACAAAACTGAGGGGTGGGGTTCCCCACGGCCTCGTAAAGCTCTAGCTTTACTCCGGGAAAGCGGGGACTCCAGCGGCCAGTCTGCCCAGCGGAGGAGCCCTGGCAGCTTGGTTGAGACTAGGGACCAGGGCAGTGGCGTGAGCAGGACTCCAGGTAGGGGACCGTGCAGATCCAGGGAGCTCTTACACATTATTGCTCTTTTATTCAATGTACGTGAGTTTCTGAGCAGACTTATTAGCCTTGTGTTTAAGGCCGTGGCTGTTCTTAGCCGCTTCTGCCAGCATTAGTTTATTAGAGAACACATGCCTTTGCTGTTGTGTTAGACAGAGGATTATTAGGCTGCTTGTCCCTCGAGGTGTTTGTGCAAATTTCCCTGATGTTTTTCTGTTTGACACAGGAAACTGGGTTAATTATAAAACAGCGAGGTTGAAACTGTTAGAAGTTTGTTGCTTTGGCCTCTTTGTTGGTAATCACACCAGCTGTGGGTCTATTAAGTCATCCTGCTAAGTCTGATCTGTTGTTGCGTTTGCTCTAAAAGCTCGGTAACGAGGAACAGCAGGAAAAACTGCTCCGGGAGTGGCTGGACTGCTGCGTGACCGAGGGGGGCGTCCTCGTGGCCATGCAGAAAAGCTCCCGGCGGCGAAACCACCCCCTGGTCACCCAGATGGTTGAGAAGTGGCTTGACCGCTACCGGCACATCCGGCCTTGTACGTCCCTGTCTGATGGGGAGGAAGATGAAGATGATGAAGACGAATGAACAGGCCACCGAGCAGGAGACAAGGATGGGCTCTGGCAGCCTCGCAGCGCGTGGTGCTCCAAGCAGAGTGCATGGCCTGGACCCAGCGAGCCCGCAGGGCCTGCCCGCCCGGAGGGGTCTGAGCCGCACCCCGTGGAGGTGGCGTCTGCCGAGGACCCAGCTTCGTTTGGACTCCAGTTTGTAAACTAATTTCATTAAGACAGAACTCCTTCCTCTCATCGTAACTCTGTCTGTAAATGTACCGCATGTGGTTGTGTGAGAAGTGGTGTAATAGGAAAAGTTGTACCAGCATCTTCCTGTCACTGAGAAGCTCTCCCAGCATGGGCACCTCCCAAAGCTCACGGCAGACGGCTTTGTTCCTCTGAGATATTTTTAAGTAGAACCTGGCTTTCTGTTTCCATCTTACAGACACACTTTACATTGAGTCTCACCAGAGCTCTAGAGAATTAGGAACTTTTTGTACAAATTGTCCACAGCAAAACATAAAAATAAAAACAAGCTTATTTTATTAACATTTTAGTTCCTGTTGTGCCCAATAAAATCAGATCTTTAAGGAACAAGCTGCAAGGAAGGGAAGAATTTTTATTGAGTGAACTTCATGTAGACAGTCCGTTCCCTTGTTTTGGTTTCTATTATTTTGTTGTTTCTGACACGCCCCTTTCAGTGTTTAGGTATTTATTTGTTTGGAAAAGAGGAGAGCCCTTAAAACCAGGGTTCTTTTGCCAGACTCTGGGCAACAGCCCCTGCGTGAGCGGCTCTTCCCGGATGCAGTCAGGGTGTGCTCGAGACGGAGCTGGGGCCTCCGCTCACTGGACTCTGGGCAGCGCTGCTTTCCACACGGCCCCGTGGGATTCTGGTGTCTTTTGTCATCAGCTCTGCTAAGCAAACCGTGCTAGCAAGGCATGCCTTTGCCGGGGCTAACTGGGATGTCAGTTCAGCACAGAATAAAGATTTAAAATGCAGTAAGGTGGTAAGTGCATTGTATTAATGAATTTCTCAGTGGGTAGTTGAGAATTTTTGCATGTTGGTTAATTGTGGCCATTCTTATTTAAAGTTAAAAGTATACTCTTCGGTAAGAAAGACTTTTTATAAGAAGTATTATTTTACCACTTCAGGTAAACATTCAAGGTGGGTCAAAGATTTCACACCTGTCTCAGGAGCACAGAGTTCGTGTCCTGATGAGCACTTTGTAGACTGTTGACGTGGCAGAGAACTTGGAAAGAAGCCCCAGGATACACACACACACTTCCCTCTGATGGACAAACACCTTCAAATGTTTGCTTCTGGTTTTCTTCTAAGTTCTTTTGAGATGGCATTGAAATGTGCACAGCCTTGGGGTTGGGTTTGGGTACTAAACGCAGAAGAATGCCCAGCAGCTGTCCTGTGTCCAGTTCTTTCTCCCCCTCTGCATACGCATCAGGTGTGCCCAGGACAAGAGAGCCGCTCTGCGTGCAGCCGGACTCCGTAGAAACAGGCTTCAGTATAAGAATGGTGACTGTTACCGTTCCAAGTGGCTAACACTTTTTACACATTTGCTGTGGTTTGCTTTCATTTTGGTCAGTAATCAATTTTTAGCAGGCTGCCATTCTGACTACTTGGCGTGGAGCCTCTCGAAACTTCTGTTGTAGTTGCTGTAAGCAAAAACTACCCTCCCAATCGAAGCCAAAGAGATGTCTGAGGTTAGAGCATCTGGTCACTACGTCCACACTGCGGTCAGTGCTGTCCAGAGGGTCCCAGGCCCGGTGTTAGCCTGTGTGCTGTGGTCTCTGAGTGTCGTCCCCCCCGAGGTGCCTCTATTTATTGACCCGTGACCCTGACCACAGCTTAGCAGGTGCAGCCCTTCCCTGTGGGAAGAATTGTAGATTCCAGGATCCCAGGCCCGACGCAGGTGGGGCGGAAGTGGTCTCACAGCAGGTTGGGTGAATCAATGTTATGTTAAGCTCTTGAACTATTAAACAGCCATATTTGTTTTCCTGAGAGAGTATGTAGTCCTTCCCCAAAGGGTACGAGTATGTGGCTGGGTGACAGACGTGTGTCTTCTGGCTGACGGGACAGCAACACCTTACCTGTGTGGCCTTACGTGCACGGTGGTTTTCCCAGGGCGAGCAGTGTGTTCTGTTCTAACTGGAACCCAGGTGCGCTGACTTTCTGGTCGGCTCGCGCTCACTGGTCTGACTGGTCTGTTCGGGGAGGTCAGCTGTTCCTGGGCGGCTGGGCCTCCATCTCCTGCACCTGTCAGCCTGCATCGATGGCCTGTTTCAGAAATGGTCACGAAGACGATTGTGGACCATGTTCTACTCCTGGACCGAGTGCTCCGTTCCTGTCCTGTGAGGAGGCTTCGGTGTGACCTTTCATGGCAGAGCTGCGATGGGACGACTACCTTGAAATGTGCCAGGTTGATGGGTTTAGATGCCACGACAGTCTTTTTTTTAAATGGGTAGGGAAGGGTGAAAGGAGTGGCGCCTGGAGTTGTTGGATTTGATTCACGTGGCGATACCTAGCGAGTACTAAGGGGCTTAATTTAACAAGGGAGAGCAAGCCAACTGCGAATTCTTAACATACAGAAACGGCTGATGTTAATTATTTTGTAATATTTTTTTGTAAATACCGTTTTAAAGGAAGAATTTTGAGGTTCACCTTCCTTCCTGCATTAATGCTCGAGCCAGGTGATTTTGCTTTTGGGTCAATTAAAATCAAAACTCTCTTGACCAATTTTGTTTCTTGACTTAGTTCTCACTGGTTTCGTCTTATTAAGAATGGCGTGATTCGATGACTACACGTGTGCGGTTTTGACTTTTCAACTAAACGCTATTTGCGAGGTCACTGTCCGCACTCTTGCGTCTGGTTACGGAACAGGCAGACCGAGAAGTACTGTTTCTGAAAATTGGCTGATTGGAAATGCAGCTGCCCATAAACATCTCAGAGAACTTTTACGTTGGTGAGATGTACGTGAATTTCAGAACAGAACTTTTTATTACTTTTTATTGAAAACTGCACTGAACGCTAAATGTCCACCTTTACAATAAACAAATACAGTAACGGTAACTCACACTAAAACAGAACATTTCTGATAGCCATTATTTTTCTGTTTGGGACAGTTTTAAAGGTTTTTGTCACAAAAACAGGAATGTACCTATACAAAGGCTCAAAATAGGCCATCTTCCAAACAAAGGCGATGATTCACAAAAGACTATGAGTATAACATGTAACTAGTGGATACAAATCTAATTGGATTTGTTAAAATCAGTCACATCTAATAACACACCTGAAGTGTTCTTGTATAAAATATCACGTGAAGAAAAGAATTTATCAATGTCTAAAAAAGTGGGTTTGTTCATAGACAATCTGACAAGTTACCATAAAAAGTGTTTCCTGAGACATAAGGAAATGCGACATCATTCTCGAGCCTTTCAGCTCAAGACTTCCACTCAATAAAATAGCTGAGGATCTGAACTGAGAAAATATATTTGAGTACAAACAGCTTGTGAAACGTAATACTTTTTTTTTCTTTTTTTGCATCATTTGAGGGTATCACTTAACTCACAACCAACTCGCCCGCCCAGTAGGCAGTTCAGATGGGAGGCTTCTCTGTACAGGAGCCGGACTGTCTTCCATCCTGTGCTTGCAGTTTACACAGGCACACAGTTCTCTCCCCGTTTTTGCGGTAATCTTCCTATTAGCAAAAGAGGTAACCAGCCCCGTGGACCAAAGGGACTAGAGTCACAGGATGGGGATTGCCTCTCAATATTTTTTATTTTGACGTTTGGGACTCTCGACGCAACATTCTATAGCAAGGTGTTCAGGACCTGCTGTGCCCAAGGGACTGATAAAGGAAAAAGATCTATTTATTCTTTGTGATTTGATGCACAGATGAAAAACTTAACACACAATAACAGAAGTTGGTCGTTAATAAATCACGTCCGTGTCTCCGGGCCTCCGCGAGAGGCATCTTCCCTCCCACGTTTTCGGCCTCGTGCTCTCGTAGTCTTAGCACTGCAGTGTCCATGGTGCGCTTGTCCAGGCCAGTTAAAAAGACGCCACGTTCCTCTCTTAGTTCATCTGTTTTCCACTGTCCTTGGTCCCAGGTTCATCCGACCCTTTGTCATCCTCTGCTATTGCTCGTTGGGGTGCTCTCGATTGTCCCCGTGTTTTGTGGGCTGGTTGGGAGAGGGCGCTTGGGAAGGGTGTGCCACTGTGGGGAGGTTGTGAGTCACCGGGATGCCTCCGGGGATGATCCCTTCCATGGCAGCAGGAAGCCCGCCCGGGGCCACGCCCACGATGCCCGGCGGGTATCTACGGAGCAGAGAGAAGGAAGGGGCCAGGTAAGTCCAGGGTAGGAGGTGCCACGCTCTTGGCTGTACCTACTTCTGGTCTTTTATGGGCTAATCTGTCATCCTACCCCCGAAGCAAGGAGGAACCTGTGTAAACATAATTCATGAACAATAAAACCTATCAAAACACTGGGCTGCTAATTCTGTAGCTCAGGCCGTCGGAGTAGCCCCTGCTGACGCTGTCTGTGGGCTGTCCCACATCCGGGAAACATTTTGTACAAAGCAGCCGTTAGTTCTGTTGCCAGGTTTAATGACTTCCCAGCAGAGAGCTGAGTCCTCTTGGCCTAGACGTGGCCTCCTAGGCAGCTGCGGGGTGTGCTCCCGGCCTGGCGCGAGCGGCAGGGCAGCGGGGAATGTGAGCTGGCGCCCGCCCCGAGGACACCTGGAGGGGCCTGACTTGCAACTGGAGGCGGTTTGCTGCGTGGGAGGACAGGTGGCCTGTAGCCACCTGCAGACCACAAGGTTCTCGTGCAGTGAGACCCAGTGTGTCACACGAGGCAGGCGACTGAGAACTATTGTTACCAAACCCTTTACGAGGGCGGTAAAAGGGGTGGCGTGTTCCACGGCTTTTCAGTGCTGACACGGGGCGGCCGGGCCGAGGGCTTGGCTAGGATCCCGTGAGCACAGCTGTGTTCCAGGAGGCCAAGGCGCCCTGGTCTGTTTAAAAGCAGGGGGTGGGGAACCTTTTTTCTGCCAAGGGCCATTTGGCTATTTATAACATTTGAGGGCCATACAAAATTATCAACTTAAAAATTAGCTATGAAAAAAAGCTCCTAGATTTATTGAATTTCGAGTCCTGCCTGTGGTGGTCTTGGCAGGGCGGACTTTGCCCACCCTTGGTGTAAAGTAATGACTGCGTGGAGGCCAGGCCCCCAGGGCAGAACGGTCAGGCCGTCCTTGAGTGTCCATTTCCTTCCGGGGCTTAAGGCCGTAGCTGCTCCCCGATGGGGGAGGGTCTATTTGCCTGGAACCCAGTAGCGCTGGGGGAAGAGAAACCCCCGCTCGTGTCTCCTGCATCGACTCAGCCACACTGCTGACCGCTCTCTCCCTGGGCTAGTGCACCGGTCTCAACAGGCTCAGTGGTTTCCACTAGAGGCCCAGCTTTGAAGAGGCTTCACAATGAAGGGTGTTTCCTCGCGATGCTCGGACCCACTGGGCGACGCACCCCCACCTGCCCTCTTAGGACAGGAACTCAATTCTAGGCGGGACCCTGAAGGCACAGGAAGAACTCGGACAGTGTGCGGGCCTCCCAGAGAGGGAGGAGCTTTCTTCAGCCCAGGCTGGGCGAGCTCCCAGGTGCCCACCCCCTCCCCGCTCCTCGGTCCCCTCCCCACCTGTAAGTGGCACCATTGAGCTCTGGATGAATCGCCTGCTGGTCTATTACTGACCAGGGAGCTGTTGTGACGAAGAATTCCTTGTTCACACAGTTTCTTAGGCTTTCAGGGATGCGACCTGGAGTAAGAGGATTCAAGTTAATCGTATGTATTTTCTAAGGTGGCAGTGAGTTCAATACTAGACTCAGTAGCTGCTTCTGGGGACACGGCCTCCACCATTTGCAAGGAGAGAAACCTGACTGGAACGTGGAGTGTTTCAGAGCCCAGCACTGAGCTCAACACGACTTCAGCCTCCTGCTCCTGCGGGGACGGTCGCCCTCCTGGTTTGCAGGCTGCACTGGCCCCTTCCTCTGGGATCCAGTTGGGGACATGCACAGGGTACAGCGCATTAAAAACCCAACCAACCTGAAGACCGATGTCCGCCCATAGCTAGACCCATAACCCCCACGCCTGTTACCCCTCTGCGCGCCTGTCACCAGGACGAGGGGCGGCTGCTCTGGGCGCTGAGGGGCTCACCTGTGATTGCCCGGCGGATCTCGGTGGCCGCGGCTTCCCTCATCTCTAGTGAGGCTTGTTCACTATACCAGGCTGTGTGGGGCGTACAGATGAGATTCGGTGCGTCTTTCAAGGGCCCCTGAGCAAAGCTGGATGAATGTACAAACAGTAATGAGATGGAGCCTTATGTCTGCAGACCTAACCCACCCCCCACTTTCCTGCCTCGCCCTTTCCTGATTACCTTTGGGGGATCTTCTGGCCCCTTTACAAGAGAGAGAACTTTGTCTTGTTTCCTACCCAGGACGTGTTTGTCCGGTTAAGTGCCCCAGACAGTGTGGGGTCAGGTGTGAAGCCGGGAGCTCGGGCTACAAACCGTGTGGCCGCCAGCCAGACCCACCTGAACGGCTCCGATTCGTGCACGTCGAGGGCCGCCCCTCGTATCCTGCCCTCCTTGAGAGCCTGGGCCAAGGCTTTCTCGTCCACCAGCCCGCCGCGGGCCGCGTTCACCAGGAACGCCCCTTGCCTCATCTGTGGGGGGAAGGAAAAGCTGGTCAACAGGAGGCCGAGGCAGCAGGAGGCGCTCGTGCGGAGGCTGAAGAAGGTAGCAGCAGCCCGGGAGTTCTGCAGGTCTGGCTGTTAACGCGTGTGCGGCAGATTGGGGGCGAGTGCGGAGTCTCGGGGACAGCTGGAGGCCAGGCCAGTTTCCGCTGATCCAAGAGAGGCACACAGGTGGGAAGGCTGGGCCTGTCTCTTCTCGGAGGCCAGGCCTACACAGGGCAGGCCCTGCCGGGTCCTGGGCCAGCTCTGGGCCCTCCCTGCTCAGCAGGGCCCACCCCATGGAGGAGACCTCACTAGGCTTCCCACCGATCCATCTCGGGGGCTTTCTTGCCTGCTCACTTTGTGTGTCCGTACACCATTTCCCATCCCGTCTTTGTTCTGAGAGAAGTTGCCAGGTCCAAGGGCGTCTGTCGCAAATTACCTGCTTTATGGTAAAGTCATTGATGAGGTGGTGGTTATGCTCGTTGAGGTTACAGTGCAAGGAGACGCAGTCACTCTGATAGAGTAAGTCCTGTAGGGTGTAGACCCTCTGCACGCCCAGGGACCGCTCTATCCCATCCTGCAAGTAGGGGTCATAAAAGATGACGCTGAATCCAAAGGCCTTGGCTCGAACAGCGACCGCCTGCCCAGTGCGACCTGCGCAGAAAGAGAGTATCCAGGTGAGCGAGTCCGAGGCCCCTCCTGCTGCCCCGGCTCCCGGTGTGTGTGGGGGAGTTTGCATGGCGCCCCAGACCCAGCTCTGCCATCTCTCTGGGCAACTGGACCAACCAGAAGCTGCTGCCAGAAGGACTGTGAGCCCGAGGCTTGGTGCCCGAGACCAGCGCTGCTCTCCAGGTCTCACTGGGGCCAGCTCCCCGGGAGAGGGTGCCACTCCACGTACTCCGCCCCAGCCCCAGCCCCGGCTGCTAGTCTCTCCCACGCCCATTTCCCTGCTGTCCACACAGCGGGCTTCTTACCCTGGGCTTTGCTTCCTTATTGCTCTCAGCGTCTAACAGGACATTCTGCCTGACCCCCACCGGGTTTGCACATGGAAGGAGCCAGGTGATCAGACTAACTCCCGCAGTCCCGCCTGAGTGCCCATCGCCATGGAAAACCACTCTGGTTTAGGGGAGGGGGCACGGGAACTCCCAGGTGTGTAGGCCGGGCCCTGACCCCCAGGTGGAGCCTCCTGCCCCTCCAGCCTCCAGCCTGGGCCTCCAGCAGGTTACAAACTGACACCACCCAAGAGGACATGACCGCTGCCTGGCTCCCAGGGCATCAGGAAACGCGAGGGCCCAGCAGAGGGCGCCGCAGCCCTCAGCACACCTGCACGCCCTCCTTCCAGGCCGGGCGCCTGTCCACTCCGGGAAAACGGAGCAAGACTTCCTGAGAGCGAGCGCCCCTAACACTCAGACCTGGAGCTGGAAGGTGTGCAGGCTCCTCCCACCTCGTCCCAGCTGGACCCCAGGCACCCGAGGCCCTGACCCTCAGGTACCTGGACAGAGCTCAGAGCTAAGGGCTGAAGGTCAGCCTGGGAACCTTCTGAAAGGCAGGCCCAGCACCCCCACATGCTTGTTCTGCCTGCTCCCAGTCCTACAAGGCAGCCACCTGGTGTCAGTCCACTCCCGCCGAGCCCTCTACCGGCCACTTCAGATCCGTTCTTCCAGAAGCAGCCCAGACCCTCCTTCCGGGTGAGCTCCCTGACCCCACCCCACGGTGGGGTGCTGGCCCTCCTCTGGTGGACAGCAAGCTCCTGTCACAGGCACTGCAGGGCCCCCAGCTCCCAGGGAAGGGCCACCCCAGAGGAGGGGGATGGGGCAGAGCAGATGCACGTACCGAAGCCGATGAGGCCCAGCGTCTCCCCGCGAATGCGGGCAGCTCCCGAGGCGACCTCCCGGATCTGCTCGACACTCTGCACTCGTGTGCCTTCCCTCAGCGCCTGGTACAGCCACGTGTTCCTCCGGTACAGGTTCAGGATGTGGCAGATGGTGGAGTCGGCCGTCTCTTCCACCGCTGCCGACGGGATGTTGCACACAGCGATCCCTGAAAAGGACACGGGCCTGGGGTGAGAACCCCCCTCCCTGCCGCCTAGCAGGCCTAGATGCAGCCCTAGGGCCACGGCAGAGGCTGGGGCCCTGGGGTGGGGGCTCAGAGGCCAGTCAGGCAGCTCTCTGAGGGGCAGAGCTGCCAGGGAAGCATGGAGGCCGAGCTCAAAGGGCCCCTTCTCAATGCCAATTAGGGACCACAGGAGGGGCACCTAGGGACACAGGGCTGGGCCAGCTGTAAGAAGCCCAGCTTTAGCTACTCAAGCTGAGGGATGGGAGCAGAGTGCCATGGCAACCGTGGCTCCAGGGGACAGGAAACAGGACTGCCCTTTCTACTACACCGGGAGGGCTGCCTGGAGGTCCAGGGTCTCAGTGACCGACGCCCTGGGACAGGAAGCCTGAAAGCACCAATGAGCACATCTTCCCACCCGCCCGCCTGGCCACTGCGACGGAAAAGGGACAGTTAATGAGACCTAGGCCGGCAGGCTTCCCGCAAGGAGCTGGAAGCCTGTCATCTCAGAGGACGCAAGGCCAGGAGCTGCTCCGAGGCGCAGGCGTGCAGCGGGAATGGGCCGGTGTGTGAAGGGAAAGCACTTGAGGACAACCTCGCTCGGTGCGGGAAACTAACCTGCTGCTCTCGAACCTGGGGTTTCAGCTGTACTGAGAGCACAGAACGTCTGTTTCCAAACAATATTCCTCTTGGTGCCAAGGAAAACAGAACATTCTAGTTTCTATCAGACACGCCTCTGAAGGCTCCCAGCCTCCCAAGTTCCTTTGTTGCAACAGAGGGACTTAGAGACCTGAAGGCCAGAAGCAGGCGCTCGGGCAGGTGGGAGCCAGCACCTCCCAGGCCCAGTGAGGGGTCCACAGTCCGATGTAACACCTTCTCCTCTGTGCACGGCCAAACTGTCCCATGGAGCCCGGCCAGCGGGGACCCAGAAAAACCATCTGCCACAGCTCACTTCCCAGATGGGCGAGCGGAGGGACGGCATCTACGGGGGAATGAGCCGCCTCGTGTCTCCTCCGGCTTCACCGGCCACACTCCTGGACAACCGAACGCTCAGCAGAACACCCAGCAGCACCGTGAGGGATCGGGCCAGACGCACCACTCAGGCCCCACCGCGCCTGGCCCCGCGGCCCTGAGCCCGGGCGGGTCCCCGGGAAAGACGGCTTCACCGGGGCTGAAGGAGAGCCAGCAGCAGGGCCTCCCCCCGAGTCCCGAGCTGCGCACCCAGCACGGGTCTTCCAGGGCGAGGGGTCCTGGCCGGGGAAACACTGGCAGGTGACCAGGCCCGTGCTCCTTTCTGCAGGGCAGGGCCCCTCCCGCGACGGGCAGCGCTGCCCGGCCGGCACAGGCACCGGGTCCAGCGGGAACGCTCGCTCGGAGCGGCCGCCCGGGCTCGGCGCGGGGACGGCCCCGGGGCCGTGCGCTCACCCAGCTCGCCGGCAGCCTTGATGTCGACGTTGTCGTAGCCGCTGCCTATCCGCACGATCACGCGCAGGGCCTTGAACTTCTCCAGGTCCTCCCTGGTGAGGGTGATGGTGTGGTACATCATGGCGCCCACGGCCTCGTTCAGCACCTGCCGGGGCGGGGAGCGAGGGCTGAGCCCGCAGCAGGCCGAGCCCGGTCTGAGCGCGCCAGCTGCTCCCAACGAGGAGCCTGCGGGTGACTCGGGTCACACGGGGGGGGGGGGGGGCGATGTTTGGGGGGAGATGAGAGGGACAGGACGGGAGACCTGAGGCGGGAGTGGGAGGAAACCCACCTTCTCGTGGATCTCCTGTGTGGACTGTGCATCACAGAAAGCCACAGTGGCCAGGTCCTTCAGGATGGGCATCTCCACAGTGCAGTCTCTGCCATCCAGCAGTGCCACCAGGGGGCGGGGGTGCAGGGGGCCGTTCATGATCTGAGGGCGGATACCTGCGAGGAGCCGGGGAGGGCTTGGTGGGCGGGCAATGTGGCCTGTCCCACACGATGTGATCAATGTGACCAGTGCTGAGGGCTCTTCCACCTGCCTCCACAGGATCCCGAGGCCCAAAGCAGATTCCAGAGTGTAGATGGGCCCCAACATCCCTGCGCCCGGCGGGACGGGGGCTCCCTACCAGGTTCTTCCTCCCTCCCACCAGGTTCTTCCTCCCTCCCAGGCACAATGCCCAGGGTCCAGCTCCCATGGGGCACGTGGTCCTAGACCTGTGGACAGATGAGCTCACTCGGCTAAGGGGGTCCCTCCCGCAAGGGGAGGAGCACTCCAACGTGACTTCCTGGGGCACTGGAAAGAAGGTTAATCGGATCATGTTTGCTGAGTTCACAATCATGATAAGAAATCCAAGTTGTTAATTAGAAAGCAACCACACAACAACAGCGGGCACCAGGCAGGCATCTGGAGAGGCTGAGGGGCTGGCACCACAAGATGTCCATCCATCCACAGCGTCAGTGTATGCATCCCGTTACCCAGGAAACAAACTCCAGGTTGCCTAGCGATCGCCTCCCTCCCGACTTGGGTCACCTTTCTCTTTGGTGAAACTCAGGTTGTGCCCTTGTCCAGGCCAGGCAAGAAGGCAGCTGGGGCTGGTCCACGACACCACGGGCTTCCCAACTGAGGCCCCAGCCTCCGATACTGGACGTAAGGCAGGAAACGGAGATGCACGGGGTGAAGGTGTGCTGCTCAGAGGGGCTTGGTGGGGAAGGATGCTGAGCGGGGACAGATGGGAGTGGGCGGGAGTCATGTGTCCTGCATGAGCTATGGGGAGCCCAGTGGAGGGCTGCTGAGGACCAAGCTCTTAGGGGGCCACAAGAGACCCCCAGCACTGGGGATAAGATAAAGCTTAGTTGGGCCACCGCCCAGGTCTGCTTGTATGAAGAAAGGGACAGGAGCCACATGCCCCTCCCCCCAGCCCAAGAGGGCCCCGTCCACCTACGCACTGTGATCCAGTCAAATTCAAGCCAGCAGTCTGGTCTCCCAAGGTCAGGCTCTTCTCCTGAGCTGTGGGTATACTAATGCCCACTGCATGGTACATGTCAGTCAAGCCACTGGGGGAAATCTGGCCTTGCCAGGCCCACTGAGCACCCAGGGGATGGGCTACTGGGGTGACCCACACTAAGAGGCCCCCCAGGAGGCTGGGTGTGCCCTCAGCGAGCCTGGTTTAAGCCACTCCCCAGCTCTGATTTTCGTATTCTCTGCAAAGTCAGCTGGAGGCTCAGTTGGGACATGGCTACTGGAAGGAAGGCCTTGATAAGTAGGTTAGCTTCTTAAGTAAAACATGGGTCTGAATGAGTCACGGTCACCCAGCAAGAGGCTCTCAGGCCGCCTGCTTTGTAGCTCAGGTAACAGGTGGACAGAGAGCCGGCCAAGAGGAAACAGAGTCTAGACTGGTGGGAACCGCGTGTCCAGGGCAGCAGAACCTCTGCGCCTCCAGAAACACAAGCACTCACTGCGCGTTTACCTGGCTCCTTGGAGCCGCCTGGGAGCTGCTCCCCGGCCTGGACCTCGCAGAGTCCACACCACATGGGAACCTCAAACGGAGAGAAGGGACAGAAACGTCTCCTTTTCCCAACAGAACTTAAAACCAAGGACCACTTGTCACTGGCTTGCAATCGTTCCTTTAGACACGCACACTGGCCGCTGCCTTCCCAGGTGGCTCCTGGTTTTGAGCGTCTGGCCTCCACCCAGGGAGCCTCCTGTGGCCTGGTCAGTCCCTCTGCCCTGGAGAAGCACCGGATGCTCCGGGGAGCAGGTGCTCTCCTCCCACCAGGGGCAGGCGGACCAGCACCCACTCAAACACAGCATGAAAGGCCGTCCAGGCTGACCAGCAGGAACAAGCCACAAAGGAGGTCACCAAACTGAGCACATTCTGCCGCAGAGCAGCCAAGGACCCAGGTTCTGCTTCTATTTATGGTAAAATGTTACTTCCCCAAAGGCCCGGCCTCACGTGGGTGGTCTTGGAACACAGGAGGGATGCGGCCGCTGGGCTGGGAACAGCTGGTCCCAAGGTGTGGGGTCCCGCTGGCTTCCCCTCCAGGTGAGGCTAACGACTCTCAGCTTGGGGGACAGTCCCCGGAGGGATGGTGATCGGTATCCTATGCATGGGCTGGGGACCACCTCAGTTGCCCCTTCCGGCTGGAACACATACCAGCCGCACTTCCTTTTACCAAGGGGCTCAGATGACACCCCCACACCCTTCTTCCAGGGCAGCTCCTCCAAGCCTGTGTGGAGGACTCGGCCAGACTACAGCTAATCAAGTACGAACTTACTGAGGACTAAAGGGGGCCCCCAGGCTGCTGGCTGAGAGGACCCTGCCTGCAAAGCCAGGGCTCAGCCAGTCAAGGGAACCCACTGCTGCTTGGCCAGAGCCAACACAGGGGATGTTTGAGAAAAACGAAATGAAATAAAGATGAGAAGGAAGATGCCAGAGGGACCTGGCTGAGGCAGACGCCGCAAGCCCACTGACCGGCCGTGTTCCCGGCTCCTGCAGGACTGACGGGACTTCAAAGGGACCCTGGGACCCACAGTCAGCCCACTAACGCCAGACTCGCCTACCCTGACCCCCTACACATGGGTTTAGAGGGTCCTCACGCCCAGCGGGGACTTTGGTGCGGTCTAGGGGGATGGAGGCGGTGAATTGTTTGGGTACAGTGGGGCCACGGAAGCCCTTGGAAGAGTCCCTGACAGGCTGAGGACACCCCCACTCTTGCGAAGCACAGGAAGCAGCAGCCAGCAGGGCAGAGGCCTGGCTGTCCCAAGAACCAGAGCAGCCAGGAACCACCCTGCCCCTCCCTGCAGGTGAGTCTCACCAAGGTCCTGCTGGGACCCAGGACTTGCCACCGGGAGCCCGGGCTGGTCTCCTGGGATTAGGGGGACCAAGGCCATGGGTGCCCCGAGGAACAGACAGCAAGCCCTCCCCCCGAAGGCTCCGGGGCAGACCCAGAAACACAAAATCCTGCCCTGCCACTGAGGCCGGGATGGAGACAGAACAAGCCCAAGGCTTTTAGCAGGCTCAGTTTTCCCGTGGCCCTAAAACCAAGAAGAAAAGTGATTCTTAAGGACCCTTTGACAGGCTTGCTGTCCGGTGGCTGGCAGCCAAGTGTGCCGCCCTCGGGCCCCAGAGGAGCCGGAAGCCGATTTTCCAAGTACAACAGCTGGTCCGACGTCCCCTCCCTGTTCTTTGCCTCTGTAACTTTTGCTTGAAATCCAACGACTCCTAAAGCACTGCAGGCTCAGAGCCCGGCTCACAGGGAAACAGCAAACCCATCACAAAGTCCCCTCGTTCCTTCAGATAAAGAGCACAGAACAGAACAGCCCCGGGGGAGCTGGCGGGGTGGAGGGGTCAGCTGTAAGCACTGTGGCTGGAGGGAGAACTGCCCGGCCCCTGCCCGGCTGCTGGGCACAGCATTCAACTCCCCAGGCAGAACCCCCTTCAACTGGCAAGAATCACCACCTCCTCTTGGACTTGGGGATCCCTCCCGAAGGGCAGGCACCCCCGAAAGGAAGTCACAGTCAGCTGCAGAAGGCCCACCCACCCAAACCTGACAAGTCGGCACAGCAGCAGATTGTTTGCTTCCGAGTCTCACATTCAACTACTTTGTGGGTCCAGGAGCCCAGTGAGGGAACCAAGGAGCTCAGAAGTCAGCCCAGTGAAACCAGCTACAAGAACCAGGGGCAACACCAAGGCCAGGCTCTGAGGTCAGCGTGTAGGAGGAAACGACCCAGGTGCAACCTTCCGGGCACAGAGGGTGGGAGACGGTCACCCCCACCCCGGGAAACAGGCAGCAGCTGCGACGCGGGTTTAATGAGATCGAGCCCGTGGGCCCCCACAGGGGGCAGGAATCATGGGGGCCCGAAGCGGCGGGGTACAGCCATATCCAGGGCCTTGACCGCGAAGGCCAGGGGCAGGGGGAGTCAGGGGGCACCCTGACTTCAGAAAACAATGAACCAAAGAGCAACGTCTGACTCCAAACACAGGCTCAGTGACCCAGCACAAAAGCAACACGGAGGCCTGTTGATTTTCCTGACGCCAGATGCGTTTCAGGTGTTTTGCTTGGAAAGGCTGAGCCGTAGGCACCCTGGAAGCACACAGCTTCTCCTGAGCTCAGCGTGGGAGGGAGGAGGGAGGCTTTGCAGGAAACAGCCAGGCCAGGCGGACAGTCCCACTGGGTGGCCCTGGGGGAGTCCCCTTCCTGTTCCATGAGGCTGGAATTTCTTGACCTTGGAAGTAAATGCCACTCTGCAGGAAAACACCTGGGCAGTGCCCCAGAGAGTCCCAGAGAAGCAGTGCCCTGCCCCCCCCCAGGCCTAACCACACCGTCTACGGTTGCCTGGTGGTTCTGGAGCCGAGCTCTGGGTCCAAAGCCCCAACGTAAGGAGCTGCAAACCACCGCCTGCCCTGCCCAGGGGTCCTTGGGCAGCATCCCTGGTGACTAGATGGGGGTCAAAGCTGCACCCCATGAATCCAGCGGCACCCAGAGAAATGGCTGGAAGGAAAGAGGAGACTGCAGCGAGAGAGTGGGCTGGGGCTGCAGTTCCAGGATCTGAAACTCGGAGCGTTGGAGCTGCTCCTTGGCTGAGCCCTCGGTGGCCTGTGCTTGGCTGGGTTTGGGGGCAAAAGTATGAAAAAGGCCTCAGCACTGCTGTGCACAGGCTATGCCTGCTGCTTCGTCACAGGGAGGGCTCCGTGGCATCGCCGGCGAGAGCCACCTGGGCTGTCACTCGGCCACCCTGAGCTGCCCAACCCACGCTCTAGCAAACAGAAGCCCATTATTTACACCAAGAAAGCCAACCAGGGCAAAGCAGGTAGTTCAGGTGAACACCCCCAACTCGCGAGCGGCTACAACCAGGCAGGTACACGAGCCAGCACCCGCCGTAAACACACAGATGCCTCCACTCCAGAGGGAGAGCAGCCTCCGCCTCCTCGGCTTCCTGCCCCTCCCGATGCGGAGGAAACAGGTGAGTCAGGTGAAGACCAAGGTGAAGCCTCTCATGCTGGTTGTGCCCCCAGTGACCCCGGTGGCCAGATCTAGATTTAGATTGCGGCCTCCCATTCCAGCTCAGCTGGCTGGGCTCCGCCGCGGGGTGGGGCTGCCGGCCCGGCTTCAGGTTTCTGGACCTGAGGCCTGGGGTGCTTCCCTTCAGTGTAAGTGTCCTCTTGGGGGCAAAAGGACTCGCTAGGAGCAGGGCAGGTCCCAAGAGACCCAGACCTGGCTGCTGATTCCGCACCAGCCCCGCAACACGCCCTCTGCACAGGCTGAGAGCTCCTGGGGCGGCCTGAGTATGGGGAGGGTCGTGACGACACACAGAAGGACAGCGACGGCTCCAGGACAGAGCGTCTGACAGACATTTGCTGGCCGACTTCCGGCTCCCTTGGCACCGGCTCGCTGCCATGAAGACGATACAATCAATATCCGCTCGTCCGAAAAACAGCGTGCTGACCATCACCTGCCCGACAAATAAACAGCACCCTGCACCCCACAGCCGAACAGGGACTGTGCTAGGAGGCCGAGCAAAATTAGCAGGAAAGAAGAAAACGGGGCTAGTCCGCAGGTCCCCCTTCAGCAAAACCTTTCCAGGACTTCGGCGATCCTCTTCCTGGGATGATGACCAGACCCTCCCGTTGCTTAGCAACGCATAATTAAGGACTATGTTTTCAGACCCGCTTCGCAAGCCCGGCCATTATCAGATGAAATTACTGGAGCAACAAATGTCATCGCCATGCAAATGAGTTGGTTGCAAAGAAAGAATGTCTGACCGGGAGGGAGGCTGCACAGGCCCGAGGAAAAATTATCTGACTTCTCTCCTGTCACACATGGGTTCTTTCTTTTAAAAAGGCAAGAAAACGGTCTGATCGGACTTAAAAAAAGAAACCCATACATGAGACAAACACCAGAATCTATAGTGAGAGACAACGGAAAAATCCAGCCAGTCCCTCAGTCTCCCCCCGAAACGAGAAGAGCCGGGAGCTGCACCGGCCCCGACCCTCAGCACTTCAGTCTGTTTGCGGCCAAAACACCACCAGTTCCACCCTCTCCTCTGAGAGCGGAGCCTAACGCAGGAGCTCAGGGCCGCCGGGTCAGGCTCCCAGGACCCACCACCGCTGTTTAAGGGGGATTTTTACCCTGATTTTCACGCCACTATCTTCACCTTCTAATAATATTCAGAAAAAAAAAAAATTCATTTAGAAAGGATTCAATTTTTCAAAATTATATTGGGGAGGCCAGAGGGGAGAAAGGAAAACATTTACAGCTGAAGCTGATGGTAAAGATTTAAGAGTTAAAAATAAAAATTTTAAGTGTCCACCTGGAAGCTTACCCACAACGCCCAGGGAAACCCACGCAACACATTACACTTGTCTGGCGTGTGGCTGAGAACCACCCAAGGATTCGTCTCTGTCCTAGGCTTGGAAATGGTTTCCCTACGAGAAAGCGGGTCCCCACGGTCTCCTCCAAGCCGCCCCTGCTTTTAAACGGAGTTCTAGGGGATTTCAACACCTGGCTGTTTAACATACACCGCCCCGGATACAGTGTAGCCCTTTGCGCGGATACAGTGTAGCCCTTTGCGCGGATACAGTGTAGCCCTTCAGAGGGGCGGTTCCACAGGACAGTCAAGTCTCGTGGCAGACGAATGACGCACAGTTTACGGAAGGCAACGGACAGCAGCCCCCTCTCCAAAGCCGCCCTCAGGAGCGGCTGGTTTCGGTCTGTTCTGAATGATTTCTGAGTTTCTCCCAGAAAGTCATGTTTCACCACCGCACCAACCCCACAAATCAACCTGAGCTCGGCTAGACGATGGAAGGCAGCGTGGTCCCAGTGAGTCCCCGTGTCAGCCAGCCAGGCGGGGAGCTGGCCGTGGTGTGTGTTGCGTGTGTAGCGTGTGTGCGGTGTGTCTGTGTGTGTGGCCTCTCCGGGCTTGGCCTGAGAGCGGCAAGCACGCCAGGGCCCACTGTCCTGTGCTCAGACCCCTGCCCCACTGTCCCTTCAACGTCCCTAAGGGAGTGCGGGGAGGGTGCGTTACTTGGTTCTGGAGCCAGCATGGTAGATACGATGATGGGGGCCCCCGTCCGCCGGGCCACCTTCTGGTAGGGCGAGTGAGGCATGTGGAGGCTCTGGTTGGCTGGTGACAGGGTGGACGGCTCCAGGGGGACGCCAGGCTTCCGCAGGAGCTGGGCGCCGCCGTGGGGGCTGGGCAGGGGCGACACGGCCATGCTCCGCTCCCGCTTCAGCAGCTCCATGGGCACCGTGTACGCCGTGGAGTAGGCTGTTCTGGGGCCTGGGTGAAGGGGGGGCCCGGGGCCCGGGTTCGTCAAGGCCATTCCTGCCTGCGGGGGGTACGTGGGGCCCAGCCGCGCCGTCAGGGCACAAGGGGTGGGAGAGCTGTACCCGGAGTTGGAGGGGAAGTGGGAGGCTTGGGCGGCCACCCCGGCAGAGTAAGTGGCTGCTGTCTCTAGAAGGTGCTGGGAGGGCGCACTGGAGGGGCGGCGAGCCGGGTCTCCAGCTCGAGGGGGGGCTGCCTGCAGGGGACCCACAGGCTGGGGCTGTAGGCCAGTGGCGCCCAGAGAAGACAGGTCGCCGTAGAGTTCACTGCGGTGGCTGAAGCTGCTGGAGCGTGTCCGGGGCAGGGGCCCCCCCTGGGCCTGCCTCCGCAGCTGCATCTCGGTCCTGCAGTTGCTGGCCAGGCGGCTCAGGACGCGGGCCTGGCCCAGGTTGGGGGCGACACACTTGATGTCGGCGTCCTCCATCGTGGCCAGGACGGCCGGGCAGTCAAAGCCTTGCTGGAGCAGGGCCCCCAGCGTGGTCTCCGCCACCCCCTCGGCCCGGAGCAGGGCCAGGAACTCGGGCGGCGCGTTCCTCTTGCCTGCGGGCCCCTGGAAGGTCAGGTCGGCCTCACAATTCTCATAAGTCATCTTGGAGGGAATGCTCTCCTGCCCGTAGCCTCGATTTAGGGTGCCCAGGGCCGCCCCTGGGCCTCCTTCAGAGGCAGTAGCCCCAGCGGGGTCCACGACCAGGCACGTGGGTGCCGCCTGCCTGGGGGGGGCAGGGTCCACAGGCCTCTCACCGACTTCGTTGTAGACCTGGCCAGTGGGGTAGCTGGGCGCCTCCGCCCCGTACCTGCCGTGGGCCAGCTCCCCGGCATAGCGCGCGGGCGATGGCGCCCTGCTCTGTGTCCGTTGCCCCAGAGAGATCATTTTACCTGCGGGATCCCGGTACAGGTGAGCTGTGTCCTGAGGGGCAGGGGCCCGGCCTTGCACTTGCTCCCAAGTCACCCTGTTGCCGAGCACACCATAGCCGGGCAGCGAGCGGCCAGCTCCGGGGTCCCTGTGGTGGCGCAGCTCCCTAGGCACCTGGGCGGCTCCAGGAGGGTCGCCGTAGTGATCCCGCGGCAGAAGGGCAGCCCTCGCAGACATCACCGCCTGCCTGCTGTCGTAAAAGGTGAAGTCGGGGACGGAGCTCTTCCTGCCAGCAACCGCACTGTAGAAGGCCTCGCGGCACAGGTCGGGCGCGGCCTCGTACCAGGGCCCCTCTCTGCCTCCATCCGTCAGGGAGCTGCTCCGGCCCGGAGCCTCAGCCATCTCCCAGGGGCCCTCGTACCAGCTGCCAGCATCCCAGCTCTGAGAACGGCCGATGCCGACATGCCTGCTGGGCACGGGCATGGGCACAGAGCAACGCGGCCCAGGCAGAGGAGGTCTCTACGTACAAATCTTCAATTACATACATCAAAAAACCGAGCGGCTGTGTCGAGCCCTCTCAAGCTGGCAGGAACAACCGACTGCGGGTTTCCTATTGCAAAGGACAGCCTAAATTATTAATCCTCGAAACCTTAGAGGGCAACACACAGTACTCACGGGACCTTTGCCTCCCTCCCCAGCAGTGGTGGACAGGTCCTTTCTTTTCAGTTCCAGAGAGGAGACTGCCCCAGTCCGCAGCCCCGCCTGCTGAGCTCACATGGCCCTGGGCTGAGGCTCGCTCAGCGGATTAGGAGCTAAATAAAACCCCTATAGCTTTTGTTCCATGTGACACATCCAGATTGAAGAAGCCGCTGTGGCTCCGTCCAGGCCTCCCAACCTGCCAGTGGGAATTATTTCCACACTGAGGCTCTGGCTTATCTCCCTCGGCCTCACCAGGGTGCTTTCTGGCTGAGCAGCCCCTCCCACCATGAAGAGGCCTGTCCCCACCCCTGCCTCCGATCGCCTAAAAGTGACAGAAGGAAAATAGGAAAAGACAGCTTTAATGTCCATCCAATCTTAATCCACCCTGATGAAATGTTAATCCACTGCACACAGCTAAGGACAAATTAAACGTGAACAGCCAGGCAGGATGAAAAGACCAAATCTTACGCAGTCCTAGAGCACGAGGTGCCCCGAGACACAGCCCGGCCTGCAGTCGAAGCTTCGCCAACCCCAAAACCTGGCCCTGAGGTGCCCCCTTGGCGATGAATCCGATGAGTTACATGTTTGAGTCCAAAGGGAGCCTCTACATTATCATAAAAACCATCCCTTCCCACCTCCGGGGGAAAAACCACCAGAATACACAACACAACCACCTGTGCGCGGCCTGGAATTCACCATCTAAGACTGCGGCAGAGGCCAAGAGCTAAATCCGGCCGGTACGGAGCGGCTGCCTCTGAAGTGTCTCCCTCTCAGTCTGTCTGAAAGGGGAGCATAACTCCAGCCGCAGGCCTGGCTTAGGCCTCAGGGACATTTTCCAGGTCCTAGGGATCAAGATCTCACAGCCCACTCAGGACTTAGGTCGAATAATGCCTAAGAACCACCCCAAAGAGGAGCCTAGAGACCTTCCCTATAACAGGGTCCCCGAGAAGCAACACCCCACATGGGTCTGCTCCTCCCACCGCAGGGTCTCCATGACCAAGGTGTCGATACAAACAAAAGCTGGGCGTCGGGAAGCGAGACGGCTGCGCTGTTCCACTTCAATAGGAGATAACACGCACATCTGAGGCCGTTACACCTCGGAGCGTTCCGCCTTCACCCGCGTCTCTCAGTCTAAGACCCAGCTGGAATCTTCAGACAGTGCCAGTCACTCAGACACTTTTTGATGTAAGAAATACTGAAGACTTCCTGACGGGGGAAGCGGGCACAGATCTATTTCCAGGAACTGGAGGCACACGGTACCGCAAGATGGTTTTAAAGGGCAGTGCCCTGCCTGTCTCCCAGATCAATACATAGTATAATCTGGAACAAAATCTCTTTAAAACCAACACTATTCCCCTAAAATGGGCCGGTCTCCCAAAGCCGGAGCTCTGTGACCACCGACCGACTGTTGAGGAATTGGCCCAGGTCCTGTTTGGGGACGTGACCCAGGGAACCCAGTCCGTTATTTGAACACTGGCCCCCATTTCTGACCCAAAATGCCAACAAGGCCTCAAGTTATCTGATAAAACGGGCTGGCAGGCAGCACATAGGCCCCAGTTCTCTCCCGAGCCCCTCCACCGCTGAGGCTGCAGGAAAAGGGTAGGGCGAGCGCCCAGGGAAACGCGGGGTTTCCATGTACAAAGGGAGCCGCTGGCGCCAGTCCTGCCATTCCGCTGCTGGCACCCTCGCAATCACAGCCGAAAGGCCGGGCCACACACGAGACAATATTTACACATCTCCCCAACAGCCCGAGGATGTGTTCACTTAGAAGATACATCTAAAAAGGCAGGGAAACGTAACAGAGCCCTGACTAAATGGAAACAGCACTATCTGGTTACAGCAGACCTTCCTGGCACCGCTGGGCGGCGGGGAGCTGGTGGTGAGCAGGCCCAGCCTCCAACGGCTTCTGTCTCCTGGACCCGGCTCACAGGGTTCCTCCCCTCCCGGGGCCAAGGGCCGCAGAGACGGGCGGTCCCGCCCCTCCAAGGATGAGCACGAGAGGGGTCTACCTGGAGACAAGCCTGGGGTATCAGTTAGGACACAGCCTGGAGGGGCCCGGGCACCCCCAGCTCACATCTTCTCACCTCCCCTCTCCCAGTTTCGGGCCTCTTATTTAGGCCCTAGGTGGGGGACTCCGCTGCCACCTCCCTTCCTCCACTGGCCAGAGAACGTGGCTGCTGTGCAGGACGCACAGTAGCAGCCCTGCCCGCAGAGGTGCCCACAAACGGCGTCTGTCTCACAGGGTGTTTATGTGAGGAGTCAACATGTACTGGATGTCTAGGTGCCAGGCCCCGAGGTAGGTGTTCTGGCTCAATAGGAAGGTATGATTACGTCACATCCCAGATGCTGGGGAGGGCAGGGCTAGGGGCCTTGCCCAGGGCCACAGGGCAGGGGACCCAGCCAAGCTCCAAAGCCAGCACCCTGCTTCCCAGAATTCTGAGCTGAATGGGGCTCCAGTAACTGCTAAAGACACGACTGCTCCAAGCCCTCAAGATGGGGTGCCCTGAGCTCCTGTCCGACCCGGGCCCCTGGCCTTTGCTAATGGATGGCAGTGCCTAAGCCTCAGTATCAGCCCTGACTCCGGTTCCTTCTCCTTTCTTCTTGTAATAAAAAAACCTAACAGCAGGTGGCAATCATGCTAAGACACCCCACTCTCAGCTCAGACAGGCCCCTTCAGAGACGTGTGACAGCGAGAACTGTCTGGTGGTGACTCACCCAGCCTCCGGAATCCTAGACCTCAGTTCAAGCTCTGAAGCAGGGCTACTCAGAAGGATGTGCACCCAGTAATCGGAAGGAAAGCAGAGACAGGTTCTGAGCTGGCCTGGAGGAGTGGTGCCAGGGCGGCTGACCAGCTCAGGAGGCCCGGGTTCCGGATCCACCCATTCCCAACCCGGCCCCCCTGGCAGCCACCCAAACTCATGTGGCCTGGGCCCTGCAGCCCGCCAAAGATGATGGCAGGCTTTTCCCATGTTCGGTAAAAAACACCTGTGACTGGACCCACACTGTTCACACGGGCAGATTTTTCGGCTCATTGGAGTTCTTTGGAAAGGACCGCTTCTCTGAAAACCTCATGTTGACCTAATAAAGCAAGAGGGGCCAACTTCTGAAACAGGAGAGTCTCAGAGGCTTAACTTTCAATTCTGCAAAGACCCTCACTACAGAAAGCTGTATAAAGTAAAAAGCCATCTTCTGGCCCAGCCAGCGTGGCTCAGTGGTTGAGCATCGACCTAGGATCCAGGAGATAGAAGTTCGATTCCCCATCAAGGCACCTGCCCTGGTTGTGGGCTTGATCCCCAGTAGAGAGCGTGCAGGAGGCAGTCGATCAATGACTCTCATCACTGATGCTTTTTTCTCTCTCTCCCTCTCCTTCAGAAATCAAGAAAAAATATATTTAAAAAATAATAATAAAGATAAAAGCCTTCTCATTGTGCTAACATAATAAAACAGGGTAATAAAACAGGAACAAATTAAAAAAAAAGGGGGTTCGTTTGCAGACAACCCCAAGATAGAGCTGATCAGGCGCAATTATCGGAACGGTGACCTTGGGGTTAGAAGCGACACCCTCTCGAAGCCAATTCTTTGATTCCCGTGCAACATAAGGCACCGATTCCTGAAAACTCTGCAGTGGATCCAGCTGGTTCCAGGAGCAAGGAACCTCAGGGAGGGGTGACCGCGGAGCCCTCCATGGAGCAGCCAGTCCTCAGACAAACTGCCCCCGAGCTCTAGTCAAACCAATGACGGGAAACCCCTCGGAAAGAATGGAAAATAGAAGTGTACCTCTGGGGTCAAACCCTCACTTCTTTTCTTAAGAAAAAATAAATAAAATTGGGTATATGGTGAAATTGGCCAATCTAAAGGCTGGATTCACACGAAGGCCGCTGGGCCTCACTGTCTGTCCCGACGGCTGGGCTATGTCGTCTTCTCAGGGTATAGCCAGGCCAACTTTAGGGCATCTCGTCGCCAGCCCCGAGAGCCAAGGCGGAAATAAGAAACTCCCGGGGTGCCCTGCATGGAGCCCAGGATACAGTGGCCACCCCTTGGCCGCCACAGGCACTGTCTCCGGGGACGGTGCCGAGGTTAGTGGGTTACACTGTCTTCCGGCAGAGATGGCCAAAAACAGGCCCAGGAGTCCCACTTCCTACTTTTCAGTGTGTACAGGCGGCTGGTTTGTTTCTGTCAAGTGTTTCAGAATTTACACTTAAAAACAGCTTCTGTCTTTAAATCTTTCCTTCTGTCCCTCCAGTGTCCCCCACTGAAGTAACTCATGCGGGTGATCCACATCAGGTGGGAGCCCCCCACGTGCCCTGTACAGTAGCAAACGGGCAGGTGGCAGGTGCGAGGCAGCCTCTGTCTGCGCGATATGAGCACCAAGGGAAGACAGGAGGCTGTCGAGATACCACCTGTCGCTGAAGGATGGACGTGGCACCCAGGGCCCTGGGGTGCTTAAGTCGGCATTTTACAGGTGCGAACCAACAGAGAATTAATGAAACATTCGATCCGACTGTATTCTGTAGAAAGTGAGGCTCTGTGCCTCCAAACTGATCTGAAAGCCGTGACCAGGTGACCAGGGAAGGCAGGGGCCCCGGTGAGGCAAATGCATTTCACCCCTTGCAAGTAACTTCTGTGAAGCTTCATCCCATCTCTGATCTCTGACATCAGCACTTTGTTCCAGAAGATTCATTTATGCTACAGAGTTTTAAGACTTGTCTAGTTGACTATTGTATATTTACACAGCTAAGGTAATTATCACTAATCACATAATTACTGGAAATGTGGATAATTGCCTGATCCGAACATATAATTATAATGTATAGCAACATTATGAATCCCATTTTAAAAATCCACATTTTGGAACTATTTAGAGATATTTATTACAAATGATTGTTGTGGGCTACCTATAGATGGCCAGCTCCAACACTGTTTCTTTACAAAGTGCTCTAAAAAACAAAACAAGCAGTGATTTTTGTAAGAGAGGGGAAGCAAAATAGCTTAGAAATAAAAGCCAAAATGACTCGGGCCTGAGTCTGCAGACCGTGCCCTTCCCATTGGGCAACACAGGCCAATCCGCTCTGTGGGCTCCCACGAGGGTCCCGCACCCCCTGCGGCCGCCTTGGGCACCTGGAAGCCCTTGAACATTCTGGGGCCACGAAGGTTGCGCTGAGACACACTGGCGACAGGCTCATCCCAAAGACGACGCTGGGCAGAGTGTCTACCACCTCACCCTGCAGTTTCTACAACACTTCCAGTCCACCCCGGTGACAAAGCTGACGTACAGAAAGACGCCCCGAATTTACAGCCGCGTAACGGACACCAGCAGGCCCCCACTTTCCGCCCATCCAAGCCGCTTTCTCACCTGCTCCCATTCTCTGCGTCAGAACCGCCCAGCAGTGGAGACTGTTGGTACCGGCTCCGTTTGCACTTACTACACGCACAGGAAAAGTCTTCCCCTGGTTCCGTTCCAGGTCGGCTGATACAACCCCCGGGGCTGTTTCTTTCCCACGTGCGCGAGACATTCGAACAAAATGAAGTAAAATGCAATCTCCACTTTCTCACATTATGCTCTCAACGACCAAGGGAAAGGCTGGTGTTGGGTTTTATCTCACCGTAACCCACAATAAGACGCTCTAACAAAAAGCCATCAGTGAAGCCACTGTGGGACACTGCAGTCCCACACCCCGAGGCTTCTCTGGGCACCTCCGCAGCCCGGTGACAAAAGGCCCTCTCCTCGGACCAGCAGGCACCCGGGGCCAGTGAGGGGTTAAAACTCCCCGACTGCTGCAATTCACCGATGCAACAGGCCCATTATGCCAGCAAACAAACTAAGCAGAGGGGACCAAGACCTAGTTACACGTCAAAAAGGAGCCTGCCGAGGTTCTGAGCGGTCTGCTCCATGGTAACCCTCCCACAAGAACAAAGGCTTGATATTAGGCATCAAGAAAGAGCAGAGAACAGATTACACATATCAAAACAGAAGGGTTGCTTTAAAAAAAAATTACCATCGGGCTTTAAGTAATCTCGAAAGACCATTATTCCAACTGGTTTGGATGGAGCCCCAAGACTGGCTGGTGAGCAGCAAGCTGTACCCTGCGCCGGGCGTAACCCCCAAGCGGCAACGTCCTGGGTTGAAGGCACAGCCCGGAGCGGGGCCTGGGCAGGCAAAGCGGCAGGGAGCCCACCTCTCGGCTCCAACCGCCTGGGCGCCTGGGCGAAGGGCACTTCCTATGCCACGAAAGTTGCTCAATCACCTTATAATACAAAGAGCGCCCAGGAGGCATCTTGGAACAGCAGTTACACTTATTAAACAAATGTTTCGGGCCGTGGATTAGAAGTTACAGCAGAGTGAGTTATTTTTGTGATGTTTATCTGCGAGTGGCTATGGAGAAATTTAAAAACATATAACTGCTGCTGTCTCAGGACACTGTTCATGGATGAAGGTGATACGGAAACTTCTGTCAGAAGAACCAGGCAGGAGGTTGGTGGCTCGTGCTTGGAAGGGAGGGTCTGAGAGATGGTCAGTGGTTTTGTCGGCAACTCTTTAAACCCCTTCCTGGCTCCGATCCCATCCCCTAGGACTGGATAAATCCCGGGCTTGCGGTGGTGGGATGAGCTCACGGGCATCCCTGACACCAGCCTTGGAGCACTGATCCTAGAGCTTTCTGGAATGGGGAACAGTAACCTAAATCGCAGCTCCTTTCCACTGCAGGTCAAGAGTAAATCTTAAAAATTCCCACACAACCAGGTAAACCTAAGCGATGGGGCGCTGCACAGACCAGCTGGCCTGGGGGTGTCCACGACGTCAAGAGGCCAGGGAACTATCTGAGATGAAGGAGACAGGAGAGACAGGGTGGCCAAATGCGCCGTGTCCCTGGGCTGGTATCTGCAAGGCAGGCGGAAGAGCTGAGAACAGGTGGATGTGAAGTCTCTGCATCAGATGCAACTGGAACAAGGCCCAGTTCCTGGGGGTGAGTGTGGTGCTGGGTTTACACAGGAAAGGAGCCTAAAAGGAGACCTGTGCCGTAGGCCCTTCAGGGCAAACTGCTGCACGTTCAGCTTTCTCTCCGAGGGTCTGGGAAAGTCCACCCACCCACCCACCCGTGAACACTTCTATCTATGTATCTACAAAAAGCAAGCAAGCGACAAGCACGCTTACCAAGTGGGAGGGACAGCTGAAGGGAGTATCACTGTCCCCTGTACTAGTCTATCAATCTGTCTGCAGGTTGGAACATTTTTAAATGTTGATTTTTAGAAAATGCTTAAACCCCAACCTCTGTACCCTGCAGCAGACCCCAGGAAAGTGGGGGACAGTTGGGCTTTTACATTCTGGTGGCACGGAGGTCTTGCGGGATGCGCAGCCACATGGCAGAACACGGCTCTGATGCCTCCACCTCGTGTGGCTCGGGCCACGACCACTCAGAGAACAAACAGTTCCACGTGGACAGCTAGTGGAATACGCACTCCTGTCCCGGAGTTAGCAGGCTAACCAGTGTGTGAGCGCTCAGAGGGGTCTGCAGCGGGCTCCCCTCCATCACCTCAGTGACAAGCCCTGTGGTGAGGTCACCAGTAACCACCCTGAGCCCGGCGGGCACCACGGAGGCCGCCAGCAGGGCCGGCAGGGAGCGCTGCATTCAAAGCCCAGGTCCCGGGGCTCTGGACTTCCTGCCACTCCCTAATTAGGAGAGGATGGTGCTTAATCACCATTTTAGAGTTTTGTCCCCAGGTTTCCATTAGATTTTAATTATGTTTATTTTTTCCTTTCATGAATAAAGCACTTCCAGACATTCTCAAGGACACCAGGGATGTGAGCACATCAGAAGGGCAATGCTGGGCTCTTCGGAATCATCTTGTAATTCATCCCTGTAAATATCTTAATTCGAAACAGAGCAAGTCCGGAAACTTCAGGAAGTAAAAAAGATGGTCCTAATATGCAGCGTCTTTCATATGCAAAGTGATCTTAGGTAAGTGAAAAATAAAAAATAAAAAAAGGACCCTGAGGCCTACTTCTCCCCAGCTTTCCTCCTGGCCCACACCGTGAGGAAGCCAGGCCTCACCCTATGCAAAAGTCAGGCCTCCTGACCAAAAGGCCAAGGCCGGAGGTGCCGGATGGTGAGAGGAGCCAGGGTCTGAGGGCCTCGGCTAGGGCGTGGGGTGTGGTGCGCACAGTCTGACCAGGAAACCAGTTCCCAGCAGGTGAGACAGGTGACAGGTGAGCGGGTCAGGATCGAGGGCGGGACTACGCGTCTTGGTTGAAACCGCCAACGCGCTGGCTCTTACCTTCACAAATTCTGTCCAATCGCTGTCGCTTGACTTTGTGTTTATCCACAAGGGCCATTCTTTAGCGGACTTTGCAACTCTGATTCAAAAGGCAAAGCGGTCCTCTAAGAACTTAGGGGAACTCGCAGGAGTCTGCGGGCATTACGCCACTATGAACCCTGAAACAAGGAGAAAAGAATCCTTACTCTCTGGACACCCTGGGGCACGGGGACAACAGGTCATTCAGGACTCGGCTGCCGCTCTCTGCAAGGGGACCTGCCACGGGGGCGCTCGCCCTCCGCCCCCAGCTGGGGAGGAGATGGAGCTGCTCCGAGCCCACTGGCCAATCTCCTGCCTCTGTCGTGTTCACGAACACACTCAGGACCACGGTCCTTTGTCCCCACATCACTAGATGGCAGCTTCTGGGTCTCCTGCTTTTAACTTCAGGGCTGTGAATACCAATTACCAACCAACCTGAGTAGAAATAATCAATCAATGCCAAAGACCAAGGGACAGCCGGCTAGGCCTGCCCTGTACTTCTGTGACCCAGGGGGCAGAACCACAGGGAGTGCTCACAGGCCACCAGGACCACCTGGGAGCTGCGCCCAGGTGCACTGGCACTGAGATGCAGACACCCACCTGGCGCTCAACACGAGGCTCTCAAGGTCCTCCTTCCGCCGCGTGGTTTACGGAACTTCCCAAAACTGCCCATCCGGGGTCAGGGGTCGGGGCGCTGCTGAGCACAACATAACCCCCTTACCCGCCACTGCAGAAGGCAGAAGGTCTCCCACTTGGGTTGGGGTATGGAGGAGTGTCCAGACGGAAACCCACGTGCCCGAGGCTGGGGGAGTCCGCGGCTGCGTGCTCGGGGAGGCTCCGACCCTCACTACCCGCTCGGCCAACGCGCCAGCTGAGGCCACAGGTTATCTGCACCCCCCGAGCCCTAGCTTTAAACTCACTGCTCCAGTCACATTTGGACAGTAACACACACAGACAAAAAGAGATGCCCTCAGTTACCCAGCAAATGAGGGAGGACAGGGGACAAAAGTGAGGCTCCAGGGCTGATAGTGAGGACTGTGATGAATGGTTGTCAATTATGCAAAACCCTCGGTGTTCCTCCATCACAAGTCAGAAGCGGGCCTGACTAGGGAAAGGTAGGCAACTTCTGGGTAGTTAATGTCCGATTTCCTGGCAACAAGGCTGAAAAAGCACCCCAAAGATTTATGGCAAGAATTATGTGATTTTTTAAAAAAAGAGCTAGGCAAAAGCACAATTTCTGACAACCTAAATAATTAATGCAACATCCAAGAGATACCACAGTCCTCCAAACCTGAGGAGTTCCCCACACCTGGAGGCGCCCACTGTGTTGGATTACTGAGATGGAGGTCGTCCCCAAATCAAGCCGGGCCACCAACCTGAAGACCTGGGTGCGTGAAGATGTAGTGGACGCATTTTTAAAATTCTGGTTTTGCTTTTGCTGGACTTTGTGGAAGGGTAATTGTGCAAGGGGGGAGGGCTCATTCCGGTCAACTTGAGAGGAGAGTAACAGAGGGCAGGACCCCTGGACTCGAGGCTGGCCCAGAGCTTGGCAGGCGATTTCCGTTTGCTCAGGTCCAAGCCCTGATCGGGGTGCAGCGTGGCCCCTCCTGGACCCCGTGGTGCAGCCAGAACCCCACACTGGCAGCCTCAGCAGAGGGGTGAGAGAATTAATTGGTTAATATTTGTGAAGTGCCTCTGAGATAAAAAACGACAGCATTACCGTCTGAGGCGAGATGGATTTCACACCCTCCTCCTGCAATTCCCCGAGTGAGGCCTAATCATTCTTTTTGCTTTCCTTTGAATTTTAATTTGTATAATTAGATGGCTTCCTGAAAAATTGATAAGTAGAATCTCGATTATGCAATCAAAGGAAAGATCAGGAATCAGCTTACACAAATCGTCTGTGTCTTATTATTTAAAAAAATTTTTTTTAAAAAGCAACTGGCTTCTGTGCCTGGCTTTTTGGAGGGTGCGGGGAGACTCCCCGTGGCTGGTCCTTCTGCAGGGCCCCCTCCAGCTGCGGCACCCACCTGTGTTTCAGGTGGTCACTTGGACGGCAAGTTTGGACACGGGTGGCCACCAGGCCGAGTGTGGCCTGGATTCCGTGGCAGGGACCATCGATTCATGTCGCCTTGATCCCCTCCCGCAGCACTTCTTTTGCAGCAAGAATGTATGAAGTGTGACATTTCTGTCTTCTGAAGGAGCGAGCTATTTTCAAGGACTTAATTAACATAACCCTCTTCCAGTGACAGGGACAGCCGTCCTCGGAGCTGAGCTGGGAGCAGCAGTCTCCGCTGTGTCCATGCCGAGAACACCAGCACCCTTCACCCATGCTGGCCCTGGGCTCCCGTGGCAGTGCCAACCTCTACTCTTACTTTATGCTGCTCTACACTCGTAAATCAAGAACCTTTCTACCACTGAACTCATCCCCTGACACGACAGTCACTGATGAACAAGTAAACAAAGGCCCACACGGGGAAGAAAGTGGGGACTGAGCCACGCTCCCCCCTCTTGCTGAACCTGGAGACCGCCCAGCCACGGCAGTGGTGGCTTTGCAGGAGGCAGCTGAGTTCTGGAGCCTCCCTGCAGAACGACTGTGGCTAAGCAGGCCCCGTGTCTGCAGCAGAGGGATTGTGTCACCTACGTCCCACGTGGCCGTGAGGGTCAGATGAGAACACATGTGCGTGCGAAAGGAGGCCATGGCACCCCCCAAGGTGCCACCTGGGCATGTGGGTTATTCTAAGCGGAACCAGCCGGCTGAAGGAAAACTTTCAGTTTTCCCTTAACTGCCTAAAAGAATCTAATCACCAAACATTCGCTCTTTCTGTGAATTACCCTCCGCCCCTTGGAGGCCCCAGGCCTGTCCCATTCCTTGGTTCAGGACGGGGTATAAGCCTCAACTGCCCGACTTCCCCTTGGGTCCCATGTTTTTATGGGGTTCCTGTACATACAAAATAAAAAATTTGTCTTTCCCCAGTTAATTTGTCTCATGTCAATTTAATCATTAAGACTGGCCAAAGAACCCAGAAGGAAGGAAGGCAATTTTTCTCTCCTCGACACATGGAAACATTTGGTGCAAAACAGCAGAGCTTCAAGAACCGCTCGTGCCTTCCTTGGGACAGACGCCCCCTTAGGACACAGGCCCCACCCATAGACTGTCACTCCCTCTGGCTTCGCCCGGGAGGTGAAGAAAGGCCAAAAGCCAAGTCAGGTTTTTTCATGAGTAGGAACAGTGCATCCACACCAAACCTTACAAAAAACCACCAACAACACAGCCTTCTCCCTCAGAAAGGTCTGGGGAGGCTGCGGTCGGGGCCTGCAAGGTCTGGGTCAGTTCAACATATCTGAGGGGGAGGCGCCTGGCCCGGAACACCGGGTCCTCGTTTGCTGCCAGAAAGAGGCTACGGGTATGGAAACCTCTGTTCCGCGTGGGTTTCAAAGGGAAGCCTGAGATTTGAGAAAAGGGGGAACAAAAGGAAGGAAAACACTTTGTTTTACAACCACTTGCTTGGCTATCAAACACAAAACAGAAACGCCCAGAAGCGAGGGCAGGAGAACCTGGAGGTTTCCCTTCATCCGATAAGGTCTGGACCCTGGGCAGCGAATCTGACTGAGGACGACCCCCGGCTGCCCCGCCTGCGGGGAGGACCGCACCGGGCTCGGGAACTGCGCTCTTGTATCTTGAGTAAGTTTCCCAAGTTTCTAGTTCCCGGTCCTCACACAAAAGAGACAGTGAAGTTCACACAAAGTCACCGACGTCTTTCGAAATGAGAATTCTGCTAAAACCAGTTAAACGTGATGGTAGCCTCAGTTCTAAGGAAACCCACGTGACTGTTATGTTAATAAAGAGAAGCCAAGCTTTACGATACGCGAA
Source organism: Miniopterus natalensis (assembly GCF_054644295.1). Taxonomy (NCBI): domain Eukaryota; kingdom Metazoa; phylum Chordata; class Mammalia; order Chiroptera; family Miniopteridae; genus Miniopterus; species Miniopterus natalensis. Next base: position 57,557,488 of record NC_142094.1, on the reverse strand, counting down.
CACATAATTATTATCATCACAGTTGAGCAAGTGAACCCCTGGAGCCCTCAGAATGTAGCCCTGTTACACCTGCAAGGGGCAGGTTTAGTGTGGGAGGTGGAGATGACCCAACAGCAGTGCAAAGGCCTCAGCAGGCCTGGGGCACAGGGTCCCCCCTTCCCAAGCCTGGGACCCCTAGAGGGGCGATACCACTGCCCACAAGCCTCTCCGATGTGTCACAGGTTCATTTACCAACCTATGAGGGACCCAGCAGAGTGGTAAAAGCGCTGAGCACAGGCCAGGAGCCTGCAGGCGGGGTGTCGTCCAGCATCCTGCAGGGTCGGCACATTTTAACAGGGCCTGGAGAATGCGGGCCACCCACGACGACTGCCCCAAAACTCCGACTCCTCATCTAGTCCCAAACACAGCCTTGGGTCCTCAGGCTCCCTCGAAAGAACCTGTCCCACGGCCCCAGAAGCCAAACAGGAACAACAGGTTCCGTCCCTAGGAGAACAGCTGGCCGGGGAATCCTGCGGCAGGTGCTCTGGCTTCGTTCTGCAAACCGGCTCTGAAGAACCAACTGAAATCCAGACACAGCAAAACCAGCGTTCCATGGGGTCAGGGATCAGTGAGAAAAATGCTGGCCTGGCCTGGGGTTAGTCGACTTAACACCACAGTAACAAAATTATTAGACGGGCTCTTGAAGGAAACTTTGGCGGAACGGGACTTTTGTGGGAGACGAGCTTACTGACGTCAACTCTGGAAATGCCCAGGAGCGACCGCTGCTCCTTGGTTACTTACTCAGTAGCCTGTGGGCACGTTTATTTGTTTATTTTGGGCAAGGTGAAAAACATGCTCAGACACCAACGAGCACTAAAAGGTGCTACTCTCACCCCCACAGCTCCCACCACCTGCTCGGAGGTGACCTGCAGGACCCTTAACCAAACACTGAGGCTTCCCCCCGGTTCCTAGAGCCCGGTCTGGCCTCCACTCAAGTCCTGGGAGCACAGCTGTTTATCTTTCCCAGGGAAGGCCCAGCAGCTGCCCAGCCCCCGGGTGGCAAGGTCACACCCTGGTCACATGTGCTCAATCTGCTCCGTGGGCCCCATCATCTGGCCTCCGGGGCCTGATGCAACAATTGTCCCAGACGGCTCAAGTCCGATCAGCACAGTCCACCACCCTTTCCACACCCAGCACCAGGCCCGCTGCGGAACTCAGCTGCATGCGGATTTAAAGAGCCAGTATGGCCTTTACACCGCATTGTGGGGAACCCCCACACCAACCACTAACATTTCTGAACCAGGACACAGGAACATGCTCACCCTACCGGATTAATACACGGAATATAACAAACAACCTCAACTACTCAGGCCAAGTCCAAACCTGCCACAAGTGGGTTACGAAAGAATTGGAGTTCTCAGAGCTTCTTACAGTGTGGGTGCTAGGTAAGGAAGGGTGGGCTGGGATCCTACTTTTTGCATCTAACTCCCACCAAAATATCCTTTGGGGCTTTGAAGGAGACAAAGAAAGAGATGCGAGGGCCCAGTAGTCTACCCAGAGCTTGTCACGTCAGAGAAAACAGAGAGAGCAGGTCTAAAAGGGAGGCCCAGAGAGGTCACGGGAGGGCGCAAACAAAGAAACAGCTTCTGCCCAGACCGTGCTCTCGGCCAGTGCGGCCCAGCGAGGCCCACCCGCTCAGGGCTCCCAGCACTGGGACACACGCTGCCCGGTGTCAAACTGGAAACTCGGGGTCCTAAGTGTCCCCTTGCTACAAGCTATCGTCCCGAGCAGGGGCCCTGAGCAGGGGGATTCGGGATTTTCCTAAGTGGTTGTTCTGTTTGTGTCGTGGGTCTTCCAGTGCCGAAGCGAGCAAGGCCCTCCTGTGCTGAGAATCCCCACGCATTTTTAAAGCTCTTGACTTACAAATATGCTTTAGAAATAAATATCGTTTAAACAAAGCATCTGTTAAAAATACAAGCCAAACAGAATGAAACACAAAGGACACAGGCAAATGGGGTAAACGGCCCCTTTCGTTCACGCTGTTTAGACCGAGGAACCGGAAACACGGGTTCCCTTTTCCTGTCCCAGTTTTCTGACCCTTTCCTCCCCTTCCGAGTGACAAGCGGCCGGGAAGCCTGGCTGCGTGGGGCAACCTCGGGTTCCAGGTGGACAAAAGTTCGACCCCGACAGCGCATCGTGTGTTACGCTGTCACATACCGAGAGCACAAAGCCGCAGCACAATGTCCACATCCCCGCAAGGAAAGTGAACGCCGTTCGGAGAAAGCACCCAGAATGTTAGAAAGTTCTCAGGAAATGGCCGCGGGAGGGCCTCTACCACAGCGGGTCGCTCCAGGGCCCAAAGGTCACCGAGGGCGCTTCCTGCAGCCTGTGATACGATCGTGTGGCCACATGCCTCTGTCGTGTGGTCCAGTGCGGCGTTAAAACCACAGATGAAGATAACCGATGGCCACTAAGGGCTTGGCCTGGGGGCCAAACAGGCAGGAGTCACCAGGGGGCAGCTTTCTGGACGCCACTGCTGAGCTTGTGCCAAACTTAAATGTGTAGTCTAAGGAATGGGGTTGTGGGGTGGGGATTAGGAAAGAGTTAACATTTTTAAGGCAACTTTGGATTATATGGCTTATTCTAACATATATGAATTGCGCTTGTATTTAAATGTCTAATAAAGACAAGGAATTAGTTGGTTATCAAACAAATAGCCAGGACAGGATCTTAAACTTTCAGAAATCTTAATGTTAGATTCTGAACATGTCTGCCTCTTGATTTCTTGCCACAGGGATGCCCAGAATACTCGGCTACCTCCTCGGGGCACCCACCTTCCTTGGGGACACAGCTGCTTCGCTGCCCTTGCGAGATCCCAGCCCGCTGGTCTCCCAACACCACGAGAGGCAGAATCCACACTCAGGGCGTGCTCTCTGCAGCCTCGGCTGGCTCCCCGACTGTGTGGAGCCCCCCTTCTGTTCCAGCCCTTCCTGGGGCGGGCCACCCAGGAGGCCTGGCACCCAGACATGGGGCCCTTCGGCCGGCAGAGGGCGCTGCGCACCCTCCGAGACTGCAGGAGGGTGCCCGGCCAGTACTCGCCCAGCTGTTTCCATCCCAACTTGGCCCCTCTACAAGGACCTGCAGCAAGAGACCAGAGACCCTGGAAGAAAATGTCTGGGGTGGTTTCAGGATGATACAGGCATTTCCCCTCAGTCTCAGATGCAAAAGGGACAGACACCTCCAATCACCCTTACAGAAAACATGTTTTAGGGTTTAGGAAGATGCCAGCCAGAGGAAGGGAACACAGTGGCGGCCCCATATACCTCCCGGGCTGGCAGCTGAGGTCCCATTTCAGAGCTGAGCTCGCTGGAGGCCGGGCCCTGGAGGTGGGACATGGAGCGGCGAGGCTCACTGCCCCAGGCTCAGGGTCCCTGATGCAGGAAGGGCAGAGGCCACCCTGAAGAATGACTTCCCATTATGCCTGGGCATCTTGTTTAAAGATACCGACAAGGAATGAGCCACAGGGATGAGGAATGAGAACTTGGCAGAGACGTGATTTACAAGGAAAGGGCTGAGGTGGGACTGGGTACAAGCCCGGCTGGAGTCCCCCGACAAACCGCAGCTCCCAGGGCGCCATGCACACCTAGCTAACTGGTGACTGCTCAGTCCCCTCACCCCGGGTGTTTGCTACACGGCCTCTCTCTCTACTAGGACACTCACTTGGAGAGGGAGGTGGGAAAAAGTGGATTTTCCCAACGGCGCTAGGAGCTGATTCTGGCCGGGAGGGACAGCCCAGAGGGAGGGCTTTTTCTCTGGGCCCTTTAACCTGGACCTTGCACCGTTATGGCTGGGGCCCTCCACCGGCCAGGCTGACCACAGCAGAGCGAGGGCCGACCTCTCGGGTCTTTCCTGATAACCAAGTTCTAAGAAATCGACTCACAGACACGGCACATCAGCCTCCCCACCCCCACAGGGCACCCACATGGTTCAGGCCGGAGATGGAAAGGACGGGCTGGGTTAGTCCACCAGTGCTGAAGCAGGGGACACATGTTCCGTCACTCACCAACATGCAAAGCCAAGGCTGCCATAGCAACAGATGCTACCAAGGATATGGCTTGCTCTAGGACTGACTTGGCAGGTGATGCCTTTGAAAGGACCCACATGTGGAGATCTGTGTCCCACCTGAGCTCCGATTCTGCCTTCTCCAGGAAGCCCCCCTGGATAAGCCTCTCTTTGCCCTTTCTGCTCTGACATCACAAGTCCCTCCCCACCTTGTTCTAAACCACACAGGTGGGACTCACTTTGACCTCTTGGAGGCGGGTACTCTGTTCACAGCCCACTTCAGGGCAGACAAGCCGGTGAGGCATGTGGGCCACCTGGTGGGCCGGGGAGAGGCTGAGGGAAGCCTACAGGCCGGGCCTGGGCTTAGAGGCTGCCGGGAGAGGGCCTTCAAGCTGGTGTGGTCGAGATAAAGTTATCAGGCAAAATGATGGATGGCTGGGGCTCTCTGTCCGTTTTTAGAAAGCAGGTGTCTGCAATGATTACCTCACACGCAAACAGAAGAGCTCACTCCAAACCCACCCACCTGCCTGACGCAGCAGGGACCCAGCCTTGGTCCGAAATTCAGTGCCGGAGGATCAGAGCAACCAGGCGAGGTCCAAACCAGACACTCCTGGAGCAACTGTCCAAAACCCGCAGCCCAGCCTGGCGCAGCCAGGAGAGCCCTGCCCGCCCCGCACAGCTCGGCTCACCCTCCCGCGTCTGAGGGACCAACTTTTTTAAGGCCACAAATCAGAAGTGTTCCTTGTGCCTGGGGCAGCCCCTTTATTTCAAACAAGGTGTTTGCACAAAGGGACACGCAGGACAGAGCGCGGGTTCATCCCGATCCCATGCACGAGTCTCTTGGAAATGTGAGGCAGGAGCCAGACATCCCAACTCCTGTAGTCTGACTGAAGAGCTGTCCCCCCTTCCCAGACCTTATCTTTTCAACCTGAGTCACAAAAAGGAAAATCTTAATGTTAACAGCGACCTGACAACATGAAATAAAACTGTGGGGGGCCATTCCTTTGGCTGAACTCGGTTTTAATACGGAGGACAGAGCATCAGGCAAACCCAGGGGGAAGGCAGGCTTGGTGTGTACCCACGACTGCAACCAGTCACATGGGGGAGAGGTGGGTGACGCCCGGTGTCACACAGAGTCGTCTTAGCTCATCAATTCGAGAAGACGGGAGTCACTGAATGTGTTCTCCTGTTCCAGGGTGTTCCTGGGGCTAATCAGTCTTCTGAATGACTTCACCCGTTTTCCGAGCTACAGCTAAATTACTGCTTGGTGTCAGAGGCTGTTGGAACGGGAGAGGTGGCGGGAACCCTGGTCACGATGAGCCGGGTCCTTGGGGGACAGGGCAAACACTGGGGCATGGGTGGGATGGATGGGGTGTGTGTGACTACACCACCTGCTGGATATTACAGCTCACCGTGTGCTAACACCCAAAGACCAAATTTTATACGAAACCCTAATGAACTCCCGACGAGGTGATGGCCATTGAAAAACCTGCTGAGCTTATTTATTGGGATACCGCACACATGGGAGCCCCCGCAGACAGGAGCAGGTGGGAAGGAGGCCCCGAGGAGTCAGGGTACACGGACACCGTTCAGGTCCCCGGACGGGACAGTATGTGAGGATGGCACAGGGTATGGAAAGACAACGAACAGAGGGTCCCGCTGTCTGAAGTACAGCGTTCCCACGAAAACTCCCGTATGCACGCAGGGAGTAAAGCAGAGGCAACGATTAATCTACGTGGAAAAAATCTCGAGCATTCCCACATCCCAAAGTAACCTACCAACCAAACCATACCGAGCGGCACGTAAGCCCAAACTGACACTCACAAGGCAGGGTGGCCCTCGCTGCTCGGGCGCCGATGTCACAAAGGCTCACAATACAAATGCTATCTTCACTTTTTAACCTTTTTTGGTAAAAGCAAAAACCCTCTTCAGGTTTCTTTCATCAGCAAAAGCAGGTACTAACGCGGGTCTTTCGTAAAAGCAGGGTAAGTGCCGTAACGTGAATTTTGAAAAGGGGGCCACTGACCCAACCTGTCAGCTTCACTCTGGCCACTGAGATGGTCCAGCTGAACAGAAGAGACATAAGTGAGAATCCATCTGTAACACTGGCACGGAGTCTGCATCACCTACAGGACAGAGGATGCTAACATGAGCCGCGAAAATGCCGTGAGTCCTCAGCCACCCAGGGACACCAGGCCTGTGATGCATCTGGCTCTGTAAACTCCCAGGAAACTATTCCCCGAACATCAAGCATCCCCACAGGCCTGGAGGAAGGACCCTCCGAGGTGATGTTCACTTACCCCTGACACTTAAATACATTCCAGGGCTGTCTCAACACGCAGACTAAATGAAGGCACCTGGGGTCCTCCCTCGGACCCAAGCACGCCCATAAATCCGGGGACGTTACAGAGATCTAAGCTACCAGGGACCAGGCCACACGGTAAGAACAGGGCCCTCTAGGCCGCCCTCCGCCTGGAGACCCGCTGGATAAACTTGGTTTCTTACTCTCAGACGTGGCCCCTGAACTGCAGCGACGATCAACGCTGAGCCCTCCGAGTCAGAGAAAAAAGGCAGCAGGTAACATGAAAGGTGGCCCGCTCAGAGTTTCAGATAAACAGCCCTTCCTGCGACGTGAACCCACATGACAGATGGGAGCCGAGAGGCCAGCAACCCTGCCGGGAAGCCAAGGGGCAGAAGGCGCCCGGGGTGTAGCTGTGGGTGCGTGCACCCAAAACCGAACGTGTGCGCGCAGATGCACACATGCTTGTGTGGCCCTCGATGGCTTCTTGGAATCATGGCATTTCTGGAACATTCTGAGACCTTGAGAAGTTACCAAATCCAAACTGCTGCCCTCACGGACTGAGCACTGGAGACTCAACAACTGCAGGTTACTCCTCGCCTGCTTCTGCTCACCCCCGAGGACTCCCCCGCCATCCCCAGCCACCCCGGCCAGGTGGAAAATGTGCCAGCCACACCCACAGTCCCTGAACCCCAACTAACACCCCCCCCCAAAGGTGGAGCTCGCCAGACCTGAGAGAGGGAAGACTCACACTGGTAACCTAGGAGGCAGGTCAGCAAAACAAAGGGAGGGAAAGTGAGTCGCGATCTCACTAAGAAAACGAAGTCCAGGTAGGAACGTCGGGGGCCACTGGCAGGGCTCCCTGAGGAGGGGACCACTGGGCAGGGCTCCTGAGTGTCTGGAATGTTCTTACCCACACATGTCACTAACAACTAGTGCTTGTGCAGCGCAGCGGGCAGGCCGGGCAGGTGCTGAGCACTAACCCGGCCGGCACCGGCACAGGTGGCCCCGGATCCAGTGAGGAAGGTGTCTAAACGCGGAGAACACGACCAGCGCGATCGCCCAGCTCAGGTATCGAACCCGTTCTGGGTGAGGCCCCAGGCAAGTCCCCGGCCTCCCGGGTGCTCGGAGGAAAGAGGTGCAGCCCCACCTTTTCAAGAGAGCGAGCCAGGAGGGAGTCCAGATCCTTCAGCTAACATCCCAACCCAGAGGCAGGCGCTGGCTCAGAACTGGTTCCCTCCAGTGCCCGCCGCGCTCCCGGCTGCGCTCTGCGTGGGAAGCTGCGGCACTGCCACCCGCCCGCCCGCCCGCCCGCCCCGGAACGCACGGCCTCCGGCCGGATGGCGGGCTGCTCTCCTGGACCAGGAGAGTCGGCTCCAGAAACTCCCACAGGCTGAGGACCTCCCACTCGATCACTCCCAGCCCCACTCTGGGCAATGGCATGTCCAGGTCACACAGGCGCCCTGAGCCGTGCCTACTAGGGACCCACCTCCCAGTCGCACCCAGGGCCCCCAGCATTCGGTGAGCCACGATCCTGGCACATGTCCACATGCAATGCCTGCAGGTTCTCGAAGGTTCCCTCATGGGAGGTGCTGGGGAGTCTCCAGCTTCCCTCTGTTCACCAGGCACAGGCAGCTTCCGGCTGTGGGTTCCTGCGGCTCTGTGGACACCAGATCTGGGAGGGCTCAGCCCCCGCACCCCCGGGTCCCGGGGGCAACAAGAGAGATGGGCAGACACAGGGGGCGGGAGACCTTAGGCTCGGAGGGAAACTCGGGAGGGTTAAACGGGTTTTTAGACACAAAAGTTATGAAAATGGCCCCAGTACAATCTGATGAGGTCAGCGAGCAGAGGGGCCTAATGACACTTGTAAGAAAAAACATCTGTTGGTGTCGAAAGGTCGGCAGGAAGTGGGTGGGATTTACGCAGCTGATTGGCCAGACCGGTGCTCCTAGAAAGAGCCGCACATGGCTTGACTTAGCCCAGAGAACAACAAAAACCCTTTCAATTGTCCTCCAAGCAGCCCTGCCTCCCTCACACAAGCCAGGCTGAGCTATGAAATCGGTCTGGGACCCCGGCGGGCAATTAGCTCTCTGTTCATTCGCCCATCAGCCCACGGGCCGGAATGTCCCTGAATGAGCAGCCCGTGGACAACGTCCCTGCTCCTGCGCACACGTGGGGCCTCGCCAGGTCACAAAACCTCCAGTTCTACTTTCTGGTTGGAAAACAACTGGGGTCACTTGAACAGCAAATGTTTCAATAAATCCATCATCACAAAAACCGAAAAAGTGGTTTCTTTGGAAAAACAGGAAGTCCTGGTACATAACACGCGCGGCTTAAAATAGGGCCAAGTTCATTTGTTGACAAAACCCTGGCCTTTTCTGAAGCCCGTTGGGCCTGATTTGTCCAAGATCCAACATACCTTTTAGTTCTGCAGGAACGCATCCTGTTCCCTCAGGCGACAGGCTGGCCTGGTCTTTGTCACGGCTCTGACACAGGCCACAGGCCTGGGGCCTGGCGGGGTCTGGCGGGCCTCCGGTCCACAAGCCCCCCAGGGGTCTCCAGATGAGCCAGCCCCCACACGCGGGTGGCGGCGGGTATCAGGCCCTGTGCTCTTCGCCCCCCCCGGGGCTGCTCCAGGCTTCTCATCAGAGCCCCACAAAACTCAGGCCGTCTGGACCGAGTTTGTTCTTCATGGACAGCCACAGAGCTTTACAGAAGCCTGACCATGGGGCCGGAACTCCCGGCTGTCACCTGAAGCAGGGTGCGGGCGTCACCCATGCCTGGAGAATGAGCCCCTTTCTCTGTCAAGACCGGGTGGGAAAGCAGCCAGGAATTTCCAGTTTCCAATCTTCCCAAAGGCGCCCCCTTTACAGAGCATGGGCAAGTGAGAGATGTTACAGGAAGTTCTCCGACGGACAGAGCTGCCCCTGGGACCACCGTGTGCACAGGGCAGTCTAGGGCTCCTCTGGGGCACCCCTTGTGCTAACGCCACCCCTTCCCTCTAATTCTGCTTCTTCCTCACCAACCACGGGCACCGGGAGGGGGTGTTAATGACGCATCTGGGGTATGCGTCGTAACTATACCCTTATTAAAACGCACAGCCACACGGTGCACTTGAAAGATGGAAGGTTTGAGCAGGCCAAGATCTTGGAGACACCACCACCACCCATGTCCACATTCCACGGGCCCAGGGTCTCCTATGTCCCGCAGGACGTCTTTCTGACACTGGGGAAGGCAGGTTTCTGCGCACCGTCTGGCATATTGCGTTGAGTAACTATCCTAATGCAGTTGTTGACACCAAGGTAATAATAATAATAAAAAAGTCCAGGCTTAAGTAGAAAATGCTGCCGTTTCAGGATGGGGGGGGGGGGGGTTGTTGCTGCTCCTGTCCTACAAAGAGTAGGAGGCATGTGATTTCATTTAAAAAATAAAAATAAAAATACAAATTCAGGCATGTGGACAACCGTAGTGAGAAATGGAGAAAACAGGCTGCATGAGTTCGAAAAGTCACATGGTTTAGATGAGACTTAGCTTGGCCCCAAGATCGGCCATCCTGGGCCCACCCTGATTCCCAGCTGTCCCGGAAAAGGCCTCAGCCCGCAGCCAGCACACTGCCCAGCGAGCCGTCCACAGCCCAGACCCTACGTCACGGTAACGCTGCCCCAGAGCAGCCGTCCCAGGCACCAGCGCCGAATCAAACCCTGCAAAAGGCTTACAGGGGCTGGAGAGGAACCCGCCAGCCCTGCCCACGGCCCTGCTCGACGGGGCTCACTGGGAGCCAGAGAGCCAGGAAAGGGTGGGTCAGGGAGTCTGTGCAGGGTGAGATGGGGTTCAGGATCCACCCAGAGGCTGTCACCCCGTGAACATGCCCACTGCCGCCCCCCCCCCCCCCATAACTGCAGAGCACTCGGCTGCTGGGAACCACGAACCCAAGTCACTCTTCAAGAGTGATCAACACGGAGTCTGAACATATGCGGCAGCCAGCAGCCGAGGAGCACACGCATTCCACACGGACGTTTATTTCCAGGCGCTGAGAGCTATTTTTACCCTCCCCCGGCACCGCTGAGGGAATCCACGAGGGAAAACAAGTGGGCCGCGGCCACCCTGCCTCCCGGCTTCCCACCTCCACTCACAGACCGTCGCCCCTCACTACCCCGTCTCGGGAGACACCATCGAGCAAGTCATTTGAATTATCTGAGTTCAAGTTTTGTTTTTAAAGAAAAGGTCTCAAGTGGCTTTTAAATGGAAATATAATTTTTGTAACTCGCCGGGGCTGGCTGTGATGCCCCTCCCCCACTGTGTGTGTGTGTGTGTGTGTGTGTGTGTGTCTGTCTGTCTAACAGCTCACCTGCAACTCTGGTTCTGAGCAAGGGACCAACTTGAAGCTGCTGTGGAAGGAAGTGGTGGTGCTCGGGCCTGGAAAGGAAAGTTCTGGAGCTCCGACCTCTGCTGTAATTACGCGCAGGGCAAGACTGCGGGCATTCTGTGTGGGCAGAGCTGTGACCGAGGAACGCCAGGAGCCAAGGGGAGACTTCAGATGGACGAAGGAGTGTCTCACAGCCAGGGAACGGCCACTCCCCTGAGAGACACTCCCCACACCCACCCTAGAGGACAGGGAGTCTGGGCCAGGGGCGCTTGGTGAAAGGGCGTGGGGGGGGGAATGCAGCCTCCTCACACCTGTCAGTGTTTTGTCCTGTTTTAGAATCTTCCAGCCTGGCCCAGGTGTGCCCGAGGTCACCCCGCAGCCAGCCCCTTAGAGCCAGCTCCCCGTGGTCCTTGCAATCCTGAACCCTCAAGGGTCCCCTGAGGAGGCGAACTGCCCTGGTATCATGCTTCCTGAGCACAAAGCTTTCAGCTGCGGCCTTGGCGCTCACAGCCTAGGGATGTTCCTAGGACCAAGCGAATCGCTAAAGCCAACATCTTCCTTCCATCTCCTGGGCAGGCCAAGCTCTGCGCAAACACTTCCTGGCGGGACTGTCAGTGGAAGTGCCCCCTCTGGTGGAGCCGCGGGCACCCACACCGTTCCGGGAGGAAGCTCCGGGCGCGGAGTGAGGGGCACCCACACACTCCTTTGGGGTGGTTTCTGCTTCGGGGGCAGCCCGGGGAAGAAACAAGGAGGGGGGGGTTCCCTCTCCTCCCTGCCCCCAGCTCCAAGGCACAGGCCCTGCTGGAAACCGAACACCAGTTCTCCTCTGCTCTGCTAGAGGACCCCTCCCCCATCCTTACTAGGGTAGCCTGGGACTCAGCCACCAGGGGACATGAGGCGTGGGGGCGGAGAATGGAGTCTATACAAGCAAAGCCCAGGCAATGACAAGGCTGCACACCCGGTCCCGGCACACCTGTGAGGTCATCGGCCCCTCATGGCCACTACAACCCTCAGTGGCACTAGCGGGAGTGGCAGCTGCTGCAATAACAATGCACCCAAGTGTGAGAGTCCCGGGCTGTGTTCTAAGAGCACTGCATGTACTAACCGCCCTTCCCAACAGTCAGGAGACAGGGACGGTTCAGCATCATTTAAAATGACAAAGCCGAGGCCCAGAGCAGGAAATGACTGGGGGGAAGGAGGCACAGCGGGGGCAGAGCTGGACCCTGACCCAGGCGGTGCCTCCTGCTCCCGTCACCCACTAGCCTCTGCAGGTGCCCACACCCCTCAGCTCTGATCATCAGAAAGAAGGGCCCTCTGAGCAAGAAAGGGGAGCCCCGTGGGAGCGGCTCATGGAGGTCCTGAATGGTTCTCTCCGGTAGGTGCAATAATACTTTTGCTATACTCTTAAATGGAGTGCTCATCTTTCAGGAATGTAAACTGAAATACTTACCAGTGCAATGAATGGCGTTGGGATTTGCTTTAAACAGCCTGGTGGGGAGTGTGGGGGGTGCACATGCAGAGACCACCAGTGGCTAACGCTTGTGGCACATGGCTGTTCAGTGTACCATCTTCTCCGCTTCTGTTTATCTAACATTTTCTGTAGTTATTTATTTTATTAAAGCTCTTCTGTAAAATGGGGACAGTCACCACTTTGTAGAGCTGTGGGGATCGTGGATGGCACACTCTGGGCACACAGTGGAGCTGGACAAAGGCAGCCCCTGCTACTGTGGTTGTTACTAGATATAAGGGACTCTGAGCAACTGCACTGCCCTGTGGCCCCTCGGGCGGCACAGTGATCAGACACCTGGGCTTGGATGACGGTTCTGGGATTCCAGAAAGCAGACCGGGCCCCTGCAGGAAGGCAGCTGGGCCTGGACGCCTCCAGCAGCGATGCTGAGTACTCCACACCAGCACCCGCCCCACCTGGACTCTCCTCCACGAACTGTACGGAGCAGCCAACGTTGGCCAAACCAAGACAGAAGAGTGAGCCAGTGCTCATACCGTCCTTAGAGAGAGACCTGGAAAGCTAATCGCATGTTCCTCCGATCATTTGTTCACCTGTTAGCCACGTGCATGCGTGTCACACACGTCATGAGGCCTGCCGTGAGGCCCACCACGGGCCCATCACGCCCCAACGAGGTGCAAACGTTTGCTCACAGCCTGGCTTTGGTCACGTGAGGAACCTACGCGAGACGGCGAGGACACGGCACAACAGCGCCCCAACCCGCCCGCGCACTGGGCAGCCTTACGCAGAATCCTTGCTGGCTGTGGCAACACTGCTACATTCCTCTCCACACACAGAAACCGGGGTAACACTCTAGGCCTCTGGCTCCCCGCCAGCAGTAAAAATTAACTGCCACATAAAGTTGCTGATTCTTACCAAATTAATCTCTACGATTTATCAACCCACGGATGGCGCAAACTCGATAGTGGTTGAGCTCCATCACCTGAGTTACTGCTGCGTTTTGTATCGCTGACAGCGTTCCTGGGAATGAGTTTTACAAATCCACTCACACAGGACAAACTTCCAGAGTAAACAAAGGCACGGAGCAGACAGCTCCCCCGCAGCTGTGTCCGGGTTCTCAAAGCCGGAGGTGTCTGCGAGGACAGGCGTGGGGTGGGGACCCCAGGTGTCCACCTGCATGCGTGGCACCACTGCCCTCCCAGGCACCCTGAAACCTCGGCACCCTGGCCTTGAGAGCCCACTGTAATTTAATTACCCAACTCCACCTTCCTGTAGGAATGCAGTTATTTAAAATGCATTAAAAAATAAATCGCTGCCGATTGCTTTTTTATTTTCATCCAAGGTAATGAATTTATAAATAGCTTATATGGCGCAGCAGACAATTGGATGGAGAGCAACCCTGAGAAAGCCAAGTGAGAGAGACAGAGGAGACGCCATGCTTTTCAGGGCGGGAGGCATCGGCCTAGGAGTCTGGGGCCCCAGCACTCCTGGGGCTACTATTCCTCACCCCAGCCCCACACCTGTTGGGCAGCAATGGGCTGGTCTTTTTCCCATCGGAATTGGGCCAGGCACAAACAGGGGCGCTCCCTGCCAGTGTCCGGAATCAGTGGACAAGCTCTCCTTCCAAATTCCCCAAGCCAGGCGTCTGGAGGAAAAAAACCACTTTGGAGTCACGCTTGGGGGCAGGGCATCTCGAAGAGAACAGTGCCACAGCCACAGATCATTCTTCAAAGGGTAACAGCTCTAACTCCCAAGGGACAAGCACCCCCACTTAGAATCAAGAATTTCAGTTACGTTAAAAAACAGCAGCAGCACAATCCATGCGCGAGTCTGCCTCGTTTTCTATCTGATTATATTCAAAGTAGATGCTCCGAATCCCGTTTAATTTCTTCAGGAGAATTGGAAGCAAAAGTCAGGCTGGTTTCCCGCCACTCAGAGGGTCCAGTATCCAGCCTGTTATTTCCCAGTCTGGCCCCTCCTCGCCCGGGGGTGAGGAAGTGGGGACACAGGCCGAGGTTTGTGGTCAAGGTCACAGGAAGGCTGAGAATGAAACCTTTCTGGTTTGGTTACTTAGCTCAAAGCTGGTTTTGTTCCCTTCTTACGCCTTGGCCAAGTTTTGCATATTTAGGGTTTTCGTTTCACGAGTCTCCCTACCTCACTGGTTTCACTACCTAATGAGCAGAGAATATTCTCTAATGGTTATCTAAAACTCCCACAGGTAACCACAACTCGAGAACATCAAATGCTCTGAACATGGGAAACAGCTCTGAGTTGGTGACAAAAGGTCTGTACTAAGAATACATAGAACTGTCCCCCTGCCCTGGGTCGGGAACCTGTTCTCTACAGACACTGTGGCTCTACCAGACCATTTCAGAGAACACCCAGAGGTCTCACCAATTCACCGGCTGGCAGGAACCAGGGCCCCGTGGCAACACACACAGAATTCACATGGAAAACCTCTCTCCCTGCCCGAGCTCTGGTCTGAAAGCCAATCCCTCCAGGAAGGCCCAGCCACCATCAGAACCCAGTGGAGGCCCTGCTTGTGCCCCGGACCCAGCAAGGCCTGTGGACGCGATGACTCCTGCACTGTACAGTTAGGGTCACAGCTGGCTCTCTGCACCCGAGGGATCCAGGGAATCAACCAACAGTGGGTCACAATTAAAATGTTTTTAAAAAATGCTACACTGTTGCTGACATGTACTACGCAGTTAGGTCTACAGTGGCTGCTTCTGCACGGAGCGTGTACAGACACTTTTGGTCATTATTGCATAAACTACACAGTATAAAAATACTTATACAGTATTTACATTGTATCAGGTGTTATAAGTAACCAAGAGATGATTTAAAGTGTGCGGGAGGGTGTACATAGGCTCTGTGCAAAAACTGCCCCCTTTTACACAGGGGACTTGAGCATCTGCTGATTGTGGTGTCTGCAGGGGTCCTGGAACTGACCCCGCGGATGCTGAGGGATGAAAATATACACTTCTCTGAGGGTATAACAATTACTTTTTTGAAAGTTAAAAACAATCCAAGAGAGAGCCAACATTTTAATTCAACTCATGCCTGGCTTTCAAAAGTCACTTCAGCAAAATACATGGAGGGAACCATGGCCATGAGTCTACTGGTCTCACCACCGTCTCCCTGAAGACGCCACAGGCTGGCTGGGAGATCTGGAGCCTGCCGGGGAGCTGCAGAGAGGGAGAGGTGAGGATCCAGTGAAAGCACGTTGCGACCAGTGAAATACCAAAGCCGCCCCTTGTGCGGCCAGTTCTCCGGTGGTCCTACTTCTGTGGGTCTCTGAGCTGTATGCTAAGTGGGGGTCCCAGGGAAGGAGGTAGTTAGATTAGAGGGGAACCCACAGCAGTAGCACATGGGGGCCCTGTGGCCAGCCTGTGGAAATGAAACCCCACCAAGACTTAAGACACCAATATTCACACGTCCTCCACTTAAAGAAGCTGCAGTTCACTTCCTCCTCTGGTCCAGCCTGGTGCCGTATAAGGCTTTCAAAAAAAGGGTCATCGCCCAGCTGACCACGAACTCCCTCTAACATCCAGGCCGACGCCCGGCTGTCCAGACACCGGAGGGGCGTCGGAACTGCAAGCTCCCCACTGCAGCCTGCATCGATTGCCACAGCAACAGCTGGGCACAGCTGGCTACTCTCCTACCAAGCAACGGGCCAAGCCCCAAGCCCAGCACACGGGAGACGGAGCTCTGGGGGCGAGCAGAGCCACCCATCAGCCACAGGACCAGCGGTGAGCACGCAGCACCTCAGGTGGGATGCCCTCTACCTTCTCAACTGCGAGGGGCACGCCTGGTGCTGGTGCTGCCAGGCGGCCACACAGGTGGGGAAGGTGGGCTCCCTGCGTGGGTGTGGTCCCACAGGGGGAAGTAGGCACAAGGAAGAACACTAGAAAGCACTGTCATGACGCTGCGCACAGGGACCTGCAGGAGGGGCTCAGGGGTGGCCAGGAAATGGGGACCGCCTCTGCGTGGCCCTTCTCTGTCCCAGGACCCAAGGTCTGAAGGGTGGAGGAAAGAATGCTATGTTATTTCAGTTCTAGTCCTGCCACTTACTGGCGAGCCCCGTGACTGTCACCTGGGCCCTCCACACCTTGGTTCCTTACCCACAAAAGGAAATTTCTCTCCAGGATTCTAAAAATATAAATGAGAAACGGTCTAGTATGTGGTGGCCCTCAGTGACGCCTCCCTTATGCCTCAGGGTGGTGACCTGAGGAACTTCCAGAAGATTCCGGGAGACCGCTGTATGCCTGTGAACAACATCATGGTCAATAAGCCGAGACTTGCCTCTACCCCCCTGGCGGTCTTCCTGGCTCCCACGGAAACATCCTGGTGACCGGAACACGAGCAGGGCCATTCGATTCCTGCAGTCCCCAGACCCAGGCCTCACCCCCCACGCGGCAGCTCACCGCCGGCCGGCAGAGCGTTCCCTTTGGGGACCCTTCATTCTAAACAGTGCTCGAAAACTGGCTCCCACACAACTCACAGCCCAGTGTGATTGTGGGAAAACCACGGGACAAACTACGGCAGGCGACAACTCCGCAAAACACACAACCACGCGCCTCAAAACTGTCCAGGTCACCAACAATAAGCAAGGTCTGCGAAACGTCACAGCCGAGAGGGGCCGACGCAGACATGACGACTGAACCAACGCCGAGTCCTGGGGCAGAAAACCAGGCGTCGGGTGATGTGAATGAAGGATGAACTTAAGTTCATTAATTGCAACAAACCTTCCAGGCTAAGGCAAAATGTTAACAATAGTGACGCTGGGTGTGGGGTAAAGATGCTGGGCTATCGTCTCAACGCTCCTGTAGACGGAAGTTTCTAAGACACGGTGCCATTTAACAGGAAAAGCTCTGCTTCTGTGGGTGCCACGTCTAAACTTCTTACCATGTGGCCTCGGCCCGTGATTTAGCTACCAAAATATGGTGTGTGTCCCCCAAATATGCTGCACCTCAGCAGGGCAATGGCTTGCCTTCCCTGTCCCAGCACCTTGGCCCTGTCCCTGAAGCCACCAAGTGCAGGGTCAAAATGACGGTATCCTTTACCCTGAGCGGCACTCGCTTTGTTCACTCCCTTTGCTAACAGTGCTTGCAGGTCGCCGTCGTCTGTGAGCACGAGGTGCTGTGTGTGCTCTGCATTCCCACCTTGTTCCCTGTATACCTGCCTTCCGTATAGTCCGCCCGGTAAGTGTACTGAGTCCAGCACCTCCGGGGCACCAAGGCAGCGAGCAAGCAGTGAGAATCCCGCGACGCAGAGGCTTTTCCCCGGATCGCCCGCTAAACTGCCCGCTTACTCAGGACCCACCACGTCATTTCATCTCGGATCATCTGGCTCCCGATCAGGAAGCCACAAGAATGAAATAGTGACGCCCAGGAAGGGCCTGGGCACAGCCGGTGACCACTGTCCTCCCCGCAGACAGCCTCAAGGCCAGTCCTTTCCAGTGTGACCATCCAAGACCAAGGTTCCCTGGTGCCCCCATGACCCACCCACCAGGTCCCAACAGTCAGGGCTTCCCTGCAGACGACCCCAGCACGGCAGAGCAGCCACACTCAGTTTCGTAGGGCTTTAAATTCCAAAATAAGAATCCAGATAAGTCCGATCTATAAAATATCCACAACAATGAATTTCACCCAGCACAGACTTGCTCAGAGTTTCCATTCAGACAATTCTATTTTCCAGCACTGAATTCCTGAGCCAGGACACGGTCACTTCTCCTCTGCTATGTAATCAGGAAAGAGAGACTTCTGCTGACGAAAGCCCCCTTTCAGGGGAGGTTCTCAGAGTATATTGTTGTTTACCTGCTCCCCCGACACCCCCTCCCCAAAGTCGAACAGGAACCAAAGACGTGGAATTGTGTCCTTTCCTGCATCACGCACAAAAACAATCCCTAAGAAATTAAGTAATATAAGAGGGGTGAAAAGTTACCCTCCCCCCAAGTCAGCCACAGACTTTAGTTACAACAGGGCATCGCACTCATGGAAGACGCCCATCAGAGGGGAAACAGGTGCAGGGCATATGCGAATCTCTGTATTATCTTATTACTTTTTCTGTGAATCTAAAACTGTTCTAAAATATATTGAAAATGTTAAATCAAAGAGAAAAAGTTACCCCTCTCCCAACACTGCATTCCTGAAAAGACTGCCCCCCCCCCCTTCTAAGTAGCCTTGCTCTGTGTGTTAGGCAGGAGTCCATTGGCACCCAGGGGCTCCTGTGCCCTCCCCTCTGCTGAGGGGCAGGGGGGCAGCGACAGACAGCAGCGGCCAGGCTGGCAGACCCCAGGTGATGGGGAAGGGGCGTTTGGGGGTGGGGGCTCCCTAAACTTGAGAGCTTGCTGAAGCCTAACGGTCCTTGGCACTGGAAGAGGGGCCAACCAGGTATTCGGGGGAATGAATGGAAAAACGGGGACCTCAATGCAGAAGCCCCTGGACGGAGGAAGTGGTAAAGCCGCTAACAAATCAGTTGCTTGTGCAAGTGAGCTCGGGCCGAGGTGGGACAGGAAATCAATCCAGCATGTGACGACTCGTGCTCTCGGAACAAGGCGGGGGACCCACCCCAAAGTGGAGCGAGACCAGAAGGAAGGCAGTAAAAACTTGCAAGGCTCAACTTAAAACAGAGACAGAGGGGATGCCGCGGGCCAAGGAGCAGAGAACGGGTCAGTCGGCTGGGTTTTAAAGGGCCCTTCGGAGCAGCAGGCCAACTACAGCAATGAGGAAAATTTTGGAAAATAAAACCCTAACAGACTAGACAACAGGTCTCGGAAACCAGAGTGAACCAGCCAATATTCTTTCCTTAATTTTTCTCTCCTGCCCTGGCCGGTGGTTAGAGCGCCAGCCCTAAAACTGAAGGGTTGCGGGTTTGATTCCGTCAAGGGCACGTACCTGGGTTGCAGGTTCGTTCCCTGTCCGTTTGGTGCATGCAGGAGGCGGCAACCAAT
Organism: Miniopterus natalensis; assembly: GCF_054644295.1. Taxonomy (NCBI): domain Eukaryota; kingdom Metazoa; phylum Chordata; class Mammalia; order Chiroptera; family Miniopteridae; genus Miniopterus; species Miniopterus natalensis. The sequence continues at coordinate 57,538,362 of NC_142094.1, read as the reverse complement.
TGATGTTCCCCCCTCCCCCCTTCCACTCTAAAAATCAAATGGTAAAAATATGCTCGGGTAAGGATTAACAAAAATAAACAAACAACAATTTTCTTTCTGTAACAAAACTGACAAGATCAACTTCCCAAATACCCTGAAAGGGACCACACTGCCATCCACTTCCAGAGCAGACAGACCCCACACCTGTGCAAAGATGTCGAGCAAATGCTGGGGCTTCAGAAATAGAGACAACAGGACTCGGAACCCAGTGATATTTATTGAGGAGGTTGAGCCAGAAAAGTCGGCTGCGCACAGATGTAGAAGGCAGACAGCTGGCCGGGAGGAGAGGTCAGGGCAGGCACCTCCCCTCCAAGCTCCGAAGGTGGCTGCCCGTTGCCGGAACATCCACAAGACACCCAACCTCCTCCCTCAGGGCCTGAGCACAGGTTTGTACTGAACCCCGGATACTGAACCCCAGAACAGAGCCTGTGTGCAGCCCCTAACGTCCCGCAAGACAAGACCACTGGGGAGAATGGTGGGAAGAAAAGTACTGATGCCCACTCCTGGGCCCGTCACACACCAGCCCTCGCTCCTCACGGTAAACGGGGAGGGTGACCCCCAATGCCATTCACCACTAGCTGCCAAATGGAGCTGCTGGAGCCCCCAAGCAGCTGTCTGAAGTCTCTGGAGGGACATGCTGAGCAGACATGGGGTGACAGGTCTCAGAGACTTGCTCTGTCCCCTCAACGTGTGCTCAGGACTGATTATGCAACAAGCAAGGTCACAAATCGTTAGCAAAAACGCTGGTCACAGTTTTAGCCATCATTACTTAAGCTGCTCCTTAAACGGTTGGAGGCACTAAACAGAGAGGTGACAGAAAGACCAGCAGCTCCATCAGGAACGCTGTCGGAAAGAGAGCAAAGCCGAGGTGTGTGCCAGGGGCCCACCCGCCCTCACCTCCAGACCCCGCCTAGTACATCACCCTGGGGGCGCAGCCCCAGGGCCCCTGCGTTCTGTTTCCGCAGTGCTTTTTCTCAATCCCAATGCTGGTGGTGCCCACTTAACAGAAGCTCAAAAGCGTATGGTTTTTCCAACGTCTTCCACATCTTTTTCAAGCGGGCTTCTTACATAAACAGCATTCCGGGCCTCCACCCACTGGATGATAGTAGCACCCTCCACCCCCACGCCCAGGCTTACACAATCCCCCTGGAGGCCAAGCTGCCCCGGGCTGAGCACCCGCTGGTGACCTGGCCCCAGTCCCTGTCCCCAGGGCACAAGACAGTAAGTAGTCAGCAGGCAACACTGAGGTCAGCGCCCAGCACCGCGAACAGTGTCGAACTTGTTTTATAAGAAACTTCTGTTGGGAGGAAGCATCGTCTTGCCAAAAAGTTTCTCAGAATAAAAGGTATCACTCACAAGCAGCTCTGTGCAGCCAGGCGGACGACGCTTTCCCCAGAGCACAGGTCCGGTCCTGCCAGACAGGACCCTTCGAGACAAGGGGACAAGCCCCCAAGTTCTGAGAAGCCCTCGGCGCCACACCCTGTGGGGCCAGGAGGGCCCCCGGCTAGAAACGGGGGAACTTGTCCTAATTGTCACTGACTTTAGACTAATGAACATTTGGGCCAATCTGATGATCATTTGTCCTTTAACAGCAACGTGTAAAAATCCATGTGTATTTCTAGTGTCAATGGTCTAGTGAAACCTTTTATTCTGAGGAACTTTTTGGCAAGACGATGCTTCTTCCCAACAGAAGTTTCTTACAAAACAAGTTCGACGCTGTTCAGGGGGCTGAGGCACCTCAACGGGACCCCGCTGTGGCCCCTGGCAGAGAAGACAATGGCTCTGCTGATGACCCCAGGCGGCCAAGCATCATGGGCTGGCCTGTGTCCCTTGCCACCATGGTGACAGTGGGGCAGGGTCACCCCCTGGGAGAATCGGCCGCGAATTCAAACTGCCGGTCATTTTCCTCATTCCCCCAGGAGGGAACCTGGACATAACAGGCCTCCCACTTTCTCTCCCACGACTCACAGGAATCTGAATAAGACGACCTTTCAGCAGTTTAAATCCATGCAACTCAAAAGTTGACGCTTTTCTGTCCCTGGGAGCCACATTTTGGGCCTCAGTTTTCTCACCTGGAAAACAAGAAGGGCAGCCCAGTGGCCTCCCCCCAGCGCCCCCAGGCTGTGACTTGCTAAGGCCAGCGCTGTCTCTTCGTAACCACGGGCTAGGATACGGCAAGAGCGAAGGATGAGCTACGGCACCACGCTCTGTAGTGTCCTGACAATTTCTTGGGGCGACATCCTGTACAATTCAGACACTAGGTGAGAGTTTCAAGGCTGTTATAGTTACAAACCAGAGCCAGTGATGTCACCGCCACACTGACCACACCCCAGCAGCGCCGAAAGGTATCCCTGAGAATACAAACAACTCAGGCGACGAGGGACTCCACACGACCAGCCACAGGGACCACTTGGGGTCTTGCTGGCAATGGCGCGGCAGGTGTGCTTTTGCGACCCCAGGGAGCACTGCCCTTTGACAGTGACGTACGCGACCAGGTGCCGGTCAGCAGTCTGTTCATTCTCTCTGCGGCGATTTTCTGCCCCTCAGAGCTCACCTGTGCAGCACCTCTCACCACCCTGGCCCTTTCTAAACAGGAGTAGCTCATACCCCATCCCCCGGGGCAGGTCCTCCCTATCAGCCACAGGGTCACCACCCAGGGACGTCCAACTCGGTGAGGTCAGAGCTGCACAATCGGGGCTGCCCAAACCACAGAGGCCTCTCGCCCCGGGGACGGCCCAAGGCTACCAAGTCCCAGTGTCAACGGGAGGATGGGCCTATGAACTGAAGTTTACTTACACAACGGAGTATTAACCGGCAGTGAACAACGAATGGTTATCCACACAAAACAGATGAACCTCACAGACACAAAGTGTGAAGTGTGTGCTTCCACTCAAGTCCACTGAGCTGTACACTTAAGATGTGTGCCCTGTTCTGTGTGTATATTCTATTTTCATTAAAGTTTCAAAGATGTAAAAGGCAGCCTGAGTCTCACCGCTCGTTCTGGAGCCTCCCTCCCATGTGTAGCCGCCCCCCAGCCATATTCCAGATCCCCATTACCCAGACACCACCCCAGCACCAGAGGCGGCACCCACCTGAGCCACTTCCCACGCCCCCAGCCCAGAACACGACCCCGAGGGAGCGCGTGCCAGGACTCTGCCCATGCCACGCCCACTCGTGGACTGGGCGCCGTGCTGTCCCCAGAGGATGGTACAGGCAGGACTCTTGGGTTCGAGCTCCCCCACCATGTGTCCTCAGCACGGCCACCCCAACCTGGGCAGCTCTACACAGCGAGTGACTCAGCCAGAGGGAGAGTCAACATCTCTTCCAGGTCCAGAAGCCCCAGGCCCGCCCCAACTCGCCACCATCGGTGCCTCCCCCAGGAGCCCGGCCGCGCCACCCTTTCTTCACTCACCACGCTCCTTCCGGCTGCCCCAGCTCCTCGCCGGAAGAAACGCACGGGGTCTAGGAGACAGAGCTCTCCATCCTGCCAGCGACGGGACGTGCAAGACCCTGGGCACAAGCAAACCTCCCGGAGCCAGGCGGCAGCCAGGCCAGCCCCGCTGTGGCCGCGATGGGTTAGGGTTTGTGTCCACGCCAGCCAGAGGCGGCTCCTTCCTGGGGGCCGTGTCCGCGGGGTTCCGGATTTCTCCCCGGGAGCTGGAACATCCAGGAAGGCTCTCTCCCCCCAGGCCCTCTTCATCGCCCCCCCTTAACATCATTTCTGCCAGGAGTCATCTGTCTCGCTACTTCCTGCTGCTCCATTAATCACAACAAGAAATAACCCTGCAGTGATGTCACCCGAACGGCCACTTCCTGCTGTGAAGGACCAGGTGGGCTCCACGGCTCGGGCCCCGTGCCACGTCCACCCCGGGGAGAAAGCCCACGGCTCCCGCGCTCCGCGAAAGCTTCGTGTTTACACAGGCTGCCACTCGCCTCGCAGGTTTACACGGTAAATAAGCCTAACCGTGGCTGGGCACCGCCACCGCCGCCGCCGGAAAGCAGCTATTATAAGGACAGAACAAGCCATCAGCTGTGCAAAGCGGTGAATGTGGGTTTATCCACCTAGAGAAAAGCCACGCGTTGAAGTGGATACAAAGCATACTCAGTGTTTCCGGCACACGTGAGCTGGGGGGGTTCTTAGTTTCTGGCGTCTGCGGGGATTCTGAGGCACCCACGGTGAAGGGCATGCTCCCCTTATCTGTGTTTTCAGAGCGACAGGAAAGTGGAGACAGGAAGGAAAGAACCACCCTGTCCTGGGCTCCAAGCTCCCTGGGCCCAGAGGACAGTCTTTTCTGCTCCGTTATCAGGCCTGGTGGCTGACACTGACAGGGATGCAAGGATGACACTGTGTCCAGCGGTGCACTGTGCAAAGCTCTGTGCTTGGGATTTCCAACTAAAGGGTTCTCTGGAAAAAACAGGAGACTTCCTAAAAAACTAGCACTCAGGTGAGCAGCAGAAATCGCCCAGGGAAAAGCCGCGGGGGGCATGGCCGGAGCCCTCAGGTCACCTTTATAGCATTTAGTCTGAAGGGGGGGGGGGGGCACCATCAGAGTCTCTTCTGTCATCTCCACGCTCGGTACCAATATTACCTTGGGTTTCGGCTTAAAGAGAGGAGTCTGAATCCAGGTTGCATCCCAGATGTGCTGCTGGGGGAGGGGCAGCCACCATTCCTCCCAGTTGGGCTCGGAGGGGAAGGGCTGAAGAATAGTCTCAAGTGGTCCTTAACCTGCCCTCTGGACCTCCTTCCAACTCCCGAGGCAGCCACCCCATCACATGGAAGCCACACCCCCGGTCCTCCTTCCTCAGACTGAGATCAACAAATAAATAGTGGGCTGGTTTCAGCAAGAATGGAAAACAATGACGAAAGACCATTTTCAAACAGCCCGTTATAAATAGAAAGTTAAATTGAGCCCTGGCTCCAATAAAGGGTGGGCCCTGCCCTCGCATGGGCTGGGTTCATTATTAATTCTCTGGTAATGTCCCCACGGGAAATGAATGCCACTCCCAGAGGGAAACTTATTCCCACTGACAAAAGACGACCAAAATAGCTATAATGGTTGCTAATCTGAATAGAATTGGTCCCAAAATTAGGAAGAGTGACTATGTCCATCGTGAGTTTATTTCCAGGGCATTTTCTCCGATGAGACTTGGAGCCGGGCTTGGGAACTGGGAGCCTTTCTTCGGGATGAAACCGCTCGTGGCGGACGGCACTCAGCGGAGAAGCACCGACGTTCTCTGCCTGTGATGCTGAATGTTTCAGGCGGAATTTGAGAACTCCAGTGACTGTGCTAATCGGCTCTTCTACTGTACCTGCGTCTGGCTGATCTTGTCTAATCAGATGCTCTCCCGAGTTAGCTCTGCCGTATATTCATGCATTTAATACCACAGCGTACTGGAAAGTGCACAAATCATCCTAACAGAATGTAAATTTAACCACCACGAGGGCATTTTATACTCGGCTTAACTTCTCTAAGGGGCCTGTCTTTTTGGAGCAGATAAATCCAGCATTTATATAATTTTACTTAAGGGAGCAGCAGTCAAAACTTCTAAAGAGAAATACACCCACCGAGGCTCCTTGGTTTAGGGGGTAAACAAACAGGTCCACGCTGTCAACAGAAGCCCCCGTTACCGGCCTCTTTACGCAGGACGGAGAAGCCAGCAGTTCACCGGGGCCAGGGCAGGTGACCGTCAGTGACGCTGGATTCTCGGCACACACCCTTCCCCATGCCTCTGGCCACTGCTCCCTGGCCATCCTAAGTGGATGGGCCACTGCAGACCTGAGACCACCCCTAAACCACCCCAAGAGCATCAGGGCTGACATCTGCCCCGTCCTGACTGTCATCATCAGAAACACAATCTCCTACGGATCTTTTCTAAAATGAACTCCAGGCTCCAATGCCAAAGAGGTCTCCAGATGCACACAAGAAATAAAAAAAATGGGGGGAAAGAAGAAATCCAGGCCTGCAGCAGCTGCAGTCATACATTATTTACCGAACCCAGGGAACTTTAGCCACAGGCCATATGGAGGGGCCAGACCTAGGCCTCGAGCATGCCCCCAAGGTCAGCACTGGGGAGGCGTTGCTGGCCTGAGAGAAGCTCAAGACAGCCTCTGAATTCATGGTGCAGGGGGCGCAGGTCCACATTCAGAGCATGAATCACACTGGTACCCACCCCCCCCAGGCCATCCGGACACAGGGCCTGCCAGACGGAGACACACAGAATCATGGACAGGAGGGGGCACAGGGGAGTGGGGTGGGAGATTAAGCCGGAAAGTAAAGAAATGCTCAACAAAAGATGGACACATGGAAAAAAAGACACAGGATTGAGTAGCCCGCCTGAAGAGGCACCGCTGGCCAAATCTGAAGCCGTGTGGGCACCAAAATGAACAACGACAGTAACAGGAGGTAACCCACAAAATAAAGTAAGAACCCAGGATTCTTTACACATACAGACAGACAGACACACACTCCCGGGTTCTCATTATGTGTAAGAGAAAAGGGGAAGCTTCCTGTTAACAGCAGAAAGCAAATGGGGGAAAAAAAACCTGTACCAAAACTGATGGACCCGGACAATTCCCACTTGGCAACCATCACAGTAACTGATGCAGGCGAGTGACCAACGGATGCTGAGGCCAGTGGGAGCAAGTTCAGAGACCCACAGCGTATTTACACCGTCTCCAAGTCACCGTCTCCGACAGCACACCCAGTAATTACCACGGGAAAGATAACAGCTCCGCAGCGGAGACAACGAAGGCTCGGAGTGGTTCGGGTTAACCTCACCTGGACTGAGATAAACCGATGTCACGTGCCCTCCAGCGGGACACACGGAGAGCTCGTCCCCGCGGAAACTCCTGCTCTAAGCGCACAACTCGAATCGCAGCAGAAGATCCGAGGCAAACGCACACGAGGGACAGTGGACAGCACGCCCGGCCTGTTCTCAGGACACATCCACGTGGGGAGAGAGCTCTGGATGGAACAGACCAAGGAGCCAGGGCAGCGAAACTCTCCTGGGCCCCAGAAGATATGGGCAAAACCTGCAGAAGGTCCAAAGATCAGATAATACCATCATCGGTGTCATTCCTGACTTTGACCCTGGGCTGTAAGTGGATGTGCCGCACTTCCTCAGCCTCGGGGCCACGGAACCCATCTAAGCGGGAAGGCCCCAGGCCAGCGACGTTCTCAGGAACTTAGAGCCCCTCCTCCCCCGTTCCTGGGAGAGGGTGGGTCCGGCAGCCACGGGGCAGGCCCTGGCCCCACCCAGGAAGCAGCACCATCCCGGGCCCTGCCCGTTCGCCTGGCCTCGCTGCCGGACCAGGGCCCTTTCCCACAAACAGGACCCCGCCGCTGCCCCCACTGACCCCCAAGGGGCCGACCTCTCCACCTGTCACAGCCGGGGCCAGGCACACGAGCCCGCAGAGTTCTGCCGCCACATGGGCAAATCTCTGCCAAAGCGCACTTGCCCTTGGACATCCCCGGGCTGTGCAAACGAGGCCTCTCCTTAGCAACAGCCCCCGGGCCGTGACCCCCGGGCCGTGACCCCCAGGCCGGGCAGAAGTTGGCGAGGGGCACGGGAAGCTGTTAGTGCCAAAGAAGGAACGGGGGTGGGGGGGATGGTGTGCACAGGTAGGCAGCGGCAGATTATCCACCACGACCCGAAAGGAAGGGTGAAAACACGCAAACCACGCCCCCTTGCCATTCAACCCACAACTGGCAGCGTCCGCGCGGCCGCCTCTGGGACCTCCTGTGCCGTTAAGGCTCCGCTTTGACAGGTAGTGCCCCCCAATCAGGCTGAATAACCGAGCCAGCACTGCAGGCTCCCCGACAACTTCAGGGCTTATCTCAGCTGCCTGTTACCTTCTGAACTACACGGAGTGATCCAAAGAATCGGAAAATGTGATGTGTCTCCCCTGGAAATTACTGTTTCCAACAGTTAGAAAGGAACAGCTCTGCCTAAGGCCCAAATGTTGAGTTTACTTAAAATACACACAGAAAGAGGGAGCCGAGAACACCCCTCATAAGCGCCACTTTGCACCACTGTGGAAACCCACCGACCTTCCAGAGCTGCCCCAGAGAAGGAGATCCAAGCGGAAGGGACTGGCTCTCCCACCTTCCCAGAGGTCAATGGTCCACTGCACCAAGTGAAATGATCAAGATAAAACATCAAACCGGACCGTCCTCATTCTGTGGCCTATCACACGTGCCTGTCACTCTAGCTGGGACACATCATGTTGGCCGTTGGGATATAAAACGGGTATGGGAGCCCTGGCTGGTGTGGCTCAGTGGTTAGAGTGTCGGCCTGAGCACCAGAGGGTTGCAGGTTTGATTCCCTGGCCCCGCTGGGGTGAGTGCAGGAGGCAAACAATTGATTTGTCTCTCTCACATCACTGTTCCTCTCTCTCTCTCTCTCTCTCTCTCTCTCTCTCTCTCTCTCTCTCTCCCCCTCCCTCCCTTCCTCCCCACCCACCCCTTCCACTCTCTCTAAAAAATCAATGGAAAAAATATTCTAGTATGAGTATTGACAAAAAATAAAATAAAATAAAACTGGTATTGGAGACCCAAAGGCTGTGTTCTAATTTCTTCCCCCAACTATGCAACAGAATAATAGCTCTCCCACATGTCCCTCAAAGGAATAGGCTTGCACAGAACATTTCTGAGCCTGATAATATGCTGCAAAACATTTTTGTTTACTTTAAGATGCTTGCTCTTGACAACAAATTTTAGACTAGAATAAAATGTGCCTTTTCACAAGAGCGCTGAAAAGGAAAACAAACATCACTAATGGGATTTTGTTTTTAAACGTCGGAGATTCTGACGTATCTGACGTTGGCGCAAAACTTTTAAATCCAGGTCACAGAGAGGCCCGATACGATCAATGAAATAATTCGGTAAAGCTGAGCCAATCTGATGACACTGAACTTAAGAAGTAGTGGCCTGACCCTGGGAGAGCACAGGTTCGGGCAGAAGAGCCAACTGGGGTAATGAAACCACAATGCTGTCGGCCCGGAGCCCCACCACCCACCAGGCCTCCCGAGACCGGTCAGCCACGGCTTCGGCTGCTCCCTGTTCTGAAGGCAGAGTGTGTAGACCAGACACCGGTCTCCGGTCCCCCTGCACCCAGAGGGAGGAGCCAGGGACTGGAAAATACCCAGGTGAGAGGAGCGAGGCAGCAAACGGACAGTTCCAACCAGGCTGAAGGCCAGCAGCCCCCAGACTGACCTGAACCTCATTCCCAGAGGGTCCCAGCTCCACTTGGGACATACAGCAGGCACTCAGTAAATGCCTTCTCAAGGAAAGGAACCACGACTGCATCTGGCTGCTCAGGGGAACCCACAACGGATGGGGTCGAGGTGGGGGGTTATCACCTTGGCCTCTGCTGGCTCAGCTTTCCCAGCCCCCAGCCCATCCCACCTCTGCCCTCGCACTGCTGCTGGGTCACCTGGGGGCCAGGCAGCCTCAGGAATGAACGGGTCCGGGCAGCTCCAATGCAAGTCCTCGAATACCACAACCAGAGCCAGGCTTGTTAGACGACATTGGCATGTGTGGGCACGGGCCGGGGCAGGCCACGGGGAAGCCAAAACGAGGTTTTTCTTTAACAACAGAATTTGGGAAAGGCACTGAGAGAGATCTGGCTGATGTATTAGGGCAGAATATGTATTATGAACAAAATGACATGCTTAGGCATTACACGTGTGTACACGTGGTCACGAGCACGGAGGATGTGTAGACCAACAGTGGCTAAGAGACTGCGGAGGAGGGAACACGGCCACCAATTGATCACTGATCTCCAGGCACTGTTCCACCCAATTTACCCACTGAGTCCCTACAAGTCCACCGAACAGGTACGACTGTCCCTATTTTTAGGGACAGAGGATCAGCCATTTTCCCCAACGTCACGCAGCTACCAAATGGCAGCTGGTCACTCCCTACAGTGATCCGCCAAGAAAGAGAAAACAAAAAACCACCAACCCAACCAACCCCCTCTCTCAAACGCAAAACAAACTCCACCTTACAGAAAACTCAGACACGGGAAGTACACAGACGCCAGCGCCATAAAACCCGAGGGCACATCTGCCACGACGATTGACAGGAAATGCTGGGTCCCTGACTTCTAGCGACATCCAGGCGCAATCGCTGTATGAAGTGGGGTACAGCGTGGCGGGATGCTTTCGGCCAGCCACGGAGGACCCCGGATGTTCAGACACTTGCACGTTCCAGGAGGTGCGAGGAGAAAGAGCCCTGGGGGTGTCTTGAGAGTCAGGATAATTAGCTTTGTTTCTATAAATCTTACGCGGTGTGGCTTGCCCCCGACCCCGGCCACCATAAGCACATAAACCTTCTGGAAACAGCAAGGCGATCAGCAATTCTTTCCCTATTAACAACAACAAAAAGCAACATATATTCATTACAGAGCAATGGGGTAGGGGAGTGGGAAAAAAACCCCCAAAACCCCAAGTCTCCCAGCTAAAGATCACCACTGAGAAACACTCATCAGATGCCCCAGGAGACATTCCATGCTTCCAATCTACAGACCTACGCTCGACGCGGCTCCTTCCACTCGGAGACACGCCCTCCACTCAGCTCACCGCACCGGCGAAGGCGTTGCTGAAAGAGAATCGGCTCTTCCCCACCCTCGCCATCAAATGCCACCATCTCCACACAGTCGGGTGTTCCTGGCCCGGGCGGGGAAGGAGATTACTAGGTCAAAGGGCACGCGAGCTATTTCGGAAGGCAGACCTTGGTTTCCGCGTCTGGGGATTCTGACTGATCATGTCAGCGTCAGTCTCTGGCAGTATCTTACTAACCCCTCTCCCAGACCCACGGACCCATGTGTGTGTATGTACACGTATGTACCCAGGCACGGCAGCCTGTCCTACTGGATTTAGCTCTCAAGCCAGGCCCCTGGACGTCTTGGAGTGAAGCAGGTGTTGACAGAACCAGTGGCAGGTGTCCAGCGCAGGAAGGGCCACCCTGGAACACACAGATTTCCTCCAGTAACATCGAGCGTCAGGTGTGGGCACTGGTCTACATTTCCGAGCCAGGACTCTCAAAAAGCACCCACCTCTACATGCCAGTGAAGCTCAGCGAGATGCCCACACCGAGGGCAGCACTGTGACGCCAGGAAACAGCCCACTTTCCAGGGGCACAGTTTAGGGGGCTGGGGAGTCCAGCCCAGCCTGCCAGGCGGTGCGTGAATGGCACCCAGAGCGTGAAGACATGGCCTGTACTTGGCAGCCAGGGATGCCTGGGACCCTGAGGCCCGCAAGGAGAGCAGGGACAGGCTCACTCACAGGTCTCACCGTCACCAGAGGAGGCCCACCCTCCGCCTGCTCCGTGGAGAGCACCTCCCACCCCTTGTATACGGGACAAGCAGCACAGCAGTTCCTATTTTAGACAGATTTTCCACATTAGAGGGCAAATCGCTTAAAATGACTGTACAACACACCTTCCACTCCTGACACTCTGTTTAATTCAAAGTCAAACACGGAAGCCGAGAGTGGACTTCAGCACATGGGAGGTTTACAGACGGCCCTCCCGAGCCCCAGGCCTCGCCTCCCCTCCTTCCGACACAGCTGGGTAGGAGCTCACTGACCTAATGTTACTGGACAGATAATTCCTCGCCTTGGGGAAGACTGGCAAAGCCCATGACATCTGCCACTTCCGATCTATGCTCTGAAACGGCACCCGGGTGAGGGGCAGTGCAGCTGGCGCCCCACACCCCGAGTGGAAATGTCCAAATCCACCCACAGCCTCGGCGGAGTCACCGCTTTGCTCTGGAAGACCCGGGCGAGTGCTTCCATCCGAATCATCTCCAAGCCTCTGCTGCAGAAATAATTGAATTAAAGAGTTGCCATAATTCGTTCAAGTGAGAGAGCAGCCAGCCAGCGGGAAGCGAAGATGGTGCCGTTAGAATCTGCCATCTTCTCAAGATAGCGAGAAAAAAAGCAATAGCATGTGGTTCAAAGGACAGATGGGACTTCCCTAATTGTCCCCAGATTCCTAGCAGCAGGGGTGGTAACTAAATGGTTTCAATTAAAAGTTAAAGGAACAGGGAAAAGCAGGCGGTGAGTTATGCCTGCGCCGATTAGGCTCCTTTGGTCGAGTCTGGGCGGCTTTGTCCCGATTTAAGACGGCCCCGTGTCCACGACGCATGAGCAGTGCGCCACCCCAACACGTGGCCATGACCACGGGACACACAGGCCTGTTGGCCAGGTCCTGTCTTCAATCCCCATGTGAGTCTAACAGAGGTGAGGCTGGGCCCAAGTCTGCCCACGACAGGAGGGGGCTAGCACACGTCAACATGGGTGGGGGTCACCCGCTTCCCTAGGGGCGCAGAGCCTGCCCGAGTGCGGGGTTTTCACGCCATCCCAGGCTCAGCACCAACAGGGTTAGTCAATGTGGTTTGTGAACAATGTCGACAGGCGTGGAGTCAACATTGCCCTTTAAACAAACCAGTGGGTGTCAAGTGGGGTCACTTTACACCCAAGACACGTGCGGTGACGTCTGGAGACTTCAGGGTTGTCACACTGGTAGGGAGAGTCCAGGGGTCCTGAGAAAAATCCTACCATGCCTAAGGACAGCCCCGCGACAAGGAACTATCTGCTCCAAAATGTAAACAGTGGCAGGGCTGAGAAACACCCTTAATTATGCAGAACACTGTTAGTTAACTTTTGCTACTGTAGTTAGTGTTCCCTGCTCCCTCCTCTCCTTTTCTGAGAGTAGGTTAAAGAGAAAGACAAGGCACTGAACTCAGTTTAAAGAGAAGGAAAAATGCAAAGTAAAATAACACGGGGATCATACAATTTCTGCAAGATCTGAGACCAGAGCCTCAGGAATCTAATGCTCACAGATCCACACTCATTATTTCCCAGCTCAAAACCCACCCAAACCCACAGCCAAAGAAAGCAAAGGAAATAAAGTTACTAGTCACCAGAATGCGGATTAAGCCACGTGGCTGTTCACAAAGCTAAGTGTGGAGAGACCCTCTGCTGGGTCAGGCTACCTGGACAGGGCTCCGCCCAACAAATTCTCATCTAAGGTGATTCACACACATTAAGGTGTTTTTGTTTTTTTTTTAAAAAAAGTTACTTCTAACTCAGGTGAGAAATACAGACGTCCACGAAGCAGGAAACACCTCCAAGAGACTTGTTTAGCGAAACTGACTAGTGGTTTAATGGGGGGGCAAAACCTGATATACAAGAGTGCCGCCATTTCTTCAGAGAAATTAACATTTCAATCCTGGTTTTATCTAGAAGTCATTAAACTGTGCAACATGAATTATTGGAACTGTAGGAGCGAATTAACTCTATTCATCAGCTGAGTCCCAACCCTTCAGAGTGCATCTGTAATAGAAAAACGGCCCCGACTCCTATCTCTGCTCATTAAAGTAAACCCGCTTTGCCTCAGTATATAAAACTGTCCTCTCGCCACGTAATTTATATTTCCATAAGCAGACTCACACTCTAAACTATTACATGCCTCCAATTAATTTCTGCAGCTTTTGCCTGAAATTTTAATGAGATAGTAGTAGTGTATGAACCTGCTGACTATAGGTTGAGTGTGCCCTGATATTAATGTTGGCGTAATAAACTGATCTGAGCCACGCTTGCTGAGTACGTGGTTGAGGGAATGGGTAAGCCAGGTCCACTTGTCCTTTTAAATCCAACGGTAAAATTTACCCATCTCTAATCAACAGCCCCTGCGTGCCGGCCTGGGGAGGGAAGAACAAGCCGCACAGCCCAATCACCCCCAACTCCACGTCCATACACGTTTCAGCCAACGCTGAAGACAGGCGACGGTCCAAGACCTCAGTTCTCTCCCGCGGGGGCTAAGAAGGCGGCTGCACCCAGCTGAGGAAGGGGGTCCAAGAAATCCCTTGCCTGGTCCAGATGCAGGTGCCCCAAAGGCACACGTGCCACAGAGTCCATACCCCCACGTGTGCATGGGTGTGTGCCTCTAATTTTTTTTTTTTTTTTAAGCATATCTTTATTGATTTCAGACAGAGGAAGGGAGAGGGAGAGAGAGAGAGATAGAAACATCAATGATGAGAGAGTCATTGATCGAGCCCACACCCCGGGCATGTGCCCTGACCGGAAATCGAACCCTGGTCGCCTGGATCCTAGGTCGACGCTCAACCACTGAGCCATGCCCGGCCGGGCGGGTGTGTGCCTCTAAGTGGGCTTCAGTGTGCAAGTTCAGCCAGGGATGAGTAGATCAGGGGTGCTGGTGGCCCGATGACAGGCCACCTGCAGTGATTACCTTTGCCAAAGGCTCTACAGGCACAAACAAAAGGAAAGAGCGACAGTGATGACAGTGCAGCTGCAGTCAAGACCCAGCTCACACCGAAAGCACGTGAGACAGCCTCGCTGTCAGTCGCTGCCCGGGCACGAGCAGGGGGTGTTCAGCCCTGGGAACAGGTGTAGGGCCCTGGGCAGGTTACTCCAGAACTCGAGGCAGCCTATTCCTATTCCTTAGGTACGCTGATCGCCTGGAACACCCACACACACCATCGCTGGTGGCTGAGAACCACTGATAACAACACACAGCACTGAGCAGGGCGCCTGGGACATGGACAGCCCTGAAGACGTCACTGAGCTGGCATTGTCAGGCACAACAGCCAGGGAAGGAGTGGATCAGGATCCCGAGGAGGACTTCCCAACGTGTCCCGACTTGTCCCCCACCCAGCCACACCTCGCAGTGCCAGTGAGCCTGGAGGGGGGGCTGCTTTTGCTGAACAGAGAGAGGGACAGACACAGACACTGGGATCTGAGCTGCCCTCCCAGGGCTGGTCCAGCCTGGGGGCCTGGCTACTGCGAAGTGCAAGAGGCACGTCCTGGTCCCGGCTAGTACGTAGGGAATGGAGCTCCAAGTGCCATACACTCATCTCAATGGAGAACACTTACCTCTTCAGGAAGCCTTTGCTTAGAGCCTGTTTGTAAACAAACTGGGAGTCTACCCCGAGAAACTACAGACCATCCATCAAGAGCAATGGGGTGCCTTCAATATCAAACCTTTAACACCCAACATCTGAACTGTGTGGGGGAGATGGTGATGGAGCAGAGCATTCTGGGTGTGTGGGCCTAACCCAGACCCAGGTTTTAGTCCCATTCTGCTCCTGCTAAGTGCCAGGAAAAGCCAATCACCCTCCGCTATCCATTAAACGTCAGGGTAAACACAGATAAACCCCAAACTTGCAGGACTGAGCCACATACAGGGGATGGAAGGGGGTTGTGTGCCCGAGACTGACCAGCGTGCTCAGAACACTCAGCTCATGAGGCTTCCATTTCAAGGCAACTGCTAGACCAGTTTGGGCCTCCAGAAAAAAAAAGTGAACAAGTTGCTTTCACCTCTGCCCTCCACAGCCAGGGAAAGCCGGCCTGCGGCCCAGCGCTCAGGCTCGCTGAGGAACCCTCCCTCCCTGACTCGGCCTGAAGCATCTGTCACCAGCTGCCCGGAAACGCTCCCCCTCCAGGAGGCCGCACTTACAGGCCCAGCCCCTCACGCTCAACAGGGAAAGACAATCATTTCCTGGCTACATAGGTTTGTATGAAAAATAAGCTCGAGTTGCCCAAACCACCAAAGGGAAAACACAAAGGTGCCCAGCTCCCAGGAAATGTGGCATCAATAAGAATGGTGGAAGGATTCTGGGGAGTGCCCAGGACCAAGGTCACTGGCTCTGACCGCATCACTCCAGCCAATCTGGTCTAGGCTGGGGGTGGGGGGTGGGAGGGGCACAAGACTAGGGCTGGCCATCCTGGGTCCCTCCCAGCCCACTCTGGCCAGAGGCACCCTCACAGCAGAATCCGAGTGGTCTCAGGCCCGGTCTCCAGGCACCAGGAAAAGGCCCCACACTCCACACTGTCACACCCCAGAGAGGACACAGGCTGTCTCAGCAAGGTCACGCACAGACCGTGAAAGTCTCCTCATCTGCGAGGAACGCAGGCCATTAGCTGTGTTACTGGCAAGCACAGATGTTGTCTATATCTAAAAATTCCCAAACAGATCAATTAGCATATTACAAAGGATTTACTTCCATTTTCCCTTGACAGATCATAAAAGCCAAAACACAAGGCTCCGCCTGAAACTGACAAGTGTGTACAGCAGGAGAGGCCCCGTTAAATGGAGACAACAGCAAAAGAAAATGGTATTTATAATGATTAGCCACATAATTAATTCTAAGAGCAAAATGTCAAAAGCTATAAATCCATTCCTTTGGTAGCTGAAGCTCGACATCAAACAGCCACTTCTGCCCTGAGACGGGAGGCCCTGACGTCTCCCCGACACTGGTGCCCAGCAGTTTGGCTATTCTACTGGTTTCCCATGCAGGGAAACAGGAATGTACGTAGAAAGCCACAGAGGGCTGGAACTGGGGGGCAATGTGCGTGCGTGCGTGCACAGCCCCCCCATATTAATGGCAGTACTTTCTAAAATTTTAAAAGCTCAAGTACCACAAATGCGTGTAAATATTAATGGAGTTTTACGACATGGGCTCATTCCCTCCTGTGACAATCAACTCGGTTTGAAAGGAGAAAGTTGCAGCTTCTGTTTGGGGACCTTCTGTGCTTCAACTTGGCTATGGGGGGGGGGGATGTGGAGGGGAATTCGAAAACCGACAAAGGTACAACAGCATTACTACCCTCTGAAAGTCTGCGCACTGTCCTCACTTGTATGTTTAAAATTACCCTTTGGGGGAGGAGCGGACAGGCAGGAGAAGAGCAAGGAAAACAGGAAACCAAAATTGATTTAATAGATGCGGAGGGGTCCCCGTTTCCATACTTCCCGAGTCTTCTTCCTAGATTGCAAGTCAGAATCTGCATTTAAATAGAATATTTTTAATGTCAACGAGAGGAAGCCCTAGGGTACAGAGGTATTGCATTCAATCTATGGGCACAACATTGCATTTTAAATGAGAGGCAGCTTTCTGGAATTTAAAGCATATATTACATATTCCAAATTGTCTTGTTATTACCACTATTTTTACTAGATTCTCCTCCCCTAATAGGTGTGTTTCTTTTATCGCCAGGGCTGTTAATAACAGTAATGCGATATTACATCACGCTATCAATTGAATCTTGAGAAAAGATTACAGCGATCCAAGGATCTCATACGCCCCAGGCTGATAATTCCAGCCATTATTCAGTGTGAAATGCAAACAGTCTGAATTCATTACCATTGCTCGTTACAAATCTGCATTTTCAGACTTTGCCCATAAAATGCGGGAGTGCGGACCGGTGACCTGGATCTAACCGCCTTTCATGGGAAGCGGGCCCCCCAGCACAGCTCCCAGGATGAAGCCGCCTGTGCCGGCCCCTCTGCGCCCTGGTCCCTGCCCGGAGCCGGGACTGCGCCGGCCTTGCCCCCAGGCAAACTGCAGAGACTCGGGGCCATCGATACTAGAGAGGGGACCCGCTCCCAGAGAAGGAAGCACGTGATAAACAGGTGTTCAGGTCGCCGGTCACACCTGGGAGCGGTCCTTGTCACCCCTGCGTGGCTCGGAGCAGCTCCCCTCACAAAACGAGTCAGAACTCATGTGGAAAAGCTTCAGGGAACCCGAAACCCTTCCTCCCGTGATGACACATCCTCACCAGGGGTTACACCCCATGTCCAAAGTCCCAGGAGGCAAACACGACAGAACTATCTGTTACGAGCAAGAAAGTCTGGAGTCCTAGTCGCCTTTCACCTGACTGTTCCTACAACCTGGACACTGCACAGCCCTGTGGGCAGGTCGCCAGGGCATCCCACCCCCTGGAGCCTGTAGCTCTTTCACTTACTGGGGCTGCTCACGGTGATGGCGGTGGCGATGGCGGTCATTCCTTACTAAGCCCCTACGGGGGACCAGTTACTCGCTAAGCCCTCCTCAATGACCGCTTCACTGAACCCATACAACGTGGAGATGAAGCATCGCTGCTCACCCCCATTTTACAGGGGGAACCCGAGGCAGCAAGCACAGAGGGGTTTAGTCTGCCCAAGGTCAATGCCACCCGAGGGGCCAAGGTCACGCTGCGAACATTTCTGGTCCTGTCTTTAGGACCCTTCCGCCATCACCAAGGCCTCGGCCACATCTGTACCTTCCCCGGGGCAAACACGGGGATGTGCCAACGCCACGGGGATGCTGGAGGGAGCGACCATCAGTGTGGTTCCTGACTAAAGAGCGGGGCTGCTTCCCGGCCAAGGCGAACGCCGTGTCAATCTGCTGTTTAAACACGCAGGCAGAAGGCTTTCCGGCTTTAAACAGGCCTCTGCGGTGCTGCCATTTAAGCCCGTGGGAGATCAGAGTACAAATCAATACGAATCCGCCTTCTGAGAGGAAGCTGCCGCCCTGTGCGCGGTTTAGAGGTCGTTCCTGCTGTAATTAGGAAGCAGCAGCGAGTTTCAATTGAATTACGAAAAGCCAGGAGTGCAGTACTCACAAAGTTAAGGTTTTTAAAAAAGGTGGGCCTGGGGCCATCAGCTACGCATGCAGGAAATACCAGCTTCCAAATCCGCGAGGGCAGGCACGGAGGAGGCCCCCACGCTGGGTCCACGAAGGAATCTGATACGCAGGCCATCTGTCCTTCTGGCCCAAGGGACCCGGAGCGATGGGACCCAGGGGCCAGTCGGGCCTCCTCGCGGTGCTCATAATCCCAGCTCTGATGCAATGCAGGCAGCTGAACCCAACGCCCTCATCCGCGGGGCTGCCACAGGCACCACACCCTGGGTGACAGGAGAGTACAGTGGGTCCCCAAGCCCCACGGAGCTCCAACTGCAACCCTGCCTGCAGGTGGAGAGACACAGGCAAGCCTCTGCTCTGGCCTCAAGAAGCTCGGGAACACGCTTTATTATTTCGGAACACGTACACCTCCCCAACAGGTAGTGCAACATGCCGGTTCGCTTTCTGTCTGTAGAAAACACTCCCAGCCGATGATGCCAGCGCGGCCCTCCAGACAGGCGCCGGACGGGCCCCGTCACTGCACACCACCCCGGTCCCGCTCATTCAAAGAACAGTCTGGTGGCTTCCAGAATGGGTGGGTCGGATCCCGTACCTAAAATTAAGGAGGCAATGAGGACAACGGACAGGGCTTCTGCCTCCGGGAGCTTGTGGAAACCACTCGAGAAGGTTCTATGCTAACAGAGCACAGCTCCTCCATCCAAGTTCGCTTTGACACCTTTATCTAATTTCACCCCAGAGTCAGAAAGCTCAATGTCATCCAAGAGCCCCACACCCTGGGTTTTTGTGCCATTAACGAGCAAGGGCTCCCACCAGCTTGGGGCCACCCTCCCACACTCAGGGGACCCGTGCGAGAGGGGTGATGGACACCCAGTAAAGCCAATCCCAGTAGATGACCGACATTAAGGTACAGGTGGGGCCAAGGGCACTCGATCTAGATCTCCCAGGACGCAGAGCCTGCCCCAGCACAGTACTGTCCCCCGTAGTGTTTCTGTCCCCGAGTCCCCGAATGTGGAAGCAAACAGCATCTCCAGTCTGCAGAAGGGGCGGGACAAGGGTACCGTGACCAAGGGGCATTCAGTAAGCCTGCACTGCCCCGTCCGAGCTCCGGGCTCCGTCTGGAGAGGGGCAAGGCCGCTCGGGGCTCTGGGAGCCCGAGGAGAGGAAGCGCCGCCCAGCTGGCTGCCTCCTCCTAAGGCCCGGGACACCGACCGCCCGGCCGGCCTCAGCTGCATTTCTCAAGGAGGTGCAGGTTACACCCCGGACCAACAAAGGGCTCCTTTCAGCTCAGACGTATAGCTGGGCGGAAGGAGAGGGGCGGCCGCCACAGGGGAGGTGTCGAGTTACTGGGCCCAGGAACCAGATAGCTCTGCCACGTTTTCTGCAAATCTACATTAAACAGCAGCGCGGCACCGTCCAATAAATCAAGGCCCACTCCTGACAGATCCGACGGGAGGGACGCTCACGGGGACATCTGATCCGTCAGCCTAGAGAGATGGCAATGGGGGGTGCCCTGTGGGAGCCACTGTTGTTAGTCAGGATACATTTATGAAGAAATGGAAATTAAACACCGTAATCAGATACTTGGAACTGCTGTTCATCCCTGGTTTGGGTTTTTTTGGTGTTTTTTTTTTTTTTTTTTTTTTATCCCCGCACATTTATTTCCTATTGTTCTATCTTTTTGCCACATATAATTAATTTTAACAGCCTCTGCAACCCACCCACAGGTTGTTGCTGTTTCTTTTAAATAGTATACTGCTGAGAAATTGATTTGTTTGCTCCCGGTGCCTAGGGAAACCGCATCATGAAATATGTATAAATGTCACCATTCGGGCTGCTTCTCAGGCTAAGTACAGAAAAACGTTCCTTTTTACCTGCTTACGCAGGAGTCCGCTCAGGGCAGATATTCTCACGTGTTACCTGGGTGCCCACACCAAAACCGAGGAATTACACAGCATTTTCTTTCAAAATCTCCTACTTAACTGGTGCAAGTCTAGGGGAATTATCTTAATTGCTACGTGGCAAGAATGAATTGCCACCGCACTCAGTTAACCAAGAAGGCTTTATTTTTAACAGCATGGGGCCAGGTGGGCGTCGCCGAGTTTTCCAAAAATAAATGAGTCCATCAATAAATAAAGCAAATGTGTTTCGGGGGTGTCAGAAGCCAGGTAAGGAGGAAGCCACGGGCAACAGGCGTGGGGACACGCTTCCACCAGGGACCATGGAATTCTCAGCCTTACTTTAGAAAAGGCATTAAATCGGGATCCAGAAATTAGAGGAAAAACTCCAAAGTACCCGGGTTCCATGAGCACCGCACGGGTGGCTTCTGGAGCTGTAACATGTGTCTTTAGCATCTGTCACGGAGGCAGCTGTGACTTGAACCCGAGAGGCGGTGTGCGGCCCTCCCTAAGAACCTAGACGGAAGTACAAACTGAAACCAGGACCATGTTAGGAGAAATGTTCCCGGTGTAATGCATTCTAGGAGCAGTAACAGCAGTGGTGCTAACACATAAACACTAAACAAAAATATTTACACACACACAGAAACAACCTTTTCCTCTCTCGTTAATCACACCTGATTGGAGACCCAACATTTTTATACGAGAAAGCTCATTTCCTACCCACTCACACACTCACACATCCACCCTCAGCCTGAAACTTACAGTGAACAGAAAACAAGCAATTCCTGCAACAAGGGTGGCCATGACCCTGGGGGCATCCCCTCCACCCACCCTCCCCAGTCTTCCTCCAGTTAACACATGCAAGCTCTGAGCCCCAGAAACGGTGACCCTCAGTCCCACTGACACTCGCCTCAGGCTGTCCCCTAACCCGGGCTGCTGTTCCTGTCTGTTGGGGAGGCCAGGGGTGGGGCAGGAATGCCTCTGTCTGTGGCTTGTCCAGGTCCCCACCACAGCTGGCCTCAGAGGGCCATCCTCGGCATGCAGGAGTCCGGCATACAGGAGTCCTGCACACAGCCCACACCCTGGGGATGAGCAGACCATGGTCAAGCCCCACGGTGCATCGACCAGGTGCCTGAAGCAAGAACTGACTCCACCATACACCTGAGAACATGAACTTCCCAGGAAGCCATGGACCCAGGAGCCATCACCAACCACAGAGGGACCCTGCAACTCAGAGGAAGCAGGTGACACTACTGCAGTGTTCCAGCAGGGACGAGGGCAGCCAGGATCTGGGGTCACACCCTGGGTATCTGAGCCCCAAGTGTCAGCAAATGGATCTGAGCACCATGTCCTTCATGAATAAAATGGGATCCCAGCCAGTGTCACAAAAATCTTGGAAAGAGGTGGGGCTCGTGCCTGTGCTCTCCAGTGTCACATCTCGACTGGGTGCTCAATAATGACACCCCTCCCGTCCACCAGGGGAGAGAGGGCCGAGGGATGTTCCTCCCAAGCAGGACCCTCCAGGGGAGCACAACTCAGCAGACCCCCACCCTGGCAGTTCAGCAGGCTTGTTACTCCAGACACTGGGATGACAGAGTGAAAAGCAAGGCCCTCTGTTTGGTTCTGCGCCTCCCCGGCTGGTCATCGGCTCTGATTAGAACCAGCAGTCATGAGGGGTGGGAGGAGGGGACAGGCCCACAGAGCAGAAAGCAGCTCACCTGGAGGAGTGAGGACTGGGGCACGACCCGTGTGGCCAGAACAAGGACACACTCGGAGAACAGAGCAAGGGGACAGGATGGGTGACCTCTGGTCCTCGAAAGAAGGAAAGGACAGGGCTGAGTCAGCACCTCCCTGAGAACTGCTCCCTCGTGAGCTTGAACCTGCCGCTAAGGAACACTGGGCCCCTCCTGCTGACTGTCCCAGTGTTGCAGCAAGTTGGCTAAGGCCCCCCCCGGTCCCCCCACTGCGGCCTCCAGGCTGCGTCTCATCCAGAGAGTTCCCTGCAGGTGAAAGGCCCTGCGTGTCTCCGGCCTGAGAGCCGGAGCAGGATCACACCCCCCCAGTGTAGGCTGAGGGCTCAGGAGGAGGCCAGGAGGCCACGGGCAGGACCAGCATGGCCACTGCTCCTCCACAGCCAGAGCCACCCAAGGTGTGGATGTTTGTTTCTAAAGTAAGGCAATATTTCCCCTCTGTTTTTCAAAACAGAAATCTGTCTTGGCCGAAACAGGGCCAAGGCACTAATGACTGGGGAGGAGACCTTACCGACCGCCCTGGCCTGCTAGCCCCTCAGAGGGTCCGCAGCCTGGTCCCCGTGGCAGACCATGGCAAGGCCCTCCCCTACCACCAAGCGTTCCCAGCGCCCTAGGGACCTCAGATCGCCTTTCACTGGGGCCTTGAGAGGCGGGTCAAGCCTCTACACCTCGTTATCTCGATCTGTCAAAATAACCCAGCACATGAGCCTCTCTGGGTGCAGGCAGCCGGACACACGGCTGTGTCTCTGCCAGGCCACAGGTCCCACTACCCCACCATCACCTTACAGAATCAAAGCCAAGGGCTCTGATTTCCACTTCCACTCATCTGTAGACATTTCAACAAAAAGCACTTATTTTACCCTGACACTTTTGTTAAAATTACAAGGTACCTGGGTGCCACTAGAAATATTAACACTTAATAACAAAACAGCACAAGACAAACAACGATCCATCTGAACCCACGAAGGCTTAACTGGCTCCAGAAGTGAGCAAACCAGAGCGCATTTTAACAGGTAACCACGTAGAGAATGGACGGTAAGCGGAGATCCAAGGGCAGCGAGTTATTGTTTCTGGTAACAAAGTGAGCCTCTCTGGGGGAGAAAGCTGAAGTGTCTGATTTGGAGCTATTAAAAAAACAATTAAAAAATGGCACAATCAGAAATACCAAGTCTAGAATAATAGGCACAGAACGCTGTTAAATGAAGACACTCAGCATCACCAGGAGGACAACACTGAAGAATGAAGGTTCCAGCACCTCCCAGGCTGGCCTTTCCAAGGCTGTGACTTTTCATGAGCTCTGTGGTTTCCACCTACTTCCTTCTCTGCCCGCATTCAAAGAAGACGTGTCCAGACCAGAGACTGCAGCAGGTGAGCTCCCAGGTTGAATGTGGGGTCCCCTTCCTTGGGCTGCACTCCGAGATGCCCCTCTTGTGGCTACATATCAACTGTAGGTGGGGCTTTATGGGTGGCCTCCCCACTGGACACAGCGACGCGCCATACAGGAGGGAGAGGTCCAAGAGTTTACACCTATTCCTGGGGACATGTGAGAACTCCGCCCTGGGAGTATATGCCACGGTGCTCAGGGGTGAAGGCTGGCCCACCAGCAGGGTGCTTGAGGCTCAAGAACTTGATTAGGATGTGTGCTGCAATTTCATTCTGATACCCAACGCATTCACGCAATCAAGCGTTCCTGAAATTGGGACCACCGTTAAACAAGATCCCACAGTGCTTCAATGATTAGATGGAGTCAAATGAAAATGCTATTCCTCAACCACTGTGGATATTTTAAAGGCCCATTTCATCTTTACACTATGAATCTCCACAATCCTATCTTGGGAGGAAATAGTTTTCCAACCCACAGTGTCTACGAAACGTTCCGAGCCTTGACCTCCAGTTCTGGCTTTCCAGAGGAGACACGGCCTCCCCCAGCAGGTGAGCCTCAGGCACCTTTCTGTGAAGGACTCGGGCACTGCGCACGGCCAGTGCTCAGACATGGAACTGGACGTCCATGGGCCCACGGGAGTCGGATGGGTTTCTTTCCATCACCTCTGAAAACATCTTCAACCCCAGCACCCAACGCTGGAAATAACACCACCAAACCCAGACCCGCAAAAACTGTACAACAATGTCTGAGAGCCCAGGGCCAACTCCAGCACACAGGGTCTAAAAAACAGAAACAGGGAGAGCCTGGAAAGAAAGAAATGCTGGCCTTGGAAGGCAAAACTGACGTATGTGGTTGAGAGGGGCCATCATGACTTACGAGTAAATACTCCCATGTTTCCCCTCAAAAGCCTCCGTGGTATTTCTCGTCTCTCGCTCACTCCAATGCCAAGATTCCTGGAATGGCTCAGAGATCAGTTTCCTCTGGTAAGCAGTCCTCACAGAATGTCATGCTCTGCTGTGGCCTCTGGCAGGGCAGGACTTCTCAGGTCACCCCTAGGAAAGGTATCCATCCGGGCTTCTACGTTAAGCCTTAAGAGGTGGGCATCTGCGACTATCCCAGTCCAACCACTCAATTCACAAGTAAGGTCTCCAAATGGGGCAAAGCTGACGCTACTCCATGGGGCAAAGGAGGGAGACGCGAGGACAGTGAGACCCTGTCCCAGGGCCACACCCACCTGTGGGTTGGGTTCGGGCTGAGGTTCAGCTCGGCTGCCCCCTGGTGCTCACAGCTCCGAGGGACACCAGGCCTAAGGCCACAGTGGTGAACCTGACCTTTCCTTAAACCAGAGACTCCGTCCCATTTAATACTTTGGGGAACAAGCCTAGGGGTTCGACAGAAGAGACACTGAGAAATTTGCTCACATGCTTTTTTCTTGCTTTACAATGATGTTATTAGCTCAAGGAGAAGACACTTTTTGAAAAAGCAGAATAAAAGTCAACCACTTCTGAGAAGCTGCCACGTGGAGACTCTGAGTAAAGACCCATGTTTTGTGAAAAAAGTCGAAAGGTGTGTTGAAACTGAGCCCGGGCCCCCAGCCTTGCCACGGTGGCTGGCAGACTGAACCCCATCACTGGTATTTTCCCAGCCACTGCAAATGAGTGCAGCCGGAACTGCACGCTGTCCCCGCACACACCCTCACGCCCCTCGACGCCACGGGAAACACTCCCTCCCCGCTCAAGACACTGGAGGCTGGCAGCTGGAAGCGGGGCGCCCTGAAGACACCGTCCAGCAAGCTGCCTGCCTCCTAAGGGAAGCCCACCGACCGCTGTGCTGGACGACTGGGGGCGTGAGACTGTGTCCCTAACCCATCTGTATGCTCGGTAATTAATACATCGAGCAGTCCTAGCACGACCCCCAGTCTGCCTCGAGTTCCTAGCAGCACAATTTCCATTGACTTATCTTTATAGCAGCAGCAACAATCGCTCTGCACTGAACTATATTGCTTCAGAGTTAATTACATGTATTTTGCTTCTGATAAATGAAAATACCAGATGCAATTAATTGAAAGGCAATCAATATGGTCCTGCTATTAGATATCCCAGGGAAACATCCAGCGGCTGCCGCGATCCATAGTCATCCACTAATTGAAAACACATTCCAAAGGGGGCTTTAGAAAACCTGAACTTTTTACCTGGAGGTACTTTACAGTAACTCACCGATATAAATCTGTCCAGGGGCTCTACAGTTCACACGGCAGGCTGCCCGTCTTTCTAAGGGAATCCAGCTTCATCGGTTCAGAACCATTTACGGCGATGAAACCCTAAAAGCAGAATGAATTGGGTCAGTGAGGCCGAAGCGGTGGGTTTTTTTGTTGTTTACATCTAGCCACCCTTTTAATTGCACTTTTCCAATGCCTTCAACTCCAAGCTACCCGAGGTTATTAAACGGTTTCATTAAAAATACTATTTGTCTTGCTTTAGTCACAGCGCAGATCAAATTAAACAGTGGAGCAGCAGAACAAATGAACCTTTCCGTCTCTCCTGACTCAACGAGGCCAAGTGTGCAAATCCAGGAGGTGACGTGTCATCGCCGTGAAAATGGCACTCGGCCCTCTCGAGGTCTCCAGGCAGCCAGCGAGGGCTCCAAACAATCAATACCGCCAGGCAAAAAGTATTGCCAACTGCTTGAGGAGCGTGGAGTTACAACGTGCAGCCCAGAGCCCACGGTTCCTGAGTTCCATTAGCATGAACGCTGACAACTGTTAATCCACCGTAACGCTGATTAACGGCTGCAGCTGTCCATTAATAGGGGGCATTTTAACTTACTACTAAAATTGATTACTCTGTTAAGAATTCAATCCCGATGTTCAATAAAATTGCACTTTCTTGGCAAATGCAATATGAAAAGGGGCGATGCATTAAACAGAACTCGCATTTATTTCCCAATCCACGGAATGAAGAGCAAACAGATGACCTGAACCACTTCCTGTCCACACAGAGCTGCCGGGGGCGGGAGGGCAAGGGGCTCGTCCTGGGGCAGACAGAAAAGAAAAGGCGAACGCCTGTCAGCACGCGTGGCCAGCTTGTCTTTCCTGTGGCTTCCCCACAGGACAGCTGGAATCTCAGCATCTGAGCGGCCACGCAACCGGAGTGTCCGCGCTGTGGGGCAGCCCTTCCCCGGTCCCGCGGGAGAGGAGGGGTGTGGTTCGTGGCAAGGAATGGCTGTGGCCAAGCCTGGCCATCACCGAGCCCACCTTATGCTCAATCAGGATTCAAATGGCTGATTAGTATTTTCAAAACGTATGAACTTACTGTAGCCAGCTTCTCAGCCACACTGTACTTTTCAAACCATTCAAATCTTAGGAAACTAGAGTTTCTTAATACAGTCTCTCCTCTTTTAAAACAGTCTTGGGATCCAATCCTGTGACGGATCCTGCCGGATTATGTAGCAAATCAGAGAGGAACCCCTGAACCTCCCAGTCCTCTGGCTCCCTGTTTAGAAGAAAGCCACAGTCCCGAGTTCTCTTTAAGGTAAGGAGGCAGAATGCTCTGGGCTCGCACACCAGCCAGCTCCTCCTGCACAACTACAGAAGAGCCAGGGCAGGAATGGTTCTGAAGACCTCAGGAAAAGGGGGGCCTGATAGTCATGACTATCATACACCCAAGTTCAAGAAGAAATCTGCTCCCCACACCACCTTACACTCCCCATTTTCCAGCTGAAGGAAGGGGAGGCAGAGACATACAACCCAGCCTCTTAAGGGTCAGGAAGGGAGGGGCAGGCATAAGCTCTCAGTAGTCCCAAGCCTCTAATGACATAATACATCTACTATGGCCAAGGAACCATCCTTTTGAGGTGGTGAGAACTTGCCCAGCAAACTCCTATGCACCCTTCAGAACCCATCTCATAAGTAACTTCTGTAACACCTTCCCCACTGAATGCCAGGCTGCTGTCTATCCCGCCCATCTCTAAATCTCAAAAGGTTAAATGCCCCAATCACATTTTATTCATGTCTGGGCTTCTCCATGTCTAGAACATAGTAGGAAACCATATATTTAACTAACTGCATAATGGAATTTATATTCTGACTAGTATGGCTTGTCCCAGCATGGCACCGGCTTTCTTTTCTCTTCTGTTTCTCATGGTTTCCACTGCAGACACTCAAATGTTTATGGATACACATAGATGTGAACAATGAATTTTCAAATACATAAGACTGTTTTATGTATATATAAAACTTCCTGGTATACTTGGAATATTTACTTCATATGTAAGAAGTAAAACTTAATGTCTGTAATGTTACTTCTTATTTTTAAACAAAGGTCTGAAGACAAATGAACACGTTAACATCTACCTGGTCTTAGCGGTGGGCACAGCCTTACTGAAATAATTCACAGTAAAATTAATTAACCCGGGAACAGATAACTCTGCCTGTGTAGATGGCCCCACAGAGGAGGGGACGTTGCATGGAGTTTCAAGACAGAAACCTGAGAGCCTGCAGACTGCCCAAGCGAACACCGACAGCTTAGTGGACTGAGGACATTAAAGGGCTTGGAAGACGGTCAGAATAGTTAAAGCGGGTGCCCATTATCCACATGAAGGTCGAAAGAAGTACTTAAAAAGACGGGAGGTAGGGGAAAGCAGAAAGTTCACAGACGCCTGATGGAAGGAGTGGTCCCTGTGGATCCGCCAGGGGAGATTCACACGGCAGGATTTCTCTGAGGACTTCCAGGGGTGCACAAGACACAGGGATGACTCAGCTGATGATCACCACGCTCCTCGGCTAGGAGCCAGGGCAGACAGTGCCAGCCGGTGGCCCGGCCCCACCAACACCTGCCGCTCAGCTCAGCTCCACGTCGAATCGGCGGCTTCTGGCCGGGGAGAAGGGCTCCTGTTTCTGACCTGTACCACCAGCCTGGGTGAACCTAGTAAACATGGCTTGGCAAATGTATTTCACCCATTGTGGATGACAATGAGGGGTGGACCCCCCCCGAAACCCCTTACAGAAGTGGAACAGAGGTACCGAGAGCCTGGAGGGCTCTGAGCCAGGCCGTGGTCCTGGGGCATCTACACACAGGAGACTAACAACTCAGGACACACGGCTGGAGAGTCCCTCCACCTGGAAGGTTAGTTTTTTCTTACACTGAGTCGGGGGTGTGAAAATCACATTTTAGGTATACAGTTAAGAAGTCTACTTTTCTGAACTTGAACAAGATGAGCCTCTGGAAGATCTGTTAAGAGCCTGAGAGGCTACGTCCTGGCTCCTTCCAGAGGGTGGATCCTGCCTGCACTTAAACTTCGTCCGCCTCTCAGAACTGCTCCTGGGCCCTGATAGCAGTGAGGGCCCCCACCCAATCTCCCACAGCTCCGGAGAAGGCTCACCCCACCCCGACGGCCTCCACGGATCCCTGAGGTGAGCTGAAGGCCCCTGCGTCAGTACCCACGCAAGCCCCCTGTCCATGTGTTTGCCCCTCCTGCCTCAGAAACTAGCCCCAAGCACTGTTCTGGGTGTCGGTCTCTGAGAGGCAGATGACCCCGGCTGGCGGAACCACGGCAGGGATGTGAGGGCATGGGAAGCGGGGCTGGGGCTTTCCCACGCACACACAGCAGGCCCTCACCACTATCTCACGGCCAAGGACAGCCGGTGAGGAAGAGCCTTAAGCAGACACGGAAACTAGAAGTTCACAGAGAAACCAAATGCCCACCCTGAAAAC
Source organism: Miniopterus natalensis (assembly GCF_054644295.1). Classification (NCBI taxonomy): domain Eukaryota; kingdom Metazoa; phylum Chordata; class Mammalia; order Chiroptera; family Miniopteridae; genus Miniopterus; species Miniopterus natalensis. The sequence goes on along the minus strand of NC_142094.1, from coordinate 57,509,153 downwards.
CAACCTGCCTGTGTCAGCAAGAGGTCTGGCCAGACAGACGGACATGTGCGCAGACAGAGCATGGTGGGCACTGACTCAGGGCCACAGCAGGAGTGTAGTTCACAGGACACTGTGAGCAGCCCGGGCCCCTGATCCACAATGACAAGGGAAGGGCACTCGGCCCCGTGTCCCCCACTCCCCACCACTTACCGGCCCCCAGGGCACCCCTGGGAGGGTGACCTTCAACTCCCTGAACTCCATTCCCATCTCCCGTCTGCCATCTTCAGGGTCGCTGTGAGGATGTGGGATGCCAGCAACCAAAACAGAGGTGGGATGGCATTGGGGCTGCCACCAGCAGGCTGGGCAGGGAGAGGTGCTCGGCATGCTTGGGGGGCTGCTGGGGGCATCTCTGGGCAACATGGGGGCTGGGGGAGGGAGGGGCTGGCAGCTCCCGGATGTGGCCTCTTCCCATCTCTGTCCCAGTGCTGAGCACACTGGGTCACCCGGGGCATCTTGCCCTCTTAGCCAGGACACGGGGTGACCAATCGCCAGGGATGGTGCCCCACTCCCTCCACATTATCGATGCACCTGCCCGGCCTGTGATGAAGAGCGACCCATCCCCTGCACGCTGGACAGAATTAACACCGAGAGACCAGAGACACACCTTTGGTAGCCAGGTTATCCCTCCCTGGGATTCAGTTCCACTTACTGCTGCCCAACAATAAATAAACCATATTCATTAGCTTTGAAACAATTACCCTTTATTGGGGGGGGGGCAGGGAACAACCACCCTGAAAGCTAATTCTTTCCACGACCCATACAGCCCACACTGGCACCGGGACACTTAAGGTCAAATCAACACATCACATTATAACCCCCTGGTGCCCAGGAGTTCCAGCTTCAGTAAGAAAAATGCCCTCCAGGAAGAAACTGCACACATGGGCTTTGTAGAGAGAATGTTTATGGAAATTCTGTAATATTAATTATGTTCAGCTGGCTTTATGTTTTAAAAATGTGAAAAGACCCAACAGCCAAGATTTTAGAACTCTTGTCTTAAAATATAAGGACAGCGCGTGGAAAACTGTAAGGGAAGTCTTGGAACTCTGCCACCGTTTTTTAACTCTGCCACGTTTTTTTAAGGAAAACAAAATAGGCTATTTCTGCGTTGTCCCAGATGTAGCCCATTAATTTGTCCGTTCGTTCCTCTGCTCCACCTTTGGGCCTGCGCCTTTCTGCCCGCCCCAGAGCCCACAGGTGGGGACGGGCGGGGAGCGGGGGGCCCAGCCCGGAGCGTCCGCCCAGCTTCACGCTGCCGGGGAAACGCTCCGTTCCGGCGAACTGGCTCCGGCGACGGAGAAATAAACAAGGCGCGAGGATGCCAGATGGGGGGGGGGGGGGCTTGGAAACGACTGGAAAAATAAACACAGAAGGAAATCAATAAACGGGAGCCGCTGATCGGGCCTGGCACAGGCCAAGTTTTGAAAGAGAGAAGAAAAGAGGTTCCATGAGCAGCAACCCACACACGACGACGTCATTTTGTGAATTCAAGCTGCGTTCCCACACCCCAAACTGCCCAGCTGGCTGGGGAGGCGCAGGCAGCTGGTCCGAGCAGTCTGACCCTCGGCTCCCAGCAGCCTGGCTGTGTCCCCACGTGTCCGTAAGAAAAGTCAGATGAGCCGTGAAGCTGCCTCGTTTAACTCTGAAAAGACCAGAGGAGTGAGACGAGTCCTCGCCAGGGGGCCAGGGCGCCCCTAACATCAGCCCGGCTCCAAGGGAAGCCTGGCCGCTGGGCCCCGCGTACAGGACCCACAAGGAGAGACAGGTGTAAACGCGCATCATGAACCAGACACTAGGTGTCTCACCAACGGTCCTTCCTGTTCCAAACAGTAACCAAACCAGAAAACACCAGCCATCTCCCAGAGGTCCAATGCCTGCCAGGAAGAGTGAAGGGAATGGGAGCTGAGGACACAGCCCACCACCAACAGGGCCTCTGGGATGGCCTGGTGTCCCCCCCGGTTGGAAGGAGGGTGTGGAGGAGGCGGAGCTGTTTTCCAAGTGCCTTCCCGTCAGGTACCCCGTCAGGTACCCATCGATGCCCTGGCCGATAAGGGCAGAGGTTAGGGGGTAAGCAGGGGATCTCCTGATGTGCGACAGAGCCGCACAAAACCTACGTGCTGAGTCTGTAAAACAAACCCCACCGATGACGGAGCAGAATGTTAAAGGCTCAGCAAGGGGGCACCTGTCCGAAGAGTCTACCCCCCACCCCATTCCAACCCAAGGGAGAAAGGAAGAGTGGTCAATATTTACACAGTAAGAAAAACCATCTAGGATGCCAAATAAAAAGAAAACGGTTGAATAACCATCTCTCCTGACACCCTACGGAGATACGCAGCTATTGTGTTATACCGGTATTATCTACCATGACACTGTATCTCAACAGGTTATGTTTTATAAAATTCAAAAACATTTAGTGACACAGGAAAAATACAGGTTAAATGGAAAAACTGATACAAATTAATCCACATCTTACATGTAAGTTTAAATATATTCTATAGGCAGTGAATTTCATTTTTAGCAGATACATATTTGCATGAGACAGAAAACACATCCAAAGTGTTATAAGTTATTTCTCCATGCTAATATTAAAGGTAATTAAAAAAAAAGAAGTCTTTCAGATCTGAAAAGTTATTTAATATTTTTATTTTCTTTATACTTTCCTAAATTTCTCCATTTTCTGCAAAGAAGCAGATCTACTACAGTCTGGAAAGAGCACAGTGAAAGCGCTGCGGGCTCCGACGTCAGAGGGAGCTGAGCTGGAGTGCAGGGCCCGGGATGGATCCCAGCTGCCGCCGCCTGGTGCTGGGCCACAGCAACGCCGCAAAGCAGCTCCACCTCGGAGGCAGGTCCCTAAGTCCTGGCTGCAGCAGAGGTGGGCTGTGAGGAAGGCACCCCCCATCCTCATGCGAGTTCAGCCTACAGAAGGGTGTCCCTCCTGGGACTCCACTGCGTCTGCCTGAATTCCAGCGCCCCATCAGCCCGGGGGAATGAGACGGGGTCGGGGTGCGGGTGTGTGTGCGTGTCAGCACCCCTCCAGGGCCCCCTGGAGAGGACAGCACTGCGGCAAAGGCTGAGGCAGGGCGGGCTTCTGAACAGGCTCCAGCCAAGTTCCTGGCCACAGATGAGACTGCAGGAGGAGCAGGGAGAAGCATTAAAAAAAAAATGCAGACAGACTTCAGGTGAAATATTACTCACGAGAAGGGTGATCAGCTTCAGGTACCAGCACAACTGATGGGCTAACATGCAGAACACTGACGGGGCGGTGAAGCGGGGTCAGCTCACGGGGCCGGGAAACAGCCCCCGGACCCTGCTCTGCCACACTGTGTCCTTGCCCCACCCTCTGTACACGAAGAAGGACCGACCGTGTTCCCTGTGTTGTAACTGTTCAGGTGGTCAGCTCCATGACCACAGGGCCAGAGTCTGATTCTGACCTTGGAGAACTGAGACTGACTAGTTAAGATGATCTGAACGAGGCTGTGAGTGGCCGAGAAAAATCCCCTCGCCCTGTTCTGTTTCCTCGCTGATGACCCCAAGATGTGACCATCAGTACCCCCTCCGGCACGTCTGTCGAGGGCGGCAGTGGGAATCACACTCTACGCTGCTGGGCACACTGGATGCACTCGATCAGCTCTCACCACTTCAAAAAAGGTACTAACACGACCTAGCGAATTCCAGAATCCAGAATATCCCGGGGGAAAGCCCCGAGGGAAACGAGGTGGTTTTCTTTCAAACTAAATCAAGAACCCAAATCTCCAGGTTTACAGTGAAGTCCGTCTCTGCCATCACACGGGGCTGAGGCTGTACCTGCCACACAGGAACGACTTCGCTTTTAAAAATCCATTACAGGGCCGGGCACGGTACAGAGAACAGCACACAGAGAAGCTGCAACTACACGTGAGCGGAGCGCCCGGGCCTAACGGAAAGTAAAGTTGTTAGGAGTAAATCTCAGTGCCAGACGGGGCCTCGGAGGGCACCTCACCAGGAGCAGGAAACCGAGGCCCAGGTCCCCCAGCCCATCAGGGACAAAGGCAACATCTGTTTGACTCAAGTGCTTTCTACTCCCCACCCCAGAAACATTTCACTGGGACGTGAACCTCAACAGCCAGAGACCCACGTCAGGACAGCCCCTTCCCACCCATCAGAGTCTGACCGCCCAGTTACGACGGCCCTGGGCACCCACGCTGCACCCCCTCGCAGCCCACCCAGCTGTACCAGCCCCAGCACCTGGTGGTGATCTCAGTCCAGGCCCTCCCAGGTCCCTGAAGGCCAGCGGCCAGGCTGGCTCAACAGCCTGGAAATAGAGAAAGAACTCGGGGCCCCGAGGGGCAGCAAGTGCCGTCTACTGGTTGCAGGCATCGGGTGAACAGCCCTGGGGCTCCTGAACCATCTTCCACCGGTGCCCAAGTCCTCAGGGGCATTTCATCAGTTTCCAAAGTACAGACAAGGGGTCATGACTCACAAGGCCGCCCTCCCTCGCATGACGGGTGGGAAAACTCACGCGCGTGTCAGTTCAAAACACAGTGCAAGTGTGCTTCCTGAGGAAGGACCGCTCCAGGTTTCGACCTGAAATTTGATTCTTGGGATTCGTAATTTTACACAGAAGCAGCCCAAGCCCCCTGGGCTCCCTCCAGGCCACGCTGCTGTGCCCTTTCCTGCCCCTGCGACTCAGACCTGCCCCCGTGTGCTACCGTCGGGGCGTTTGAGTGCTAACAACCAAAACGGCGACACTGTGGAATCCTTTCTCCCAGCTGTTTCTCCACATATTCCAGTCAATGGGAAATTTGGGAAAACCACACAACCCAGACGAACAAAGCCCGCAAGGTGAAGAGGCTCTGCTGGTCTCTCTAAGGTGCGGGCACCCGGGACCTGCTGCTCCAGAATCACTCCACGGGCGCTCGCTGAGAAATGGGCAAGCCGAGCGGAGACCAGAGATGCCCAGTTCCTCTTGACATCAGGCAGGGAAGGGTCAGGTCTCCAGGATGGGTTTTCTCTTCCCCAGAGTTCAAGTCTAAAACTGGGTCCTGGCCGGTGTGGCTCAGTGGTTGAACGGCGACCTATGAACCAGGAGGTCAGGGTTCAATTCCAAGTCAAGTTGCGGGCTCCATCCCCAGCAGGGGGCACGTGCAGGAGGCAGCCGATCAACGACTCTCTCATCACTGATGTTTCTCTCTCTCTCTCCCTCTCCCTTTTTCTCTCTGAAATCAGTAAAAACATATTTAAAAAATAAATAAAATTGGGCCCAAAACTTAGGGCGGGCTATTCCTCAACAATAAAAAGGAACAAAGTAGTGGTACATGCCACGACTCGAACGACTCTCAAAGGGAATTGTCCTGCGTAAAAAAAACTCCATCCCAAAGGCTACACACCATCTGATTCCATTTATATAACAGTCTTAACAAAGACGGGAAACAGATTAGTGGTTGTCAGGGTTAGGGACTGGGACGCCAACTCTGGAACTTTCTCTGAGCCAGCTGGGTCTTGGAAGCTGGCCAGCTCTGGGTACAGCCATGTGTGTGGGCCACCTGACGTGGGCGTGGCTGCAAACGGACCACAGTGGGGTCCTTGAGGTGATGCAGCTCTTCTGTACCTTGACCGTGGTGGTGCGTGTGGGAGCCCACACACATGATACAACTGCACAGAAATATGCACCGAAATGAATACACGCAACACGGGAAATCTGAGTATCTGTGGATTGAATCAACATCAATTTTCTGGTTGTGTTACTATCATTTTGCAAAATGTTATCCTTGGGGAGACTTAGGTAAAGGGTATTGCTTACAACTACATGTGCTTCTACAACTGTTTCAAAATAACAAGCTTAATTACAAAAATAACAGGTAGGTTTGCTCCTTTGGCAGTTTGTTTGGCTAGCGTTGACCAATAAAAAGGGACAATTCCTTTCTTTGGTGGACTGGTGTTTAAGACCCTGCTGTCCCTGAGATCGGCTTTCCCTGGCTGCCAGATCCGGGAGCCCATCCCTCCTTTCCAGAGGCAGAGCTCCCAGCCCGAGTCCTGACCTTCCCCGCACTTGGCAAAGGAGCCTGCAGCGTAAGTTGTTTCCTGGGAACGGGCACAACTGACAGGTTTCTCCTCCCAGCTGCTGCCAGACGCCCAAGGCTCCCCAGGATCACATCAGATAGAGCGCCTCCCCTCCCGCTGTCCTGGAGAAGACACAAAGCTAGGCCCCGGGGTGGTCTGTGCTGGGCGAGCGGGCACGCAGGCAGCGGACTCCAGGACTCCCTTGCCATGCCTGGCTAAATCGAAACCACAGGCAGCAGGCTGGAGCAGGCCAAGACCGTCCCGGGCTGACGCACATGGCTCTCGGCGGGGCTGGCCACCCTCCAAACACCCAGCTCCCTCAGAGAAGGTTCTGGAGCGTCCTAGCAGACCACCAGGCTCAGGCACGCCTGCTGCCTGGGCTGACCCACAGCGCCAGGCCTATTTGTCCAGCTGCCTGGGGGCCTTGCCGGTGCCCTCGAACCCCACACATCAGTATTTGTGACAAAACTCAATCACACTGCGTCCACCCTAAAGGTCTGTGTGGCTCTGCGTCCGTCCCCGAGATCCCCTGCAGTCTCCCTTTTAAGGCGAGCTGCTGGCACAGCCACCCCAGCTCTCTTCATAACTCCCTGCTGAGTCCAAGAAGCCAAAGGAAGGAAATTACAGAAGTGTCTTTGCCGTTCCTGCCTTCACTCTCTTCAGGGTCATGCTCTGCAATTCATGCGCCAGGAGCTTATCTTTAACGTCTCCCAGCGACAATCACGCAAGGGCCTCCCCTCTCCCAAAATGTGCCATTAGGTACACGTGCACAGACAAAAACACATTTCAATAATACTTTTTTTTTCTCCTTCCAGATTTTATAAACCCTTCAATAGCAATTTTACTCAAAAAGCAAAAGCCAGACAGCTTTCAAATCACCGACGCTGCCCAGCTTCACGGCCGCAAAAGAAATAACCAGTGACTCTTCACGAGAATAAAAATTACATTCTCCGTGAATTAAATATATAATTTGATTAAACATGTTTATGTCTCTGCAATGACATTTAAAATAGAAGTAATCATTTTCTTTCTTAGAAGAAAAACTCTTTCAGACATAATTCGAAGCTGTCAAACCCATCTCCTGCGCAGATCTCCTAAATGTCACATACCTTCAAAAGAGGGTGGCAGTTCCCTTTTAAATATGCAACTCCAAACAGCGCGTCTGAATCAAGCGCGCATTAAAATACACCGCTGGCATTTATCCTGATTAAGTGCAGCCCTCGCCCCTTCCCCGAGACGGATGGATCGGCCCGGAGCGCGTCCCCGGCCCATCCCTCCGCGCACCCAGAGCGCCGAGTGCCGCTGCAGCTGGCTGGCTGCAACCCCAACCCTCAGGGCCCAGCACCAAGTCACACCCCTAATGCCTTAAGGGGCAAAGGTATCCCCTCCGATTCCTAGTTCCCTCCCAGATATCTCACTGAACTCCGTGTAACCCAATTTTGGTGTTGCATCTCGGTCTAAGTGTAAGACGGTGTTAATCAGATGCAAAGAAAACTCGGGACTCATTACCCTAAGCCAGTGACCTACATATTCAACCGCTTACTCTCTGACTCGGTAGCCAACACCGCGCTATATTTAAACACGGGGCACAGATACACCTTTCTTCTGAAACTGTTAGATACAGATGAGCCTTATGCCCCGGTCTCCCTCTTCTTTTCAACCTAAGGAATGTGAGCCTTGTCAACACCAACCGTTTGGGGGACTTGAAAGAGAACAGTATGGTCCATGTCTCTCCACTATTTTAATCAGAGGGTACTAAGTGTCATTTCTGTGAAAAGCAAACATGAGTAGCATCCCCACTGGAACATCAGCCCTGCCTCGCCAGCTCCAGGCAAAAAGCAAGTGCTCAGAAAGAAAACAGACCGGATGGCTGCCAGTCAGTTAAGCGTGGGTAACAAGCATGTCACATACCAAGCGTCAAAGGGAACGCAAATGCTCCTTAACCGCTGAACCTTGGTACTAGGGACGGACACCCACAATACCCTGGAGCTGGCAGAGATGACAGGAAAAGGCACAGAGATGTCTCAAGGTCTGTTGGGGGTCTTTTCACTGCCAATGTCTTGTTATAGTGTCCAAATTTGATCAAGTGTGCGCAAGGGCCCCCCCCCCCAATGTTGGAGGAAGAGAAGAATCCTGATCATCTGAGGAAGTATCACAGCAGAAAACAAACAAAGACGCTCTGCCCAACACCGAAACAGGCCCCTTCCTCCCAGACCAGAGCTGCCCTTGGGGGATGTGGGGACAGCTAAGGGGGAGGCCAGGTCCGTGTCCTCCCAACTCCAGAGGACCCTGTAAACAGAATGCAGTGGGCAGCCTGGGAGAGGGCCAGGGTGGGTGGGACACACTTCACAACCAAATCCCAGGCCTGGGCCAGAGAACGGGAACCTCGGCAGCAGACACCTCCCAGCCTGCCCAACCCTGTGGCCGTAGGCAAGTCACTCCGCCCCTCAGAAACCAACTTCACTGGGGTACAGGAGAGGAAAGCCACCCAGAGGCACCACACTTTTCCAACTCAGGTTCTGATTCCATTTAAACTAGGCAGTTGTGAGACTTAACAGAGCCAGTTCCCAAGTCACCAAGGCTCAAAAGAAATCAAGAGTGTGGACTTTCTCTTTTTTCCTTTCCTTGGGGGGCAAGCTCCACTCCCAGCGTGTGGGCGGGAAGGGCCAGCACACACCACTCATGAGGCCAGACGCTTCCAACAGCATCAGAAGCCGACCAAAGCCAGAAAGTGTGGATGAGCCAACACGCAGAGCGGGGCCAGGCCCACCAATCATCAAATGCGCTTGTTCCTTCCTGGCCACACCAGTCCTTCCGCTTGGTCTCTGCAGCCTGCAGCCCAGGGAAGTGATCGGACCAGTTTCCCGAAGTCAACTCTCAGGGCTCCAACACTGCGTCCAGCCTTGCTATGAAGCCTTCACTCTTACCTCCCCATCTGTCCTCATATATAGACGTCTAAATGTGTATATATTTCCACATATATGTTCACCCATACACCCAAGGGCTTTTGTGGACTCCTGCCTGCCGAAGTCAACAGCCCATTCCCAGCTATCCCCCCATGCCCACACACGCACAAGCCCACCTCTCTACTGTGTCCACTGAAAATGCACCAACTTAGAGCCAGGTGCTGTTAAGAGAAGCAGATGTGAAAATGAACGAAACACCTCCTTATCTTCAGGTAGGAAGGGGCCAGACCACCTGGTGCAGGGGAAGCAAGCCCCACCCATGCAGATGCCAAGCCCCTCCAGGGCTCCAGATGCACCGCCTTGCCTTCTACACACTTCTGCTCCAGCAGCATGTTCTACCCCCAATCTCAGTTCACCCCCCCTTAATCTCAGCCCGTCCGCAACCATCATCATCACCGCCTTACCCTTGGAGTCCCTGCCTCTTTACGAAACAAGCCAGACCCTGCCCTGACCTCCAGTTCGTTACTGGAACCAGCTAGGCCTGTCCCTGCCTTTGCCCACCTCCGCACCTGAGAGGCCAGCGAGCAGTCCCCCCTGCACGTCGATTCCCGGGCAGAAAGTAAAACTCCAGCCATCGTCTCTAACACCCAGCAAAACCCCTGCTGAGATCGGTCACTTTCTGGGAGAATAAGCCCAACTTATTCAACTGGTCAGTATTAATCGCCCCAGTCCCCAAAGTATTTTAAATCCACCCCAAATCAAACGACACCCCTAGAAGGGCTCCTCACAGAATGGCTTCCCCTGAACTGTCCCTCAGCGTTGTGCTTCTGGCTTTTCCCGGTGGACTCGGCACAAGCGGCGGCTGTGGGAACCCAGGCCTGCCATTTGTGACCGGACCTCAAGCGGTGGCAGAACTCTCTCCCCCAGGACACGGCTCCCTAATGAATCATTTCTCTGTGACCAGCTCAAGGACACACACCGTCTAACTCAGCCGTTCAGCGCAGGGCGCCTGTTCACAGCCAACCCTCCCGAGGTGGAGACAGCTGCACTTGCTTTTTTGTCACCTCTGGCCCTTCCCCAACCTCACCCCCTCACAGAAGCCTGTGCTGCTGAGTCCTCAGAGTACTCTCTCGAAAGAGTCAGGATGTAAATAAGTAAAATGGAACCCACATTAGTAGCCCTATTAACCATGTCTCCAGAAGCACCTGCCCTAGAGACTTGGAGAAGCTGCCAGCGGCCCCGCTGAGGCCCGAGGCCGGCAGACCCAGACCGCGGGCTCCAGGACGGCGCAGCGACAGGGTGGCCGAGCGCAGGGAGCCACCGAGAACACGCGCAGCCAGCACTCACGCTGAAACAAGCCAGAGATGCAGGCGCCGCTCCGTGGCTATTGGGAGAGTCCAGAAACCAGCTCTGTCAGCCGTGAGCACGGACAGGGGGGCGCAGGTGGTAAAAGAGCCAGGAGGCAAAGGCCCCATCCTCGTGCCGCTGGGAGAGGCGCAGGGGAGGGAGAGGCATGGCCAGGGAAAATCAACCATCCTCTGAATGTCCAGGGAGAGCCGGGATTCAGGCCCCGCTAAACAAAAAGGGCGTGAAGGGCGTGGCCACCTTCCCCAGAGGGGTGCACTCCACCCCACCCCCACCCCCGCCCGCAGGGCAATGGCTCAGCCTTGGCACCTTCCTGCTGGGGGAGGAACCGAGGGGCAGGAGGGCGCCCCACCCTCTAGTCCACCTCTCAAGCAGAAAGCCAACCTTCTGTTAAAAGGTTTAAAATAATAGCTCCATTTCCATACATGATTGGTAGCAGTGTAAAACTTTATAGCTGCTTTATAAAACTAAACATACACCTAATTCTACAACTCAGCAATTCCACGTCTAGGAATTTATCCAAGAGAAATGAAAACACATGTCCATAAAAAGACATGTACAAGAATGGTCCACAGTAGCTTTACGCAGACTCGCCAAGGGCTAGAAATGGCCCGTGTCCATCAACAGGCGAGTGAACCCTGGGAAACTGGGCTCCCACAGCGGAATACGACGTGTCGAGTAAGAAGGAACAAGCACTCACACTCAGAAACCACAAAGACAGTGCGATGAATTAAAATATAAAAAAACTACGCTTTTGCAAAACAGTTCAGAAGGTGTAATATACATCTATGTAACATTGCACATACGCATAGGCATGTATATGTAACGTGTGTATAGGTATATTTTGTATTATATTACATTCTGGGACATGCAAAATTAATCATGTTGGGGTAAAAAAGTGGTTGTCTAAAGTGATCAGGGTGATAGGAGTGGGTGCTGCTCCCACTCCCACCCCCGAAACATCTGCCCTGAGTTTTACCTCAACAAGACAAAAAAATAAAAAAGGGACCACAAACAAGTCAACTTGCTTGAGACACTTGCTGAAGACTCCAGGGTGGAGCTGAGCGAGGCCTGAAATGCAGCCGAGAACCATTGCCAAGAAGAGACGGACAGATGGACAGAGATGGATAGAGAACAGTGCCAGTGTCAGACCTGTAGAGTCCCATCCACTTGGGGAACCTTCTGTGCAGGTCAAGCCACAGAGTCCCGTCTCTGGAATGACGACCAGAGAAACACCATGAGGCAGGTGCCACTTCTCTACCACGAGCTGAAACCCCGGAGGCCCAGGCAGAATCACCACTGACACCCAAGCATGGACCGGCTCTGTCCATCAACAGATCTGTGAACTGGAGGAGGCCAGGCCTTGTTCAGGTTTGTGCTAATGCAGGTGATAGCACAGGAGGTCCCTGCACAGGGACAGGGTGGATCACTGTGGGAACAAAACCCAGGCAGTCCCATCTGCACCATGTGTGCTTTGAGGTGGCCGAAAAGGACCCCGGAGCAGCCTGCAGGTTCCAGACCCTCTCTCTCTCCAAATGTCTTCCAGGGGCAGTGCAGCCTTTTGGCCATGGCAGCTCGTGAAGAGCAAACCAATGACCACGGGCCCACTGGAAACCCGCCACTAAATGCCAAGCGACTTTACAGGGCTGTCGTTAAATGCTGTGTCCCATAAAAGTCAGACTTCACTGCCGAAGCTGCGGTCCCAGCTCAGGCCACACACGGGCCACACTCGCCGGCCTCTTGTATCACCCAAGAGGCTTTCGAAGTACTAAGTCCAGAAAACACACGCAACTTCCAATTAAAATACAGTGCAGCCACTCGGAGGTCAACAGGCACCCACTCCATGTCCATTACTGACGTGTCACCCAGCTGGCGGGAGGCGACAATAAGAGCTCGCTTAGGGTTCACTGTGCTGGAAGGCACGGCAGGGACCAGGACCACAACCCTGAGAGTCCTCCCTCCCTCGGGTCCTGGAGAGCTCTGGGCACAGCCCTCGCAGTTCAGAGGCAGGCAGACCGCAACCTGGGACAGGAAATAATAGCGCCTGCTGCCCAAACTGGAGGGAATTCCTCCTGGCAACGTCTCACTGACCTACTTTATTTTAAATGTTTTTATTGATTTTAGAGAGAGAAGAAGGTAGAGGGCCACAGAGAGAGAAACATCACTGACCGGCTGCCTCCGGCACCCCCACCCCCACCCCCCGATCGAGCCCGAAACCCAGGCGTGTGCCCTGACTAGGAATGGAACCAGTGACCTCTTGGTTCATGGGTTGACGCTCAACCACTGAGCCACACCAGCCGGGCTGAGCTGCTTTATTTTAAATTCCATATGTGTTAGTCCAGGTCCTCCGAAAAGGATGCCGTGGCCTCTGGTGGACACCTGGTTGGCTTTACCACACTCACCTTCAGGACAGGCTTATTTTGTTTGGAAGCAATAGAGGCCTCCGGGTCGCTCTGCACACGGGAATCCAAGGTTATCCGATCACCGGACGAAGCCTGAACACAGGTTCCAACAACTCCAGAACTGTGTCTACTGACCTCTCTTGCTGCCTCATGGCCGTGGCACTGAAGCGGAAGTCTGGTCACACAGGACTTTCCCTGGTAACCTCAAAAAGTTGAGCAACTGTCCTTTTACTGGGGAATGTCCAACTTAGTCTAAAACTTCCAAGTTTGCAAAAACGCTTCCATCAAGCCTAAGACACCATCAAACTCAGGCCCAGAATTATTGTACAAGTCACTAAGAAACAAAGGAGAGTGTCACATGGCACACAACCGAGTGTATGACACAAATCAATTCCAGAGACGTTAAAGGATGAAAACCAGTGAAATAATATGCTTTGGTTGGAGTCTTCCAACAGAGCAACACAGAAGTCGCCATTTCACAGACAGGGACTGCAGCCCAGGGTTGAGTGACCTGCCAGAGGCCACCCAGCTGGTGAGGGGCAGTGCTGGGAGAGGGGGTTTCCAACCGGCTTGACTCAGCACCCGGATCTGGGTCAAGATCCCAGCTGGTCGGAAAAATCTCAAAGACCAAGCCACGCTCCGATGTCACTCACACAGATTTAGCTTCCGATGGCAAATCAAGCACCTTGGCTATTCTGTTCTTATCAATTCACTTGAATTAAAAGCCAACTTCACTGAAATATGGATTTTCATCTGCATAACACTTTACCAACAAATTCCACAGTGTTCAAGTGAGAACAGATGATGCACTAAAATATCAAAAACAAGAACCTGGTTTAGTAAACAGGAGAGCGCTGTTTCCACACCACCCCTAATGGATTTCGCTTCAATAAACACAAATCAGCAAACACTCTGAAAATTTTAATGGTATGGTGCAAAATGATGCTTTGAGTGACAGCCCCAGAAAAAAACTCATTTTCAGCAAGTGACAGATACCACAAAAAGAGAAAGATCAGAATGAACCACTCAGTTCGAAGGGTCCACTACGGCCCGTGGATCTGAGCTTGGCCCTGAGCCTGCTCCCTGGACTGAGTGAGGCGGGTTCTGGGGCCTGGATCTTGCTCAAACTGCCAGGCACAGTCTGATACCAGGTGTCTGGTGTGTGCAAATACGTGTACAGCATGTGGGTCAGCATCCACAAAACACGACACCCAGATTTCTGGTCCAATCCTTGCCCAGGGCAGCCTCCTGCTCTTGCTCCGCCTCAGTATGGATAAAGCACCAGGTGTGGCCGGCTGGGAGGTACGGGGGGATGGGGGTGGGATACAAGCCAAGGCGGGCCCAGCCTCTCCGAGAGCCGGCTCACCTGCCTGCCCACCCACCCATCCTCTAATGTGTCTCAGTCCTGTCATCGCTCGGAAAGTGGTGCCCAAGTTAATCTCAACAGTGATTTATTCCCACTTTGTTAAACTCAAGCGTGAAGGTCCAGGAGGCAGGCAAATGGACACGTGCAGGCAGGACCATCTCTTCTGGGGAGGATGGGTCCGGGCAGTCACGCCATCCGGGAACAGGTGGTTGGCTGGAGGCTGTGATTTTAACACAGCTGTAAACTGGAAGTCATTATAAAAAGGACGGGGCTGGTCTTTTGAATGGGCGTTTTTACCTTGGAGATAATAAACTAAAATGAACCGATTTGGAGTTGAGACCCCAAAGCCTCATTAACTTCCGAAAAACACAAGTGCACCCATCCCTCCAGGCTGCGAGCTCCGGGGGGACAAGAAGTGCCTTGTTCTTAATGTGCTTCTCCTGAGCCTAACGTGCGGGGCGACAAGTCAGGAGCGGACTTCTGAGCGTCTGGCAGGCACTTCCTGGCAGTGGCCCCAAGATTGGAGGCGTGTTTTTTTTTCACGGGCAATCAAGTTTGGTTCCAGAAAGAAAGACACATACAAGCAGTCAAGGCTTCACCGGTACCATATTAAGCAAGAAACAAAGACTACAGGTCAGATTTTTAAAGCACTGATCAGAGAGAACAAACACAAGCTTTCAAAAGCCACGTCCTGGAGCCCAGTCGTATTCCACGGGCTGTGCAGGCAAAGACGAAGGCAGCCCCAGCGACCAAACGCTTAACCCCATGACCCATTTCCATCCCAACAGCCACTCCGTCAGGGACTTATCACAACCATGTCACGGGTGGGAGCCTGAGCTCAGCCCCATGCCAGTCCACAGCAGCAAAAGCAGAGATCCCAGCCGAGTCCACGTCAAGTGCACCCAGGAGACCACCTGAGACCTACTCAGCAGAGGCCACGGCAGGAGGAATTCGGCGGAAGGAGATCGAGCTTCGAGACGTATGCCCTGCCTCCTGCCACCCCCCTTCCCTTCACACCGGAGGGCAGAGGCGCCAGGGCATGGTTCTAGCTCTGAGCTCAGGGCCAGCCCAGGGAGCCCCAGGCAGGGGCTGGGGAATCGGCTCGGCCCCACGGTCCCACTGGTCCCACCACTGCTGGAGACTCTTCCATGAAGAAGGCCTGGCCTAGTTCCCAGGGAAGAAAGATCCAAAAGGACTTGGCTGGGAAACCGCCACCTGCCACCATAGAGCAAGGAGAACTTTGGATGAATGAAGGTGATGCACCCGGCACCCCCAGGTGCCCCCGTTCCAGGTGCTCAAGGAAGGAATCAGCCAACAGGACCACTGGTCTGAACCTCATGTTTCCCCTAATTTCGTCCCCAACCTGGACTCTAAGTCAACACACCCTCCCCTCCCTCCCCTGCCCCCCACAGCTGAGGCCTCTCAGTCGGCCTGCTGGCTAGACACCCCTGCCACCCCGCGCACCACGTGGGGTCTTCCCTGCAGCCCGTCACCCAGGCTCTCACTGGCGGTTTGCGAATCTCCAACCCTTTCCCATTCGTCACTGAGGCAGCAGCCAGATGGCACTCCAGTGGCCAGCGGCATCCCCACGGCCTGCTACAGCCAGAGGACCTTCCCTGGGTCCAGGTGTCACAGTTACCGCAGCTCACTTCCTCTTACCTGGGGCACCCACACCCCCGACCTACCCTCCCCCCAGAGCCTTCCACAAAAGCCCATTGACCCATAAGCAAGATTCCTGGAACGGCCTCGGGAATTTCCTCTATTCCTCCTTCAGCACCCAGCGCACCCCTAGCACCCCTGCTTCCCTCTCTCTCCAGTCCTGGCCAATCCACAGATTACACACCGCACCCCACCCCCGCCTCCGCAGGCCAAGGAACCCCATGCAGGGCTCTGAAAGTCAGGGCCCAGACTCCTAAGAGACAGTCGCAGAAGCTGGGTTCTTTCCCTATAAAAACGCACACAGGACCCTCCCCACCCCATCCCTCTGGACTTGTGCCGGTTTCTGGGCGCTCACACCACCCCCACCCAGGCCTGGAGCCCCAACAGGCCTGAGTCAGGCCCTCCAGCTTTGTTTCCCAGGCAACAGCCGCTCCCTCCTTCCAGCTGCACACTGACCGAGGCAGGAGGTGCTGTGGCTCCCGGAGGCCCTTCCCAAGGGGCAGGAACCCCAGCGGCCTCACCTTCAATCTGCCCACCCTCATGCACCCACAGGCACCTGTCCCAAAAAGCTGATTCCACTTTGGCTCCAGGAGAGCCTCACAGAGCTAATGGCATGGCCCCAAAGAACATCACCTGTTGCTGGAACCCAGGCCACACCGGAGCCCTGCTCCTGACACTGCTGGGTGAGCAGCTCTGGGTCACCTGGCACCTGATCCTGCAGAAGCGTACCTGTCTCGTAGGCACTTGTTTGAGGAGCCCAGCAGGCATCCCAGGAAGCCTCTCCCTGCCCTTGCCCCCAGTCTGTGGGGTGGGGAAGTCAGGACTTGCCCGATTCTTGGGGCCGTGCCTTCCTGCCACTGGCAGAAAGGAACTGTAGCCTCAGCTGAGGGGGGCAGGGCTGGGCAGTGGTTCACTGTCTGGTTGTCCATCAGAATCATCTGGGAGCTTTTAAAACTATACAAGGCAGGTCCCACCCAAGGCCACTGACTCAGGACTGAGGGTGGGGCTGGGCTTAGAGCTTTCCTCCAAGTTCCCAGGTGATCTCAGGTCCAGGCTGGAGGGATGAGGGGCTGGAGGGATCTGGCAGAGGCAGGGCAGCCTCCGAAGCACCACAACCTAGAGGGAGCCCAGGCGGCCCCTCCGCACTACAGCCCAGACCCCAAGTCCCTTCAAGAGGCCTTCCCTGGTGTCATTGTGTATAGATGGGACTCAGGTTCCCAGTTGGGACCACCCCCCCCCCCCCCCCCCAGGCCTGGCTTCCCTGGTCACCACCATGGTCTGGTTGTGTGGTCCTCTCCTTGCAGGCAGAACCTGGCCAGGCTGGTTTGGGCCACCACCCCAGGGCCCCTCACAGCATCGCTGCAATGACCTGCTCCCCCCTCCGCCCCAGGGGTTGAGGTAACAAAAGGTCCACCCCCCTGCAGGCACTGGGGAGAAAGTTGTCAAGGACAGGCCCATTCTTGAAGGAATTCTGCCCTGGGCACCTTCAGGGTTGCCTCACTCAGATCCGATTCACTCCTGAAACACTCCCCAGAAAACTCATTCACTGAGCCCACTGTGTGTACCCAGCACCTGCCAGGGGCCAACCACCTCAGACCCCAGTCTGTCGCAAAACACCGTCCACAGACAGCACTGAAAATCAGCCCCAGAACCCAGGCCACTGACATCTTGGGACAGAGACCTACACCGTTCTCCCGAAGAGCAACAGGATGTCTTCCTGGTGGTGCCCGTGGCAGTGAAAGAGCCAGGAGCGATTTCAAATGGGCTCTGGGTGAAATGTGGGCGGAGGGGAGCACACTGCGGTTAGCAGGAGGCAGGTCACCCAGCGCTCCCCCCAGATCTCAGCACTGACGTCACCACCAGGACACAAGAGGGTTACTTATTAAAGGTCTTGTGTTCCTGTGCTTGCTCTTTACCAAAGTCACCCATCCCAATCCACCAAGACACCGGAAGCACCGGCAATTGCAGAGAAAGGTTTAAAAAGAAAAGGGGCGGGGAAACCCAGGGGACAGGAAGAGGGTCTGGGAGGAAAAGTTCAGTTTCACCAGAAAGGGCTGGTTTTTACACAGGACTACGGATGGTGTCACTTCTGGGCTGTGATCAAGCCCAGAGCAGGGTCTCGGGAACCGTCATCCTGGATTCCCAAGGGGCCTGGGCGTCCCTGCTGACCATGGTGGGCCAGTCCTCAAGGTCCAGCCCGTCCCCATGGGCAGCAGCCGGTTCCCTTCAAGGATGGGGAGGAACGGCACACAATATCAAGGGTCAGTCTTTATCTTATAAACGCACAATGTGCTCTAGCCAAATCCAAAACAAAGCCTTCCCAAGACGCTTTCCAAATTCCAGAGCACACTGGGCTGGAAAAACGCAGCCCTGCTTCCTCTTATTTTTAATCTCACACTGGCTGGGTTTATAATAAAAGAGAATAACCTATTTATTTGCTTACCTTACACTTGAAAAGACAATAAATTGGAAAGGCTTCATAAATCTCACAGGGAATTCCTTTAAACAAGGACTGTCAGCAAAACTCCGAGAATAACCTTCTGCCAGTCGGGCAGTCACCTCCAACACACTCTTTCCTTCCTGCTTTTGTGCTAACCTCCTAGCAAACAAATCAAATCAAGCACCAAAAGGCTTTTATTCTTCTCGAGGTAAGACTCGGAAAACATCCGGGAGTCCGCCCGGGTCCTGAGACGCAGGGGCGGCCTGGGGACCAGACCAGGGCACCCCTGCACCCCCAAATCCAGCCACACTGTTCTCACTGACTTACAAAACCAACGAGCTTGGGGACCAACGTGGCGAACAGCCACAGGACATAGCACTAACTTGTCTGCAGCGAGCCACCAGCAAAGCCCTGGGCAGGCACCTTATGAAACAAGGTCCTGCCGGGTGGCGGCCGGGCCCTGCTTCCTCCCACCTGGGCCAGGCTGGGTCACCTCGTCCCTCACTGTGCCTGTGCCGACGGAGCTGCCGCATCCAGGTGGCTGCTGGTCAAGCGCATTCATGGAAACATCCAGCCCAAACCCAGCAGCCCTGTCCCCGCCATGCTAACGTGACTCACCAGGCATCCCTGGACGGGGCTGATTAAAACGACCTTGGGCAGCTCAGAAACATCAGAAGATGGACAGTCTCACACAGAGGCTTCAAGGACTGAGCTAAAAATAAGTTTAAATAAAGAGGCAGGAGGAGGCAGGAAGGTAATCAAACATGCAGGACCTGAAGGAGCTCCTGTAATCAATTCTCGAATCAGGGAAAGACAATTACTATCACCAAAGGGAAATCTTCTCCAAGCCAAAGGTTAAAAATAAACTAGATCAGCCAACTGCCACCCAAACGTAAACAGAAATGCACGTTTTCAGACAGGCCCAGCCCCTGGAGATGCCCGTCAGTTTCCACGGTCTCGAAGCTTTGCCCCAAAACCTCGGTTCTGGAGAGAGATGCTCTACTCAGAGGGCCCAGGCAGCCTGTGCCCTGCCAAAGACTTGGGCCTCTGATTCAAGTCCCACTGAGGCCGGTGTGCAGCAGCTGTCACCAAGGACTTGTGTCCCTGCAGGTGACTGAACTACCCTGAGCCAGCATGAGAGGTGCACTCACTGTTACATCAGGGACACAGTGAATATGTTGTGTCTTCTCCCCACCTGGCAAATTCCTGGTACTCAATAAAAAGTAGCTATATTATTATTTATCCAAACTTATGTACTTCTAATTTTTTTAAAAAAAAAATGTTATTGATTTTTTTTTTTTAAGAGAGAGAGGAAGGGAGAGAGATAGAAACGTCAATGAGAGAGGATCATGGATCAGTTGCCTCTCCTGCATGCCCTCTACTGGGGATCGAGCCTGCAACCCAGGCATGTGCCCTGACCAGGAATCCAACCGGCGGCCTCTTGGTTCACAGATTGACACTCAGCCACTGAGCAACACCAGCAGGCGTATTTCTAATATTCTTGAATGAAAGCAAAGGCCTTTCCAACTGGCTCCCTCTGAAATGCCATCTGACAATTTGCACACCTCAGGAGCATTCTCTGGGCCTAGGCCAGACGGGCCTGGGCACACAACAAGCTGCTCATCCCAGGGGCACCACAGAGTGGCTGCCCACTCACTTCCCCTTCCATCCAATCCGCTAGAACTTCAGGATCCATTGAAGGGAAGTGGCTTCTCACCTGGAAGTGACCCTGTGGAGACAGGAGTGGAGCCCAAGGAAAGTCATGGGGGGGCGGGGGGGGGCTGGCGAGTGCAGGCGGCCAGCAGCCCCGGGGCTGCCTGGAAGAGCGGCCCTGCTATGCTCTCAGCTGCGAGCTCGGGGCTCGGGCTATCGCTGACCACCCACGGGTGGCTTTTATTGTTGTGGATGGCACTACTTACTAGGCTTGTTGACACCCTTACAGACATAACACATGTGTCTTCCTTATGTTTAAATAAATCCCAGCCTTCGGGCAACTTTTTCCCTGGTGAGGACCATAGAGGGAACCACTGTTAGGCACAGAGGACTTGGGATTTCCCACTGGCACCGGCTGGGGCAGTAAGAGCTGTGGAGAGCAGACTGGAGGCCACACACACACAACTTCTATCCAGGGTTCCAACAGCCTTGTCCCTAAAGCCTCCAGGGTGTGCTGGGGCGCCAACCTTTCAGCTACTAGCCCCATACTCCAGTCTCCCCACACCTGGAAAACCCGCACTACGGTAAGCATGTGACGTCTCCACTGCACTGGCCCCGTGGCAGGTCAGAGGCCACCCCGAAGAGGCCAAGGGTGCTGAGACAGGAGCTTCGGGGCAGAGACCGAGGTCACATTTAGTCTGAGCTCACAGGCAGAAAGGTTTCCTAACGCAGTGAATGCACGCACGAGATAAGACTCACCAGGAACCACCGAGAGTGATGAATGCTGTCACCTGCCCTTGACGCTGGGACCACACGGGACACACACACACACACACACAGAACCAGCACAGGGAAGACAATTCCAGCAACAACCAGAAAATTAATAAATGCAGCTATCCTCAGATAATAATTTTTAAAATTGAGACTCATTTCATAAAATTTCCCCCAACAGAATAGAAAGAAGAGAATATTAACTATGAGAAAGGGAGTCGGTCGCGGCTTCGTTCAGTGCATCAGGGGACTGACTGAGCACGAGCGTCAGCCATCCGTCTCCTTCAACAGCTCCTCCCCCGAGAGAAGCCGACATCCTACCTGACACCGGAGACACCCAGGGCTCAGGCTCAGGGTGGGACACTGACCCAGGTGCCCGCCCCAATGCTGGCAGTGCAGCCACTGCCCTTCTGACTGGAATATTCTCTAGTCCTCCAGGCTTTGCACAAACCACCCTCCTGGCCACAAGAAGGTGGCGGGGCTCTGCCTGCAGGAAAACAAATGGGGACCTGAGGGAGGCCCCACGGCCCTGTGTCCTCGGAGGGAGGGGGGAGTGTCACAGGAACACAGACGGGCCAGGAGTGAATGGCCACATCACACAGTATACCACTGGCTCTCTCCTAAGCCACCATGGAGAACAGAGAACGCAGCCAGTGGCCTGGTGGTCACTCCCCGTCTCTCTGGACCTGGACCTGGAGCCGGGGGACAGAGGAGGCACCTGTTCCTAGGCACCTTCCAAGAGGGGCTGGCAGGACACTGTGTGGAGGAGGCGGTGAGCAGCTGCTGTGTGCGTGTCCCCGGGAGGCCCAGGGACAGTGGCCTGAGATGCACTGAGGCCTGGGGTGGGGACTCAGGACTGCCCACTGCAGGTGGCAGTGGGGAGGGGGGCTGTTAACAGGGCAAACAAGATCCCCACGACAGCGCTGGCCTCCCAGCCAACTGCCCAGCCCGTCCTTCATCCTTAGGCATCCCTGGGATGGCCTGGGGGGTGCCACTCAGGCAAGTCTACCCGCTGTTACTGGAGCATCTTCCCAGGCCAAGTGAAATCCTAGGACGGATGTCCCAGAAAATCCTGGCACCTTACCAACATCTGCCTACCTCCAAAAACATTCGAGGCCAGCCTTTCTACTCAAAGAGGAACCGTTTGATGAGTGGTGGAGACAGAGGCTTTCCTTGGTGGCGGGACTGTTCGGCAGCCACATAGTGTTCGCACACCACTTGTCGAGGCCTGCAGAACTGCACGCTGGAAGGGTTAATTTTACTGAGTGTAAATTATATCTACATAAAAATTTTAAAAGGACCAAATAAATAATGAAAATGAAGAATTTACCTGTGCAGCAAACTGGGATCACACTGAAGCTGGGGGGCTTCCTACCTGAAGGCAGCGACACCTGCAGATGCCCAGCCCAGCCCACCAGCTCTCCCCAGGGCCCAGCCCACCAGCTGTCCCCCGAGATGGCCTCTGTCCCAGTTAGCACCAGCCGCCTGCGTCACTACCAGTTAGACACAGGCTCGTGTCCTCCTGAAATCCAGCTGCGCTTCAGACAACGGTGTCAGGGAAGAGGCTGTGCACCTCCAGCAGCTTGTGGCCAGGAAATGAAAAATGAGATTCCCCTCAAGTACCGTTCCTTAATTGCTCTTACCTTGGGGTCCATCCATCACATTTAGCTTCCCCACACTCCCTTCAGCCTAACTCCAAACCCATGTGTTAGCAGGCGAGGACAGGACAGGCTCCCGCCGGCCCTTCCCAGGCGGCATCCTGGCCAAGTCTGGGGCGCCGGCGCAGGAGCCAGGCCAGCGGCCCCTCTCAGCTCCCCCTAGAGGCCACACCCAGCCACACAGGTCCCCGCTGGGTGAGACCTCAGGTGTGCCTGATGCACACAACCCAGGGACAAGTGCTGAGGGGGAAGGAGCTTCATCGTGAGTTCACACGGGTGCTAAGGGGAGAGCCCCCCCCCCCCGTCCCGTCTGTTAGAGAGGGCTGCCACCACCCTGCCACCACCCTGTAGATGGCCTATGTGGAGGCAGAGAGAAAAGTGACACCGACAGAAGGGCCTTTGCCCTATCACCTGCACCGGAAGGACACGGCAGGACCACGCCCAGACTGTCGGGACGGGAGCTCAAGCTTCAGCGTAAGATACACTGGGTGGAAACGGTGATGGACCCACCATGTACCCAAGTGCCGAGCAGATCCCGATCTTCTCCTTCCTCCCTGCAGCCAGCTGGGCACCTGGACCGTCAGTCTCTGACCCAAACACTCCTGATAGGTCCTCCTCCACTCTCACCCACGTGGAGTCCACGGCTGGTTCGCTCTCCCAGGAGCCACGGCCACGGCTCTAAAACGCTGTGTCTGGTGGTGGTAAATCTGAACTCAGGGTTGCCCCATGGCCCTCCAGCCTTCTCTCTGCACCTGCAGACCCAGCCCTCCCCACTGCCCCACACGGCATTCTCTTGACGCCAATGAAAACAAGAATGCCCACTGAGAAAATGCACTCAAGGTGAGGCAAGGATTTGCCCTGCACTAAGTCAATTACCCTTACAAATACCCTGAGGAAGATGCAAACACCCACCAGCCCACCCTGAGGACACAGAGCACGCACAAGGAGGTGGGGTCCCTTGCCCAAGGCCTTTAGCTAGTCAGGATGGGGGGGGGTCTCTGGGACGGGAAGTGCACGACCTTTGGATGTTCGTCTTATGCACCACACAGTATCTCTCCAATCACAGGGGAGCAGCAAACTTCTTTCAATCCCTCGAGGGTCAGCCTCCTGAGCCCTCAGCCTGGGAGTGACCCACCCTCCACCCATGCCCCCGAGCCCCTGGCACCCACCCAGAGCTTTGTTGAACTTTGGTGTAAACCCTCCTAGCTCTTCGCTTGGAGCCCTGGCACCCAGGGTGCAGTAGCAGCCCCTCTTCACTGGAGAAGCACATTCTCCAACAGGCAATTTCCAGGAGAAGCAAATCCATCTCAGTGTCACTGCACAAGTTTCCACAAATCAATCCAAATTGAATCACCTTACCATAACGTAGAATTTTTAAACCCCATGCATAAAATATTACACATCTATTTTATTTGATCTACTAAATTATAAAGCTTCCCTAAATCTCTTGAAGGTGGTTCTTCCAGCGATGCATAACTGCTTAATTGGGAAGTATACACAACATAACACCGCCGCCTAATGCGGCAGCAGTGCTTATGGGAATGCACCGTTCACGCGTCCTGCTCAACTTTGTATTTAATCTCTATTAAGACGTCTATATGGAAATAGACAGGTACGCGAGTCTTCATAAACATCATAAATCATAAAGTCGTTTCTTTGCTAACCCAAGTCCAAAAGCAGCCCCCAAAGAAACTCTAGGGCCCCAGAGGCTTCTGCACTTTTCAAGTTCGAGCTGAGTCAGGGGCCTCCTACCACGTGGTCCCCGAATACCCAGCCCCCCCCCCCCCCAGCCACTCACTCTGCAGGGTGTCCTTAAGGGAATGGCTGTAATTTCTCTCACAGTAAATGGCTCTGCATGCAACTCAGAGAGCACCCCAAACTCCCCCTCGAAGTAGTTACCAAGCCAGAAAGGGCAAATCCTTTGTGGTCTCGTATCAAGGGGCAGATGGAGGCCCCTTAAGTCATTCTCGTCTGAGACATCACCCCCAAGTCCCTTCAAGTTCACCTTCAATGAGCAGCAGTGACTCTCCAGGAAGGCTCCAGGCTCCTAACTGGATGGACTTCCCTGCCCGCTCCCTGCCTTCAGATCTGCACACTCCCTTCCCCCTGGAACTAGGGGGAACTAGTTTAGACTCCGTCCCATCATCTGTTACCTGGCAGCCCTCATGGCTGGTGAGGCCAGTCTGTCAATTGATTCCTAAGTGGGAAGTGACCACATCATCTCCCTGTCTCATATCAGGGCTGCTACTAAAACAAAACAAGCACATGTGCCACAAAGGGTTTGTGCCCACAGAATAAACTTAGCTGCCACCTACGTGGAAACGTTTATCGGCCTCGCTGAAGCCCACTCATGAATAAGTTCTGCAATCAAGATAAAAAGGATTTGCCGCAAAATGTGTTTTCTTTCATTTCTGAGACGGAAGGTGCCATTCCCAAATCTGAGTCTGGCACGGTGATGAAACGATGCCACGGGCACCGTGAGCTCCTGGGGGCGGACTTCCTTCCTCCGCATGACCAGGCGGACGTGCCTGGTGCTGATCCCAAGTTCAAGCTCAGTGAAAACCAGACACCACGACACCCACCCTTGACCTGTGTGTACAGATTTTTAAAGTGTGCTTCGCAGGTCGACCCATTTTTACTAAAACTGATTTTGTAAAGACAACGTCTCTCCTTGCCAGTACAAGGTGACACTCCGCCCAGCCTCCTCTCAGTGACCGCTGCCCACTGGCCAAGGGAGTTAAATGTCAAGTGTGTCGGAACATGGACCCAACTGCAATTTTAATGGATACATGAAATGGGCTCATGTCTCTAGGAATGCCCGGTGCTATTCCCGGGGGTGGAGAATCCCTCTCAAACCAAAAAAAGAGAGAGAGACAGGGTTGGGCAGAAATCCCTATTTCCACTTTCAAACCTAGTCATTCAGATTTGGGTTGGGTGGGTGGTATCCAAGTTATATAAAATCTTTCAATCACTTGTGCCAAATGTTCAGACCTAGTGTGTGGGTGTGCTGGGAGTGGTTTGTTTTGAAGGAAGACAGTCTGCGCGCTGCTGGCAGGTTTGGGGCTGGCTGCACTAAACCACCCCGAGGAGTTTGCTAAAAATACAGATGTTCTGGTCCCACCTGGAGCTTCCCCAAGGGGGCTGGGTGGAGCCCCAGGAGACTCACTCCCAGCGAGGGGTGCCCTGGGGATCCCCCTGCTCCAGAGGCCACCCTCCCAAACCAACTGGGCTCCTCTTTGGGGACTACATGAATCACTCATGTGAAAACCACCACGCCCACAGCCAGCCTCTCACACTAAATGCACTGAACTTGCACTGAACTCCTGGGGCGGGGCTGGGTGGGCTGAGGGGACCTCTCTGTGTCCCCAGGAAGACCTCAATCCCAACTCTCCTTTCCAGAGGGATGTAGAGAAACACTGTGTGGAGCTCGAACACAGCAGAGGCTGGAAGGGGACTTGGCCTCAATTACCTGAACACCCTAGAACATTGCTGTGGCCACTTTCCTGCTACTCTCCAGTAATACTATCAATAATGGTAACAAACAGGCACATCTGAGCATTTCCCCAGCATCCGGGTCTTACTGCCCAGGACCTGCAATCGTGGAGCTAGGCCACCCTGACCCCTGACCCCAGTGTGCCTGCATTCCAGCACCGGCTGCCTCCCAAGGGCATTTTCATGGATTATCTCACTTTCGAAGTGAGATTTAATGGCATGAATTCAGCCCAAAGAAACCGCTGGTCCATGAAATGACCAGCCGCCCTGAAGGGGACAAACGGTCCCTTCCACAGACCCTGGGAGGCCACCTCCCCACTTCACACTCGTGAGCCCACTACCAGCACCTGGAGCGGTGGGCCGCAGTGCGGAGCAGTAACAATGCCCAGGGGTTGGCATCTGTACCCAGACTGCTGACCCCTGTGGGCACTTGCCAGTCCCTGCTACAGAATGAATGCCCCAGAAGATATAAGCATCACCCACCTCCAGGGCAACACCCACAGCAAATGGGCCACCCAGTGTGACCTGGGCCAGTCACCAGACCTGCTGTTGCCCAAGTGCCCACCACATGCCAGGATGACACGGGAGCCGCCCAGTGCCCACAGCACTGAGACACACTGACTGTTCTGCTGCCCACAGACAGAGAGGGGAAGGGGTCAGATGCAGTGTCTCTTCCTAAACAAAACCCCCAGGAATGTGGCCAGTTAAGGCCACCTGCACTCCCCTTTATCTGCTCTGTAAACAGGGTGCTGAGCTACCTCCCTAGCAGAGCCCGTGCGTCAAGGGGGCCTGGAGAGGCAGGAGGGCCGGGCCCAAGCCGGCCGTCCTCGGGCAAAGGCGGGAGCTCTGAACTGCTCCCGTTCCTTGTTCTCTGGGAAGGGAAAGTAGGTCTGAAATAGAAAGTAAATATTTTACCAGGCATTTCTCGAGTGACCTAATAGAGTAACATTCCACAGTCTAAAACCACCTCCTGCGCGGTTTCAGTTCATTGCTTTGGCCTCAGGAATCCAGGGGCAGAGGGGCTGCCCCCTCCCTGCGATTCCCCATCTCCCACCCCTCACCCTTCTCACTGTGCCTCACCCCCGTCTACCTGGCTCCACAATTCCTCCGTCCTTTCCCTGCAAAGGATAAAGCCGGACCCTCCGTGAGGGTCCACACCCCGCCTCCCCCCACTGCGGGTGCGGGGATCCTCCGCCCCACGCACGCAGGTGAGGGACGCACAGGGAAACCGCCCCACTGGCCACACAGCACCTCCGGGCGAGAGTGGCTGTTACTTGTTTATTTAGTTTGTATTTTTAAAAATTTAACAGACACCTATGACGTGTGGGGCCTATTCTAAGCGCTTCCTAAACATTACCTCCTTGAATCCCGCAGCAAGCCCTATTCCTGCCCTCATCCGGGATCAGGGCGGGGAGTCCTCTGCGAGGGCTCAGTAAATCCAAAATACAGCCAAACATCTCCTCCCACCCCTTCTTTACCACACTTTCTAGCAGTGTCTGCCCCATCCACGCCACCCCCTGCTGCTGCTGTGTCCGCCTTAGCCTTAAACACTCACTCGAGGGCAGGGCCATCCCTCCTGGGCCGGGCCTCAGCCCTGAGGAGGGCAGGCGTGCCCCAAGGCTGAGGTCAGGGGCAGCGGGGATGGCCCAGAGCAAAGCTTCAGGATCCGAGCGTGCAGCCAGACACACCAAGCAGTCACCAGGATGCACAACTCCCAGCTACAAACATGGCCAAAAAGTGGTCCCTGCACTGACCTGCCCCCTTCCCACAAATGACAAAGAACCCGACTCCCTCCAGCCTCTCTCCCTAAAAAACCCCCGCTTGCCCACTGCTACTTAGAAGATGAAAGGAATTGGGGGGGGGAACCCTTTTAATCTCCTTTGCAGGGAAACATTTTAAAGAACTGGAGTTATATTTGCAATGTGTTTCAAGTGGTTTTGCTGAGCTCCGAGGGGCTAAGCTCTCAGGCCTGGCGGAGACACACAGCAAGACCCGAACTGTTAAGTCACAACCCCGCTCCCCTCCTGCCCTTGGGACACGAGGGACTCAGACAAGGCAAGCTTACAATTACCGCCAAGAGAACTCCAAGTCACTCTGAGCTGCTGCCGTTGTGCACTACGCTTGGAGCACATCTGGCCAGATTAGGGAGGAAAAAAATTACCCACCGTTCAAAGTCCGCCTTAAACACTCAGGAAGGCATCATTACAGACAGAGTTCCAACTTTAATGCTGAAATCTCCTGGCTTTTGTCAGCTGAAGCCACATTCTTAATCCCAGGCTTAGTTGAGAAATGAGAAGAAAGGACGGTGTGTGGGGGAAAAAAACCAACACCACCCCTCAGCCCAGAGAGAAGAGCAGCAGCATCTTGGAGGAACAGGGAGACCGACAGAACCCAGACAGAGGCCAGGGCAAGGGCAACAGGCGCTCGGAAACGGTGGGCTCCCATGGCACCAGGTGAGCACCCGGGGAACCTATCAGATTGCCCTCAGGTCCTGCTGCAGAGCCTGGGATGCCAAGCTTGGGAGCTTTCCTGCAGAGCCAGGGATCCCCCAAATCCGGGACGGGACAGGGATCTCCACCTCCCGCACCGCAGACCCAGATGCACATGAGACCACCCACACCCTGGCCTCCCATCAAGAACCTGCACTCTGGGGCCAGCCAGCCAAGGATGAGAGAATTGTAAGGGAAGTCCAGGAGTTCCTTGCTTAGATGCTTCCAGACCCAGCCACATCCACTTTCCAGACAGATCGGCCCCAGCAAGCGGCTCCCCCCTTCTTAGTCCTGCAGGGACGCAGGTGAGAGGCCTGCAGAGGAAGCTGGCCCAGGGCTATCCTGACCCCACTGCAGCCCACCCTTGCACCACCCTTCTCCCTTGAATGGAGACTGTGGGAAACTGCAGGGGAGCTTCACGCAGAATATAATCGTTACCCGAGCTGGAGGGGAGCCAGCACACGGGGGCGAACATGACTCATTGGTCAAGAGGCACCTCCCAAGCCCTCCCCTCAGCCCTTCAGAAGACCAGGAGGAAGCCGCTGGCCCAGGCAGCATGTACACTGTGTCCCCAACCCCCCTCTGGGGCCTCGGGACACCTGCCAAGGGTCCAGGATTTCCCAAGCACCCCTGTGTTTGCAAGCACACACGTGCTCAAGAGAGGAAGAGACTCACTATAGGGCAGGAAGGCAATCTCATAATTATAGGCAAGCCTGTTTTTCAGGAAAATCTCCACCTCGTGGAGACGTTACCTTGAAGGAAGCCAAGGTCAGTCAGCGAGCTCTGGCATCACCTGCTCTGGGTACCTTTCAGGTGAGTTAATCACCCGGTAGGGCTCCACTCCAGATTTCAGGGCACACCCAACTCTGTGCCCTTCCCTTTCCATTCTGATAGCCTCTTTGAAAAGAAGGCTGTTCCTTTTGTTCTGGAGTACTCATTCAAATTCCTTTCTAAGGCCAAGGCAAACGCAGGGCAGCGACCCGAGGGAGATTTACCTGCCTGAATCAGGTTCCTGGCCAGTTTTTAACAGTGGTACAAACAGATGGTTCCCATCAAGCAAAGTCTTCCCATCTCTTCCCCCGAATCCCACTATGTTGAAAACAGGAACCAACTGATGTCTAATAATACACATCCAGGTGGAAAGGGAGGGAGGGGAGCGTCCCACCCACCTGCAGCCCCTCCCCCAAGAGAGGGGCTCACAACAGGAAGGGGGGGCCTGCTTTGAGAAGACTCCCCAGAGCTCACTAATCCAGACCACAAACTTGGAAATTCCAGTCTATCTACTGCTAACAGGACACCTGGCCACTGAATCCAGTTTTACCACAAAAAACCCTAAGCACTGTGAAAGCTATCCACATAATTCCGGGGTGTCGGTATGGGTGTGGGTGCGTAGGGGGGTGGGGTGCATCAGAGACAGCAGATGGAGGGCAAGGGAGAAAATGAGATCAGGACAGAGAGGCCTTATCTTGTCTAGTGTGGCAAAGCCATTCCCAAACGCACCCAAGTGCCAGTCCAAAGCCAAAGATCTCTCGAGAAACCAGAGCCAAATGGAGCTGGAACTAGCAAATCTTCAGGCTCCCTTACTTACTGAACCTCCCTGACCTGCAGTTTCTTCGTCAGTAAAACAGCGACTTACTTCTACCTGGGGGAGGGTCTGAGGATAAATAGGAGAATGTGGCTGGAGCTACAGCACCGTGCCTGGCCCTCAGGTCCTTCCAGGTGTCTGCTCTTCCCCTGGAAAGTCTGCCATCCAGAGGGACAGAGTATCCCCCCCACCCTCCCAGCCAGCCAGCCACTCAGGCTTCTGATCGGGAGCCATGCAGTTCATTAACCCAGACAGTGTGGTGAATTTAAAACAGGCCTGGTCCAGGAAAACTACCTAGAAATCCCTCCTTAGCAGTAGATGGTGAGGTCCTAACCAAATTAAAAACGAGCCAGACTTCTCACAGCCCGGGTGCCCTGGGAAGCAACTCAGGGCCCGGGAAAGAGAACTGTTTCTGAGAGGCCCATTTGAATCCCAGGGACATGCTCGATTCCAGGGACAGGGCAACTCTCACCTCCCAGCTGCTCTCCGGGCGGCAGGAGGGGGGGGGGCCCAGGGCAGGGGCTCCTCCACGGCCAAAGGCCTGGCTCCAATCCCAGCTCTGCCGCTTTGGGGGACAAGGGTGTCAAGGGCAAGTCACTAAGTGCCTCCTTCACCCCACCTGTGAAAATCCAGTGCAACAGACACCAAGTGTCTAGTGAGAGAGTGACAAAGATACCAAGTAAGTAAATGCTCAATAAAGGGTATATTGTGACCTTAACAAAAACAAGAAAACTACTTTAAATGGCACAGCGGACACAAAAAAATCCCGCTGCCAAGGAGAAGAGGGGTGCAGAGTGAGACGGCCCCAGGTCCCCGCGGCCCTACCAGGCACCGGTGGGCAGCCTCGACTCGCCGGGTCACGGCGCCGCCCGGGCGCGAGGCGCTGCGCCCCAGGAGCAGAGGCCGCAGCGGGTCGTGTCCTGATGTAGACGCGAGGCCCGGGGGCCCTCACAGCGCCCAGCGCAGCCGCTGCCCCATTCACAGGACAGCTCGAGGACCCAGGGGAGGACTGCGGCAGACACTAAGGCCTCGACACACGCAAGTCCTAGCCATGCGGCCCTTCACAGCTTGTTGCATCTTGACCATCGATCAGTCAGTCAACGAACCTCCGTGCTCACCAGGAAAGGGCTGTGTGGGTGCAGGACACGGACGACGCGCCCCCAGGTTTAGGATGACTGGGGGGGGGGCTCAGGCACGGTACCTGGTTCTGGTACCAGCCTCGGCCGCCGGTTCGGGGCACACCCCGGGGTGCTGCGTGGTGGTTTCGGGGCTCCTTCCCCATCCGCGCTCTGGGGATGGGGGCGCGGCGACCCCAAGGGGGGGGTGCAGCCAGAACCGCACACCCAGAGCTGACACCGCACAAAGGCCCGTGGGAGGGAGGGAGGGAGGGAAAGGAAGGCAACGCGGGTAGGGCGGGGAGGGGGTGGAAACGCAGGGCTTCTGACCACCAGGGTACTTCCCAAGGGCGGGAAGCAGCTCCCGATTTGCAAGTGAAAAGGGGGACAGAGGGAAGGGGCGCTTCCTGTGGAGTCAGAACAGGTGTGGGGGCAGGTACGCCCGCCTGCGGGGCTGGGGGGCGGGATCCAGGGTCCGGGCCTCACCTAGAACCCCGAACCCCAGCCGCCCTCCCCGCAGGGCCTGCACCCCGGCTGTCCCCACGTGGCCAGACCCCGCCCTGCAGGTGGAGCGCGCCTGGCCCAGCTCTGCCCTCACCCTCGCCCAGGCCCAGGCCCAGCTCTGCCCTCGCCCAGGCCCAGGCCCAGGCCCAGCTCTGCCCTCCCGCAGCCGCAGGGCCCGCAGGAGTCCGGCAGTCGCCTGGCTTCAGGCTGGACAATCGTGGGGGTTCTGCTGGGGCCCAAACCCGTGCTGTAGACCGGAGGCCGAGCACAGCCTCTTTACGACTCAGGGCAAGTCCACATTTCTTCCACGCATAAGATGGGAACTGCTCTGTTTACCTGGCCCACAGGAGCGTCATGAAGATTAGTAACTGGGACATGTTTTTAAGATCAACATCCTGAGATTTTACTTATAGGCACTTACTTGTGCATATTGATATCTGTACAGAAAACCGGACTCTTTATTAAGCTTGCCCTCCTGGAGTGACTTCCAGCCCATAACCTGTGCGCTCCTGGGACACTAAAGAATCGGGGTAGAAAATGCGGTTCCCCCTTGGCTCCCACACTGTGCCTCCTGCTCCATCCAGTCCCTGAAGGGCAGATGAGCATGGATGGGCCAGAGGTACAGACTCCTGGAGAAGGGGCAGGAAAAACTAAAAAATATGTCACCCCTACTGGAAAGAAAACACGGCACCCCACACCCCACTAGTTCATTAGATAGCTGCCCCCAAGTAAGGGGCACCCTCCGGGTCTAGTGTTTGGAAAGCTTTGCCCCACCCCCGCAACCAGTGGTCAGCCAAGCTCAGCCAGTGCCAGTGCCAGGAGCCCACGCAGCCCATCTGGCCTGGCAGCTCCAATGCTAGGCCTCCCTGGTGTCACCAGCACGCTGCCCCTCCCAGCAAAACAAGCCCAGTGACTGGGCGAGGCCGCCCCACTCCAGGATGAACGGTCTCAGCCCCCTCCCTCAGCCATTCCTGGGCTGGGTTTTAGGAGCTCTGGAGGCCCTTCCCGCTCACTGCTGGCACTGGCTGCACTCAAGGTGGGCAGGCCCGGGAGCTGCAACATCCTGCCGCTCTCCATCACCAAACGGGCTTCCCCACCCCTTCCGCAGACCCACCTGGGCCTGAACAAGCAGAGGCTAAACTGTGACTGTTGGCACTTCTGGAGGACAGCACTAAAGACATCCATCAGCAAAACCATAAAGCCCCAGCCAGAGTTCACTCAACAGGAAAGGTGCGCAAACCCTTTCCTGGCCTCTCAACCCTCAAAAGCAAAGAAACCTCACCTGCTGTTCCTCCCTCCCCTCCACACCGGGCAGGTTCAACAGACCACTTACACTCTGCAGGCCTCCACATTAGGGAGGCTTTTTAAGTTGCCACACTGGGGGGGAAATCCCCATTAGGCCAGAAGAGTTGACCTCTACGGTCTCGCTCTACGGCTGCTTCCAAAGAAGAAACTTCCCCGGATTCCTGACTCCATAATGAAGTTTTTGTTTGTCCTGGGCTGGGACATATTGCTGGAGGCCAGATTTCAGGCCTTGGCTAGCTGCAGCAAGACCCACACACCATCTCTGTCACATCCTTTCAAAAGGTCCCTGCAAGTTCCTGCCACAACCTAGGCTGGGATGCCAAACAGAAATATGGCCATTATTTCCGATCAACCTTCAAGCCAGTTGGCAGTGTCTTTCGAGTCGTAATTAAGGATTTACTTTAATGCAAAAAAACATTTCTGGTAAGAGCGCTTTTGAAGGAAGTAAAAGCAACAACATAGAAAAAGGTGTATTTTTTTTACATTTTACACGTGGGAAAGATTTTAAGAGCCACAGTGATGAAAAGCACTCTTCCTGCCCCTGCCCCCCCCCCCCCCCCCCGAACTGCTTTGGATTCCTAGAAAACAACCAAAGGTGAGACTGCCAGCCAGGTTGAGGAAACAAGAGCTATTTGGGATTAACATCCTCCAAACACCATCTGACTCGGGGAAAAAGGAAGGCTCTGTTATTCTCAAAGAAGTTTATGGGGTCGCCATAAACCCCAAAGCATCACTTGTCCCATGAGTAAGAACCCAACTATTTTATCAAAACTTTTGTGAATAATAAACCAATACGCAGCCATCTGTTAAATTTAAAACAGCTAAACCAGGTCATTTCTACAACACTCACTTGGGGAGGGGAAAGGCAGAGATGCAGATGGAAAGGTCAGCTGGCGCCCGAAGTTCTGACCAAGTGGACCTGGCTGAAGTCGGAACAGGCAGAGGCCCCCAACAGTGGCCCCTGTCTACACTGACTCCGGTTAGGGGAGGGCCTGTCCCTTTGGCTACAGAGCTGGCTCGTGGATGCTTTGTGAACGGAGGAAGCTGCCATAACACACGAGTGTTTTCAGAAAAAGCAGCAGCTGTGGCCCAAAACACAAAAATCCAACGAACCCTCCTTTTAGCTGCACTTTCCCTAACACTACGAACAGACTACAGACTAAGAAACAACTTTAGCATGAGGAGTAATAAAAATAAACACACTGCTTCCTGTGACTTAAGATGCCTCCATTTCTGGGAAGTGTTGAATACGAGTTCTTAAAATTGCATTTCAAGGGGGGAAAGTTTGCTTTTTTACACTTTCTTTGAAGGACCCTCCTACCTGCTTTGAGAACCTTTCCTCAGTCCCTCGGCCATCCAGAAAAGACCACCTTCTAAGAAACACTCTGGAGAGGGAGCAGGCCTGGGGCCCGCGTTTTCGTGCCAGGCAAGGACAGCTGAATGACTCCGGTTCCCATCCAGGCTGCAGCTCCTGAAGTTTCTGTGTCCCCAGCGGTCAGAAGAATGAAGGCGAAACTGGCCCTTGGCTCCCATTGTCGACATTCCGCACAAACAATGGCTGGCTCCCTCCAGAGTGTACATTCTGTGTTCATCTGTGAATCCCTTTTTTTGCACCATGTGCAAAGCCCTTCTTTTCACTGGGCTAGTCCTGAACGCCGAAGTGCAGCCATCATCATTTAGGCTTTAAACCTTCGTAACGATAGCTGAAAGCAAACTCCAGATTTCGCCTAAACATTAATTGGTGAAGTCATTAGAGCCACATGGATGGCTTTTGGGTGCTATCCATTAAATCAGGATCAAAAGAAACACTGAATACCTTAAAAATGGTTCTGAAAGTTTTTAGCGATTATTAAATATAATTTTCCAAACCCAGAGATAGGTGGTGTTTTGTGTGTGTTTTTTTTTTTTTTAAAAAAAACCTTTCATAAGTCTTTGATACACATTCCATCAACCACGGGCTTGAATAAAAAATTAACTTCAAAAGATGAGTTGGGGGAGAAGCCCTGCATTTCCCCCTTTCCCACAGTGCTGTAACTGTAGCGGTGTAAATTAGGGCATGCTCACCAGCTGTGCGGGCGAAAACCGATATCTGCCCCGCGCCCAGCCTGAGAGCATATCCATTCCAGCGTTTCCATGTGCCTACAGAAGTTTTCAGTCCAGTTCACACAAGCATTCTTCAGCTGGCAACTCACAGGAAGACGGGAGAAATAAGGCCCCGCCACCCCCATGTTCCACTATATGCTATATCACTTCTGTAAGGACAAGTCCTTCTTTTCAAAGGGTCAGACAAACAGCACTCTGATTTTTTAATTGCTACCAAAATGTGCTCCACCCTGTGTAACAGAACCATCAGCCAGACCCGAGGTAGGGGGCTCACCTGATGTGCCCCACCTACCGGATCAATCAATCTCCTGTCCCAGTCGTGTGCTGTATGAATATATATTTGTGCCCTGTTATCGGAGACAGGGGGACACTCGGGCTGCTGCTCTTCTCTGATATAAGATTATTAACAGAGGGACCCAGGCTGCACTCACATACATTACGGTGACAGCCTTCTATATTGAAATGACAAGAGGTAAAAAATGACAACCGGGGTGGCCATTCTACCGTAGCTGTAAACTCTTTACATCTTTTCCATTTAGGGAAAGCGTTAAGTGCAAAGGGTCTAACTTTGCCTTCAAAAATGATTCATAGTGGAGAGGACCGCTGGCCAATGGCACTCCGGGGCTCCCTCTCAGCGGGGCTCTCTGGTGAGACGTCGGCCCTTTTTGTTTTTAATCTGAGAATCTCAAGGATTTCGAAGGGTGGGAGCCATGCTGAGCTCCCTTCCCTTTCGGATTTTAGGAGCTCCCAGCAAAACAGCCTCTTCAAATCCAGCATGTCGCCTGTTCTGTGCATTTTTTCATATCCTCACCCTTTGTCTACCTTGTGGCTACTCAGATGCCAACAAAGTGGCACACTGGTTTTGTAGTTTTGTTTGTTGTTGTGGCTGTTTCATCCCACTGCTCTTTAGGACGCTGTTCACCAGAGCTGTGAATAGGACTTCTGTTTGGAGTTTTTGAGAGTCAAGAGTAAAGCTATTGATTACTCCCTGGAAGGAGAGTGGAGGGGCTAGTTAATAATTACACAGATAGCAAGTTTTCCTGCTTCGTACTGTGTACACGACCTGATGAACAATGCCAGGGACAGGAACAGGTGTGCCCTGAATATGAAAAGGCCAAAATATGTCACCGGAGTTTTTACTAGCAGTGTTTGTTTTTAAGTGGCCAAACTTTTTTACTTTAACTTTAGAAAGACACTGCAAATATTTCTCCTCTAAGTCAGTGAAATAAGCTGAAACTCATGCTGAGTGAAAAAAATACATTTTAGAGACAAAGAGGTTTTTAAAAAAAAAAAAAAAATCACAGTAAGAAAAGGTAATTCGCCCTGCCCCTCCCCCAGGAGAACACCCATTCAAGGGCCAGTTTCAAAGATCCCGATCGAGGTCGTAAATAACGTGGGGCCCTGAGCCAGCGCAATCTGCAGAGCCACCTCGCCCTCCACTCTGCCTCATTAAGGTACAATCAGAAAGGAGGGCGACCACATACCCCCTTTAGCCTTAAGGTTCTAAACAAGGAAAAGATTTAAACCTAAAAGCACTCTGTCAGGTTCAAAGCAAGCTCCAAACTCAAGATTTTTAAATTCCCTCTAATAACTACTTTCTACCGGGACAAACTGGGGTCCCCTACCCCTGGGGCACAGAAAACCAATCAGAACCATAAATTCCCTGTGCCTTCAAGCCTCACTCCCTTGCACTCGGCAGAGTGGGGGGAGGGGGTGACCTGACACCAACACTTACACTAAGCCCCTCAATGCTCTACAGAAATATGCTGGCTTATTTCCTTTGTTTGCTCCTGTTATACTTGATCAAGTGTGAACGATTAAACTGGTTTCATTAAAGGCTAGTGCATTCACGACAAACATCAACTTCAATGGCAACTGTAAGCATATTTTGCAAGGAGGGCCTGGCTTTTTTTGCTTCAAACCTACCGTCTCATTAACTTTTCTTTGGGGGGCAATAAAAAGGGCACCAGAGGTTTTTACAGGAGACTGTCAGGGCAGCTCAGAGATCTGATGCCAGACAAAAGGATATTTAGTGTTTCCACTCTAGGATGCAGCCCCCGTTACCTACAATAAAGAAAAAAAATATCCTGTTTCACTATGAAAGCCGCTCCGACTCATAGTGTTTAATTAGCATTTTGAACATCACTTTATAATTGCTGTAAGAAGTCCTCTTTGAAATCAAATAAATGACTATAAAAACAAGATCCTTTAAAGTCCCATTACTTCAAAACGTAAAGATTTGTAAAAAAAAAAAAAAAAAAAAAAAAAAAATCCCAAACAGTGCAATTCTCCAAAGTACAGGAAAACTAATTCTACTTTGAGAACCCAGAGGCAGAACAGCAGTCTCCGGCACGGAACACGAGGCAATTCTTAACATGCCTTTGAACCCGAGAACCTGGCGGGGAAAGGTTCTTTGAAAGACTAGGAGAGTTTGATATATTTCACCAAAGTCAGGAGGCACAGTCCGTGTAAACTAACCAAAATACTGGTCCCTTCCAAATTATCCATGTCAGATAAAAATATCCCAGTCTCTAGAATATCCAACAGAATTGCAAATAAGGCAGTTAGCATTTTAAATTCCCAATGCATATTTATAGAATAGAATTCTCTTGTCTACCCTTCAAGCCACTCACATCTGACTCTCTAAGAACTTAACCCGATCTTCCATCTTTAAAGAAAAATGGGGGGTGGGGGGGGGATCCAGAAAGATCTGTTTGGCCGGGATGGGGCGAGCGCGCCGGGCATGACGCCGTAGGCCACCGCCGGCGGCCTCCCCGCAGGACGCGGCGCAGGCAGGGTTTCCACGGACACCTCCCCTCCTCCCCGCGCCGCCGAGCACGGGGACCCCGGAGCCAACTGCTGCTCGGGCCGCCTCCGGGAAAGCGACCGGGGGCGCCGCGGGGGGCGGCGGTGAGGTCACCACCCTCGCGCGCACGCACACCGGGGCCCGCGACCGTCCGCGGCGGCGGGGAGCGGTGCACGCGCGCGCGTCTCGCCACGACCCGCGGTGGCTGCGCGGGGCTCCCCGGCCCGCGCGGCCTCCCCGCACCGAGGCGCCGGCGGCGTGGGTCGCGGGCGACCGTCCGCCACGCCGCGGGGCCTCCCGCTGGAGAAAGGCCCGGGCGCGCTCGGCTCCCGCGCGCCTCTGCCCAACTTGCCCCGGGCGCCGGGAAGAGCGCGGGGAGAGAAAGAAAGGCGCCTCCCCCGGGCCGCGCGGGTCCGGCCGGGCTGCGGGGCACGAGGGGGAACGGGCGCCCGCGGCGGCCCGGCCGGGTACCCGCAGCCCGCGGCGCGCCCTCGCCACCCCTCCTGCGAAACTTTTTCTTTTCGGTTCGCCCCACCCGAAAAGTGCGGCCCGGGCGGGGGAGGCGGGCGGGCCGGGCGCCCGGCGGCGGCGGGCGAGGAGGAAGTGGTGCCCGCGGGAGCGCGGCCGGGCGGAGGAAATGCCCGGCCGCCGGCCCCCGCCCGCCGCTCGGCCCACCCGGGCCCCCGCCCCGCGGCGACTTTGGCGGGCCGAGCCCTGCGCGGCGGTGCCGGCGGCGGCGGCAGATGTGGCCCGGCTGCCCGGAGGAGCCAACAATGCGGGGCCGGCAAAACAAAAGGGTTCCACTTCTCCTCCTCTCCCGTCCTTCGCTAGCGCTCCCGGGGCGCCGCGCGGGATCCACGGCCGGCAGGGGCCGCTCCCCGGGGGGCCCCTGGCCGCGCGCGCCCCGATTTCCCCGCGGACCCCCGCCCCCGCTCCGCAGGCGCAAGGCCCCGCGCGCTCGGACTCCCGGTCCCGGGGGATCCGGCCATATTGTCCCTGCGGCGCGCCGCGCGCTCGGCCTGGGTCGCGGGCGGTCCCCGTGCGCGCACCCACCGGCCTCGGGGAGCAGGAGCCGGGGGCGCCTGGGAGACGGTCGCCGAGACGCCGCCGCCGCCGCGACCCTCCGGACGCCGCGGCGCTCGGGGTTTCGCGTGTTTTTTCCCCTTAGCCAGTCCTGATGAGAAGGAAGGTGACCGCCTACTTCGCATTCATCAACTCTCATCACAACAACAAGAATCCTGGCGCAAACGGCAGCCAGCGGGCGCGACCGGCGGCGGGGGGCGGCGGGCAGGGACCCCCCAGGCCGGCGCCCACCCCCGGGCGCCCAGCGGGGACACGGGGCCGGGGGCGCGGACCAAAGATGTCCCCGGATGCCGGCTCCGCGTCCTTCGCCCTCCTTCCCCGCCCCGAGTGGTGCAATGAGGCGCGGGCGCGGCGCCCCAGCCCGTCGCCGCAGGTGAGGCGGGGGCGGGGGCGGCCCGAGCCCTCCCCGGGGCCCCGCTTACCTGGTCCCGGGCCGCCGGCGTCCACGCGAAGGGCGCCCACCCGGAGGCGGCGGCGCGGCTCCCGCCCCTCCCACCCCACCCGGCGGCGGTGGCGGTGGCGGCGGCTGTGCGGGGCCCCCCCTCAGCGCGGCATGGCTCTCGGCTCGGTCCTCAGCTCCGCGGGCCGCCGCCGGCTCTTCTGGGCCGCTCCCGGGCCACCTTAAAATGACACACGCACACAGGGACACACACACAAAAACTTAATCTCTCCAGCTCCCGCCCCTCCCCCTCCTCCCGCCCTGCCCACCCCTTCCCTTCCTCCTCCCCCCGAGCCGCGGAGCCTCTTCCTACTTCCCCACCCACCCCACCCCCTTCCTCCGCCCACCGGCTCCCGGTCCTCCCCACCCAGGTCCGGGCTCCGCGCCCGCCCGCCGGCGGGGGCTGCGCGGGGGGTCCCCGGGCGCGCTCGCCCGCGCCGCGCTCACCCCCAGGAGGATGCTAATTCCAACTTGGACCGGGGGCGGGAGCGTCCTGGCCGCGAGCGCCTCCGGCTATCGCTCCTCTTTATTTGTTTTCCGCTCCGGGGAAGGCGAAGGGAGAGAAAGAAAAGGGAAGAAGCCGCGCCGGCCGCGTCTCCGGGGCCGCCGGCCGCTCGGGAGCGAGGCGGGAGGCGAGGTGAGGGTCGCCGCTCGCTCGCTCCTCGCTCCCTTTTTTTGGGGGGGAGGGCAAAGGCGGGGTCTCTTTGCAAACCAATGACACAACCCCACATGGGCCGGCCTCGCCCCCTAGAGCTACTCCGCGCTACAAATGGGCGCTCTCGGGGGATTAGTGGCTCCGCGAAAGTGCGCGGGGGCGCGGCGGGCACTCCCCGGCCCGGCCCCGCCCGGGGGGCCCGCGGGAGGCGCGGGGGGCTGGCGGCAGGGGCGGGGGTCCCGCCGCCGTGGTCGGGGGCCCCCGCCCTCCCGTCGCTCTTCTTCCTCCTCCGCCCCTTCCACGTGGGGCCCCGGGCGCCCGGCCACATGTGGGGACGCGAGCCCGGGCGAGCCTGGGCGCAGCGCCCCCGGGGTGGCTCCGGCCCCTTCGGGCCCCGGCCAGGCCCGCGGCGCCGACCTGCCCCTTCCCGGCCCCGAGGCTCCAACTTCCTCCCGGGCCCCGCGCCCGCCTTCCAGGCCCAGGCCCGAGGGTCAGGCGCCGAGCGGCCCCGGGGGGCCCTTGCGCTCCTCGAATCCCGGTGCCGGCGACGGTGCCCGCGCCTCGCCCGGGAGGCGGCCGCGGCCGCGGGTGCTCGGGGCGGGGGCCCTGTGCGCTGGAACTTGAGGCGCCCGTGTTCCCTGCGAGAAGCAAAACATTTTCTACACGTTAAAAAAAATGTGCCTTCCTGTTGCCTGGATCTCGCCGGGCTATTTTTAAAGCTTTCTCCCGGGTGAGAGCTCCGGGCCTCTCGGGAGCTGCGCGCTGCGGCCTGGGGCCCGGGGAGTCGGGGTGCTGGGCTCGCGCGGCGCCCGTCCGCGGCCGGGGGCCCGCGCCTCGGGCGCCCCGAGGTTAGTCTGGGCACCGAGCCGGGACCCAGGCCGCGCGCGGCCGCGCCTGGGCTCCGCTCCACGCCCGCGTTTGCGGAAGGGAGTCCGCGGCTGCGGGGCCGGGGCCGCTTTTCTGCCTGCGCCCCAGAGCCCCCCCCAAACTCGTCTCACTTCCCAGAGGTGGGCCGACCGTCCTCCCAGCGCCCCTGTGTGGGCCGAACCGAGCGTTCAGGCTCCGACGGTGTGAAAACCGTATTGAGACGGTCAGCACCGGACTGAGGCGGGAGCAGGAGGCGCGGGGAGGGTGCGAGGTCCGGCTGCGCGGGCCTGCGGCCATGCCGGGACCGGGCTCGGAGCGCACCGCACCCCGCGGAGCCGAGGAAACAGCCGGGGCCTGGGGGCCAGAGGGCGGCCGAGCTGCTGGGCCCCTCCCCGCAGCCCACAGAGCGCGGCCCCAGGCCTCAAGTCCCTTAACACTTTAAGCGCTCGGCCGGCCGCGGCAGGGAGGCGGTGTTCCCCGCGCGTTTGCTCCAGCGCACTTGGATGTGGCCTGCGCCACCGGCCTAGGGGGGCCTGGACGCCTGATGGCGGTGTCATCATGAAACAGGAGGTTTTAAAACTCCTGAAGACTTCCCAGCTGTGATGTCAGCGCTGGACCGGGCAGCTCACCCCCCCAGCGCAGGTCAGTGGGTTGCTAGGATGCCCAAGCACGTTCTCCACGTGCCCACACAGCCCCCGGCCAGGCCAGCTACCAATGAGCCCGTTGAGTTTCCTCGCATCTTCTGGTGACCCCCTGTCCCCCAACACATCCTCTCTCTCCGGCAGTTTTGCCTCAAGGTCATGGCGCCTAAGATAGTTCTTGGCCTAAACTATGACCATAATAACCATAAATAAAGAGTTTCTGCTTCCTTGTTTCACAGATGACCTTTGGTTCTGAGCGGCCCTGTCTTCTCACCCAGAAACCTCGAAAAGTCGCCTGATTTGTTTCTATAACTTATCCAACTTGAATGTCTACTATGAATTCGACTTAACTTAGAAAATACTATGTTCTTTGTGTTGAAAATGTTAGAAAGGAGGCATCCTCAGAGCCAAAAATTATTTCTCAGTTCAGCTTGACACCGTTTTCTTTTTAATCCTAACCCTAGGATATGCTTTTATTGATTTTTTTTTTTTAAATCCTCACCTGAGGATATTTTGAGAAACATCAATGTGAGAGAGACACATGATTGGTTGCCTGCCTCATGCACGCGCACAGGACCAGGGCCAGGGATTGAGCCTGCAACAGAGGAACGTGCCCTTGGCCAGCATCGAACCTGCAACCCTTCAGTCCGCGTGCCGACGCTCTAACCACTGAGCCAAACAGGCCAGGGCCTGTTTTTATTGATTTTTTAGAGAAAGAGGAAGTGGGGGAGAGAGACACACACACACACATTGGTGTGTGAGAGAGAAACATCCATTGGTTGCCTCCACTACATGCCCCAGTCAGGGATCCAACTGCAATCTAGGTGTGTGCCCTGATCAGGAATGGAACCTGGAACCTTTGGGCATGTGACAACACTCCAACCAACTGAGCCACCCAGTCAGGGTAACACCCTGTATTTTAAAATATGAAGCCCATTTGCCCCAACATATGAATTATTTTAAACTACAGTTGTGTGTGTGTTTTTAAAAAGATGCTCCAAACAACAAAACAGCCCAATTCAAAAGTGGGCAAAGACTTGAACAGACATTTCTCAGAAGAAGATACACAAAATGACCAACAAGTGCATGAAAAGATGCTCAGCGTCACCAATCATCAGGGAAATGCAAATCAAAACCACAGTGTGATACCACTACATGTCTACTGGGATGGCTATTATTAAAAAAAAAAAAAAATCAAGAAAAACAACAACAGAAAATAACAAGTGTTGATGGCGATGTGGAGAAACCAGAAAGCGTGTGCCTTGCTGGTGGGAATGTAAACTGGTGCAGCTGCTGTGGAAAACAGTATGGAGGGTCCTCAAAAAAATAACAGAATTACTATATGACCCAGTAATTCCAACTCTAGGTAAATACATAAAGGAATGGAAACCAGAGTCTCAAATATTTGTACTTGTATACAATGTCCATAACATTATTCACAATAGCCAAAAGGTGGAAATAAATGTCCATCAGAGGGTAAACGCATGGCACAGACACAATGGAACACTCTTCGGCATTAAAAAGGAAGGACGTGCTGACACCTGCTACAGCATGGATGGCCCTTGAGGACACTGCGCTAAGTGAAATAAACCAGGCACAGAAGGCCAAAAATTGTTTGATTCCACTTACATGGCATATCTAGAATAGGCAAGTTCATACAGACAGAGTAGAACAGAGACTGTCAAGCGCTGTGGGGAGGGGAGAAAGGGGGGTTATTGTTTAGTGGGCACAAAGATTCTGTTTGGAGCAATAAAAAAGTTCCAGAAATGGGTGGTGGTGAAGGCGGCACCTCATTGTGAACGTGCTTAATGCCACGGAACTGTACACTCAAAACTGAATGAGATGATACATTTTGTGTTACGTATGTTTGACCACAGCACTATAAAGATGTTGCAAAGGCCTGGCCCGTGTGGCACAGTCGGTTGGGCATCGACCTATGGACCAGGAGGTTGCGGTTCGATTCCCAGTCAGGACACAGGCCCGAGTTGTGGGCTTGATCCCTGGTAAGGGGCGTGCAGGAGGCAGCCGATGGATGTTTCTCTCTCTCTCCCTCTACCTTCCTCTCTCTAAAAAAAAAAAAAAAAAAGGTGTTGAAAAGTAGCTTTTATCTTATAAACTTTAGTTCATATTATTACTATATGTAAAGGTAATTTTTAATGAGGAAAATTAAGATAAAGACAACATATTTTGTTTTAAAGTACATTTCAGTTAGTTTACAGACTAAATGCCTTTTACTAACTTTTACCTCTGTTACCTTTATGGAATTAGTGTTGAAATGCCCTTTTTAAAATATATATATATATATATATATATATATATATATATATATATATATATTTATTGATTTCAGAGAGAGGAAGGGAGAGGGAGAAAGAGAGAAACATCAATGATGAGAGTCATTGATCAGCTGCCTCCTGCACGCCCCCACCGTGGATTGAGCCCACAACCCGGGCATGTGCCCTGACCGGGAATTGAACCTCGATCTCCTGGATCCTAGGTCGATGCTCAACTGCTGAGCCACGCCGGCCGGGCCATCTGGTCCTGTTTAATTGGTCAGGTCCAGTTTCTGGTGTCCCAGCATGGACTATGACAGACACAAAAAGGACTGTGATTATTAATAATTTTTTGAAATTATCAATAAATTCATAAAAATTCCAGTTGAGGGGTCTGGCCCAGGGAGCCCCAGTACTGCAGTGTGAGGGCAAGTGTAACTGGCGCAGGTATAAATCTCAGCACAGAGAGGGCAAGGGTTTGTTCCTGGGGGCCCAGCCATTTCCCTGCTGACCTGGCACAGCTGCCCCTCTAAGATGCTGCTTTGTTTTGCAAAGCCCCACCAGCCCCTCCCCCAGGGCCAC
Organism: Miniopterus natalensis; assembly: GCF_054644295.1. Classification (NCBI taxonomy): domain Eukaryota; kingdom Metazoa; phylum Chordata; class Mammalia; order Chiroptera; family Miniopteridae; genus Miniopterus; species Miniopterus natalensis. The sequence continues at coordinate 57,464,919 of NC_142094.1, read as the reverse complement.
CTCCCTCATGATTCACAGTACCTCTTAGCTTTCAGATGCTTTCTACGTCCCCCAAGAAGTCACAGTTTCTGTCCAGGCCACAACATAAGGGAGCACTCCTACCACAGGCCATTGGTCCAGTCACTTCTCCTGGTCACCTCCCAACAAACACACACAGTGGGCTGGCGGGGTGAGCATAGCAAGAGTTGGTCCAGATGCTTCCTCAGCCCTCTGCTCTGTGCTCCTTCAGAAGAAAATATGGATCTCTTGAAGAACTAATGGTTTGCTTTGCACAGATCATTAAAACTGGGTAAACCATGATTCCTTGTTGCCTTGGCTGACAGGAAGCTCAGAGTCGCATATAATGCTCAAGGATGCCAAAGAGCCTGTTGTCATGTCCAGGAAGCAACGTGTACTTCCTCCGTGAAAAGCAACCAGGAACTCACTGTGGGAGGGGAGTGGTCTGTGGTGTTGGAAAAGGCATATTAAATATTTTCATAAAATTTTACATCTAGAAAACAAAATGCTAATTGTTTTCATAATACAAATTATGGAAAATAAAGTTCAATAAATTTCTGGCCTGAGTCAGGCTGCCTAAGAGTCACCTCCTGGACTTGAAAAAACTGGTCTGAGAAATAGTTGGAAGCGTGTCTCATTTCCATTTTGACTTTTTTGATCAACTGTAGGATTGTATGTATGTTTTTACTAGAACCACCTAAAATACTTTTTTAGAAGTAGGTGGGAAATTATTAATAAATACATAAAAATCCCAGTCATATCAACATCTCTGGTTTAAGGCAGGGACTTTTTTTAGGGGACAGATGTTACAGAGGGGACAAGAATTGCCCTCAATGGCAGTTACCACATTTTGTAACCATGAAACTGTGATGGTTTGATCTGTTTTGTGGGGCCTTGGACAGTAGAAGGTACTTGATTAAGTGTTTCTTAGATGGAAGGATGGATAGACGGATGGATGAACGGATGGATGGATGGATCATTCAGTGACTATATTTTGAGATTCAAGCTGTATAAAAGTTATATTATGCAAACTGACAAAGTAATTTTAATTGAACATACTAGTATTAGGGAGATAATTTTTAAAGGTTTTTTAAACCTATACTTTGTTATTATTTTTATAACTTATAAAAGTAAAGGGGCAAACGGAAATGATGTATGCAACAAAGAGTTCAGATAAAATAACACATATAGAAAGCAAATGTGACAAAAACGTTAAAAACAGGTGAGCAGGGGAAATGGATATATGGGAGTTCTAACAACTTAGCTGTAAATTTAAAAATTATTTAAAAACAAAAGTTGTTTAAAAAGAATCCACAGCCCCAGTGTGAAGTGTTGGGTTTGTAAGGCCCTTCTTTGCTCCTGTTAGCAGGAAGGCGGGGTTCCTCCCCTGCTCCGTGCCTCGGGGAGCAGCCTCTCCCCTCTCAGCCAGACCCGGGACGGTGGAAGGCCCGTGGGACAGGCAGGCGCCCGAAGGCAGCAAGCTCCCCTCGGCCGTAATCGGAGACCTAACCGGGGCGCTAGCCCTCCGTTCCCTCTCTCTCCTGTTTTCTTTTCAGAAACCAACGGCCGTCAAAAAGAGATAGCGGCCCCAGATAACCCTGGGCCCTTTTATTGTAACTTTGTGCAGGAAAGCGGACGAGTTGTGCGCACTCGAAGGTTTCAGGGTCTCGGCCACGAGGGTTGCAGGAGTGGGACTGGGCTGTGTTGTCACTCACCTGTCTGTCATCTGGGCTCAGCTCACCTCAGAACCATGACTCCCTGAAGCTCGGCTGCTGTCCTGAGCGGAGGTGGGAATTCTGCCACATTTTTGTGCAATAGCTGCGCTCAAGGTGGCTGTAATGTAATCACAATGTGACTCATAATTAATTCTAACCAGTGGCTAAGTATCACCTTTACGGAGGCCGTGGCCCTTTCCAACGCTGCTGAAACTCCTGCCCTGTGAGGGGTACAGACCGGAGAGCTTGAAGCTCTGTTTCAGAACTTAGTTGGCATTTGGGTTTAAGCCCATCCATTTTAGCTTTTAGTTAAACACACACACGCACACGCACACTCACATTCTGTCTAAATCCTTTGAAAAGCAGTGACTCCAGTCCTAGGAAAACCAAAACAAGCTGTTCTGCAGGGCTGCGTGTCTGCGGTGGCCTCTGGAAGACACAAGCATATTGATCTCGGCCATTCCGCAAACACCGGCGGCGGCCTGCTCCCCACCGCCAGCCCGGGCCCTGGGGCAGCCGTGGACCTGAGCTGGCTGCTGCCTCCCAGGCTGGCGGGCCTAGGGAAAGCTGCGCTGGCCAAGTATCGCCTCGTTTAATCCTCACTGTGACTCAGGGGAGGGAGTAGCCCCGGGTGTCTGTGAGAGGTGAGGCTCCAGGGGTTAGGTGCAGGGCCCGCACCGTGAGCCACGGCCCCCCGCAGTCACAGAGCCCTGCGCTCGGAGAACCCCGCCTCAGTTTTCTGCTCTGTAGGCTTGAAATTCTGAACAATTCCGAGCAAGGGTCATTTTGCACTGGGCCCCACAAGTTAGGCAGATAGTCCCGATTAAGCATCTTGCCAAAGGTCCCCCAGCCAGCGAGTGGCAGGCCTGGAGGTCAGGGTGGCTCTTAAAACCTCCAACTTCAAGGTACTCCCACGGCCTTGGGAAACTAATTAAAATACTAGATAAAGCATGCTTAATCTGTGCACAGTGGACACAGAAAAGTCTAGAATTCTCTAGGAGTGGCTCATCGGGTCAAACCAAAGCCAACATGAGTCTAAACCGTCCCCTGGCCTCCCATGAGGCCACCTCCTCACATGCCCAGTGTTGGGCCCACCCCTGCCCCGTGGAATGTGAATTTTCCTAGAGCTGGGCGAGCCCGTGACACGCAGACCTTCAGACGCATTAGCAATCGTGACTAACCCCGGAGTCATGGAGGGCACTGAGGTGACTCAGCCCACAGCCCAGTCACTGAGGGGCCACGGTCAGGCCATGGTGAGGGTGGGGCCACGATGGGGCGACAATGGGAATGGCCAACAAGAGGCCCGGGCTGGAAATGGACAGCCTCTTGGGATCACTGCACACGGGACAGGAGCTCCATCGTCCGAGGAGAGTGCTCTGTCAGACGGGAACTGCCTTTAGGTCTAAAGCTCAGGGTGCAGCTGGCAGTTCAATTACCTGCGCACGGAGCTGACTTCAGTGAAACTGTCCTCCCTGGGGAACTCTCAACTTAAAAAAAGCACTCATCCATTCTCTCTTCCTTGAAAATATACAAATAAGGCCCATGCTCACCAGGTTGGCTGGCCAGGGAGCCCATGCCTGCCACTCCCCACGACGCGCAGACCATCCCAGGAAAGCGTCATTATTTCAGGTCAGCCAGGGCGGCTCTTGCACTGCAGATGAAGGTGCTGGGGCTGCAAGGTCGGGTCACTTGCAAGGCCTCTGAGCGGATAAGCTGTGGAGCCCAGGTGGAAGCTGCAGTCCAGGGGCCTCCGAGGCCGTCCCTGGCTCTGCTGTCTTGCCTGCTCACTGGGATATGGACAGGGGAGTGCACCTGGCCCCCTGGCTCCTGCGTCTCTGGAGACGCCCTCATAGCTAATCTGTGCCGGGAAGAAATGAAGCTGAGTTCTGCTAGTTTTGCGCCCCCGGCTCCAACGTTTCATTTCAAGACTGTTCAAATCTGTAGAAAAGCTGATTTAATAGCACAGTGAACACCCATAGGCCTGCCACCTACTGGGACCATTTGTTCATATTTTATCACGTTTGCTTGAGCTCCCTTTCCTTGTCTTTATTCATAAATACTTTACTCGAGCCATTTAAGAGTAGGCTGCAGACATCCTGGTGTTTGACCCTGAAATACGTCAGCAGGTACTAGGAAGAAAGATCTCCTACGAGAAAACCCTAATAGCTCACCCCACCTGTGGCCTTGACATACCAGGGCCGTCAATTCAGTGCTATTTGACGTATGGCCGGCTTTCGGGGGCTAACCTGTAGGCCAGCTGCTACAGGTGCAACCAGCTAGTACTGAAATCGAAGGCCAGCTTTTAGAAACTTCCATAGCATTCGACAGAGTCATTTTAGACCTGCGAAGTTTAACAATAAAGACTCTGGGCTTGAGTGTTGCATATTTTGCAAGAAATTCACTTTTATTAGTTTACAAAAGTGTGGGTCTGAGACGTGCTGGAAAACAAAAGCAAACGCTGGTCCTAGGCCCCAGATGGTTCTAGAAGCCCAGTCTAGTTCCCAGACCGTTTTCAAATTTTCCCAGTTGTCTCAAAACATCTTTTGCAGATTGTTTTCGATCCAGGATGCAGTTGGGGCTCACACGCTCTGTTTGGCTGTCATGAGGTCTGCCGGCCTGTCTCAATCGGCACCGGGCCACCTCCTGCTTGCCTCTGAGCTTGAGGCTGTGCCCAGTTGCGAGCCAGGAACTTCAGTATTTGGGGGACTGGACCAGGGAGGGTCTGTAGCTCTCTGGGGCCTGTAGAAACGATTAAATTTCATATGAACGGTCTCTTGATGACAGGAGAAAATGATAACGTCTGTGGCATTTGGCAGAGTTAGGTCGGGTAAGGCAGAGAAACCTGTGTGCGTGTTCAGTCTCGGCTAAAGGAGAGATGCGTGATGTTCTGCTGTTGCCGAGGGGCGTCAGGAAAACCATGACAACGTGTTGCTGCAGCGCCCGGGGGTTGGCCAGAGGCCTTCGCACAGAAACTGCAAGTTGTCAGGTTTGTGCTCAGATGATCCTCAGCTCGCAGGGGATAGACCTGGTGTGGATTTGCGGCTTCCTCAGCTAGGAAGTCATCTGCATTTGTCTAAACTCATTCCCACCAGGAGAAATATTTAATGTGCTTGAAATAAAGCATGATATAAATAGCTACCAACGACTGCACATCTAAAGCATTCGACATGGTACCGGGCACATAGTAGGCACTCTGAGCAGTCACTGGGTTCCTTACCACACTGGCTTCATGTTGGAACCTGAGCAGCTGCACAGGCCTGGGCCCCGGCTGGGCAGCTCAGTTGGTTGGAGTTGTCCCCATACACCAAGGTTGTGGGTTTGATCCCTGGTAAGGGCACATACAAGAATCAACCAATGATGCATAACTAAAAGGAACAACTAATCTCTCTCTCTCTCTCTCTCAAATCAACAATAAAATAATTTGGGGGGAAAAAAGAAGGGCCCTCTGTTTGGTTTAATGCTCTACAGTCGTCTTGAAATTCCTAGTAATTTTTTTTTCTTTCTTTTTTAAAAATATATTTTTATTGATTTTTAGAGAGAGAGGAAGGGAGAGGGAGAGACAGAAACATGGACGACAGTCACTGACCGGCTGCCTCCTGCGTGCCCCCTACTGGGGATGGAGCCTGCAACCGGGGCATGTGCCCTGACCGGGAATTGAACCGTAACCTCCTGGTTCTTGGGTTGACGCTCACCCACTGAACCACAGAGCAGGGAGAGGAATCCCTAGGAATTTTTAAATCCGGTGCCTGTGTTTTCATTTTGCACCAGGCCCTGCACAGTATGTAGCTGGTCCCACCTCCCCAGATCTATTTGGCCCACCTCTGACTTCAGGAGCAGAGGAGGTGAATGGCCGGGGCAATCAGGCTCCCCTCACAGTGCCACACGCACACTGTGCACAGACGCACGACTTTTGCACTTGTCCCTGGGCTTCCCAGCACCACTGCTTCCCATTCACCTGCACTCAGGTGCAGCCCCAAGTTCAGGGGAGAGAGTGAGTGTGTGGGAGGAACATTCCCACAGCCATGGGTCATCCTTGGGGACAGGAGCGATGGGAAATGCTCTGGGCTTCTGCTCTTTGGACACACAGCTCTGAAACGTGTTCTGTACACTTCTCAGAGTCCGAGGAGGGCTGAGACCCTGCTTTCCATCCCCCTCCTGACACCCTCGCCTCTGCTTCCGCGGGTCACCTCCCATATAAACCCTCTGCACCAAGACCTCATGTGAGGTCTGCCGCTTGGGGACCCGTGCTGAGAGTCTCCCCAGTGGGTGCTCCATAAACGCACTGGATGAGTAAGTGAGTTCTGAGCTCTGAGGATGAGTGACAGGAGCCAATGAGATAAATTACGGAGGCATCTGGTGCAGAGCCTGGCCCGCAGGAGCTCACAGAGTGGTGGCTGCTGTCGGTCCAGCTTCCTGTCTCACCTCTCCAGTTTCCCCTTCGGCAGAAATCGACAGGATACCTGAAAGCATGTGTGACGGGGATGGACCGTGTCCATTCTTAATTCCTTAAAACAGCAGGGATTTATTATCTCACAGTTCCGGACGCCAGCAATCTGAAAGCAAGGTGTGGCAAGGCCATGCTCCCTCCGAAGGCTCCCGGGCAGGGTCCTTCCTGGCCTCTTCCAGCTCTTGGTGGCTGCCAGCTGTCGTTGGTGTCCCCTGGATACAGGCACATCACTCTAATCTCTGCCTCCCTCTTCCTGTGTGTCTGTACCTGTGTCTCTGTTTTCTGTTCTCATAAGGACACCAGCCAGGGGGTCAGGGCCACCCTAATCTGGTGTGACTTCATCTTAACTTGATAACATCTGCAAAGAGCCTTGTTTTCAAATAAGCCGAATTCAGCCCGGCTGGCCTGGCTCAGCGGTTGAGCATTAACCTAGGATCCAGGACATCGAGGTGCGATTCCCAGTCAGGGCACATGCCCAGGTTGTGGGCTCGATCCTCAGCGGGGGGCGTGCAGGAGGGAGCCGATGAATGACTCTCATCATTGATGTTTCTCTCTCTCCCTCTCCTTTCCTCTCTCTGAAAGCAGCAACAACAAAAAAATACGTTGCATCTGTGGGTACCAGGAGTTGAGACTTGACATATCATTGGTGGGGGAAGGGGAGCACAATTCTACCCACTGCAGATAGAAATTGAAATTTATTCAAAATAAGTATATAACTGTTGGGCTCAGGGCTTGCTTTTCCTTGGATTAATGGGCAGAAATAGCAAGCTCAGGCCGTAGGATAGTTTGTATCTCTGGGGTCAGTTCACAGGTCGCCTTAAATGGCATTTTCACATTCATGTCGTTAAAGGGAAGCCGGACTCCTCAGGTGGACTGCAGCCACGTTTGCACAGGGCCCTTTTGTAAGTGGCCCGAGACCTTAACTTCTGATACAGGCCGTAATCCCAACTGGGCTTTTCCCACATCGTTGTTTACACCCAGCCTCAGATGTTAATAATTAATACACATAAAGTATTTATTAAGTACTTAATTTATGCCAGGCCCCGGTGCCAGCCACCAAACAGACAAAGAAGAATTGGGCACAGATCCTGTCCTCAAAAAGCTCCTGGTGTGCCCTCCGTGGTACAAAAATCCATGAATTCACACCGTGGGCATGTACTGAGTACCTACTGCATGCACAGCACAAACTGGGTTCTGAGGGTTTTGCCGTCTCTCTGTCCATGGCGCCAACGGGCCGCCCGGCAGCCAGTACCGAGAATTCCAGGAACTTGCTGGGGCTGGAGGTGGGCTCTTGTCTTGACTTTGCCTCTCTTCTGACCACATGGCTTTGGAGAAACCCCACCCTTCCCTGGGCCTCCTCACCTGTAAAACTGAGCAGATGAAATGAGATGATCGTGCAGGGCTCGTCAACTCCGATGCCACTGTCGTGGTCAAGCTGGACGTTTACTAAGCATGTATCACACGCAGGAGCAGCACGCAGTCCTGCCCAGCATCACTACTTCGCCCTCGCAGCCACCTGAGGAGGTGTGGATTTTAATTATTCCCATTTTACAGACTAAGAAGCTGAGGCCCAGAGCGACTAAGTCCACTTCCATAGGGGTTTAGACGCGAGTGGTCTGGCCCCAGGACGGAGCCCTTACCAAGTGTGCCAGGTGCCAGGCCGCCTTCCTGGCGACGTGGCGCCCGTGGCGCTGCGGTGCTGAGAGGACGTCTAGAGGGAGCAGCCCGCAGGTGCGGGTGCGGAGGGAGGTCTTCGTGAGTCCAGGGCTGGCAGAGAAGAGCGGCACATTCTTCGCCCGCTTCTGTTTTGCATCTTCCTGGCATCGTAATGGCAACGTGACAAACACAGAGCAGTCCACTGCCCATCACTGGTGGGTCACCTTTCTCTCGAGTGTTTTTACCGCATGGGAACCGCACGTCTCCTTTCTGGTCGGTGTCTGGGAAGCTGTTGCCCAAATCCGAACTGACTCTGGCGACTAGAGAGTAGTCTACAGGACACTCTTTATAAACTCCCTACTCCTGGCCTCATCTCTCGTACGTACTCTCATTTCCCTTTCATCCTGGTGTTCCAGACGCTTCCAGGGACCCTCCAGATCCACTCCATCCTTCCCGCACTGCTCTGTGCGGGAGGCTGACCCGTACGCACCAAGGTTCGCGCGCCGGTTGGCTTACAGTGGGTTTGGCCAATGGGGAGCCACAGTCAACGACAGGGAGGGAGGCGAGGGAGGTCCGGGTGCTTTCCCCTGGTCTCTTCTCTTTTCCCTCCTTCCTCTACCCCTCCCATCACAGTGTTGCCTAGATGGACCTCACCTGCCATAAATCTCACCATTCTAAAGCTCACCGTTTCTGTAGTTGACAGTATTGACTATATGCATTAGAGTCGTGCAACAATCACCACTGTCTAATTCAATCACCCCAAAAAGAAACCGGGGCCTCACCAGCAGTCACTGCCCATCGCAGGCAGCTGCTGGTCCACTTCCCGTGTCTGTGGACTTGCCTGTTCCGGACGTTTCCTATAAATGGGTTCACACCACATGTGACCTTTGTCTGGCTTCTTGCACGTGAATACGTTTCCACCGCTCATCCATGTGGTACCGCGTCAGTCCCGCCCGCTTTCAAGTTTCCTTTGGACACTGCAGACGTCTCGCTTCCTGGGCTCTGGTAACTTCTCAAAGTCTTTCCTTGCCCTCGGCCGGCTGTGCTGCCGCCGGTGGCTCCGGTCCCGCACTCTCTCTGGGGTTTCCCTGCGCTCCCATTCCTAGGAGTAAGCCCTCCTCAGAGGATCCTGTTTGGAAAGCGCCTCTGTCTCCCGTTGGGACCCTGGCTGAGACCACTTTCTTCGTACAAAGTTTACGTGTTGTATGAATTTCCATAATGTGGCTCCCATACTTTTTCAGGATGAGCTGGGACAGAAATAAACACACAATAGGTTGGCTGACGACATAAACTCGGTGGGTGGCCCTTCCTCAGAGCCCTTGCCTGTTACCAAGTCCCTCAACGGTTTTAAGAGCTCTTGGGGGGCCTGACGCCCTCCACCTCGGTCATCTCTGGACCTTCCTGCCGGGGAGGCCTGGGCCTTGGCCTCAATTGGACGTAGCTGCATCCACTGGGCTCGAGAGAATACAGACGGACCTCCTGGAGACAGCCGGGCTGAGAAGCGGCCACAACTTTTAAGTCCGCATGAAGATACACTTGGGAAATGTGCAAAACCCTCATTTTTAAAGGAGGGCTCCTGGGAGGGATGTGAGAAGCAGCCGGAGAGTCATTCTCTGGCTTTCTTCTTGTCACCACTGGTGGCTGAGAGCAGACTGCCCAGCCTTGGCCTACCCCTGAGGATCCTCAGAAGGGTTTTCAATAAATTTCATGTATTAACGAGGAACTGCTCTACTTAAAAAAAACACACCAACAAAGGCCCGTTTGCAAATAACCTCCTATTACTTAGGCTTTGATTTTTACTGTTATGGAAGAGTTGGCAGCAACGCCGAGAAAGGCGACGGGACCCGGGGAGGACCGTGGGGGACCAAGGCAGGCTCCTCAAGCCTGCCCTGCAGACCCGGGGGCTTGTTTCTGGAGCCGCTTTTGATGTGAATGCCCCCAATGCTCCGACGTCCAGGGGCCAGTTAAGTCTTAATGATAAAACTCGGGGGCCATGCAACTGTGTAGAAAGGGGAAGGGTTCTGAAAACCCTACAGAACAGAGACTTGGATCCCAGTGCCGTTGGAAGGAGCAAGTCCGCGTCGGCTTGGGTGCCTTGTCCAGGTCCAGGGCGTGCGATCGTCAGGGGCAGCCGCGGCTGCTGCTCCGCGGCAAACGTGCACGGCCTGCTTGACGTTTCCTCTGCCTCGTCTGGGGCAAGGTCTGAAACCCGACGGGCTCACGGCGTTGGCCTGGAGCGGGGAGCCGCCCTCCCATTCCCGGTGGGAGTTTCCACCGCCCCTACATTTCTGGGGGAGATTCGGCGACATGTATCCAGAGGCTCAAAAAACGGGAAACGGGTACTGAAAAGGGGCTCAGGGCCATGAACATCACAGACGGGCGAGTCAGAGCCGCAGGGGGTGTCACCTCACACCCCTTCCCATGGCCCCTGCCCCGCCACCGCGAGCACAGGGAGCGGGCGCGGGTGGGGACCCGAGGAAGCGGGAGCCCCCAAGAGAAACGGTAAGGAGCTTCCTCGGAAAGCTAAACACTGAGCTACTGTGCCGCCCAGCGGTGCCACGTCTGGGCGTGTGCCTGAAAGAACGGAAAGCAGGATCTCGGAGGGGTACTTGCACACTGACGTTTACTAGATTATAATTCACGGTAGCCAAGCCCTGGCAGGTGCTGCTCAGCGGTCAGAGCGACAGCCCGAAGACAGAAGGGTCATGGGTTTGATTCCCGGTCGAGGGCACATACCTGGGGTGCAGGTTCAATCCCTGGCCCTGGTCGGGGCGCCATGTGTCTCTCTCACACGGATGTTTCTCTCTCTCTCTCTCTCTCTCTCTCTCTCCCCCCCTCCCTCCCTCCTTCTCTAAAAAGCAATGGCAAAAGTATCTTCGGGTGGGGTTAACAACAAACAAACAAACAAACAAATAAAACAAACACAATAGCCGAATGCCCATCGATCAATGAATGGATACACAAAACGTGGCACACACAGGCAATGGAATACTATTCAGCCTTAACAAGGGAGGGAATTTTGACCCCCGCTGCAACATGGATGGACCTTGAGGACATTAGGCCGAGTGCAATAAACCAGTCACAGAAGTGCAAACACTGTATGATTCCAAAATAGTCAAAATCATAAAAACACTGAGTAGAAAGGGGGTCGCCAAGGGCTGGAGGGGGAGGGGGATTGGTGTTTACTGGGCATAGTTTTCGGTTTTGTAAGATGAAAACCTAGATCTGCTGCCCAACAATGTGAATCTACTTCCACCACCGAACCGTGCATTTACAAATGTTTGAGATGGTAAATTTAAACCGTTTAAATGAAATGTTATGAGTTTGTAAGCAGAATTAAAAGTAAAATAAAAGCTTTTTTAAAAGCCTTAAACGTGTTTTTATCCCTTGCCAAGGAATTCCATTTCTGGAGATGTTTCCTGAGACGCTCTCGGGGACTCTGGCACACGTGGCCTGTAGAGAAACAGACCCAGCCTGAACGTTCAGCAGCACGGGGCCGGGTAAACAAACGACCGTCACGCACCAACGTAAAACTCGGCAGCCAGCGAGGATGTTGTCGTGTAGGAATGTGTAGTGGCACTGAAAAGCATCGCGGCATGCGAAGCGGAAAAGGCAAATCAGAACTTAGAATTACAGCGTGACCCCAGTTTTGCAATGAATCAGGCGTAGGTGCGTGGGATAGACGGAAGAGCCATCTCAAGATGGGAACGGGGGTCCTCTCTGGGCACTGGATTGGGGCTGACGTGTGTCTTCCCGCGTGTCTGTCTCCATTCTCTGGGGGCGCGCACGCCGCGTAATCAGAGGTAAGCAAGAAGAGTGGTCATGCCACACGCTGGGGGGTGGCGTGGGGGGAGTTGAGAAGTGACTTTCATGGTCTACGTTATGTATTTTTTACATTTTTTTATACATTACTCTTACAATTAAAAAAGGGCAAGTCAAAGCAAAGTGTAGTCACTGTCACCCTTCCCAATCCCGGCCCACCCGCGTCTTCTCGGGGACGTGGCCGGCCAGGGCGTGACTATAAAGGCGCCTGCCCACCGAGCAGGTCTAGAGAGGCCGCGGGTGCCACCCTAGTTCTGTGAGCTCCGGGTGTCGCTGGGCCACCCACGCAGACGCGGGAGCGAGGTGGGCCCCCCGCAGGCAGGGGCTGGGGGGCGGCTCCTCCTCCCTGGGCCAGAGGGACCTGCCCCTGCAAATGAGTAGGCGCGGGGCTCAGCCCGCACAGGGCACCGAGTGGGACCGCGGAGGGCGCACGACTGTCCATTTAAGGGAGTCTCACGGCCCGAGCAGGTCCAGCTCCAACAGCGACCCCCCATCCTGCTCCGGGGCGCCCTGCAGAGGCCCACCGAGAGCCGGCCGAGGCGGGTGATTTCAGAGGGGACCCGGGCCTACCCTCCAATTTGGGCGACTGTGACTTTGACTTTCTTTAGCTCTTGGCTTGTCCTTCAAGCTCCTGCATCCCCATGGTTCTGTTACACGGGTAACTCCTTAAGTCTCAGTGTGTGGCTGCAGGGGGTCCCCCCTGGGCTCGGGTGACCCTCATGCAGGGGGCAGGCAGCCTCCCACGGGGACCGTGGCACATCTGGAGCTCAGTGGAGAACCTGCCACAGGGCTTTAAAAATGAAATAAAAATAAGGGCCTGGATCCTGAACAAACTCTTTTTGTGGGAATAAATTTTATGTTCCCAAGTATTCATGGGTTCAATTTTGCACACAATTAATTGTACTTACAAATGCCTCCTTGAGGGCACAATTAGTCACTGGCAACTCATTCTGAAGGTGCCAGAGGCTAATTGTGCCCCCCAGTGAGAAGTTTCAGGTGTAATTAATTATTCTTTAATTATTAAATTTGCGATTCATTGGTTGGATGCACAAAGTTGTGCTCAGATGAACTCGCTGGCACAGGGACGGCTGGAAGGAAGGGGTCCGAGCCACCCTCTGAGCAAGGAGCCGTATGAAAGGAAATCAAGGGCTTTCTGGCTGCCTGGCTCAGCGTGGGAAATTCCTCAAGTGCCAGCAACAGGGCCACTGAATGGGGTGGACGGCGGGAGGGCCAGCCCAGAAAGCCCGGGGCCTGGGGCCCTCCTGGCCAGGCAGAGGGAGGGCTGGGGTCTGAGTTGTCCGCGCCTGCCCCTTCCATAGCGTGACCTGGGCGGGTCACTGTACGACAGGCTCTCGGTGCTGACCACTGCCACCACATGCAGATGGAGAAACCGGGGCCACACGTGGTGGGTTGCCAGGAGCAGTCAGCTTCCTCGAGAGGCAGCACTGTGGGGTGATCACCCAAAAGTCCTCTGGAGGCAGACTCACCAGCTACGAAACCTGAATATAAACCTCTGCCATGTAACCGTGGGCAGGCTATTTCCTCTCCCTGGGCCTCAGTTGTCCCATCTGTGAAACGGGAATTCATGACGGCACTCGGCTTTCTGGGGTGGCGAGGAGTGAATGAGTTTACAGACGGAAGCATTTAGCACAGAGCCGTCTGCAGTAAACATCGCCACGGGTTTGCCGTTACTACTTCTATTCCTTCGACGGCCACAAACCTGTTTCCAAAGGAAAGAGCCCCTGCACAATGGTAACCCTCCAACTTCGCTTACAGGCTCCATCCCTGCTGCTTCCTGCGGGGAGGCAGTATCTATCTTTTGTAGGAGCCTCATTAGAGCGTTCAAAGTGGTTATTTATGGCAGCGTGAGGAGATTATGGGTGGTCCTTTCTTTCTCTGTCTTTTTCAGTCTGTTTCACGTTTTTTAGTTTTCCTTGGTTTTTATTTTTAAAATGTGCAACGTTAAAACAAAGATAAGAGAGTAACATGTACGCTCCAGGCCCGTTTGTGTATCCTTCTGCAAACCAATTTGCAGGCCACAGGCGACCTTCAGACCATGGTCACGCTGCCATGGAGTCCTGTCCCGCCTTCCCATGGCCACCTCCCCCTACCCCCATCGCCCTGGCTCCCCCACAAGCTCTGTCTTCCCGGATGAGACCCTGCCACCTGGCTTGTCCTGGCCTGACCAGCAGTCAGTCACTATTCTGGGCACTGCCAGATGCCAGGGTCCCCCCTCTGTATCCTACAGGCCCCCACTAAGGACCCAGCCAGGATCCCAGCCCAGCACTCCCTGTGTCTGAGAATGGGGGGCGGGGGGAGGGGTCTTTGTTTGATTTTATGTTTTATTAGGACAGCACCCTTTCCCCTCCTGCCCTCCCCAGAGGTAACCACTGACATGAGTTTGCTGAGCATCTTCTGATTCTGTTTTGGTAATTTTCCTACACATGTAGGCATCTGTAAACACCTGACAGTGTTGTGTGTGATTTTAAAATGTGCATCCATGAAATCACCCGCAACATGAGTATTTCACTCAGCTGCCTCTGGGCTCTGTCCATGGTGAGGCGTGAAGATCGGGTCTGCAGATGGGCCAGGTGACTCAGGCCCCCAGATCCTGCTGCCTGAAACAGTAGCCAGAAAACCATTCCCACCGACCAACTCCGTGCTGTATCAGGCATCTCGAGTTATGAGCAACAGAGGCCAACACTCGGCTAACTTAAGCGGAAAATGAATTTATCGACACGTTATCAGGCAGCATAAGTTACTGAAGGGAGGCAAGGGAACCAGGTGTAAGAACAGACACGAGAGGGCAATTCCAGGAGTCTGGGGGGCAGGAATCAGCCCATCGCCTAGCATGAAGCCACTGGGATGAATGTCTTCTAGCTGACATTTCACTTAAAATGCAAAGTCCCTGAGGGAAAACATCACTAAAACTGTCTTAAGCAAAGACGGACTATTAGACTCACATAACTAAAAAGTCCAATGTCCAGAAGTAGAGCCAGCTTCAGGTATGGCTTGATTCAGGGCCCAGATGACGGCTGCAGGACTCAGGCTCTCCCATCTCTCCCTTGGGCGTCCCCCACGGTTTTTGCCTCTTGTCCCCTCTGTGTGTTTGTGTGACTTGGGGCTTCTGAAGCCCCAGCCTTCCACACTCCCAGCTTTCACAACCAATAGCAAGCGTCAGCTTCTGCCCCGGCCTCCCCAGGAAAGACTGACCACCTGGCATTGGCCCCGAGGAAGTCACTTGCCCTCTGAGCCAATCGCTGCAGCTCGAGGAGTGCAGGAGTCTCACTGGCTAAGCCCTGGTCACATGCTCTCCCCCAGGAGTCCCACCCGAAGCTCAGAGCCACAGCTTTTCCAGAGCGAAACCGTCAGTCTTACCCAAGTAGGGGAAACAGATGCCCAACGGCAAAAAATCCAATCAGCGGGCGCTCATAAATAAATGAAAAGAGACACGGACGCAAGAAAGCAGAGCAGGAGGCGGGCCATCCCAGGGCTGGCCAACGCTGGTGCGGGAGAAGGGAGCCCCACGAACCCCAGGTCCACAGACCACGTGACAGGCTGAGCACGCAGCTCCGCAAGCCCACGGCGCCAGTCCCTCCGGCCCGGGCACCGGGCAGCCCCGCGGCCAGGCTGCGACACCGCCGCGGGCTTCCTCCATCTCCCTTCCCTTCGATTACTGTCAAGTGATGAACTTCAGACACATACTACATTTTCCTGGGATCATCCCCGCAAATGAATTATATGAATAATAAAGCTCCGATATTTTTCATCCCGCAATTAATCTTGGCGAGCACGAAACTTCATTTAAAGTGCTGCTGTGGCGGCTGGAACCCATCAGCCCGAGTGGGGAGGGAGCCAGCCCCGCGCAGGAGAGGCCGGGGCGGTGAAACACGGGTGCTTCCAACACCAGGGACCCTCGCCAGCGGCGAGATGTGGCGCGTCAGGCCCCGCTGTCCCCTGCCCGGCAGGGCTTTTCATTCCAGGTTCTATGCGGGAAAACCTCCGATCGTTTTAACATTCACGAGGGGTGTTCACGGGAGCAGAGAGATGATCTAGAAAATAATTCATAAACCCAAACCGGTCGTTATTAGAGTGGCAAAAACACAGTGCTTATGCACAGAATGGTTTACGTTAAATTAAAAACCATAACTTATCTCCGAGACACTCCATTTAGTACATCTGAGGTTAAATACGGTTCAGTGCGCTCCTTCAATTAGATTGTTCTTCCTGCGCTCTAGTAAAGTATATTCAACATAATTTCCTGAGAAGTAACAGAGATCATTACTCTGTTTGCAAACTGATACCATGTTATTGAAAATAGGAAATATTTGCAGGGATATTTCAGATCACTGTTTTTTGTTTTTTAACAGAAAACCTAAAATTGGCAGTGAGGATACGTGTGAAACTCAGGTTTCTGGCTTCCTGGTCAAGGACGGGGGAGGTTGGTGGGGGTGGGATGGGGGAGAGGGGGCTGTAGAAGCCACAGACCAAATGGGCTGGGCACAAGGGGGCGACCCCAGGCTTGTCTTAGGAACCCAAGAAAGCAGTTTGCCGGAGTCCTTTGTCCTTCCATTCTGCACCCCAATCCCCCCATAGCTGCGGAGCATTGGCCTGCTAAGCTTCCAGCTGATTCTGAGCTGTTTATTGGTGTTTGGCCTCGTGGGTTGTCTTCCACTCGCATGAATGGGCTCTGTGGCCTCACCCTGCTCTCATCTTCCCCCGCCCTTGGGAAAGGCCACGTGCTCACATGGAGCGAGGCTGTCTCCTACTTCTGCTGCCTGAGTCACTGTCCCAGAACCGTGGCGTTTCCAAGGGTTGATGTGGCTCCGTGCAGCACGGGGTTTGCAAGACTGGTGCGTGGGCCCAGGCTGGACGACCGTCCTCTGGGGACTTGGCCAGGAGAGGATCTAAAGGCCCCAGTGAAATAATCCGGTGGTACAGCCAGCTGAAGCCTGGCCAAGTCCTGTGTGAGGGGACAGTGTCTCTGGGGACAGGTGGGGGGCACTGAGTCAAAGCTGTCTGTCCATGGGGTGGGTGTGATGTCAGGCCTGCTGGGGATGCCTGTCACCTGAGGGAGCTGCCTGGGTTGGGGGGGGGGTGTTGCAGATGTGGAAGCCAGGGAGCCCCGTTCTGACTGCCGAGGAGCACAGTGCCACTCACTGCTCTGGCCACAGGCCGGTCGCTAGTGCAAGACTAGGGCACCTCCGGTTAAACTGAGAACATGCAAGAAGGGACATCGCATGTGTGGTCTCTTCAGAGCCACCTAGCCCAGCCCACGAGATGCCTCTGCCATCCCACAGTGTCACTGCTCCCCCTGGAAGCAAGGAGCGGTGGCTCAAGGCCTAGGGCCTGGATTGTGGGTAGAAATGCTGTTCCTGTCTGTGGCCAGTGACAGTGGTGGAGGAGTCCTTGAGTCACGGTCACCCAGCCTGTGACTCACCCCAAGCGCGTAGCTCCTGCCAGCTCCCTTCCAGGCCATCTGGGCCCGACACTGGCCTGGACGGTGGGCTCTGTGCGTGGCGAGGACACAGCCACATCCGTGTAGTGCGCGTGGTAACGTCAGGAAGGGAAACTGCCAGCTCGGGTGGGCACATCCGAAGGCGTGAACTACCCTCCAAGGCGACAGGCTCACTGTGCACCCCGACAGTGGGGCGGCAACATCTCCCCAAACTCTTGCCGTTGCCGCTTTTTCCTGATGGCCGCTGAGGCGCAGCAGCTTTTCCTAATGCTCGTGGCCATTCGTGTTTCTTCTGTGAGTTGGCCGTTTGTATCCTTTGCCCATTTTTCTACTGGGTATTTTTATTAGTAAATTGAAGCATTTCTTCATATAATCTGATTATTAATACTTTGTTGCATATGTTGCAAATGTTTTCTCCCGGCCGACTTCTCTTTTAACTCAGTTTATGGTTTCCTTTTTCCTACGGAAATACTCACTTTCTTCCTCCAGAGAAATACTCATTTATGAGCAAGAAGCCCATTGCCGCAGTGTTTTCAACAGTTAGATGCTGGGAAAACCCGCATGCCCTTCAATAAGGGACTAGTTAAACACATCACAGCATATCCATACTAAGTACTGGACGACTAAGCTGCAGAGAAAAGACAAATGAGGCCAATATGTACACAGCGAGTTGGAACATTCTGGAAAGCAAGCTGCAGAGGATGTGTGTGGTATGATACCACTTAAATTAATAAAATCCCAGCAGATAAAACAAACCTCAACTGCGTATTTTTATATGATACTTTTATATGCATTTATTCATAAATGCACAGAAATAGGTCTGGAAGGAGCCACACTACGCAGATGCCAGAAGTTACTCTGGGCAGGAGCCTGGAATTGCAGGTGAGATCCTCAAGGGGACCTGAGTTTAATTATTTGCATTATTTTATCCATATTATTTAAATATTTCCTAATGAGTCTGTGTTATGGACCAAATGCTGTGTCTCCTCAAAACTCGTGACCCCTGATGTATTAGGAGGCGGGCCTTTGGGAGGTCATTAGGTGACAAGGGTGGAGCCTCCTGAATGAGATTAGTGTCCTACAGGAAGGGATTGTTTTAGCTGTTTTTTCCATCGTGTGAGAATTCGGGAAGAAGTGGGCAGTCTGAGGCCCGGAGGAGGGCTCTCACCAGAACTCGACCATGCTGGCACCTTGATCTCGGACTTCCAGCCTCCAGAACTGTTAGCAGTAAACTCCTGCTGTCTGTCAGCCACCCAGTCCACACTGGGCTACAGCAGCCCGAGCTGTAAGCAGACATATTCCTATTTCACACGGGTTACTGAACGATAAAAGCAGCAGGCAGACTCCAGGAATTCCGGTGAGATCGGCAAGGAGGCCGGGCACACCTGGCCCACTCGTTTCATCTCTGTCGAACCCAGAGAGGTGACTCAGAGCCATGGAGACAGAGGACAAGGGGGACGGAGGGAAGAGGGACGAATCCCACTTCTCCTGCGAGTCAGACCCTGCGTGAGGATCTGTCCTTGGTGGGCTTTCGACTAGGGATCATCCGAGCTGAATTTGTGTTGACCTTGTCACTTATCACCTGTGTGACCCCCAGGAGAGACAGTTAGCCTCTTTGGGCCTCAGGTTCTTTACCTGTAAAATGGGAATACCAGCTGCCCCGTCTCACTAAGGTGCTACCAGACAGAACAGCTCCAAGGAGCCCACAGAGAGGGAGTGTAAGGGCCGCTGCGATCTAGGAGGCTCCAGGTGTCTTCCGAGTGTGTGGGTGGCAGGAGGGACACCTGTCAGGTGGTGCAGGTTATTCTCAGTGGAGGCCTGAGTCTTGGCAAAAGCCCCGTATCCTAGGGCTTCCCCGTCCTGCCTCTGAGCATAAGAGGTCTTCGGACATCAGGAGTAGAATGGGCTGTCCCCAGCATGGCTCCTGTGGAGTTAAATCCTCAAAGGGCAGGAAGGAAGATTCCAGGTGGAGATGCGCCTCCGCCCCTCGGGGAAAATGAAGATGAGAAGGGCCATGTATTAAGGGCACGGCTTTCCTTTCTGAGCCCATCTCCGAGGCCATCTGTCAGTGTCCAGGCCAGTGAGAAAGGCCTGCAAGGATCCACTCCTCTGTGCAAGACAAATAGTTTAAGATAATCGCCTGTGTGTAGGGATTTGCCTCTCCCAATGGGCGAGAAAAGAGGGAGTCGAGACTATTTCAGGGCGAATGTCTCCTCCAGCGTCGTGCAGACGGCTCAATCTCTGGCAGAAAACCAGGACTTCATCAGTCTCCGACGTTTATTGCGAATAACTCCCAAAGTGAACGGCTCATTCTCAGCAAGGACATCGTCCTGGTTATTTCCTCATTAGTGTAAGTTGATCGGTGACTTCGAATCCTGGTCCTTGAGAAGCTGCAAGGAATCAGCGGATTCAGCAGAAGCCTTTTAGTCCTTCAAAGATCCAACGAGGCTGTTTTTGTTGAAGTTGGGGCAGGATCCCACCCACTCAGACCCCACTTCCCTGTGCCCCAGTGGCCCTGAGGGAATGGGAGGAGGCGTGCCCAGGCCCGCCCCTTCCCCTCCAGGTGAGCGAGACTCAGGGTCCTGAGGTGCGGGCCACTGAGAAGTCTTCTTTCCCGACTCCAGGGCTGGTCCCAAGCGTCTTCATTTCTGGGGGCTGTGATTCTTATTTGGTTAAATAACACATTTTAAAAAGCTGTTGTGATCCCATACTGAAGCTTCCCAGATGGTTAATGGGAAGTGTTCTTACCAATATAGAGGCTGTAAAAACTAATGAGGTAAATGGAAAATGTATCAAGTGCCACAGTTAGAAATTAACTTATTGCCTGACGCGGTGCTTGTGACTAATGAAGTTCGAGGGGCTCTCCACACAGGGCAAGGCGCAGGGCAGGGCAGCCCTTGACGTCGGGGAAGTCCTTCCACTTGCCCCTCCGCACCAGCCTCCCCACCTGCCTCAGTCACATCCAGATGAACACAGCAAGCGACGGGGCTCAGCCCAGCCCAGGCCACCAGGACGCAGTACGTGCATTTGGTTATGCGTTATGTCCCCAACGACCACAGTCGTCAGCATATTATCTCACATGCTTCTTATATCAGGGCTACCAGGGAGGTACTGTGATGACCCACATTTCCCAGGCCAGGAAACTGAGGCTCAGAGACATGAGGTCACATGGTCTAAGGGATGAAGCTCAAACCCAGCTCTGATTCTAACGTCCATAAGCATTACACTCACCACTCATTCGCTCACTCTCTCACTCTCTCATTCATTCACCCATTCATTTGCTCACTCATTCATTCACTCATTTCATTCATTTACTCACTCACTCATTCACTCACTCACTCTCTCATTCACTCATTCATTCACTCACTCATTCATTCACTCACTCACTCTCTCATTCACTCACTCACTCATTTACTCATTTCATTCACTCATTTACTCATTCACTCATTCTCTCATTCATTCATTCATTCACTCACTCATTCTCTCATTCACTCTCTCATTCATTCATTCACTCACTCATTCTCTCACTCACTCATTCTCTCATTCACTCACTCATGCATAATGGGCTGTGGCAGCCTCCAACGTGCCAGGCACCACACTCTCCTGGAGGCACCAGGACAGAGAAGGGCAGTGAGGAAGGGTCTGGATGCAAATCCCACTCCCTCTGCCACTGGAGAACTAACTGCTGGGTCCTCTGTCCTCTCCTTCTCTGTGGCTCGCCCGCTTTCCGCCTGCTCTCACCACCCCCCCGGCACCAGTCATCTGTGTTCTGCTCGTTGCCATTGTCCCCACAATTCAGAGCCCTCTGCGTGGCCACCCACATCCAGGACAGTGAGTGGCTCCCTTTGGCCAACAAATACCACTCGACACCCCCCTCCTACCAAACCCCTGCCCGAGTTACAGCCTCTCCTTGACCTCGGCCTTTTCCCAAAGAAAGAACACACTGAGGGTGGACGACCACAGTGGCCACCGGAGGGGCTGGCCAGCCAGATACCGGCCCGGCTCTCCACGCGTGCCTGGGGAGCCCCGCAGAGGGGTGGCAGCAGGTTGACAGGCCTGGAGGTGCTGTCTCCCCTGCAGGCCCTTTGTCCTCAGAGGTGCAGGTGCATCTGGCTCGCTTGGTGCTTCTCGTGTGTGTGTTGAGTGAATGAACAGGGTGAAGCCATTGTTTTCAACCACGAGGACGTGCTGGACGCATCCCGTGCGGGGGGCTAGGAACTCTGTGAAGGAGGGTGAGACCCAGCCCCCGGCCCCCGGCCCCCAGCAGCTAACAGCTCTGCGGGGGGAGAGCACACGGCGCGCGGACACCAGCGCTCCCGGCGGTGTCCATCCCGGAAGACTTGGCTGTCACCTCCTTCTCCCGGGACCCGTGGGGCAGCTCGGACCTGGTCACCGTGCTGGTGGCTCTTCCCAGTCTCTCCAGCACATGCGGCCAGAGGAGTCCCCCCGAATGAAGACGGGCCTCCCAAGCTTCAGTGTCTCCGTTTTTGGTGAGTAAACCACAAGCTGCCACTTGCGCTGACCTTCAAGGTCCTTCTTATTGTCCAGGTTCTTTCAGTTCATCCCGCACGCCTTCCTCACACAGCCGAGCAGGACCACCCACCGCTCCTGGACCATGAAGGCCGTTCCTGCCCTTGGCCCTTTGCTCAGAAAACTCCCTCCCCCTGGAGCAGCAGCTCCACCTCCCTCCACCGCCATCCCCTCCTCACCCGTTTGGCCCCACGGCAAAGCCCACTTTCGCCAGGAAAACTCCTGATTAGGCCTATCAGGAAGGATCTCTCCTATTTTAAAAATTTTACAGCACAGAAATTCTAAAAGACGAGAGCACTTGACGTCGGCCAGCAGGCAGAAAGCAGGCACTCTCTTCTACTGCCCACAGAGTCTAAATTGATTCAATCATTCCAAAATTCAATTTGGCATAAGTATCGGGAGATTTTAGAATTTTCTCCTTTCCCCCAGTAAGTCCACTTGTAAGAATCCACGTAATGGAAAAATCGGAGCTGCCACCCAAGACTCCCACGTAAGGAAATGTGCTGAAGTGTCACTTCTATGGTCCCCAAGAGGAGACAGCCTGGAGTCTGGACTCTAGATGTCCATCAAGGGTCGTGGCTCAGTCTACCACAGCGAGGCCATGGGACAAAACACACAATCTCTCACCCGCTGTGCTTTCAGAGTCTCCGGTACATGGGACCTGCTTGGGACATAATGTCTGACCATACGGGCAGTTTATAAGACAAATATTTTAATGTATGTGCAGAGGCTGGAAGGAAATAGGTCCAAAGGTGGACAGTGTTACTCCTGGTCGGTAGTCTGCAGATTATTTAAGATTGCTTCTTGATGGTCGTACTTTCCCAGCTGCCTACCTGCATGAAAATAAACTCCTCCCTCTTGAAAAGAAAGCTTGGAGCTCTGTACATCTCTCATGGAAGAGAGCTCAGGCTACTATTTACAACTCTCAGGGCACTTGGCTCCATTTTCTTATAAGACAATAAACCCCCTAAAGGACATGGACTGGTTGCTGTTGTTTTTATATGCTCACTTTTGGGGCCTCTAAAAGCTCAGTCCCTCCTTGCACATAGTAGGATCCTATTAACTAGGTAAAGGGATTGGATTGGCTTCCTCCGAAATCAGCCCCGGGTCCCTGGGGTCCCTGGGTCTCAGAAGGGTGCAGGCAGGAGGGCCTGGCATCAGCAACTGTGCTGGCAAAGCCCAGCAGCCGGGCAAGGGCCCCCGTCGGTGGCAGGAGCTTGTGCTGGTCATTTCACTTACTCACTGGAAGCAGCTCCATAAACTGAGGGGACAGCTGCACAAACTGCTCTGTAAGAAGTTCTATTTTTGCTTAAGCATCGACTCTCAGTGCTTGGTGGTTGGGGTCTATTTACAGACCATGCTCCTGAGATTAAACGTCTGTCTTCTTTTCTTTTCTTTTTTGTAAAGCCCTCCAACCACTCCTGTTCCATTTCTCCTTTGTTTTCATACTTTTGCTAAACGGAGGTTTTCTCACCCCGGAATCCACTGGAGTTTGAAATTGGCTGGGCAGAGGCGCCCTCCCTTCATGATGAAGCATTTTAAAGATGTGCGATTAGGAAGATGAAGGTTCCCCTGGGCTTGACTAGCTCTCTGGCCTCTGCTCACCTCGGCCCGGTGCTCCTGAGGCAAAGGCTCCATTTCGATCCGCTGCCCTGGTTCCTGGCCCGACCCCATGTGCCTTCCGCTCTTGTTCACTGTTCTAGAAGCTGAAGGAAACGGGCCACTGTCCCGTCTCAGCACCTTTCACTTCCTCCGGCAGAAGGCCCCTACAGGTCACTGAGTCACAGAGGCCGAGGAAACCCAGAGATCGCTAATGCCTGGGTCTGGTGTCTTCCTCCAAGTCAGAGTAGGGGGCCTCACTCTGCCTTCTGGGGCAGGTGGAAAGCAATTGGACCCCGAGTGTTTGGGTTGGGGACAAATGGCAGATTTCTGTCCTGTCTGTGAGATGATAGGAGGCTCTCTGTTTCCAACTATAACCAAACTAGGGCAGTTGCTCAGTTAGCTGATCCATCCATCCATCCATCCATCCATCCATCCATCCATCCATCCATCCAATACATGTTTAGTGAGCACTTACTAGGTGCCAGGGGCCACTATGGGCTCTGGGAAAGTGAGGAGTCCTCATGGGATGCACAGTCCCATGGGGTTGTGTGTGGACAGGCGGGGGGCATTTATCAAAACCACACGAATGGTAGTTTGGACGGTGGTAGGCACTTCTCTAGGACCACGTGGGCCCAAGGTCAGAGTCTCAAGTCTTGATTCAGCCATGGAAGTGAGAGGCTCCGTCATCACCGTCCCTCTGCAGACTCCTTCATTAGCTGGGACAACGCAGTTGCCTTCTGAGACAGGCCAGGTGCTCCAGGGATGGAAAAAGAGGCATTTCTGTAAACCCTTAACCCTTTCTGTCCCCTCTCACTGCCCCCTGAAGACATCTGTGTCCCTGGGTGAGGTCCATCTGCGTGGGCTGCGGGCATGGAGCCCCAGCTCCGCGGGAGTGTGGGGGGGGCCTGTCTGGTTGGGGCAGAGCTCAGCCACCCTGCCACGAGGAGTCAGGGCCAGAGGAACAAGGCAGGCTTGGGGGGGGGGCTGCCGTTCATGGCTCATGGCCACCCTGAAACCCTCTCGGCTCCATCCTCAGGCCTTGTGGGAAGGAGGCCTGGGAGTGTCATCAACTTCAGATCACAGAGAGAAAGGGAGGCAGACAGAGTGTCCGTGTCCACGCTCATGGCCACATAGTGATCGGAGCCAGATCTAGATTAGGACGGGTGGGTTTCTGGCTCCCAGACACACGGCCGAGTCCCGAGCCCATGCTGTTTCTTGGCAAAGGCCTTCCCACATTCCTCTGACTCAGACCCACCCCAGTTTGTCTCTGGGAGCACTGTGGCTGTCATAATCACTGTTCTAACAAACCCTCATCCGACCATCTATTAGGGAGGCGCGTTGTTGACAGGAAACAATATGCTGTCTGTTTCCTGCCTCATTTTTCTCGGAAGGGCAGGAGTCGCTGGAGATAACAGCGTATTGACAGAAAGAGAAAGCGAGGGAGAGGCCGGTGAAAGTGGGGAATGGAGCTCTGAGCGGCTGCAAAGGTTTCCAGCAGGAAATCCAGGCCGCTTCCTGCCGGCGGCATCTGTCTCCTCCTCCGCCCTCGCCCCGCCCTCGAGCAGCGTCTCCTGGCCCTGGGAGGCTGACTCCCGGCTCACCCATGGGGGCCAAGCCTGCCTCTGGGGGCTGTGGGCGGGGGGGGGGGGGGGTTCCTTAAGAACCCAGAAGAGAATGTGAAGTTTTGCACAGTGCACCTCCAGAGAAGAAACCACTCACTGCTCACGGGCACCCCAGCGGCGTGCTGAGGACGAGAGTCAGCGGGTGGGCATGGCTGTGGGTGCGCTGGTCCTTCTCGGCCACCCTGACCATGGTCCAGCCATACCCAGCTCTCACGCGCGACGCGTCGGTCTGTGGGGTCTGGAGCCTGCCAGACGGGGGTCCCGGGGAGGCGGGCGCTCAGGTTTGGCCGAGGTGCTGGCGCACCTCCTCTCTGGGCGCTGGGCCTTCCCGGTGCCCACTGCTTTTGACCTGGTGCAGCCACAGCTGGGAACAGAGAGACGGGATTGGCCTCAGGCGGCCCACGGCCCAGGCTGCCAGGTCCGTCGGGTTTTCGCGCTGGAGCCCTCAGGCCCAGGAAGCTCAGGCTGCCTGGCTGCCCCGCCAAGGGGGGCGCCTCGGTTCACAGCCCCGCCCCGCTTCCTACCTCCGCGTCCCCAGCCAGCTCCCGTGTGCAGGAGCAGGGCTGCCGGGAGGGAGGGACAGATGTGGCTGCCAGTTCTGGCAACCCCCGTTCTCCTGTCTGTCTCTGTGAGTCTGACTAGGGCCCCAGACAAGGGGGATAACACAGTGTCGGTCCTTTCGTGTCTCAGCCTACTTAGCACTTGTCCCCAAGGTCATCTGTAGTGTACCAGGCATCAGAATCTCACCCTTTTTATGGCCGTGCTTTGTCTATCCAGGGATCTGCTGATGGCACCTGAGCTGCTTCCACTTTGTCACTGTTCTTTTTCTTAAAATACATTTTTTTAATTGATTTTTTAGAGAGAGAAGAAGGGAGAGGAATAGAAATATCATGGATCGCTGCCTCCTGCACGCCCCCTACTGGGGATGGAGCCGCAACCACGGCATGTGCTCTGACCTGGAATCAAATTGTGACCTCTTGGTTCCTGGGTCGACACTCAGCTGCTGAGCCACACTGGCCAGCTTACCTTCTCACTATTCTGAGTAACGGTCAAGCTTTTAAAGTCTTCACTTTACACAGAAGGGGCATGGAGGCGGAGAAGCAGCTGCTTCCCTGAAGCACCTGAGGGCAGGACTGGTCAGTGGAGAGGCAGATCTTGACTCCAGGCCCCTGGGGGTGGCTGTGCCACATCTCCTCCGGTCCACTGAGGGACGTGGGGAGGAGGGAGGGAGGCGAGGGGGGGAGGGAGACCTACAAGAAGGCACTAAATTGTATCAGTGAGGATATGATCAGTCGCTATAACAACAAACCTCTACTCCTCCGTTGGCCTGGCAGTGAAACAGAAGTTCCTCTCTCAGTTTTGTACGTGCAGTGGGGGTGGTCCCGGGCTGGGGGAGCCATTTCTCCTCGGGGTGACCCAGGGGCTCGGGGTTCCTTGGTGTTGTCATTCCTCCATCCTTTAGGGCCTAGGAATTCTCTGCCTCGGGGCATGAAAGGTGGAGAGAGACTGCAGAAAGCTCAGCTGCTTCTCAAGAACTAGGGCCCCGCCCTGGCTGGTGTGGCTCAGTGTTTAGACAGTCAGCCCAGGCACCGAAGGGTCGCAGGTTCGATTCCAGCCAAGGGCACGTACCTGGGCTGCAGGTTCAATCCCTGGCCTGGTCGGTGCACGTGCCGGAGGCAACCAATTGATGTGTCTCTCTCACACGGATGTTTCTCTCTCTCTCCCCTTCCCTCCCTTCCACTCTCTGAAAAGCGATGGAAA
This sequence comes from Miniopterus natalensis, assembly GCF_054644295.1. NCBI lineage: Eukaryota > Metazoa > Chordata > Mammalia > Chiroptera > Miniopteridae > Miniopterus > Miniopterus natalensis. The sequence goes on along the minus strand of NC_142094.1, from coordinate 57,438,309 downwards.
AAAAATCCTCAGGTGAGCATTAACAAAAAACAAAACAAAAAAAGAACAAGGGCCCGGAAATAACCCTCCCCCCCTCCCCCCACAGCCATGCCCGAGGCGGGGGCTCCGGGAACCATGCTCCCCAATGGGCACCTGTCCCGAGCAGCCTCTCTACGCTCCGGAGGGGGGAGCATGGGTTTTTTTGCTGAATCCCCTGCTAGTCTGTCACACCTGTGGGGCTGTGAAATTCTGCGTGGGTGACGACAGGGAAAGCTAGAGCACACCTGTGCGTTGGGAGGCCGAGGCGTCGGTGGGTAGCAGGAACACAGCCCGGATGCAGACCAGTCTCCGAGGGCTGATCGCACTTCCCAGCCCCCCAATGTCACGGGTTATCTGGAAGGTTATTTCGCGCACCGGCCTCGGTGGGGAAGCGCATTGCCGCCGACAGCCGACAGCCGATAAAGATCTCTTAACCTTGCACTTCCCCTCGCAGCATCATAAATAGCTTATGCAGTGCCGCTCGGGGAGCCTGACAGCTTCTGCAATGAGATCTGGGTGCAGCGGCATATCTTCTTGTTATATATAAAGAAGAGTGACAGCATCCATCGTTTACGCTGACATCAATGAAGTCTGCTCTGGAGCCTCCCGATCCATCCATTCATAACACCTTTTATGACTCTGGGCTTTTAAACGCGGCGCTCCGGTCTGTTCTTCAAACGCTCCACCGTTATCAGCTCAGGGAGCCATTCCTCACTGTTTCATTTTCCTAAGAATATCTGGAGCATCTTAATTTTTATGAGGCTTCTCCATGGGGTACGCTGTCAGGTACGACTTTAACGTGAGAAGGGGAGGGTGGGGGGCCACCGCCAGCTCATCCTCTCCCTTGTGATGTCAGAGGGTGCTCCCTTCTCCCTTCCTGGTATCCTCCCCAAATAAAGACCCTCCCATTACAGATGTGGTCCCAAGTACAGCTGTCACTCCTGTACGGGGAAGTTAAAGGGTCAGAGAGTGGGAGTTAGAACAAGAATTGGGTCATATGGTGGGTCAGCCCAACCTTGAGACACACAAGCTCTTCAACGTCTGAGTTTGCCACCAGGAGGACGTGCCCCACTCAAGGTGGAGCAGAGGGGTTCTCTCAGGCCACTGAGAGTTCAAGACCATGAAGCCTCTTCTCTGCTCCCCAAGGACCTCGACTGGGATTAGAAGAGCCCTCTCCGTACCCAAGGAAGTGACCGTGGGAATGCAGGTGGAGCATCACAGGTGGTGTTTCCCGGGGTTTTGTCACTTTCCAGGTGCCACGAAATCTCCCTGTGCCACTGGTTCCCGGTTTCTTTGCGAGCAATCTGGGCTGGGCAAGGTCACGGTTAGATTCAGCCCTAGCGGACTGGGACCACTCTCTCCACCCGTGGATCCCATAGACAGGCTGGAGCAGTGGGGACGATCCCTGAGGTGCCTTAGACAGGAAAGATAATGACAGACATTGCTGAAGAGAAGTTGATCAGTGGCATGAGTCCACCCACAGCCGACAGTCGAGGGTGTGTCACAAACACGGTGGTCACTCCAAGGATGACAAGGTTTGACCTAACCTAGCAACAACAGAGCCATTCCCTCACATGTGCTTCTCTAGTTACATATGAGACCCCGGGTGGATAAAACTGATTCTCTCCACGTCGCACTGGAGACAGTGCGTGTGAGAAAGGGCTCCCGAGGCCTGCTGCTGAGTAGAGAAGGCAAAACAGCCATGCGACGGGGAGGAGAGGTGGAAGGGATCACGCAGTCGGTCTCCCTGCAGAAACGTCCCAGGTCGGATCCCTTCGGGATCATTACCATCGGACACCTGTGTGTCTCACGGCCACCGTTGGTTGTCGAGGGCATTACAGGGATCCCCAAATTGACTCTGCTCCCGGCGGGTCTGACTTCCTCTCTGTCTCAAGTCTGTTTTCCTAATGGCAATGACTGCCCCCCACGCATTGGTCCCCTGGGGTCTAGCTGATTCCTGGCACAGAGGGGTGCACTGTGTTTGTCCAGCAGTGCCACGGTCAGGAAGACGGGTCTCGGGGTCATGGGTTCAAGTCCCCATGGCAGCTCATACAGACTGTAATCTCAGGGAACTCAACCTCTCAGAGCCCATTTCCACATGTTTGAAGTGAGGTTCAATAGTACGCAGCTTGCAGGATGTTACAGGCAATAAAAAGCATCAAGTATTTCATTTGACCCACAAGAAATTGTTGATATTTAACCATTTTTTAAACTTAATAAATTGCCGTTTCATATGGTTTCACCTAACAGGTATTAGTTACTTATTACTGTGTAATAAATGGCCCCTCAATGTAGCAACTGAAAACAACAGACATTTATTAACTCACAGTTTCTATGACTCGGGAATGCCGGTGCAGCTGAGCTGGGTGGCTCTACCTCCACAAGGCTGCGGCGGAGCTGTCACCAGGGTTGTGGTTTCATCCGAGGACTCAACTGAGTGAGGCATCCACAGCGTGACACTCACAGACATGTCAGTAGGAGCTGATGGGACAAGGCTCCCAGTCCTTGCTGGCTACTGGCTGGAGGCCACCATGTACACATCTCTACAGGGCTGCCTGGTGACTTGGGAGCTGTGCCCCAGGGCGAGCAATCTGAGAGAGAGAGAGAGAGAGAGAGAGAGAGAGCACACTCAGGATTGCAGCCACAGTCTTTTTATAACCTAACCTTGGAACTGACATTCATCTCCCCTGCCATATTCTATTGGTCAGAAACAAGCTTTGCCGTCCAGCCCACACTCAAGGGGAGGGTATTACATAGGGTGTGAAACCAGGAGGCAGGGGACATGGGGGTTCATCGTGGGAGCTTCCTACTACAATGTGTGGCACGCGGATCTCAGGAAATGATAGTCCAAGAACACTGATGGAGAGAAAGAACGGCAGCAAGAGACATGTTCCCACTTGCATCTGAATTCAATTGGAATAGAATTTTCTTCTTGTGAAGTGACATGAATAGAAGAATCTGGAATAAAAACGCCCAGAGGCAGCAGTCCTTTTTCATGGAGTGCCTTTGGCCAGCTCCACCTTATAACCTGGCATCTTACTGTCAGCAGATTCTGAGCACTGGCCTCTGGGAACAGACCTTGGCCGCCCCAGGGGCCTTTCAAAGCCGGGACCGAAGCCTCCTTGCACAATGTGAATGTAGATGGGGACTTGGAAAAGGATAAGCCAGGGGAGTGGGGGGCGGGCAGGGCCAGCACTGCTCTAATGGGAAGCTCCAGCTCAGGGAAGGGCCCTTGGGAAAAGGGACTGGGGGTGTGGAAGGAGGAAGGGGAGGGGCAGGGCTCCTCTGGGTGGCCTGGTGCTCTCTGAGAGCACCTGCTGCTGCTCCTGACTCTGGTTCAAATCAAGGAGGAAATATCTGGGGTGGGGCCAGTAGGAGCAAATGATTTAGGGGAAACACTGGAGTTGATGGTTTGGCATTTTTAAGCCACACTTGATGTGCCGGGCTCTGTGCTAAGTTCTTTGGAGCTAGATCTCTCTTTCTCTCCCTTGGGACAGTGGTAGGAAGTGAGCGCTGTTGCTTTCCTTTTACAGGTGAGGCTGAGAGAAAGGAAGTGACTTGCCAAGGTCTCCCAGCATGAGGCTGCGAACCCAAGTCCGTCTGGGACAGACAGGGCAGGCAGAGCCTCCTGCAGACTCCCAGCACTTGTGGCCCCCGAGAAGTCACAGGGGTCACATTGGAGGCTGGCCTGCCCCCCCAAGAAGCAATACCTTCCCTGGATGTGCCATGAAATTTGAGTTCTCTTGTGGCTGGTACCTTCTCCAATCAGATCCGACTAATTCCTACCCAAGAGCACGAGCCAGGAGGAGCCGTGTACAGAGTGCGAGTGGGAGTGGGAGGTGCTTCAAAGAGCCACAGATCAGTGACGAGAGAACCGGGCTGGTGGCTGGAGGGTCCAGGTTTGAATCTCAGCTTTTCTTACCACCTGGGTGACCTGGACAGGCCCCCTATCTTTCTGGGCAGGTCTTTCCTCATTTTTCAAATCATACCCTCCTAAGGCCAAAGCCAGTGGGCTTCACTGCCTGTGTGGAGCCCTGTGGACGGGGGCAGCCTCCTGCAGTCTTGTGCTGGGAAGGACAGTGAGTTTGATCCCAGGCTCTGCATCGATTGGTTGTGTCTGGCACAGGTGAGGGAGGGGTGTGGGGGGTGCTCTTGCCAACCCTCCCCGTTTGAGGCTTCCTGTGAGGTTTAAATGTGGTAACGTGTGGGAAACTTCCTCACACCTAGTTGGTAATCGATAAATATCTCATATTTTCCTTTGGACCATTCTGATGCTATTGATGATCGAGTTAATTGGAAAGTCCTGACCAGCTCACAGCAGATGCTTAATGAGCGTCCCAGAGTGTCAGCAGGATCAGAGGTGGACCCAGCTCTTCCTGAGCCCACACTGACCCCCACCTTGGACCCCCCCTCACCCCCAGACCTGGCAGAGGTAACAGGCCCCAGGCTGCAGGGCCACCCAAGCAAAGAGACAGAAAAGGCGTCAAGACGGCATCAAAATGGCGAAGGTGTCGCCGAGGTGCATTTACACCAAGCGCCCGCTGTCATCAGCAGCAGCCCCTTCTCACGATATAAGTAATTTGTGCTGGCTGATCCCGGCTTTCTCATTAATATGCAAATGAGGCGCGCCCGCCGTTAGGTTGGAAGGAAGCTGTCGTGTTTATTGTGACAGACTTAATGGATGTGTTTGGATTGTGTGTTCGATGTGTTTTCAAGAGTGCGTCTTATCTTTGTTTAGGCGGTAAATCAAAAATGTAAACAACTCATTAGCATCTGTCAGGGGCTCCGCCGCACTGTTCCACTTGACAGTCTTCCCGGAGGTGGGAAACCCCTGGATCTGACTGGGTCAGGGTTAGTTAGGGATCCTGCTGGCTGCCCCTCCTCCTGCTCCGCACTGTGAGCAGCCACGGAGATCACAGATCAGCACATCTGCCCAGGGACCCGAGGGTCATGGACACGGGGGTGAGGCAGCTCCGTCCTGAAGGCACCTGGCCACATCCTCGAAAGGCTCGGCCTCGGTGCACTCGACCAGGCTTTCTGGGGCAGGATCCCACTGACGACAAAATCACCGGTGACCGGGCAGTCTGAGGGTCAGCCCTCCAGTGATGCTGGTGGGACAACCACTCTCAGAAACAGCTGGAGTTGCTTATGGACTTGGAGGGCCACGAGCACCTGAAGGAGACGACCCAGGTTCCAACAAAGCCCTCTCCACACTTTACGGCTTGCAAGGACATCACACCCACCAGCCTTCCCGTCCGGCCCCTCTGGCCTCAGCCAGGGTGGACAGACCGGGCCCAGCTCGCAGACTGAGGCTCAGCAGGTTGCAGCGGCTCACCTGGGGACTGGCTTGCAGGACTGGGCGGGAACCCAGCGCCCCTGACTGCTGGTCTCTGAAAGCCCCCCCGAAGCTCACGTGGTGCCCTGTTCACCTCTAGCTGAGCCCTGGCCCTGCTCTCATGGGGCCACACCTCTCACCTTCACTGCAGCCTGGCACACGGTCAGCACTCAGTGACCGGGTGGACAGGAGCTTCCAGCCCCCCAACCCCTCCTCCCCTGCTCCGAGCATCAGTGCCCTCCTCCCTCTTCTGAACAATCCTGCCCCCGTCTCTGGCTGTCTGAAGTTTCTGGGTCTCAGCCTGGTAGGCAAAGCAGCGGGTGAGGCAGAGATGGTCATCAGGTGGGCTCTGGAGGGCCAGGGCAGGTGTGGGGAAGGCTGGCACCCAGGCGGCTCGCACCATGGAATGGGGACAGTGCAGGTGGAGCACCCTGTGTCTGGGCTGGGGGGCTCACACCGCCTGCGAGGCTGTCACACATCCTGAGCCCCTGGGCAGAGGCTGAAGCTGTAGACGCCCCAAAGGTAGGGGGGTTGCAGAGCTGCCTTCTGCCTGGCTGCCCTCCTGGGGTCCGGGAGTCACAGGCTGGGCCTGCACCTGGGCCTGGAGAACAAGGGCCTTCACTTCCAACCCCCACCCAGACTTACACCCAAGTGGAGAGGGTGCACTGACCTCCCAGCGCTGCTCGAAACCCGACTCCTCATTGAGTGGGAATCAAAGTAATTTACGAACTTGTACTTGAGACATACAGTCACGTAAATGAGCTACGAGCTCTAAAAATAACACTCAGTTTAAAAAATAATAATAATAAGGCGGAGATCAGCATGCAACCCAGGAGGCTCCCCATCCAGCCACTGGGAAGCTGGAGAGGTGGGGAAATGGAAATGTTTATTCAAAATCAGTATGTTCATCCTAAAGGGAGTTAGAGAGCCACATGCGCAAGGTCCGGCCCTGCCGCAGCCCCGAGAATCACTCTGCGGCCAGATGGGTTCCAGGCAGTGAGGGGTTAAGACATGAATTTCAACTCAGAGTTGAAGGAAGACCCCTGGGTGAGCTTTTCATGGTGTCGACTAAAAATGTTTAAAAAATCAATAAAATGATGTGTAAAAGGATCTTCCGGAGATGGAGCCAGCCCGTCCGCAGCCACCGGGCTGCCTGAGCCGCGAGGCGGGAGGACCTGGCGAGTCTGGGGAAGGGGGAGCCCTCTTTCTAAGGGTTCTAGTTGCTCTGCAGGAAATAGAGACGTGGACCTGCCTACCCCGAGACAGCAGGGGACCTACCTCCCCTGACCCCGAACAGTGCAGCGGGGAGATTACGCAGTAATATAGTAACTACAGTAACAGGTTCATTTAACAAACACTCGAACTCCTGCGGTGAGTCGGGACTGGGCCTTGGGCCACGGGGATGAACAGAAAACTCGGGAGGCTGGGGCTTTGCCCGCAGGGAGCTCAGGCTGATGTCGTGGCTTTCAAGCATTTTAACCACTATCCACCAGAAGAAACACGCATTACATTGTGCAAAGGGACTCAACAGAAAGAAGGTGCCACGTGAGGGAGCAGAGAGAAGGCGCGGGGCCTTCTGGCTGGAAGATTGGGGAGGGCCTCCTGGAGGAGGCAGCATTTGATCTGGGCCCTGAATGATGGAGTGATGCTTGCAATTTAGACAGGCTGAATTAGGAAGAGTAATTATATTTGCGATAGGGTATAAATTACATTATTTTTATTAATATAATAAACAGTGCTATCCTTCTCAAGGCGCTTTCCCACCTGTAGCTTTATTGGGTCATTCTAGCAAAGTGTGACCAAGTTAGATGAGGTATCAGCTGCATTTAATCAACAGGGGAACTAACAGAGTCAGAGAGATAAAGGATTTTGCCCAAGGACCCACAACCCCTAGACTGTGGCAGAGCCAAGTCTGAGCTGGTGTCGGCCTGGATCGAAGTCCCCGTGGAGCCCTCGCAGCAGGAAGCACGAGGCTGGGCCCTGCTGATGGCAGCCGGGAGCCGTGTTTAAGCGCAAGCTTGGGCACAGCTCTTTCTCCCTGCTCTGTGCTGCCCAGTCCTTCCTTCCCTTTCCCAGAGCACCTGCTGCTGGCACCCCTCGGGCAGAGTACCTGGGCACGTGGGAGGCACCTGAGGGCTGTGAGCCCCTCCCAGAGACCTCGTCGGCTCCCAAGTCACATCAGAGGACTCCTATTGTGGGGGTCTCTCCATCGGGAGAAATGAACTTGGCGGCTTCAATCATCCCACTCGGACTCATGGATAACCCTCCCTCCCCACGTCCTGAAACTTCCCTTGCTCTCTGGGGATCTGCAGCCCAGGGTGAAGGCCACGTCTGTCTGTCCTCCAAGCACGAGACCTGCTCTCTCCCAACCACCAGGCTGCACTCCCGGCTCCCTCTGTCTGACTTCGTTTCTCTCAAGGAACTTACAATGTAATCAGGACTCCCTAATAGCACACACATTCCAAATCGCAATCATTTACTGCATCTAGCCCCGGGCTTTTCTGTCTGTTAGAAATATCAGGGTTATTTCCTTCTTTTAAGAGTTTACGTTAAAAAAACACACCAAACTTTACAAATAATGTTTGCTGTTTAATGTCCTCCTCTGAAATATCAATCTGCGAATAGAATCCTTCTTTACAATTCATCTTCGGGATGGAGTTCCAGTCTCTCCTAACGTAAGGAACGCACCGCAGATAATGGTCCATCGTGCAAATGAAAGACACGTATAATCAAAATGGTAATGGAGCGCATTGTGCTGGGCGCGTAATAAAATCCATACCAATATGGAAATCATCTCTCAAGGCAACATTCCTCCCTGTGATTTCTGTAATAATTGTACATGTAAGAGCCGGGCAGCCAGGAGTGGGGAGAGCAAAGGCCTTTATTACTTCATTAGGCAGCTGGCGTGCTGACGGTCCAGCCTGTCAACAGCCATCCTTGGTTTCCGAGGGAAGCTTCCGCCTCCCGGCAGAAGTGATTTACCCTCCGTCAGCCCCGCCTCGGCTCCTGCTCCACGGAGATGGACAGGGAGACCGACAGAGCCCTGACGGCCCTGCAGGCGGCACCTCCTGCCTCCTGGGTCACTGGGACCCTGGGTTTGCATCTCCCGGCAGCCAGGCCCCAGGAAGCTGGGTGGGATGGGAGAGGAGGCCTGGGGTGGGGCTTACAGAGCCTCAGGGCTGGGTTCTGCCCCATCCCTGAGTTTTTGAGAGCTGGCACAAGTCATCCTGTCTCAGTTTACCGAGCTTTTGGTGGGATATTCTGGGTGCCAGGCACTGTGGGCGCGGGGTTGTATCTGGGGCGGGGGGCCTGAGATAATGGGCTGAGGCCCTGGCTGCACAGCCTCACAGTCCGGAGGGGTTAGTGCACAACCATGAGCTTTGTACGAGTGTTGTACAATCGATAGCCAGGGTGGATCTTGGTTCATGCACCAACTTTAGTATGACCTTGGCTTTCCTGAGCTGAAATGGTGGCTTGGGGCAGACCCAGGTCCTCAGCTGCTGCGGCACTCACTTGTTCTGTTAGGGACATTTTGTTTAATTGCATAAAGCTTTGCTCCCCAAGGATGGGGTGCCTCTGATCCTTTGCACCCAGCACAGTGCAGTGTGTGTGGTGTGTGTTCAATACTATTTGTTGAAGGAATAAAGTAACCGCAGCCCTTCTGAGGTTCACAGGCACCTCCACACGCTCCATCATTACCCCCCACTTCTCTTCCCACGAAGCAACTGCTCCTCCCGGCTCCGCCCTGGGCGTGCATTCTCCAATTTTCATCATCACAGCGACCCTGTGAGGCACCTGCCTGTGAGAAAGGGGACCTATTGTTTGGACAAGTCTTAAGTGTGCCGCCTAGCAGGCGACGGCCAGACAGGATCTGACCCCAGGTGCTGCCACCACCACCCGGAGGAGAGTTGGGCCCATGAGCAGAAGCGGGCTGGGCAGTGTTTCCGAGTTCCTGCTTCTGTCCCCCCAGTGGCCACCCTCCCCGGGTCAGTCCCCGCGGCACAGATGACTAGCAAGCGGCTTCTCTCCTGCCCTCTGCGCGGAAGGCCCTGGCCCTGCGGAGGACACCTCGGAGGACTGGAGTCTGGTCCTGGCTTCATCCCTCCTGACCGTGGGGCCGTATGCCAGGCACTCACCCCAAGCTCTGGGTTCCTCCTCTGTAAAGTGGGGCCACGCTGTCTGCCCTGATGGGCCCATGAGGCTGTCGGGAGCCCACGCCAACTGTTCAGTGTGGAGATGCACTGTGCGTTGTGAAGAGACGTACCGTACATACTACTTATTAATCAAGACTCTCCGGGTGCCCGGCCAGTGCGGCTCTGTGGCTGAGCATCAGCCCAGCGACTAAGAGGTCACCGGTTCAATTTCCAGTCAAGGCACATGCCCAGGTCTCAGGCCTGATCCCTAGTAGGGGGCGGCCAATCCACGATTCTCTCTCATCGATGTTCCTCTCTCTCTGAAATCAATAAAAACAGACTTTAAAAAAAAGACTGCACGCCATAGGACAGGGCTGCTTTTTCATTTTAAAGTTGGGGGTTTACACAGAGGTGCTCTCGCGCGCAGGGTCGTTTCGGCGGCTCATGTCTGTCTCGCTGTATAAAAAATAAGACGGGAACCCCCATGGAAGCCACCAGCGTGCTCCTCGCAGTTATGGAAGTTGATTTCCTCTGTCATTCTGACGTGTCCCCAGGGGTAGCCCAAGTCATCCGACGTCAGGGTGGCAGCTCCGAGTTAAAAGTTAATTATTCTTCTTTATTGTATCGGGGACACTTAATTTTTTTTAGTGATTTACTCTCCTTTGTAATTATAGATGTGGCGACTAGACTGCCATGTGCACTACACCACAGATTTTTAAATATGATTTATCCCCGCTGCTGATGGAAGATTCTTCTGTGTAAGTTTTTATCCCGTTTCTGCGACAGAGCTCAGGGACCCTGGCCGGCCCAGTGCCTCCACGGGGGCTGTTAGAGTCGCTGTAAGCATCTATAATTAAGGAATTTCAAAACACAAATTACCGCCTTCGGGGCCAATAGCCAGCCCAGTCACCATCTATCATGTCAGCTCCCAAGACGGCTGTGAGTGTTTGGTAAAGTAAATTAACATGCAGCGACTCTGCTTAAAATAATGCTGAAGTTTAAGATGGAGCAAGAAGCAGAACAACAGACCATAAAGGGACCCGGGGAGTGCAGAAATCACACATTTCCATGAGGAGGAAACGAGGCCCTTCGTCACCTGTGGGTGACGGCACAAAGCCGTCTCAGGGCTCCGGGCCCCCCTCGCCCCCCCCGTCTCGGGCTCAGCTCCTTAGGTGTGCATCCTCTCTGAGCAGGCCTGGGGCTGGGCAGGGACCTCTGCGGCCTCGACGATGTCACACGTCTTATCCTTGGGAAGCGTGTCACTGCAGAGACAACGGAACAGCACGGCGGAGTTTGGGGACAGGAGGGAAGTCGCGAGGAGCCGGCTCAGACGCCAGCCTGGGGGAGGCCTCCCTCGGCTTCCGTGTCCCAGCCGGGACGTGTGGCCTCCAAACCCGCTTTTGGTTTTGAGAGTTGGTCCCTTCCCAACATTTTAACATTCAATTTTTTTTTTGGCTACCATTGAAACCATGTCCAGGGCTGATATTAATTCTTTAAAAACTACAACTGTCCTGTGGAGCCCAGTTGACAGAAGCGGCTTCTTTGAAACAGACTGTTCGTGGGCCAGGCAGCAGCGACCAGGACGCCGTGGGAATTCCCACGTCTCCTGGGAGAGGAGACGAGACGCGGCACACGCAGACCCAGAACCGGCCGTCGCTGTGCTTCCGGCAGCGCCACCGGGACGCTGCTGTCTCCTTAGACCGGCTCCGTGTGTGTTTTATATGCAAAGGTGAGTCTTTTACAAAGTGAACCAGACAGTATTTTCCGCCCTTTTTTCTCACTCCACTTTTTAAACACTTTCCCAAATGAGCGGATATTTGAGCACCTGATTTTTCACGGCTGCGGAAGATTCTATCGCTGAGCAGGGACCGTTTCTGTGGTCTTCTCACTACTGATGAAAATTGTGGCCTTGTTTTTGCTGTTAAGGCTGATGCTTCGATGGGCACCCGCCTCTGTGCGTGTGTGTCCCTGTCTGCTTAAGGCAAATTCTTAGAAATGGGGCTGCTGTGTCCAAGGGGGACACCAGCACGCATCCCCCGTAAAGCAGCACCGCCCTTGGTAAAAGCAGCACATTGCTTGAGGACGAATCAGCCACACGGGCCGTGGCACTCACGCAGACCATCTTCCTGGCAAGAAGGGCTGAAGGTGAGCGCTGGCACAGGCCCCTTCCCAGGAGACGACATGGAAATGACAGAGGGACCCTAGAGCCACAGTTCCCAGACGAGAGAACTGCTCCCCCCTGCCCCCCCCCCCCGGCAGGCAGGCGGTCCTGGGTGGGGAGAGAGATTCTCCGTCTGCCCAAGGGGAATGGCTTGGGAGCTGTGTGAGGGAAGTGCTGTTGCTCTGAGCTGCAGGCGCCCCGTGGCTGGAAGCATGCTCACAGGAGGTTCCAGAAGCTTTGTTCAGGCAGGCAGGTTACAGAGGGTCGGGTTTTCACTGAGCAGGATTCTGTGGGACACCAGCACTTAGAAGTGAGCAGTAGGGTGGCTGCCGAGCTGTTTCTTTTCGGTTCACTGGGGAACAGCTGACCCACCAGGTGTGACTCACCAGCTGGTCTTGACAATGCATTTCCTAACGGGCTGTCACCCCAACAGGAGGCCGTGGTTTTGGCCTTCTCAGCAGGCAACCACCCACCCACGTCTCTGGTAACGGCTCTCTCACTTTTCTAGGAGACCACGATTCCCCACTCTCTGCCCACGTTGTTCGGATGGACACGGTCCCACCGTTGGGATCTAGGAGATGACACATCACCTAGACCATTCAATCAGAATATGCCAGCTCCCTGACCCCTAATCTAGGGATGGACACCTGGACCATTCAATCAGAATATGCCAGCTCCCTGACCCCTAATCTAGGGATGGACACCTGGACCATTCAATCAGAATATGCCAGCTCCCTGACCCCTAATCTAGGGATGGACACCTGGACCATTCAATCAGAATATGCCAGCTCCCTGACCCCTAATCTAGGGATGGACACCTGCCCAAGTTCACCCACTCAGAGTGAATCTCAGGACTTCTGCTTGAGCAACTGCTGAAAGGTGCTTCTCCCCCCGCCTTTGAAATTACAGTTGGGAGGTGTAGCAACACAGGGGTACAGAAATACACTTTCTGAAGATACAATGTGAGCTCCTTGATCCAGAGAGATATACTAATAGGAAAGCTAACCCTGGATGTCTCAGTTATTTGAATATATATTTTTCATGTACATATAGTTTTGAACATATATCTTTTTCATATGTAGTTTTTTGAATATATATTGATTTATTTTTCTTAAGTCAGTTTGATTTGGGATTCTGCCACTTAAATACAATATTTCTGAGTACTACAGAGATACCAAGTTTCAATCCAACTCAGAAATGTAGGTGGGATTCTGTTGCCACTGAGCCTATGGGAATGGGCTAAGTCCCCCTTAGCTCTGCAGGTGGATGAATGAGTCCCAGCCCCACCCGTGGCAGGCAGGGACACAGGTGTCACGGAGAAGCCAGTGCAGGGTGGACAGTCAGGCAAGGGAAAGATCATTCTCCAGAGAGGATGACGATGGAATCCTAGAAGTGACCCTGTGACGTGTCCAGGAGCATGACCAAGAACTTGACAGGTGCAATTGGCAAGTGGTGGTGTTTCATGTAAAGAACATGGCGGGAGCAAAAGTTGACAATATACTCCACTTTTAGGGGGAAGTGAGGAGAGATAACTAAAGAGAAAAGGGGCAGTAACGTTGCTTGGATCCTGAACTCCATGCTGAAATACAACTTAATAAGATTTCCCATTTCCCCTCCTGTGTTTGATGGAGGAGACCAACAGACCCGTAGGGACAACTAGAAAATCCACACAAAATTAAATGAAAAACTAAAACCTCAAGCACATCTGTTTGGAGGTCGTAAAGCTGCCAAGATAGGCTTTGAGGGGCAAAGATCTTGGTGAGAAGGGATCGTTGAGGGCAGGTCAGCATGCTACATGTCACTTTTGCTTTGGGATACTTTATTGATACTTGGCTGTGACAAGAGAATGAAAAACCTGGAAAAAGGCACTTGCTAAGAGGCAAAGAAGCCAGCAGAAATTCTGGCAATCTTGCAGGGCCGGGGAAACAAACATTGAAGTTTGGAGCTGCTTAGGCAGCCAGAACTTACGGCGTCTAGATCAGAGAGAAATGAAAATACGTGAGCCCAATACTCGATGGTTGTCACCTTTAGGCACCTGAAGTCGTAGTTACACAGGGCAGGTATGGACTCATTTTTGCAGTGAGAATTCCTAGTTTCTGTAAATATAGCTTTGGAGGGCATCAAGAAGTTGTCACACTGGACCACGTCATCCGAGGGTACTGGGACAATGGGGACTGGAAGGCTCCATCCCCAAAGGGTATCTTTTCTCTCAGGAAATAGGTCACACTGACCATTAACATCAGGGAGAATCAGGAGCTTTAGCTGAGGCCAGAATGTGGCCCAAGGATGGGCTGAGTCCCCTCCCTTTGCCTGAGACACGAAGTGACGTGATTTTTTTTGGTGGGCAAAGTCTTGTCATAGGTGATAGATGAAGATACTATATTGATACTGATTCATGGCACCATTTTGGAAGTTCTAGAAGGTTTCATATCTGCATGTCTAATGTGGTCATTTATAAATGGAGTCAGGCCCGCAGGGGACCTGGGGGAGGTGTGGCCCACTTTTGGCCGTGAGCTAGGACAGGTGGCCACCCTGCTGGTGGAGGCGTCTGTTGTTGTGACCCCTCGGTGGGGGAACTTTCAGCCCCTTCTCTCTCTCTCTGTACTGCAAGGGGCTTTCCATTGGGTTTTATAAGGAGAAACAATCCCAGGGTGTTTGAACCTGCAGCTCATTAAGCCCTTTACTGACTGTGAATTTGAGCACCTGGCGGAAGTGCTTGACCTGCTCATCTATAAAATGGCACAGGTGATTTGGTAGCTCTGGGCTGTTGTGACGACACCGTGATTGGCCACCGGGAGCCACCAGCAGGTGGTAGCTGTCCGTATCATCAGAGCGGAAAGAGACGAGAACCTCGGCGGCAAGGACGGTGTGACCAGGAAGAAATGAGTCGCTCTACAGGGAATCAACAAGACATGAGATGAACTGTGAAGGGTCCTAGGATTGTGAAGGAAGAGAGAGAAGGCATTTGGCAAGAAGAAAGAGTCTTGAGATGCAGAAACATGAGGAACCGTGGGACATTCTTGGGAAAAGGAGCTGCCTGCTATGGCCAGAGCTGAGCGTATGTGGAGGGTCAGCGGGAGGTGGGAATGTTAATGTGGGCTCATCCAAGGCCTCGGTTTGTTGGGCCCAGCAGGCGTTTCAAGCAGGGTTCCAAATCCTGCGGTCATTCGCGTGACAGTCCCGCCCTGCGGATGCACCAGCAATACCCGGAGATGGGACGGTCGGTTCCGAGGGTGCCGAGGTCATGGACCTCCCCGCTGCTCCGCTTGCTGACTCTATTCTGGCGCTAAAGCAGAGGCCAAGTGACCCTGGGAAGGTAAATGCACGCGGAGAGAGCCACAAAATTAAAAATATAAGGGCGGGATTAAGTTGTTAATCACACTGCAGCATTTCACAAAGAACAGGTTGAGTTTTCCAGTGAAACGATGACTCCGGCATATAAATTAATCTTTTGTATGGAAAGAAATGAAAGTCATTAAATGTCATTGTCTTATTTTAAAAGCAGCAATATCCTGCCTGATTGCAAGTGCTTAGCCGAGGATGATTGAACAGAAACCTTATCTCCACTGTTCCAAGGAGAAAATTGGAGGAAAGTTATCCAATTATGGATGATAAAGCCGAGAAAAAAACTCGAGAAGAGGCAAACCTGGGTCGGCGGGTTATGAGGAACGTGTTTCCCGCCTGGCACTGGGATCGCCGGCGTCATCAGGCGGAGGCAGGCCCGCCTGCGAAACGGCTGCATCGCTTTCACATGCTGCCCGGCCCCAGAGGCATTTATTTGAAAACCCTCCCTTTCTGTGATCCATTTCCAGGTTCCTATTATTGATAAACGACTGCTACTTCATTATCCATCCCCACAGAGTAAACTGAGGACTGGGAGCGGGGGCACATGATCGACTGTCCCTGAAACTCAGTCCCTTGTCTGGAAGCCAGGCCTTCTGGGCATTACCGGCGGGCCTGTGCCGGGGTTAGATGACAGCAGGTGGCCTGGGCTCTCGCCTCACACTATTGACACCGGGGGCTGGACGATTCTTTGGGGGGGGGGGGGGCTGTCCTGGGCATTGTAGGATATTTAGCAGCATCCCTGTCTCTACGGACCAGCACCTGCAGACCTCTGACCTTGCAGGTGTGACATCCCAAAGTGCCTCTAGACGATGTCAACTATCCCGTGGGGCGCAAAGCCACCCCAGGTGAGGAAGCACTCCTGTGGGCGGAGCACCTGACGTGGCTGCGTCCAGCAGAATCAACAGTGGCTCTCATCTTACTGTTGTTACTACACCAGAACCTTCCAACAGCTGCTTTCAAGCCCAGCGTTGTTGCTGAGTGCACCCGGCGCCTGACGACTTAGGAAAGACCCGTTTCCTTTCCTTTTTTTTTTTTTCCCCCAAATCAAAATTCTTAATTCCTAGCTTGAAAATCTATTCTGGTAAAATAGGAGTGTTTTCTCCCAAAGGAATATCTATTTCCCCATGTTTTAGGCTGTAGTTGTGGATTCTGTGCTTTCCTGCCTAACACGACGACCACGCAGGCGCCATCTCTGAAAGGGGTACCCCTTGGGCCACACCTGGTAGAACAGGAAATTACTGAGCAAGCGCCACATAAAAGGCACCGTGCGGTGTGGGACGGCTCCAGGGGAATATGTATTTTATTAGATACAATATTACAAAGTAATTGTCAGCCCGATTACATGGAGATGAAAATGGGACCAAGGTCACATAGATACATCAGCAAAGATAGGGACAGAGACACCTTTTTCAAATAGCCACACATCTAGCTTGTTGCGATTCTATTTCCTAGAGGAATAAGAAATTAATTCACAACTTCCATTTTACTTAAATAATTTCCATCCCCTTTAGACATACTTTATCACCAAAAGAGAAATTAGGGAAGGGGAGAAGAAGGTTTTTGTTTGGGTCAACTTAGAGAAAGTATTCATATTAATTTCCCAGGGCCACTGGGAGGTTAATTACCACAATCACGGTGGCTTAAAACAACAGAAATTTATTGTCACAGTTCTGGGGTCCAGAAGTCCGATCACAGTGTTGGCAGGGCCAGCCTCCCTCCAAAGGGGAGGGTACTTGCTCGAAATTTCTTCCAGCTTCTGGTGGCCCCAGGCATTCCTGGGCTTGTGGCCACGTCCCTCTGGTCTCTGCCTGTCTTCACGTGGCCTTCTCCCGTGTCTCTGTGTTTTGGGGCCCACCCTAATCCAGGATGATCTCGTCTGGACATCCTTAACTTAACCACACCTGCAAAGACCCCTTTTCAAAATATGGTCGCATTCCGAGGTTTTGGTAGACGTATCTTTGGAAGGGGCACAGTTCAACTCACTAAAGCAGTTTTCCCAGGTGGAGCGTATGAAGGTTAACCTTGATGATTAACTGCGCTGGAGATGTCACCCGGGAAGCCCCTGGCTACGCCAGGCTGGGCGGACAGTGAAAAGTCTTCTGAAAGCTCAAGTGCCTCTAAACTTGCTAATGGTGGCTGATGGGTTCATCAAGATGGGAACTTTAAAAACACATAGTTAACCTTGAAACTAGGAATGTAAACAGAACTCGGAGTTTGTTTTTCCTGCTCTGAATGCCAGCTGATGTTTGCTCTGTGGCTGCGGAGGTCTGTGTGTCAGCCCTTCGCTCTTTGTGGGTGGCTCTTTGTTGGAAATTCTCTATTATGTGAGGAGCTCAGTGTTCTCAAGAGTAGAAATGGAGGAATTTGAGCTACATGATTTTTGAGGCTCTTTCCAGCTAAGCTATTTTTTGGCACTGCACACATGACATTAAAATGGCACTCCTCCCTCTTAATAAAAACTTGCGATTTCAGTTCTAAATTGGCCATGATTGTTTCACAGACACCCCTTCTCCCATCCATCCATCTTCCATCCATCCATCCATCCCTCATCTGTCCATCCATACATCATCTCTCCATCCATCCATCCATCCATCCATCCAGTTTCCTCCCTTCCATCCATCCATCCACCTCTCCATCCATCCATCCATCCATCCATCCATCCATCCATCCATCCATCCATCCATCCGTATCTTCCATCCATCCATCCATCCATCCATCCATCCATCCATCCATCTTCCATCCATCATCCATCCATCCATCCATCCATCCTCCATCCATCCATCCACCCATCCATCCACCTCTCCATCCATCCATCCATCATCCATCCATCCATCCATCCATCCATCCATCCATCCATCCATCCATCCATCTTCCATCCATCATCCATCCATCCATCCATCCATCCATCCATCCATCCATCCCTTTCACCTTCCTTTCGTCTGACCATCTGTCCTCCTGTCCTCCCTTCCTCTATCCAGCTGTCTATCATTCATGTTTCTCTCTTCCCATCTACCTGGTACCCAGATGTGCTGCCTACTGTGTGCCAGGCACAGAGGTTGTAGGCTCTGAGGATACAGTGGTGAACGAGGCAGTTGAGCAGGGACAGCCCAGGTTAATGTGACCGGACGCTTATGCAATTTGGGGACCCTCCTTAAAGAATACAGACTCAAGTACAAAATTGCTAGAGGGCTCCCCCTGCCTCTGAAGGGGCTCCTGTGAGACAGGGACCCTGAAGTTCCAGCACTGTTGGCTTTTGTCAAATGTCCCTTTGCAGATGTGGCTCCTGCTCCCTTGGAGCTCAGACTTTGGTGCCCCCGATGAGGGCTGGGCCTTTCTGTCAGGCAGGGATTTAGGCAAACCAGGCAGGAGCCTAAGACCACGCCTGTGAGCACCGGCAGTGGCCCTCAGCTCCCTCTGTCACGCCTGCCCAAATCTGCACACTGTGTCTGCTTCTTCCCCCGTTGCTCGTGCAGAGAGTTCAGCCTCCTTCACTGGTTCCCATGACACAGCCATTTGCAGCGAGCACTTCTTGTCAGTTCTAGAAGTTACTAAAACGGCTCCTTGCACCTTGCACAGCCTTCTGCCTCCCGCCCTGCCTCTTCTTCCCCGGCCCACCCCCAGGGACGCTTCTGTTCCAAGTGGGCTTGTTAATTACTTTTCCCCACAGAGATGGGAATCGCCGAGAGAAACTTGCGTGGGAGCGGAGCTGCAGGAGGTTTTCTCTACCTCCTCAGGCTGGGTCCCTATCAAGATCACCTGTTAGGGTGACACCCTGCAGGGAAAGGGGGCTCTAGTCCAGGCTCACCTCAGTCTTCCCGTCCATAAGAATGGGAGCAGCCCAATGACGCTGTGGGAATGAGAACCACATGGACCCCTCACAGTCCATGGGGTGCAGCCTCAAGAGCAACAGTGGGGCTTCTCAGTTCAGACGCTGGGCAAGCCTTGGTGTCCAGGGTGCAGACGCTCCTCAGACGGGCTCCTGGACTGCCTGCAGCTCTGCGAGCCCCAGCACTCTGCTGGCTCTCAGTCACTGCACTTAGAAGGGCCTGATGCCTCTGCGCCCCATTTCGCTGGAGTTTTGTTTGGTTTTGTTTTTGCTATTGCACCAAATCTTCCAACTCCACTGGGGCAGGACTCTGTTCTATGAAGCTCACCATCCACAGGGCCGGGACGCATTGTCTGGGCAGCATTTCAGAAACAGCAGCAGCAATAACCATAGAAACTCAGCTCCCAAGCAGCTCTTTGCATCATCAAAGCATTTGAAAATACAACTAATTAATAAACGAGGCAGAATGCCGGAGTCAATAGGATATTTTGAGCAGAGCAGCCACAGGGCTTCAGGGCGGAGTCCTTGGCAGGTTTGCAGCCGCTGTCTGGTGGATCCGGTCTGATGGCTGCTGGAGGAGCCTTGGGAGTCAGGCAGGGGCAAGCTGTGTCCCCCGCATTGGGCATGCACGAGTCTCTCCACTGCCCCCAATGGGACCCCTGCACCTGTCTGCCCTCACTGCCGGAAAATATCTTTTCCATCTCCCGCAGTAGAAGTTTGGGGATCCCCCATGGGACCCCAAGACCCTGGTGGACATGACTGGCTCCAGATTGCCCCTAAACCAGACAACTCCCCAGCCTGAAATTCACCGGAGGTGTGGCTCATCCTGACCATCTGGGCTTAGCCCAGAGCATTCCTGTTTCTTTTCACCTGGATTTACCCGGATCCAGTCCCTCGTCTCTGCCATGCAACCAGGGTAAAGTGCAAGTGTCCTCCAGCTGCCTGGAATGACTGTTGCTGAGAGACACGTGCACAGCTTTATACCAGGGAGGGGACAATGGCCGGAGATCCCACGGCCAGGACATGGGGGAGGGGCTCGAGCCTCTCCCTGACATCTGAGTCTGGTGCTCCTCCTTCCGAGACTGTTCCGTGATAATATTCCATAATTACTATAATGAATCATAATAATACCCCATCCTCACCCCAACTGGATTTTTAAACATATACATAATTGGATCATAAAAGAAAGGGAAACCCCCCAAAATGTACCATCCTAAAAACCTCAAATTTACTGTGGATGCTAATTTTAAGGAGTTTGCTGTGCTACCATAGACAAGTCAAGAAATGAAAGGAACCATTAAAGTACTGAGAAACCTAACGCCACAATGTTTAAACTCTAACCGTTTGTACGTAGCCTCCCCTCCAAGAGCCACAACCTGCATCTTTAAGAGTATTTTCTCTGCCAAGAATCTTACCAGCTGTAACACAAAAACCTGTACAAATTTCTGTCCTGAAGCTGTTTATTGAGGTTGAGCTGCACATCTGCCTCTCCAGGTGCGTCTCTAGCGAAACAAAATTCTGGGGAGGGTTACGCTGCCTGGACTGTCCTCACGCAGAGTCCCACCCGCCCTTAGCGCCCAACTGGAAGCCCACGTCCTTGAGGGCGGCTTCCCTGACCACCGCAGGTGGCACCACTGCTCTCTCCTCCGACTCCCGCATTCTGCCCACACCTGTCCCAGCGCTGGCCACGCCCCTGGAGTGGGGTGACTTGCACTCACTCCGGTGGCTCTTTCTGGACTAGGCCACCTGAGGGCTGAGTCCAGTCTCCTTCATGGTCACCCCGGCTCCAACTCCTCACATGGGCCCAGGAAGGATGCATCCTGGTGGGCACAGTGGGCCACCTTGTCCCTCCCGTTTCTGGCTGTCTGCGCTCACCCACCCAGCTGGCAGCTCCGACGCCTGGGGCCATTCTGTCTCACAGGTCCAGAGGGTGAGCTACTGTTTCCATGACAACCCCTTCACACTGGGCATTTGAGGTCATGTTTGCACAAAGGAGAAGCAAACCTGCAACACTGACATATGTGTTTTCTGTGTCAGTAACATTGTAACATTGCACAGTTTTGTTGCCATAACAGCCGGAAATGCCTTTGCTCGTGCAACTTCTGGGCCTTCTGACCTCTACACCCAGCTGCAGAGGATCTGTTCAGACTAGTTTTCCACGTCCCCCTTTCTAGAAAACTGAAGCTTGGTCCTTTAAACATCTCTTAAAATTTTAAGATTTAAAAAATATATATATCTTTATTGATTTCAGAGAGAAAAAGGGAGAGGGAGAGAGGTAGAAACATCAATGATGAGAGTCATTGACCGGCTGCCTCCTGCATGCCCCCACTGGGGATGGAGCCCGCAACCCGGGCAGGTGCCCTGACCGGAATGGAACCCCGATCTCCTGGATCCTAGGTCGATGCTCAGCCGCTGAGCCACACCCAGCCGGGTAAGATTTGTTTTTAAGGAATCAGAAAAGTGAAAATAGGATGACACCTTCCACCTCAGTGAGGTGAGCAGAGAGAATAGAAGTCTCTGTTTAAGCACCGTTCCCGAGTTCTCCCCGGGAGTGTGTTACTGTGCGGAGCTGTGACAGGCGGGCTGTCTACCATGGTTGACGGAAGACTCAGTTTCCCCTTTCCCTCTTACCTGCTCCCACCCCACCAGCTTCCCTACTTAACTGTGGCATGTTTTCATTCTTTTTCATCTCGACCAATCTGATTGTCAGGAAAAAAATGACGCCTGAAATGCTTTAAAAGCATATCTATGTGAAACACCACTTTCTTAAATCTTGGCTGCAGCGATCAGCTATGACAACCCTGTCCGAGTGGGCGCCGTGCTCCCTCCTGTCCTTGACCGAGGGTAACAGGTTAGCAATCTCTGCCAGTTGGCTTTCTCAAAGAGGAAAATTCATGGCTGCATTTATAAATTTAGATGGCCATTTTCGGAAGGAAACAAATTATGCAGATCTCCTAGAAGTCCTCTACTTTGAAAGTCAACTCGGGTTCTTACTCATTACTCATCTCCTGTCCTTCCCAGCCCCCCAAGCTCCCCTTCTCTCTTTGAACCCATCAGGTCCCTCCCTGCCTTCGGGGCTCCTGCTCCCCGCCCAGGTCTCAGAGCAGAGCTTGGGAAAGATGCTCAGAGCTGTTTGCTAGGCAATGAGAGGATTTCTCAGATTCTGCACACTTGATTTTAGCCAAAAGGCTGAGAAGCGATTGATTTCTCAGATTCTGGAGAGGCACGTGGGACCCAGGAAAGCAAGCACTTAGGGGTCTAAGACCTGGGTTCAAGTCCTGGCCCTCATGTGTGAGCACAGTCAGGAAGATGGGACCCCTGGGTATGCTGGGGACTGGAGGGCAGTCATGGCTGCTTGGAGAGCAGGGTGTTAGGGTCCTGACAGAGGGGGAGAGAGAGAGAACGGCTGACACCCAGGGGGGCATACCTTGCACTAAGACCTGTGTACCCACGACTGCACATGGCCCTCACCCCAGCCCAATGAGGGGGAGCATTTACCCCCTCCCTCCCACTTCACAGTGAGAACACAGGACACCTGCCCAAGAGCAAATGGCTGGTGAGATCCTGGTGACTCTGAGATTGAAACCCAGGGGCGAGAGCTTGAATTGTCCCTCTCAAATCATATGCTGGAGCCCTACCCTCCATGTGGTGGTGTCTGGAGATGGGGCCTTTGGGACATAATTACGGTGATGGGAGCTTATGAGGATGGGGCCCCGTGCAGGGATTAGTGGCTTTATGGGAAGAGGGAGAGGAGGAGATGGCTCGCTCTCTGCCACGTGAGGACAGGCTGAGCAGGCAGCCAGGAAGGGGGCTCTCACCAGGAGCCAAACTGGCTGGCACCTGGACCTTGGACTTCTCAGTGTCTAGAAGGATGAGAGAGAAACGTCTAACGTCTGAGCCGACTGACACACCAGATTTGTCTGGGCATGCAGATCCTCTCGACCAATGTGGGGCCACCCCAGGTGTGGGCCCTCAACAGGCGTTCCCCGGGCTCCGTCACTGATGGCCACCAGAGAACAAGCCATTCGTTTTCCTCCCCAGGAGCACTTGGCTTTGGGGTCCCTCTGAGCTCTTGGGCGTCCCCCAGATAAAGCTGAGCCAGGAGGCCACCCCGAGGCTGCAGAGCTAGCCCTGCCCGCACCACCCCCAGGCTGGTGGGTTCTCTCCCCCGGGGCTGGTCCCCCCACAAGAGCACACCCCTCTTTCCCTTTAAAAGAATCCTCTCTCCTTGTTACCGTCACATCAAGGTTACCTGCTTAAGTACGCTGGGAGTAAATGAGGTTGTTTGGCTTATGGATACAAATAGATACTGCTTTTTTTGACTTGCAAAATGAATTCCACGTGACTGGCTCAAACTTAAGTATGCTAATGCTCAATGAACCAGTTGTCTATTTATTTCTGTTTATGCCTGCAGACCCATTAGCAACTTTTTTTTTCTTGTTTTCTTTTGGAATATTAAACGGTTCCAACATATTCTAAAAATTAGTTGATTAGCTAGTTAGGGCACATTTTAACTGCCAGCTCTGCTGAACCAAAGGAGAAAATGAAGGTAATTTTGTTTGCGAGGAACGCGATTCGGAGCTGACTGTTGAAGGATGCACACGTCGCCGTAATGAGGGCGGGTAATATCTCAGTTTGCATCAGTATGGAAATAACCGCGCACTGTGACAGGCCTGGCGCTCAAGGCATCGCCGCCCGCTCATTATGCGCCCGGCGCTGATTATGAAAAATAGTGTGTTTTCTTTTAAAGAGGAAGGCACATTATCAATCAAACCACACCAATTATTTCAGAAAGGGATCACGGCGAAGCAGAGGTGGGGGTTCGTGGCTAGAATAGTGCCTGACTGGCAGGCGGGTCCTTAGAGGGTGTGATGTTTCCATTCGCGACAGCTGTTGGTATCATTTAGGAACACCGCCGGACCAGACAACCTGCTTCCCCCGCTGCCCGCCGATCTTTACTGTGTTGTTTGAACAGGCCCTGTCTGCAATGGTATCCATGCACTTCTGACGTGCCTCTCGCCCTGACTGACATTCCAGGGCTCGTCCTACAGGGTCGTCACATCAGGGAAAGAGAGAGGAAGGGAGAGGGCAAAAGACAGACAACA
The DNA here is from genome assembly GCF_054644295.1 of Miniopterus natalensis. Lineage (NCBI taxonomy): Eukaryota > Metazoa > Chordata > Mammalia > Chiroptera > Miniopteridae > Miniopterus > Miniopterus natalensis. The sequence continues at coordinate 57,414,386 of NC_142094.1, read as the reverse complement.
GGAGAACCCTCGCCTATGGTGAGCAAGGACGAAACGGGCCGGAAAACGAACTGATGCTCGAGGCAAAGGGAACTGTTTCCGTGTGTGTGTGATCCATCTGTGTGTGCATGTGTGTGTGCATGTGTGCGTGTGATCCGTGTGTATGTGCATGTGTGACCCGTGTGTGCATGTGCATGTGTGATCCATCTGTGTGTACGTGCATGTGTGATTCATGTGTGCATGTGCACGTGTGATCCATCGGTGTGCATGTGATCCGTGTGTGCATGTGTGTGCATGTGATCCATCTGTATGCATGTATGACCCGTGTGTGTGCACGTGCACGTGATCCACCTGTGTGTTGCATGGGTGTGTGTGATCCATCTGTGTGTGTGGCATGTTTGGAGATGACTCACTTATTCTTTTAATTCCAACCTTGCAGACAGGTTAAACTTAGAGGAACAGTGGAGGGGCCAGGACAGTGGCTCACGGGCCACCCTCAGGATGTGGCCACCTTGGGTTCTTCATCCCACTGTCCCCCTGGGCTGCCGACTGTAGGGACTTGCGAGTCTCTGGGAGCATTCCTGTCAGGTTACCCCGGGGCCTGGTGCGAAGTCGGCTCTCAGGAACTGTTTGCTGAATGACTGACTGACAGAAAGGGGCTTACTCCCTCCAGCGAAAGACCTACATCGAGATCTACCCAGAGAGCACACGGAGGCGCACATTTTTCTTGAGCAAAACACAAAGACTAATCAAAGGCAAGGGACACTAAGTGGGTGGGAACTGGACTGACTTGGACACACTTAGGTGTGACCTTGGGCATGGGCGTCATGCTCTGGACCCTCCCTGTCCTCTGGGGGGGAGCAGGGTTGTGAATTAGAGGAGACAGGTGGAGGTGCTGGCAGAGGAGGGCATTCCAGCCAGTGTGTCACCGCTCAGTCAGCAAATGCTCATGGGATGAAAGGCTGGGGAGACAGCACACCGCCTGGGCCTGGTGACCTTCCCGAGTTCCCAGCACCGGAACACGGCCAGAGTGGTGGTGCTGGCTGGGTTGTCCCCTCCACGGGCCTGCAGGGGGTCTGGGTGTGGGCATGGATGCGCACAGGCCTGCATGCGTGTCTAGTCGATGCTCCAGGACGAATACCAGAGAAAACAGGGCCTTATCTTCACCACAAGACACAGGCACTCTCTGTGCCTAAACCCACTGCCTCCCCCCCGTGGTGGGCACCCACCCATCCCGGGACCTGCCTGGGTCTGTCCTCCGTCTTGGAGCTAACCCTGTCCTGGCATGCTGCCACCGCAGGGTAGAGGAACAGGGCCAGCTTAGTGGGTCCCTGTGGTGCAGAGGCCCTGAACTCTCTGGCAGTGGGTGCTGGGGGTGGTCGTGTCCTGGACAGAGGGCCTCAGCCTTGGCTTCCCAGGATCCCTGAGCCCAGTTCCAGGGAAGTCCTTCCTTCAGCAGAGAGAAGGTCCCTCCCACCCTGCCCTGGAAAGTTCCAAGGTGCTTTCAACAAAACGAACTGATCCTCGCTTCCTGCCTGACCTTTAGCCCCATCCTGCACCCAAACCTCCTTGTCGGCTGTAAGGGGCACAGAGGTGGCACTAGAGTGGGTGAGCAAACACTGAAAGTCTGCTGGCAGCTCTGCTAAGCTGGGTATAAATTCCTAAATTGGGGGGATTTCCTGTAAGAAAAAGATGCACTGGCATGGTCATTTCCTCCCTCAAAATCCAAAAGGGCAACACTTGAGGGTCTGAGCCTGGATAAGCCAGGTGGTGGGACGGAGGGGAGAACATGGCCCAGAGCCAGCCGGACCTGGGTGTGAGTCCAAGACTCTGCTCCGCGCTATGACTTTAGGGGAAGCATGTGACCTCTGTGAGCCCCTGTGCGTCGCTCAGAGCAGGCACCCAGTAACCCAGTGATGACTACACGTCAGGTGAGGTTGTAAGTGCTTTGCATATTGTATTAACTCACTTAATTCTCACAGCAATCCTATGGCTGCGATTATACCCATTTTGCAAATGAGGAAACTAAGGAGAGGTGTCTACCCTCTTTCCCCTTGCGAACATGCCGCTGGGACGCAGCTGTGTGCAGGCTGTGTGCGCACACGCATTGGTGTGTGCATGTATACGTATACGTGTGCGGGGGTGGGGGGCAGAGGAGGTGCAGAGCTTGGCTGAGACTTTTGCGTTTCATTCTGTAGAGAGTGGTACTATCTCCCAGGTGCAGGCTCTGAATTGAAACCACATTTTAACTCTCTATTATAGAATCTGTCCATCTTTTTAATAATGTTTTTAGATGCAGAGAAACCTGCCCTTTCCAATCAAGATAAACCACTGGATGTGACATTTAATAAAAAAACAGAGTCCGGGTCTGCAAGGCAAGGTGGGGGTGATGAGTGCACGTTCTCAGAGAGATTATCCTGCGACTCGGGGAGCGGCACGTCTGGCTCCTGTCTCGGGGACGCGGTCAGCACACGTCTGTCTGTCTCTAGATACGGCCAAGTCACTGCACAGCTAGGCTGGCAGCGGGACAGTGTTGGAGCTTCCGGCTTCTCCACTACTCTGCTGACACATCACTCCCACTAGGACGCTGGAGGGACATCTGTGGAAATAGCTGACAGAAGGTCAGACGTGCTACATATGACAGAGCCCTAAAAGGTGCATGACAGTGCTGTGGGAGGGATGGCTGTGTCCCTCTGGGGTCCCAGGGAATGGCTCTGCAAGGCAGGTGGTCCCACACCATGTGGGTGGAAGCAGCTTGAGCTAGATTTGCTGGCCAAATGGGTGACCATCAGCCAGCAGAGAGAGCGGACATCGATGAGAGAGGGGAGCCGGGAGAGAGCTACAGGCTGGAGACCTGGGGGTGGGGGTGGGAGTCCAGGGGGTGGGCCCTGCAGTTCTGATCCAGGCTAGAGACCTGGGGTGGAAGTGGGTCTCGTCCAGGGGACAGGAACTGCTGTTCTGATCCAGGAGGACAAGGCTTTGTCACAGCCATTAACAGGCTCTGAGGACCCTGGGAGAGGGAGGAGCACATGGGAGGGCCCGAGTGCTCAGGTTGCAAGTGACAGAAACTAACTGGACTTAAGGAAAAGGAATTTTATTAGAAAAGTATCCAGACTCCATGGAAGGACAGGAGACCTGGCTCTGAAATAGGAAGAAACGAGGGAGCAGGGGGGCGGAAGCAGAACTGTGGGAACAGCCTCACGGCAGAATGCTGGGACCCGCCCACTTCTGGACAACTGCTCAAAGTTTGCACTCAGCAGGGGCTCAGCCTCAGACCCTGACATGAGCCACCTGTCCGCCTCTTGGCTCCAGGGAGACAGCACCCTGCCTACAACCACACAGGTAAAGCAAGCTCGGTTAGGAAGGGGAATAGGAGCGGGTGGTCACAACGGATGGAGCCCACGAGAGACACCTACTTGGTTGGAGAGTCTGGGGCCCACAGTACTGTCAGCAGGGACAGACTGTCCTTTGTCCTTCAAGGTGACCCTCGGATCCTCCACGTGCCTCCCACTGGCTGGTGGCGTGAGCTCTGAGCAAGGCAGGTCAAGGGCCCCTGCACCACCGACAGCTCGTGTCCCAGTCCCAGTAGCCCCAAGTCCAACAGGAGAGTACTATTCCCCAGGCGTCGCAAGAACAAAGCCATGAGCAATGCGTGTGCTTCAGAGAACTGCAGTAACAGCTTGGAAACATGACAAGTTATGACAGACTGAGCTATGCAAAATCGACAGGCCACATGACCAGCTGGTATTTCAGGGCTGGGGCTGCAGTGGGGAGTAACTACAGCACACGTCCCCTCCCCTCGGCCGGCCGCTGGGGTCCTGTGTGTGCCGCCTGAAGAGAAGGGGGATCGTTTGACTCTAATTTCAAGCCCTGTTCCACTAGTGGTTCCTCGTGGAACGAGGCTGAATAATGATCATTAGTACCGAGCCCCTCGCGTTGAGCCCCTCTGTCGCCCGCAGCTGAGGCTGTGGGTCCGCCATCCCCCCGAGATCGGCTCGTGGGCCTGGTCGGCAGATGTTCGCAGTGGCTTCCTCTGGAACCCTGGACTGTAATCTGGGCAGGTGTCACCAGAGGGACCCGGATATCAAGTTTGGCACTTAGGTCCAAGAGTTTAGGCTTTTCCTAATCAAGGAACACTAGGGGAGCACAGACGACCCCGGGTGATGGTCCACGGGGGCTCTATCCATCCCTTCACTCTGCCCATCAAACGCGTTCCTACCAAACATGGTCACCGCGGCTGAGGTCTGCTTTGTGCGACATGCGGGCCTGGGGCCGGGGGCAGTGGCGGGTGGGACGTGCCTCCCTCCCTGGAGCTCATTGGAAATAAAGCTGATTGTAATAGCGGGGCGGGGGCTCAGCAACTAGGGCGCAGGCTCGGGTCAGCCCGAGCGGACGGGAGTCTGAGGGGGTGGCACTCGGGCTGGGGACTGAGCGGGCGGAAAGGAGGGCTGGGGGTCTGGGGTCTGGGGACTGAGCGGGCGGAAAGGAGGGCTGGGGGTCTGGGGTCTGGGGACTGAGTGGGCGGAAAGGAGGGCTGGGGGGCTGGGGGGCTGGGGACTGAGTGGGCGGAAAGGAGGGCTGAAGGGCTGGGGGGCTGCAAGTCAGGCCGGTGGGGGGCACAGGCGCGCTCAGACAGGCGTCAGGACGGCGGGTGGCCGCGCCAAGGCAGAGTCTATTTCAGATTTTAACACAGCTCTGTCCCTCTGACGACGCAGTAACAAGTATCTAAAGGTAACTGGCTAAGACCTGGGCGTCCTGTGAGCTCGCCCCCCACGCTGCTCTCGCCTCCCTCGCTAGGGGCGGCTCCTCTTCTCTTCATCTTTCTCCAGAACTGGGATAAAACTGAACATATAGTTTTATGTCCTTTTAAAAAAACCACTAACTGATTATATTCTGAACATTCGCCTGTCATTATTTTTCATAGGTATTATTTTAGCACTTTATCATATGGAGGTACCATCGTTTTCTAAACTATTTCTCTGTTGTTGGACATTTAGTTTGTTTTCAGTTTCCTGCCTTATAAACAACACTGCAGTGAACACCAAAATAAAAGCTTTTGTCCATATTTCTGAGGATTTCTTCAGGATAAATTCCTAGAAGTCTCGAAGTGGAGTTAAAAGCTATGAATATTTCTAAGGCTCTTGCTTAGAAATATTAATTTCTAATTAATCATCATTAATTGCTTTTTAAAAAAAGATAGTCTAGACGCACTTCCAAGTATAGATGGCAACTCCCCCTGCCCCGTATGGTGAGGCTTTTTTTGACGCATAAACTTGCAAGGACATGAGCGGAGAGCAGCAGCACAGTCTGGGGATCTGGGGACAGATGGAGGAGTGGGAACGGCTTTAGCAGGTTGGAGAAGACTGAAGTCCCGGCCGCCGGCGGGAACAGAAAACCGACCCACCGTGCCCCGGAGCCCCCAAAGTGCCAGGGGGGCCCCAGGTGAGTCTCGGGAAGGGGAGCTGCTCCAGGCGCAGTCAGCGCCCTCGGCGACCCTGCTCTGCCGACTGGGTTCCGGGAGGTCCCCCGCACTCTTGGTACCCAGTCCCGGCGCGGACCTCAGTGCGACCGCTTCTGTTTGTGTAGAAGCCGGAGCAGGCGAGTGCCAGCCGCGCTCCCACTCCGCCCGCAGGGGTGAAGCAGCGCGGTTTTTCCAGAGGACAGTCCGGCGACACTGGAGGATGCCCTCCCGATTCTGCGTGTCCCTGGATGGCACGGTCCTATGAAGAGGAATTCTAGGGAAGCAAGCCCGATGTGTGAAAGAGAAGGGCGAGGCTGTCCATGGCAGCAGAGCTTCTAGTAACGAACAGTTGGGAACAAGAGGAGGCCGGTTAAATAAATTAAGGTACATCTGCGTAATGGCATGTTGTGTTTTTGAACAATACCGAATACAATGGGAATTATTCAAACTACGTTGTTATGAAATAATCTGATTAGTGAGTGGTATAGAACAGCATGATCCATTTTGCACTGAAACGCTTATGTGCTAATTAAAAATAATGAAAAAATGTACAAAACCGGGCAGCTGTTACCCTGTTTCTGGATGGCAGAATTAGGGGTGATTTAGTTACGTTTCGCCTCATAGATTCCTTTGTTCATCCAACAAACACGGTTTTGCTCCAAGGAGCAGCCTGTAGCCAGTGAGGAGGGTCCTGGGCAAGGCGGGTCCTGGGCGAGAGGTCTGCTGTGCGGCCTGTGAGCTGCTCAGAGCAGGGCCCCTGCTGAGAACCCCTCAGAGCCTCAAAGTGAATGGGCTGGGCCTCTAGTGACACAACAGATTGGCTGGTGCCAAGGGAGTTTATAGACGGCTGTTTACAGGGATTGGAGAAAGAAGGGAGTTCTTGTCTGGCCTTCTTGAAAATAGTGTGCCCTGAAGACAAGTCATCCCCCTCGTGATCTTTCCATCCTTCTACCCACCCCCCCATTCATCCACCCCCAACCCCCTCTATCCATCCACCTCCCCATCCATCCATCTCATTCATCCAGTATCTACCTATCCACTCATCCATTCACCCACCCAATTACCACCCATGCATTTATCCACCCACCCACCCATCCACTGACCCATCTACCTGCCCACATACCTATTCACTCATCTGCCCATCCAGTCACCCACCCATCATTCATACACCCACCCACACGAACCCTCATTCCCCTATCAGCTATTCATCCACCCACCTACTCATCCATTTGCCCAGCCACCCATACACCCTTCTGTTCCTTCATTCATTCCACCAACACCGGGGATCTACAACCTGCCAGACCCTGTACTCGGATGGTGCCGAGGACACAGCCCGCCCTCAAGGAGTTCATAGTTGGGGTTGTCCCCATCACACACACAAAGAACTGTTGGCAGCTCTGCGGTGGAGGGGGTGTGGATGTGCCTGGAGAGGGATATAAAGTCCCTTGTGCCCACGCACCGAGGCAGAGGAACTGCTCTCTTGCCTGAGCCCATGGGCAGCACTGTGGAGGCCAACATGGTCTGGAAGCCAGATGTCCCTTCTAGGAACGTTCTGGTTCATGCTACACCTCTTGGCCCCTTGGTGACTCTAGGAAGGGGCAGAACTCTCAAAACAACTGAAATAGAATCATATGCCAACTCAATCCACGGACCTTTGACAAGATTAAATTTCATTCAGGAAAATAAAAAATGATATTTCTTGAGTTCTTTTGCTGGGACTAAAATTCTATTGCTTACACTTGGTTTTTGGATCTTTCTTGATCTCAGGGAGTGATTCCAACAGAGGCCTAGGTCAAAGTGTGGTGATGTTTTAAATTTCAGTAGATGTGCTGGATTCCTATCCAGAGAGGGAACCGTTCACACCCCCATCAGCCTCCCTGAACCCTGGGTAGCACTGGGTGTCGTCCACGTTTCTAAGTGCTGACTCTGCAATGGGTTAAGAGCTCGCCATGTTAACGTGCAGGGCCCTGACTTCCGATGAGGCTGTGTTTTCACGGTTCGCGTTCATCTGCGCCTTTTCTTCTGTGACCTGCTTGTAGTAACTGCAGGTGATGTGCCTGCGGGCTCTCCCGTTTCCACGTGGGAAGCCTTTCTCAGGCATCACGTTTGGGACTGGGTGTCTGGTCCGCTGGCACCTGCAGTTCCTTACGGCAAGATGACCAGCAGCCTCTCAGGCTGTTCTGAAGCTCAGGGTTCCCTCTGGAGTGACCCAGGGTCGGGGGACAGGGTCTGGCACCTGCCAGAGCACAGTGTCCGTGGCGTTAATGGAGGCTCCTACTAACTTCTATCAATTTTCACGAGGGAAAAGGGGCCTAGGATACTTTCTACTACTTCTCTAACATCATCTCATACACTATCAACCCAGCATGGATTTATCCAAAACCAAACTCAAGATTTTCCACGATGGCGGTGGACTGAGTGGAAGCTACACTGACACTCTCCGAGGACCAAACTGGAATTACAACTAAAATATACAAACTCAACCCAGAGGCTGGTGCTTAAAGAGGAGTAGGTACTTGGCCACTCTCCAGGAAATCTGATCAGCTCAGGTGACCATTCCAGGAGCTGCTGCCCCAACGCTGAGATTAGTGTCACGTCCTGTTTCTGTTTTCAGTTACTCACAGTAGCTGTCTATGCTGATCAAATTAACTGAGTAATTCCTCACCCCTCTCCTGAGCCTGTAGATATGCTCCACAGAAAGACCCTTGCTTCCCAGGCATGGGATTAAGATTAATGAAGGAAGTGTGATTCAGAGGCATCAGGGTGCTGGGTGACTGACAGGCAACAAGTGACAGGTGAGGAAGCAGAAAGCCAGACTCCACACGCACCTCGCCCTGCTGTAAATTGGATACTCTCTGGGAACACACAGCACATTCGCTCTAACATTTCCTTGGGTTATTAGGGCTGTTTTTAAAACAGAGAGACTGGACCTACACCTTCAGCACGTTACAGGAAGCTGCGGTGGAAAGAATTGGGGACGGCTTCTCCCGACAGTCGGGGTGGCTGGGGATGCGGGTGGACTGAGGACTAGTGACGGAGCCCAGTTCAGTGGAGCCGGGCTGCTGGTCAAGCGCTGAGAATGCATTTGAGGGGCAGAGCTGGAAGGAGGCAAAGCAGCACCTGGGTAACAGCGAGGGCGACAGGAGGTGGCAGGGGAGGAGCGTCCCTAGGAGCGGAAAGCTGGTCAGCCCGCACCCAGGGCAGCGCTGCCTCGGGCCGCCCGCCCTGGGCTCAGCTCGGGGCATTCCAGCTCCCACAGGGCTGGTGAGGAAACGTGAAGACTTCTTAGAGGAGCACAGGATGAGTTCGGAGGAGAGGCTGGAAAACGGGGGCCAGGAGAATGGCCCCAGGCATGGAATTATTTAGACTGGAGGAGAGGGGAGTGTGGGGTCTGGCCAGATAAACCCACACTGTAAGCCAGGCCTGCATGGATGTGGGGGACGGTGCACAGGCTGGGTCCCTGCCCTCGGGGGAGAGCGGGCTGTAAGGCGGCCTCTCCTGCACCTACAGGTGGACGAGATCAGTGGCTCCAGGTGTGTGGACTTCACAGTCTAACGTGATCACCACAAAATGCTGGGCTCTGACCTTGAGTTGCCAACTTACCCTTTATGTCCAGAAGACATTAAAAAATCCAAACCTCCCCTTCTCCGCTCACCAGTTTTAGAAAATGGGACTTTCCACCACCATGGAGTGGGAGGGACCCATCCCAGAACAGAGGACAGAGCTTACACCGAATACGTGTGGTCTGGTCGGAGCCCACGTCCTGACTTTTCTTTCACTGCTTCAAACCAATGTAAACTTTGCCCACTGTGGCTAATGCCCGGGCCACGGGGTCACCTCGGCTCAGTGGGGCAATTAACCTGAAGGCCCAGTGCTCCCCACCTGTTAGCTCTGTAGCCGCCCTCTGGAGAACCCTGGCCTAATTAATGGGGACAGGGACGCCTTTGTCGTGCGCTAACAAAGGGACTGAGGTGATGGGAGGCAGGTGGCTCCTGGACTTAATGCGGTGATTTGATTTGTGACCTTTATCCCCATTTGCAGCCAAAGTATGAACCACCGTAATTGTGTACGGTGTTATTTTTTCTGTATTTAACCTTCGACATTAGCTCTAGGCGAGTGCCTGCTCTTCCCTGGCTCCCAGGAGAGGGCTCCTTGTTTACTCATTTAATTCTCAGTTCTCTCCCGCCCCCCCCCCCCCCACCCGCCCTGAGCCGACACTTTCAGCGGAATGGAAGAAGGGAGACAAGTGTAGGTAGGTCTTCAGGCTCTCTGCTTCTCAACTCTGAGCCCAAGACGGTCCCTCCTGCTGGGGACGATCAGAGACATGTGGCCAGAACCACTTCTAAATCCAGGCCCGCCCCCAAGGGGAGTGCTAGGGGCACGCTGGGGTCCAACACCCCCACCCGCCCGCCGCGCTCAGCCCCGCAGCAGCGAGAGCGTCGGGAGCTGACTCGGGTCGCGCGTGGGCAGCCCGGGCAGAGACAGCGAGACTCCAATTTTTCTCTGGCGATCCCGAGAAAGTTCCTCCTCGCCCGGAAGGGAGCCAGGGTTTCCTTCCCTCCGAACATAACAGGGGAGTCTGCTGCCATGAAGGCTGCAGTCAGCGGTCTAACCAGGCGTGGACCAGCTCGAGGCTGAAGCTGATGACAAGGACGGCAGCAGGGGGATGGGAGGACACTAGATTTTGGTGATACTATCGGGCTGTCTGGTCAACCATCCCTGGCACATGCACCTCCACTCTGTCCCTAACTGATTCAGTGCCTAAGAACTCGAGGTCTTTCCCAAGACCATCTGTTTCCTCTTCTGCCTGAGGACGCTGTTCTCCCGCAGCCTCCCAGGGCCGGATTCAATAAATCCTGACACGGAGGGAGGTGTTTTTGGCGGGCCCAGAAATTGAATGTTTTCCAAATGGTACATTATTGATATTAAAACCGATTTGTGCATCGCCAGCCATCAAAGAAATGTACTAAATAACATCTCCAGGAATGAGGAGGAGATTGAAAGGCCTGTCCACACGTATTTATCAACACAAACACCAGCCTCGACTGCAAAACCCAGCGAGAGAGATCCACAGATCCTGCACACAAACAACAGCTGCTGAGGCCCATTCAGACTTAAGTCTCCCTAAATCCACCTGGGAACACCTGACATAAAGCGAGCTGAGCTTCCCAGGCAGCTTTGGCTCTGTTCCCCTCTCCCAGCCAGTGGCCACCATGGAAGGTCCACGGGGAGGACTCAGGAGTGGGGGAGGCATGGGTTGGAGTCCCGGGTCCCCACCGCCCTCCCCCACACAGCAGCTGTGTGTCATTGCAGAGGTTACTCTCTGAGGCTGTTTCCTCCTGCATTAAATACCTTTCTCAGGAGATTGGGGTGAAGAATAAACGACACGTGGTGCACAGTAGGTCGCTACAGCTTCCTTTCACTTCCCCTTCCAGCTCCTGCTCTGTGGCTCCCCCCCCCCCCCCCCCCCGGCACAAGCGCGGGCACTGAGGAGCGGGTCAGAGTCGGAAGGGGCTCTGTGGGTTCACCCTGCCTTTGCCAGGGCTGGTTTGCTCGCTTCCTGTTTGCTGTCTTCAAACAATGTGATTTCCTAATACGGGCCACTAAACAGAATAGCGGATATTTAATCAACGTTTTGTTGAATGCATAAAGATCGCACACAGTATAATTCAGCGAGTAACTTAAGTAAAGCAATGGCATAAATATTTCAGGACTCATTGAGGATGCAGCTGTAATCTGTATTGATTGTGCTGCATGTTTATAGATGTTATAAATGTCCGTTCACGTCACAGTAAAGGACGGATCTCCCTAGATCTGATGGTGGCAAGATCTCCACTGGCCCTGGAGAGAGGGGTCTGCCACCTGCCCTACCACCAGTGGGGGTTCCAGGTGAGTGCAGGGGCTGCTGGTGGTGTTCCGAGGGTAGATGACTACAGATTCCTTCTGACTCTTATAAAATCATCTAAATATCAGGGCAGCAGTTTCCAAGGCAGCTCACCAGTGGGCCATCGAATATTTACTTAAATTTTACCTGCAGAATATATTAGTGACAGGTTTTTTAGGGCTGTAATTAAAAAAACACCATCATGCCCGTTAAATGTGTTATAGTCCAATTTTTAAAAAAATATATTTTTATTGATTTTAGACAGAGAGGAAGGGAGAGGAAGAGATTTCTGAAACCTCCATGATGAGTCATTGATCGGCTGCCTCCTGCACGCCCCCTACTGGGGATTGAGCCTGCAACCCAGGCATGTGCCCCGACCGAGAATCGAACTAGTGACCTCTTGGTTCGTGGGTCGATGCTCAACCACTGAGCCACACCAGCTGGGCTATAGCCCAATTTTAACTGGGGGGGGACACCAGTGCAGGCATGTGGGCTGGCCCTGGAATGAGGCTCCTGGGGTCATCCCTGTGCACGGCAAAACTTCCAATAAATCACTCCCATGAGAGAGCACAACCTTCCTGGAGTCCACTCAGTCTCAGTTTACCGTAGAAATCTCTCCCCCTCTTATAATTGCCTTGCTTAATACACCATTTAATTATCCCTTTTAACGGGCTTGGGAAGACCTAAGAAAACTGGCACACGTCAGAACATTAACAACTTGTAGTCCTTTCCTTAAACTAAAGGCCTGGAAGATACATTTATCAAGTACATATTATACATGATTTCTCTGTGTCCGTGTTGGCCCCACTTCAGGCATCCCCGCTGTCTGACCTGATGGATTTTTATTTTAATTCTCCTTAAATTCCAGGAGAGCGATCTTAATGTATACGAAGCTATCAGCTGCTGACCATAACCAACCGCGAGCCCAGCCTCGTGGGAGCGAAGCCACGCACTGCTTCTGGAGATGTTGTACCAGATCAAGGCCAATAAAGCTTCACGCTTTGGTGAGAAATAAAAAGGGTCTGCCACTTTCTTAAAAAGTGCTTTTTTATAAAAACACAGAAACGGATGCAAGTAAAACGAAGTAACACAGTGGGGGCAGTGAGAGCTTTCCCTGCGCCGGACATGAAAGCCAGCAGGTTATTCCGTGGACAGCAGCACGCCCGCCCCGAAGCTTCCCGGGAGGGGCCCAAGGCCCCCAGCAGCCAACGGAAACTGAAGGAGGAACAGTCAGAGCAGCGCTATTTCCCGGCCTCGGGGCTCACTCTGCAGCTACAGCAACCGAGACGCGGGTGCTGGCGAAAGAACAGGCCGACGGACGGAGCAGGGAGGCAGAGGCAGCGGGTCCCCAGCAGGGAGCAGCGCAGAAAAGACAGCGGAACTGGACAGCCGCGTGCGGAAAAGAAAAATCAGCTCCACACCGGCAGTGGGCAGGGGCAGTTCACTGGGCGCCGGGGGAGGAAACGCTGCGAGGCCGCAGCAGGGCCACCGGGGGCAAGGAGGCTCCTTCCCGAAAACTCGAAGGGTACGACGTCCTGTGGACTAGGAAGGGCAGCGAGGCCTGCTGCGGTGCCTGGGATCCCGCAGTGTTTCCACCCTGCGCCGAGGCTCCTCTGCTGTCCTTTCTTCACCACCCAGGGGTGACACAGGGCGCCCAACGTGTCGAGGCCCATTACCCTTAAGCAAGGCTCCTGCTCCCAGCAAACAGGTATGCGCGATGGAGACCCGTGGGCTCTATCCACCTTATCTAAACAGCTCTTTAACGATCGCTTCCAAAACATATATTTCTCCTCTCTGCGTAGAGGAAAATCGATAATCATATCAGGTTTATGTGAAGGTCATTCGGGGCAGCGCTTAGCATCGCTGGCCCACGGGTTCTAAAGGGAGCTCGGAGGAGCATGGTTTCTGCCGAGCCTGCGTGGGGAATGTCTTGGCTGAAATTCTTAGACTTAATAAAAGATTTATGGTGGAAATTCTGCGAGTATTATCTTGTTAAAATAACTTCTGTGCAAACCTCAAGTGACAAGTGATTGCCCAGACTCGTTCCCGAGGCTCCCAGGCCTCCTCTTTAATCTTTTATTAGCTCTGTTCTCCAAAGTTGAAATACAAGGGGCGGCGATTGTTTCAGTCCATTATCTTTGATATGAGTGTCTCTTTGCTGAATTCGGAGATGTGTTTTCTTTTTATGAATTACAAACAAAGTAAATGTCACCATTTGATGGTAATGGAAGGCATTTAAATACACACTGAATGTCGCATTGCTTAAAAGTCAAGACCCCTGTAAGCAATATTAAGTGACAGGCAGGGGGTGTCTTCTGGGATAGAGGAGACGGTGGGAAGAGTTCACAGCTCTGGTGGTAGAGGCCACAGCGCTGCTTGTCCTTGGCTCTCTGGGAAATCTGTTGTACCGAGATCGCTATTGCTATAAAATGGAAATAAAAGCACAGGTGTGTCTATATATATATAAAGACTAGATATTTCAGAGGGGAACAGTAGCCAGAATCATCTCCCACAATCTGGTGATTGTGGGCAGCCGATTCTGATTGTCTACGGTTATGGACTGAGTTGTGTCCCCACCAAATCCGGATGTTAAAGCCCTAACTGCCAATGTGACTATATTTCAAGGAGGGTTCTTGAGACGGGGTGATGAAGGTTAAATGAGGTCAAAAGGGTGGAGTCCTAACCTGATATGACTGGTGCCCTTATAAAAAGAGGAGAAGACGTCGGGAGTGCGCATGCCCTGAGGAAAGGTCATGTGGGGACACAGTGAGAAGGCTGCCCTTTGCAAGCCACAGAGAGGTCTCACCAGAAACCAAACCTGCTGGCACCTTGATCTTGGGCTTCCAGCCCCCATAACTGTGAGAACATAAATTTCTGTTGCTTCAGCCACGAGGCTGTGACATTTTGCTATGGGAGCCCTAGCCAAGTACCGTATCTATGGATCCCAGCCAATCCTCTGCAGCTCAGACAAGAACATGTGACCCAGCTCTAGCCCATGAGAGATAAAGGGAAATCCCACTGGGGGCTTCTGGACAAGACTTTCCTTCCAATGAGAGACAGAGAAAGATGTGAGGGGAACCCCTCACCTTTCTCTTCTTGCTTTCCAATGTTGTCATGTGAGGGCGGAAACCTGGGGTTGCTCAAGGCATTGAAAGGCCCTTTGGGGAAGGTCCAGAGAATCGCCAGGGAGTGAGTGGCCCAGGGTCCTGATGCTGTGGAGCCAGGACCAACCGTGGAAACCGCTCAGTCCTACACTCCCGGGTATGTGAGAAAGAAAGAAACCCCACATCTAAGTCACTTTACCTGAACATGCATGCTTGGGTGGAAAATCTGCTAAGTGACATGGTGATTAAATAAAAAGGCAAAGGAAGTCTATGGGAAAGCCTGTCATTCCACAAGACAGCACCCCAGACAGAGGAGCTGCCTCCTCCTGGGGAGTCCCAATCCACTCAGGCCGTTGCAAAGCCGAGTCTTCTCAGTGCCTACACTGCTTGTTGACTGCGAGCAATGATGACCGTGTGATTCTGACATAATTGCTACGAACTGACACTCGATAGAGTCCGATTTAAATATTCTCCCTCACGATCATTAGAACTGGCCCCTTCCCATCCCTGCCATGAGCCGCCCCCCATCACCTTGCTCCCGGGCAGTTCCCATGGCCTCTCTCCTGGCCTATGTCCCTTCCTCCTCCATCTTCTACTTAAAAACATTCCAGATCAAAGCGACACATGCACGTGGTTAGAAATAAAACAGCACAGAGGGGTTTATCATGGGCCCCTTGCCTCACCCCCCCAACCCTACTCCTCAGAGGCCTCGCTTTAACCGTTCTTATTTATTAACTTGATGACCGCCCTCACTCACACAGAATTACATGGTTATTTTTAGTTTTTCTAAAAATAGTTTCTCTCTCTCTCTCTCTCCACACACACACACACACACACACACACACACACACCCTACAGTCTGGTAGTCTCTTACAAAGTTAACCGTAAGTCCACCACATGTCCCAGCAATCCACTCCTAGGTATCTAACCGGGAGAAACAAGCACATGTATCTACACGAGGACTTGCACGAGAATTTATCACAGGCCCATGATAAATTCACAGCAGCATTACTCATAACTGCCAAAAGGTGTTTCAACTTACAAATGGATAAGTAAAACGTGCTGGATCCATACAAGAATATTACCCGCCCGTAAGAGGAAGTGCAGAACTGACCTGTGCCACAGCACGAGCGCGCCTCGGAAACGCTGTGCCGGGTGAAAGCAGCCAGACGTGAAAAACCACACGTTGCATGATTCTATGTACGCAAATGTCCAGAGAATCTGGAAGCCATTGGTCTATTGTTACCCTACCCCCCTTTTATTATAAATTTTAATGAACATATAAAAACTCCGAAATAATAGTGCAATAAGCACCTGACTGTGCTTTTTCCTAGACTCAGGTACTGAGATCAGGTTGACGTACGTGCTTTACGCTAAGCGCGAGTGCCTGCGTGTTTCCGTATTTATGCGCTCAGGTACTTTCTGAACTACTTGAAGGCAAGCTGCAGGCATGGCACTTCACTCCTAAATGCTTCGGCGCGTAGCTCCCAAAAGCAAGGACATTTCTACAAGTTAACCACAGTGATGCTCTCATGCCTGAGAAAACTAACACGGATTCCGTGATGTCATCTAACACCCGGTCCACTTTTCCCAGCTGTTACACTGTTGCCTGTATGTGTCCAAGGGGCCAATCGAGTTTTGTGCATTGCACTGTATTGTCTCTCCTTTTCAGGTTCTAGATTTTTCCCATGACCCTGACCTGAGGAGGGGCCCCGGCTCGCTGCTTTGCTGAATGTCTCTGTCTAGCACGAGTTAATCCACCTGCCTCTCCTTCAACCATGTGTTTATCTCTAGTCGCCTGGAGCAGAGCACTGACCCGTGGTCAAAGCTGCAGACTGCACTAAATTCCCTATTTTGTGTGCGTGTGCGTGTGCGCGCGCGCGCGCCTGTTTCTCTGTCCCTCTCTCCATCGCACACAGTGTTTCTTGTTCTTGGGCATCCAGGGTCCTTGGGGGTGGACAGCCCTCCCCACCCACCCCAGGGCTGTCACCCCTCATGCAGGGCTCTGTCAGCTGGGAATCAGCAGTCCCCACCTCGCCATCTGGTCTCTCTCCTCTATAAATTTTGACTAGTCTAGGCTAAGTAGAGGCCCAGGCTAATGAGCTACCACTCTGCTAGGAAGTACAGTGTCAGGCAGGTACAGGACAGTGACACAGGGGGAGGGGGAAGGGGCACCAATGCGAGGATGCGCTGACCGTTAAGTACAATGAATTGCTGGTCTCACGGGACCATCCTGTGAGTGGTCCCATGGCCCGTCTCCCATTACGCACAGGTTTGCCCCATGAGACATCAATACCTGCACACTTCCAGGCTGCCCGGGTGTGGGAGCGGGGGTCCCTACAGGATGCCTCAGCACCCACAGGGACACTGAGGCAGGAGGCAGGGCCTGGGCAGGTGCTGTCTACAGGAAATCGGTCAGAGCTCCCCGGGACTGGCTGGCACAGGGCAGCGGGGATGAGGGTGAGGCTGAGAGGGTCCCACGCACAACTCTGGCTGATGGTCTGCCTCTCGTTCTGTCATCATCGACTTACACTGTCCTTTGTTATTCACGGTGAGTTAGAAGGGGGACGACAGTGAGAGGGACAATGGAGTCACAGTCAAGCCTCTGCCGTGCAGGGCCAGCATCCTCCTCACCCGTGTTGTGTGCTCCCTGGAATCTGGAGATGGGGACTCAGGGGGGTGCCAGGGAGTGAGGAACAGCTGGATCTGGGACGGAGCCCTGATCTGCAGCATCTGCTGACTGTTGTGGTGTAAATACTGCACCATGCCAGTTTTGGGGTCCCAGTATAATGTCATCGAATGCAGAATTAAGAAGAGACGCATCCTTTAGCTCCCGGGAGCTGGTATGAGCTGTGCCAGCCCCCTTCCCCGCCCCCACCCGGCGAACTGGACAATAAGTAACGGGGCCAAAGGAAGTGTGGGAGGCCTGGGTCACATGAGCAGCAGAAAAAGCAACACCAGACAAACAAAATCAAGAGAGCAGCCTTCGGTTAGCTGACCCTTCGCAGACCACACAGAACCAACATGAAAATGATACTGGAAAACAGCTTGTTCCTAAGATGGGACAGCTTACACTTCTCAGCTCTGCTGGACTCTTTTGGGTTATTTCCAAATCCAAATAAAATATCACCAGCAACAACAAAACAGAGCTAGTCTGAGGAGGATCCACCGAAGAAGTATGGTGTACTGGTTGGGTCCACAGGGTTTGCAATCGGAGACCCAGGATCTGATCTCATCCCATCCCAACAACTACAGGAATTACTCACAGTTTAACACCCAAGGTCAGTGTGCCCGGCCCACACACTTAACTCACATGACCTACTTCACAGCAAAGGGATTTTCTTTCGTGAAATACATCACTCTGACCTGGCCCCGCTCTAGAAAAATTAAACATAAATTCCCATCTGCCCGAATGTGCCTCTGGGCTGAGCATGACTGCACTTGCTGGCACACAGACACAAACTGACTCGTAGCCACGGGCAAGTCATGCCTTTTGGTGAGTCCTCCAGGGGCATCACTGAAAACTCAAAGCTCACCTGTCTAAGAACACACTTCTCATGGCTTCAGCTGTCACTAGAAGGCCCTCAGGGAAATGGCTTTGAGGTCGACCCACGTGTCTACACACACACTGGATCCTGAGTGGCTCTGAGTAGCAGCCTAAGGACAGTGGCTGGCACTTGCCCACCTGACTCCTGCTCTGTGGAATTTAAGATGCAAGGCTCCCATAAGGTGGATGAGTGTCTTCTAAAGTTTCCTAACATCGCACAAGCTGGCATTTCCTCCCATGCCCACCTGTAACTGACCAGTGGAAAAGATAACAATGTACCATGAAAGGTGCAGAGTAATAAACTTTCTCCACTGCCCACCTGAGGCACACTGTCCTTCTCACCGCAAAGAGCACAGGTTTGCGAGCAGAGGGCAGGGGAGAAATGGATGCAGGGCCAGCAGCCTGGGGAGGCCCCCACACCGATCACAGCCGCGCCACCTGATTCCCAGGAAACGTGCCAGAGAGCTTCATTGGCGCGGTTGTTCCTCATGTACCCAAAGGTGTCTTTATTTCCCCACATTTTGCTGACAGTCTGGCAACATCGTGAGACCTCAGGTGAGGCCAGTAGAAGCAGCACCCAGCTGAGCCTTTTAACCCCCAGCACCAGGAGGGGATATTAAACTGTTTTAGCAAGGTGGGGACTAAATGTTGTCCTTTAGCAAGGAAGACACCGGGAGCACAGAACGGAAGAAGGCAGGCACTCTCAGGGAGCCCCGTACTCGCTGGACCCGAGAGTGTATCTCCTTAAACCTGTGCCCTGGGGCCCCACCCGCCTTGGCCAGTCCTGGACCCTGGCATTCAGCCATTAGGTTTGGGTGGCTTTTACCCAGCGCTAGAGGACAGACACTCCTGGTACTTTGCACAGAAATCCCTGCCCTGGAACATTCCGTATGCAGCTCTCCTCAGCACATCCCTCTTGCTAACTGCCACACGTCTAAACTCTGTCCTTTCTCCACATTAGCAAACGTGTATTGAGCATCTACTCAGCCTCGGCACAGGCCGAGGCACTCAGGGGTGTGCGGGGAGACGGCAGGAGAGACACCAATGACTAAGACGTGGTGTCCGCCTTCATGGCGCGGACCGTGGACAGAGGCAGCCCGTGCAGATGGCGAGAAGCCGAGCGCGGCGTGGACTGCTGGGAGCCAGCTCCACGGGAGGGGGGCTGCAGGTGGTGACGGGGGGGGGGGGGACTCCACGGGAGGGGGGCTGCAGGTGGTGACGGGGGGGGGGGACTCCACGGGAGGGGGACTGCAGGTGGTGACGGGGGGAGGGGGGAGAGACTCAGGAGGGAGCAGGTCTGTGCCAAGCCTGAAGGATGAACAGGGTCCTGACCAGCAGCAACGAGGGACAGAACACAGAGGACACCTGTGCGCAGCGTGACCTCGCCGACGGCACTGCTCACACCCTTTGCTTTTGTTTTTCTTCCAGCCTGTCCCCCCACCCCACCCCCTCTGCACCGACCAAGCAAGAAGCGTGTGCGTGGAGGTCTCCCCCGCTCTCACCTCAGTGGTCGCTGGGGAGGACTGGGCGAGCTGGTGTCCTTCCGATGGCGTTTTCCTGTAACAAGGCCTCTGCTCCCCCGGCCCAGCTCCACCGCCCTTTAACAAAAGGCCTGAGGAGACTTGATCCGTGAATCTTATTAACAAATGTTCTGTGCTGTTCCTACTGCAAATATAAACATGTAAATCCCTCTTCTGAATTTTTATCTTTAGGCCATTCATTTTGTAGGCTCGGATGTCTGACTGAGATGTGGCATCGAGAGTTCACAGGGAACCCGGCTGGCTGACCCTCCCCATTCACGGATCTGGAGGAGGGTGTCTGTCGGTGGCATGTCTTTCTCCCAGGCTCCGTCCCCTTATGCAGGGATTACAAACGTATGGTCTCAGGGCAGGCAGGTGCCGTAAATACAAGAGCAGCAGAGGGTGGGTTGTGGCCAAGGAGGGCCCCAGCTCCCTTTAAAGGGGGCACAACTCAGCAGATCCCAGTCTGTGGGAAACACAGGCCCAGTGTCCTGCGTGGTCAGGTCTTAAGAGAAGACGGACGTCTGGGCTGTCCCTTGAAATTGGCAGGAAAACATTGATAGATGAGACAAAATGTGTCTGTGGTCCCCGCTGGGCAGCTGGGCTGAGGGGAACGGGGTGGGGGAGGGAGAAGATAGGGAGGGTATCGGGTGTCTGGACTCTGGTTCTCTCAAACCACTGACTGCGTGACACTGGCCAAGTCGTGTCCCTTCCTGGGCATCGTTTTCCTGGTCTGGGGAGTGGTGACTGGAAGGTTTCACCTCCAAAGTTGTTCTGCTTCGGGATTTTGAACCCCCAATACAGTGTGACACACTCTACCAGGTGGTCAACAAGTCGACGTTGAATTAATAAAAGGATGAATTATCATCTGGCTTTTTGCAAAGATAACCAGCCTCGGAAGAAGTTAGACAAGCCCCGCCTCTTTCTTCACAGAGGCTTCGTCGTATAATCTTCCTTTTAGGCTGTTTGCCCAGGTTTTCAGTTTCTTTTTCCCCCAATTAAACCTCAGCTTTCAGAAAAGCGGACTCCAGACCCCTCTGCACATCTCTGGTCCAGGAGCCCAGGGGTGGGCTGGACGCTCTCTCCTTGGCAAAGCTTCTCGGGTGGTCCTGAGGTCCCGTCATGGTCAAGGGCCCCCGATGGGAAGACACACCCCTTCCACATCCGGTGGGTGCGAATCTCTGAGAGCTGGACTCCCCTGAAGAAGTCCAGGGCCCAGGAGGATCCTGGTCTGCAGGGAGGCCATTGGAGGGTCAGAGTCGGGAAGTCCCGGGTCCAGTTCACCTTGGACATGGAGGGACAGGTGATTCGCCCAAACATATCCAGTCCAGGTGTTCGCACAGCACCTGCAGCTCCTCATGCAGGCGCCTGCCTGTGCGAGTAAAACCAGTCCTCACAGG
Organism: Miniopterus natalensis; assembly: GCF_054644295.1. Lineage (NCBI taxonomy): Eukaryota > Metazoa > Chordata > Mammalia > Chiroptera > Miniopteridae > Miniopterus > Miniopterus natalensis. The sequence goes on along the minus strand of NC_142094.1, from coordinate 57,393,491 downwards.
ACAGGATCCCAAAGACGTTGTAGATTAAGATGGGGCTTTCCAGTCTCTATAGAATCGCAGAATTTTAAATCGAAGGGACCTCAGGGGAAAGAACAATTGGAAAAAGACTAACCTTCTATGTGCCACTCACTCTTCCAAGAGCTTTGTTATACTCGGTCCTCAGAATAAACGAGGCGTTACGGTTCCGCTTAACCAGGGGGAGAACAGACTCCGGCAAGGAGGCAAACTTCCACGAGATCACGGGGCGTGGAAGCTGCACAGCCAGGACTCAGGCTCAGAACTACCTGGCTTCAGCCTCTTCACTCCTCCTGTGAGGAAGGTAGAGACCGTCTGCCAGGTCCGTCCCCTCCACTGGACAGGTGAACAGATGTGGCCCGCAGAGCTCCGCGGCTCTGCCAAGGTCAAGAGCGAGCACGTCGAGCAGCTGGGGCTGCTCCTGCCTGTGTTTTTTCTACATTAGGGTGTGCCCAACTGGGTCCTTTGGTGATGTGTCCAGCCCTGGGTGACACCAGGCTGGTGGAGGCAGGTCCCGAGCCCCAGGCATAGAAACCCTTGTGCCACTGACCCCTCATCATGGTATCCTCAGCCCCAAGTGCCACTTTGGTTTACACCAAGCCACAGTCACCTTCCAAAAGAAACCACTGGATGGTCATCAAAGGTCACCTTGACTGTGACTTGACACAGAGCTTGTAGGCAGCGGTCCCCATATAGGCAGAACCCTTCCCTGCCCCGTGGACCCTAGTTCTCTTGTCTCGCTTTGACGCTGGCTCTCCTGTGAGTAGCAGGCCTGTGCCCAGGGACCTCACCCAGGGCCACACCAGGGCAGCAGCGAGGACAGTGACCCAGTTCCTCGTCGCCAGCTCCCCCGCCTTTGTCATCCGCCTTGGCCCATGAGGTCTCTGTGAGCATCACAGTCCCCAGCAGCCAGCAAGCCTCAGCTTCATTTCGGCCTGAAAGTCCTCCCGCGGCTGAGCCACCTGGCAGTCAACGCCTCCCGCACCAGATGGCCGCCCCTCCTGCCCCTCCTGCCCCTCCCTGGCAGCCCGGCCAAGCCCAGGCCCGGCATGGGCAGCGAGGACCCCAGTGGCTGCGGCCAAGGTCAGGATGTCCATCTGGATGCAGGTATCCGTGGAGCTGGGGCGCTACCACAGGCACGACTTGGGCAGGAGGATTCTCAGCTCGGGCTCCCGGCTCCCGCTCCGTCTCGCTTCAACAGAAAGCTGTGCTCAGAGGCCCGGCTGCCCCGCAGGGAGGCAGGTGCCTGGAAACACCTCCCTGGTCAGGCGGCTCCACTTCCGTGCTTCTTGGGGCAAATCACCCCATTTCTTCGTCAGAGAGAAGCTTGGCCTCAGGTGCCCACTCTGCTTGTTCAGGGCCCATGGGGCCTGGAGCTCAGTCCACCCCCGCAGCTCCCCCTCCCCATGTCCCCTCCTCCTGGTCAGCCCATAATCCTCAACTTTCGTCTGTGTCACCCCTCCTGGAAGCTTCCATTTCCTTCTCCCATTTGACCTCATGCTGTGATTCAGTCAAATGTGCGGCAATGTTGCTGCCCCAAATTGTTTACAAATAGAAAGCTGGGAGGAAACTATGTTTTGTTTTCTGAGCAGTGAGAACCTAAGCAGACTACTTCCCAGTTTTCTCATTTCTCCATGTGCACGAGAAGCCCCTGAGATGGCCCTGCAAGAAACTCCTTTTCACTTCGAACCGGACCCTCTTCTTCAAATTCAGACCCTCTGCTTTTAAATCCAAACCCTCTCCTTCAAATCCCACTGGGAGGGAATGTATTCTGAATTTTTAAAAAAATCCTACCACATTCTGAGCTTCCCAACCAGCACTACCCGTTTCTTATCCCAAACAAGTGAACAAGCATTTGCTTCTAGGGACCAGACATTATGTTAAAGAAGGTATTTTAGGAAAGAACATGGAAACTCAGCATCCACGCTGGGCCTGGAGGGCTACACGCATTAGCTGGTCACTGCAGAGCCTCCAGGTTTCTTCCTGCATCTTTCACTTTATACTGCCCCAGGTGGACGCGTCAGGAAGGCATCCTTGTTGTCACTCCAGTGTGGCCCATGTTCAGTTCAGTTTTTCAAAATGGCATCAGAACCACCTCATCAGTTGCCCCAGAAGCCGCTAGAAAGGAGCCCGCAAGACTGATCGTCTTCTTTCGTGGGAGACACGTTTGAGCAGGGCCGTCTCACCTCCATCAGGCCGTCTGCCCCGGGGGGTGGGTTTGGCAGAGTGAGCTGAACGCTGGGCCTGCGGTTCTGTGGGGCTTCAGACAAACAGCTCGCTGCGCGGACTGCTGGCACGCCTCCGATCGCCGCCGCCCTCAGCGCCCGCTCCTGCAATCTTTCCCATTTGCTTCGTTTTGGACGGGCAGGTCACCTGGCAATAGCAGCCTGGGTGAAGCTGGCCTTGAGGTTTTGCCATTCTCACTTGGCTGTCATCTGACGCCTGCCATCACCTGCCAGCCTCCAGTACCCAGTGCCAATTCCAGGGGGAGAATCAAATCTAATTTGAGCCCCATTTTATCTGCTTATGTTACACACTGATGTGCGTACATGTCTCTCTGTATTACATAAGCATTTGAGCCTTCATTCCCACTGTTACAGAACTTACTATGACACGCAGCCCAACAGACGGCCCCACAGGACCAGAAACACTCTTCCTGGACCCGGCTCCCCGGCGGCTACCAGGACGAGATGCTCCACGAGGCCAGACAAGCGGAGGCTACAGGACGGTGCCTAAATCACCCAGCGTCTCTCGGAACTACTCAGGTTCTGAAAGCGTGTGCTGAGAAGTGGTGGGTGGACTGAGTCTTCCGTCTTCCCAGTTTTGGCTCCTCCAAATTCAGTATTATTGATATTACTACTGCCGCCCTTGGCGACACGGAGAAGCTTCCACGAGTAAGTCTGGCTCGCAAAAACGCCTGTGTTCATCGCAGCTGAGCAGACCACCGTGCGTGCAGCGTAGCAGGCGTGTGCTCCCAGGCACGTACACCGGTCAGGCGGTGACAGAGATCCTGGGGGGGTCATTCACCCAGATGAAGGGCCACCAGGACATGAAGGAAGTGCTGCATCGGCTACACCTGGTTCCCACAAGTCAGGACTCGGTCGTTCATTTTGGCTGGATGGCCCCAGGGGCAGTGGCTTACTGTTGGTGTCCAGCAGTCAAGGCTGAATACTACTTTGTCATGTGTGTATAATGTGCTGTTATCCACTGACCTATCGGTGGACACTGGCTGCTTCCACCTGTTAGCAACTGTGACCAGTGCTGCTCTGAGCAGGGGTGCACAAATGCTGATGCGTTTCAAAAGGGTCGCTATGCAAGAGACCGCGGCCACTCAACCCCAAACAGGTGTATTTGTGTCTCTTTCCTACTGCACTGGGATAAAACTGTCCTCGTCACCATCACCATCGCACTGCCATCCGTATGTAACCCCAGTGTAGAGTCTTACTTGGCACACTTCTAAATCCACGATCATCACCCACGAGGTGGCTTGAAGGGTTTGAAGTGCAGAAAGGGTAGGTCTAGATGGATGACAAGAGGAAAGAGCTCATAAAAAAGGCACAAGCTGCACAATCAGGAAATCATAACTCAAGCGTGGCTGCAGGTATATGAGAAGTGAGAAGTGACGGCAGTGCGGTTACTGAATAATCGTTATCAGCCCGAAAAGCTGTTGAACTATTTTGTTTTCATAGACTCTACCACAGGTTGACTAGGCAGGCACAGCCACAGAGTGATTATCTCTAATCTAGTAACTTTAATGCAGATTTTCCTAACGGAGGAGACAGGTTGACATTGTAAATTTCATGTGAGAGAAAAAAAATCTGTTTGAAGCTCTGCCAGCTGAGATAAGACAAAATCTCAGATAAGATTTAACTATTAACACTGTAGAGCTCCGTTCCCCTTTATTTTTCACGGAGGGGAACGAGGTAAACGTTGGGCTGTTGGCACTGTTTCTCCCGTTTGTATATGCCTTCTAAACGTGAACATTATGCTGTTTGGTCGTCTGCTAATGACAGCTGATTATCAACCCATAAATATACATGTTGGATCTAATGGTTTGTGACTGTTAAGCCTCAGACAGTCCTATTTGTGTTTGGAGATGTCTATAGCTTCATCCCAATCACCACCCAGCCTGTCAGTTTTCCGCCCAGTTATCTGACTCTCTGTGCTGTCAGCTAAATCGTGTATTAGGCAGAAAGCAGCTTTTCCATCCATTATTGCTATTTTTTTCCTTCCTGTCAGTAAACAGATTTTAAAAAAAAGAAAGAAACACAACTGTCTTGTGTAATCTAGGCTACAGGTACCACATTTTCTCTGTTTTTGGAAAAAGCAAATGTGATTCCGTCAGGCTTTTCATCTTCAAATCATCGCAGGGACGTTAGCGAGCACATATGCACGCAGTATTTTTGTACCAAGTACTGCAGGAAGGAACAGAGATGAAGATGCTCAAGTTCAGATTAAAGGGCCTTCATCCTCTAGCCCTGAAGCCCCAAGGTACTTATTTAAAATTTAAAACTAGCGGTTTGCTCCCTGAATGCCAAGGTGCATTTATTTCTTTTCTAAGCAGAGCCCGAGCAGCCTGGTGTTTGAGCTTCGGGGCAATGCTGCTGTGTGCTGGAGACACACATTCCCCAAGGTGCGCCGGGAGCCCTGAGACCTTGTCTTCCAGTGTCTCCCTCTGTCACCCAGAAAGCAGGGATGGGGGGCTGACCGGGCGGGGGGGGGGGCCCAGTCTGGGCTCAGCTCTGGGAAACAGGAAGGGTCGGTGCTGGAGGCTCCCAGGGCTGGGAGAAGGGAAGGGAGCGTGACACAGCGGGAAGGGAGCGTGGCACAGCGGGAAGGGCCTGGTGGAACCCGCCTGGCCGCCTGCCCAGGGCATGGCCTTCACCTCCCCAAGCCCTCCCTCTTTGTCAGGGATGAACCTCCCCCCCAGGAGCTGGGACGTAGCTGGTGGCCCTTGAACGCACAGAACTGCAGCCATCAGGCGATCCCTGTGCGTTTCCATTGCTTTCGCTCCCCGACCCCTTCCGACTTGACTTCTGTCCCACACCCTCTACCAACAATGCTCCCTTATTTCCTCCCGCTTGGCTGCCGAGCTGGACCCTCATGACCCTCAAACTGCCTCCCACCCCGTCCTCTTCTTGTCTCTCCAGAGCAGTGGTTCTCAAATGGGAGGGAGCGTCAGAATCACCTGGAGGGCTTAAGACAGATTTCTGGGCTCCACCCCTAGTTTCTAATTCAACAGGCTGGGTGGGCTGGAGAATCACGTCTCTAACCATGTTCTCAGGCACTGCGGGTGCTGCTGGGCTAGACCGAGCTCACTCACTAAAAGCACGGGTGCATGTCTCCCCCCAGCTGAGATGTGTGATTAGTTCCTAAAACTGCTCATGTCAGCCGTACTAGTTATTGTAACCAGGGAGTTTAATTAAATATTGAATGAACTGATGAAATATGAGGAAGCAAAGGAAAGTAATTATGCCTATACAATATGAGTTGAATGCTGTTAAAAAGACTCAATATAGATTAGTCACTGAAAAACTGCTATAGAATTAAGAGTGGTCAAGACACTTGTAAAAAGTTACAACTACTGAAAACTGAAAAGCTGCAATAGTCTAGGAGATTGTTGAAAAACATTATTTGTAAACTTTAATTTCTTGCTCCATTATAAAGTATCTCAAAAGTAAACAGGGATGGCAATGTATTGATGAGGTCATCTATGTGAAAAATGCATCTGAAATGCCCTGGAGTACTTTACACTCAAAAAGGAGGTCTTGCACCTATAAGAGAATACTGTCAAGTACATATAAATTTATTTGTTTTAACTTAAATATAAAGTGTAAGCTATTTATGAATTTTTTATTGATTTCCTCCTTGAACTAGTTTGATCCACTGGCCTGACATGATCCCATGGCCTACACTATTGAATCTTTCTGTCCTCAAGCAGCTGCTTTTTTTATTTTGTTTTTTCATGCATGCAGCTAAAAACTAGGAATTCCAATGAGGATCCCTCAGTGTCCCAAATGGTACTTTGTTATTAAAAAATGTTAATTTAGTGTTTTAAATTGTACAAAATTAAACATTTTATACACTGTTGCCAATCTGTTTGAATCACTAGCCTGTCCCCCAAGTGTGCACAGAACAAAGTCTAAATCCTTGGTGTGGCATTCAGGGCTCTCTGCCCTCACCAACATCTGTCTGTCACTACTTATTTCTTCCCTTCATATTCCTTGAACCACACATGAATTACCATTTCCTTATTATACAACCTGAGCCTTTTTTTATGAGCTCTTTCCTCTGGTCATCCATCTAAAGAATCCTATTTATCCATCAAAGCCCAGATCAAATGTCCCATCTCTGAGAAGCCTTCCCCAAGTCCCTACTTTATTCTAATAGCTCCTTGTGCATGGTCTTTTGATGGTACTTGTCAGATTGCTTTGGATTTTTTTTTTTTGCTTTGGTTTCAGTGGAACCTGTAGGATCTTAGCTTTCAATGTAGAATCTTAGCTTTTCAATGTACTAAATTAGAAACTCTAGTGGTGGAGCCCAAAGAACATTTATAATATTTTACATTTTACTTTACCACTTTACTTGAGCTTTACTGTAGTCCTGACACTTGGTAGGGGCTCAGTAACATTGATGAAAAATATGAATGAATGAATGAATGAATGAATGAATAAATGAATGAATGAAGGCTCCTGATCCCTTGCATACTGGATACTTCTGACTCAACCACCTATAGGGTAAGAACCCACTGTAATTTAAATGACAACTTAGGTATAATATGTTATTTTCAGTTACTCACATCACTCACCCTCAGCACTTAGCACTTTCTTCTTGTCTTTACAAATAAAGCCCATCCTTGTTCTAAAAACGGTTTTAAAAACACAGGAGTGAAGCTCACATTACTGAATAAACAGCTTTATTAAACATGACAGCTTCAGGGCCTTTTACAGATTCATCAGTGGAATTTCTCAACTGAGGCTCCTCAGCTGTAAAATGGGGCCAACCATGGAGCTGACTTCTCAGGGACACGTGGAGCATTCAGAGCAATTGCACATGGAAACCATCTGACCATAGCAGGGACCCACGTAACTGACCACATGTAAGTATGGATTTAACAGTCTACGTGTTTGTTAAATTGAGCTTAAAAATAGGAACTATATGTAGCTGTGGAGACAGAGCTAACCACATGCATCCCCAGACCCAGGAATCCCGCTCCTAGGAGTTTACCCCACAGAAAGCTCACACAGGGGCATCGCAAGACAGGGCAAGAAGGTTGATAGCACTGGGACTCGTAATAGCCCCACAACGGACACGAGCCAAACGTCAGCATGACAACAATGCCCGTATCACACTCACACAGCGGAGCACCACCCAGCGACAAAACCAGCGAAGAACTGAACTGAGAAATCGCGGCTGAATCTCACGCACAACACAAGGGGACAAGTAGATGCAGAAGGCTGGGAGCAGTGTATTCAACTGATCCCAATAACAGCGAGCCAACCAACCCACGGTGGCACACACGGTGAGTGGCGACCGTTGGGCGAGACCCTGTGTGTGCCTGTGTGTGTGAAGGGGCTTGGGAATGCCAGGATGCTCTAGACCTTGAGCCAGGGTGGTTATCTGGGTGTGCTCACTTTGTAAAACTTCAAAAAGCTATTTATGATTGTGTGCTTTTCCGTATGGATGACACACTTCAATAAAAAGCTTAATTAAAAAGACAAAACTGGGTGGGTGGGTGGAAGGATGGATCTGACAAACACGACGACTAGGAATTCCTGGTGTTTGAGCTCGGAGCAGGGGAGCCGGGAAGAGCATGCACCGAGAACACACCCTCAAGCCTCTAAAAACAAAACCATGGACAGTCACAGCTTGCTCTCTTCTCTGGATGACACGGAAAAAGCCTGTCACCTGATGAGATGTGAGAGTAGCCACCTGGAAAAGTAATCTGAAGTTCACACTGTACATCAGGGTAGATTCTAAATGAAGCAAAGATTTGTGTGTCAAGCAGAAAACTGTATGTTCACTAGGAGGAAAATGGGAGTGTTCCTTTTCAATCTTGGATGGAGACAACTGTTCTAACTGTGGCACAAACGCAGGAGAACACTGATGAATTTGACTACACAGTAAGAGAAGCCTCTTGCATGGCGAAACAAGCACAGCCACGCTGCACACGAGAAAAAACACCACCACCCACAAAGCAAAGCAACAGACCAATGAAAACCGAACAGCTAAATTGTACTTCATATCATAGTAAAAGGATTAAGCTTCCTAATATGTAAAGAGCTCCTAGAGCCCGGCCAGCATGGCTCAGTGGTTGAGCATCGACCTATGAACCAGGAGATCGAGGTTTGATTCCGGGCCAGGGCACGTGCCCAGACTGGGGGCTCGATCCCCAGCCGGGGGCCTGCAGGACGCAGCCGATCAATGACTCTCTCATCACTGGTGTTTCTCTCCCCCTCTCCCTTCCTCTCTCTGAAATCAATAAATTTTTTTAAAAAGAGCTCCTAGAAATTGATTAAAAAAACTCAATAGAAAAATCAGCAATAATATGAACAAATAGTTTACAGAAAAGGAAATAGAATTGCTCTTAAGCATTTAAAAAGATGCTCACCCCCTCTCACAGTAAGATAACGGCAAATTGAAATGGAGACTCCAGCCTTCACTTAGCGGGTTGGAAGAACACGTCTGGTGATACTTGCTGGGAAGCAGGCATGCTTGTTCACTGTTATTGGCTGTGCGAACCAGGCAACCCTTCTGGGGGCTATTCGGCCATGTCCCCGAATTCCAGTTCTGGGAATTTGTCCTGCAGATTTACTAGCCCACGTGCAAAAGGGCACAGGTACCCGTTACGCCTGGCAGCACTGCAGTGGGACAAGCCTGCGACGCCCCGACCCATCCACGGGCAGCTGGCGAGGTGGCCGATGCATCCACACAACCTGTTTAGATCAAGGTCTCCAAGAGACATGCACCATTATGCAGAAAAAATCCAGAGAGAACAGTGTGTGCTATGCTGCTTTTACGGAAAGGTGTGTGCTGGGCTGGGGCGATAGGAAAGTCTCCATTGGTACTTGCTTGACTCGTGCAAAGGAGCTTGGAGGAACACACTAAGCGTCTCGAGGGGGTGTGCCTGAGTAGCAAGGTGCAGATGGGTGCCCACCGAGTGGGGAGCCCACTTCCCTCTCCTAGGAAAAGAGGTTTGACCTTTGTGAATATGTCAGCTACTCAAACAGCTTAGAACAAGCGAATGATCACACTTAGCCAGCACTGGTATCGTTTTGGGTAGAGTGCCCTGCCTCCTTCTTAAGCTGATGATTTGGCAAAGTGAGATGAGAGAGTTGTGTTCTTTTGTGGTTTTAGTCTTTTTGTTAATAATAAGAGCAAACATGAGTCACACGCTGTTCCAGATTCTCATGTTCGTACAACAGCTTTAGGTGAAATAAAGGGACAGAAACATGTTGCCCAATCTACTTTTTTTTTTCTTAAATGTTTTTTATTGATTTCAGAGAAAGGGAGATGGAGAAATAGAAACACTGATGAGAGAAATATCGGCTGGCTGCCTCCTGCACGCCCTCTACTGGGGATCAAGCCCAAAACCCAGGCATGTGCCTTGACCAGAAATCAAAGTGTGACCTCCTGACTCATGGGACGATGCTCAACCACTGAGCCACACCAGCCGGGCGCCCAACCTACTTTTGAGACCCTTCGTAAAGGACCAAGCTCTGGAAGTCCGGGACCAGGCCGAGGCACAACCCCGGGCAGTGTTTGCGGATCACTGACATGCAGCTTCGAAGGAAGGGGCAGAGGTCGGCCAAGCAGAGCTGGCTGGCTGCAGGGTTCTGAAAAAGTGTAGAGGACTCCAATTTTGTTCACGTACCTAGATACTGCAAACAGAAACAGCTTTTAGGTAAAAAGAATTGTGGACAAATTACGTGATTTTTAATTTTGTTTTATGCAACTTGACAGAGATGTCCGACTCCAAACCCGTGGCCCATCCGTGTCTCAATTCCACCGCCTTGTCTTCAGGGCAGGGGCCCCGTTTTCAGCAGCATGCCGCCCCAAGTGGATAAGAGGAGGAAGCGATTCTCTGTTTCCCGGTCATTTCCGCGGCGCCCGCACAGCCAGCAGGGTCCAGGGAATTAACACGCACGGCGCTCGCGGGCCGGGCCAGCCTGGTGAGTGGCTCTCCATTAATTAAGGGGCGCGTGAGGTGAAGCGGCGTCTGCAAGTTAGACTTTGAGAAATTGTCTCAATAAAGGAGAACTTCATTTGGCCTTAGGTAAAAGCCAATCAATAAATTAGTTGGCTGAGGACAGAGGCTTGAAGGTGGGAAGAATCCGGGTCAGGAGCGAGGTCTGTGTACCAACAGGATGGCAGTGAGGAGTCGCAAGGGAAGGGGGGGGGGCGCAGCAATTTACAAAGGGGAACAAAATCAGATGAGATGGGAGCCGCTCCAACCCCAGCGTGCCGCTTCCCTGTGATGTATAAACTAGCTGATCTTCGTTAGTGAGGTTAGCCTTGGGAGCGGCAGGCGGGGTGGAAGGGGGGCCAACTGTCACAGCCCCGGTCATCTATTTCCCCTGCGTGATTGGCTCCATTAGGACCGAGGGGAGAACTGTCAGAAAGTCACCGCACCAAGAAGACATCCTGGGCACTGTCATTTTGCTCAGAGCTGCTACTGCTGGGGTTCTGAGAGGTGTGAGCCCAGGAGGAGGCCCAGTGCAGGCTTGGGGTGGGGTGAGGGGTGGCAGGGCACTGAGCCAAGGTGTGCTCCATCACCTGGAGGTGGGTGGGGGTGGGGACCTGTGGGCTCCCAGCTGGCCTTGTAAAACTTGAGTCATGGTGACAGAATCCTTTCCATCATCAGTTACACCGCACCTTCCCGGCTACATTACCCTTACTTAGCATCTTTCTGCCATCCGTAAAGCATCTCATGCCACTGTTTGTTATTTCTCACTCTCCTGAAGTTCTCTGCTCTCATTTCCTTTATGTGGGGGGGGGGGGGGGGGCGAGGACTCTGTCCCAGGCTGCTGTCTGCAGCAGTCCCCCCCCCCCCCCCCAAGGTCCCCTGCACAGGGCAGGGGTCTGGGTTCCATGGGTAATTCTGTCAGGTGAGTGTGTCAGGGCTGGAAACAGGGGCCTGGAATCTGGCCCTCTCTCCCCACTGTTCCATTTCATGATTGGGGGCAAATCTTTCAGTCCCTTTTGTGTCCTGAGCTATAAAACAGACAAATTATGGTGGCCCCTCTTTCCCCCACAGCTATGTCATGCCCGATCTTTTGTTCTTCCCTACTGTACTACATCTAACAGACCAGATATGATAGTCAAGAAGAAAATCCACCAAGTTCTGAAGAAGGGCAGGTTTCTACACGCTCTTGTTCGCCTGTGTTCTCTGGGAAGGTGTCTCCAACTCCCATCCCCCTCCACTTCCTGAGTTCACTTCAGGTCATGTCCCTCCTGTTCAAACAAAACCCTCCCAATGGCCCCCACTTCACTTGGAGTAAAAGTGGGTCCCCAGAGGGGCCCTCCACGATTTGCCCCCTTCTTGTCCCTTACAGCTTCACCTCCTCTCCCACTACTCACCCCTGCCCCCCTGCTCACCCCTGCCCCCCTGCTCCCAGCCACACACCTCCTTGGTGCACACCTGCACAGGTGCCTCTGACTCTTAGCACTTGCTAGTTCACAAAGCTGTGTAGCTGGTAGTGGTAATGAAGAAACAGAAAAATAGACATAAGACATATATAAAGCAAATATAAAAATGGCAGACATAAATCATATCAGTAATTATATTAAATGTAAATGGATCAAAACTCCAATTAAAAAGCAGATATTAGTAAAATGGAATAAAAAATGATTCAATTTAGATTCAGAAACACAAATAAGTTAAAAATCAAGGGATGTAAAAGGATATATCACTCAAAGAGTAAACAAAAAATAGAGAAAAATCAATGAAAACCAACAAGATTAAAAAAACTGAAAAATCTTTAGACAGATCAAAAAAAGGAGAAGACTTAAATTACTAAAATAAGAATTAAAAGCGAGGACATTATTAGTAAATAAAAAGGATGAGAGGTAATAGTGTGAATAACTGTACACCAACAAATAGATAGCCTAGATGAAGTGGACAGATTCCTATAAAGACAGAAATTACCAAGGCTGACCAAAGAAGAAACAGAAAATCTGAATATAAGTAATGAGAGTAAATTAATAATCAGAAAACTTCCCACAAAGAAAAGCCCAGGACCAGATGACTTCACTGGTAATTTCTACCAAATATGAAAGAAGAGTTCACATCAATTTTTCACTAAGTCTTCCAAACACTGAAGATGGGGGATCAGTTTCCAAATCATTCTGGAGGCCAGTATTACCCTGATATCAAAACCAGACTATGATATCACAAGAAAACTACAGACCAACATCCCCTATGAATATATGCACCAAAATTCTCAACAAAATCCTAGTACATTGAATCCCACAACATATGAAAAAATTGTATTCTGTGATTGAGTGGGATTTATCTTAGGACTGCAAAGTCTGTTCAACATATAAAAATCAATCAGTGTAATACATCATATTAATAGAATGGACAAGCCTCACATAATCATCTCAGTAGATGCAGAGAGACCCTGTGTCTGAGTGCTGTCTCTGCCACTCACTGACCTTGCTGCCTTGAGCAACTGCCCTGACTACTCAGCCTTAAATCAGTTCATATAACTGGCATAATCAGTATAGGCCAGTAATTCTTAGTAGAGAATGGGAGATCTGAGTAGGCTCAAGCATGTGAAAAATACATGTGTGTTAATCTAAACAAAATTATATAGATGTACTTGATAAAACTCTTCTCCTGAAGAGTGAACAGTTACATTTTCTGGGGCCGGTACATTTTTCCATTCTGTTGGATGTGTGTGCCACGGGGAGCAACTGAGAGCCACTGGGAGCCACGGGGTGCCACTGGGAGCCACACGTGCCTAGACTCTTGAATATGTGAAACATCCTGGCTCACAGTAGGTGTTCAATGGATTTTATTTCCCCCTCTTCTCTTGATAAATTTCTTATGCTTCTGGCATGATTTTTATGGAGCTTATTATTATTCATATTGTTATGAACTGTATGCTTTTTCTTCTGAACTAGCTTATGAACTCCTTTGGGAAAGAGATCTGTCTTCAGCCCCTTTTACGCAAACAAGGTCATGTGCATAGCAGTTACGTAGGTTTGCTTTTCAAAAATGTGGTCAGAACATATTAGAATTGATAAGATAAATGAAACAGTGTGCTTTCATGTTAATCTGTAAAATCATTTGGAAATGTTATAACCTAGCAACAAGGCACTAGACACACGATTTGCCAGAGTGGTCACGCTCACATAGTAGGTGCTCACACAACTGTTGAAGTCACTGAGTAGTGCTGAAATATGGGTTCATTGTTACTGATGAGAGAACAAAGAAAAACACAGAACCTGTTTAAGACATGAAATATGCTAGTGTCAGGATGAGCGATGAGTTCTTACCTGTACCAAATGCGCAAAGCAGGTTTCTGGAGACAAAAACAAAAGGTTATTTTGAAGGCAATCAATTTTGTTTAATTTTAACATGGCCACACGTGTGCCAAGTGATTAGCATTTTTTCGTTAGCTTAGCAACAGTGATGTGGCTTAAATATTTGGCAAAATACTGATTTTTAGAAGCCAGATGTTGTGCCAACCTTGCTAAATGATCTAGATGTAATTTTTAAACCACCCCACCACTTCGGGATTGTTTAAATGGGCCATAATAGCTGTCATCAAAAGAGCTATCTTTTTTCTTTGTGGGAAGAAAGATATTTAAAGCACTGAAGATAATGTTGAATGTTAGAGAAAAGGGAACACAGCTGAGGCCTTTGAAAGGTAGAGATATTGGCTGTTAAAGACAAATCCTTCCCTGGAGGAACCTGCCGTTTTGCGTTTCCCCAGGCCCGGAGCATCAGGAAGGTCCTCTTGGATGCTCTGCTGGCCCTCTTGGACCACGCCCTGCTGCCCTGCAGGGCTGCAGGGAGAACAGTGAGTCTGTACTGCTCACCCTGCAATTCATTTCTATTTTGACTTTGTCTTTTCATGTCAATTAGAGACTCTTTGTTGAAATGATTACATAATTCTTGCAGAACTGTGTTGCTGCAGACCAGAGGACGTAAAACCTCTTCCATGTGACTAATGCACTCAGATTCCTGCCCAGAGCACAATTTCTCACCAGGGCCTTCCGCAGACCATCTTTTTAAAGTGGAACAGAGAGAGATAAATGCCTAAGAGATACCGGGAGGCTTTTGGCTGAGATAGGGGATAAACTCCTTGTTCAAACAGCCAGCGGAGGCTGCAGGGAACTAAAGCGTCCTTTGCTTTGGAACTCGATCTCCTCATTCGGTTCTGTCTCGTGATAAGGTTACATTGAATGGTGCTGGCACCCTTCAAGGTTACTGTTCCAGAAAATATTTGCAAATAATCTGACATGCTGTCAGCTAGCAGGCTGCACCAAATTCTTATAATTCAACGCACTGTGGTTTTTCATGCCTTAAGCTATAAATAAGTTGGATATGCGAAAGTTTCTGTACTGTTTATTTAAGAACAGTATTTTAAAAAATAAATCTTGATTATTCCGTTGGGCTCCAATGGAACTCCTCCACTCTGAAGCCTGTCTGTGACTTCAGGCGGTTTCTTCTTCCCTTTGTCTCATTTGATATCACCAGAGAATCACACTGTTTCTTTTCAGGCTTTGGAAAGTAGCCCCCTGGTGCTTCTGCCCACATGCTCCCCATCCAAGTCTCTGCTTGTTAAGTGACTGAACTGAAGCTGAATAATTCCAGCGGGATGGCGTCTCCATGGACGCAGGGACACAGGAAACGGAAGTGGGCACCCCCACACCTGTACCCCTGGCTCCTAAAAGGCCGATCACGAAACAAGATCATTGACCCTCAACTTGAAGAGAATGCAGAGGGAATTGATCAGTTCGTGGAAGAGGTGGCCCTGAGTGGCATCTGCCAAGATGTGTGTAAGATTTCACCAGGCAGAAGCATAGAGGCCAATAAGATTTCACCAGGCAGAGGTGCAGAGCCAATAAGATTTCACCAGGTAGAAGCATAGAGGCCAATAAGATTTCACCAGGCAGAGGTGCAGAGCCAATAAGATTTCACCAGGCAGAGGGCAAAGCCAGTAAGATTTCACCAGAGGCGCAGAAGCCGGGCTGTGCAAAGAACCATCTGCCCGCACAAAGATAGAGAAGCAGAAACAAGGGGGCTCATTAAGACAAGGCAAATTATAGTGGCGACTTTTCTCCTGATTTCTGGAAAGGGGGCATTTTACTCATAGACGAGCGGAGTGTACCCGCACGCCCGGGTGTGCCTTGCAGGAGACCTCCAGGGAGTCCATGAAGCTGGGTGCAGCCAAGAGCATTGGGGTTGGTGTCAGCAGGTGGCAGGGCCTAGGGCACTGAAGGGCATCTGAGTGGGGAGCCCGACTGGGCGCCCATGGCTACATGCCCTTCCTCTGGGGTTGCTGTCCCTGGTCCTCAGGGAGCCTGGCACTGATTAAAGTGATGATCCTGCTTAACTGACCCGCGGATGGCCTGCCCGCCCCATGCTCTCATGAGGTTGGAGCAGGGAATGCAGCGGAGTGGCAGGAGCTGGAGGACAGTACAACTTGGTGGCTTCACTTTTTCCCCAGGACTGTCCCTAGAGCCAGACAAGTCCTGCCTTTAGGGAAGTTAGCCAAGCACACAGAGGTGGCCAGTGCTCAGGGGGCAGCTGAGGAAGAGGTTACCATCCACTCCATTGGGGGCAGGAGGCGTGACTTCTCAAGTCTGTGTCTAGTTTATTAATAAACAACTTTATTGAAATGTAATTCATGTACCGTACAATTTTCCCATTTAAAGTGTACCATTTCCATGGTTTTATATTCCCAGAGTTGTCTATCTATCACCACAATCAAATTTAGAACATTTTCATTACCCCCCAAAGAAACCCCATACCCCTTTCCCTGTCACTCCACCCCCAAAGTCCTCCCCCACCTCGTCCTTCCACCCCCACTTCAGGCTGCGACTCACCTGCTTTCTGTCTATAGATTTGCCTATTCTGGACATTTTGTGTAAGTGGAATCACAATATGTGGTATTTTGTGCTGGCTTCTCTCAGCATAATGTGCTCTAGGTTCATCCATGTTGCAACTAGACTATAAGCTGCCCTAAGTAGCTGGCACACAGTCGGTGCTAAAATATATGTGTTGAATGAAACCATGTACGAATTATAGCAGCTGTGGGGCAACGATGGTCCTGGACTTGCCACCTGAAGACTTGGGTTCCTTCCTAGCCCAGCTCAGCCATGTGCTGCCCTATGACCCCAGGCCCTTCACGCAGCTCCCTTTAGTTCCCATCTGTACCATCAGGTTTGTGCTCTCTGGTTCATGGAGACTTGGGTGATTCAAAGGTCATAAGTGGGTTTTGGAAATCTGAATGTGGCATCTAAATTTAAGGAAATATAAACAGAGCAGTTTAAGCACACAAAACTCTCAGCCTCTGGGGCAGAGCAAGTGCAGCAACAGCCAACAGCTCAGTAGCACAGATAACAATTTTATGAAGACTTGCTCTCCCCCTTCTTCTCCTCCCCCACAATACATATACAGGTAAAGCAAAGGTTAAATCAGGCTTGAGAATATTTTTGTTGCCTTTCGAGCATACAAAATTGGGGAGGAAAGAATTTAATTATTATAGTTATACTCTACTAAGCAGAAATATTTCTACAGCTAAGATTTCTTTTATATTTTAAATAAGTAGACTGGCTTTTTTTCCCTCCCTCAAAGTCATAATTGTATTTATTTTAAATTTATATCCTGTCTGCTTCAAAAAGGAATTTGAGGCAGCCAGGAAAATCATCAGCTATAAAATGGGCAAGCTCCATTTTCTACTAATAAAATAAAAGTTAGGATCTCATCAGTGAAACAACTTCTCTTTGTGCTGTGCTGTGTGCAAATATTTGGATTACTAAAGTGAATTTATGAAGCAATTACTTTTAATGCTATAAGAGGAAATTAAGTACTCATTGATTCTTGATTTATAAGCTCAAGCTAAAGATCATGAAAAAGCAAATATAACTTAATTAAATGTCCCTTGGCTTTGCTACTATTGAGGTCTTCACTCATAAAGTTAGTAAAACAAACCATTCCTGGAACATAAATGTATATTGGTTCTTCCAGTTGGGAAGGCAAATAATTTACTGGTTAAATATATTCAGCAAAGTTAACCCAAGTGAGAGATTTTCCCACTGTCCTTTGGGGCTTGAAGAGATGGAAGCTTTTGTTGTAGTTTTAAGGGAACCAGTGTCCTGGGAATGATAGGCGCTAAAAAGGAGTAAACAAAAGGGCATCTAATTTTTTTCTATTAGAAAATATATTTTAATATGCTCACAAAATAGGCTATAGATCTGTGAAAGAAATAGAGCTTTATAGCCTATTCATTGGCCATTCACTTGTGGTTGTTCACTGCTGACAGTGAACACATTAACCTGGGATAATTTAATTGAATCTCCTAGTAATGTTGCTATTTTTCTACTCTGAAGTGTAAATGATTCTTAAAAATTGGGCTCTAAAACGTAACACTTCAAGTGATGTACACAGCAAATCAAGGCACCAGTGAGTCCCCTTTTGTGTCCATGAGTTCGTGATTAGAAAAGAAAGAAGGAAAAATAAATGAAAGAAGAAACACAGCAGCAAAGACTGCCAACTGGAACTTAGATGCACTGGACAAGGAGTGCTTGTGGTAGGAACCCCCTACTCGATCTGTGTCCCGCCTTTCCTGCAATTGTTGGTCCTCCATTGAGACGCATGGAGCCAAGGTTTAGGTGTCTTACCTAGTTGAGTAAGGGGAGGGCGTACTCATGAACATCCAGAGTTTCAAAGTTCCTCATGGAAAATAAAGGTTTTGGGAAGTTCTCTTCTCCATCCTTGGGATAGGTTGGCATCTCACCTCCAGTGGCACATCATGCTGGTCTGAGGAGGAAAGCAGCCAGAGAATCGGCTTTTTTGATTTGCCAGGAAGTGTTAGGATAACAGTTATAAGTGGAACATGCTGACTTCAAGAAGATGAAAGCACACCAGCAGGCCCTGGACTTCGAGGGTATTTTTAGGAAGGACTGATGGGCTAGCAGACTTTCTCTTGGGTTGGCCTTGTAATTAGGCAAACATTTTTGTCTCATGGCTGCTTGGAGTGAGGGGAATTCTGCAGGGACAGAGATGTTTCTCTCCTGTTTCCCACCCCGTGACTCAGTCCATGACCTTGGTCTCATTGGCAATAAATTCCAATCACTGATACTAACCAGCCCTGAATTGCAAACTGGGTACACTAAGAGTATGCTAAGAGTTTAAGAAAGTGAAGGGGAAAAGATACATTAGTTTGCGAGGACTGCCACAACAAGTACCACAGACTGGGTGGCTTCAACAGAAGTTTATTTTCCCAGTTCTGGAGGATGGAAGCCTGTGACCAAGGTGTCTGCAGGGTTGGTTTCTTCTGAAACTTCTTGGCTTATAGACGGCTGTCGTTTACCTGTATCTTCACACGGTCCTCCTTCTGCCTGTCTATGTCTTAATTTCCTTCTAAGGACACCAGTTATAATGGATTAGGGCCCACCCTAATGACCTCATTTTAGCTTAATCACCTCTTTAAAGGCCCTATCTCCAAATATGGTCGAATTCTGAAATGCTGGGGTTAGGATTGCAAGATATAAATTTGGGGAACGACACACAATTCAGCCCATAACAGAAGAGAAAGCTGCGGTAGGCATACACAGTTGAGTCAGAAGTAAAGGGACTAAAAGAGCAAGCCTTGTCTTGCTTGCTGTTTTTGTCCATTTCTATCAGTGGTGTGCTGGTAAATGTTGGCCAACCAGCTACCTAATTTGCTGCATTTGCCGATTTCCATGGTGTAAACATTTCCAGCACGGCCTATCTTGACCTACCAATGTGACTTCATTGAACATGGAGCTGGGAGGAGACCCGCAGGTGTGAGCTGGCTTGGGAACACCCTGGTTCCAGTAATCAAGGCAGAAAAGGGAAGGGGAAGAATGGAAGCTCAATTTTGGTAAATTTAAAGCTATTCCCATAAGAATTGATACTGAAAAGTTGTTCAAAAATGTCAATTAAAATAAATTATAATTCTGTCATTTTGCTCCTATTTTATTATTAAAAATAAGAACTTTACAGAAGCATGGAGAATAGGGACTGGGTGGAAAAAGATGATATTAAAAATGTTAACGGAGCTCACATTCCTGGTAATGTGGCAGACTGGGCACCCGGAAACACACACAGACACCTCCCCCAGATGAGAACTGGGGCACTGAGGGAGGCTGGTTTTCCTCGAGAGCACCTGATGAACAGGACAACCCTGAACAACATTGAACTCTGATTTCCACAGCTCCACGGGAACAGGAGACAACGCTGAAGATCTATACAGGGACGGAGTTTCAAAGGAGAGTGCCTGCTGGTACTCCAGAGCAGTTCTTAACTGGGGGTGACTTTGCCTGCCCTGGCACATGGCCACGTCTGGACACATTTCTGATGGTCATGACTGGATGGGTGCCACTGGCATCTACCGGGTAGAAGCCAGGGATGCTGCTCAGGACAACCTCCCACAACAAAGGATTATCTGGTCCAAAATGTCAACAGTGATGAGGTTGAGAAACCCTGCTCCAAAGGGTTAGAAGTCAGTATAAGAGTGAACTAGAAGTTAGACCATTCTTGTCCCATTCCCCACAATGCAAGCAAACCTGTGTTTTTGAACTACAGTCGGGCAGGGGCATGCCTCCATGAGAATTCATGAGCACAAGCACCCCAAATTCATTCTTACTGAGGTGAATTTATCTCAGGCTGTTTTAAAGTGGTTTGAGGCCGGTTGTCCTCCCAAGTGCTTGGCAGAAGTAAATGACCTCTCTAGTCTTTGGGCTAATCTACCTTTAACCTGGATCTCATAACCCACCCATGTAAACTTCCTAGGAACACACACACATGGTAAAAGACATAAGAAAATAATGGATCAAGAGTGAAATCCAGCAGAAAGGGGAATCAGGTTCCTGCATACTTCAGTTGTTAAATTAACACATAGAGGACCCAAAATAAGGAGTTAAATGTTAGAGAATAAAAATATGATCAAATAATAAGAGATTAGCCCTGGCCAGGTGGCTTGGTTGGGTGGAGCATCACCCTGCACACCATAAGGTTGTGGGTTCAATTCCCAGTCAGGGCACATACCTAGGTTATGGGTTTGATCCCTGGTTAGGGCGCACATAGGAGGCAATCAATCAACGTTTCTCTCTCACACTGACGTTCCTCCCTCTCCCCCTTCCTCTCTCTGTAAAATCAATGAAAAACAAACAAACCTATATCCTCAAGCGAGTATGAACATGCCGTTAATCTGCACTAGTGTCTACACTGTGTATGACCACCTTTTGTATCTCTGCCAACTTGATATAGAAAATAGTATTTCACAGTAGTTTTAATTATCATTTCCTTACGTGCCAGTGAGCTAAATTTTGACATGTTTAAAGTCATCTGTACTTTTGTGAATAACCTATGTAAGTCCTTTGTCCATTAATCTGTTTGATATTCTCTGATTTGTTGTATTTGTAAATTATCAGTATTAACTCTCTGTTGTGTATCTCCTAAATATTTTTCTCCATTTGCTTTTAATCTTGTTGATGGTGTCTTTTGACATGAAGGAATTTAAGTGTTTTTATATAATAAAATATTCAATCTTATCTCTAACGTTTTCTGGCGTTGGGGTTTATATTGAGAAAGGCTCTATTTCAAGAGCACAAAAAGCCCAGCCAGCAAGGCTCAGTAGTTGAGCATCAATCTATGATCCAGGAGGTCAGGGTTCGATTCCTGGTCAGGGCACATGCCTGGGTTGCAGGCTCAATCCTCAGTAGGGGGCGCGCAGGAGGTACCTGATCGATGACTCATCATTGATGTTTCTATCTTTCTCTCTCTCCTCTTCCCTCTCTATGAAATCAATAAAAATGCGTTTTTTAAAAAGAGCATAAAAACATTCCCCACTGTTGTATTCAAACAGTTTTACATTGAGTCCTCTGATCCACCTGCAGTTTACTTTGGTATAAGGACTGACAGGGATACAAACAGCTATCGAGGGTCCCACATCGGTTAACGGAGCAGTCTTTCACTCACTGATTCAGGCATCCTCCCTAAGCACTGCTCTCTCTTCTGACCTCAGGCCTGCTTGAGCTCACCCTGGCCTGTTCCACTTGTCTGCTTATAGCTGCGCTAGGGCATACTGTTTTAGAAGCCAGCGCAGTAAGCTCTAATACTTGCCAGGGCAAGTGCTCGGCTGCTCTTCTGCTTCAGGTCTCTCCTGTTTATTCTCACAAGTCAGCTCTTCCACACGAGTTCTACGATTATTTTGTCAAGTCTCCCCCTAAAAATTCTCTTGGCATTATGACTGAGACTCTACTGAATTCTAGTTCAACTTAGAAAGAAATACTGAGTATTTCTGCCTGAGAATAAAATGTGTTTTTGTATCTTAAAAATCACTTTTCTGCCCCTCAGTGGAGTTCTGCAGTTTTATTCTAGCGCATCCTATGCATTCTTCATTGACTTTATTTTCAGGCGGGCTATATTTTTGGTACTAGTGTGGATTTTCCATTGTATTTCTTCAAATCATATTTAAAACTGGTTACTGACTATATACGAAAAGCTATTTGTGTATTAATTTAATTGATAACCTACATGGTAATATAAATTACATATTATAAAAAATAAGTATATTCTAGAAATAGTATAGCAAATAGAGTGGTATTACTTTACTTTTTTTTGCAAATCTCTTTAATGCCTGGGATAATGTAAGACAGCTTGATTCTCTCTGTCGGCTTCTGCATTTAGTCTAGTGCATTATCACATATCACGTGGCTGCTGGAGAACTCCTATCTGCTAGAAAAAGAATGACAGTAAAAAAATTAAATACATATTTATGCTTTTGGAATATTCTCAGGGACCTCCAGGGGTCCCCAAAACACACTTTGAGGACCACTGCTCACAACCACTCTTATTAGTATTATTTAAACAGGCTATAAAGCATAATTTTAAAAAGGACTCTACTACTTCCTGAACGCCTACTTTGTGCTAGACCCACCATTTACGTCGTCGGGACAACCCTCAGGGTGAGTACTGTCATCTCCTGCCTCCACTTCCTCCCCCAAGCTAGGGATAAGCCGACAGACAGAGAGAGACTCAGTCATTCCCCCAGAGTCACACACTAGTGGATAATGGTACTAGAATTCAGACCCAAGTGTATCTAACATCAAAGCTCAGACTCGTTCCACCATCCCTGTCTCTCAACATCTTTCATTAAAAACCGTTTCATTAAGCCCGGCAGGTGTGGCTCAGCGGTTGAGCACTGACCCAGGAACCAAGAGGTCACCAGTTCGATTCCTGGTCAGGGCATATGTCCAGGTTGCAGGCTCGGTCCCTAGTGGGGGGCAGGAGGCAGCCAATCGATGATGTTTCTCATCATTGATGTTTCTCTACATCACTCTCCCTTTCTCTAAAAATCAATAAGAACATTTTTTTAAAATCCTAGTTTCATTAAAAACACTATGTGAAGGTGAGTTAAACAGCAGCAATTTCTCTGACCCCCTCACTGAGTCCTGTGTTTAAATGCAGCATGCCACTGTGGTCCTTCATGTGACCAGGGCTACACTGACCTAAGCCCTCGCCTGGCCACTGTCTGTGGGGGACACCCAAGCTCCTCCCCGTGCTGGGTGCCATCAGTTCTGACAAATGGCTTGGAACAGGCTTTAACATACTGCAGGACACGCTGCGGAGTGAGGACGGTTATTCTCTAATAAACGAAGGCTCGCGTCCCCGCGTAAGGAACAAGTAGCAACGCAGATCAATTCCTGAGACTTCCTGTTTGTGACCGTCGGGTCAGCTCTGGGACAGTGCAGCACACAGATAAAAAGGTGAAACATGGTTCGGTGCAGGTTCTTCTTCCGACAGTTACGCAGGGAAAGGAAAACCACGGATGTCTGGTAAGGCCCAGAGACACCCTCCCAGCGCGTGTCTTCAGACCCAGAACAAGCGAGAGGAGAGGAGAAAGAGCCCAGGAAACCAGGAGGCTGAAGAAGGCCGAGCAGCTCGGGCCCCGGGGGGTCCGGGCCTGCCCACCGCAGGTTCATTCTCTCTCTGGGAGCCCCTTGCTGGGCTAGACGTGATGTCCGGAGCTATGTACCGCTTGTGAAGGATCCCTTGGCAAATTAATTCCACGGTTTTGTCTTCCTTCATAACACATCTCTGCAAGTAGCCACTGGGATTTAGACAGCCCTGGCTGTGGGTCTCAACAAAGGCCGAACACTCGCCTATTCTGAAGTCTCCCCCGGTCCCCTTCTCTTGAACACCGATCTCTTCCCATTGAAATGGCTCTTCTCGCTGTCAGGGTTCTCAGCGGTGAGAAGTGAAACCAAAGGTGCTGAGCTGTAATTTCTCAAAAGAAGTCTCCATGCTAACATCAGCCACACAGAAGTAGGGAAAAAATCACCATAAAGTGTTAAAGAGCCAGGAAAAAGAAACAAAGAGACCTGCCCCACACTCCCCGCCCACCCTGGCCCAGCCTTGAGAACATATAAGTCCTTGGTAAGGGGCCACAGGTAGTTGCAGACAGAGTGAGCTTTTTTTTTTAAAAAAATGTTTTTATTGATTTCAGAAAGAGGAAGGGGGAGGGAGAAGGAGAGAAGCATCAGTGATGAGAGTCACTGATCGGCTGCCTCCTGCACCCCCCTCCTGGGGACCGAGCCCGCAACCTGGGCGTGGGCCCTGACAGGGCATCGGACCTGGGAATCGAACCTCCTGGTTCATAGGTCAGCGCTCAACCATGAGCCACGTCAGCTGGGCACACAGATTCAACTTTTTGACAAAAATAGCTCAAGGTTGAACCTGAAGGTTCCTGTAAACACAATTCCAAATCTCGGAGTCCTCCAGAAGACCCTCACCCCAGTCAGCACAACTGAGCCCTCCCTCACTACTGAGCTAAGACAGAGTATGCCATGCTAAAACGCCGAAGGTGGGTCCAAGCTGGCCGTAACTGGTGAACTGACCAACTTCTTGGTCAGTTTGAAGATTTGGGATCTAGATTCACTTTAAGTTCAGTTAAAAATCTGTTATTTTTGTGTGTTTATTTGTAAATAATCAGTATACTGTTTGAAAGAAAGGTAAGTGACAGTATAGATTACAAAGAAGTTATGAGCACATGAAAATAAATGCATATAAATATAACTAATAAATATTATTTCCTTTTAAAACAAGTGCTTAAAGTTATCCATTTTCCTCTAGCTACTGCTTTAACTCCAACTCCAAAAGTCTAATATATTGTATTTTCATTCAGCTTGAAATATTTTCTAATTTCTCCTGTGATACTTTGTCTTGAGTCATATTATTTAATTTCAAACTATTTGAACATTTTAAAGATATCATTTATATTGATTTCCAACCTAATTCTATAATGGTCAGAGAACATACTAGGTGTAATTTCAAATTTAGCAAGACTCATTGTAGTGAAATGTCTCATGTCCATTTGTGTCTTGGAGTTGTTGGATGAATTTTGTCATAAATATTCATTACGTTTGTTAATAATGCTCTTCTCTATTTGTCTTTTTGCCTACTGGTTCATCAATGACTGAGAGTGGAGTTAAAATCATTCACTATACTTTTTTTTTTCTTTTTTCTACTTCTCTCTCTAGTTATTTCATTTTTTAATGTGTTCTTATGCTCTGTGACTGAGTGCAAACACATTTAGGATCATTATGTCTTCCTGATTAGTGGACCCTTTCATCATTAAAAATCTCTGTCTTTATGTCTTATAGTACGTATTCCTTGTCATTAACTCTATGTGTGATACTAATGGAGCCACAGTAGTTTTCCTATAATTCATAATATATAGTTAAGATTGGCATATCTTTTTCTACCCTTTTAGTTTTAACCTGCTAATGCCTATATATAGCCTTTATGCCTAAGGTGAATAAATAGTAAAGAATAAATGGCTAGGTCTTGTTGTTGTTTTAATCCAGTGGAATTAGGCCAAAAAGAGTCAACTCAGAATAGAGAATACATTACACCAGGATGGGTTTAGGAAGCTAGTATGAAAGTGGGACTTGTTTTAGTAACCAAGGAAGGACACTTAGTAAACATTTGGAAGGAAGAACATTTTAAATCCAATTATCCAGGTGGCTTAAATTTACTAAGCTATTTCTTAACCTCTGGTATGCTCATTTATTGATTGTTCTGACTCAAGAATATATTCCAGGTGGGAGGAAAGCACTTAATTCCAACTTCTTGGGGGTAAAAACAAGCAAAAAATTGTATCAGAAATCCCTGATTGTTCCTTTTAGAACTCCATCCGTTACGAAGGAAGTGCTCACTGGTAATTAAGCCCTCTCGTGATAATCAGAGGCATTCAATGCTGGAGCAGAAAGACGAGATTTCATTATTTCCCAATAACCCATGGTCTTCGGCGATGATGCTCCTCAGATCAGTATTTTCATCTCTGTGAGGGGAGCACACATTCACTTTGTTCCACATGTAGCATTTCCACTGAGGCTGCCGTTCCACACAAATGGAGCCAGCCAGTACTTTGTTATCATAATGAATTCTCCTCAAGAGGCACAGAGCACTTCGAAAACTGCAAACTCCTGTTTCAACCAGCATGGTTTCCAGCAGTTTTAATGAATGTTTTTTGTTTGTTTTTTTTAAGGAAAAAAAAATCACCCTGAAGACAAACAGTTGTGTTTATTGTCTCTGCTGCAAAATAAGGCCTGACTGTTCTTCAGGTAATCCATTTCCATGAATTACCAATAACAGTCACACCACGGAGGATGTCTCCCAGTCTCAGCAACTCGGCAGTCATGTGTGAGCTATAATTTGCATTAGAAATAGTTATCTCATGATACAAATCCTGGGACCACACTATCTGCTAACTTTTACGCAAGAGATATGATTTCTTATATATACAATGTGTGCTAACCTATAAGGAACCTAACTGCACAATTAAGGCTTGCCATAGAATTCTTATGTATCAAACATTTTAATTTAACCTCAAAATTTAGTTTCTCAGCTCTCGACCCAGCATGGAAGTAATGTTTTTAAAATTCGCAGTGGTAACATAGTGCAGACTGACCTTTCTGAAGGAGTTTGCTGAATGATTAGAAGAATACAAATTTTAAATTCAGGCTTCTATTTATTGGATCATAAATTGAAATGCTGTTTTTAAAACTCCCCGAGTGGTATTCAAGTTTTCTACATGAAGTGGGTTCTTGGCCGTGCTGTCTCTGAAATCTGAAAGAGGAAGATTCAGTTGCTGTTTTGCTGTCTCCTCACCGTGTTTATGTGAATGTCAACAACGGAAAGCCATGCTAATGAGACACTTGCGGGACAATGGCCCAGGTCCCTCTTGGTAGCTGAAAATCTGGGCCATGAATCTTGATGGAGAAAGACGTCATTCCATAAGCACATGAGATGTCCCTAAGCTGAGAGATCTATCATGTTGGCTTATCTGTCAGGTGCTGGGGAGCAAAGTGTTCTCCTGAGACCCTGGGGGTTCCCAGTACAGGCCCCTTCTGGAAAGAAGACTTTCACAGGAAGCTGACTCGAGGACTGTTCTCTTTCTGGCTGTGTAGCCAAAAGAATGTCCATAAAGTGAAAGACAGAGACGCATTATTTAACTAGGCCAAAGAGAAGACCCCAGCAATCAATACCACCGACAACTCTAATCTCTTCCATGGGGTAGGCCAAGAAACGGGTAGAAGATCAATGTGGGTATGTTTTGGTTTAGGAGCGAACCACACTTTATTTCTATTCTGTAAAATCTCACCTTTTGCTATTAGATATGAATGCAGATGAGCGGTCGGAGCTAAAAATTTGGGCTTAAAAGAATTTTTCCGTTGGCCCTGTGGAATGCCTTTCTCCCATACATTTAGGCATTTCGAGATAACATGTACAAAACGGGCAGCATGAATTTTTAAAGCTCTCCTTCTATGAAAATGATTACATATTATACCAAATAACTACAATTTATGGTTCTCTGGGAAAACAGGAGGAATCAAATTATTCATGAAGTCAGATTTCACATGCTTATCAATGGGCTGTAGGAGACCTACTGACAGGTAAAAATGGTGCTTGCCAATACCAAGTACACACTATGACCTTAAGTTCCTTCACACGTACTCCATGCGCCATAGTGTTTGAGCCCGTCTTCTAAATGCTGAGAAAGGCCAGGAGGAGGCCCAGTGCTCAGAGCTTAGCTATATTTAGGGAAATGATACTCTCTGCCACCACACACTTTTGTGAATGACTAGGAAGATATTTATCAGGAGGTGGGGTAAATGAAACTGTCTGGAAAATAAATTGTAGAGAAAAAACTAGTTAGAAAAAAGACAGACAAACCAGTCATCTACATTCTGAAGAAAGATGGTCTCTATATTGCTTTTCATTAATAACTGTGGGTAGAACAGCTGTAACTTAGGTAAACTTTCAACAAGTATTTTTTTGTCTGTTAACTGCAGAGTCTTAGAACGTTAGAGCCGAGAGGGGTCACTGAAGCTCCGTGTCCCCCGAGGCAGGAATTTCTCCTAGGACACCTCCGAAAGGTGGTTATCCAGCCGCCTCTAGAACCTGCTGTGGGACCAACACTCTCCCTCCTGAGTCAGCCTGTAGAAAAGCCTTCCTTATCTGTGACATGCATTCCTCGATGTGGCCACATCCTCTTTAACAGCAGAGAGCAGCTTTTAATGGGTGACCCTTCAATTCTGAAAGACTTCATGGGACGACCCTCAGCCTTGGGAGAGAATGTCAGAGCCTTCAAGCCACCTTTCTCCAGGCTAAAGACTGTTTCACACCATTTCCCTTAGAAAGCACACTGCAGTGAGCAAAAATGGTTCTATAACCATTTTTCCAACAGTCATTGTCCCCTTGGAAAATCCTCTCTTCACCCAGGTCCTGGACTGCAGGACAGGTGGCCCGGGATGTTTTGAAACCTGCAGTGCATCTTGGTCATCAAGGACCCTCATGTTCAGCCTAGAGTCATGCATTTCCTATACTGCCCCCATTTCACAGACAAGAAAACTGAGGCTTACAGAGAAGCTAAGACACTTGGCCAAGGCCTTTCAGCCAATTAGGATAAAAGCCAGGATTTGAACCCAGGCAGCCAGAGACCAAACATTAGCAGAACATTTTGGTTTTTTGTTAAATGAAATCATGCTAAACGTTTAGTGGAACTATTTTGGCTCTTCTTATTTGAAACATTTCAATACTCAAGTTGAAGTGTGCTGAAAGGGCATGGCTCAGTGCATCCGTGCTTTCCACCCTAAAGTACGCGCACTGGTGGTTGCAACGCTTGTGTTCGCACACGGGCCTGTGGCTGGACCGACTGCACTGCCCTGTTGCCCTCATGTGCTTTCATGGGGCTAAATAAGACTTTACCGGCTACAATAACGCCTGTCAGCTCTCAGTGCTGTACTGTAAATAATGGGATTCTTACATGTACTCGGAACCCACAAGCCATCTCCATGGAAACTGTTTTCATGCCGTATCTTTAACGAACAGGTAATGAAAGAACGCCGCATTTACAACTTCATTACTAGTTTTTAAAATGCACGCACTCGCACACTCAGAAACCCAGCCATAACCCTGCATTACAGGTGCTGTCACATTAGAACATGGTGCACGTCACAGGGATTGTCAAGACTGTCATTTGGACGGAATGAACAGAGCGAGACAAAACTGATCGCCAACCCTCCCCCACACCAACCTCTCCGGGTGTCAGTCCCCCTCTTCATCCCGGGTGAGTCTCACAATTTGGGCACGAAGTCACTCCCCACTCTTAGAAACAGGAGCATGGGGAGCGGAGACGGGAAACTTAAGACCAGCTCCTCGCTTTCCTTTGGGAAACCCCCAGACGTCAGCCTCGTTTTTGAGGACTGTTAATAGTGGAGGTCCTGTCCAAGACCTTATCACAAGAAGGTTGGTGAGACAGGGATCTGATGTGCTGTTAAAAGGTTGCTTTACGGTAACAGAACAGACCGTCTGATGGTGGCCTCTAACGGCCGAGGGGAATTAATTCCTGCGGCCTCACTGCAAGCATCTGAAAAAGGGCTTTCACAAGAATGAGTGGCAAAGAACACAAAGCCTCCAGCCTGGTGGTGTGACCGACACAAGTGAGCAGGTCTGACGGGGCAGCTGCGGAGCAGAGAACAATGGGGAAGAGGAACAGGCCAGGTGCTGCTTCCACATACACCCACCCCCACCCCCACCTTCCAGAACGTTCTCCTGCAAACCAGTGGGCTGGTCATTGCCGCTGCCCAAGCCCCTCTCACCCCAGGCCAGGGATAGAACGTGCAGAGGGGGTAAAAAATCTCCACGGCAGTTCGATGGGCACAGAAAAATATTTAAAATCGCATTTCTATCCCATCAGCCCACCGTTTCCCATCGGAATGCCCATTTGTCTACAATACATAACTTATCTATTCATTAAAGTTCTCTCCCCAAGAGCTTTGCACAGTTGATATTTTCTTGCAGTGCAACTCTACTTGAACATAATAAAGCTCCACTTCTTCAATAATACACTCCTGATGAGAGGGTCCTGCTACAACAGAGGAAAACACTGCTGGGTGCCTTGCTGAGGTGCTGTGCGCCCTGGGGAATTCTTCTCCGGGCCTTGGCTTCCTCATCTAGTCACTGAAGGGCCAAGATGATCCCAGAGCATCTTTCAGCGTTAACACTTGATGAATTCACATGCTTTCTACCAAGTCCCAGCCTAAAGCTCATCCCTCTCCAAAGCTCATCCCACCCCCACCCCCCCTTAGGCTGAAGAGAGTTGCCCGCTGGATGGACTGACCCAGCGCTGCCCTTGGAAGCTTCCTCAGGTTCTGACTTGACCCAAGCCCGTCTGCTCTCTGTCCACGGTGTCACCACAGTCCTTGTCCACACAAGTTCCTGGGCAAACCTCAGCTTTAGTCTCCCTGGGGGACATTTGTCCTGTGTCTCTGGGGTACCTGATGTGAACTTGTGCCACTACATTGCCGCTATCTACATGATCCCACCTCTGACGTACCCTCCACACCCAGGGACAATCTGTCCAGCCATTTCTGTGTGACGTGGTGACAAATACAGAGATATACTTGAGCACTGACTCTGGGCAGGGGGTGGGGGGAGGTCTGGGGACAGGGGCACGGCACTGGGCTCAGAGTCAGACTTTTCTGGGTTTGAGGTCCAGCTGTGTGATGCTGGGCAAGTCACTGTGGGCTTCCACTGTCTGCAAATGAGAACACCAGCACCCACCCCAGAACATCTCTCCGCGTGGGTCTGAAGACCACCTCAGGTGACGTGGTGAAACTGATTCATAAACTAGAATGTGCAATACAAAAGTGTTACAGAAAACCCCAAGCAGACACATCCCCTCCTTATGGACCCCTGCTGATCCCTAAGGACCCTTCCACACACAATATTCAAGCCAGGTCAAGGTTACGCTCAGCCCCATTCCTCAGCAATGCCCTTCTCACCCATCAGTCCTTTTTCCCTGCTTGTACCCACAGCACTTCCCACAGTGCTGAGCAGAAAGGACTCTATAATGACGACACTGTATACACATTTAGGTCATTTAAAAATGAACAGTTATAGAATCTAAAAAAATACAAAGTGGGCTTTCCCCTCTAGATGAGTCATCTTCTAAAGGACAAAAAATGCTTTCTGTCACCCTTTTATTTTTAAGTGTTTTTATTGATTTTTAGAGGGAGAGGGGGAGAGAGAGAGAAACGTCACTGAGAAAGCAACATCGACTGGCTGCCTCCTGCATGCCCCTAAAAACCCACGCTGGTGTATTTTGGAACCTTGCCATGTAACCAAATACTGCCCCCGTGCCTGCCCCAGTGCCCGCCCTTGTCACTCTGGCTGGGATGGAGCCGGAGTCAAGGCCAGCTATGAGCAAACAGAGGGCTGCATGTATGAAGGACGCCTCTCACCGAGCGAAGCCCCAGTGACGTCACGGTGTGCCAGACAAACCTCGGATTCATGCAGCTGAGCTGAAAAATGTTCCTGAGACAGAAGATGAGGATGGTGTCATCACGAGCAGCTGAAACTCTCCGAGCTCCCCAGACTCAGCCAGGAAGATTCGCATATGAGAAGTGATTTAATTCTGTCACAACATCATCAGTTGTCACTTTGGATCCACGCTTTTAATTGAACTTTTATAGGTTTTATGGTTTTGTTTGTATTTGATCTTTAAATGTGTCTTGGCTTTTATAGATGTACAAGAGCTGCAAACATAAGGAAATTATGCCTAATTTATGTTTGCACATATTTGAGCAATATCATAATAAGAATTAAGGTCAACCCGAGGAATTCCCAAGGTTTTGCTCTAGTGGAAGGAAGACCACCCCCTGCTCTGCTGCTCTCAGCCTGTCCCTGCAGCGGCTGCACAGTGGGGTGTGCTCTCACCTCTCACTGCTTCAGGGAGGAAGCCTGGTCTTGGGGAGGGCAGGTAATTTCCCAAGTAGTGTCCCATAGGTGGTTTGTGGGACAGCTGAAAGGCCCCACCAGTCAGTCAGGACTCTGAGCTCTAAGAGGCAGAAAACTCAATTCAAACCAGCTGAAAATTTAAAGGGAATTTATTGGTACGTGTCACTAAGTAGGTCAGGGATAAAACTTGCCTTTTGGCTGGTTTGGATCCGAGGTTCAGGTATGTGACGAGGACTTGAGCTACCTCTTTCTCTTAGCACCCCACCCCGTCTCAGGTCAGCTCTCCCCCAGGTTCTCCAGGTGGCTACTAGCAGCTCCCAGGAGTAGGTGCTTCTCCATTCAGATTCAGTGGGGGCCTGGCAGCTCAGAGGAAACTCCCATGCACCCCCTTGGCTCCGACTGGGCTCTATGCCCATCTCCCACGCATCCCTGGACTCAGGGGAAGAGGTAAGTTGATGTCTAGGTCATGTGCTCACACCAGAGCTGGGGGTACAGCCACCACCACCAGAATTGTAGAGACTGGGGGTGGTACCCCAGAAGGAACTGGGGCAAGGTGACTAAGAAAAGAGTAAATGGATGATGGACACACACAGATGTCTCAGAGACAAAACAGCAGCTGAGGTTCCAAGTTTTCACCTGAGCTCTCATTCCGTCACCATTCCCGGTGTGTTGCCCTGAGTAACTGTTTTTAACTTCTCAGTACCTCAACATCCTCAGCAGGCAAATGGGGACCATGATAATATCTATGTCAGAGTGTTTTGGGGTTTTGTGGGGCACAAACTAAATCAGATAATACACTTAAAGTGACCAGCCCAGCATCTGGCACATAGATGTTCTTGACAAATGTTAGCTGTTATTCACAGTTGTTTTAACTTGGTCCCAAACACAGAGGCAGAGTAAGAGCCAGGACAGTCCTTATGGAGCAGAGAGAAAATTTAAAAAATCAAGCCTTCCCTGTCCTTAACAGCTCCCCTTTGCTCTGCTTCTCCCCGATGACTGCAGACTCGCCTTCCTCCTTCCTTTTTTCCACGTGTGCCATCTCCCTGTGACCTCCCCTCCTTTGTTTCTGGAGATAACCTGACTTCTGCTCCTCAGCCCCATGGACAGTACTCACATTTAGAACACTGATGACCTCCTGTATTTGAATCTCCACCTGGCTTAGTGAGCTCAGGCTGCCATACAAACAAGGAACCACAGCCTGGGCGGCTTAGCCAACAGACATTTATGTTCTCATAGTTCTGGGGGCCAGAAGTCCAAGATCAAGGTGCTGGCAGGTTTGGTTTCTGGTGAGACCTCTCTTTCTGGCTTGCAGATGGCCACCTTCTCACCGTGTCCTCACGTGGCCTTTCATCTGTACATGCCCACTCCTGGTGTTTCTTTCTCTTCTCATAAGGACACCAGTCCTATAGGATCAGGGTTCTACCCTTATGACATCATTTAACCTTAAGAAACGTCCATCTTCCACTTGGCTTTTGTGCCTGCCTCTCTGATATTTCTTCACTGTTATACCTGTTAAACTTGCCTCTTAAATGTTCAGGCTCCTAGTACCCCCTCCTTTGCTCTCCTGTTATCTCATCCTGAGTGATCTCATCACCCTTCAGAGACCTACCTGTGTGCTGATGATGCCGAATGAAACCTCTACCTCAAACCCTCCACTTTTCTCCCAGCTCCTGTCCCATATTTCTTCTTTCCTATACCTGCCTCCCAGGGGACATGTGGCAGTGTCTAGAGATGTCTTTGGTCATCACAACTGTGTTTGGCGGTGTTACCGCTAAGCATCCTACAGTGCACAGAACAAAATTATCCAGCCCCCAAAGTCAACAGGACTGAGGTTGAGAAACCCTGAGGGAGAAGCACTGGTAACAGTTTGGAGAGCATCCTTTCAGCTATTTTTCTGAAAGGATATGACTATAAAGATATGTATACTTTTAAAAAATAAACTGGGATTATGCTCTATGTATTGTCCTGAAAAAAGCTTTTATCCCTTAAAAATATCACCTTCCCAGTCAGTACATCTAGTTCTTCATTCTCTTTCACAGTTGCCTAGTATTTTCATTATCTGGATATACTATTCTGCCCTTGTAATACTACAAAATTCTGCAATGCAAAATAACATGTGCATAATAAGTACTAATAAATTATTTTGAAGGAACTATATCCCCAATAAAGAGTTATGGCGCTAAGCCATTGGCTAAGTAAAAAAAAGGTGTTAAAATGCACTGTCATTCGCAAAAGGTGCTTTGCAATTGAAAATAAAATCTCTACTCCCCAAACTTGACTTTTTTTTAACCTCATGCGCTACCTGTTGGAGATTACTGCAATATTTTTACATTTATTAACCAAGTTTACAGAAACTCAGAATAAGAGATTTTCTTCTTCAGAAAGCCTGTTAAAGAGAAGGCCAGCCTCCCCTTTCACTCATCTCAGCCCAAGAACCCTAAGTGTAACTAACTGTGCCTTCAATGTGCTATGAGAAGGTCATTTGAGAAGACTGGGTGGGTTGCCTTTTGAATTGTTTGGAAATTTTTGAGTTGTGAGTCCCTGGCTAGACAAATACTACAAATAATATCCAACAAGCATGAAGGGCTCAGGACTGTTTGCCTCCGGGGATGTCTGCTGATAAACAATTAGATCCGGCAGAACTACAGTCATGACATTTTGCTGTATTCTACTGGGTGCAACAATGAGTGTGGTGGGCTCGAGCAGTCCCTTGCTCCACATGAAAAATAACAAAAGCTCAGTGTACTGCAGCAACATGTTTTTCTTAACACAGTTCCTGGAACTTGTATTGTTTATGATGATAACACACTACTCTTGGTTCATTTATAAAGTCAACTACCCAGTGGCCATGAGAACAACAGTACACAGAGTTTCAGGACTGCGTTTCTTTTGTGGAAGATACGTGGGCGTTTCTGAGTATCAGAGACCAGAACCAGATGACCTGACCAAATCCACACAGCACACGGAGCTGGTGGGTGCGCAAGGAATTCGGACTACGTGGTGAAACTGGAAGGACCTTTCAGCCCGTCTCCTCCTCTCACCTGATATTCTTAATCTAAGTGGGTAACTGGAGCAGCATTTTGCTGTGAGTAGGGTGAAAATGAAGGTGACTACAAGTTAGAATCTTTTCATCAGAAATTGGGCTGCGCAGGGTCAGCCTACCGTTAAGACATCAGGTAACAACATAAGATCTTTTCTGATCCCGAGGGCATACATGTTTATTTACTATTATTTAGGGTTCATTTAGAACTGGAAAGGTTCTTGGAGTCTCCTGGTTCCACCCCCAATGCCTGACTTTGCACATGGGGCATCTGAGAGCCAGTGTGGCAGGTCTCAGCAGGTCACTTGTGCTCAGAGGTAGCAATAAGGCTCGATGTGAGATCTCCTGAGGCAGGTTCAGGATTCACCAGAGGGCAGAATTGGAACTTGGCAGAGCAACTGGAAGTTTAGGGGACCATGAAGGGGAGGAATCCCCAAATGTGAGTATAAAGGGTGTCTAAATTTTTGGCTGGTTGCTGACTATGCAAGCGTGTTCTTTTAACATCTGAAGGTGGATGCAAGGGCACTGTTGTAGCTGGTACCTGTTGTCGCCCATTTACTGACTCACCTTGCTGATGGGGCAGACAGCAGCCAGGTCTGCAGCATCCTCTGCTCCTGCCGGCTCCCTCAGGTTCCCCAGTGCCTGGGTTCACGCCCATCGTGAGATGCAAAGCAGCAAACAGACATAAGCTGTCTGATGAGCTCCCAGAGTTATGCAAAGTGAATTCCCTTAGATAACTGTGTTCTCTATCATTCTTAGTCGTCGTATTTACTTATTTACTTTTCATCCTCAGTCAAGGGTATTTTTTCTACTGATTTTTAGAGAAGGAGGGAGGGAGGGAGGGAGGGAGGGAGGGAGGGAGGGAGGGAGGGAGGGAGGGAGGGAGGGAGGGAGGGAGGGGAAAAGAGAGAAACATTGACGAAAGAGAGATACAGAAATGGGCTGCCTTCTGCACGCGCCCGACCAGGACCAGGCATCTAACCCGCAACCCAGGTATGTGCCCTTGACCGGGAACCAAACCTGCGACCCTTCAGTGCTCGGGCCAACACTCTAACCACCGGGCCACACTGGCCAGGGCCTTCCTGTTTTTAAATCATACCCTGACTGATACATCATCAAACAGAAAGCATAAGAAAACTGGAGTGACTCTATTAATATCAGATGGAATAAACAAAGTCAAGGAGAATTACTAGATAATTCATAATTCAACAGGGTTATTACAGCAGGAAGATACAATTATAAGTGTAGGTTTGTGTAATAACAGGGTTACAAAATACATGAAGCAAAATGGACAGAATTAAAAAAAGAAATAGACTAATCCACAATTATAGTTGGAGACTTCAATACTGCATTTCAGTACTGATTTAAAAATCAATAAAGATATACATGACTTGATCAACATTATCAACCCACTGGATGTAGTTGACATTTACTTCATCCAATAAGAGTAGAAAGCACAGTTTTTTCCAAGGGCATATGGAACATTTACTATGAAACCCATATGCTGGGCTATAATACAAGTCTTAATAAATTTAAAAAGATTGAAACAATATATATTAAGTTCTCTAATAGCAACAGAATTAAACTAGCAATCAATAACAGAATGATCTCTGAAATATCCCCAAATATTTGGAAATTAAACAAACAGATCTAAATAATCCATGGATCACAGAAGAAATTTCAAGAGAAATTAGAAAATATTTTGAACTGAATGAAAATGAAAACACAACTTATCAAAATTAGTAAGATACAGTTAAAGCTTTGCTTAAAGGAAAATGAATATCTTTAAATGCTTACGTTAGAAAAACA
Source organism: Miniopterus natalensis (assembly GCF_054644295.1). Taxonomy (NCBI): domain Eukaryota; kingdom Metazoa; phylum Chordata; class Mammalia; order Chiroptera; family Miniopteridae; genus Miniopterus; species Miniopterus natalensis. The sequence continues at coordinate 57,357,114 of NC_142094.1, read as the reverse complement.
AAATGTTCTCAAATTAGTAATCTAAGCTTCTGCTTTAAAAATAAATAAATGAGCAAATTAAACCCAAAGTAAGCAGAAAGCAGGAAATAATGAAGAGTGGAAATCAACAGAAACCAAAAAGCAGACTAAATAATTGCAACCAAAAGCTTGTCTTTTGAAAATATCAATCCATTAAATAAAGCTCTACCTGGACTGATCAAAGTAAGGGGGAAGGCAAAACGTACCAGTATCATGGTGAAGGAGAAGAAACACTGCTAAAAGTTCTACAGGTATTAGAAAACTATAAGGAATTCTCATGAACAACTTTATGTCAATGAACACTGACAACTCAGATGACATGTACAAATTCTGTGAAAGATGTAAATTATCAAAATGAAGAAGAAATAAAAACATGAATAAAGAAATCACATTCTTAATTTAAATCAGTCCTGCAAAGATTTTAGGCACTCAAGACTTTACTGGTGAATTCTATCAAATACTTAAGGAAGAAATAACACCAGTCCTATAGAAAGTCTTTCAGAAAATACAGGAAGAGGTAACACTTCCAACTTATTTAATGAAGACAGAATTATCCTCATACCAGTGCCAGACGACATCAGAAGAAAAAAAATTAAATCTATGAGCCAGTATCATGAATAAACATAGAAGCAAAAATCCTAAACAAATATTAAAAAATCAAATCCAGTTAAGAAAACAAATACACATACCAGGAATACAACATCGGTGTATCATTAGAAGATTAATCACTGTAAATCATTACATTAATAGAATAGAGAGAAGACCATGTGATCATCTCAACAGAAGCAGAAAAGGAAAATTTGCAAACCAGCAATAGAGTGAAACTTCCTCAAACCAATAAAGAGAATTTACAAAAAACCTACAGCTAATATCATACTTGGTGATGAAACAGCGCTTCCCTCCCTGAGATCAGGAAATCCTAGCAAGTGCAACAGGTTACACACACACACACACAGATTGCAAAAGAGGAAGTAAAACCATTTTTTATTCTCAGAACACATGGTTTTGTACGTAGAAAATTATTCCTAAGGAATCTATAAATAGGTACTAGAATCAATCTATGATTTTAGTAAGATCCTTGAACACAGGATCAGTATAAAATCAATGAGATTGTTATATACCAACATTGAACAACTGGAAAATGAAAATTTAAAGTATCACTTGTAGTATAAAAATACGAAGTATTTAGGGAAATTTAACAAAGCGTGTGCAAGATGTGTACATTACAAAATACTGCCGAGATAAATTTTAAAACATAAAGGAAAGGTGAATATAATATGTGCATGGATTGGAAGGTTCGATATTATGAAGATGTCAGTGTTCCCCAAACTGATCTATAGATTCAACACAATTCTGATAAAAATCTTACCAGGTCTTTTTTTGTAGAAACTGATAAGCTGATTGTAAAACCTATATGGAAATTCAAAGGATCTAGAATGGCCAAAATAATTATTTAGAAAATAACAAACTTGGAGGACTCAGAAGAGTTTTAGTATAAAGCAGTGATCAAGGCAATATGCTATTGGCATATAGACCAAAACTCTTATTTATATGGTTGTTTTTGTATATCAGTAGTTCATTTCTTTTCATTGCCTAGTAATATTCCTTGAATGGATAAGCCAAAGCCTGGATAAATCTCAAAAACATCATCCAGTCAGACACAAAAGATGACAGGGTGCATGATTCCACTTAAGATGAAATTTAGAAAAGGTAGAACTACACGACAAAAAGTAGGTTGCTGGGGGCCAGGGTTGGGAAGGGGGTTGACAAGGGAACTTTTGAGTGGTGACGAGTGTTTGGTCATGACTGTGGTGGATCTTATGTGTACAATTGCCCAAACTCATCCCATTGTACCCTTAACATAGGTAAATTTTATAGTATGTAAGTATATAGTATACTCCCCAAATGTTTCCCCAAAAGAGCAAGAATAATTTCCAGACACAGGGAGCCCAGGGCTCCCCGCGGCCCTCCGACAGCCGGTGCAGCAACGTGGCTCTCTCTTCCTTCTCTCCTCCGAAGCTCAACGACCTTGGCTGGAGAGGGAGTCGTGCATTTGCTTCTCTTCCCTCCTATCTAGCATGAGACCTTCAGGTGGGACCCACCCAGCGAGACGATCGTATTTTAGCAGCTTCCTGTGTTATCGGATCTCACTGCAATTCCTCCTTATCTGCTCCAGTCCCCAATGCCTCCATTCCTCTCATTTCCGTCCGCTTCTTCCCTGAAAGCCAGTGAAGCCAAGCTCATAGCGACCTTCTGTAAAATAACCTCCCTGCCCTTGCGGAGGGTCATTCAGTCCCCCCTCCGTCCCTGCACACTGAGATGAATACTCGTACATTCCTGCTTCCCTATTTCCCTTCTTACTCCCCCAGAGAAAGCCTTTCTGGGCCTCTGGTCGAGAGTGCACTGTGGGAAAAGCCACTGACTTCCAGGAGCCAGGAGCTAGTGTTCCAGGATGTGGGGAATGGGTCTACTACTTGTTCACTATCTTTGGGTCAAGTGGCCTCTCTGAGCCTCAGTCTCTCATCTAATTATTGGGCATCATAATATCTATGAGAAATGTTGACGGTGATCAGGTGCTCACCTTGCCTTCTCCACCCCTGCTCTCCAATCCTGAAACCTGTGAACTCCCTCATCCCTTGGAAAGTGTCCCTTGGAAAGTGCTGAGACTGAACTCTACTGGTCTAGGGGGATTAAGACATGGCTTAGACACTGTATTTTTGAAAATTAATGAAGCAAGATAATCATACCTAGTATTGATATAGTCTTTGGTCTGTTATCTTAATTACGGTTTATGAAGCTACTATAAAACTTAAATAAGATTACTGCAAATTAATATTTATTATACTCCTGGAAGCAGAGGCGAGTGTTTATAAATCAAGTACGGTGAACAAAAGAAAATACTTCCTGAATTTGCAGGACCTGGTGTCCTTGATGCTGTTGATTTGCAGCTAAATTAACCCTCAATTTTCAGGCACCACTGGTGCTATCTGCAGGGGCCCTCAGGTGTGAGACCTGATGTGAACTTCCTAAGAACTAAGAAGAATTCAGTTTATTGAGGGACCTTAGCCCGCTGGGAAGTACGGTGTTTGAGATAATACCTGAAAAATGACAATCCCTGTCCTTTTTCGGTGTTATTCCCTTACTTTTAGTTGTCACCATCTTCCTAATTTGCTGTCTGTCCATTAGCACACACCCGTTCTTTCGGGGAAAGGGATTGGGTGGTCACAGGTTCAGAGGAATGAAAGATGTGGGAGTACTGGACTAAAGGTAGCTACTGACCTGTCACTCAAACAGTGGTTTTGTACTGCAGCGAAGTTCCACTCACTGTCCTTGTTTTGTCCTGTGTGGCCTGGTGGTAGCTGTAACTGGGTGACCTGATAAATGACTGGTAACACTTGGTATCTGTACTTACCGTAATCTGCATGATCTTACAGATGATTCCACGAAACATAACCATGCTTCACCTAGGGGCTCCCTGTCACATGTCACCACAAATTTTCTATTCAAGTTTGGTTCAGGATTGGTTTACATTTCACTATGTAACAGAATGTCATGACCAATTCAAGAAGCGAGGCGGTCAACTACCTTAAATCTAAGAGCCTACCCTGAGCCTAGAATAGGCATGTGTGTGTGCTTATATGCACACGTAAGTCATATGTAAATATTTACATAGTGCCATATGTAAAACCCGTATTTATTTCTAGTATTTGTTTAGATGCTGGGATCTGCCTACAGTATGGTACAAGGCAGAGAACATGACATTTAGTAAAACAGCCCTGAGAGCAAATCCTGGCTCTAACACAGACTGTCTGGGTAATGCTGGGAACTCTCTGCCTCAGTTTCCTCATCTTTAAAACCAGAACAATGACAACACAATAATGATAATTCTACCCCCAATCTCATTTCTTCTTATACTTTCCAGGCACGCAAACCAAGCATTTGAAAGTGCTTTGTAAACTGTGAGATTCTGCCCAAGGCTAGTTACAGCTCCTAGACGTTCTGGTAACACAGATATCCAGAGTCTCAGACTGGAATTAAATGTGGTACCATCTGAGTAGAGAATTTCTCTGACAATTGTAAAAGACGTGAGTTCCACCCTTTTCCACAACAGTTTTCCATCTGATACCCAATTAGGCTTGCGTATGTGTAAGGTACATGTATATTTTTTCCAAAAAATTAAACACAGAATGACCACAAGATGCACCATTCCAATTCTTGGTATAGACCCAAGAGAACCCAAAGCAAGGACTTGAACAGATATTTGTATACCAAGGCGATCGATCATCACAGCACTACTCACAATAGCCAAAGGGTGTCAACAATCCAAGTGTCTATCAGTGGATAATAAAGCGTGGTGGATACATACTATGAATGGACAATTACTCAGCCTTCAAGAAGGAGGGAATTCTGGCACATGCCTCAACATGGATGAGCCTTGAGGCCATTAGGCTCAGTGAAATAGGCCAGATACAAAAGGACCAACAGTCTATGATTCTACTTACAGGAAGTACCTGGAAGTCAAATTCATAGAGATAGAGTAGAGCAGAGGTTACCGGGGACTGGGAGGAAGGGATAATTGTTTAATGGGTAAAAAGTTTCAGTCTGAGATGCTGAAAAAGTCCTGGAGATGGTAGTGGTGACGGTTGCACAACAGTGTGAATGTGCTTATGCCATTGAACTGTGCACTTAAAAATGCTTAAAATGGTAAATTTTGTTATGTATATTTTACCACAATAAAAATATTTCCCATGCTTCCCCCCTAATTTAGCTACTTTGATTTAACTATTGGTATCTTATACATCAAATTTCAAAGTTACTGGGGTGGCTCCCTGACTCACCCCCTTAAATAAATGTTATCTCCCCAAACTGCTGGCTTCTTTCTCAGGAATAGAACCTGCCCAGGTATAACATCTCCTAGGTGAGCAGAAGAACTTGGAGAATGAGACAGAACTGGGGGGCTATGTGAGCCTGCTGGGTTCCTCTCTCAATTCACCAGCATGACGCATTGCCTCCGTCCCCTCCTGTCCCACCCTTGGCCGCCATGTGGAAGTGACTTCTCTCTGGGAACCTGAGGAGGGGGAGCAGTGGGCCCCTGCAGTGATGTGACCCACCATCACCTGTGTGCTCCACTCTGCCTCCCCCGGGAGTGTGGGGAGCACAGGGCTCGCCCCTTGGTGCCAGCTCTTTCTGGGAATTCCTACCTGCTCCTTCCAAGCCCGGGTCCCAGAATCTTGACTACTGCTATGGATCAGGTGAAGACAGGCATGTATAATGCTACCTGGACAATTTAAGTGTCAGAACTTTATAAAGAAAACCAAAGGATGCACTGAGATGTCTTAAAGGTACCTCAAACCTACGATCCCTCACAACCAGCCATCTTCCTGCGTGGTGTGTTTGTCAATTGTCACACCAGCCAAGCACATGGAGCTGTCCTTTACACTTCCTGTCCCCACACACCCATTACCAAGTCCTATCTCCCAGTCCATCCACAAACTCCTCTCTTTGCACCAAACCCCAAGGTACCAGCACTTCCTTCCCGGACTCCTAAGAAAGCCTCCTGGTTGGGCTGCCCGCCTCCTATCCGAACTTCCCCCGGCCCTGCTCCAGGGTGATTGTCTTCCAACTGCAATCTGGTCATGTCTCCACTATCCATTCCTTTCTCTGCTGCCCTATGCTCCTGGGAACAAGATACAAGTTCTCACTGGCACCAGCATCGATGAGGTTTGCGTGACCCCAGCCTCTGGTCTCCACTGGCTCCCGCCCACCTTTCCCTCACCCTTCCCTCTCCCCTGATCCTCCTGGGCCTCTGCGTTATCTTCTACCTGGGAATCCTGCACCCTCACCTTCTGTTCTGGTGTCTCCTTTAGAACTCGGCTCACATGGAATTCCCTGATGCTCAAGGCAACCTCAGGCTCCTGGTCACATGTTCTTGGAGCACCCTGTTCCTGTCTGCCTTAAATTCTGCAGTCCTTGTGATCATTCTACCTCTTTGCCCAGCCAATAGGTCCCCCGAGGAATCTTTTAGCTCCCTGCGGTCTCCCCTGGGCCTAGGACAGTAGTACAATCACAATATTCATTAATGAATTCTTCATTATTAATTCAGAGGCCATCAAACAGAACCCATACCCATAAGAAATTGGCTCCTTAACTATGGAATTAATGCCAAATTCCTACGCAATTTTAAACAGTCCTTTTACTAAAATTTGGGGAGAAATGTCATGAGAGCCACAAGGGGGGTATATTTTGCATATACTTGCAGAAGTGGAGATGTGTGTAAAAGGAAATTCTCTGGAATAATTCCCAGGCTATTAATACTAACCCAAGATTAACACTGAAAATCATTTCCTCCTCGAGCTGCACTGAACTGTAAAGCAACCCTTGAGGGTATGGTGTCATCCTAGGGACCTCTGGGCGTTTCCTAGCTCTGGGAGAGAGAAAAGCACCTTCTCAAGACAGGCAGGATTGAGACAGTGAATGTGTCTGCAGCAACTGCTCTAACAAATTCATCTGCAGTTATAAGATGGTGCAACACCGACACAGAGTTCGTCATGTCTGTCATTAGAGTGCTAATGAGAAGCTGTCACACACGTATTACCTGAAGCTGTGACTGGAAAAATCACTGTGTCACTGGAAGAAGCTAGAAATGGAGCAATCAACATCAACAGAATCTACTGTTCCCAGGTTGCAAAATGGAGGGGTTACTTCTACTGCAAGTCAGAATGAAACCTGTTTACATTTGTCAGCAAGACGATCACATTTACACCATTAACATTTGGCAAGACGGAGCACCCTCCATTAGCTAATCTGCAGATGCCCGGCTGGGGACTCAGGAAAACAAAGGGCAGCTTGGTGCTGACTTGTCCCCACCAAGCCAAAGCAATGAGGTAAGGCTGCACTGAGGTTACAGCTCAGGTGAGACAGCAGCCCAGTGGGCAAAATGGAATGGTTCATTAGAACCATTCAGGATCTGGCAGCTGCCGAATGCACTGAATGGCAGGAGGGACCCCTGGCACATTAAGATATGCATGGGGTAGTCATGAAAGGCTCAGGGCAGAGCAGTAAATAAAATCAACACCCCTCATTAACTCACTTCCCAAGGATGAGGGGTTAGTGCTGTGTGTTGGGCTCTCACATCCATGCTTTAGTCCCAACCCTGTCCTGGGAGCCCCCCCTCCTCCGCCTTGGCTTTCTGGGGATACAGCCACTTGACTCTGTCCTCTACTTTTCATCCTTCGTCACAAAATCCAGCCAATGGCTTTCCCAGCTTATCCTTCCTGGTTCAAAACTCACTGGTCACCTGGGACCTGAGGTGCACAGGTACGACTGGCCCCCAGGCAACTGGACATTCTGCCCAGGGAGAGAAGTACAAGATGCTGCAAAACAGCGCCTGCCTGGTACAAGGACAGATGTGGCTGAGCAAGGAACAGTGAAACCGTGAACACAGGGGGTGCAGCTGATTACCCAACACTTGCCTGGCCCGGGGACAGAGAGGGCTGAGCAAGACCAGTGAAACCCTGAGGCAGACAGCGCAGTTGACGACTCACTGGAAAGTTTACCCAACAGGCCCGCCAATAGTGCCGAGATGGAACACCAGCCCTCGGTCCCCACATTTGTGGTGTTTTATAAATACGAATCTAAGAAACTATTTTGAAATGTTAAACACTATAAGATTTATTAAGAGAGAATCATAATTCAGAATTTGTGCTGACTCATAATGAGTGCTCAAGTATTTACTGAATGAAAATGAATGAATGAAAACTGACCGCGAGAACAGACGTGCCACCACGTAGTTAGCAAAAGCGTTCCATCTGAATCCTCAAGCCATCCTTCTGAGCAGAAGCATGATAAACACCAGTCCACATGAAGCAAATAAATAGAGGGCTCTGGGAGCTGAGCTGTGATGAGTATTTGTTTTATGCATAAAGATTAGTGATTGTGGAAGCTGAGATTGTCACAGTGTAAACAACCTTTTGCCAGCAACAGGGACATTCAACATGCACTCGTAGGAAAGCTTACAACGGTCACAGCTGGGCCAACCTCCACATTGGACCCTCCAGCCCAGAGACTACACTAATGTGCTTTTTCAATGTGACCCCTCGTGCTGTGATAAAACTCCAGGTGAGCCAGAGCTCCACACAACGGTAACGCCAGCCTGCGTTCGTATGACGCTTTGAAATTATACTTCTGTCCATGATTTCATCTCTGGGTGCAGAGAGGGACAGAGACTGTCCTCTCAGGTGACAGTGGAAAACTGTAGGTCCAGGAAATCAACCCACAGCTTGCTGTCCATTGCCCAGGGGTCAGGGTGAGCTGGATAGAAGCCCCGCCCTCCTCCTTTCAGCTCCTTCTGAACCCAGCTGGACACCACAGTCTTCCCCTGGCCACTGGTCCATTAGTTGCCTCTGCTCCTCACGTGCCTCAGGTGGACGATGCATATCATACTTTCAGTCTCGGCTTAAGCGAACCTTCCAGAGAGGCCTTCCCAGGTCAACCCACCCAAATGTGCCCTAACAGCAGTATCCTCCTCAGAACTAATCAAAATTTGTAATGACATATTTATCTCTGTGTCTAGTTATTTATTAATGTCTGCCTACCTCAGCAGCCCTGTTTCTGTTAGTGACCTCTGTCTCTAAGCTCCACCCCTACCGGTTCTTGGCTGTCTCTGCACACAGCAGCTGGTCCCAAAAGGGGGCGCTACAGAGAGCCTGGGCAGCTGGCTCTTCCTGCCAGTCCCCAGAGATTCTTTTTTCTTTCCACACTTCTAGAAGTTCTCACTGTGTCCCCTTAGTCACTTCTCCACCCAGAGGTCTGGGTGCCAGCTCAGACTAACCTCAGTGTTCCCCCAGTCCCAGCTGAGTGGTGGCTGCTGCCTGCAGCTACTGTCTGTGTCACCCCATGTTCCCCTTTTGCCTCTGTTTGCCGATGCTGGTTTAACCAATTTCTTATACTGAAGTCTCTCTGTTGCCATCACTGCTGATACGATAACCAGTCATCCCCAGCATGGTGAACATGTACTGACTGTTTATTACACCTAAACACTGTTCCAAGTGTGTGATGGGAATTCATCTCATTCTCCCGACCCTGAGGTAAGTACCACAATTCCCTGAAACTACAAAAGGAAGTGGAGGAACAGAGAGATACGGTCTGCTGCCTAAGATTTCAGAGCCAGTAACTGGTAGGGCAGGGACACTTCTGAGTGAACAAATCAATCACTCAATCAAGGACAAACGCCCTGGACTTGCATAGAGGCACTGGCCCTGCAGTGGGCTGACCATGGGCCCCCAGCTCAGGGCCCCTTAATTTAGACTGGTCTCCAGTCTCAGTATTTCTGGGTGCGGCTTCTTGGCTCATTCTCAGAGATGGGCCTGAACAAGACAAAAAACCTCCCTCCCCTAAGTCTCAGTTAGTCTCTATTTTAGCTGTCGTGTTTGTCTCACTGCATGGGAGGCAGCGAGCACCAGGCAGGCCATGGGAACTCTGCCAGGGATGACCTGGGGTGATACCAGCAGGGGTGTGGCTGTCCACCACATGACCCCTGACCCCCGTGCTGCTCTTTCTCCTGCCTCACAGGACCCCAAGGGACTGCCAAGAAAGGCAGGCTGTTTACTGGGGACATAATTTAGAGTGATGAAGCTTCCAAACGTTGGTGGATGCCTAACACTCAGGAGGAATGCTGCTCCTGGAGCGACAGCTGATACAGTTACCTGTCGCAGTGGCGCTGAGGGTGCTGTGGGATACGAGAGGCTTCCCTCCACTCTGCCAGATAATTGCTTCCATTTCCCGCACTCACATGGTTGTTTAATGTTATAACATTGCTACCGGGCCCAGAAAAAATCCCTCCAGAGCCCATTATTAACATCCTGGAAATGGAAAGCATAATCTCAGAGCAAATAGCTAAAATAATATTTTGCCAGGGCTTTATTTTTGCCTTGTGAAGAGGGGAGGCTGAGCAGTGGCTCTCTCTCCTTCCTCTTTTGGAGCTAGGTGTGCTGGAACAAAAGTGCGTTAGAAACGAAGGAAACTGAACCAAAGGGGTGGGACTGTGGGCAGGCTTCATTCCTCCCCATCACCTTTGATTCGGTCACCATGCCCTTCGTAGGGAGGAGACAGCAGACCGGTGCAGAGGAGAGACCTGTTTTCCAAGGAGACCCTAGCCTGCTGCACCTTGCCGAGGTGCTCCTGTGTGCTGGGCTGGCCCTGGATTGCCCCCCATCATTTCACCTCATGTATCTGTAGGCTCAGCATTTGGCATCTCTCAGTCACCTGCTCAAATAACCAACTAAACCCCTAATGCCTTCACTGTGGCCCAAGCTGGCTGAGGGTTCTATGCATGCTGTCCTGTACTCTGGACCTTCGGCCTGGCAAATGGTTTGGGACCCAGTTTCTTGACACCCTGACTGAGAGATTGGATCAGCCTTACCCCAGGACAAGGGGCAGCTCGATTCACACCACTCTAAAAACAGAGGCCATGCCCGTGGCTCTGTTCTTGCCGAGCTCCCTTGCTATCTGCATTGCATTGCTGCCAGCAGGCCCATGCTCACTGATTCCTCAGTCAACGTAGAGCTGGTGCTGGGCTCCCTGGTCCTGCCTCTGACCTGTGAGCCTGTGAATGCTTCATATCCTGTCCTGTAGCCACAGCCCCTCAGTGCAGGATCAGGGTGCTTGACACCTCACTGACCTCAAGCCGCTGTGGCTTGGCAGACATCTTGAAGTAACGCATTTTATTAGTACAGGAAGCTCTCACTCTGAGACTTACGCAGAAACTCGTTTTAAAACTCTACTCCAGAAATGTGATTTAAATTTTAAATACACTGGATGCACTAAATTGTGCAACTTGAACAAGGCCACGAGGTGGAGAATTCGGGAGTTGATGCTGACATCCACCTAGGTATTCTGGTCCCTATCCCAAATCCCTGCACTGTGGGCTGGATGGGCTGGAGGTGGTGCAGGAACTCTCTAGGGATGCAGAGGGCTGAGCGTAGGGGCCAAGGGAAGAGCCGGGCTGACGGTGCCATGGGGACAAGCATCCTGACGTAGATGCTCGTTTTAATTATATCTTCTGTGCACAGACTAATATGTTAGATGCCGAGTTAAACAGTTCACTCCAGAGAAACTCCCCCCCTCCCGGCCTCCCTCCTCCCCGCTTCCCACTCTCCATCCCCAAAGCCTCCTCCACAGCTTCAAGCTTTATTTCATCCACTTAATGCACTCTGCTCTGCGCTCAGGTACTTAAAATCCCCCATTACTATCACTCGGCTCTTTTACGGCTTTTTTTATTTGCTCTACCATTTCACAGTCCAGTTGTTCTTTTCGGTCAGGTGGACTATAAAATACTCCGATAACAAGTTCACAGTAGGAGCTGATGGCGGGCTCCACCCGTAATGCCCACTGACTCTTCTGTTACCACCATGTCCCAAAACCGCTTCCAAAGAGCCACTGCCCTCTCCTTCCGCAAGAGCTGGTTTTCCGTCCCCTGCTGCTGGCCGCTCTGAGGACATCTCCCTTCATGCTGACAATTTTTCTTTCAAATAGGCCAGATTGTTTCACCCTTGATTCTGAATTCTCTCTCCCCTCTAAAGGCGCTTTAATCTATTGCTACGCATTTAATATTATTTCTCTCTATACTGGTGTTCATAAACATGAAATAAAATCACTGATGTAGCCCATCTCTGTGGAATGTCTTCCCTAGCATGCTACTCTTGTCTGTCTCTCCAGAACCCCCTGCACAGGCTCAGTGCCCAGGTGAGGAGGGACACTGCCTGAGAGCATTGCCCCTGGGGTCCAACTGCTTGTGGGTCCACCTCACACTACCTGTTCTATGACCTTGAGCTTCTTGGAGGCTGAGTTCTCCATTTCATCTGTGAAATGGGATAACAATTGTCCCCTTGGGGTGATCCTGAGGATATGAGATCATCCATTTAAGAACCAGCTGCACTTAGGTTTTATTACCATGGGGTAGAGTGGCCATTTCCCTGCCCAGGGGCATATCTCATAGAAGACCACAGTCCTTGCCCATCCTGTTCTTACCTCCATCTCAACCAAGAATGGCCCAGCTAAAATTCAAAATCCATGTAGGTCAAGGGCAAACCTGTATCAGCCACGTATGCCTGGCCCTGCGTCATTACCCTCTGCATAAGGAGGTGTGGGCATTCACTCACTAATTCAGATCCAAGGTTACTTTTAGGCTTGTGTCACTTCATTTCATGAATCCAAATTTGCTTTAAAGTTTGTTTTCCAAAAACACCTCTATGGCTTCTAATATCAGTAGGAATCTGGGATCAACCAGGCCAAATTCAAGGGCATACTTATCACCGTCTTTCTTTAAAAATGTTGAAATTACATATTAACTACACATCAAGCCAAAGGCGAGGTGCTCATCAAGTAAGTACTCTTGACCTGAAAAACTCTGTGCAGTGGGTGTTCTTTTCACCCATTTTACAGATAAGGAAACTAAGGCTGGGAGGGACTGAAAGTCTTTGAAAGGTCATGGAGTCAGATGGCAAATGGCAGATGGGGTGCAAGCTGAAGCTAGTTTGGTTCCCTCCCACCCCTGCCATCTGAGAGTGGACTGCGTCTCCTAGGCCCTACCTGATGCAATGTGGGTTCCGTGGTGGGCCCCTCACTCCCCACAGCCATGTGATCCCAATACTGTGGATCCGGCAGTGCCTGAGAGCTCAGGGCAGCAGCTTGCGCATGAGGAATGGAGGGTTTATTGTCTGCAATCCTTCTTTACACTGAACTCCCGACACACTGATTACCGCCTGGAACATAATATGACTCAATCTGATGACAGCGGTACATTCATATCACATAAATCTTTTTGCATAAAATTTGGGAACGTTTTCTTCTCAATTCACCCAACTGAAAATAATAACCTAAAATTGAGATGTTTCTTTTTTTTCCATCTTATTTTTCTCCCACACATTTTACCCTTTTCTGAATAGGAAGCACCTTGAAAATAAGATGAATGGATTCATTTGTCAGCAGGATGTGAAGTCTACTTATTATCCCAGATAACTATATTTACTTATAATGTACCCCCATCCATTTCTAAAAGTTGTTTGAGGTGACTCAATATAACAAATATTCAGATGCCAAGATCTTTAAAACAAGGAAAAAACTGAAGACTGCAGATCGGAGAGGAACACGGTACTCAGCCAAGTGAGAGCCTTGCAGCGTGGTGTCCAGTGGGGATTAATTATATCAGTATCAGTCCTTACGGTTGCCACTTGTTAGCACACACGGTTCCAATTGCTTTACATACACCATTTCATTAAAGCTTCCAACCAGCCTGCAGGTAGGTATTACTGTCCCTGGTTAAGGGATGGAGGGATGGGCCAGGGATTATGGTAATTTGCCCAGGATGCTCTGTGTGCCTGTGAGATTGGCTAACCCAAGCTGCACAGAAATCTCCCTTGCAGCCTGCCTGCCCCTCACATCCCAGGAAATCTCTTTCCAGACTCTTGGATCACTTCCTCCCTTCCTCTGACTATTCTTTGTGGCTAATCCATCCCTCAGATCTCTTGCTTATCTCCTGTTCACTCCTCTGGTCACGCCATATTTCCGTCTGCCACACTGCTGGCCCATTTGGATTCAAGAAGTGAGCACTGACTCCTCAGGCCACAGGGCCCACCCTCTGCCTGAGTAGTGCTACCTACTGGCACTCAGACCGCCCTCCTCTTGGCCCCCAATTGCCTTGAGCAGGCCTGGATCTAATCCTTAACCCCCTGCCCAACCACAGCCTGATCTTATGGATCAAATTCATATGTTGAAATATGATGGTATTAGGAGGAGGGGCCTTTGGGAGGTGATTAGGTCGAGGGTGGAGCCCTCATGATTGGGATTAGCGCCTTTGTAAAAGGGACCCAGAGAGCTCCCTTCCTTCTCTGTCATGGGGATATAGGGAGAAATGACTGTCTACAGCCTGGAGGAGAGCTCTCACCAAACCCAACTGTGCTGGCCCTGATCTTGGACTTCCAGTCTCCAGAACTGTGAACAATACAATTTTGTTGTTTCCAAGTTACCCAGTCTGTGGTATTTTGTCATAGCATCCCGAACTGACTGAAAAACCTGCCAACTCACCCTCCCTTCCATGGGGCCACCAGCTCTCGATGGTTGCCTTTGGGTGACGTGTTATTGGGACGGCCCAGGGAACCTGGACTAAATAACTGAATGAGTCACTGAGTGATGGAAAGATGAATGGATGACTGAAATCCACAGGATCTAACTGGACAGCATATCACACACCCAGGATCACACCTCTGGATCCAAACCCGGGTATGTCTCTAAGGTTTGGGCCCTTTTCTCTGTACCCTAACCTCCTCAGCAAACCATGACCTCTTTTTTAAAATATACTTTTATTGATTTGAGAGAGGGAGAGGGGGAGGAAGAGAAAGAAACATCGATGTGAGAGAGAAACTTCAATTTGCTGTCTCCTGTAAACCCCCTGGGTGGGGATCGAGCCCACAACCCAAGCATGTGCCCAGACCAGGAAGTGAACCAGCAACCTTTTGCTGCATGGGACAATGCTCACCCAACAGAGCCACACTGGCCAGGGCAAGCCGTGACCTCTTGGGCTGTCCACAGATACGCGGGAACTCTGCCTGCACTGCACAGCCTCAGGCCACTGTCCACCCTGGATACCATGGGGATGGTGACCCCCAGAGCTAGGCAATGCTGCAGTTCTGTCCTCCCTCTACCACCTGCATATTTTGCAAAGGCTCCTGACAGCAGGAGAGTTTAAATGCTGTGATTCTAGAAGGCTGGACCGACCCCAGTGCCCTGACACCTACAGCAAGGACATGTCTTGCTAAGGCACTGCCAGCCAATCCTCAGTGAAGGCCACAGGTTTAGAGTAGGGGACCAAACTTGACTCTCTCCGCAAGTCTCTGCAGCCGTCTCTGCCCTGGAGTGTCACAATGGAATATTCCATGAGAGTCGCACTTGGCTTCCTCATGATGCCCACTCAATACATTGTTTTGATGGAAACACCACAAATCCATTCTGTGAAAAGCCGACGTATTTGCACCCGAGGATTCAATAATAGGACATGAAACTCGGGGAAAGAAATAATCAGACTGTCCATCCAGAGTGGAGTTAAAATTGTCATAAACATTGATCCTTCGTTGCAGGGAAAAGACATAATAAACAATTGCTGGAACTGCGAGGCCGCAGAGATTTCATTCTCTAATTGTCAAAGAGCATCACACGCCAGCTATTTATCCTGCAGCAGAGGAGGTGCAAGCAAACCACAGCGCACCCTCACCAGAGGTTGTCCTTAATTGTCATGCATAGATTGCAACAGAGGTTACTGAGAAACTGTTTGCATTTATTAATCAAAAGGAGTCAAAGGCACAGAAGATATCATCAAGGCTCCCTTGTGCTGGGGTAGCTGACAACTCACATTCCTGATGGAGTGTTTGCAGAGTGTTTGCAATCTGTTCAGAGCCTTTTCTCTTTGCAGGTGCAAACCTCTCTCGCTGAAACATCAGAGACACAATCGAAAATTAAACACAGTAAACATCGCGATATAGGTCTCAATCTTCCATTTTTTAAGACAATGGGAGAGGTGTAGTTAATTTCAAAGCAATATTTGTGTTCTTTCAAAATTCATTTGTGCACATTAGCGTTTCATTCCTTATGTATAAAGCACGGAGGCTCCTCTCCCCTCTTTTTTGCCCCTTTTGTTTTTAAAAAATTGGAAAGTGGAACTAGTCTGAGATGTGTTTTACTTCCCAGCATCCATGCATAGATAATTATCTTGCTCAGCCTGTTTGATCAGTAGAATTAAGTCGGAAGTGCTCAGGGAAAGTCAGGCAGCAGAAAATAGATTAAGGGAGAAAGAATTCCTTTCTGGTGAAGTAAGAACTCAGAAACAAATGCAGCCTCACTAAATTTTGCTACTGAATAACGTATTTAATATACTCATTGTAGGTACCTTTTAATATGTTGACTTTCTTTAATTGCCCCTCCCCACCCCCACTCCTTTCAGTGTGAAACTCATCTCCACACAAGATAACAACCAGCATATATTACTTTGAAAATACAACCAGCATACAACCAGCATATATTACTTTGTTTGACATCTTCTATTTTGTTTTGTAACCAACATTTGGCCTTTGGACATTATATTCAACTGCTGACATTTCCTGCATCATATGAGTTAAATACTAATAACCTTTTCTTTGAAGGTCTATTAATTTTATACATCCTGGACAGGAGATCGACTTTCTCAAACAGTATGAGAAATCACTCATGTTAATAAAAATATAACCCTTATTGTGCTCCATAAAATGGCACAATTTAACATGAATTCTGTGGTATTTTTTAGTAAATAAATAAGAATAATACTTAAGGTTTTGATTGAAAATATTTATTAGGAAATAGGAGCCCTGGCTGGGTAGCTCAGTTGATTAGAGTGTCATCCCAATAAGCTACAGTTGTGGGTTCAATTCCCAGTCAAGGCACACACAAGAAGCAACCACTGAATGCATAAATAAGTGGAACAACAAATCGATGTCTCTTTCTCTCTTCCTCTCTCTCTAAAATCAGTAATAAATTTTTTTTAAAAAAAAGAAATAGGAGTTAATCAGTTACTTTCTCCATTATTCAAGTATAATATTCACAACTATTCTATTTGTATTTAAAATCCTAATTTGTGTAGTAGGGATGGGGAATGGGACATCTGCTAAAGAAAACTGAGCATGGGAGACCAAGTGGGCCTCAACCCCGGTGCACTGCCCCAGGCCCTGACTCCTGGGAAGGCTGTACCTGACGTTTATCTATGCGTGTCAAGTGCAGCAGGACAGGCCGTAAGCTGCTGTCTATCTAATCAGTGTCAATACCATAGTATTTACTGCAGTGCTATTCTGTGTCCAGCACTGGCCTTGTCAAGCTATGATACCATGGGATTTCACACCATTGAAATGTGCTCATGAATATCATGCCCTGCCCCCTACCCAATGTACCCCTTTCCAAAAGTAAGACTGGATGAGCAGTAACTTATTTTTAAGTTGCCCTTGACCATTAGGGGGTGTTTTAGAAGAGCTGTAACTGAAAAGTCAGTATTATATTTGGGTGGCTGTAAAGCAAGGACACAGGACTGCCATATCATATCTACTCAGTGCTGAACACAGCAGGAGGAATTGATACAGCAAAATACTCTACAACATGTTGTATCTCACTGAGAGCCATCAAAATAGCCCACAGATCGCCTGGATCAGTGGTCACAACCTCGGAGACACACAGCCTTGCACAGGTAGTCCCTTGTCTTCGTCTCTGGGTTTGGGATGTGCTATGGTCTCGGGATTGTGCGCCTCTGCTGGGCGTCAGTTACGGGGTCCTTAACAACAGGGTTAGTGAGCACCCTGGCGGGTTTGTAGTTTAACCCCGTGTCCCGAGGGAATGAGAAGGCAGGCTCAGCTGGCAACCAGTCATCTTGTCCTTGTTTGAAATCTGGTCCATTTCTTGGGGTTTGAAAATACTAATTGAATCTAAATGGGAATAGGGGAAGGTGTTTTGGTCATTAAGACAGGATGAGATGTTTCAGGCTCCTCCACTGTACTGAGACAGGCAATGATTTTGAGGATTTTCCTTTTTAAAAACCGAAAACAAGGTTTGAGTTTACTCCCAAGAGGGGGGTAAAAATACCCTCTATTCTCTTGTTGCCTCTGTTCTCCCTGTTGTGACCTTTAACATCAGGCCCCATGTTGTTCAAACAGCATTAGAAAAGTGGAGGGAGTAGCAATGAAACTGGAATCGTTTTTTAAAAAGCTCGCTCCATCGTTTCATTGTAATTTCTGACCATGAGCAATATTAACTTCTCAGATGAGAGAAAGCCAGGGTCCTACAAAATTTCAGACAAACCTAAAAGAAAAATCTTGCAGGACTAATTTCCCATGTCCCTTCAGGTGTCTGTCAACCCCATGTCACCTGTGTGACTGCCTAGGTGCTCCTCACACTTGCTCTGCAGGCTCTGTGGACTCAGGGCTGCTGACATCTTCCTCTGTTGTCATACTGAAACATCTGATGAGGCCACTTGGAAGTGCACTGGTTTCCAACTGTCAGCCTCTCTCAAGCAAGTTGTTAAAGAACAGTTCCCAGTAATTTACTTGCTCAAGATGTGATGGAGGCAGCATTTGGTGCAGGAGGCAGCAGAGAGCACGGTTTTCCAGCTGAAGCCTGCTCTCCATGGGGCTCAGAGCTGGAAGGGCACTGACATCCCCCGAGGCTTCCCAGACAATAGGCTGTGCAGGCCTCACGTGCCCAGTAATAAAGGTTAAGTCTAGGGTAGCTCTGTTTATTTACTAGGTCAATAATTTCAACAGCTTCTTTTCAAAGACTTCCTTCAGGGAGGAGAGAACTGGTTCCGCTCAGATGTGGAGTTAAAGTGTCATCAGCAAGAAATCCTGTTTTTTTCTTTTGAGAGTTGAAGGCCCCATACTGATCAAGAAATACAAATTCCATCTTACACATGGGGCATGGTGATTTGAACTGTGATAAAAACTCAACATGTAGACCTTCCAAAAATCTCTTATGCCTACAGAGACTTGAAAACTATTAAATTCTGGAAAGATTAAAATTTTCTATGTAAGTCAACTAAAGGAACCAACATTATTTCATTCCCTTTTCATGGTTCTAAAATGCCTTGCTGTGCGATCGAGGTAGGATAGGTTCATTCATTCATCCATGTTATAGCAATAGTTACTGAGTACCTGCTGTGTGACAAGTTCTGAGCTAATTTCTACATGTAAAGATGAAAACCCATGGTTTTCCTTCTTAAGGTGCATATGTCTTAGTGGGAACGCGGACTCAGGAAGACCATTCATTCATAATAAGTATCAACTGAGCTTCAGTCAATGTCCCGAGCATGCCAGGCACTGCGGGGCTGTGGGGGACAAGACAGACCACGTCTGTCTTCATGGGGCACAAGTGCCCAGCATGAGACACAGACATGAAACAAAAATGATTATAGTTATTCAATATGGCACCAGTCCTCACGCAAGGAGCCAGGGGACCCTTTGTGATGAAGTGACACAACTACAAGCAAAACAAAGGCCACCAAAAAAATTGTTTTTAAGAATTATATTTGTGAAAAAGAAAAATTAAGCATCAAGGCCATTGTGTGAAAAATCAGAACTTCACCGATTGGCCACGATTAGTGAACATTTGGTTCCATCCAAACGTCCATGGAGACATTTGGCCCACGATTCGTTAAGAAGGGTTGCTATTGGCAATACAGCCACAACATAATTATTGTAGCAATAAAACATGATTGTATTTTTTTTAATCCTTACCCGAAGATATGCTTCCATTAATTTTAGAAAGAGAGCAAGGAAGGGGGAGTGAGAGAGGGCAGATGCAGGGTTTAGGGGTCCATCAGAGGTGTCCATCTCCATGAAAACTTCAGCATGTTTGAATTCATCAATGGTAAACACTACCACCCAAACTCTCCCTTGACTCTTCAGATCCCTCGTTCTGCTCCCATCACATTAAAGCTTCTTGGCAGTATTGATGTGCCATCTCTCCCCAGCCATCTCCCAAAGTGGGCTCTTGCCCCACCATTCCACTAAAGCTGTTCTTGTCCGGGCCACCAACAACCCTCCAATGGTCTTCTCTGTCCCCATTTTATTTAACCTGTTAGCAGCATTTGAGAGTTAACCCACTCTCTCCTTGAAAATGTTTTGTCTCCTTTGGTTTCAAGGTTACCTCACTTGCTGATGGCTTCTTCCCAGTCTCCTTTGCTTCACACAAGGAACAGGAGAAACAGGCACTGTCCCAGTTGCACTAGTTGGTTATGATCCAAGTCCAGTTCTGACTTGGGATTCCTGTAACATCACAACTATTAAGTTTTTAACTATCACCCCTGTGATGGTTAATTTTATGTGACAAGCTGGCTGGGCCACAGTGCCCAGATATTTGGTCAAATGTTATTCTGGTTGTTTTTCAGTTGAGATTAGTACTTAAATCAGTATACTATGAATAAAGTAGATTGCTCTCCATCATATGGTGGGCCTCATCCAATCAGTTGAAGGCTTTAATAAAATAAAGACTGACTTCCCCAACCAATTCTTCCCCAAGAATTCTGCCAGCAGACTGCCTTTGGACTTGAACTGCATCTCTTCCCCTAGTCTCCAGCTTGCTGGTCTACCCCATCTGAAGGGAAATAGGACTTGAACTCTAGGTTAATAGGACTTCAGAACTGATACTCTTTCCACAGGGCCATGGTGCTTCCCAGATAAAAGGAAGAAATGGCCACACGAGTTAGAAAGATCTGTAGAGGCTAAAACAAGAAGCAACTCCATCTCAAAAGATCTGTAGAGGCCCAACAAGGCAGTGATCAGACACCAAACTCTGCCCTTCTGTAGGCCCAATACTCAGGTCAAGATCCTGACAAGAGAATTCCTAGGTTGCTAAGGGCTGACGGTGTCAAAAGAGAGATCATTTCTGGGGTGCAAATGGGTAAAAAAAAATCTTGCCAAAACCTTTGATGGTTTTAAAACTCCAAATTACAAGTTAATGAAATCTGACATCACAATGCCCATGATTTCCCAGCATAACCTGTGAAGCCTCTGCCTCCAGACCCTAACATTCAGAGTTGAGAACTGAGGCTAAGTCAGGCAAAAAGGGGCTCTGAGGAGGTTGCTGTCACTCAAACTCCCACATGTGTCTGTGGAGACATGACCAAGAGGCAGTTTGTTGAGAAGTTTGGGGCACGTACTTAACCCAATTAGTAACTCAAGCCCTTAAGATGCTACTATGACCATAAATGCTTTTAAATGGCCATGTTTTTAATATAAGTATAAAAACATATTTTATTAAATATTTATCTCATTAATAAACACAAGATAATCATTGCTTCTTTATTTCGAATTAACTTTTCCATTTGGGTTCAGTGCACATTCCATAGACATATTCTTTTCCCTTGATGTGAGGGAACTTAATTACAGGAGCACAACTGGACTTCTACTCTGTAGGAAAACGAAGCAAATGAAATTGCTTCCCCAGCCCCCAAAAGGTTATTGCTGCGAAGAAACACGATTGAATATGACAGTTCTCTGCTACCCGTTGTTTTTGGATGAAATTTGGGGATTATATGCAATTATACAATAGTAAATTATCCATGACCATTCATGTTCAACAACTTCTTTTAAAAATAAGAGCCTAAGTACAGAATAAAATGAACCATAATTCCAAGCATCCTTTATACTCTCTGCTCTATGGGTATAATGGGCAGAACTAGAGCTGCATATTGGAAATCAGTACAAGAAGAAATGTAGAGCAAAGAGCAGACAAACCTGTGGATCCAGCCTGTGGAAACCATCTCTGCAAAGAATGGCATCTTTTTTGCTTCTCCTCTTCTATGCCCAAATATCCCCCTCTCCACCTTCATATGCCGCTCTTCCTTACTCTATGGTCAGATAAAACAAAGTGAAGGAAGAGCGAATACGGCATCTGGCAGCCTGGCCCTGAGCAGCGCCCATGGATGGATGGATGTTGCTGGCTCCTGGCTTGCTCCCCCAGATCCCAGTCAGGGCTGCAGATGGCTTCCCTCAGTAAGAACATGGCCCAGGAACGCTGCCTAAAGCCTCACAGGCTGTGCGCTGCACGACAGCAAGGGGTGGGGTGGAGAGAGGTGAACAAAATTCAGACTGCAGTAAGAATGGGGCCACCGGGGTTGTGTGATGTGGTGGCACATCCCACTCTCCAAACCACCCCCCTCAGAGGCAGGGCTGACCTCTAGGACCTGGCCTTGCACCTCCTTATCTTCATTGACCCCAGCTGTACTAAGGGTCCTTTATAGCATCCAGCCTTTGAGCCATGGCACTCTTCCCATAGCTTTGGTTGGCTCAGGGCCCCCCGAACAGGATTCTGACTTAGTTTCCCTAATTAGTGACAGCTGGCTGCCCTGCTCCAGAGCCCAGTCCCTCACTCTAGGGTAGAACCTGGTATATCTGCCTTACTGTGTCTTGCTAAACTCCTTCCACAGGGGTTGCATCCTGTCCTAACCTATCCTGGAGCCCACTCACTGTCAGATTTTCTGGAACAAATGGCCACTGCCTGCCAGACTTCTGATTTGTCTCTGCTGAGTGCCATCATCTAGGCTGGAATCAGGGGTGAGCTGGAAAACTGCCCCCCCAAACACGCTGTCTGGGGTTACACATTCCCCCATCCACCCCACTCACCCCACCCACCCCGACAATGGGTTCTTTGACTTGGCTCAATCTCATTCTGGAAGTGAGTGGGGCATGGGTCTTCAGCCAATCCAGTAAACCATCCCATCTCTGACAAGTGTCCCTTGAGAAATATTTTAGGAAAGAATTTTATCTGATCACTACAGGCAAAGATCAAAGAAAACTAATTTTGCTGTGTTTGTTACAACATCAGTGAAAGAAGTCAAGAATATAGTCTCAGAAGGAGCATAAAGCATGCAATAAAGGCCAATACATAATTAATGAACATCACGTCTCTAACACAGCGCTCTTTAAACCAAGCACACAATGTGTAATTATTCCTCACATCATCATAAAGCAGGGAGTGGGCAGATGCTAGTTGCCTCTTATAAATAAGAAAACGGGTAAAAAGTCAAACAATTTTCCCAAAGGAAACCACCACTAGTAAGTACAACGAAGTCCGATACTCTTGAAACCCGGTTACGATGCGTTTAAAATGTCTGCATGAATCTTCCTCCAAATTTCCATGAAGGCAAGTGTGCCTATTTTACCATCTCTGCTGTTTAGAATCCCCAGCACTACTGCATGTTTGAACCAGTTTACACGTCACACAAGGAAATCAGTCTCGCTGCTCACAAAGGGCCTTTTGGTACAGTGGTAAGAGCCCGGCTCTGTGTCATGCTGCTTCTGTTCCTCTCCCATTTCTACCACTATGTACACAGCTCTCGTGTGAGGATTAATTTAGTAGATAGCAGATGATGTTCTGATGAGTAAATGCACTTGGCCTATAGTGAGCACTGTGTTAGCAGTAACTTTCACTATTACGTTATATTCACATTTCATTTTGACCCCAAAATGGAACAAATTACTCATCCTGATTACCCTTGTTATTCATCACATTTGATTTGGAAAATCTCTATTTAAAAAAAAAAAAAAATCAAGTGCCCCTGGCTGGTGCGGCCCAGTTGGCTGGAGCATCGTCCCGTACACTGAAAAGGTCGCAGGTTCAATTCCCGGTCAGGGCACATACCCGGCTTGTGAATTCTATTCTTGGTTGCAACTGATCAATGTTTCTCTCTCTCCCTCTCCCTTCCTCTCTCTAAAATCAATAAGAACATATCCTTGGGTGAGGACTTAAAAAATAATAAAGGAATAATTTAAAGAAATCAAATGTATCCTGTCGGTTGGGGAAGTTGAATCTATTCAACAACATGATTCTACAAGTTCTAAAGGCAACAGAGGCATCACAAGAATATTGTGAAGGGGCCACATAGATTCCAAGGTCGAGTGAAAGTGAGGAGTAACCTGGTGAGAGACAACAGGAGAAACCTTTAAAGGACTCTTGGCTGAACAGACACCTCTGGGTGATGCTCAGTGGGTGCCTGGTCCCGATGAACTAGTTCTAATATATCTATTTGTACCCTTTTGGTGTCTTTATCAAGTCATTGCTTCTCTCTCACACACACATAAGAGAAACTTTGCATACTAAATTATATCCCACATGCAGGCCTTCTTTCACCTTTAAAAGAGCCTAAAACGGATTCTGGGATGGGGTTAAATTTGTGGAACCAATCCCCTTTTGGCTGAATGATTCCAATTATTCTAGCAACTCCTCAGCCTGCAATTGGTGATATATATTTGTGCCTATTTATGTAAATCTAATTTGTGTTCTTGGGAATTTGGGTTTTTGCTTGTTCTCTTTTCTCCGCCAGAGTGAAAACTCCTCCAGTGTAAGTCAGCCTAGTAATCACACGTACCCGTTAGAGTCTAATTGTATCCAACCCTGAGCGACAAGATCCCAGAGCTTAGCCTGGCCTCTCCTTCTCGTAGGCTCAGAGGCAGCTCATACTCCCTCGTAATACTCCACAGAGCTCTGACTCTCTCTAGGGAATATCTGTGGAGGGGTTACGTGGGTCAGGCCTCCTTTAAGTGCTTTATGCCTGTTATTTCATGTCATCCTTCAACAACCTTAGAAGGCCATTCCTATTATTATCCCCATTTTACAGATCAGGAAACTGAACAGAGGGGATAAATACCTTGTCAAGGTGGCAGGGCTCATAAATACAAACTTAGGATAAGAACCAAGCTCTCGTGCCCAGCCAGGCATGGCTTAGCAGTTGAGCATCGGCCTAGGATCCAGGCAATCGAGGTTTGATTCCCAGTCAGGGCACATGCCCGGGTTGTAGGCTCGATCAATGACTCTCTCATCATCAATGTTTCTATCTCTCTCCTCTCCTCTAAAATCAATAAAGATATATTTTTTTAAAAAAAAGAACCAAGCTCTCGTTCCCAGTGCCTCCTACATCACGTGCACAGAGGACCCGCACTGAGCATAGCACTGCTGCCAACCTCGTGCAGACCTCCTTGGCCCCAGATACATATCATAATACAAGGGCAGGCTACTTGAGTATAGGCATCTATTTTTCCTCCTGTCTGCAAGCCCTAGACAGAGCAGGAGGAAATTTTTTTTAAGTATTAGTCTATAACATTGAGAAGAAAAAGAAGTGTTAGTGGCTTCCTGGATAAAAGGAAGCAGATGGCATAGGATTTATGGAGAAATGAGAGTGGAGGAAAATCACGGCCACAGGAGATGCTTCTCAGAAATCTACAAATCAGAGTGAGGCCATGGGTGTTGGAATACCACAATTTATAAGCATGATCTAATAGGTATATAGAATTTTCTAAACCAAAATAGAGCATCAACATTCCCATCAAATACCCATAAAACAGTCACAAAGACTCAACATGAATTATACTGAAAATAAAATCTCAACAAATCCTAAATAGCAGAAATCTCAGAGGCTACCTTTGCTGCCCATACTGCATTAAAACTTGAAACTAATAGTAAAAAATAGAAAAGAAAAAAAAACCCTCTGTAAATGGGAGTAAAATACTCTTTTTACTTTATTCTGTATTACTCACAATTACTTAGAAATGAATGACAAGGGCCATGTCTATAAATAGCAGCAAAGATGGAAGGAGGGCAATTTTACAAGGGTATTGGATGGAGATGGTTCTGAACGGACCAAGGAGCTAGTTAAAAAGGAACAGAACTCGAACACAGACTGGACTGGTCCCTCAACAGTCCCTCAGGACCCAGGGTCCAGCATGGCTTTGCCTGAGCAAGAGCTTGGCCAGTTTCTTCAACTCTGGATCCCAGGGCCTCGCAAAGACCCAGACTCAAGCTAAGGGGCCAATGTATTTTTGGTGAAAATTTTCATTTATGTCTGTCCACTCAGCACATAACCTCACCCAATGGGGCCACTGACTTTCAGTTACTATCCTCTCCCAACTCCAGCAAATACCATGCCTGGCCAAGCTTGAGAGATATATATATATGCTGCAATTGACAAAACTCTTCGATGTAGGTTTTCTACTTTTGAACCTT
Organism: Miniopterus natalensis; assembly: GCF_054644295.1. Lineage (NCBI taxonomy): Eukaryota > Metazoa > Chordata > Mammalia > Chiroptera > Miniopteridae > Miniopterus > Miniopterus natalensis. Next base: position 57,331,536 of record NC_142094.1, on the reverse strand, counting down.
AAAATAAGATTACTATTCCCATTTTTCAGATGCTGAAAATGAAGCCTGGCTTGTCCAAGGTCACCTCTAGCAAGTGGTAGAACTAAGATTTGGACTCAGGTACTCTAAATAAGTATTGAAGAGTCTATGAAAATAAGTAAACAGCCCAACATTTACTGATTCATTGAGTGCCTACTATGTGCTAAGCACTGTGCTGGTGCTTTTAAAAAATTATTACCTTATTTTGTCCTCACAAGGACTCTGGCAAGGTATTTATAATCTACATCCATTTTCTACACCATTGAGAAAACCAGATAGGCATCTGCCCAAGGTCACAAGTAGAGGAGCCAGAATTTGAACCCAGGTCATGGGTTCAAGGCTCATGGCTCTTCTTCAAAGGCACACTGCCCCTCGTCCATCCCCTGGGTATCAACTTAACCGTCATGAGGGTATCGACAAGTAAAAATTTCAATGCGACGTAATTCTGGTCTGGATCCTTGTCAGGGAGGATGCTGCTTTTGCAATATGAAAGTGATCACGCTTTATGAAAGGAAGCTGAGGAACTGTTTGAAAAAGCAAAATGCTATTGATTACTTAATAGCTACAGCATAAATCACCGTGGACACAAATCGTCCATTTCTCTTTAAGGAGCAGGAACCCAATATCTGGGAGAAGCTGAACAAATGATAACACAGTGTGTATTAGAATCCAGTCAGAAAGACCCACAATCAAGGCGGTTTTTAAATATGTCATAGGCTCATAGTTATTTGTCCTATACAGTACTTCTAGTTTTTGTAACCATCATAATCAGCTATTTTTAGGAGAATATCTGGAAGAGAACTTTAAATTCTGATAGGTAACTACAGCAATATTATAAAAGCACAAATCGCCTGGATTAATTTTATGTGAACTGTAGTCTGAAAGATATCAATTTATTGATTTCAGAAATAGGTTTGGAGACAAAAGCAGTTCTTGGATACCTCATACAGCAAAACTAACAGCTCTAATTAAGGAGTGTGACACCCATGTTGTTTCTGCTACAAGTTTCAGAACCATACATTTTAAAGCTGCTCAGTGCTCCATATTTTAAAAGTGTTATGAAGTTTGGATCAATGTCCAGCCACACAAGAATATTGTCCTGAAAGAATAAACTGTACACTCACATTTTTCAGAGAAATGAAAATACTGAGAATTTATATTAGGACATATAGCAGGTAACTGAACTCACTTATTCATTCTTTTACTCATTCATAATTTCATGAGTATTTTTGGGATAGCTCCTAGGTATCCCGAGTTAATTGTTTTGGAGAAAGAGACAAGATGTAGGTAAGCTGGAGACAGTACACTTCATTAATTAGTATCCCTTTAAAAAAAACTTTGAGATATAATCAACATACAATAAACTGCATATGTTTAAAGTGCATAATTTGGTGCATTGTGGCATACAGACACCTGTATGTCACCAATTGTCACAGGTTTTATGTTGCTTTTTAGGGAGACTTGCTGAGGTCTTGACTCAACCATTCAGAAGCCTAATACTGCAATATTGCTGGTTTTGTATGTGTCCTATCTGTTCCTAGTTCTCGATTTCCTCTTTTTATGCTTTCTTTTGGATTAATTCATTGCTTTTTAAAATTCCATTTTATCTGCTTTGTTGGTTTATTAGCTATTACTCTTTATTGTGTTTAGTGTTTGCTTTAGGGTTCATATTATACATATTTAACTTACCACAGTTCACCTTCAAGTGATATTCTACTCCATCCCTTAAGTACGTCAGAGGAACCTTACAAGAATGTACCTGCATCTCCCTCCTCCTGGTCTTTCTGCTGTCGTTGTCATACTTATTAAATAGATTACCTTTTAAAGAGATTAAAATAATAAGAAAACAACTTTATGTTTACCTATGTAGTTACCCTACTTTTCATTTCTTTCTGTGGATCCACACTTCCACCTTGTATCATCTTTCTTCTGCCCAAAGGACTTCCTTTAACATTTCTTCTTGTTCAGGTCTACTGGTGATGAACTGTTACAGCTTTTGTATTTATTGTATATATTGTCTTTATTTTGAAAGATATTTTTGCTGGGTAAAGAATTCCAGGTTGATATTCTTTCCTTTCTCCCTCAACCCTCCCAGGACTTTAAAGATGTTGCTTTCTTGTCCTAAAACTTGCATTGTTTCCACCAAGAATGTGCTGTTAACTGTATCTTTGTTCCTCTGTATGTGATGTCTTTTTATTTTCTCTGCTTTTTATTAACATTTTCTTTCACCACTTGTTTTCAATTATTTGATAATGATGCGTGTTTGTGTAGTTTTATGTTTCTTGAGCTTGGGTTTGTTGAGCTTCTTCCATTTATGGTTTTATAGTTTTCATCAAATTTGAAAAGATCCTGGTCATTATTGCTTCAATTATCTTTCCTTCCCTGCTCTTTCCTTTTTGCTAGAAACTCCAATTACAAGTAAATTAGACCACTTGAGTTTGACCCACAGCTCACTGATGCTCTATTCATTTTTTGTCATTTTTTTCCCTCGGTGTATTTAATTTTGAATAGCTTCTATTGCTGTTTGCAAATTTACTAATCTTTTCTTTTGAGGCCTAATTTAATCCCATCCAGTGTATATTTTAGTCTTTGATATTGCAGTTTTCAATCCTAGAAATTTGACTTCTGTCCTTTTTAATGTCTTCCATGTTTCTGTTTAACATGTTTAACCTTTCTTCTAACCTGTTCATTTGGAACATAGAATACAGTCACAATAATTATATTAACGTGCTTGTCTACTAGTTCTATCATTGGTGTCATTTCTCAGTCAGTTTCAATTAACTGACTTTTCTCTTCATGATGATTTGTACCTTTCAGCTTCATTGTATTCCTGGTAATTTTTTATTATTTATTCATGCCTAACAATATTCTTGAGCTTTGATATGGGATCCAGTTAAATTATTTGGAAACAGTTTGATCACTTTGGATCTTGCTTTCAAGATTTGTTAGGTGGAACCAGAGATGTTTTTTGTCTAGGGTTGATAATTTCACTACTGAGGCAAGATCCTTCATATACTCTTAAGCAATACTCCATCAATTATGAGGTTTTCCACTTTAGTTATTGGGAATAGAAACTATTGTCTGCCTACAATGAACTTCAGGCACTCTCTAACCCTTTCAGTGACTCTTTTGCTGACCTTGAGTAGTCTCCTCATATGGAAGCACTGATAGATTTCTCAATTGGACATTCAAGTTGGACTTCCGTAACTCTCTAGAGCTCTCTTTTTGCGCAGCTCTCTCTTCTATAATACTCCTCCTATCTCTTAGCTGCCTTAGCATCTAGGACTCCCCGCTCTGTTTCCTCAACCCAGTCCATTGCATTGTGCCTGGAGTTCCCCCTTTGTTCTGAGGCCTGGAAATTTTCTCCGGGAAGAAAGCTGGGACAAATACAGGACTCACCTCATTAGTTCCTAATCTCTTTCCTTCATTGATTGATGTCCAATGTATTGAGAGCCATTGTTCCTAATAGTTTGCCTTGCTTTGTAGTTGTTTCTGGTAAAACAGTAAATCTGTAAAACCCGTCGCTTCATCTTGACCAGAAGCAGAAGTCTGATTCAATATTCTTTCGAAAAGGGTTTTGTTACAACATTTTATTCAATATCCACTATGGACATGGCATTGTGCCTACTACGTGCATGGTCCTGTGTGTGTGTTTTTTGTTGCTATTGTTGTTTTGAGGAGGGGCAGTAGGGAAAGGAGGTAGAACACAGAAGTGGTAAGGCATGATAGGCCCCCCTGAGGAACTCACAATCCAGTTGGGGAGACTAGGTGTATTCCCAGTGTAACGATAACCAACACTACAAAGGAGATGATGAGGACCCAGGAACATTTATTTAATGAAAAGATATTGAGAGCCTCTCTTAGTTCCTGTGAAGAAGCATGGTGACCCACAGAGACACAACCCCTCTTAAAGCTTACCTTCTAGTGGGAAAACAGAAAATAAGCAGATAAATAACTGTAATAAGAGCAATGAAGGAAGATTACACAGGATAAGGAAACAAGACGACTGAGGTGCTATTTTAAAAGGGCAAAGCCGCCTAGCTGGCGTGGCTCAGCAGCTGAGCATCAACCTATGACCCAGGAGATCGAGGTTCGATTCCCGGTCGGGGCACATGCCCAGGTTGTGGGCTCCATCAGCAGTGGGGGGCGTGTAGGAGGCAGCCGATCAATGACTTTCTCATCATTGATGTTTCTATCTCTCTCTCTCCCTCTCCCTTCCTCTCTCTGAAGTCAATAAAGATATATTTTAAAAATAAAAAATAAATAAAAAATAAAAGGAGAAAGCCTTTCTGAGGCAGGGCCATTGGAGTGGAGACCTGAATTTAATGAAGCAAGTAGTAGGAACAAGTGATCCATAATTTCAAAAGAAGGTTCTCCTTCCAACCTCCTCAAGTAATACTCATGAAGGTTACCTTTGAATTCCCACAGGATTTTCATAAAGAGTAACTCATTGCTTGTGGGGACAATGACAAGAAAGGGAAAAGCATGTTTGTAAGACGGAGAATAAAGATGCTTGCCTGGAGCAGAGTATTCCAGAAAGCGGGTAAATGAAATGAGGACTGAATCTTAGGGCCCAACACAGAAAGCCTGAACAGGCGGGCTAGAGAGTTTGATCTTTGTTTTGCTGGATTAGTGCAGGAAGTGAGGCAACCAAAGTTTTAGGAGGACCACTCAGGTCTCTGTGTCTACAGGATACATTAGAAGTATGGTGCAAGGAGAGAAGACAAATGGTCAGGAAATTAAATCATCGCCCAACAATGGTGGTGTGGATGGACACGCTAGACCCGGAGGAGGGATGAGAAGAGCAAGGACAGTTCAGAGGAGGGATCAGAATAGCCTGGATGCTTGGTGGGATGTTGGGCAACCTGGGGGTGAGGGGTCTACACTGTCACCGTGTTTGAATTCATTGTAAAAGCTTAAACTCAGAGATCAGAGAGTAAGATGGTGATAGAGTCTTTCCACAAAGACCCAACTTAAAAATGTCAGACTGTGGATTTTAAACAGGTTTTATGATAGACTTTTTCTCAATGCACTGGTAGGAGCACCGGCTCTTGTGCTAGAACAGACCTGCTTTTCAAGTGGACAGCTCAAACCCACCATGTTTGGAAATCTGAACCCTCTCACTTTCCCTGACAAGGCATCTCATTTTTTTAAAAAATCACCATTTTCAAAAACTCTTTTTAGTTTCACAATCAGGATGAAGATTTCTGAAAAGACACAGACAGGATTCTTTAGACATCATATAAAAGCAAACTATGCTCGAGGGACAATTACAAATGAACTAAGGGAAGCTGTGGCAAAATGAAATGGAACCACTGTCATATTCCAAACGGTCAGTCAAGAGCAGGAATGGGGGGAATGGAACAGAAGTCTAATATGATGAAAATAATGATCTCAGGACAAGGGGTACTTAAAGATTTACAAATTTAAGTGCAAAATAAATATTCATCCATGTCCAACTGGTAACTTTCAAGTTCTAACCATTTGGTATGGCTGAAAGTGTTACCTGGAACCCTCGGGGCATTTTTTAAGTAGGAGGGGAAACAAATGATTCCTCTTCACTTCAACCTCAGTGCAACTGCACAATGCAGTGGCACCCGAGAAACCTGAATGATGCGCCGTGGGGCATCTTTTTTACATTCCGGAGTATCTCACTGTTTGGGCAGAATGGTTCTCTTACTGGAAATGTTCCCAAAGCAACCTATTGTCTGCTGAGAGCTGCCCCGGGCACCACTGAAATGACTATGAAAGGAACAATCAAGAACGCCAGGTGCAACGCACTAGAAAGGCAGAGAGGTGGTGGGAGACAGATAAGCAGCCCGGGAGGTTTAAGTTGCAGAATCCGGAGCTGCAGAAAGATGCACTATACAATTTACATTGCAACCAGTCACGACTGCAGAATGGGTAATGAAAAGCTCATATAGTTAAGTACTGAGTCCATAAAAAAACACACAAAAAGCTTTGCAGCACAAAGGAACTAAATGGTGGGTAAATAGACAAAGAAGATAATCAGAGCAGGAGGAGAAAGCCAGACTCGCTTTCACAAAATTCCTCTGGTTTTGGCAACTTCGCCTGCACAGTACACGTTAACGCTGTCCCTGCTGCTGGATTATTTCAAAAGAGGGTTTCCCAACCCTGGAACTGATGACATTTGGGACCAGAAGTCTTTGTTGTGGGGCAGTCCAGTGCATCCCAGGACGTCCAGCAGCATCCCTGGCCTCTGCCCAGCGGATGCCAATACCACCTACTCTGTCAGCTGTAGAGCCAACACTGTCTCCAGACATTCCCCAAGCCCCCCAGGGGGGAAATCACCCCCATTTGAGAACCATTGCCTTAAAGGAAAGCAACAATGTAAACTACTCCAGTGAATTATTTCCCCTTGTAATCACATGCCCTTCACCCTTAAAGAGATTAAAAAAAGAAAAAGCTAACTTTGGTCAAAAAGTCCTACTGCACACCAAATTAATCGGGAGGATAATTCCATAGTAGTTTTAAGTAACCAATTTACATGAGTTCTACAAAATCTCTTTGCTGATTTCTCCTTCAACCTATATCCCCCCTGTCCCCCCAATCTATCTTAAAACAATTGGCAAACGTGTTTGGTCTACTATCCACTCATATAGTGAGCGATACTTTCTTTATGACAAAGAACCACTGACCTGGCACTCACCTCAGATATAGTGTCAAAATAGTTCAACACTGTCTCCACTTCATGTGCTGTAAAAAAAATAAAAAATAAAAAATAAACCCAGGTATATTTTGTAAGAGAGGAAGATTTACATTTACTCTGAGACACTGAACAGCAGAATGGTCTCATGGTCATCAGGCTCTCAGACATATGAAGGAGCCATTTTTATTTTTTCCTAGTCATTTACTCTTTAAAGTTGCATCCTGACTGCATGGTTATTGCCATCAGTTAAACTAGTTTCCACTGTGATTTTTCCTAACCTAGAAATGGGGCTAGATTATCAATCCCATGAGGACAGGGACGATGTCTTAGTGCCTTTTCACTATTCTATCTATGACACCCTTCCAGTGCCTGGCCTACAGCAAGCAGCCAACAAATGTTTCTTGGATGAATGTGAATGGAGAAATGCCAACACTCAAGCTAACAGATTAAGATGTCAGCTCTTCAACAACTCTGTGGTTGGCACCTGGCACACAGTAGGTAGTCAACGAACATTTGTGGGACTCATCTAAATGTGAGGTCTCTGCCTGTATCTAAAGCCCACCTAACTGAGGCCAAGGCAGGTGCACTGCCTGAACCTGGGGACCATGCTCACCTGTTCGGCTGTGTCCAAGTATAACACAACATGTTCCACCACAAGGACCCAAACTAAGTCATCTCGGGTGGGAAGATTTCACACACACTTTGCAAAAGGACAATGCCACCCCCCTTGACAGATAAGGAGGCCAATGTTGCCCTTCAGCATTATGACCCTGTTACTAAAGGACCTTTGAAGTTCCACAACAGCCACCCGTACATGGGACACAACAGTATTGGCCATGCGCAATCTCAGCAAAGGCTTGGGAACATACTGTGAAACTGAATCATCACAGGCATCGAGGAGTTTACCCTCATCTTAAATGACACTCTCTCTCACACTGAAACTAGAACTCATCCAAGATGGAAACTCAGACGGGTGCCAGAAAGCAGAGCTTAGAGGAGAACGATGCTGTGGCTCTTGGGGAAGGTGCTGCAATTCTCTCAAACCACAGAGGCCCCAGCGAGTGGCACACTGGGACACACATTAGGATGGTGGAGTGACAGTGCCCAGAAGCTACCGTGAATGGCAATGACAGTCAATAAAATACCCCTTTAAAATCCAGCAAAAGACAAAAACAGTAGATTGCAGCAATGTTTCAATAACCAACCATTAGATTAGCACAAGCACGGGGGAAAAACACAGCTAAAAATTATTCAATCATACCAAATGCTTGTCGAGAACCTAGGCCAAGGAAGCAACGAAAATCAAGTAGAAGCAAGGTGTGCTTATACAACTCGGTTGTTCAAAAAACACTGAGAAATGCACTGAAAAACATTTCAAGGATTTTTATCTCCAGTTTAAGAAACAAAAATGAATGAAACCTTCACTAATATGAAGAAAGAAGACATTTCTTCTCTATTCTCACTCCAACCCCCCCAACCAGTGTTACTAGGAAATGTCCTAACACCCATCTGTGCAATGCGCGTTAAGCTTGGTCATACGATGCGGACCTCCTAAATTAATTGCATTTGGTGTTTTCCATTATTGGAAGAAGATTCATGACTCATAGAGGCCATAAATGAAATATGGCATACAGGTAGTAATTACTCGAATTGCATTCTTAAGTCTTTGAAGATAAAACAGCCAACAACGAGAATTTGATAGCTAACGGTGCAATTAGTTAAGATACAACACAGTGACCTATATAACTTACTATTTTTAAAAAAACCTAAAATTTACACAGGTTAATAGCATAGAAGATTCTTCACTGTTATTCATGGCAGAAAGGCAGTTCTATAAATGTACCAGCATGCCTTCTTATAATAATTGTTTAACTCCTCACATAGAGGGAGAATGACTCATGTTAATTCTGACTAGGAAAGGCTCAGATTAAATTGACATCCCCTGAGCGTTAATGTGGACTAGGCACCCAGACAAATGAAATCTCCTTCTATCTCCATCATTCCTATCTGGTCAGATACCCTCCCACTCCACCAATGAGGGAACTGGATGCTGGTGGTCATGTGGCTCTCCTAAGGCTGCATATAACAGCCTTTCCTGCCCCTCTGATCACTGTGCTAGGGCTGGGGTGTGTCACAATGAAATGCCTATCACAGCACTCTTGCTGAGTTAGAAGTTAGGGTTGGTCTAACTTCTCTTCATAAGGCAGGTGGCACATAGCAGGTGGTCCACAAACAAGTGGGGAACCTTTTTTTTGCCAAGGGCCATTTGCATATTTATAACAGCATTTGAGTGCCATACAAAATTACCAACTTAAAAATTAGGCTGCTATATTTCTTCAAACATTTAGTTAACTCACCTCTAATGTGATGGTTGGAACTGCTTTTCTTTGATGAGGCACTGGCAGGGCCAGACCAAATGATTTCGAAGGCTGTATACGGCTCAAGGGCTGGACGTTACCCACCCCTGGACAGGATACATATTTTTGCCTGCTAACGACCCTTTCTTCTGAGAAACCAGCTCTCCCTCAGTCCCTAATCATCCTGCCAGGTCTATGGGGTTTGAATGGAGCTGACCCCTCGATCCTAGTCCAGGAAGAGACACGCTGTCAACATCACTTCAATTGTACCCTGGAGCCTTTGGCTGCTGCTAGCTCCCTTCTCTAGTGTTGAGCAGTGCTGTTCAAGTATCCTGTGGTATGTCCAACAAGTTTGCTTTGTCTGATATTTTCTCATGGTTAGACTGGTGCTATGGTTTGGGGAAGGAAGACTGCAGAGGTCAAGCAGCATTATCATCACATTATATCAAAGGTGCCTGACTTATCACTGACAGTTATGTAAGACCAACAAGAGCACACGTGTGGTTAAACATGTCAGGTGTGTAACTCCCCTCGGTGAGGGAGCACACACACCATGGGCACCTGTGGGTGTCTCAGCAGGAGGGTGTCAGAAAGAACTATTCTAGGCTTTGTGCTTTGGGCAGGTGATTTGGGAGTAGGTCTAAAAAACCAGGGGTTTCCTCTAGATCGCATGCTGTCTTAAAGCAGGGCCCTCTCATGTTGTTATCTCAGTAAATCTCACCTCTGACAGGGGACACTAGTACAAGTTCCCCTACATCCATAATCGTAACTATTGATACTAAAGCAGGAACTCACTAAGATATAAGATGCATATCTTATAACACATAATTACATTATCTGGTTAGACGAACTGGAATTACTGAACGAAGAGGCTGTATGAGGCAGAGCACAGAAAGCGTGTGGACGACCAGGACTGCTTTCTTCCACACCCACATCCTTTGCTGAATCTGGCTGTTCCTCCTGTTGACCGTCTTGCACAAAGAACCAGGGTCTGAGCGTGGCTGGAAACTTAGTACTCTTGCAGCAACCTGGACATTTTACATCTGTAAAATCAGAACTTGGACTTTGCACTAGCTATTTTTTATGTTTTTCGTTTCTTTTTCCAAAGGTGGGTAGAGTAAATCTCGAGCCCAAGGCCTGTTGACCCTTATCTGTATTTACCTCCCTGCTTATAGACAGACACAGCTGAGTCTTACCTTGGGGAGGGAGGCTAGCTCAAGAAAAAAGCTCTCGTGGTAGAGGTTCGGTCACTCACTGTGGCAAAGAGAGGGAATGTTTGGTATTCTGTGGGTGGCAGAGTGACCTCGTTTTTGTCTGTGCTGAGACAGAAGCATAAAGTGACCTTGCATTGTCTCATTTTATCACGGTCTCAGAATAACTGAGCTTGACATTGTGCGAGATTGTCTAATCAGAGAATAGCATGGTCTAGCTGGGAGAGCTAGACCAACTTCTGAACGTCAGGGGGCCTTCTTCCTCAATGCTAACCTTGATCATCCAGGTCTGCCAAGTTCCTCCGCTGTCCAGTTACTCTCCTGCCCCTTTCCACACTACCCTTTCGAAGGAAGTCACAAAGTCAGGTGGGAATCATACTCCACCTCCTCGAGAGGTAATCACTGAACTTTTAAATCTCTTTATCACTTAAGCTGGTGTGAGTGGGGTACCTCGGGGCATTGAACCCCAACCAGTTCCCATGAGTGTTCTTAGTCCTTAGTGTCGTTTTTGCTATTAGGACTGCTGTGCTAATTTCAGGTCCTCTTATTTTTTCTTTTTTTAAATATATCTTTATTGATTTCAGAGAGAGGAAAGGAGAGGGAGAGAGAGAGAGAGAAACATCAATGATGAGAGAGTCATTGATCAGCTGCCTCCTGCACGCCCCCGACTGGGGACCGAGCCCGCAATCTGGGCATGTGCTGACTGGGAATCAAACCCCAATCGCCTGGATCCTAGGTCAATGCTCAACCGCTGAGCCATGCCTAGCAGGGCTCAGGTCATCTTATTAATAAAAACTTTATCACGAAGTCACCAAGATGTCTTTGAAAACAGATTAAAGAAGACAGTATGTCCAGACTGATGAGTTGGGTTCTAGGTTTTTCCTAGGGGGTCCCATGCATCAACTAAGAACCAGATGTATTTCTGGGAGCCTGAAGTGTTCACCACACCCCAGATTGGAACTTAGTCTAACATTTGACCTGAACAGAACACCAAGTGCTACTCAGCGTGTCTGTCTAGAAACGATAAAACACCCTATTAGTGGGAGAAGGGTTTCTAACAAATGAAGGAAGCAGCATTCTGGCCCTGAGCTGGGATGATCTGAAGAAAACATGTTGCTCTTAAAAAAAAAAAAAGAATAGCAGCATTTGTTCTGCACCAGACCAGATAGAGGTCCCTCACTCCAGCAGTCAGTGCCTATTCACAACAAGCATTCTCCTGTGTAGGGAAATCAATAAAGACAATAAATAAATGGCAGTCCCACTGAGGGCTGCTTGCTAAGTGATTAAATGTTTCAAACCCAAATACTTGCCTGCTTCAGGGATACAAATCTGAATGAACATATGTAAATGGAATTAATGCTCAAATAATTTTCTAGTTACTTAGCACAAATTAATACTGCCATCATTTCTGTTTGAATATTTATCCCCGTTTTCCTAAGCGTAAAACCTTTAATCTACTTTTCTGACATAATTTGAAAATAGACGTGGGAATCTTTTTAATCATCTTATGCTTTTTGTGGAGAGAGCGAAAGAGAAAGGGAGAGAGAGGGCTCACAGGACCACTTGTTCTAATGTTAGGTGGGATAATTTCTGATGTCTCCACTGCCCCCACCAGAAAGGGAAGCAAACAGTCTTCCCAGATCCATGATGATTCTGGTTCCGGGATATCAATGTATGTTTCATGCTTTGTTGCAAGGACCCTGACTGTGCAAATAAGGGTTTTTACAGGTTATTTATAAGAAAGGTTGAGTTATAGTGAGGTGCAGGGAGGAGGGATGTGGTACAGAAATGATGTACCTGAGTCTTCTGACACATTAAGGTTGAGAGGAACATTTACACCTGCTTTTCACTCTCTCCTCAGTGAGCACAGGGTGGGTCCTGAAGGCCACCTTCTCTGTCAGTCTGCATCCTGCTTCTCTCCAGCAGGAGTCCATGTCCTGTTTGTCACTTCTAGCCTGCAGTCATATAGCCTCGGTGTGAAAATTATGGTCCTTTAGATGTTGCCCAAGTGTTTCCTAAACTTTGCTGTGGGGCAGAAAAGCCTCCTGCCCAGCTTCCTCACCAACCCCTCCCTCCCTGCCATCCACCCTGGGAGGGAGACAGGCAGCACCGAGGAAGAAAGATCGAGAAGACAGGAACACAGCCTCTTAATATCCGCATCCTTTTTCTGAGAAAGAAGGCTTGGGTTTGGATTCCAATTCTGCCCCTCACTCACTGGGTGATCTTGGAAGCTCTATTTCAGCATCTGGTAAAGAAGGAGGGAAGGAGCATGGGAGGGTGGATGGAAGGACAGAAGAGGGGGACGGGGAGGAGAGGAAGAAGGAAGAGAGAAGGGGGAAGGAGGAGGAGGAGTACACTGGGTAGAATCTAAAATTTCCTTCTATACTTGAGATTCTAAGGTTCTGAGACTCCCAAATACTTTAATCCTTGTTTGCTCTGCCTACTTGTCTTATAGGTCCTGTCTGCTTCATCTCTCTCCTCTACTAACTACAGTCCTGCTCGCTAGGAAGGTCCAACAAGTCAAGATGAGTATCCAGAATTTTCACTGTCGCCAAGCCTCCAAACGCCCAGGCACCTACTAATCAGAGGAAGTGAGCTTGGTTTGAATGCCAATGAGATAAATGTATTTCTAGCTTAATGAAAATTAAACTATAAGGTATCAGGAGACAGCACTGACAATGATTTTAATGATAGGTAATGGAGAACCAAGCGGGAAGAAAACAGCTGTACAAAGCTGGTTTGGTTACAAAAAGTAAATAATACAGTCATTTACGTTCAACCCTAATTTATATCTCACCATTACATAGAATCTTGTTATTCCTGAGATATGTCAAATTGTTTAAATTTTTAAAAATACATATTTATTATTTAATTTGAATTAGGCATTTTATTCACTTTGCCTGAAATGCCAAAGTTTCAAAGTGTATACAGTGAAAAGTCTTCCTCTTACACCATCCTTCAGACATCCAGGTCTCCTCCCGGGGGCAAACAACGTTACTAGTTTCTTAATATCTGTGTTTATAAAAACAAATATGTAGATTAAATATACAGATTATTCTTCCTCCCTTGTATGCAAATGATGATCCATCGTAAGTTGTGTACTTTTTATATTATTTTTAAAAAGATTAGCAGATCACGAGTTCAGCCCTCATAATTGTCAGCTTGTTAACTTTTAAAAACTTGCGCATATTTTCATTCATCACCATCTATAATTTTTATTTATATAACACATGCTTGTACTGGGCTTATGACATCCCAAGCACTGTGGTAAAGTCTTTGTAAATATTAACTCATTCGATGCTCATCCATCCTGTGGTTTACTGAAGATATCCTATAGAAAGACTCCATTTATTTAGTCAGTAGTTCTCAAGGGAGTTGTACCACCCCCTAGGGGGCATTCTGGAAATTTGCAGTGGTATTTTTCGGTTGTTTTAGTGATTGATGGTCATGCTAGCAGTAGGTACCCACACGACAAAGCATTACCCTATCTTCAGTGTGACTTCTAAGTGTCTCATTGCACATTCAGGTAAATAAGCATCCTGTGTATGATCATTCAATCCTAGCACCTCTATTCAACATATTTAAGCACACTGTTAGTGTTAAAAATCAGTGTTTGCTTTCTAGACAGCTGGAAAATTCTTTTAACTAAGCAGGTTATGCACTCCCCCTCCCAGCCTTTCCCTCTTCTGTTTCTTTTTTCTTAGTTTCTCCAATTCTGTTATCGTAACATCACTGACTGTGTTTTCTATCTCACTGCCTACGTCTGATGTAGTGCTAAATCCCCCAACGCCTTCCTCCGAGACCCTCCTATCTATCCTTTCCCTGATGTCCTCACGCTGCCTTTCCAATGTGGAGCCTGACTGATCCTTTTCTTTCGTCTTCCATCCTGAACATTGTTGATAAATTAACCTTCCTCAAACAGTGTTCATTGGTTGCTATTCCATTCAAAGATTCCTCCTTGTCTACTCTATCAAGACTGAGTCTTCCTGCTTCAACTTCTTCTAAAATCTGTTCCTAAATTTTTCTCTCATATTAGTCTACCACTGAAAAATCTTCCAAATCCATCCACTTGTCCCTATTTCTTCTGCCATCACTATAGTCCATGCCACCATAATTCCTCATCCACGCCTACATCCCAATGGTACCATCACTTTCTCACTTTCCTCGCCAATCCATCCTCAATTTCTGCAGAATGAATTCTTAACAATGTCCATTAGGTCATGTCCCTTGCTTAAAACCATTCAATGGTTGCCTATTGAACTTAAAAATAAAACACATAACTCCTTAACATATAAGTCCCCACATGATCGGTTTCCCCACTTACCTCTCAACCCTCAAATTATGCCATTTTTTTCCCCACTCTCCACTTCTCAGTTATATAAACCATCCTCTCTACAGGTATGTCCCATAAATGCTCTGAGCTTATTTCTACCTTGTGCCTTCACTTATGCTCTTTCTTTGAACAATCTTCTAAGCTCACCACCTTTCATCTTTCACCTTTCTTAGCTTTTAGGTCTCCACTTAAATTAGGGGTGGGGAATGTCCAGCCTGGGGGCTGTATACAGCTTGTGAAATCATTTGGTCTGGCCCTGCTGAGGCCTCACCAAAGAGAAGCAGTTCTAGCCATCGCATTAGGGGTGAGTTAATTAAATGTTTGACGAAATAGAGCAGGCTAATTTTTAAGCTGATAATTCTGTATGGCCCAAGAATGATGTTATCAATAGCCAAATGAGAAGCAGTTCTAGCCATCGCATTAGGGGTGAGTTAATTAAATGTTTGACAAAATAGAGCAGGCTAATTTTTAAGCTGATAATTCTATATGGCCCAAGAATGATGTTATCAATAGCCAAATGACCCTTGGCAGAAAAAACATTCCCCACCCCTGACTTAAAAGATAGCACTGGAACTACGAATGTTCTCAAGGACATTAACTAAAATGGAATCTCCCAAAACTTATGATCAACAGTGGTAATAGAACAATAATAATATGAAAAGGAAGCTGGAAAATTGAGGAAAGACATAGGGCAAAATGAATCACCTCGTGGAAAAAATCGATCCATTACAGGCAATAAGGAGAAAAGTTGGCTTTGCAAAAAATTGAGACAGGGAGAGAGACTGAAGGAGGTCGAAGAGAATGCAAACAGAAACAAGACTAAAAGATAAGAGGTATGATGACAGATATGGCAACGAGATGGCAGAGATCAATTTACAAAATAACCACTGTCCTGAACTAGAAAATACATAAAAAGGAGCAGAAAAATCTATTCAAAGGATAATAGGGAAAAAAACACTTTCCTGAAGTGAAAAAGTGGAATCGGTCTTTACTAGTCAGGTTCTCAGAAAAACAAAATGAATAGGATATGATGAGATAGGGATAAAGATATAACTATATATGAGATTTACTGTAGGAAATGACTCATTTGTCTATAGAGGCTAAGTCTCGTGATCTGCTGTCTGCAAGCTGGAGGACCAGGACAGCTGGTGACGGACACTCGACTCTTTTAACAACTCAGGGGTTAGGGGCACTGACCCCCCCATGCAATCAAAAATCTACATATAACTTTGCCTCCCCCAAAACTTAACTACTAATCTACTGCTGACCGGAAGCCTTACTGATAACATGAACAGTCGGTTAACACATATCTTGCGTGTTATATGTATTACATGCTGTATTCTTACAATAAAGCAAGCTAGAGAAAAGAAAATGTTATTAAGAAAATCATAAGGAAGAAAAAATTCATTTGCAGTATTTATTGAAAACAATCCGAGTATAAGTTCAAACCCACGCTGTTCAAGAGTCACTAATTCACAGTGAGTCCAAAGGCTTGGGCATCAGGGGCAGGGGGTGTAAGTCCCAGTCTGGGTCTGAAGGCACCTCGGGCGCCAAGAGGGCACTAACGTCCCGGGCAGGAGGCAGCGATGTCCCACAGCCCAAGCAAAGAGGGAAAACTGTCCTCCTTCCACTGCTTTGTCCTATCCAAGCCCTCACCTGACCGGATAATGCCCACTGGCTTTGGTATGAGCCATCTTTTTGTAATGTTTTTATTGATTTTATAGAGAGAGAGGGGAAGCGGCAGGGAGAGCTTTAGAAACATTGATGAGAGACACATCCACTGGGTGCCTCCTGCGGGGGCTGAGCCTATCACCCAGGCACGCGGCCCTGGCGGGAACCCAACCTGGGACCGTCCAGTCCAAGGGCCGCCTCGTCCACTCAGCCCAGCCACGCAAATGCCAATCTCTTCCAGAAACACCCACAGACGCGCAAGTAATGATCACCAGCTACCTGGGCATCCTTAGCCCAGACAAGCTGACCCGTCAAAAACTACAGTAGGGATGTCATCCAAAACAATGCAAACTTATATGCAAGAAAAAAATCTTTAAACAACATAATAATATAATATTGTGTGGTGAAGGCCTGGGGGGGGCAATGGGAAAAAAATGGGGGGACATCTGTAATTCTTTCAACAGTAAGGACAAATTTAAAAGACGTAATCATCACAGAACGGGGTTTACAAAGATACGCCCATTACCTGTAGCAGGATACGCCCCTGAGAGTTAGGAAAGCGAGTGAAGCGAGCTAAAGGAACGTAATTTCTCCGAGAGTTTCGTTTCCTTACGTTTAATTTCCTAACTTGATTAACAGAAGAAGCGTTTAAAATGCTGTTTAGAGTTGTAGAGATGGCAAACCAGTTAGAAATGAAAAGCCTACGCGTCTTTCGGAGGCCTCCCGACGGGGCAAACGACGAAAACCGAGCAAAGCAGAGCGTGGAGGCGGCGCGGGGAGAGGCCCAGAGCGCCGGCGGTGCGAGGCGCCACCCACGCGCACCTCTGACTGCGCCGGAGCGGAACTCGCGCCGCCAAAGGGGCGGGACCGGAAGCCCCTCCACGCTCTGACCCACAAGTTAGACAGCAAAAGAGCGGCCGGCGAGGCGCCAGGCAGCTGCCAGCAGGAAGGAGGCAGGGCTGGCGGTGCCCACCCGCGGGCCCACACCCAGCGGGGTCCACAGAGACACGCGTTCCAGCGCTGAGGCGCGAGGTCCACAGGGAAAGCGCACGTTCCTCTCACCTTTACGTGCCCGACAGCACGACATCGAAACAGACCAAGTCAACGCTGCGGGGGACAGAACCGCCCACCATCTGGGACGAAGGAGTCGGGGAGACGGGAGCCCTTCTCTGGGCCACTGGGGATTCCCAGAGCCCAGGAAGGAGCAAACCCGGAAACGCCGCACGGGGTCTAACGTGACTCATGGCGGCTCCCTCTCAGGTGTCCGCACCGTGTGCAGAAGCTGTAAACCTACCAACCGCCGCAGTTCTAAGAAAGCCTGACGGCTCCTCCCGGGCGCGCCCGACCGGAAGGAAGCGAACCCGCCGCCTCTCGGTGCCCCAACGGCGCTCCAACCGCCTGGGCCACCAGCCAGGGCCCCGGGATAACGTTCCACTTGTAAATGAGGCACATGAACGGTTAACGAGAACAACTAATAATAAAGTCGGCCGAGCAGCACAGAAAGCCACAGCCACGGCCCCGCCAACGTGGTCTCTCTCACACACACATCCCAGTGCTCCGCACTCACCGCTTCACCGCCGGGACGCACTCGCTTTCCCGCGCTGCTTCCGCCTTCCCGAGTGGCCAGCATCGCTGCTCTTGCGCTTTGGGGCCATTAAGCAAAAAAAAAAAAAAAGTCAACGGAACACGAGCGCTGCCGACCCCGCCACCAGCGGCTCCGACGACCAAGATGGCGACTGAGTGATGGGCGGGAGGCGTCTGCGTGAGACCGCGAGGGGGGAAGGCAACGCGAGATTTCACCGCTCGGCGAGGTTTCACGGCGGGACCCAGAGCCGCGCGCGGTTTAAAGCGCGTGCGCGGTTTGTTTCTTGGACTTCCGGTTTAGCGTTTGCGGGCCAGAACCCCGGGCAGCGTGCGGAGAGGGTTGGATCCCCGGGGTCCGTAAAGGTCTTCAGAACCGACCCCGCAGCACGGCGGCGGGAAGCGCTGGCCCGGGAGTAACGGGTGACTCGGGCAGACGCCGTGAGTTGACGCCAGGGAAGACACACTGCCCGGGGCGGCGACCGTCCCCCACGGACGCCCTGCAGCGAGCCCGCCCCAGCCGAAGGTGCGGGCGCGCGGCGACCCCGGGGGCGGCAGGAAAGACGCGGGAGCCGCGGGCAGACGGCGGGAAACGGGGGAGATGGCGGGGCCCGCGGGGGGCGGCCGCCCAAGGAGCCCGACGGGCGCAGGCGGGCATCGGACTAGAGGGGCCTGGAGTGGAACCCGACGGGCCCGACGCGCCACGGCCCCCGCTGCGAGCCGGTGGCCGGCCAGAGGAGCGAGTGGAGACCTGGCGGTTCTCCCGGCAGGAAGCTGTGGATTCCAGAGTCTCCGCCCCAGGCGGCTGAGCAGAAGCCTGCGCCCCAGTGTCCGCCGAGAAGAGCGACCTCCTTCCAGGGGTGCGGAATGGAAGTGGGGGCCCACGAGCGCTCGGCTGGGGGTCCAGGGCGGCGCCCGCGGCCTCGTGTGGTGCGCGTGCGCGCCGGATGGAGGCGACGAAAACGGCCCCTCCCTCCAGGCCGCCCCGCCGGCGGCCCGCAGCCCGGTGGGGGCGGGGGGGAGGCCGGCGCATTTCGGTAGCGGGCGCCCCTCGAAGCCTCGAGGTCACCGGGACGAGGGAGGTCGGAGCCTGCCGCCGCCAGGAGCGACCTGCCGTGTCCTGTCCCGGCCGGGCCCCGGAACAGAGAGAGGGCTTGGCGTGAAAACTGAAGGGACCCAACCAGCTGTGGTCTTTCCTAACAATGTATCAATGTTACTTCGTGACTTGTTACATTAATGTGTCACTAATGTAAGGTGTTGACAACGGGAACCTGGGTGGTGCGTCTGTGGGAACTCGTTCTTTCTGAAAATCTAAAACTGTGATAAAAAATAAAGTCCACTGAAAAGAAAAAGCTGCTAATTGAGGGAGCTAGGATACGGACACTGCAGCCTGACTCCATAGCCCAGACCATTAACAGGTAAATAATTTTCTAGAAAAACAAAAATTATCACAATTTTCTTAACAAAGGGAATAAAAACCACAATAAGTCTGGATAATGTAACAGGTTATGGAAATTGTATACCTCCACCTTCCCACTCCCCCCTCCACCGCCAAAGGCAACAGGTCCAGATAATTTAACAGGTTTTTCTAAAAGAACCAAGGGCTTCTATGACATTTTAGGCTATTCCAGATAATTAAAAACAAAAGACATGGTTTCCCAACTCATCCTATAGAGCTAGTATAATCCTGGACACACACACACGCACACAGTACATCAGCGCTATTTGTGAACACACATGCAGAATTTAACGTAATGGTGTAAATAGGCTGAAGCCGTTTACCAGCTAGTACAGAGCTGGCTTAGTGTTTACCAGCTTCCCTGACATGTTCTGGCGGACTGTCAGCCCTGGCATGCGCCCGTTATGTTGTGTATCCGAGCATATTTGTGTTGTCATGTCTGTAAATACATATAGGCGAGGGTTGGGAAGGACACTGACCAAACTGCTAATGGGTAAAAGGATGGGGGTCAGAATCATTGTTGGTAAAAGGGGGGACTTTTGCTTTTTACTCAGTAGTTTTCTGTTATTTAAATTATTTTGGGGGGGGTTATGTCTTTTTAAAATATATATATATATATTTATTGGTTTCAGAGAGAGGAAGGGAGAGAGAGAGAGAGAAACATCAATGACGAGAGAGTCATTGATCGGCTGCCTCCTGCACACCCCCTGCCTGGGATCAAGCCCACAACCTGGGCATGTGCCCTGACTGGGAATCAAACCAAGATCCCCTGGATCCTAGGTTGATGCTCAACAGCTGAGCCATGCAGGCTGGGCTGTTATTTAAATTCTTTATGGTTAAAACTAGACACACATATTCAGTCCAATATAATCAAATATGTGATGATATGGTAAAGTCCATCTAAAACTCATCTGTGAAAGTAGGGATGCACATATGGGAAAGCAAGAGATCGGGAAGTACAAACCTGCCCTAACATATATGAAAATATATTATAAACCTCAGCATTTCAAACTGTCATACTGACTCAGGAATAGATAGAAATGTCAATAGATCTGAACACAGTGTCCAAAAATAGACTAGAGCACTTGTAGGAATTTAATGAATGACAAAGGCAGCCTTTCAAATCAATGGGGACATGATGGATGACTCAGATGTCTCGCCATTTGGAAAAACATAAAGTCAAGTCTCTATCATGCTGTTTGCGCTAAAATGGAGGAAATGGAGTAGGTGCTTCAAAGGTTTAAGTGTAAAACATCTAAAACCACGAAGGTACTAGAAGAAGACAGGAATGGCTTGTGTACTCTTGGCACGGGAAAAAGCTTTCCTGATGCCCCAAGGAACTAGAACCCACACAAGGCTAGAAAGTTAGGCTCCCTGAAAATGAAACAGTTTTGCACAATAAAACACACCAGAAAAAAACTAAAAGATACAAGATAAGCAGGGGGAGAGGTTTGCCACCCATATAGGGTAAAAAATTCATATCCTTTGTAAAAAATAAGAAAAGAATGAAAGTTCCAAGACAAATGGGAGAAAGAGATGGGAGGGGATACACAAAACCCTTACGGAGCTCCAGTTGGCAATTCTCCCTTCCATGGAAAGAAGTGCACACTCTTTGGCTTAGTTGTTCCACTTCTAGGAATCAATCCTCTAGACACACTAGCAAAAATCGTAACATGGTAATAAGAAAAATATCTAGAAAAACCCAATGTACACCAATAGGATATTGATTAAATACATTGTATATACTCAAACAATGGATTACTCTACACCCATCAAAAATAAAAAAGGTAAATCTGTGTACTGACATAAAAGTTCCCAACATAATTATTTAAGTGAAAAAATTGGCATAGCGAAGAATCACATTTTTGTACAATAATTATAGTACATATATTTGCATAATTAAAGGATTTTGGAAGAATATATAGCGATCTGTCACGATGATTTCTGGGACGTGGGAAAAAAAGTGGAGTAGATACTATTCTATTTCTAACATTTATGTATAGTTTGAATGTTTTTACAGTTTGCATTATACAATCCAGAAAAATAATGAAAATTTAGGAATTCAAAAGTTTAAGTTTCTTTTTTCGTGTATGTACTCTGCATTATTAGCAAAATGAAAATTTCTAGAACAGAAAAAGGCAGCCTTAGTCGATAAGCCTGCTGAATGGGTTCAGTGTCTAGGCCATCTCAGATTCTCAGCCTGAGTGCTGGTTCATGCCTAAAGACATTCAGAACAGGATTAGGAGAAAACCATCCCAAATCGCCCCCACAGGCCTGAGCCTAGTCCCTCACTCCCCAGCAGGCTGACGGTGGCTTTAGCCAAAGACACTGAGTGGGGACTAAATAGCCACGGACGGGAAGCTGCCATTGCAGGAGGAAACGACCCTGGGAGCTCTGAGAGGAGGAAGCCCACCTGCGGGGGATGCTGAGGGCCGCTGGTCAGTGAGAAAAGCCTGGACTTGAGAGTCATGAGCTGTGGGTGGTTCATCTGCATTGATGATTGAGGTAGGAAGTCAGATAACCCCTTGGAGCCTCACTGTCTTCATCTGAAGGGTGGGATTAAGGAGACCCTCTCCCAGGGTTGTCATGAACTCTGTAAACAGTGAGGGTGCGCGGTCACCTGGGACCCTGCTGCTTGTGGAACGCGTTAGCCAGCAGGAGGCGGCAGAGGGACCGCAGCGCTCCGCTCCTGAAGCCAATGCACATGACAGGGCTGGGTCGCTGGATAGAAGGCAGGGTGCCCAGGTAAGGCGGCATTTCAGATAAGCAATGAGTGATTTTTAGTATAAATATGTCGTGCTCACTAAGCACAAGTTAGCGCTTGGTTTTCACCGTTTTCTATTGTTGTCTCCTGACTTCAAATCCGTTAGTTGCATCTCCCAACTCTTTCGAAAGCTCCGTGGGAGTGCAGATCATATAATTTATTTACTTTGGATCCTCCAAAAGCTTGAACACTGACACACACAACAGGTGGTAAATAAGTGACGAGAGCAAGGAGTTTGGTTTGGGCCTCGCCAGTTCCTCTAATGCCTTCGGTGCCGGACCACACCTGCAGATCCTCCCCTGGCTGCCCGGAGCCGCTGAGTCGGGCAGTGCCGGGGAGCCCGGGCCCGGCCCGTTTCCAGGAGTGAAGGAAGGAAGGTCTGGGGAACCCGTGTGATACAAGCAGAACTAAGCCGCTGAGAACTTGGGTGCGACTTGAGTCACCTACTCTTGGCTTAAAATCTTAAATCCCTCCTGTGTCCTGAGTGTGGCTACATGGTTATAATTTGCTAAGAGAAAAATAGAACTTTTTAGACTCTGAGTTATTGGAAAAGAAAGCTAATTTACGCCTTTAAACATGGAAGCTGACTCACATCTGGCTGGGTTTTAGGCAGCATTTTAGAAACACTGGTCCCTGTCACTCTTATTACTTGGCTCTTTCTTGCTAAACTTTTCAATGAGGTTTTGGAGCTGCCACGAATGTCCCTGGATTAAAAGAGCCTATTAAATGTGTTTGGCTAGAAGAGGGAGAGAAGCCAAAGAATGGAAGAGTTACTCTACCCACAAACCAGATGATAACCTGCATCCACTGTGAATAGTCGGTGGTGTATTTTTTTTTTTTAGGGAAGATAACTTTCTCTGGAATTCTTCAGTGAAATATACACTTGAATCTCACACACACACACACACACACACACACACACACACACACACACACACACACACAATGTGCCGAGGAAGTACTTTGCATACGGAGTTGTGGCCGTGGTTATGTAGGTGCGGCCACTGTTTCCAGCGAAACAAAGCACTAGGCAGTTAGAAACCACTTTTTAAACCACAGCCTCTGAAAGAGGCGAGGAATTTGCACTGTGCTAATCACTAGCCTCAGAAGCTGCCATCCCCGAGGGTGGAGAAAGTGTCTTGAATAGCTACGTTCCAGGGGGCGCTTGGCTTCCTCCCCAGGCACAACGTGGGGTTGCGATTGTGCAGGGGTTTCTCCCAGCGGCGAGGAAGCGACCAAAGATAACGTTGCCTGAGAAATAATTAAAACAGTGTAACGTTGCCTCGAGCTATGGCCAACGCCACTCATCACGTGGCCGGATGCCCCAGGCCCTTCGAATGATGGCAGAGGCGTGCTGGGGCGTTCGGAGCATAAGGACCAGCTCCAGTGGGGGTCAAATAGAAGTGCTTTGGCATGTGCCACTCACCTGGCGGGAACAGGGAAGCCGAGCCGTCTCCAAGCGGGTGCTGAGCCGCGTCCTTCGCTTACATCACCTGCAGAGCGCTGGGCCGGGGCGTAAATTCATTCCAAACGGCTGCCTCAGGCATCGCCCTCGGCCGGGACGTGCTGTCCACCGGGGGCTGGAAAGTGAGAGGCACGATCGGGGAAATGAAGTAAGAAGGACTCTACAATGACAGTGTGGTCACCGTCCCCTGTGAAAGGACAGGAAAGGGAACCCCACGCAGGACCCGAGCCGGTCGCGGTGAGCACCGGGGCCGGCGTGCAATGCTCGTCAGAGCTGCTTGCTCAGGAAAGTGTTGGGGTGTCTACCTGCCAAACGGCACCACCTTCTAGCTCCATCCACTGACACCACGGCACAGCCAGGCCGCGAAGGAAGAGGCCGCCTTCCCCATCCAGGGGGGTCGGGACAGGCTGGGTGGGGCGGTCCAGGCTCCGACGGCTTGACCCCATCACTGTGCAGGGGGACACCCAGCTTCTCCGAACGTCCCCAAAGAGATGACCTTCGCGTTTTCAGTAACAAGAATCAGGGTGAGGAAACCCGACTCTATCCAGAAGGTAGGTTCGGGGTGTGGGGGGGGGGATCAATACTCTCCTTAATCTAGGAAATCCCCAGGGCACAGCTGCTTCAAAGATAGAAAAGTAAAATTTAATCTTCGTCAGAGGACTCATAGCCGAGGCCAAATGCTCCCTGTGCACTTGGCTAAATAAAACAAAGGTAAAAACATCTGAATTGATGAGCAAAGGCCGGCCGATGGATGGAGTGAATTGCCTCAATACAGGGGATCTGAACGGAGAGATCGAGGAGGCCAGAGAGCGGAGCGCCCCACAGTTCCCACCGCTCCCCAGGCGGTGGCGGGGTTTTGCCCCGAGGGTCTGCCGTGGACTCTGATCCCGTTGGCCGCGTGAATCGAGGCTCGGCCTTTGCACTCCTCTGCGGGCCTCACTCTCTTGACTTAGACAGTAGCGCCTGGACGTGGTCGGTGTGTGTAAATTCTCACAGGCGTCAGGAGGGGACATGAGGGCGCTGAGTGAGAAAACAAATATCCAAGGGTTCTTGTCTTGCCCCTTCCTTGGGCAAATAACTTTATCTCTGGGCAACCGTTTCTGAATTTTGTGTGTTTATAGTATCCTAAATATTTGTGATGAGCAATAAAACGTACTACCAAAGACACCCACAACACTCCCCTTAAAAACCGGTAAGACTGTGTAGGGAGAAAATTCATGTAAGAAACTGCCCTGGCAGGGTACGCATACTTTTATTTTCTCAATTGACATTTAGTTTACTGGGTGGGATAAAGTCTGCAAGGAGGTTACTTGTGTACCATTAACTTATAGTACTTTAAAAGTGTACAGTTCTATGGTACATCATTTTATTTTGCACTGTGCCCACCACCCCAAGTCAAATCTTCTTCCATCACCGTATATTTGACCCCTTTACCCTTTACGACCCCCACCCCATTCCCTCAGGTAACCACCCCACTGGCGTCTGTGTCCATGAGTTTTTGTTTGTCTGATAATGTTACTTCAGCTGTGTATACATCTATTCTTAACGCTTTATTCTTAAGATCGGTGATCTCCAAATGGGAGGAGAGAGAGACAGAAAAGAGCAGGGATGCGTTAGGGTTTCTGGGGTCAAGCCCCTAGCACAGTAAAGAAATACTATTCCTCAGCTTATTATTTTCATGATAAAAATTATAGAAGTTAAAAATTGACAACATCTTTCCGGTTAGTGGGGGATATGCAAAGGTTAAAGAGGAAAAGTTAATTAAAGTAAGTTATTTAAAATAAAAAATATTGAGAAACTGTTTTAATATCAAGCTGGTCAGAAGAATATAACTACCAAGAAGGAACTTAGGTACCGAAAATAATCATGTGAAAGCGTAAGATGTGGCTAGGCCGACGGAAACTTCCTTGTGTCTGAATTAAAAATCAGCTGACCGCCCTGGCCGGTTTGGCTCCGTGGTTAGCGTGTCGGCCTCGGACTGAAGGGCCTCGGGTTCGATTCTGGTCAAGGGCACGTACCTCGGTTGCAGGCTCAACCCCGCCCTGGTTGGGGCACGTGCTGGAGGCAACCAATTGATGTGTCTCTCTCACATTGATGTTTCTCTCTCTCTGTGTCTCTTCCCCTCCACTCTCTCTAAAAAAAAAAATCAGTGGAAAAAAACCCCTCAGTGAGGATTAAAAAAACCAACCGACCTTGCACTGGAAAACTTCAGTCACAGCTGGTGAGTGATAGACTATAGAATCTAAAATTAAGGGACTGAGATAATGGAATTCACCTATTCATCCTTATTTTTAGACCAAAATAAACTTGGATTTAAATTTCAAAGCAGACAAGCATTCAGATCCTCAATGCTGTGGTTTTGTCCTGAATAATTGCTTTTTATTTTCAATGCCTATTGTGTCTTTACTGTACCTCATGTCACAATTTAATCTCTCTTTAAACTTAATTTAATGCCCAATTTAATCTCAATATGACAGCTAATAATTAAGAGAACTCGTGTTGTGTGCCTTAATGTTCGGTTGTATGGGTCACGTATCTGTGTCATGTGCGATATTGTTCCGTACCGTGCAATTTCAGGCGCGGCGTCACTTGATATGTTTATTTGGGAAGAACAAAAAGCCAGGCCACCATCTTCTGAAAGCCAGGACACAGGTTTTCATGGTGACACTGTGAGCAGCAAAAGATTTTACTCGTTCCAGAGGCCTACTTTTATTAGGTGCACTTCGCACATACACATGTACACAGCTGTAGATCACATGTATTTTATGTGCGCAAATCGAAGCATTCTATGCACAAATCTGAAATAACCATTTTGTAATTACAGTCATTACTTGGATGGATCATTTGTATCAGTGGTTTTCAACATCTCCCCTTTTCATAGCCCGCAAAATCTTTCAGAGGAATCCTTACTTGGAAGCTCAGCTTGCAGACAAAGGTGGCTCTGCTCTGATTTTGTGGGGACCGGAGATTAGGTTCAGTCTTGATGGCCCTCGAGCCCTTTGTGGAGCCCTAGACTTTCTGAAAGACAGTTTGGAAAGCCTCCTATAATATAATGCCCTATATTACTAGTGGATAGATAGATTAGATAGATGATAGATGATGATAGATGATAGATAGATAGATAGATACATTTCATTCTCACAATGTTGTCCAATGCCATTCCATTTTATAGATGAGAAAATGGGGACTCAGATCAATCCATTTTCCCACTGCCACGTAACCACTGAGTAATCAGGTGCAGAACTTGAACTCAAACCTTCTGACTCCGGTGTTTTTCCCATTATCTCGTGCTGCCTAGGACAGTGTAGAACGTTCTCAGATTCCCATCCCAGGTAGACTGACATAGAATTTATGCAAGGCACGAGCGTTTCTTAACGGGGTCCTTCTTCGGCAGATGTGACCGGTGACAGTCATGTGGGTCATGCTCCTGGGGCTCACCCCGACTACTGACTGCGGAGGGCTGTGAGCTATAGGTGATGCCGGGCCGTGAACCTGGCCCCTTCTCTCCCGCTCGAGAAAGCATGCTGGAGCACAGGGCATGGGGGTGATGAATCTGTTTTTATTTATGAACAAGGCAAATAGTTCACAATTTCAGGCCTTTAAATGTGAGTGGAAACAGTTGCTTTCCATCACCAGTGTTGAGAGACAGTGGACCTACAGAAGTAGAACTGATGATCAGCATCTTGAGAAATACTAGGTTAATAATAATAATAAATAATAATACAACAATTAATAAATAACAATACAAGAATAGACTGCTTTGCATAGTCACAACTGTAAACCTACTTTTGTCCCCCCCAGTATTATTAGAATATAATATTAGTATCAAAAGTTATCTTGTTGAGAGAAGAGACGCAATAGGAGCCAAAGACGAACACATCCATATGTTCATTGCAGTTTTATTTACAGTAGACGAGGCACGGAAGCGACCACATCCATCCACAGATGAGCGGATAAAGAAGGTGGGGTACCGACATCCAGTGGACTAGGGCTTGGCCATAAAAAAGAATGAAGTCTTGCCGCGTGGGACAACCTGGATCAGCCTCGAGGGTATTCTAGCAAGTGAAATGAGTCAGGCGCAGAGATGAATACTGTATGATCTCCCTTACCTGTGGGATCTAAAACAAACAACAACAAAAAGGAACTTACAGTACAGAGAACAGAGTGACAGTTGCCCGAGGCAAGGGGGAGGTGGGGTGAAATGGGTGAAGGGGGCCAAAAGGTGCAAACTTCCAGTTAGAAAATAAGCCATGGTGATGAAACGCGCAGCATGGCGGTTACGGTTAAGGATACTGAATTGCATGTTTGCAAGTTGCTGAGAGAGCGGATCTTAAAAGTTCCCATCCCAAGAAGAAACATTGTAACCATGTTGCTGCAATGGAGACTCACTGGATGGTTGACGAGACCCACTGGGCGATGGTTTCCCAACCTATACAGATATTGAATCGTTACATTGTAGGCCTGAAAGTAACATAATATGTCAATTATGTATCAAATCACAAAAAAAAGGCGCCCCAACTGACAATCTTGGAGGGGAAAACACAGGGACTGATATGCATGCGGGGAAGAGCCGAGGTTTCCGCTGAACGGTTTAGGAGCAGCTGATAATGAACCCAGAGGAACCACCTTGTCGCAGCCCCTTAAAGGGCAGGGCGAGACATTTATAGGAGACGCATTATTATGTTTTTCTCTTTTGACAAGAAGATTTCGCCAGGGTGGCAGACAAACTGAGATGAGAGGGCAAGTGACGCCGAGAAGCTCATTAAACACAGGAAAATGTCTCACTGATCTGAACTGGAGTTCTGGAAGGCGAAGGCACGTGCCGACAGGCCCTGCGGAGCTCTCAGTACAGGCTTTGTGACGCCCGTGGCCAACGGGTTCTTAACGAGGGAGTTTTTCTGATGGAGGAATTGACATGCGGCAGGAGCTGTGTCCCATGACATGTTCATCGATGCTACTGGACAATTCCTCGTGCTCACATCATCATGGGAAGGACATACAAGGCTTACGAGAGGTTTGCAGGTGACTTCAGGACAAGACCGCTCAGAGCCCCTGATATGTTCACGGACAGTGTGGGGCTCTGAGCACAAGAGAACCAGATGTGTTTTAAAAAGTTAAGTCCAGGACTTTCCCCTACCGCTCACACCTCACAGAACACCAGGGTTCTGGGGAACTCAGTTTGGGGAAAACTGATGCCCAGCCAGGTTCTTTTTTTTTTTTTTTCCAGTCATCATCTGAGAATATTTTTTCCATTACTTTTTAGAGAGAGTGGAAGGGAGAGGGAGAGAGAGAGACATCAACTGGTTGCCTCCCGCACAAGGGATCGAGCCTGAAACTGAGGATGTGCCCTTGGCTGGAATTGAACCCAGGACCCTTCAGCCCACAGGCCGACACTCTAACCACTGAGCAAAACCAGCCAGGGCCCCAGCCAGGTTCTTAAGCACATATGCGTAGTCAGAAAACTGGGAGAAACATCCTAGTTAATAGGAAAACTCAGTGTGTCTGGGACCAAACTCAGTAATTTGGAGCCAGTCTTTCCTTACCCCGCATCGCACAGCACAGGCACTGCCTACAAAGCCCACCTTCCTTTCTTTGTTTAACTGACAGGTAGCACCTGTCAGGCTCAGGGCTGGTGGCCGGAGAGAAAGAAGGAGCTCGGACGACCGGTCCTCAAGGGGCTTCCAGGCCAGCACACAGCCTCGACCCGAGGACCCGCCCGTGGTCCCCTGCACCGACTCTTCCGAACCTGAGATGCTGTTTACACCTCTCTAATAACTCTCGGCCTGCTTTGCTTTGTACAATAGTTATTTTAAATTCGATATCTTTTTTTCGAGCGCTGTGCGCAGGCACAGGAAAGGACTCTTCTTGCCTGCACGGCAGTTAGCCGTCAGGATAAACAGTAAACGGTACAAAGGCAGTCAATGATTGTTCTTTCTTTTTTTGAGAAATAATTAGCAAATAAAATCGTATATAGTTAAAGTGTGCGAAATAAAATTGTATGTATTTAAAGGGTGTGCCATGATGATATGTGTACATTTTGAAAGGATCGCTACAATCAAGTTAACCAACACGTCCGTCACATCACGTAGTTAACTTTTTTTGCTTCGTGAAGTTGCTTGTCATTCTTGGGAAGGGGCCGTACTGATCACTGCTTCATTTTTTTTTTTAAATATGTCTTTATTGATTTCAGAGAGAGGAAGGGGGAGGGAGAGAGAGAGATAGAAACACCAATGATGAGAGAGAGTCATTGATGGGCTGCCTCCTGCATGCCTCCGACTGGGAATCGAGCCCACAACCTGGGCCTGTGCCCTGACCGGGAATCGAACCGCAATCTCCTGGATCCTAGGTCGCCGCTCAACCGCTGAGCCGCGCTGGCCGGGCTGCTTCCTTCTAACGTCAGTGCCGGGAGGTCAGCACCGGTCACTGACTGTTAACACAAGCCGTGAAGTCCCTGAGGGGTGAGGAAATGTGAAACTGCCCATCAGTTCCAGACGCGAGTCCCCGGGCACACCCTGCAATGGGGTGCACCCCCGCCACACCCCTCTGGCCTCCAGCCCTGGGCAGGAAACCAAAGGCGCTTTCCTAATTCAGTTTCAAGTCCATATTTCCTTGTACACGGACATGTGACCGTGTCTCAGGTGCCCTGAGCCTATTTTTAAATTAAGTGATTTGATGGAGGGGCAGAAATTTAATATTAAGTTTACCCATATAGTCTTTTTTCCTTACGACCTCTTGGGCTTACCCTTTATTTCTTCATTGTTTTCTTCCACATTTATTTTTTCCACTTAAAGCTAATAACAGAATAAAATGCAAGTGGAAATATTAAAAAGAAAATAATTATCAGATTACCCCTTAGAATTTTGCTTTATGAAAGTATTTTTAAAGCTATTACTCACGTGGACGTTTTAGCATTCGTTAATATATGTATTTTGTGCAAAATCAGCAAACTCCACAGTCCCAGCTTGGCTGTTATACACACAAATTAATGAATGTACTTTAATGAATTTGATTAATATGCAGCAGTTTAAGATCCATTTTCTGTTATTAGCACAGAAATGTTCCTCGTCGAATGTCGCTGAATCAGAACGCTGCGTTTGCCCGGCAGCCTGTCTCCCTCTCTCTCTCTCTCACGCACACGCACGCACCTCACAAATAACAAAGCTGAGACTTTCATAATTATCATAATTCACTCATTAAGAAATTAGCAAACTGTCGCAGCCCTAACAGGTTCTCCAGACACGGAACCTTCCCTCTTTCGCCGGCACTCAGCACACACGCAGGCCGGTGCTCAACAGAATCCCTGCTTCTGCATCTTATTAGCAAATTTTGCAAACTACAAACAGCCTGAGCGGCGCATGAATTTATAGTTGAACTTGCGCGTCTGCGACGGGGGTTTTCGGCCGGCAAGTTTCATCAGCAAGCTTTTACTTGGAACTGCACCGAGCAATTCCAAAACCTCGAAACGAAAGGGACATAAAACTGAAGTGCTTTTACAAGTGAGTGATTTATACGTTAAGGTATTTACTTTAAAACAAGATTAAAAGTGCTGCCCTCCTAGAAACACTCTCTCCTGGTAGGAGCCGCTCAAATGGAAAATGTCATCTATTTGAAAGCGATTTTTTTTGCCTGAATGACTCTCACATATTTTCCTAAAACCTGGTCATGTCAAATGATTTATTCTGCGTTAACAATGCCGTGCAAGTGGCCAGGAAGGTTCAGATGCTGAGATGGTACAAGGCAGTTGGCCAATTAGGTGCTCGCCTGGATTGTGACATTTTTGTGCTGACACAGATTTTCCTCTCCTGCCTTCCGATCCCCTGCTCAGCAGCACTTTCTCCAGATGAGGGTTTCTGCGTATTTCCGTCCTAGGGATACTGAGCCAAATTTAAGCAATAGAATTAATTTTAGATCAAAATCCCAAATAAAGGCAAGGCAGGGAAACCCATTTCCGGCAGCCGAGGTGACAGAAGGTGCTCGGGTATGGCCTGCAGACGGTCCACACGTACCTGATGCCCTGGCCCGGACCCCCCCCCGCCCCACTCCACCCTCCCCATGTCTTGACTGGTAAGTCAGTGTCCGGTCCCGCAGCGATAGGGGTGCTGTCCAGGACCAGCCGAGGGACCCCTGGGCAGCTCCGTCCCCTGCGTCCTTCCCCCACTGCCCCAGTCAGGGGCCCAGCGGAGCCCCTGTTGGCTCCTTTCCCACGTCAGGAAGCTGACCAGCCCCGAGCGCTGTGCGGAGAGCCCAGCTCGTGTCCCCGGCTGCACACAGGGGCCCCTCCGGAGATCGACCCTCCCCATGCTCCCTGTGTTCACGCGCAAAGCCCTGCGGACCTCCGGCTCGCGACACACTTTCTGCTCCGTGGTTCCGTTTCTGGCCCATCAGCGTGTTTAGCTCACTTTTTTTAGCATAGCCGTACTTTATTTATTTCAGTTTGTATCTTTTAGAAATTTATCTTTGCTGTTGTAAGTATTACAGACATCACCCCTTTGCCCCCACTGACCCCCTCCCCCCGGCCCCTGCCCTCCCCAGGGCTTCGCTGCTCTAGTGTCTGTCCATGGCTGTGCATGTAAGTTATTTGGTTAATCTCTTCCCGAACCCCCTTCCCTCTGAAACTCATCAGCCTGTTCCGTGGTAGCACAGCCATACTTTTAAATTGATAACATATATTTGATAAATCATTCCATTTCTAGAATCCGTGTGAATTACTGGCTGCGTGTTTTGGCGTTGGGGTGCTTGGAGCAGAGGGGAGAGACCCGAGTGCCGCCTTGACTACGAGACCCTCGTATGTAGGATCATGACTGACACGTCCCAGAGCACAGTGTCCCAGCGTCAGCCGAGCTTCAGTCGAAAGGAAGCGCAGCGAGCGGCTGGACGCTTCTGTGGCTCTCAGCGCTGTGCTCTCTGCGTCCCCAGGGATGGCGCTTTCTCCCACACGGTGCCCTCCTGGCAGAGGCTCAGCTGGTTGGCGATTAGAGGAGAAATTTCCATTGCATGGTACCTTAAGGTGGTTGTTCCAGAAATTCACCTTAAAACTTGCTACTTCGGGAAGCTGGCTCAGCTCCAGCGCTTTTTCTGGGGTCCATCGGTTCCAGAAATTGGCCGGGCGTTGCTCGGGCGTAATTGTTGGGGTCAGGACGGGGCAGGAACAGGCCGCCAGGTGCTGCATTAAAGAAGGTGGCAGGAGTCCCCGGGGAGGGGGGGGGCGTGGACTCTCAGGGTGTGGAAAATAGCTGTTCCCAGCTAACAGCAGAAGCGCTCGTTACACCGATTTTCTGTTGGGAATGATTCCCCCAAAACGTCGCAGGCTACCAAGTAGCTGAAATCCTATTAAGATTATGATACCCACTGAGTTACAAGTTCTAAGAAATGATACTTGAAATAAAGGCTTTGCAGGCAAATTAAACTAGTAATAATTTCAGTTAATGTAATGATATCTTTTTTTAAATCCCTTCATATCATTCAGCCAAAATTACATATTTGGGAAAAAATGAGCTACTGAAGAAGATTTGCTAATTGTGTGTAATATGCCTGTGGGCACATTGCGGATGCAATTCTGATGCCTGGACACAGAGGACGATGTCTCTGATGGTGATGATTTTGGGCAATAGAACGACTCTGCCGTCACCAACAGTCATAATGGAAAATGACTTCCCAGGAAAAGGAAGGCGGGCGGATGGTGCAGCCTCGCCAGTCAGCGGGGTGGTCCCGCCGCACCCCGAGATCGCATCCGCGCACGTGCCGGCTCCTCCGTAAGCCCCCCGAGCCTTGCAGATCACGTGTCTCGGTATTTAGCAAGCGATGGCACTTATTTTTCTGAAATTCAATGGAGTCTCTCGCTTTCTCTGTTAAGCTTATGCCAGTGAGGTGTCCTCTCAACCAGCTCACGTTGGCTCACCACCCCCACCCGGCTCATCGAGAGGCTGACCGGGCCCCAAAGCCACTTCTTGAGACGGAAGGAGAATTACTTAAACCAAACACAAATTCTCCAGATAACACTCGAATCAACTGAGCTACTCGGTCAGCCAACCTCTCTCTTTATTTTATTTATTTTTATTTTTTAAAATATATTTTTATTGATTTCAGAGAGAGGAAGGGAGAGGGGGAGAGAGAGAGAAACATCAATGATGAGAGTCATTGATCGGCTGCCTCCTGCACGCCCCCACCGGGAACCAAACCTCAGTCCCTAGATCACAGGCCGATGCTCAGCCGCTGAGCCACGCCTGGCTGGGCCTGTCTCTCTCTCTCTCTTTAAAATTCACAGGTAAAGTCCTCATTTCTGTTTTCAGAAAATGCTGGGACAGGATGGGAGCTGGTCCACCCTGGGGACATATCAAGAAGATCATGATTTGAGAGCCTAGAGGAGCACTTCATTATAAATAAAAGTCAGCTCCCAAATTCTAGAAAACACACTGGGAACGCTCGCTCAGGCCTCCCTCCCTCTCACGTCCCCAGATTCCCGGGGCAATTTATTATTGTTTGTTGTTTGGATACCCTCCACCGAATGCTGAGCAGAAGAGGCCATTTTTCATTCTTTTTTTTCAGTAAGTAATGCAAAAACAATTCCTATGCATTCTAACTTATTTGGTCTCCCACAATGGCCTTTAATTTGAAAGAAAATGAAGAATTATTATAGAAATGCACCCCCCAAAATTTACTGCAAAATGATCAGAGCTATTTTGTTTCTCCGAGAGGTACAGTATTTTCTAACGGTTATGTCCTTGAAACGAGAATCTGTGCTAGTTTAAGAGCTGAATACATAATTTAATACTGCCCAAGGCCAGCATTAGCTAAAGCAGATGTTTGTGAAAGATGCTCGTCTTTATTGGAGGGTTTGATGGACCTGATGGACCCAATTCGGTCCACTTCACTCTGCCTCGCTTTCAGGGCTCACCACCTCCCACTCTTCTGCAACGATGGAGACGGATAGTGCCCCCCCCCCCAGGCGCGTCAGGGGGGCCCATAGCACACGGGACAGTAAAACTGACCAAAACGCGGCGGGTGGTCGTCTTCGAGGGCTGGTCTACACGTTCACCTGCTGACCTGTCTCCGAGCCCCTGCACCTCGCAGTGGGAAGACCCCCAGGAGGTGTGGAGCTCTCCTCGGTGCCCGATCTCTGCAGTATCCCAGCCAAGGGGTTAGACACCCGCAGCGATGGGACACTCGGAGCCTCGCCTTTGCTCTGGGACAACGAAATCGCCACAAGGGATCGGGGTGAGGGTGGTGGCTACGAGTGTGAGCTTTGGAACCCAGCTGTGCCCTGTCCTCGCTGTGTGACCCTGGGCTAGTTCGCTTAACGTCTGTGTCTCTGTTTCTTTGCTGATGACATTGATCTCCTAGGGCTGGGACTTCCAGGCTCAGGGCCAGCAGCCAGTGCCTCAGCCTGGAGGCCTCTGGACACCTTAATGACGCTGTGCCAGGGCTACGTGGCCGGAGGAGGCGATGCGGCAATGACCTCAAGGTTCCTTTTGACAACGACGAGGTCTGGGACAGGCCCAAGCGGCTGCCTGTCGCAGTACAGATTCAGTTATGTCCAGCTGTCCAGACTCACACGAGCGTCTCGGTCGCGCTCCTTCATTCCTCCAAATCAGCACAAAAGCCGAGGCCTGTGGGCTGTCCCACCAATGTTTCGTTTCTTTTTTCCTTCAAAAGCCATTTTTCAGGGTCCGGATTGGTGTGTGTACCTGTGTTAAAACCGGTCGTCTGCTCGAAACGGTTCATTTTAATGGTGTTAGTGTTTGTCTTTCCCTTTACTGTTTGTCTTCCTTCGTCTGGCGAAGACCAGGCGTCCTCTTGCCCCCAGCGACTCAGAGCAGAGAGGAAATTAATGTCAGGACTTTAACAGCGGCCACATCTGCCGCCAGACTTTTCCTTCCTCCCGGAGCAGCAGAGAAAGTCTTCCTCCACCGAAATGTCAGGCGAATTCATAAATAAGAGCATGAATCTGACCTTTCCCGGACATCTTTATTCTTCCACGTGCTTCAAAGACACATCTGAAAAGTGGAGACGTAGCCAACGCCCGGCCCAGAGGGTTCCCCGGCTGCCGGGGGCCTTGTGCGAACAGAAAGGCTGCTTCGGTCCTAATGGAGCCGAGTGATTTCCTCACCCAGGGAGCAGAGGAAATCGTTTCTAAACTGAAAACACAAAAAAGGGTTGTTTCTGCCACAAACGTCCCACAAAAGTAGGAATCTTACTCCGTAAGTAGAACCAGACGCTCGCTCCGTTCTCTGCCCAGCAGAAAAATTACCTGGCTTTTAGTTTTAATGGCCTTTTAGGCTTGTCGCCAAAAGAAGTTCCAAAAAAAGCCTCTTCTGGTCCCAATTTGCCCTCTCGGCCTGGTTCTTTCGT
Source organism: Miniopterus natalensis (assembly GCF_054644295.1). NCBI lineage: Eukaryota > Metazoa > Chordata > Mammalia > Chiroptera > Miniopteridae > Miniopterus > Miniopterus natalensis. The sequence goes on along the minus strand of NC_142094.1, from coordinate 57,295,659 downwards.
AGGCAGGGTGGGGGTGCGGGGGGGGGGGGACACGTTGGTGAGAATCCAAAGCCAGACTCCGTGAGCTGGAGCTGGAGGCAAAGGACCGCCGCCCGCGGTCGGTCGGGAGGAGCGAGGCGGAGCCCCAGGACCACAGGAGCGAGGCCACGAGGGGGGCCCAGGGTGCGGGGCACAGCCCCCCTGCTCACAGGTGGTCGGGCCCACGTCTTCCTGACGCTGATCAGGTCAACGCGGCGCCACCCGGGTGGGGCTGCGGGAGCGCCTGGCCGAAGCGTCTGTGGGTGCGGCGGAAGGCCCCCCCCCCCCCCGGTTTTGTTGCACCCTCAGCTGTTTCTCTCTTTAATAAGCAAGGGCGTCTTTTTTTTAAGCTTTGGCAAAACGCCCTGGCCAGTGTTGCCCAGTGGTTAGAGTGTCAGCTCAGGTGCAGAAGGGTCGTGGGTTCAATTCCCAGTCACGGTCATGCACCTGGGTCACAGGTTCGTCCCCAGCGGTCGGGGTGTGTGCAGGAGGCCACCAATTGATGGGTCTCTCACATCGATCTCTCTCTCTCCCTCTCTCGCCCTCCCTTCCACTCTCTCTGAAAAAGCAGTGGAAAAAATATCCTCGGGTGAAGATTAACCAAAAACAAAAAAAAATGAAAGCTTTGGGGCTTTATCCGAACTTCTCCAAACCTCTCACACGCCCATCCTGAGCTGTTTCCGATGGGGAAGCAGAGAGCACGTTTCTAATCCGCCCTGGGTGTCTCCAGGCTCTGGGGGTTCCAGATCCGAACCTCCGAACATTCGAGCGACGCGGTGGGGGGGGAGCAGTACCCATCCCGCCTCACTAGCTCAGCTTCCTCCCCGTTAAGATCACAAAGATAACACAGGACTTGTAGGGACAAAGTGGCCGCCACAATTTGTCCAAAGTGGTGAGGCCGCTGGGAGGAATGGAAGGATGCAGGTCTTGGGGGGGGGGGTTTGCTTCCGGCTGCGGTGACAGGATGGCTCCACGGAGGGGCCCCACCGGCGGAGGCCTTGCGGGGTCCTGGGTTAAGGACGCCGAGGGTGCGGGGGGGACACTCCGCCTTGAGAGGGACGTGGAGACGGTCTCTCTTCACCACCTCCCGGCAGGCAGGCTCCTGAGGGGCCCGGAGCCGCCCGGGCAACGCTGGGCCTGTGCTGCAAGCACTTGCTCCCCGCAGCCCGCCAGGTGAAAAAAAACGACACAAATAGACAAAAATGAAACAAAAGCTTAAAATGATCTGGATTTGAGAACTTAAAAAAATTGAAGCCAAAAGGGGAATGCCCGGTGGTCCCGGCACACAATTCGGCTGCATTCTCGACCGGCCTGGGCGCTCCCCGGGCCCCGCCTTGAACCTGCAGGAATGTCCCGCGTGTCAGAACCACGGGAAGACGAGAGCTCTGCCTGGACGCCTCCGGAGACGGAGCTTGTGTGCCTGTCATCGAAACCGAAGGCGATGGCTGAGAAACAGAAACCTGCCAACACACTCACCGGCGACAGACTCACACCTCGGGCTCCCTGCGAGCACATCCGGACCCACGACTGGAATGTTCTCTCAGTTATTTACGTTCCCAGACGGGGGCGCGTTCCCTCCTAACCACACCGTTATTGCCGACGTGAGAGAAAGGACCCTGAGAAGCGACACCCTTCTGAGTGAGTGTCAGAGAGCCCGGAACGCAACAGTCCAAGCACAGCCATCTCCAGGTCTTTCCAGCGCAAGGCAACAGCTAAACCGTTTTTATGACGGGCATAAAATAAAAATGGGCAGAAAGCGTTAAATGTTATGAGCACAGACTCTGCTTGTCCTCATGTCCCATTTAGACGGGGCGAGTCAGCCGTCGAAATTACACTCTCCGTGACACCTTGAGGTCCCTCGGTGCCCCGGCTCCTCTCCGTCGCGCTCTCGGCTCCTCCGGGCAGGTGCTCCCTCCTGTGAGCTTCAGCGCTGTGCCGTTTAATTTGGAAACAACCCGTTGAGACTCTCATTAGAATTAGATTTCTTTTATATATTAATTTGGGAGAATTGGCTTGTTACGATATTAAGTCTTCCCCTCCCAAGAATATTTGTTCATATCTCGTTTTACTTCATTCAATAAGCGCCTTCGCTTTTCTCCGTTCGGGGACTGGCACTGTCGCTGTTGAATTCGTTTCTAAGTCCCTGGGGCGTTTGTCACCCTCGTGAGTGAAACAGACTTTCCAGCTTCTGCTCCTAGGTGCCTGTGTCCGCGTCCCGGCGGGAAACACGTGGCGTCCTCCAGGGGGTGCCAGGAAGAGCGTAAGGACAAAGCATTTCCGAAGGTGTGGGCACGGGTGAGGGACGTCACCCGCGAGTAGAGAAGCCGGAGGAACCCGCGGGGCAGCGAGGGTCGGAAGGAGCCGTTTACAGCTTGGAGGGAGCAGCAGCCGCGGGGGGGACCCTGGTGGGGGAGGCACCACGGCCGAGCCACGGCCCGCAGGGGGACGTGGCCGGTCTCTCCTTCCTCCTGTCACCTCCCGCCTCCTGCCCGGGCAGCCAGCGGGCCAGGGAGTCCCCGCAGGTGAGCGGGACGGGGCGGGAAAGGGGGTGGATGAGGGAGGTTACCTATCAAGACGTCCTGGAGGATACCTTTAAAGAGAGATCCGTTTCAGAAATGCCGCTTTAAGCACAAAGATGTTTCTTGCAAATTACTTATAACAGCAGAGATTAGGAAACAGCCCGGACAATGGGGGGGGGGGGGGGTGAGGTAAACGACTTAGAGCGAAACACTCCGCGGTCACAAACGGCCGTGCCGACAGAGCTTGGAGGGAGCAGCAGCCGCGGAGGGGACCTGGTGGGCACCCTGGAGGGGACCCTCGACAGAGCGTGAAAACCGTTCCTCGGGATGTTAGGTGAAAAATCAGGGTAAAAATATACTACGAGATCACACGTACATAAGAGCCGAACAAAGAAATGAAAATAGAGGAAATGATTAGGAATCGATTCATCAAGATTCAGGTAGTCATCTTGGAGGGTGGTGTTTTTTCTCCTATTTATGTTTCTATAGCACGTATTGCTTCCATATTTTGGGGAACATGGCAATTCCAAAATAACAGAAACCTCCAATGTCTACCCAAAGGGGTCCCAGAGGTGGGAGTCGGCTGGCGGGGGGGTGTCAGGAGCAGGTGGTGGGCGCCGGGGCCTCTGCCCAACGTTCTTTCCTCCTTCCTGCCCGTGGGAGGGCTCCCCAGGGCTGGCCCTGGCCCTGTGGGGATTTAAGTGCGAGCGGCCTCTCTGACACCCCAATACCAGGTTCTGATGTGGTCACACAGGCTCCTGCAGCATGGACCCCCCTCTCCGCCCATCCCGTACTGAGCAGCTATGACTCTCTTGCCCTTGACCATAGGCCTCTCCAAGGAAGGGGACAGTGTCTGATGGGCCCTGGAGTTTCCTCTGGCAATTAGCTCAGGGCTCTGTGCCTGACACAGGCCAACGATGTTTGTTCACACTCTCAAGTAAGGAGGCAGGACTCCACAGCTCCGGGGAGAGCAGCGTTAGAGGGACGGAAAGCTCTGTGGGGCCACTGGGGCTGCTTCAGATTCTCTCCCTCCAAACTCGGTTTCTCCATTCTTGGACCTAGGACACCCCCCGCCCCCCACCCGCACACACCCTCAAAGTGGGGATTTCCTATTCTGCGTAATGGAGTTTTAATTGATCACATGTGACTACTGCCCAATTCAGGGTGACAATAAAATTCTGTCTACTGGGCGATGGCTCAGTAAGAGACACCTTTTTCCATTACAGAGGCAAAGAATTGGGATGTCTAGTGACAGCTCCACCTCGTGATGTATGTATTAACGCTATTTTCATTCTAACCAGTTCCACAAAGTTTTACATAGTCCTTGACCTCTCCGAGCACAGAGAACATTTTACTCGCAATGTCTGCCGGCTGAAAACGTAGAACCTCCCATAAGGGCCGTATCCACACACAAAAAGGCCACAAGCTAATTTTTCAAGGAATCTCTTTCCTGCTTTCAAAATTCACGTGTGCAATCCAGAAGCTATCTGGCCCCTAACTCCACACTATTTTTATTTTCTCCATCAGATAATACAAAGCCTGGTCTTCCTAAGATTTTAACATCGCTTTGGCAAACAATGACCTCGCCGTACGGAGAACAGGGTGATCGTAACAGCAGCTTCCTTGGATGGGCACCTCCTCTGGGCCAGGCACCCAGCGAACACTCGCTCCTTTCCTCCTCAGAACCCCTGGGTGCTGGGCAAACCGAGACCCACGGGGGTCAGGTCCCTCCACACGGTGACGCAGCCAGTAGGTGCCCAAAAGATCAGGGGTTTGGGCCCCGGTCTAACTTTCCCCACAGCTGAACCATTCGTTTGTAACCGCTACATGGGAGAATTGAAATCAGCATATGAAACAGGTGATACTATACAACGTGGCAGTAATAGAAATAAAACTCGAATTGTTTAACCCCTAAGCAGGACTTAACATGCACCAGGTGTTCTAAGCACTGGTCAGATACGAGCTCATTACATTCTCAGGATGACCCTGGGAGGTAGGGACTGTTATTGTCTCCAATTGACAGGTAAAGCAACAGCACTGACAGGTCAGACGACTCACCCCAGGCCCTGCTCCTGCAGCCGCTGAGCTGGGCTTGGACCCCCAGGAAGAGCTGGGGACCGGCGGGGGGCCAGCTGGGCAAGAAGCCGCTACTCTGTGCTACCTGAGAACCACAGGACCGGGGACTCCTCTTGGCCGCTGGTTATCGCCATTCAAACAGATGAATCCAGCGCTTGCTCTTGCTCGGCCCTCAATTTGAAGAGATACTCAGATTATCTTGGGAAATGGTCAAGACGTGTCTGCTCTGGACCAGTCGGGCTGCCCCAGACTCCTTTCAACTGAGCGCGGATCTTCAGCCGCCTTGGGGGGAAGGTCCAGCCACTGACTCAGTATTTGTTAAATCCACACGTCACTTTGGTATAAATTAGGCTTTGGGCTGATTTCGGGGGTGTGTGTGTGTGTGTGTGTGTGTGTGTGTAAGGAAGTTCTTTCAGGTTTTCCTGAATTTAGCAAATAATAAGACGGTGGGAAGGAGTAAGTTCTGTCTTTCACATCTTCACCGTTTGGGGGACCAGCTCCCTGAGAACCGCATTAGTGACACTCGTGAGGTACGGTTTTCCCGAGAGCTTCTTATCACCTGGAGAGAGCCTCGAGTTCACATTTCCCAACAGCTCCCCTTCCCCTCCTTATTTATTATTTGGCTTCAATTACCTCCGTCAATAAAACTGCCATTGTTGGTCCGCACCTTCCGGAGAATTTGTGTGCATTAAGCGCGCGGCGGTCTTCATTTATTCCGCCATCTGTCTCACCAGCCACACCACCCGCGCCGCCTGGCCCAGAAGGCGCCCAGGATCACCTGAGCCTCGTAAGCCGAGTCCCCGGCTATCGGAGGGGCCGCGGCGAGTGCAGCTGCTGTCCTGCTGCCCGATTTAATGAGGTTCCGAAAGTATGTGGACAAGGGGGCTGGCCCTCGGTTACCATGGAAACAAGAGGGGCACTCGGAGCAGGTGTCAGCAGCGCCGAAATCAGGAGGAATCAGCCGATGGCTCGTCATCTGGGGGAGGCGTGGACCGCGCCGAGGCCGCTCCGGGCCGTGCCCAGCCCCGGCCTCCTGCCCGGGCCGGCTGGGGCAGAGGCCCGCCCTCCACCCGGGCTCCATTCTGCGCGTCGCGGGCCGCCACGTAAGCTTTGTGAGTCTAAAAGGACTTAGGCGGTAAGAATCTCAAGATTAGAAACGCACCGAGAGTACTTCCATTCTTTCAGACCCTGACTAACTGGTGATCGGTTGTTTTATTTGAAAAGAAAGAGAAAATACGCACCCCACCCCCTCCAATCCCCCTTTGGGTTTATTTGACTTTATTGAAAGTCAAACTCGTCTCAGGAGGAGACTTTTTGTTTCCGTGAACAGAATGGGATGCCCGGTGTTTCTGTCCAAGCTCACTGGTCCTGGGGTCAGAGTTTTTTTACACGAAGCCAGTTTTCATTCTAAACGAGGCTGTCACAGGGAAGCCGCGTCGCGCGTAAACCTCAGCGTTTGCTCCGAGAGCTGCTTCTCGGAGGCCACCTCGCTTGTAAATACAGAACTTGAGCCCCGCCAGCGTGGCTGCCTGAGCGCCGGCCTGGGATCCAGGTGACAGAGGTTCGGTTCCCGGTCGGGGCCCAGGCCCAGGTTGAGGCTCCATCCCCAGTGGGGGGCGCGCAGGAGGCAGCCCATCCATGACTCTCATCATGGATGTTTCTGTCTCTCCCTTCCTCTCTCTGAAGTCAATAAAGATTAAAAACAAATTACAAAACTTGAATATAAAATTGTTTTCCATCATTCGTTCTATATTTAAGGGAGAGTTTTTAGGGGAGGAGCTGAGAGTGGAGTGTGGAGACCTGCGAAGAGCTGAGGCCATTCTTCAGAAGGCCCCAGTGGGCACCAGGGAAGTAAGCAGAGCAACCTTTGGCAAACGCAGGCCTCTCGGCTTTTGAAAAACAAAGGGATCGTCAATGTCCGGGCTCTATCTCCTTCAGATTTGTCTCCATCTCTGCACCAGGTCAGAGAGAATTCATTAGCTAATTAGCTCAGAAGAAATAAGGCAGCCTGTGTGCTATTTCATGTAGAAAAAGAGCCAAGTGTTCAGTTTTTCTGCTTTTCGGCTGAACTGACAGATATTCTTTGTTCTGCAGGAATGTGATGATTTAGGCCAAAACTCTGCTTCCTGAATAATTCAGATAATTGCCTCCACCCCATGCTTTGCTGAAGTTGGAGAGATTGGACTTCAAAAGCCAGGTGATCAAATTAAAATCATGTTTGGATGGACCTTACTGTAAGCTCTTTTGGAAAGAAAAAAAGATGGAAAAGATAGCCATTTACTGCTTAATTAAGCATCTCTCTGCATTTTGCAAACACGACGAGCGACGTGAATGCTAAATGGTATTAACCTGACGCTGCTCGGCGAGCACCGGGAAAGCCTGCTGGAAACGGTGGAGGGTGCGTTTCATAAACTCGACTCTGCTCCGTAAGATTCATCCAATTAGACGTTTTTGTCAAGCAGATGTTACCATTTAGATGTTCGAGGAGACCACGCTTTCATCCCGGCCCGGGAGTTGTGTGCGCAAAGGGATGGTGGTTACGCAGCCCTGTCGCTGTCAGTCTGCGTCACGTCACTCGGAGCCTCAGACGGGAGCCTGAGGGCCGCAGTCACACTAACCACTTCCTGCGTGTTACTCACGTCGGAGCATCTAACGTCAGAGAGCTAAAGCCACCACGTGAGAAGACGTTAAATAAAAGGCTTTAATTTCAAGAAATGATAGTGCTGTCAGGCTTGCCTCGCGTGGGACGATGAGAATCTCCTCTGATGTCACCTGTGGTTGCTGACTCGCTCCGTCGCATTTTCTCAGGCCCTGGGGTAATGAGACTAACTCAGAACCATGGCTGAGCGCAAGCTGCTCGCCTGGTGGGTCTGTAATTCATCCTGAGCCACCTGCACGCCTTGTCCCGAGTGACGAGGGACCCGAGGGCAGGTTTGCTGCCGGGGTGGGCATGTGCACCTGCCGCCACAGAGATGTCCACAGTCCGAGAGGTTAAAGCACAGGGAGCCACCTGTGCGTGACGCGGGCCCCACACTGGGGGGACCCAACTCTGTGCCGTCTCCCTGCCTGGCCCTGGGCTGCTCCCCAGAGCTGCCCCCCCCCGGGCAGGTCGGGGCCTGCTCTTGGTGCTGCCTAACCTCAGCCGGGCCCTGCACTGCCCCTGAAGCCCCCGGCCCTCTCGGGGCAGCTCCCTCTCCAGCCCCCAGTGAAGACCGCTTTGCACCTCAGGCCCTCGCCCGATGTCTCCCCAACTCCTCTGAGCTGGCGCCTCCTCTCAGCAGGTGGGTGGCTGGCCCGGGGTCCAGGGCTTTCTGAATGAGACCTCTGGACCCAGTGGCCTGTGGAACCTCCCGAGGCCTCCTTGCTCGAACCTTTGCAGGTCAAGGGGACAGCGGTGGAATCCTTGGAGGGCTTTTTTCTTTGAATGTCAGCCTGTGTACCTTACAGCTTGCCTTTGGGTGAAGGGCTTTCCCCACCCCAATGCCACCTGAGTTCAGTCTTCTCCCACTTAGAGTTACTTTCCAGGGCTTTGTTCCTCCTTGGTTTTTGTGTTTGTTTGTCTGTCTTGACTCTATTTTCTCTTAAGAAAAAAAGTGACATGGTCTCATTACAGACAAGTAGAAAGAGAAACATTTGAAGAACGAAGGGGAAAATATCCCGTAATCTTACTACCTAGAGGCAACTGTGATTATTATTTTTGGCATATTTCTTAACAGCGTTTCTATGTGTATGTCTTTTCAATATTGATAAGCACTATTAAAACCACAATTTGGAATCCTTTCCATGGCCATTAAAACTCTTAGGCAACTTTTAAAAGCACCTGGGACCTGACACTGTTTGATTATGCGGTAACTTAAATTTCCACCGTGTTTGACATTTGGATTGTTCCAATTTTATGTTAATATAAATAGAGCTGAAATATTTATGAGGTGTTGCCCACATTTTGGGTTATTTGCTTAGAACAGATTCCTCAAAGGGGAATTATGGAATCAGTGGGAATGAATGTTTTAAGGACTCTAATTAGATACATATTACCAAATTGCTTTCTAGAATGTTCTCCTCCCATAGGGTCTGACAGTGCTCCCAGCATCCAGTTCCACACGGCTGCAGAACAGACGATCCCAAAACTAAGTGACTTAAAGTTACAGCCATTTTATTCTCTCTCAGAATTTTGGGGTTGGGAATTCAGGCAAAGCTCAGCCGGCCGGTTCTTCTGCCCCACGTGGCGTCGCGTGGGGTCCCCCGGAGGTGCTAAGCTGGCAGCTGCGCTCGTCTGCAGGTCCGAGATGACACCCCCGCGTGTCCCGCACCCGGGCAGGGTGGCCGGGAGGCTGGGCTCTGTCAATCCTTTCTCTTCTCCATGTGGTCTCAGGGTCTCTTCACAAGGCCTCTCCCATGGGTGGTCAGAGTTCTCAGAGGGTGGCTCAGGGTGCCAGCGGTGAGCCAGTGTCCCCGAGACAGGAAGCGGAAGCCGCCCGACTCTCAGGCACGGCATCGCCTCTGCATAGCATGTTGTCAAAGCGGCCACAGCGCCCACCCGGGTTCAAGGGCAGGGCACCAAGACAGTGCTTCTCGGCGAGAGGAATGTCAAAGGATTTGTGGCTGCCTCCAATTCCCCCTGCCAGCACTGAGTGGACTGTAAGAATACTTATTTACTTGTTCATTTGAAAGATAAGAGAGAGTAAGTCAGTATTGCTTTCACTTTAACTTATTCCTTCCAATCTTAAACATTTTCATATATTTATTGCCACGTGAATTTTCCCACCGGCGACTTGTTTGGTCCTGCCTTTGGGTCTCTTGTGGCTCTGCCTCTGACAGCTGTGGGCTGTTGGACAGGTTGTTTAAACTCTGAGTCCCCACTTCTTCATCTGTAGAATAGAGGCAATAATATTATTTATCTGAGAACCTACAAGTTGCTGTGAAGCTGAGATGAGAGAAAGAATGTGAAGTGTGTGTTTAACACCACGTCTGACCCGTAATAAACACTCAGTCCATGCTGGTGACTGTTGCTAATCGTGTCATTGGCGCAGAGTGTTGCTGTAACCCTCGGGGGCCAGCATGTGGCGAGAACGCAGGGCCCCTGGGCTGCTGGGGGCACAGGGCCACGGCAGGCCAAGGCCAAGCCGGGCACCCTCTGTGCTCTGCTCGATGCCAGGTTACAGCCCCAGTTCCCTGGCACCTCCGCCCGAGGGCAGGGAGCTGGCGGCTTGCGAGCGGGCGCGGTGCCATCCTGTGAGGTGGAATGAGGACAGGCAGCCAGGGGAACGTGTATGTGTCCCGCCGTGTGTGTTAAACAAACCGCTCCCAGCCGGGGAGCAGGAAAACACCTGTCAGGCCTGGTCCTGCGAACCCGGGGAATAGAAGGCGCGCAGTCGTTAACCCAGCTCTGCGAAGAATTACCTCCCGAGCTTTTTTAAATAAAAGAAGCACACAGTCCACCCGGCAAATGCGGAGACGCTGACTTACGCTTCATCCATCAAACTGAAATAAATGCTGTTCCGTGAAAACGAGACCAACACTTTTGAGACTGGAGGCAGTGAATTCACGCGCCGAGCCCTGACGGAGGGCTTCGCACATGTGTCGCTTCCCCTCCTGTCTGACGCTGACACCCTGCACCCGGCCACCAGCCGCACGAGTTCTTCTAGTGGCTTCTCCTCCCCATGAGTGACAATCGGCTGTGTCCAGCCGGCCACACACTCCCTCCCTGGTTTGAGCCCGGCGATGCCTGGCCACAGCGGGCAGCCTCTTTGGGTGACATTTTGGACCATGGATCAAACCACAGCCTTGCCAGCCTTGGTACCTCAGGTCGTTTTAGGGGGGTGACAGGCCTGGACAGAAGACAGGCAGGTGCTGGGCGGCCCGTGGGAGGGAGAGGCAGGCGACGGAGCTCAGCAGGCAAGGGCTCCTCCGCCGCCTGCCAACGGTGTAACCGAGGCTCTCCGAGCCTCAGTTTCTGCATCTGCTACACGGGACAGCACACGCCTGCCCGGCCCGCTTCAGGAGAACGTGCAACCGCTCAAAGCAAAGGCCCCTGACTGCAGGAGATGTGATCGCAGCTGAAGCAAACGCTGCGTGTTCTTTCTCTATGGGTCTTTTAGAAGGGCCTTCGCATCTGGCCTGCAGGGCTCACTAAATGCCATGTCCCCATTTTAGAGAGTAGAAAACTGAGGTGCCCTGAGTTTGACTCACCAAGGTCATAGAGTGGAGCCCAGGTCTCCTAATTCTCAGCCCCTCCCGTGGGACCACACTGTGTCCACGGGGAGCAAGAACACGGGGCTGGGCCGTCTCCAGGGCGTCACCCTTATGCTCCAGTAGGTCCTTCCCAGCCCGTCCCAGTGAGTCGGGACTCGGCTCGCATGATGTAGGTTTCTCACCCGAAGAAGCTCTTAGAGACCCACCCTTCATCCTCAGTCCACAACCCACCACCTCGAAGGTCCTTGGAGGCCCACAAGCCTGCAGGCAGGTGTCTGAAGGAGCCCAGGTGCAGTCAGGGGCAGGAGAGAGACAGGCCAGGGAGCTGGGGTCTGGGAGCAGCATCACACCTGCGGGGGACACGCATGCCCATGAGCCCTAAGTGTGGGGACCCCGGTTTCTGTTCTTACTGACAAATGCCGACTGCCCCAATCAGCAGGGGTCTGTCCAACAACCAACGTGCATCCTCAGGTTGATGGACAATGGGGGTGATGCCACCGTGTGGGCCGAACCCAAACACGGGCTCCATCGTCCAGTCCTAGGAGGACCTGTACCCTCCAGTTCTCTGCTAAGAACTTTACCATCTGCTTTGGGGGTGGGCAGGGGTGATGTGGTTAACCAGGGGGCTTGAGAAAGGTCTTCCTGAAGGTCAGAGCTGTCTCTCAGACAGCTGGGAAATGGGGGGGGGGGGTCATAGGAGGGTCTCATGGGTGACAGGACAGCACAGGAGCCCCAAGGGCTGAGCACCAAGTCAGCCCACAGTCTCCTTCCTTGTTGTGACTTTATTTCTAGAAAACGCTATTTTGTTTAAAAAAAAAAAAAATCATTAAGAGCTGTATAGATCCCGAGGCAGAGAAGCATGCAAGAGACCGATGGATCTCAGAGGGAAGGGGAGGCAGGAAGAGATTAATCTGAGAACCTATGTGCATATAGGCATAACCCGTGGACACAGCAGTGCGGTGAAGGCCCGGGGGGGGGGCAATGGGGGAAAAGGGGGACACCTGTAGTACTTTCACAATAAAAATAATAAATAGGCTCTATTTGTGGACACCACGGCCAAAATGTTTTAGGAGGACATCGCGTCATGGCCTCGCTCCCTGCTGACTCCAGGTCTCAGGAGGGAAAGTACTTTTCTCCTGAAAAACGAAGGCTAATGTCACAGACAGGCGCCTGGGGAAATTACACCCCTTAACCGGCTTCAGGCGTGTTTACAGCAAGCTCAGCCTCACGGAGACTCGGGGGGCAAAGGGGAGCCTTTTGGAGCCCTTCTACAAGGTGGCAGCACCCCTCCGGCACTGGGGGGGGGGACCGCAAATCAGAGAGCGTCTCCAAACTCCAGAGGCGGAAAAGCTGCTGGAGGGGGTGCGGGAGGCAGAGAGCACATGAAAAGGACGCTCTTCCCCTCGGCTGATTACAGAGCTCAACCAAATCCTCCCACGCGGGGAAGAACAAAGTGCTGGCTTCCAGCAACCCCGGACAGGAGACGGGGTATCGGCAGGATCATTCCCTCCCTATTAGGGAGCAATTAAGTTATTAGATTTCAGAGAAGTTCCAAGGGGACCACCTCCGGGCCCTTCAGGAGATCACAGGAAAAGCACAACCCTGTGTGCTCCTTGCTTGTTGTGGTTGCTTTTGCTGTGTTCGCTCATTCATTCAACAAATATTTATCAAGCGACTTCTCAGTACAGCACCCACCAAAATCCTGCAGAGGAGGGGCTCAGAGCTGCAGCGGGAACTCCTACCTTCAAGTCTCCACTTTGCCTCGAGTGGCTTTTCACGGCACGCGAGCCTCCGGCGATGCTGCGAGCAGTCGGTGAAAGGGCTCCGTAAACCATAACGTCCCTGTCGAAGGTTAGTTATCGTTACTTTTGTAAAGTCCCCGACAGGCTGGGGCGACCGCACACCCTGCCCAGAACAGCCCCCGGTGACACCTTCCTCCCAGCCCCGGCTCACTCCCCCGGGTGCCCGGGTTTGGTAAATGAATCCTGCCCTCCCTGCCGGTAGGATCATCGGTGCAGGAGACAAGCGGGAGAGGACACCAGGGTTCCCAGGGGACTTTCCTCGGCAGTACATGTCCACGTCTCACTAGCTATTCTGGGGAGTTGCTTTCTGCCTAACGGTACCTGCCCCCTGCAAAGGTTCAGCCAACTCAGGCGGGGAAGTTAAACGTGTTCACAGCGTAAGTCCTCTGCTGTGTGTTTGCAATGGGGTTTTCTCCAAAGGAGAGGAGAAACCGCCCTGGCCGGTGTGACTCAGGGGTCAGAGCATCGGCCCGAACACCAAAGGGTTGCTGGTTCGATTCTTGGCTAAGGGCACCTACCTGGGTTGCAGGTGGACCCCTGGCCCTGATTGGGGATCTTGGGGAGGCAACCGATCAATGTGTCTCTCTCCCATCAATGTTTCTCTCTCTCCCTCCCTCACTCCCTTCTACTCTCTCAGTGGAAAAAACATCCTCAAATGAGGACTAACAACAACAACGGAGAGGGAGAGACGGTCATCTGTGGACGCAGATGTCCAGGCATGAGGAAATGTTTTCCTGCACAAGGCATTCCTCAGGCCACGAACTGGAATATTACGTCTCAAGGCATCAGTGCCGCTGGCCCGTCCAGCAGCTCGAAGCATGGCCGAGCCTGGCATCAGCTGGGGCCCAGCGGACCTCGCTCACCGCGTGGAATGAGGCTGCCGGGCTGCGGGCGGGCGGGAGACGCTGCCCGGGGCTGGAGCTGGGATTTGCACCCTCGCCTCCCATGCCCTTGGCTGTGCTTCTTGGACTCTCCCTCTGCTGTTTCCCGACTGGGGGAGTGGGTCCGACCACAGCACCTGCTTCCCGGCGCCCTTTGGAGGGTTCGGGGGGCTGATGCACGGAGAGCCTTGAACAGGGCGCCTGACACGTGGCCGATGGTCTGTCAGTGTGGAAAGCCTTGTCCTCGATTCCGCTGCTCCCAACGGAGCGCTCTCGGTGGTTAATGAGCATTTTCTCAGGCACCAGATACGTGGCAGAGGTCAGGGACCGGCCCCTGTTTTTACCTTCTCTCCCTTGTTGCCGAATATTTCGGAGTTGTGCAGAACAAAGACTTTCAGACGGGGTCAGTAAATTTGGATTCTCTCTGTATCGGCTAGCCATTGCCACAATAGCGCCGTGTAACAAACTACCCCGAACCTCAACGGCTGCAGACGGCGACGATTTATTCTCCCCCACAGGTATGCCAGCTGGTGTCGACCGATCCCGGCTGAGCTCTCCGTCACACTGCTGTGCTTGGGGGGATGTCCGAGTGGGTCTGCGAGAATGTCCCTGTCACTCTCATCCTGCAACCAGGGGCCTGTCCAGGTGTCCTCTTCTGATGGCAATGTCAGGGGAGCTAAAGGGCCAATGGAAACTCTCCCGAACTCTCAAGGTCTAGGCTGCAAGCCCGTTACTGCCACTTCTGCCCACATACTGTGGACCAAAGTAAGTCAATGGCCAAGCCTAAGTCAACACTCCCAGGGCCACGGCAAGAACGTGATGGGGTAGTAGGACCAAGTCACAACATCCCATCATTTGCAGAAAACAGCCAACAAATTCCGACTGGTCTGAAACAGCCTCACCCACGTGTGGCGGTTGGCCCCCCATCGCCTGGCTGACAGGGCCACCCGGGCCACCCGCCTCCTCTCCTCACCCAGCAGACTGGCCTGGCTTTGTTTACGTCGGTATCCTGGTACCAGGGGCAGCGAGCAAGCGAGCGCCAACGTGTAGTCACTTTCCTGCCCTCACTGTCTTGTTTACTAAGGTCCCACGGCCGCCCAGAGCCAGCGTGGGCGGGGCCACCCCAGGGGGTCCACAGAGGAAGTTGGATAAACGACGGCCACTTTGGTAATCCACCACAAGTGCCTTGCTCGAGGCACCACAAATGCTCAGCAGACTTCCTTCTTCGAAACGCGGGCCGACAGGCATGTGGTGAGCACTGCCTACGTGTCATACGTGTGGCTGATGGGTTCCAGACCCGCAGACCCACATATCACTTCCCACCGTGGCCACATAAACCGCCTGGTCCTCCCTGGACTTTCTACTCAGACACATCCTAAGAGCCTGATGTCTCGGGGGTTAAATAAAAATTAACGAATAAATGTATTTACAGGCCCTTTGGAAAAAAGATGTGAATGTCTTATAGGCAAGTTTATTTTCGGGGGAAAAAATCTTGTACATGAGATTCAAGATTAATTTTCAGAAAGCTTTTTTTGTAAACGGAAGTGGGGGGTTGCAGGGGCCTCTGCCCTCACACCCACCACCATGTACCCATGTGCCAGGCGGATGCCGGGCCTGGGACACACTAAGCGCCCAGGTCCTAGCAGCTGAGCTCTGACTCTATAAAAAAACGTTCAGACGCACTCACCCATCCCGCATCGTGTATCTGGTAAAGGGCAAAGTCCAAATCAGCTCAGACAGGGGTGGGGAGTGGGGGTGGGGGGGGTGGGGAAATGTGTTTGGTGTTACCGCAATTAGTCACGCTTTGCAATATCCTGGGGAAAGTCTCCTCTTGAGTTATTGTTGACACAGGAAAGCGGAACAGGTTAAAAAGAAGTCTGCAGGCACCGTTAATTAACCTCTCTGTTGTTTTTATTTCCCCGTGCAGCTTTCTGAGGGACGGAAGATCACGGGGTCCAACCCTGTTAGAGCCGCAGGCCTCCGGCCTTCCGGAGGGACCGCCGGCTGTCCTCACAGTCACAGCGGGCCACGGGGGGCACAGATCCCGGTCCCATGTCGTGTGGGAGGGAGTCCTTCCTCTTCACCTTGCCGGTCCTCCTACGGCTGCTCAGATGCTGCTTCTCCAGGAAGCCCTCCAGGGATGCATTGCTCCTTCTGTAACTCTCAGCCCTTTCTTAGTGCCTCCTTGCAGTGGACACTGGGGCATTCTGCCCAGTCCCCCTCTTTGGGACGAACGCATTTGTCCCCCAGCTGGTCACACCTGCAGCCCTCACTGGCAAGTGCCCTGGGCCATGGGGAATGGACTCGCCCAAGGATGCTCCCCTCAGAGGAGCCCGTGGCCTGTGGCTGGACGCAGCAGGGGGGCCAAGCTGAGCTCCTCTCCTTCGACTGCGCACATCCGGGCCAGGTGGCTGCTCTTGGGCGAGTGCTTGCCCACCCTGCACCTCAGCTGTCTCCTTGTAAAACAGGGCCCCATTCATACTGGTCATTGCTCCAAAGATCCTATCGGATGACACGGTGGACAATGACGCCAGTGTCCCAATTACGATGTTCCTTATCACACCAGCCCACGGACAACCA
Organism: Miniopterus natalensis; assembly: GCF_054644295.1. Taxonomy (NCBI): domain Eukaryota; kingdom Metazoa; phylum Chordata; class Mammalia; order Chiroptera; family Miniopteridae; genus Miniopterus; species Miniopterus natalensis. The sequence goes on along the minus strand of NC_142094.1, from coordinate 57,279,591 downwards.
CAGACATCACGCCCCCTAAAGGGCGATTTCTTGCAAGAGTATCACCAAGCATAAGCATCGCCACCTGCGCGCAGTGAGGCCCCTCTAAGAAAGTTACTCAATGTTCAAGAAAAAATTCTCAATACCACATAATCCTCGAGTAGCCAAATATCTCAATGCACTACATCATTAGCATCAAAAAGTACGACACGCCCTAGCCAGTGCTGTTCAGTGGTTAGAGCGTCAGCCGGAGGACTGAAGGGTCCCGGGTTCGATTCTGGCCGAGGGCTCATACCTCGGTTGCAGGCTTGGTCCCTGGCCCTGGTCGGGATGTGTGAGGGAGGCAGCCAATCCATGCGTCTCTCTCACATCAATGTTTCTCTCTCTCCCCCTTTCACTCTCTCTAAAAAGCAATGGAAAAAATATCCTTGGGTGAGGGGTTAAAAAAAAAAAAGTCAGACACCATGAAAGTCCAGAGGCCTGGGCTCTGGGCCTCGGCAGTGGGCGTGACCAGCTTCATTTTATCAGGAGAGAACCTGCACCCAAACCCCCACCCCCAAGGAGTTTTTGCCACAGGACGTTGTCAGATCAGAGGCGGTGTTGCCATGCATCCTTCCATTCCGGTCCCACCCTGTGTGGTCCCACAGGGGAGCTCCTGACGGAAGCCTCGGTGGCGGTAAATTTGGAGAAGCCGCCCATTTGCTCAGCCTGAAGAAGCCGTCTGGCCGGCTGCATAGACCCGCTCCCTGGGCCGTAACGGAGGGCCAAGGACTCGGGGGCCAAGGACTCGGGGCCCACCACAGTCCCCGCAGCACCTGATAGGTTCCTGAAGTTTTCCGCCGAGCATTTTATTTTAAATGACAGTTATTTCTATTAATGGGTGGGCGCTGTCAGCTTCCCGACCCGGGTCAGGAAGATGTCTCTCTGTTCAAATGGCAGTGATCGTGTCTGTGAATCGATGCGTGTAACCGAGGCGGCCGGCGCCGGGCCCCGCGCGCGGACTGTCACTCAAGCTGACATCTCCGTGTCCGAGCATCTTCTCAAAGTTTTCCCCGTGTGACCCGCAAGGGGAAGATCAGGGGCGTCCTTCACCCAGGCCACCCATGTGCCAATCATCCTCACCTAAAAATCAAAGTTATTCATCAGCCCGAGTCCCCACGTGCGGTCTTCTGCCCGGCCCTTCTGGGCCCTGTCACTCTGGCTCTCTCGTCAGGGTGGAGGGCGCCCCTTCCCCCGCCCGACCCCCCTGGGCTATTGGTTTGCCCTCACCTTGTGTGACGCTTTATAAGGCAGTCCTGTCCTCCTGGCCTACTGCCCGACCCGCCCCGGGAGGAGAGGAAGCTTCCTCCCCTTGCTGTTCCTCCCCCACCCTTGGGCCCCTTCTCCCCCCCCTCCCCTCCCCCTTCCTCCTCGCTTTTCGCTGTCCCTCCTTTACTCTCTCCCAGCCCCTCAGGTCTTCACGCAGGAAGTTGAGACCCAGCCCCCCGCCCGAGGCCTCCCCGAGGCCCCACCCCAGGCCTCTTCCAGGCGGCTGTCTGGGCCCCGTGCTCCCGGACCCCCAGCCCTGCTAAGGGTTTGCCTCTCCCCTTGGACCCTCAGGCAGAGCAGCCTCACCTCTCCACCGGGGCCTTGGCGCCCCCTCGCAGCCACCACCCAGGATCCTTCCAGCTCCCCGACCAACGTGCTCCTCTGGGCAAAGACCTTGTTCACTCGCTCCGCAGACTTTCATCCAGCACCTCCACGTGCCGCCGGGTGTTGTGGTCAGCGAGTCACAGACCCAGCTCGCAAGACGCGGGAGGCCGAGCGGGGGAAACGGACACGGAAACAGACACTGAGCAAATGTCCAAACGTCTGCCAGGCTTCATCACCATGGCGATGCGTGTCGCAAAGGAAGTGCCTGTCATCCCTCAGCACAAGGCCCGAGTGCCGGTCCCCAGGAGGGTCCCAGGAAAGCTGCTGCCCTTTAAACACGGTCTGGTAGCTGCCTTTTAGACCCCCCGGCCCCGAGGCTGGAAGGCGGCCTGTCCCCGAGGGCGGGCGCGGCCTCCGCTCTTCCTGGACGCCCGGAGGGTGCCGAGCTGCCTGCCAGGACCCGGCCCTTCCCCTGGAGGGAGCTCAGGCCTGCTGGACGCCGCGTCGAAGGGACCGTTCGGCCTCGACCTCGAGTGTGTCCTCAGTGTTTGTTCCCACCTGACTCGGGCCGTTTTCTCAGCCTCACTCTCACGTGGGACGGCGGCCTCCCAGGACCTGCCCGTTAGCCGTTTGCGTTCGCACAGGTGAAGCTAAACTGTGAATTGGAAACACAGGTGTGCACCCTGAGCTGGGAGAGCCTGGAGGTGCCTGTCCTACGTGAGAACCAGAGGGAAAAGTGAGTCTTCGAAAGTGCGAAAGTAGTGACGAGAGGGAAGAAAATCAGTGGCTCATATCTCCAGCCTCAGTTTCCCACATAGGAAACGCAAAGGTCGCGAGCACAAGAGCTGTTTCCAAAGTGCGGCCCCCATGGTGTGTGCCCCCTAAAAGTCCGTCTCCTTCCTTGATACGTGTGGTTTAAAATCCCAACTGAGAATCAACGCAGACACACGAGTAAAGTGTGGGAAACTGCACCGAAGCCTCCGGATGGGCTCTGGAGACCCTTCCCCACGGGCAGGGGCTCAGTACAGGCGTCAGCATCGGAGAGGCCAGGTGAGGGGACAGCACGCACACCTGCGCTCCCCTCTTTCTGCTTCATCCCCCACTCGGTTGTCACACGGAAGGAGGCGCCTGGGGGTAAACCGAGGACCGAGGGCTGAACTGACAGGCGGGGCCTCACGGCGGGAAACGAGGTGTGCGCTCTGCAGACCAGCCTCAGTGTGTCCTCTACCCAGACACCGGTCACCTCCGACTCAGGATCCCCGCGACGTTCTCCTCGCCGTGACCGGAAGTTCGCGCTCCTGCAAAACGCAACCGAGGCCGACAGAGATCGAATGCTCCACCTGGAGGACGGCTCGAGGATATTGAGTTAAAACAAAACGAAACAAAACAGAAACTCCTGTTAACTTTTAAACGCAAACAGCAACTGGAAGTCAGACAATTACACGGGGAACCGTGGACAAATGTCACATGCGGGGAAGGACATCAAGGGGGTCAAGATCTACAGGGACCCGGCCGATTTGTATGGCATATGCTGACAAATGGCTGAAGTGGGGCAAAAGCACCCAGAAGCTTATTTTTCAACATGCTGCTGAGATCAAAGGCTAGCCTTGGAGACGAAATACCACAAGAAATGGCACACCCTTTGTTTTTATTATTATTTTGGGGGGCAGTTTGTATTTCAGACTCATAAATCAAGGGCTGGAAATGTACGAGCCAATGTCAGGAGGGGTCAGTCGGCTGGCTGTGCAGACGAATATTGCAGGTAGAAATGCTTGCCAACCCTCCTCCTAGCCCATCCCCAGGAAAGAAGGTGAGCCAAGAACTCTGCAAACTACATGGCATCTTCATTAAACCCTCCCCGCGTCCCGGATCACTGCTTTTTCTGACTTTGATACTATGTAACTATACTCGCCAGAGGCTCCATCATTGTTACTTTGTGGCACTTTATCCTCTCATGTATCTTATCCCCTGGACTTCTCACGTTATCATTTTTGAAGCCTGGTCCTCTTTGAGCTGCGTATGGTTAGGTTACATCTGTGTCCACAGCACTGAAATCTGTCCATCTCGCCGATGCGTCCAGATGTGCTGACATTTAGCAGCAGGTAAATCAATCATCCGGCTGTGTGACCCCTTCAGTTTTCATCTGGGACTTCGGCAGAAGGTGGAGATGACCTGGATGAAAGCCAGCCCGTTCCTTCCACTTCCCACAAATGGTTATTATTCCATTGTTACTTACTGTTCTTCTGTGATTTACCAACTCCTCTAGGTAGCCATCGGCAGGCGTAATAGTGTGGTTAGTATTTCAAACAATTATCCTTCAAATGGAAGTGAGTAAAGGGATTACAAATGAATCCAAGAATATTTTGGCAAATATCCCCGAAAAGCTGCGTTGGGACTAACGCGGTGGTAACAAAGCAACGTGTTTGGCTGGGCGATGGATGGCATGTTTGAAGAGCTTAAGAAAACATGGAGATTGTTGATATTGCTGATTCCAGGGAGGTAGGCAGAGGGGTTTAATCGGGTAACACAGAAAATGTAAATAAAATGCATCAGAAATACACATCTTATAATCAGTATATTTGCATCTCTCCAGTGGAGAACTGCACACAGGATGACGCTCAGACAGTTGTCATAGGAGAACCTGCGAAGTACAAGCCTGCTGCCCACCACTGCTTAGCTCCTAGCAGATGTGGCCCAGGGTCTGACGACAGCGCCGAGCTCCTCTCCCTCCACACGAGTGTCTCGGCCTAGGCTCGCACCCCCAGTCCCTTCGGGCACCTCAGAAATCAGATCCTTGCTGAGTCTTCCTCAGTGTGGCTTTTGCTAAAAGAGCTATGTTCTTTTTTAGGCACTTTATGTTTAGTTATTACCTGGTGGCTAGTGTGTGAGTCACTCAAAATCGGTGTCTACCAGAGCGCCCCTGAGTTCACGGCCTAAATGATCTGGATCGTTTAGGTGGAAGGAGACCCCATTTCTACCGGAATTACCCAGGCAATTTGAGCGGATCCAAAAATACCTCGCCCTTTCCCATTTCCCGCCTGGGACATACTCCCTTGTGTTTTGATGCTAACTTAGTTTCAAAGTCAGCACAGCTGGGCTGTGGCTTGAACTGATTCACTGATGCTCTCCAAATGTGAGGCAATGGAAAGGCACGAAGGATGAGACCTGGCGGATGGGAGTCATTTTGTGTTCTAGGGCATTCTGGAGAGTCAAGGAAGGGAGCCTGAAAAGTGAAAACCTTCACCAGAAGTCGAGGCTGTGGCAGAGCCCGAATCAGTAGCTCAGCTCCTGCAAGCCAAATGGCATCGTTAATCAGAATGACAGAAATCTGCTCGCAAGAATGATACAGATTGTGGGAAACTGGACTCACGTTGAAAAGTCACCTGGTCACTGCAGGTGGGCTGTTCCTGAGCAGAGCGGGAGAGCTCAGGACACACTACAGACAGGGATGGAATTAACTGCAGCAGAGGACACAGTGGTGTCTACACGGGTTACTGGGTATTAAAAGGGACTTAAATTGAATAGATTTGAACTCCTGACCTGTGTAGGGAAATAAGATGAGAAAATTGGAAAGTTTCATTTTGGGCTAAAATAACCCATCTCGAGGCCCCTATGATAACACCATCACCTGTTACATCACCCTCTCCTCCTGAAACTGGCATCCAAACCGCACCCCCAGCTGTCTCATCCCACCCCCTTCATTCCTGCGTTGCATCTCAGCCTTTGATCCTATTGAAGGAGACACTCTCAGAACGACGCATCTCCCTCCCCTCCAGCTCTAAGGAAATGACAGGCTCCCTCCAGGTGTGAGCTCCTGCCTGGCTCGGCACTGACCCCGCGCCTGCGGTCCCGCCGCCTCCCCGATCACTGGAACCAGCCTCCCCTGATCACTGGAACCAGCCGCCTTGCTCTGCCCTCCGAACGCCCCTCCTCCCTCCCGCGTGCACAGCAGTTTGCAGGATTTCAATATCTTCCCCAGATGTCCCACGATTCAATGTTTTAAAAATAATCTATATTTTATTTCCTTAATTCCATTAACAGATTTACAACTTCACATTTTGTCAGTAGCACAGACTCGTCGGGTTTTTAACCAGAGAAAAAGGAATTTAATTACTGGAGATTTTTCTGCTGCAACGTTCTTCGTAAGCGTCGGGTGAGAGGAGCCGGCTGCCCGGGTCGGTGCCGGCCAGGGGACAAGTCCGTGTGTGCCGCCCACCCCGAAGCCAGGACAGGACAGGGCCGGAGCGGGAACACCGGGGAGGGCGACATGGCAGGGGCTTGTTATTGAGGACCCAGCTGCCTCCTGGGCCCGAGCACTAATCATTACCATTACGGGGTGGCTGCCAGGTGAGAAGGTGACGGAGCTAACGGCCGAGGCCGCGGGGCCTGACAGGAAGGCGGTGTGCAGTCCCAGCTGTGTGGGCGCTTCAGGGCCTTGCTTTTGGGTTTTCTTTCTTCTCTTGTTTAAAATGGCAATTAAGATAAAACAACTCGGTACTGGGGACGGCCCCTTTCTGGGTTTTGCCTGCCCATCATGTCTAAGGTTTTTTGCAACGGCTTGTCTAATTTTCGTAATTAGAAGAGACAACCAATTTTCTTTTTTTTAACTTTTATACATATCTTCATTGATTTCAGAGAGAGGAAGGGGGCGGGGGAGAGAGAGAAACATCCGTGAGAGTCCTTGATCGGCTGCCTCCTGCGCGCCCCTGCTGGGGACCGAGCCCGCGCCCCGGGCGGCCGGATGGGTTTCTCTCCCGCTCTTGGCCCCCTGCTCTCCCCTGCTGACTGCAACGGCTCGGGCTCAGGGCGTTTATTTTACCCAAGGGAGGTGAACAGCAGAGCTTCGCTTCCACTCCCCGACCCTGAGAGAGAGGAGAGACATGAAGACTGTTGCCAAGTAAGACAGTGAAACCCAAAGCAGCAAAGACGGAGATAAAAACGGTCATTTCCAACCCACTGGACGTCCGTCTTCGGCTCATCTCAGTCCCCAGTGTCCCCCTCCAGGTTTTCTGCTGGGCACCAGCTCGGACCGTAGGAGCCAGAGACCTTCATGGGTGGGCGGGGGTGGGGGGACCTGTGGCGGGCACCTCACCCGATGCTGGCTCTAAGACACAGCCACGCAACCTCGCCTGCAGTTTCAATCACCTGGGGAGCTTCACAGGACCCTGGCATCTGGGCCACCCCACGGAGTGTGGGCCAGGGGAGTCTATTATGCAGGAAAGTCCAGAGACTTCACTCTCCTCTCCGCCCCCTGGGTACGAGCCCTCCTGTGGAAAGCGTGGTCCATGGAGCACCGGCATCAGCCACGTCTGGGAGCAATATGTAGTTACCTCAAAAATTTAAAAATGAAATTGCCTTCAGACCCAGTCATCCCTCTCCTGGGAATATATCTGAAGAAACCTGAAACACTAATTCGGAAGAACACATGCACCCCTATGTTCATAGCAGCGTTATTCCCAGTAGCCAAGGTTTGGAAGCAGCCCACATGCCCAGCAGGTGAGTGGATAAAAAAGCCGCCGCACATTTACACCGTGGAATACTATGCGGCTGTGAAAAAGAAGGAACCCTTACCTTTTGCGGCAGCCTGGGTGGACCTGGAGAGTGTGATGCGGAGTGAAATAAGCCAGGCAGAGAAAGGCAAATACCACATGATTTCACTTACATGTGTAATCTAATGAACAAAATAAACAAAATAGAAACAGATTCATAGATACAGAAAACAGACTGGCAGCTGTTTTCAGAGGGGAGGGGGTAGTGGGTGGAAAAGGTGAAGGGATTAAGCAAAAAAAACACCAAAAAAAAACACAACAAAACTCATAGCCACAGAGGGAGAGGGCAGTGCCGGGGCCAGGAGAGGGTAAGTGGAGACAGAAGGAGACTTGACTTGGGGTGGTGAACATACAATACAATATACAGGTGACGTGCTGTAGAATTGTACGCCTGCAACCTACATGATTGTATTAGCCAGTGTCACCCCAATAAATTCAATAAAAATTTTAAAAAATAAAGTAAAATTATATCATCTGAAACAAAAACGTGAGAAGTCTATGACAGGCATGACCCCATAAAATCTGCAAGTCAGACATTACGAATTCTATATTTAATGCAGTTTTAATTACTGATCAAAGCCATGAAATTGAGCAAGGTTTCCCCAAGGCTCCCAGCGTCGGGCGGGAGGGGCGGCGCTCTGAGAGCCGCCGGTAACGCGCATTCAGACCTTCAGGCTTGGAAGCGGCTTCGTTGGAATTCGCATCGGACCTGAACTCGGGTTCGGCTCAGCTTGACCGCTGTGAGTGATGAGAACAAACCCCGGGACGCGGGGGGGGGGCGGCCACGGGAGCTTGTTTGCCGGCAGAGAAAGGACATTTCAGCTGGAATGAAACTGTCTTCAGTTAACAACTGAGTCCGCTGTCATTCTCGTAACATGGACGGGACCCGGTGTCGTCAGCGACTCGGGAAGCAGTTTGCACACTCAGCCACGGTTGGCTTGGGCTTACTTGGCATCCAGTAGGCTCCACCTTCCTTGAAGAACAGAGCCCAGGGAAGGTGGGTGCCTCACCCCCCCATCCCTCACCCCACCTCTCCCGTCCATCAGTGAGGCCTGCGCCTGCCCAGACCCTGCTCCTTGGCCACCTACAGCTGGAGCACGGCCCCCTCTCACCTGCACTCCTGCCGGTTAGTCTCACAGGGGCGAGGGTGGCCATTCAGAAACCCAAGCCCCCCCGTGCCACCCCGCTCACAGCTCACAGCCCTGCATCGCGCCGTTACTCTGAGGTCCAAGTCCCCTCTTTACCGTGGTCCGTGGCCCTGCCGACCCTGAGGCTGGTCTGGTTTCTTCTTGGAGGGTCCCTGCCACCCACGCACCACTGAGGCACATCCTAGTGGCTCTTCCCCTATGGTCCACTTCCCCCTATGTCCTCATGGACTTTCTGGAAACACCTTTGGAATAAATGACCTGTGTCCAAGTCCTTGTCTCAGGCTCAGCTTTCAGAAAAACCAAACTCACTGAACGGCCAGGTGGGCAAGTAGCTGCAGAAACCAGGTTCTGAGTGACCTGGTCGCGTGCTTAGGAGCTGTGGGGTGGAGGACCCTGACCTTGTCCGGGCTCATGCAGCCCCCCCCGTGGAAGTGAGTGAGTCTGAAGAGCAGCAACCCTGGGGGTGCCACGCGTGGGCTCAGCCTGTGAAGGGAGGGAACTGTCCGTCCCCCCCCAGGGGTAAGAGCTGGAGCCCCACTCACAAGGCCACAGGGCAAGCAGGAGTCTCCCCAGACCTCAGGCCCAGGGTTAGGGTGGTGCCCCCCCTGGGGCAGCCAGCTGGAGGAGGGGAGCCTGAGTGCCCTCCGATGGCAAGGCAACTGAGTCAGGGAGCAAAAGGACAGTGTCCCCTTCGACCTGCCAGCTCCTGCCCAGGGAGGTCAGTGGGCAGGGATGGCATGGTGCCCTCTGGGTCACTGCCGAGCCTGTAGCCTGCATCCTAACTGCTGCATCTTCCATATGTAGGACCATGCCTTTCACCTCTGTGATGTGTAGCTATGAAGCACTCTCACCCCCATGATCGAACTAGTTTTTCAACCTCGAACCCAGAACACAGATCTGCGCATGTTTCCCAGAGAAGGAGCCTAAGGCTCTGGGAGGTGAGTGGCTGCAGCTCCCCACAGCCAGGCGCATCCCTAGAAGGAGAAAATACTTCCCCAGACGCCAGAGCATGGTCAGGTCTCAAGGGCACAAGCGTAACTCCACGTGTGGTTCTCCCATTCAGCCGACTGCTGAGTTACAGATGGACTTGGTGACCAGGTGCACTAGATTTTACGGTTTATTTGTGTGAACTTGACTCTTTAAATTAGCTGCCTGAAAGTTTGGTTTAGAGAGTGACTCAGCTGCATAGACACCTATAGGCACAAATTCTCCATTTGTTCATTCAGACAATCAACAAATCAACTGTAGAAATATACTTGGATTAAGAGCCCGCAGTCATCTTGAGATGTCATTTTTCAGCGCTCATTGCACTTTGGGTTGCTAGGAGATAAATTGTTTTGTGTTGTGTGTGTGTTTTTTAAAAAAAGCAATTAGCATAAAGACCAGTAGAGAATCTTAATAATGTCAATATGTAGCCAAATGGACTAAAGTGCTAGAGTGACTGTTTTTCAGCGGATAATGAAGCCTCCAAATTCAGATATCTTAAAAGAGATACACTGTATTCCGTGGCGGTCTAGTCCACTTAGGCGGCTAATTATTTCTCAAGACGGCGCTGAGTCACGCCAGCCATCTTCCTGCGGAGCTATTAACGTGGGCGCCGTCCCGCGATGGCTCCGGTCCTATCCCCAATCAGGAACGGAAGGCGGGTAGGCTTCTAATTGTAGGATTGTGAGGAATTCGTTTTTCTAATCACTAGCACAAATCTGACAATCTGTCCAGCAGCCAGGAACTAAATTAAAGAACTTTTCTTTCCCAGATACACGGGCTAGAAATCTCACTAATTCGAACTGATGGAGAGGAAGAGCCCGTCTATTTTGGTAAAAAAATATCTACCATAGGACTCACTTAATACTATTTAAATTTTTCCCTTCAAATCCAATTAAAGTCTTGCGTCCTGCACGAAATAATTAATGGAACAGTGTTAGCCTTTTTTATTGTCTCAGTGTAGGTACCAGACCAGAAGAAGCTTTAAAGAGTCCTTTAAAATGGTATGTAGCCCAGCTGGCGGCTCAGCGGTTGAGCATCGACCTATGAACCAGGAATTCACGGTTCGATTCCCGGTCAGGGCACATGCCCAGGTTGCCGGCTCGATCCCCAGTAGGGAGCATGCAGGAGGCAGCCGATCAATGACTCATCATTGAGGTTTCAGAAATCTCTTCCTCATATCCTTGGGTGAGAATTCTTTTCAACAGCAGGAAAATGTTATTAAATAAATAGATGGTGCCTGGCCCATGGGCTACCCTCCGTGAGTGTTTGATGGCATTCGTGTTATTTTTATCGCTGCTCTCCACTCCAGGTTATCAGCAGGAGCAAAGTTTCAGGTGGCAGGGGGTGGGAGTTTGAGAAGTTGCATATAGCTGGTTGTCCTCGGAGATCCCGGTGCCCCAGTTCCCAACGGCTTGCCATTTAGTTCCACCTGTAGAGCCTGGGAGGCCGCCGGGCCCAGAGGCGAGGGGCCCCAGGCTGCGGGGATTTGTCAGCGAGATGCATACGAACCCTCTGCGAGGGCCACAATTCTCCCTACACCTGATTTACTCAAGGCAATAGAGAAACTGGTCCTCTTGTATCAAAGCAAATCTTAGTCTTAACGCTGAAAGTGTAGTTGTACTCATGCGTGTCCACGGAGCCGCACACGAAAGAGAAAAGCCCGTTACTCGGAGGGTGGTGGCAGATGCGGCGACGGTCTCGTTTGCTCCAGGCCCGGGGCTTCTCTCTGTCCCAGCCCCGCTCCCCTCCCTGCCCTCGGGAGGCTCATTAGAGCCCCGGGAAGGAGGGGCCTTTGAATCGGGCGTCTGCAGCTCCTGTTTCTGAGCAGGGCCCAGGCTGCCCGTTTCTCAGAGTGACAGCTATAATCAAGTCCTAACAAATGACTGTCCCGCACAATAGCGCTGCAAATAAAGCTACGTGTTGAACGCGTGATTGTTCCTTCTTGTTTGCAAACATGTACAGTGAGATCTTCATTATTTCAGAGCCCGCAGAAACAAAATCGTCTCCCCGCCTGCTGGAGCGCCGCTTGCTCCTTCCGCCTGCTGGAGAGATGCCTGACTCGTGGAAGAGCACGTCTCGTGGTCCTGCACCCTCCCACTGGTGGGAAACCCTGGGACAGACGGCGGCTCGAGGCCAGGGAAGCTGGAGGCCCGGGGGACCTCCCACGGGAAGACGGGAGGCCTGAGGCTCTGACCCCACAGAATGGCTCTCCCTTAACCACAAGCTCAAATCCAACGCAGTTCTTTCTTTGCTTTTACAGAATGTAGTTGCTTGAACTTTACGTTTAGAATTTAGAGGAAAGAAATTACCCCCCACTTCTGAGAAGTTGCCAGGCTCTGGAAAAGGTAAGAGTCTGCAGGGCCGCCTCTCACCCTGGCCCGGCTGTATGTGATTATAGAAACTGTAGTGATTATTGTATGGGGACCGCCCAGGAGCTTGCCCTGACGCAGGAAGTGCCATGGTTAGGCCTCCACTTCAGAGGCCAGCTCTTCTCCACCTTCTAGCCACGCCACCCGGGGAAGGTTAGCAAAGGAAACATGATTGCTTGGTTGTCTGAGCCGCAGACGGGGAAGATAATTCGGGATTTGTAATTGCTCATCCCTGCTGGGGGACATTAGCGAGACGTTAGCAGTGACACGTGAATCGCGGCCTCGTTTCCGGCTGAGTTATTACCTGTGCACAGTGGTGCTCACCAGCTTGCCAGCTCAGTCTAGAAAATTCTGGAAAAAGATGGTCCCACTGCTTCCAGTTGTTCCCACTGTCTATAGCTCAACCAGAACCACCACCCCACCCCCCCGCCACATACACACACATGCACTGTTGTTAGCAGGCAGTCCCTGGCCTCAGTCCTACATCTGCTGGGTTCGGGGGGGGGGGGGCACACCGCCACCAGCACCCACCCGGGTCTACAGTGCAGATGCTGTGGGTCAGGCCTCCGTGTCTATCTTCCCCTGAAAGGACAGTGTCTACGGTTCCTCCACCACAGTCTTAGTGTTGAACTGGGGTCCTCGTGGGCAGGGGCTGCGAGAGCCTGACCAGTCTCTGGCTCCGGCCAGGCCTCCCCCAGGCCGGCTGGGGCCTCAGCAAGCACCTGCTGATGAGAGCAGGAGCAGGGTCTTGCCCGCTGCAGGAGGGCCCGGTCCTGTCCCCGGCCAGGCAGCCAGCGTCCCCTCTCATGTCCACCTCTCACTTTATCTTTCTTCCGAGGCTGTAAATTCTGAGGCAGGACCGAGTCTTCCAGTTTATCTCAGTATCCAGCAAAGGCAGTGAAAAAACAAATGGAAGGAAGGGGGGAAGGAAGGAAGGAAGGGGGAAGGAAGGAAGGAAGGAAGGAAGGAAGGAAGGAAGGAAGGAAGGAAGGAAGGAAGGAAGGGAGGAAAGGAGGGAGGAAAGGAGGGAGGAAAGGAGGGAGGAAGGAAAGGGGAGGGAGAAGGAGGGGGAAGTCTCAGATCCAAGACTGATTTATTTTTAGATTCTAGTTACAGAGAATCTCCCCACCTTCCTCCTTATTCATTAAAACCAACTTTGTGAGTTAAAAACAAAGCACATTTAACTCATTTCCCCAAGCTTTTACTTATTTCTTTATTTATGAAACATGTCTTTATTGATTTCAGAGAGAGGAAGGGAGAGGGAGAGGGAGGGAGGGAAACATCAGTGATGAGAGAGTCATGGATCGGCCGCCTCCTGCAGGCCTCCGCCTGGGGATCGAGCCCACAACCTGGGCATGTGCCCCAACCGGGAGTCAAACCCCGATCGCCTGGATCCTAGGTCGACGCTCAACCTCTGAGCCACACCAGGCCAGGCCCAAGCTTTTATTTAGCACCTACTATACAACTTTTGTATTTAGAGGTTTACTGGCCCTGAGTGAACTACGTGTCCCAGGACATTCTCAGCCTCTGTCAGTGTTGAGACGAAATTTCTAGGATCCCAACAGCCACAGCAGTAGGAGCAGGAAAGAGACAGTCCTACCTGAGCACCTTGTAGGAACCCCCCCCCCGCCCGCCATAATGAAACGTATTCAAGAATGACAAGCTGTCGATAGATTCCTCAGTTTTCAAACCTGTCTTCGAAAACCCGACCCCCAGGCCATCTGTCCAAACAGGCAATTATACTTTGTGTATTAAATTCTTATAGCTTTGACCTACCTTGTGCACAGAAAACAGTTTAACCTTTAAACCAACTCGTGTTCCCCATTTCACTCCTAGAAAGATGAATTCGTGCTATTCCGTCAAATCAGTATCCACCTGACCTTTAAACACATCAGTGTTTCTTGGGAAAATATTATGGCCGGGACGCCTACCGAGGGAAACAGTGTTCGCTGCTCCCGCCCAGCGCCGGGCGCGCTGTGCGGAGGCCGATCGGGGCCCGGGGCGGGAGGCAGAGAGGCCCGGGCTCCCCGACACCCTCCCCAGGGCATGAAGAACTGTGTGAGCGTGGGGCTGGCAGATACATTTTTGCGTTACTTTTCCGGAGATAACAGCTAAGGTGAATCATTTCCCACCAGCCACCATTCCAAATTATTTCAAATTCTGAAGGGGCCCCATTTATTTCATCGGTGGCTGGCGATTTACTTAGCAGTAGATCATTATATTTATGTGTCTGCGAAACCCTCAGAATAATTACACGTTTGAGCTGCCTCCCATGTGCCATCCGCATCCTCACGACTCGTATACGTGGAGGGATATTGGAACGTTCCCGCAGCAGCCTTCGCGGTGTCCACATAAAGCGCCCAACTGGAAGCGAGCTGCGAGTCTCCGGGTTTCCTTCTGCACCCGGCTCATCAACAGCGGGGGGCCCGCACTCGCAGGCAAACGCCGGCGGGGCTGGGGAGCTGTCTTCATTTCTCTGTCTCCAGATCCTTCCACGCGGCAGCCCGGAAGGGGCTGCATTGGGCCGCGGGGAGAGCCGACCTCGCTGAGGCCTGAAATCACAGGAGGACCCACAGCGGGAGGCCCGCGTCGGGCGAGGGGCTTCTTTCCCGGCCACGCGGCCGCTCAAGCACTAGGACGGGCGGGGCGTCTGAAGGTCCCAGGCCGAATTCCCCGGACAACACTCGTGAGACTGGTCGATTTCTCTGAAAGGTTTACTCTGTCATTTTATAACGTCAGAAACTATGGGAGGGGACAGGCTGCCTGGACGTTTTACCTGGTTCCGCGTGATTGTCATACAAGGTGATTCTCGGGACATCTCTAAGCCCCACAGCAAATAGCCGTGATGGGGGATGAGTGTCCCTCCTGAGCGCTGGTTCTCAGAGAAGGTGGTGATTGATGTGCCCCGTTGGAGCTGAAGCCCAGAGATGGGAGAGGGCAATAAACAATAAACATTATGGATAAGCAAATCGATGGCATGTGAGAGGTAATACGTGGTGGCAGGAAGGTAAGGGGGGGGCCTAGTCTGTGCGAACCGCGCCTCAGCATGGGCAATCAATGGTCCGATGCCTTGTTTGGCCAATGTGATGGTGTAAAATGAGGTTTCGTGGGTTTATTTGCATTTTCCTGGTTCCTGGTGAGCTAGCTGAGCATCTCTTCCGATGTGTGGCAGGCGGCTGGCTGGTCACCGAACATGGGTCCCCTTTTCCTGGGCACAGCGAGACGGTTTTCCCAGCCTCCCGGGGTGCAGCGATCTCTGGCCTGGGATGCTGCTCCGACCAGTAGAATGTGCGTCGGGTCTTCGTCTCCAGGTCTGCCCCACGGGAACCTCTTCTCTTCCAGCGGCCCTGTTCCTGGGGCAAGTCCTGCGTGGAAGACGCGGGGCCCTGGGACCCTCCCTGCAGGCCTCTGAGGAGCTTATTAGGCAAACATAATATCTAAAAACAATTCCACTTGTCTTCTTTCTACCGGTCACAAATCACGCCTTTGATTTGTTTATTGCATTGGCGAAAACTTCCAGAACATGTAGTTCTTTTATAATCAGGGCGGGGGGAACTATGTAAAACCGAAATAGAAGAGAATGGCTACGTTTCTGCAGGTTGTAATTTTTTTCAATTATGAATTTCTGAAGCCATCCAGATGGTCTCCTGATGTGTACACAAAGATCACTTTTTATCACCCTCACATGAGAACTAAAGCAGCTGCCGTCCATCCAGCGCCCCCACCCCCACGGCCTGCCCTGAGGGTCCTGCCCCTGCCAGCAGCAGGGTGCAGTGTCCAGGCGCCCCCAGGGGGTGTCGGGAAAGCTGAGACCCAGTCCCAGCTCTGGCCCTGGGTGGCATCCTGTCCTGGACAAGCCGCTGACCCTCTGAGAGTCTCATTTCCCCACTTTCTGCTCTGGGCCTTGGGCTTGTGCTGAAATGGCCTTCGGGCGGTGGGTGTCCTGTCGCCTCCCAGACCCTGGTCTCTGGGAGAGGCTCCCCTTGCCAGAGGAGGCCAGCCACATGGTGACTTAAATAAGCACTGACTCGAGTGCCTGCTGCAGCCGGGGTATTAAGGAGATCGGCTTGGAGAAGGTCTGTGCTGGCTGAGTCGAGTCTACGTGGATCACAGACAACAAAGCCTAGAGCACTGTCCACCCATCGCCAGAGCAGAACGTCCGAGACAAGACGCCAGCAAAGGACAAAGTCAGCGCGGAGCACCCCCGTGTCCAAGTCCCAAGGAAGCAGACGCTTGGGCTCCAACCCCCCAGGGCTGCGGAAGCGCCACCCCCCTGGGGAGGCTCCGCTCGTCCCCTGCTGGTCGCCCCACACCGCCGCCAGGGTGGGGTCTCCGCCAGCTCCCGCCTGCTCCTCCAGGGCAGGCCCGCGCCCCGTCTTTTCTGCCTCCCCCGGGCATTCTGGAAGCTCAGATGGTGACATAATCTTTTACTTTTTTCAAATCACAATTTTTTTTTCTTCAAATTACAAAAATGTCAAATGCTCATTTTAGACTATTTATAGGATAAACAAAGGAACAGGAAACTCCGTTCTAATCACTGATTACATTTTGATGTAATGTGTTTTCTCTCTGTTCTGAATGGTTTTTTCCTAACAAAACGGGTCTTTATTACATGCCTAACCCATAGGCAAGTATAGTTGCAAGAATGTCTTAAAGATCATTAAATATTTTTCTTAAATATGATTTTAGTAGCTACAGAATTTTTCATGTTGTACCTAAGTAGTCTCCGTTTGCCAGATATCCAGCCCCAGTCTCCGAGCTATTAGAGATAACCCATAATAAGCATCTTTGTCTAAATATCCCATTGATTTCTTAGGATATGTTTTTAGGTGGGAGATTATTGGGTCAAAATATACAAAATTTTACAGGGCTGTTCATAGGTGCTCCTGCAACTCCTTACGGAAATGGGCCAGTTCTGTCCGAAGTTATCCATCTCAACAATTCCTTGCTGGCATTAGGTATTTAAGTTCTAATAATAAAAATCTTTGCTCATTTCCCAGTGAGAAATGGAAACTCGTTGTTGCTTTAATGGGCTTTTCTTTGGTTACTAGTGAAGCTGAACATATTCTCGTTTGGTTCCTATCTGTGTGTAATTTATCTTTTGAGGGTTTTCTACTCACCCCTTCCCCCCCGCCCCCCGCTCCTCAGGGAACCCCGTGCTGAGCACCCGCTTGCCACGCCCCGTCCCAGAGCCACGCGAGACGTGGCCAGGAAGGTCCAGTCAAGGACTGAGTGCATGGGGCGACATGCACTCGGCTGGACACCGCTGGACACAGCTGGATGGCCAATGACAGTTGCTGTGAGGAGACAACCACGCGCGTGTGTTTTTAATTCTAGTAAACTACACATAACATAAAGTTTACCGTCTTAACCATTTTTAGGTGTAGAGCTGAGTGCTGTTCAGTTCACTCACCATCTCCAGAACGTTGCATCTTGCAAAACCGGAACTCTGTACCCATTAGAAAAACTCCCACAGGCCGGCGTGGCTCAGCTGTTGAGCATCAACCTCGGATCCAGGAGATCGGGGTTCGAATCCCGGTCAGGGCACAGGCCCGGGTTGCGGGCTCCATCCCCGTGGGGGGCGTGCGGGAGGCAGCCAAGCAATGACTCTCATCATCGATGTTTCTCTCTCTCTCCCTCTCCCTTCCTCTCTCTGAAATTAATAAAGACATATTAAAAAAGAAAAACACAAAAAACTCCCCGCGTCCATTTTCCCCCAGCGCCGGGCGACCAGCACTCTGCTTGTCTCTGAGTCTGGCCTGGAAGCGGAACCACGCAGGACGTGTACTTACTTTCGTGGCTGCTGCTTCTTCTCAGCTTAGTGTCCTCCTGGTGCTGCTTCTACTCAGCTTAGTGTCCTCCGGGTCCCCCCGCGAGGTAGCATGTGACAGGGCCTCCTCCCTTTTGAAGGCTGGGTAACATTTGTTTGCGTGGACACGCCACGTTTCCTCTGTCCCTTCGCCCTCTGACGGACGCTTGCGTTGCGTCCGCCTCTTGACTCCTGAGAACGGTGCTGCCGTGAACTCGAGCGTGCAAATGCCCTCAAGGGTTCTTCAGGACACACACCCAGAGGTGGGTAACCGGGTCCTAAGGTAATTCTAGTCTTACTTTTTTGAGGAACCGGGACACCGTTTTACGCTCCCATTAACGGTGCTCAGGGCTCCAATGTCCCCGCACGCTGGCCAACGCCTGCCCCTTCCGCGGGCTGCTTGTTTTTATAGGGGTCATGCGGACGGCGGGGGGCTGTCTCACTGAGGCTCTGACGTGCGTTTCCCTGCTGACCGCTGACGCTGAGCATCTTTTCCGGGCTTGTGGGCCATTCCCAAGTCCACAGCGGGTCATCCTTGACGGGGCGTCTGCCACCGTCGCATGTGCTGTGGCCTTGTTGGGAGGGATCCGTCCTTCTGCGTTAGCTCACGCCTTTCTCATAACAGCTTTCACCTGGAGCTGATGGGCGACCATCCCCACGGACAGCCGATTTCAGAGAGAGGAAAATCCCGCGTGGGTCAGTCAGTTCCTGAGCAGCCAAACCCTCCCGCCGGGCCTCCAGGACCTGACAGGTGGGCTGGAGCGGCTGCGTGAGAAAAGCATTTTAAGTTCGTCCCGGCTCCTCTTTGCAGCCTCACAGCAAATGTTAGATCAGCAAATATGTACCCAGGGATTTAATAACACGTAAAAGAAGAGCTTGGAGGCCGTTGATTTTGAATGGCCGCCTATGCAGTTTGAATTTGCAAAGAATCAGTCGCCCGGCCCCTTTGCTCTGGTTCTGGAGACAGGAAACGGGGCCTGCTAACGAAGCCCACCTTATCCTCGCCCAGCGGCCACGGCGCGGGAACCACCTGGATGAACACGTGAGTGGACAGCTGGAGGTTTTCTGAAGCAATACGCCCCCCACCGGGCTCATCAAGTCTTCGGTCTCCGCTCCCAGAACTATCTGCAGTAACTTTTTCATTCTCAGCTGGACAAACGTGATAGTCCTGGATCCCGTCTCACAGCTGTGACATGTTGCAGGCTCAAGAAAGGCAAAGTGTCCTGGTGTCCGCAGCAGCAAAACTCATCCTGCCTGACGGGTCTCCTCCCAGGACCTCCGGCTGCCCAGCACCACCCTGGGGGCTCCCCAGACGGCGGCGGGAGGACCGGGGCGACGCTGGGTGCTCGTGTGAATTTTGGCAGGATGGTCCTCAGCCCGGAGCCGGGGGCAGAGCTGGGTGGGTGCTGGGAGTGAGCAGCAGCCAGACAACCCAGCGAAAAGCCAACAGAGGGTCACACGTGCCCTGCAGGCCTGAGGCTGATTGGGGTCAGAACCAAACCCAAGGACCTGGTTCCCCCCACCGTGCTGAGAAAGGGGGCCAGTGGGACAGAGGAAGAGACGGGTGGTCGTTACTGGTCGGCTTGTTCGTAGCCAGTCAGAGGGTGCCTTTCGGGCCCCGGGGTGCCCCAGGCTCGCCACCCGCCTTGTTGTTATGAGCTAATCTTAGATGGAAGTTTAAGAGGACTGAGGTGGGGGGTTGAACCTCCTGCGAGATGACCAAACACACAGGAGATAAATACCCAGGAGGGACTTGTCTGCAGCTAGAAAGAGGTGAGAAAGCAGCTGCCGACACCGTGTGGATTTAATGGAGCGGCATCCAGGGACCTGGGGGTGCTGAATTGTGTGTAGTAAAAACCCCAATGATGTTTTCTCTTTTAAAAGAAAAACTAGGAGGCAGACTGGGAGGTTGAACACAGCACATTTGCTACAAATTTTTAAATAACTTGAACCGCATTATTGACATATAATTTATATGATATATATATAGAAAAGTCAAGTGGCCAGTTTGGCTCTGTGGTTAGAGCGTCGGCCCTCAGACCTTGGACCGAAGGGCCTTGGGTTCAGTTCCAGCCAAGGGCACGTATCTTGGTCACAGGCTTGGTCCTTGCCCCCCCCCATCAGTGTCCCGGTCGGGGCATGTTCGGGAGACAACCAATAGATGCATCTCTCACATCGATGGTTCTCTCTCCCTCTCTCCCTTCCACTCTCTCTGAAAAGCAATGGAAAAAATACCTTTGGGTGACAATTAAGAAAAAAACAAACACACGTCACAAGTGTCCCCACCCAGAACAAGAGACAGTTGTTGCCAGCACCCCAGAGGCCCGGACCTGGCCTTTGGGTGACAGAGGTTAGGATTCCAAACAAAAGAGCCACGGGGACCTGCCCTATCCCAGGTCCCACTTCAAGCACTGGATTAGCCTCAGTCCTACTTTGCTGCTTCCCCAAGTCAGCAGGGTTTGCTGAATTTTCTATCTCGGGCAGGGGAAGAACCTTGAAAAAACAAGGTAAAAAAGAAACTACACATAAGTGGGGTGTTTCTATGAATCTGAATTTGGGGCATATTGACACTTGAAAAAGATGCTGCACTGTGGGGTCAGACCCACTCCTTTAGAAGATCTCTGCCTAAAAAAACAGTGAACATCTGATGGTGCTTTTAGATGTTATCAAGATGAAAATATATTTTTGCTATTTATCAAATTAATCACCCTATAATCTAAAGACAAATGGGATTCCTGGGGCAGTATCCAGCCAGTAATTTAATACCTAAGTTCTCCTGATCAATACACCACTGGCCTGTTAGAATATTTAAGCCGTGCTTAGAGTTATTCAGAAAAAAATCTATTAACTTAAGTTCTTTGAAAGCATGTCTTTAATTTAAAATGTCATTTTCCATTTAAGCACTGCATTTTACATTATTATAGCACAACACTGAACTTCATTTTAAGAAAAATATTTTGACATTTTTGGAAGCAGAAATATGTCGCCGTTGACTGTCTTTCGTTCAACAAACGTTTCGGTGCCAACACCGTGTGCCATCGCGTCGCA
Organism: Miniopterus natalensis; assembly: GCF_054644295.1. Lineage (NCBI taxonomy): Eukaryota > Metazoa > Chordata > Mammalia > Chiroptera > Miniopteridae > Miniopterus > Miniopterus natalensis. The sequence goes on along the minus strand of NC_142094.1, from coordinate 57,259,070 downwards.
CAACACCGGGGGGCGCCCTTTGCGTCCCCATCTTAGGAAATGGTCCAGGTCTGTGTGGGGCTCCTGGGAGACTGGCATGGACCACACGTTTGTGTCGCTCCAAACTCACAGGCTGAAATCTCAGGCCCTGCCACGGTATTTGCAGGCGGGGCCTTCGGGAGGTCATGAGGGTGGAGCCCTCACGATGGAGTCAGTGCCCTTGTGAGAAGAGTAAGAGACCAGAGCTTCCCCGCTCTCTGCCACGTGAGGACCCAGGACAACAGCTGCCGCGGCCCGGAGGGGGGTCCTCGCCATCCTCACGGGAACCGGACCCCCGGCGCCCTGATCTCCGACTCCAGCCTGCAGACTGTGGGGCATGGATGTTTGTTGTTTAAGACCTGCCCGTCAGTGGTATTTTTGTTAGTCCTTGAGGATCTCACACACAGAGACACACAGAGACACGGACACTCGCACACGCAAGCGTGAGACCACCGGGGAGGAGAGCATCCCCGTGGGCATGGCCCGGAGGCGCCGGCCCACAGCGGTCTGCGGAGACCCGCGGGCAGCGCCCGCACACAGCGCTGACTGCGACGTGGGTCCGAGGCACTCGGAGAGCCGGGCTTGCTGACAGTCAGTCAGAGAAACGTTTGAGGAAAGAATCCATGATCAGAAAACCCCAGGGTCTGGGGAGCCGCTTCCTCATCTTTCTGGTGGAAATAAAGGCGACTTAAAATTACCCAGCGAATTCGTTCATTTTAATGTCAGAATACACGGGGCCGGGAGGTGCTGGGGTGAAGGAGAGAGACGCGTGATGGCTTCTTTTCACAGAGCCCCATATTACTTCGTTCATTATGAAATAATGACGCATTATTTAATCCCATTAGGAAACAAATGGAGTCGAGTGAGTAGCACATCTGCCTCCGCACAGCGATGAAGTCAGGAAATGTTTGCCCCGCTGACGTTTAAAAATAGCAGCTCAATCTTTCTTAGGGATGAAGCTGTAGGTGCCTCCATCACGGGCACACGCACACAAGGTGTTTTGTGAGAAACGCAAGTAGGGCATCGCCGGACGAACCGCCGGGGAACTTCTCCTGCCGAAGGCTCCCCTGGGCGGGCGGGTTTTCCACTGTGGATTCAGTTCTTCACAGCAGAGCCCATCTGGGAGCAGCGATCAATATCGGCCATCAGTATCCATCACCTGGGAACGGGGGGGGGGGGGGGGACACACAGACACACCGGGGGGCTGCATGCGAGGCCGTTTCGGCAGGTGCACCTGCCCTCTGGTGGTGCTGGTCTGTATGGTCGCCTACCGTGATTTCTGAGACTTAGAGACGGGGTGTCTCCACCGGCACCCTAAGTGGCTGTCCTTCCATCGCCTGACCATAGGGCCTTGTCCTGAACAGTGCGGATCCTTTCAACTGGCACTTACTGGGCATTTCCCCCGCTAGGCCTTGAAGCCGTCCAGCCGGGTGTGCTCACGCCTGGTGGCAGCAACGCTGGGGCACAGTCCTGTTCATGGCATTTCTCTGTGTACCTTGGTCCCGCTACTAGGGCTGAGCAAGAAATTACCACAAAACTTGTTGGCGGAAAGCAACCATCCTGAATTCAGACGGGGTGGTTTGTCTGGGGCCTTGTGTGCAAGCTGGGCACGTCCGAAGGTGTGTCCACTCACCTGGTGGCTGGGGCCTCAGTTTCTCTTTATTTTTAAGTGAGGTGTGACCACCGACACCTTCTGTGCCTAGTCCTGACTTGCTTTCTGCCCAACTGTGGGCGGCATTTAGGATCGAAGCCCCCATACTTCCTGCCTGAGTGTTTCCAGGAGATCCAAGGGAGAGGCCCCGATTTCCGCAAATCATCCCAGGGAAGAGGCGAAATCTTCCAGGATTTAGCTCAGGGAGGAAAAGGGGAGGGCCGAGGAGGGAGTCGGCAGGGACCGGACCGCGGGAGGCGGTCAGGTTCCAGGAGGGACAGTAACCGGGCTTCTCTCTCCCCCCTCTTCTGAGGAGTCTCCCTCCCAGACCCCACTCCCGCCCCCACCTCCACCTCCACCTGCATTTTAAGAGAATTCCGTCAAGGGCTTCTGGGAGAAATACAAATGACTAATAAACATTAAAAAAAGAAAACTCAGTTTCACTCGTAACCCTGGAAACAGACGTGGAAGCAACAGTGAGATCCCCTGAAGGGAACGTCTTAGGTGGGAAAGGTGTGGCCGGCAGGCTTTCCCCGGGGCTGCAGCCTCGTTCGACCTCCCAACGCACTGTTGCCTGCAGTTAGTTGAGTACATCTCAAGTCTTAATCCAGATTTTAAAAAAATTTCAAATATGAGTATTTGGGGTTCTTAAAAAATAGGCTAGAATTCGGAATGCCAAACACGGGTGCGGCGATCACCACCCACAAGCTCTTTCAGGGACGACTGCGACCAGAAGCCCTTGGCCGGGTGGCCGATGACTGTGGGGTGGGGTCTCACTCCCCATCTGGAACATGCGGCACTGTCCTCAGAGGGGAGATGCCCGGAGGCCGGGCTGGGGACTGAGAGGCTCCTGAGAGCTCAGATGTCACTGGACCTGGGCCTGGACCAGTAAGCGGAGGGGATTTTTGCAGGATCCCCCCTCCTGGGGATCAGCATTCTAGGTAGAGAGACAGCGTGAGCCAAGGCCCGGGGTGTCCACAGCGCCACGTGCTTGGAAAACGACAGGAGCTCGGTGCCCTGGAGGCGACGAGGCAAGTGGGTGGTCTGAGGCCGCAAGTGGAGGCTGTGCCGGGAGCTGAACTTGACCCATCGGTGGGGAGCCTCCGGTGGTTTCCAAGCAAGGGCGCCGTGCTGTCGGGGGTGCCTTAGAAGACTCGCTCTGAGCCTGGTGACATGGGGAAGACCAAGAGGGTGGGACAAAAGGGGACGGCGAGAGGTGGGCCGTGACTGCGGGGATGGAGAGAAGGAAATCATCAGAGACATTTCTGAGGCGGGACAGGGTGCGGGGGCGAGAGGGAGGGAGGGAGGCAGGCGCCGGGGTGGCCGCCCAGGCTTCGGGCTTTGGTGACGGGACAGGGGCTGGGGTCTTGAACCGACACGAGGGAAGCGAGGGAGAGAAAGCCGGCCTTAGGCTCTCATTTGGACTTGCAGGGCTTGCGTGCTTAGGGGGCGTCCGTCCAGGGGGCCGGTCCGACCCTGGCCCTGCCTCGGGCGTCATCCCCCCCAGTCGTCCTTGCTGGTCGGCAGGTCTCCTCCCGGCTGGCACTCGGGCTCCCGGGGGGAGTGACGGTCCTTCGTCTTGAATCCCCGGCGCCTTGGGTGGGGCCGGCACCCGGGCAGGCTGCAGTCGTCTACCTGAGTGACTGGCGGATGAAACGCACGCGGGAAGGGGCCGAGGGCGGGACTCCGAGGACCAAGGACCGAGGACGGGCACTTGAGAAGCGATTAGTAACGGGGAAGCCAGAGAAGGTGCCGAGGAGCAGAGGAGGGGGCAAGAGAGCCAGCCCAGCCCGGTGCTCGCCCCGGCTCCGGGTGGGCAGGCGCAGCAGCGGCCCCCCGGGAGCCCCGTCATCTTTCCCTGGCACGTTTACTGAGGGAACCTGTCCTCAGATCAATCCCCTGCAAGGGTTTAATAAGCGGGGAGACCTGGCGAAGGATTTCCCTCCACCAGGGGTAGTGACTGTGGGCATCTCTAAGAGTCAACGGTCCTCCCGGCAGAAGCTAAGAAATTCCGTCCTGTGGGGCCTCATTGAATTTCTTGGTTTTCAGCCGATTTGCTTGACGCTGGGAGCCGCACGTGACGCTCTTTGTTCTGAGTAAAAGCATCTGCTAAACGATTAACGGATTGTTTTGCCAATCGGTGTTTCACGTTCGTGTTCTTGTCGTAAAACCAAGACAGCAGACGGTTCAGAAAACAGGCAGCGATCCCCCGGCAGCCCGGCCCTTCCTGAAGGTCTGATCGCGTTGGGCGCTTCCAGCCCCCCTTCAAGCAGACAGTTTTCAGCTGTAAACACAGTGTACTTTGTATCCTGCTTTTTTTTCCCCACTTACCATTATCTGATTCTTTTTTATGAGCAATGAAATTTGATACGAGGTGCCGCTCCCAGGAATTTTTGAAAGACCATTGTTGGAAGGATTGGTATTTTCTAAGCCCCATCGACTTCGGGGAATCAGGAAATTAAACTTTTTATTTATTGGTCTTTGACTTTCCCATAAATGGACACGGTTCTGGGTTGGGTGGCTGCCCTGTGAAAGCAGCCGCGGCTGAACAAAGGCTGCCCTGAGTATGGGGGGGGGGGGGGGCAGACCCCGCTTGATGGGCCTTAGAGCGCACCCGCAGCCGCTCAGGTTCGAGTCTGCTCCTGGGTGGGAGACACCTTGAATTTCTTTGGTTTAAAAAAATTTACCCTACGTGGGTGTTTTGTTTTGTTTTTGTCCAAATGTTTAAAACAATGAACTGATCTTTGTATGGCCATTGAAGGAAGAGATAAAAGGTGCTTCTTACTTATGTGACTTTTTAAAACCATTTGGTGCATCCGATTAGTCTTGTGTAGCACTCGAGCGCCTGGGAACTTAAAATACAGATGGTGGTTCATTCGGAGAGGCCGCGGGGCCGGGCTCCCAGCCCCTCTCCCCGATGCTGAGAACAGGAGGTGGCCCGACACCCCCGGCCTCCAAGGTTTGGGGACGCCCCTGGGAGGCTGTGTGGTGATGACATGCTCCTCTGAGGCTGTTTGTCTTGACCAGAGTTATTGGGGGGAAAGAGTTTTTTGCTTTGTGTGTTTTTCCTCCTGAAATATCTCTCTTCGTGTATTTAGCCCGCAGCGGAAGTTGTCTTCTCTACCTCGGATCACGGCTGTTAAACAGGTAGCTGAAGGGAATCTATCTTCAGAGGAGAAAAATCAGGTGTTCTTTTTCTTTTTTAAATCTGTTTGTATTGATTTGAGAGAGAGAGAGGAAGGGAGAGGGAGAGAACACTATTAGTTCTCAATTTTACCTATCATTGCACTTTCAGTGAGTAAATAAATGAAACCAAAGTGACTGCTTATATCCACGAGTAATCAAAACATAGTTAGTACTTTAGTAAATAGTTTGTTTTTCCTCTAGTAGAGAAAGAATTAAAATCAGCCCCTCACCCAGCAGATAGAAAATTAGGCCCAACTTCCACCCTCACGCATGCCCAGGTTTTAATTTACGCAAGAAACGCGAATTCATAATTGTTCTGCAATATAATCTGTATCCAATATTAAACATATTTCTATGACATTTATCTCCCTGATCACAGCTTAATAAAATTATAATTGTGACCTTTCAAAGCATTGTCGCTGGATCCGCGCTCAGTCGGCATTCTTGGCCTGACGTGCGGGCGTTGCCGGGGGTGCTGCTTTCCCCCTCTGACCGCCTAGGCTTCGGGCGCTAAGACCAAGGATGAGTCTGGCGGCTCCCTTTGTACCCCCATGTCCAGAGCAGCGGCTTGAAAAATGGTCCCTGAGCGGTGAGTAAGCCCACGAGGCATTTGTGTGCGCCTGGCATGTGTTCACGCCGGGACCCAGGAGAATGGGGATACGCAATCAGGCCAAAGGGAACCGGGCCGTTTGGGGGGGAGAGTGGGGGGCAGGGTGGGGCAGGGCCGTGTTAGGAACGAGCCGGAAACCAGCCCAGATTCTGTTGGCAAACATACCTGCTTTCGCCAAAACTATCCTGATTGACTAAGGACAAGAACCGTCGGTTCCTTCCTTTAAAGTTCTAGAATATCAGATATTAGGTGCTGGTTTCAACACAAAATATTACTTGGAGGAACAGTGAGATTTCTCCCGTGGGTTGTGCTGGGACTTTCCGATCCTCTTTTGGAACCTCAGTGTTGTTTGTGGGACACACCTCTCGTGGCTGACAAGTCACAGAATCTTCTTCGAAGGTTATAGACCTGGGGGGAATGTTCATGACGGTCTCGATGCTTCTCCCTCGGGCCTAAGGAATAGCCACGTGTTCTTGGGCTGCGAAAGCCGTGTCCCCCGTGGTCACCTAGGGCCCTGCGAGCAGCTGTACGGAACATGGGTCATGAGCAGCGTCGCTCTTTCTGCCGGCAACTAGGGGATCTGCTGCCAGCAATGCAGCCAGACTAGTTGTCGTGGGCAAGGGAGCGTCCCCAGAAAGTTACTCACATGTGTTTGTGTCTCTCTACAAGGCCGGGTTTATCAGGGGAGACTCCCCAATAAGCCAATAGAGTCACACGCAGGTTACTCGCAGAAAGGGGGAGCTTACACCATAGAAGCGAGAGGAGCAAGTGCCCAGCCTGAAGGCCTGGGTCACTGGCGGCGTCTGCAGGCGGGGAGGTGGGTGTCGGTCCCAAGCCAGGTGCCTGCAGCGGTCACACGCATCTGATGAAGCCTGGCAGGGCTCTGAGCATGACCCATGGTACAGCCAAGCTCGAGTGTCGAATGGCTGGAGCTCTGAGCCCACCAGGAGCAGAGGCCCCACTCCTATCAGGGTCCAGAGGGAGCCCCTTATCCAAGTGTCTACTTGTGGTTTGGGGCGTTCCAGCCCTGCCTAAGGGGTTCCCATTGCACCCGACTACCTCAGTCTTGAGATAACACTTGACATGACTGTCATGGGTGGCAGTGACTCCGTATGGGATTGTCGAAGTTGCCCGGAGTGTCCGCTCTGCTCCTGCTCAATACATTAGTGTCCCGCGAACTGGGAGCAACGCCCCTGGGTCTCGCAGGGTGAGCCTCGCTCCCCCTTGGGGGGAACGGAGGGAAGAAAATGGGCTCCTGGGCCTGCATTTCCCAGTCTGGGAATTGCAAACCTGTTGGATTTCGATTGGGAGAGAAAATAAAGCATTTGCGCTTATCTTGGTGACTCTGCGGGGAAGTCACGCACTCCACCTAACAAATCCGACATTTTCGTGGAGCCCAGTCGAGCGCGCGAGTTACGGTTTTGTTCGTTCCGTTTACTCAGCGAGCCGGGCTCTGGCGGGGGTTGATTTGTTTGATATTTGGGGGATTATTTTGGTATATCCATAAGGTGTTTGCTTAAATGCTCTGTGCTGCATGAGCTGCTTTCGTTTGCTTTGAGAGTCACGTAGAGAGGTGACGCCCGGCAGCGCACACGCACGAGGACTTCCCGGGCCTCGCAGCGCCAGGACCCGCACAGCGGCCGCCCCGCGTGTTGGAAGTGCCAGCCGTGTTCCCCCTGGAGAGCAGCCCAGGGCCGAGCGAAGGGGGGTCCTCCCCAGTCACCGGCTCCGGACACTCCAGGACGACCGAAGATCACACGTGGGTGACAGCAAAGGGCCTGGAGGAGGAAACTGAGGCTCTGTGCTGGTTTGATGGTTCTCGGGGTGTTACCACAAGAGCACGGATTCCTCCCGACCCCGGCAGCACATATGGGAAACCTACACTTAGCTTATCATCGGGTCCCTTCCTCCCCCACACCCACCTCCCAACCAAGCATTCGCCAATATGGTCCCAGCTCTGCAGGTTAAAAAAAATAATTGTTGCATTGGGTGAAGTGTCCTTGCTCCCTGACCCGTGGTCCGGGAGCGATGCGCCCTGGACTTTCATCGGGGCTACAGCTGACCACCCACCTGCAGAATGGGTATGGCTTCTGGAACGGCTGTCGTGTCAGTCGTGGACGGAGAAACACAGCCACCGTAGTAGAACCCGGCGGCCACCAGAACAGAGGCGGCTGTGGCCAAAGACAGCCCCAGAATGTGCTAAACAGAGAGATGTGCTTTTTAAAATGAGTCCTAAATGTTCAAACAGACCCATTGAGAATGTGCTTCTCTGCCCAAAAATAGGCAGCATTTTTTAGTGGGTCACATATGAAAAGTGGTCACTCCGCTCTGTTAAGCATGATGCCTCGAGCCTTCAGTGGTCACGCGCCTGTTACAGTAACTGGGGCTTCCCGACACTGCGCAGCGTCGCTCGGAAACATTGTTGCCAAGCCCGCAGCCGCGCTTTCAGCTCTGAGCCGTTTCTGGGATGGCACAAGCCCCAGTCTGACTCATCGGAACAGAAGAAACCTATAAACACCTGCGTGCGATCGATTAGCAAGTTGGGGTTTCCTTAACTGGCTGTTTACTCCTCTGCTCAAAGCAACGCCCTAAAACAAAGAGCCAACAGCCACCGCCGGTCGGTGGCATCATGCTGAGGTATCAAGGACTTTTATTTTGTGAGCTGGGGTATTGTATTTGGGGCGTCCACCCTGGAGCCCCCAAGACCTACCCCTCCGTTAATGTGTCCTTCTGTTCTCGGTTCACTGGATTGAAAACTGGGATGTCGCCCACCGGTGTGGTTTATTTTTTATGTAGAAAACAATTAAGTGAGAAAAGACTGTTTTTAGGGGCAAGTTATCTCATTTGTGTTCTTATAAATGGTAACTGTCCCCACCCATCCACCCACCCCCTGCCACTGTTTAATCCCACAGCGTAGAGGACCGGATATCGTCCCCCATCCACACGTCTCTCCTTCACATAGCTGCAGATTTGGCTCTCTATACCTTGTTGGTAATTTTTAAAATTTCATCTCCAGTAAACTGAATTTGGGGTCACTGTTGTTGGAGATTGGTGGTATGCGTAAGAGAAAGGGGAGGCGAGGCAGAGGCGAGGCAAGTGAGGGGTTGTGAGGACGCCCTGGGAGGAGAAAAGGAAGTGAACCTAGAAACCAGCATTCCTGGGGGTCGAGCGGGCAGGGACCGTGCCGTTCAGAGGCCTGCCCACGGCAGAGCTCAGGCCGCCGAACCCTGTGTGTGAGGACATGGCCTCTAGGGAAATTAGGGAAATTCTCACTTCCACAAATGACAGTCATCTACAAAGAAAATCCAGGAAAATCCACTGAAAAATTATTAGAACTTTATTTTTAATATATTATTTGTTTGTTAGAAGTTCAGCAGGTGAAAAAGACAAGATTTACATACAGAAATCAATAGCTTTCTCAGGCATCAGGCACAACCTAACTAAAAGTGTAACATACAAAAATAACATTCAAAATAGCCACAGAAGTTCAAAATATGCAGGAATAAACATAGAAAAGAAACGTGTGAGACCTATGTGAAGAAAATTATAAAACTTTACTGAAGAACATAAAATAAGATTTAAAGAAATGGGGAACTGCACCATGGCACAACAGTGTCAATTCTCCCATAAATCAGTATCTAAATTTGGGGAAATTCCTATGAAATGGCCAATGGATTTATTTGACAAGCTGATTCTAAAATTCATCTATCGGGAAAATATCCAAATACAAACAAGAGACTTTGGGTATAGGATGGTGGTGACAGTTTATGGGAGGGAGATATAAAGGACCACCGAGCAGGAAAAGATGCTCAACTTCACCAATACCCAGAAGAATGGAAAACCAAAAAATAACAAGACACCTTTTTTTTTGGTCCCTAAATATCCATACTTAAGCATCTAAATGATAATTCGAGGTGGGAGAAACAGAAACGCACAGATCCTGTTGGTTGGAGTTTAATTGGTCCAGTCTTTTCCTGGGGACATTTGGGAGAATTTATTAAAACTCGAGCTGTGCATCGGCCCCATCCAGCACCAACGAGGCAGCTTGTCAGAGGTCGCTGCAGAGTCCCACGCAAACATGCACGCGGAGAGTCTCAGCAAGCGTGTTCGTGTCGCACTGGGCCTGGCAGCCGAAAATTAGAAACAACTCGAGCTCTCATTAACAGGAAGGTGATGTTTTAAATTACGGCGCATCGTGTTAGGGAATCAGTGCAGCAGTTTAAAGCAAATCCGTCTGTTCGCACTGACAGCGTTCAGAGCTCCAAGATACATTGTTAAATATCAAAGGGAAGGCTCAGAACGCCGTGTGCTGGAACACAGCTACGTTTAAATGTGTACGCAGTTATGCACATCTCTGAGGTTGCGGACGCACAGAATAAAAACAAATGGTTAACGTATGAGCGCAGGACAAGGACTGGAGATGTGGGAAAACCAAGGGGAACACCTGCTTTTTCTGTATTGTTTGAAATTTCAAAGTGAAACTGTAACCATATCTTAATTATCTGATTTTTAAAACTGCCCCTAGCCGGGCTGGGTGTGGCTCAGCGACCTAGGATCGACCTAGGATCCAGGAGATGGGGGTTCGATTCCCGGTCAGGGCACAGGCCCGGGTTGCGGGCTAGGCAGCCGATCAATGACTCTCTCATCATTGATGTTTCTATCTCTCTCTCTCCCCCTCTTTTCCTCTCTGAAATCAATAGATATATTTTTAAAAACTAATTAAAAAATAAATAAATAAAACTGCCCCCAAAGTTAATGTGGCCATTTTAAAATTGATCGAATTTATTTACAACACATTCATTTAAAATGTGTATATCTTCACATATTTTTATTGTATAAGGACCTGAATATTTTTCAACGGAATTAAAAGTCACAAATCATATCTTAAAGGCAGCGAGTGCTCCCGTCATCGCTGCTTCTCTGGTCTCTCCGTGTGAGGACGTGGCCTGTACGTTCTCGCCGCGAGGACACTTGGCCTCAGCGGGAGGCGCGGTCAGCCTCTCGTTCTCACAAACTTTGCGCGGAACGGCTGTGCTGGATCAGACTGTCCAGCGAAAGGCCAGTGTCAGGAAACTCGTCAAGAATCTTCCGGAAGGATCAGGGCTCCAGTGAAGAATCGGCCTTTTTGTCAATAGCGAACCTTACTTTTGGCTTCTTTTTCAAAAACTCGGCATAGCTTCGCTCAGGAATGAACTTGAAAGTGCTCCATATCTCACCGTACTGTCTCGGGAAGCGTCTGAAAATCGGCACCACCAAGGCTTCGTGGCAGACGTACGATATTTGGTTATTTGAAAAGCCGTCAAGACAAGATGGGACATAGTCAGATGCCCAGAGATTGAAATTTTTCGAATTGTGTTGCCTTTTTTCTGGGGGGATCTTCCTACGTCCTAGGCCCTGGGGAAGAACCGAGACGATTAGGAGAAAAGTACTCAAGGTCATATTATTCTGAGGTCTCCAGTACAACCAGCTATGGGACATCCTACGTTTAAATGCACAATGACAGCCGCTGCAAGAGGTGTCCTTCACCAACCCGTGCTCCCAAGAATACTCATGGAAGGAGAAATGGACAGATCAAGACAAATGTGAACAAAAGGGTATGAAGGATGAAGGATTTAAATAACATTAATTGCCAGTCTTCAATTAATATGAAGGACTTTGTAACCAACAGATGGGGAAGATAATATTCTTTCTTAACACTGATGCAACACTTGTTGAAAATGAATCGTATACAAGATAACAAAGATAATCTTAAAAATTAAGATAATTAAAAAAATAGAAATCACAGATTATATTGTGTGTAAAACTTACTAACCCATAGAACTAGATATTTGCAACAAAAAGATGATCTTTAAAAATTCTAACCATATACAGAAGTTAAGTAATAGATTATTTGGAAGCAAATAATAGTGAGACCCTAGTTAGAAAAACCTTCGGGATGCCAAAGCAATAACCTGAGGCATATGCACAGTTAAAAAAAATACATTAATAAAAACAGTGGCAAGTATATGAATAGTCAACTGAGAAAGATGCAAAAGAATAGCAAAGTAAGTATTTTTAAAATATTATACCAATAAATTTGAAATGAAATCAGTAATTTTAGGTAAACACATCACAAGATCTATTCAAGAAGAGATAGAAAGTTTGACTAGATTAATAATCAAGGGAGAAATTGGATAGTAAAAAAAAACCAAAAAATTTACCCTAAAAAAGATATCAAACCCAAATAGTTTTATGGAAAATTCTATTGAACCTTCATCAAACTGAAAACCCACACACTCTATAAACTATTCCAGAAGGTAGATAACTTTGGAAAGCTCCCCATGCTTTCTATGAGACTAGCATACTTCTCGTAAGATGTATGTGGTTCAGTTCTGTTTATGTCGTTAAAAAGATAGACATTTGTGTGTGTGTGTGCATGTAAATTGCAAAAATCCTCAAACTTTACTCACAAAAACACGAAGTGTGGACATTCCAAATTCAGAGCTACCATAAGTGTAAAATACGAACTGGATTTAAAGACAGTTTGGGGGATGTAAAATAGCTCACTCATAATTTTTAATGGATTACATGTTGAAATGACAATTTGGAGAATTACTGGATTAAACAAAATATATAAAAATTAATTTCATCTGTTTCTTTTTACTTAATGTGGTCACTAGAACATTTAAAATTACATATATGGCCTTTAATATATTTCCATTGCACGGTGCTGCGTTCAACCGCCACTGACAAGTGCGATCAACCTTTATTTTCTCCAGCGACGGGGAGCTCACCACCTCTAGAGAAAAGACAACTCCAGTTGCCGGGGAGCCCTTCTCTATGTCCCGTGAGCTGCCCCCCGCTGCCCCCTCCCCGTGGGGTCTGGGCCGCCTGCAGACCCCCGGGCGCTCCCTCCCGCCCCTGAAGCGACGGCTGGTCGACAGGAGGGATCTGAGAGGCAGGCGGTGGGCAAGCGCCCGGCCGGAAGGCTGCCGCAGACTGTGAAGGCTGCGTGGGACTCGGAGAGCTTCACGCTTTTATTTTTTCTGTAACCTATTATGAGGCTTTAATCTTGACCTTGTTCCAGTTTTGAGGTCAGTCCTCTGTCCTCAGCACAGCTCAAGAAAATGAAGAGCCCTGGTGCCGCCGCCGGGGATCAGGCACCCGGAGGGAAGCACTCACCGAGTCCAGGTAGTATCCCGAATTCTGCAGGCTGTGCCGGTTGTCGTGCACCGAGAAGGGGAATTTGCTGTGGACCTGCTGGGAAGGCAAAGGGAGAGACGGGGGCGCGTCAGAGCCCAGCCCGCACTGGGAGCCGGAGGCCAGGTGACCGCCAGGTAAGAAAGAAACCGCGGGCGACGGGGCACCGGGGCGGGGGGGTGAGCTCACAGGCGCGCAGCCAGCTCGGGCTTTGAAGCTCGACCTTTGCTGCTAATAATCATAAAACTTCTCTCAAACACCTTCTTTGGAGGTGAGGAAGGAAAAGTTTACAGCTGAGGAACTGGGCACTGGGAAGGAATTTAGAGGCCCTGTAGGCCCTGGTGGCAGGGGGGCCAGCCAAGTATGAAACCAATGCCCCTTCTCCCTCGGGCCACCCACGGCCCTGAAGCCGCTCAGGAATTGGCCGGGACGCAGAACGTGGGTGTTAGTGAACTGGGTGGGGGTTGGAACCCGAGGTGACTTCTTGTCCACAGATGAGCTTAACTTGACTGTCTGGACCAGGAGGAGGCCCTGGGGTGTCACGGGGACCAGGTGCCAGGAGTCCAGGGATGGGACGTGAGCAGGTCCCTCCAAGGAAGAATGACCTGGCCCCCAACGGCAGGGGTGCCCCCTTCCCCCGAGTGCCGTGGAAGCTGCGGCCGCGGCCAGCACGGGACTCACCTTCTCCGGGACTTTGTAGATGGGCGGCAGCTTCCCTTCCATTTGCCGAGAGAAGTGAGGATTGTGGGGCTCCTTGAGCATGGCGCTCGTGATGGACTCGGGCGTCTTCTGCGTCATCCCGATGTGAGGGAACTGGAAAACAGCGCCCGCCCTGATTAAAACCAGACACCTCTGCACGCCTGAGCCAAGTACCAGGGCTTCCTCCATAAAGCGATTAAAATGCAATTTGGGTGCTTCTGGCAGGCGATGGAAATGGCATAATTTTTAAGGATTCTTTCCAAGACAAAAAATATTGTCATGGCCCAAGGCCATCACCGCCTGCTGTTTCTAGTTCAGGGGCCGCCCTGCAGTGCTGGAGCCGGACTTATTCCTGTGGCCGGTGTGGAGGGTGCGGCCCCGCAGGAGTGAGCCGTGAACTCGGGGAAGACCGACATGTGTAATCCGAGACCTCCTTTCTGCTCAGGGTGCAACTTGTGCTTGGGAACAAGACCCACCCATGTTCACAGGGCCCAGCCGACTCCTGCAGGTGTGAGGGGGACCCTAAGGCACAGGGAGGCTGAGGAGCGAAGGGTCCCAGGTGGCCCTCCACCGAGAACGTATACGCACACTTTGAATAATTATAAAGGCAGTGTTTATTAAAATTCATTTTTGGGGCACCCTATAGATGTATAATTTTGCATACATAGGACCATATTTAAAATGTGATTGCTAAAAATTATAAATACCTTTTTATCTAACAGTCACTCTTGGCTAATTTCTCCTTCCCCTTCCTGTCACCCCCACGGCCATCCCAGGTGACGGTATTAACATCTGAGTGCTCCGTAGGATCAGATACCATGCAGAGGTTTACAAAAAGTGGACCATATAATACGTACTGTTTTGCACTTTGCTTTTCTCACTTAACAACATACCCTAGAAATTCTTCAAAGTCAATCTCCATATTTCTAATTCATCCTGTATTATATTTTTAATGTTTTTAAACAGTTATGTTTTAAGTAAATATGAATCATACAAAGGGCCTCCACGCGCAGAGCCCTTCCTTCACCTCCCGCAGTCTGACCGGCGACCCTCCTGCCCGGAAGCTGCGGACCCTCGGCCACCATGGGCCGTCTTCCCGCATCAGATACAATCCCTCTTACCCACCCACATGACAACTGGCTTGAGTTCATTTGTATTCTGCAAGTCTATGGGCTAATTCACTGTAAAAAATGGCTCTAGCATTTTAATTTCACTCTTTTAAAATATATACTTAATGGCTATCCCATGACAGCTGTGAAATAAAGCCTTCTGGTGGACATTGTAACCGTGAAATATCGCTTTTTAACTTGTCGGCGGTGAAATTTTTGCTGCACCCGATTGCTCAGTGACTGAAATGCTAACTAGGAAGGTGAATGTGTGTGGAGAGGCCTCTCCTACCTGGCAATGGCCAGACTGCAGCCAGCAAGGTCAACTGCAAACCGAGTGTCACTTCTAATGGGACCATTAGTAACCCCCCCAAACTGGCCACTGCCCACTGCAAGTCACCAATCTCTTTAATTTTCCCAACTCGTCTGCAAGTCACTGTGGGAAACTTCAGGTGCTGGGAGCAGAAAGGGCCCACACCAAAGGCTCAAGTCGGACTGTGGGAGACACTCTCTGTCCGGCTGGACTGGGGTCCTGGGCACAGTCCTGGGGTTACTCCCTGTGACAGAAGCCTGGCTTTGTTTGGGTGGCAATGTGGCTGGTTAAAAATGCTGCCCAAACTCCTTTGCAGCTAATTGGCCATGTGGCCCCATGAGACGAAGCAGAAGTCTGTGGGTGGGGCTCCCAGGGCGGTAGGAGTGGTGGTCAAGTGCAATGAAGCAGCCACAGAAACCTCGCACCCAGGCTCTCCTGAGGATGTGCAGGAACGGGCCATGGGGTCACCCTGGAGGAGGGGGGTCCCTAAGAAGGGGCAGACTCAGGTGATAGATGCCTCTGTCCCCCTGTCCTTTGACTTTCCCTTGTTGCCCAGCCTGAGTCACACAGCCCCACACAGGGGCTGTCAGAACAGAAGGCTGGACCGAACCTGGTACCAGCCCTGAACCGCCAACTTCTGGATTTATTGTTACTTGAGAAATACAAACCTCTCTTTGGTTAAGACACTCTAATCAGCTTTTCATAATATTCAAACACAATCCTAACTGAAGCTACAGGTTTTAGAAAGAGGCGAAGCTACTTAGTCTGAGAAACTTAACGTTTTTCTGTTTGTAACGGGTTAGCGTTACATAGTTCACACTATTTCCCATTTTCCTTTGGCTGCCGGGGAACTCAGTCAGATTTGATGCCCAAATGCTACCATACAGGCCCTATGGCCTGTACAGAGATGTTATATATTTTCCCAGCCTCAGCCTCATATTCTAAAGTATATTTAAACTGGTTCTGAATATTTATTTATACTTTACTATTTTATTGTGAAGCTTTCCCACACTTTAAGTCTTTCTGGAATGAAGCAGGGTGTGTATGAAAGAACATATGTGTGTGTGTGTGTGTACGTGTATTCTGACGAGGCCAGCACTGCACACGTAGGTGTGAGGCACATGCTCCTTGGAGGTGGCAGATCCCACCGGGCTCTGTGAGTGACATCATGAGAGAGGGGTCTCAGGAAGAGCTGAAGCTGAAAGGTAAAGCTTTCAAATGACCGAGACGGGGAAATGATGCATTTCCGACCTCTCCCATTTCACAGCCCGGTGGGGAAAGGGGTCAGGTTGGGGGCCAACAGGAATTTGTTTAGGGGTTTCTAGTATAATATTAATTCCTTCAACAAGTATTTTCGGAGACCCTCCTGTGCACCGGATCCTATCCTAGGCACTCGGGATGCAGTCAGTGACTAAGAAAGACGAAGGTCCCAGCTCCACGGAGCTTGTATTCTAGCAGAGACAGACAGACAGTGCCCAGGATGCCAGGAGGAGGTCCCCCGTTTCATAGATGGGGCAGGAACTCATCCATTTCAGGCTGGGGGCAGTAAGTTGCCAAGTCACGCCACAGCAAGTAGCCACAGTGAGTAGCAGAGGCGGGATCTGGACTCGGTTCTGGGCCCTGACCGCACCCACATGGCCTGAGAGACGCCAGGCAGGCCCCATCTTTCTCACCCATCTCCCGTCCTTGTCGAAAGGCGGGTTGAAGCGTCTGCCCTTGGTCATCTTCGGCGGGAACCGAGGGCGGCTGGGGCGGGCTCCCTCATCTGGCCATGGCCCGCGAGCCCTCCGCACCTGGGAGCCACGCCTCGTCCTGACTCCCGATCTTAGTGCTCCGCCTCTCCCAGGCGGGCCGTGGGGGTGCCCGCTGTTGTCATAGAAGCAGGCCCACCCGTCACAATGGAGGGGCGTAGGACTTCCAAGCCCCGAGGGTTCCTGCAGCCGGTCCTGCCAGCGGCTGCGCCTCCTCGGTGTTCGAGGCCGAGGGCCGGCCGAGGAACCTCATGAACAGGCCAGACGGTGGGGGCAGCCTTGAGCTAATGGCAAACTTTATTACCCTCTATATCCCTGAATCAGTAATATTCCAGTCGCTTGTTCCCAGCGCAACCGTCGGCCCCAACCTCTTAGCTTTCAGGGAAGTCAACTGAATGTGGGCTCCGGATGACCTTGTCCACATCAGTGGCATTGCTCTGCCCAAGACCTAAGCCGCCCTCCGTGTCCCAGCTCAGACCCGCTGTCCCCAGGGACTCCCGGCTCGCTCACCTACCACCGAGGCCGCGAGGAGGTGCGTTCCTGGCCGGTCCCTCCTCAGCGCCATAACCCTGCCCACATCCCTGAGAGGGGACCCTTCATGACACTCTCTTCTGACTCGGAGTGGGCCATCGGGGTCCTGCGGGGACACGGGCCGAAACCGAGGAGAGCGTTAGTAATTCTCTCTAATTACAGAAGAGGAAACTGAGTCTCAGAGGAGCGACAGGACTCACCCACAGTCACACAGCTGACGTGTGGCGGAGCCCAAACTAACGTCCAGACGTACCGAGGCCAAGTTCAATACCGGCATCAAACGGGGTTCGTCCTGCGGCATCTCCCTGACCCTGTTCGATTACTGGGCAGTGACGTTAGGAGGATCGCTTTTCATTCCCTTTCTTGAGTCTGCGCAGAACAGCCGTCGTGGGTAGTGCCTCCCTCTTAGCCACGAGCCCTCTGGGCGCGAGCTCCGGGAGGCCAGGGATCAAGGGATCAAGGGATCAAGGGATCAAGGGATCAAGGGATCAAGGGATCAAGGGATCAAGGGATCAAGGGATCAAGGCATCGGCATCACTGGCTTCTCCGCCCTCGGCCCTCGCAGTGCGCGGAGCTGGGCAGCGCTGCGCCAATGAGGGCGGACCGGTGCCCAGCGACGCGGCTCCCACACCCTGGAACAAAGTAAAGCGCCAAGGAGGGAGGAAGCCGAGGACTTAGAATTTGGAAACCTAAAAACAGTCGTCTCCCCTGATGGAGCGGAAAGCCCGTTAGATCCGAAGCCTGTCCCAGCGTCGTTTGCGGCTCCTCTGCGTCTACCCTCAGGCTCTGCGAGGCGAGGCGCGGCCTCACTGGTTGGGGTGGGTTCCAAGTTCCCCTTTTAGGAAGCTCGTGTAAAGGTCTAACAAATTATCCAAGACAATCAAAACTGAGCAAAGTGAACCCGCCAGGAAAAATAAAATCCGATTTTTGCTCGGCTAGGATTTCTTAGTTCCAGGTTGGGCCGGGGCTGTTCGTTATTGACGTTCTTGTTTTCAGAGATTTGAGTTACTGGGCTGAACTTGGCCGACCCCTCATTCTGAAAACAGGTCTTGGATCCTCGGGGCCCTCGGGGCCCTGGGGCTGAGAATACGGAGGGTCAGGCCCTGCTCTGTCCCCCGCACTCTGGGCCCCGCGGGGCGGCCGGGGCGCAGGAATGTCGTCCCACCGCGGCCTGCCCACGCCCACCTGCGCCCCGCCGAGCCCAGGCCCCGTGCCCCCCCCCCCCCCCCCCCCCCCCCCCCGCTTCCGTCTGCCGCTCCACCGGGTGAAAGTTCCGCCTTCACATCCCGCAGACAATTCCACTGGCGCAGGGGGAGAGCCAGCCCATCTGCAAGTGACATGTGGAGCGGCTGAGAAATTCTCAGGCGTCTGAATTATAAAACAATTTTCATCTCACCCTGCGAGGCAGGAGACCTGGATTCTTTCTGCAAATAGCGACCCCACTGCGGTGACTTGTTGCCGGTTTTGGGGATGATTCACGACTCCTGTGGTACTGATGGAAATTGTGGTGGGTGCACAAAACACGTCGCCTTGGAAAGTGCTCGGGCAGCCGGGATGTGGAGGGCATTTTCGGTTTCACCCTTTGCTGCAAACTGGAAAATTAACTGCATCTCTTCCCTTCCCGTGAGAGAACACAACTCCCGGATCAATGCAAGCGAGGCCGCGTGAAGTATGGGAAGTGTGGCCTGGCCAACTCGGAATTTCGTCCCATTGAGAGGCAGGGACTCGCCGCGATATTTATGAAAACCCTCTGCTGACGTGCACGGCCCCCCAAATTCTAATTACAAGAGACACCGTCACTGCAGCGACGGAGCCTGCGACACCCTCACTGATAGGCCAGCTGCTGTACACTCTCCACATCTTCTCGACAGACGCTTGGGGTTCACTGGTGACTGGAGAGCTGGTCACGCAGGGACCTGGGACCTGGCACACTGTGCAGGATGCGGCGAGGACCCGGTGGGTGCTGCCGCGTCCTGGTGACGCTGAGCCGCGTGGGAAGCTGACACCATCACGCAAATAATCGGCTGTAACTGCGAGAGGTACAGGGGCTCCAAGAGACAGGCCAGAGGGACCCAAGTGAATCTGAGAGGCGGCCAGGGAGGCGGTGGCGGGATGAAGTGAAGGACGACAGCAGGGAGCCGGGGGTGACGGGGAGCTCATTCCCAGCCGATGGAGAGCTGCCTTGGGGCCCCTGATTTGGGTAGAGCTTGGCTCACTCAGGAAACAGAAAGGAGGCCGCCCTTCCCGTAGGAGGACTCCGTTGGGGCAGGGATCGTGGGGAGCGGTGAAGGCACTCAGAGTTGCGGACAGGCACCTTGCCCCCTGTGACCTTGACCCCCTGGCCAAGGTCGGTAGGCAGAGATGTGGGGAACTCGCAGCAACAGAAATCCAGTTGGGAGCTTTGGCTTCCTCAAGAAAAGCTCCTCGGACGTAAGACTCGCCCTAAAATTCGCAGGCACATGGAGTTTATTCTTTCTCCAAATTCTGAAAAGGGTGGGGGAATATCGTGGGTTTTTTAAATATGTTTTTATTGAGCGAGAGAGGAAGGGAGAGGGGGAGAGAAACCTTGATGATGAGAGAGCGTCGTTGATCGGCTGCCCCCTGCACGCCCCCTGCTGGGGGTCGAGGAGCCCACAACCCCGGCCTGTGTCCCGACCGGGAATCGAACCCTGACCTCCTGGTTCCTCGGCCGCTGCACCACGCCGGCCGGGCAGGAATACTGAGTTCTGGTCCCTGTCTCTCCACGTGCTGGGATTTTGATTCCTGCCCCCATTTCCATGTTTGTGGGGCTCCCAGGAAGACCCCACACCACTGACCTCTCCCCGGAAAGACAGCTGCCTTTGTGTTCTCACTGTCTGGATGGGACAGTCCTCCGAGGACACCGGTAAGAGGCGGCGGTGGTTACCCTGGTGGCTCCGAACGCAGAGCCCCGAAAGGAAGAGGCAGGCTCCGGGGCCGCGGAGCCAAGCGGCAAAGTAAATACCTATTTTTCAGCGGAAGGGAAAATGAACAGTTCATTTCTGCCCCATGCGGGAAGAGAGGCAGAGGAGGGCGGGTCCCTGAACGGAAAAGAAGGCTGTGAGCCTTTCGAAGTCTCCCTGACCCTCTCACTTGCACTAAAAAACAGAATGGAGATTTCATCAACTTGGCAGGAAACCGCGAGCTAATAAAAGAGCCTTGTTACAAAGATAATAAGAAGACAAGTCGTAAAAGGCAGACTTGGGCTGTGTTCTGGCCGTAGGCCCCACTTTCTCCAGCTCCCCAGGGATCCAGGGTTCATCAACCCTGTTAATTGTGTGATGACCACAATTAACGGGTCCTTTCTTGCTCTCTTCACATTCTGGGGCAGTTCTGCCCAGAGGGGCGTCTTGGCAAACAGGAGCCCGGCCGGCGTGGCTCAGTGGTTGAGCATCGACCTAGGATCCAGGAGGTCACTGGTTGGATTCCTGGTCGGGGCCCATGCCCGGGTGGCGGGCTCGATCCCCAGCAGGGGGCATGCAGGAGGCAGCCAGTCAGTGACTCTCATCATTGATGTTTCTATCTCCCTCTCCCTCCCTCTCTTGAAATCAATTTTTTTTTTTTTAATAAAAGGCAGCTTTGCAAATGTTGCCCTGCTAGAGGAACCAGACAGGACGTGGCATTGAAGCCAGTCTAGATGCATCCCTTTGCTGGAGGAAGGGCTGGCTTGTTCTCTGTGGCCTCCAGCCCCTGCGCCCTACTCCTGGCTTCTAACTTGTCACCAAACCCTCAGCTGTCTTTCTTTCCTACATCCCAATAAGGTTTGAGCTGGCTGTGAGGTGATCAACCCCCCACCAGGGCCTCACTGCTCCCAAGTGTGGCCCCTGGACCAGAGCCCGGCATCACCGGGGAGTTTATTAGAAATGCAGAGTCTTGGGCCCCACCCAGACCCCTTGGATCAGAATCTGCACTTTGACAAGTCTCCCAGGTGATTCACGTGCACACGGAGAATCAGGGGCTCATGAGACCCACCTTGGCTGGATGGGTGGGCTGTATGGGTGTCTGTGGAAGGGCAGTGGGTTCAGGGCGCCCCGTGGGCACACTTGACCTTGCACCTGCAGGTAACCGCGGCAAACCAGTCCTTGGACCACGATCACAGTCCTACTAGACTTTCAATGATTCAAAGCCAAAGGAGGAGGCTAGGAGTTTATGCTGTATTTACCTGGAAAGTGATCCCGCAGGAGCTCAGACCTTTCTAGGTGGTAGCTCCTGACCTTGAGGGTGCCCCACGTGGAAGCAGGGAGTGAGTGTTTCCCTGGAGGACCGGGGACAGGTGCTGCTTCTCAGCACAGTTAGGAAACATGCTGCAGGGTGGGTGTCTCGATTCTGAATTCTCATTGCTGCCCCGCGGATTCCACTGAGGCTCAGGCAACGAGAGTAGACCGCACGCGCGCTCCTGCGGGCCCTCGGTCCGTCCTTTCGCTCGGAGGTTGCTGTGGCACAAGGGCTGTGCGCCCGATGAAGCACTTAGTCAGTGGCCCACTCCCGCTGGGCCAGGCCGTTCGCTTCGCCCACTGTGGGAGTGAGATCAGGCTGGACGGTGAACGTGGGTAACTCGGGCAGGAGGACTCATTTTAGGCAAGGGTATGTTGGTGGGAACTGGTTATTTCAGTCAGTGTGGGAGGTGGGAGAGGCGCCTCCCTCCTCAGGTGCTTCCAGTTCCGCTTCCGCAGGCGCGGCAAGGACTGGGTCCTCTGGCCCGCGAATCTTTTGGTCTGGCCCTGCCAAGGCCTCCCCAGAGAGAAGCAGTTCCAGCCATCACGTCCGGGGTGAGGTAATTAAATGCTTGACCAAATATAGCGGCTAATTTTTAAGTCGGTAATTTTGTATGGCCCCTGAATAATGTTATAAATATCCAAATGGCCCATGGCAGAAAAAAGGTCCCCCCCACCCCTGGTTTAGAGCCAGCGCCCCAGTGTGGGGGGGTGTACCTCACTGTGGTCACTCAGCGATTCGGTCACAGACCCCGTGGTCCTCGGCCTTCACAG
The DNA here is from genome assembly GCF_054644295.1 of Miniopterus natalensis. Classification (NCBI taxonomy): domain Eukaryota; kingdom Metazoa; phylum Chordata; class Mammalia; order Chiroptera; family Miniopteridae; genus Miniopterus; species Miniopterus natalensis. Next base: position 57,237,020 of record NC_142094.1, on the reverse strand, counting down.
GCCTTCACACGGCTTGCGGCCACCTGACGCCTATAATTGTTCTGCGGCGAGATAAGAACCCTCGGCTTTATCAGAGTCTCAGGGCAGCGTATTGACATCACAGCGCCCATCGGGGAGATGTCAGCGGAGGCCCTGGAGGGTGGGAACATGAAATCAAAGCTCTCACCTGACGGTGGCTCGGAAGTGCGCTGGGCTCTGCTTCCAGGAGCGGGCCCAGCGTCTCTCCGGGCTGATCCACCCGGCCTGGCCCGGCCCGGCCCGTGTGCAGCGCCCGCCAGCCGCCCTGCAGCGAGGCTCTCGGCGCGCCCCCCCCCCCGCGCTTCCCAGCCTCCCCCCAAAGAAACCATTTTCCTCGCACCCGCGTCCTGAGGCTTCATATTGCATCCTCTCAGCCATCTGCCAGGGCGGAGGCATCCACAAGACATTTTCCTTCGCTGGCATGATTACAAGAGATGCTCTCCCTGCGAACGCCGTGTTCCATTTGCATTCAGAGTTATTTGCTCTCTCTGCCCTTGCCCTCGAGGAATTGTGGGAATTCAAGTTAATAGGCTTTTAATGGCTCTGTGATAACTGATTATAAACTGCGAGTCAGACGGGGGACATCGCAGCGCAGCCGCGTCTCGGGCACAGACGCCGCTGTTGCTTTTGATCGTCAGTTGGATTTCGGTTTCCAGTCTTCGGGCAGCACCATCCTTAAAAAAAATTAAAGGCAACTTGTTTGCTTCACAATGACTTTGATAAGAATTTTAAAGCCTTTGACTACACATTTTCCTTTTGATATAGTAGCACTATTTAAAAACACGTCCTGTTAAAAATTAAATTTCAAAGCTTACAGTTGTAGGGCCTGCTTCCTCTTAGAGGGGAAGATGCTGGGATTATTTAAAACACATGCAACATGTTGGACACACACGCAAGCACACACGCCCGCACTGCCTTCAACCCTTCACTGCCAAATATTTAGGAATACATTTTTACTGGGTTTTCTGAACATATAATTACTGCTTTGAGGCTAGTTAATGAAAATGCACTTTTCTTTGAAACATGTTGGCTCTTCTCAGTGAACCTCTCCTCGAGCGCCCGTGTAGATGAATCGATAGCGAGCCTCCTCGCAAACACAGGCATCCTGATCATTGCTGCCAGATGTCTCGGGCAAGCCTGCCAAGCTGGGGCTAGAAACAGCCTTAAAATAGGCCCGGCACTGCACCACGGGCCAATTAGGGCCCCCAGAGCCAATTAGCTCTCCTTTCCCATTGGCCAGAGCGGCTGCGACTTGTGCGTGGACAGCCCAGGGACATTCCAGTGAACGCCTCCTACTCTGGCCAATTGTTGCTGGCACCTGAAAAGGCCACAAAGAATGGGCAGCCCACAGATTTAAAAGACTGCCTGGCCGACACAGCCCAGCTCTCTCTGCAGGAAAGTCACCATGGCAGTCCCCGGAGACCAGGGTGGCTTCTAGGCAAATAACCCCTGTGGCTGGAATAGCTCCACCTGGCAGAGCCCTCACTAAAGCTAGCCTCTGGAGAGGTCTTATTCTCAGGTGGGGAGCCCTTACCTTCAGCCCTGCTTGGGGGTGTTCAATGTGAAACCCACGAGAATGGAAGCTGAGTGACTGAGCAATAGGACGGCACAGCGCGATCTCGATTTGGAGAGTACATTCACTATCAATTTGCTGTTGTTAATGCTCACCTAAGGATATTTTTTCCATTGATTTTTAGAGAGAGTGGAAGGGAAGGAGGGAGGGGGAAAGAGAGAGAAACATCGATGTGAGAGAGACACATCGATTGGTTGCCTCCCATATGAGCTCCGACCAGGGCCGGTGATCCAACCTGCAACCCAGGTACGTGCCCTTGACCCGGAATCGAACCCTAGACCCTTCGGTGCTGGGCTGACGCTGTAAACACTGAGCCACATGGGCCAGGGTTCACCGTCAATTTTTAAAGAGACATTTGAACAGGAAGAAATGGGGAGCACCGGACCCTGAAGACCAGCTCACCTGTGAGCAACAAAGGGCCACTGTAGGAGGACGTCTCATCTGCGAAGGTCAGCTGTTGGCAGCAAATGCCCCGCTGGGCAGCCAGGAGCACTTTAGACACTGTCCAACGGTGCTGCCAGGACTGGCATCAGGACCAAGGATTAAGAAATTACTATTGGCAGCAAAGAGTAATTTAGTAGCAATAGCTCCCAAAAAGCCTTAAAAATATCCACATTTTATGATCCAGCAATTTTACTTCTGAGCATTTACCCCAAGAAAATACCCATATATTTGCACACAGGTTTATCCCTACGTAGGCTCATTACACAATTTGTTAGAGAGAAAAAAAATGGAGACATAATATAAATGCAGTTGAATCCAATGGAGTCATGAAAAATACAGGATATCACAGAGCAATGGGTCCCTTGTATTGTTCAGTGAAAGGTAAACACATGTACAGAATGATGATCTTTATGAAAGGTGTGTACCTGTCCCTGGTAAATGGCCGGCTACGCAGAAATTCTAGAATTACCTGAGTTAGTTTTTTTCTTCATTGGGATTTTCCAAATTTCCATAATGAGCATGTATTGCTATTGTGGTAAGAAATAAAAGTTTAAAAAAAAATTTTTTTTAAAGAAGGCATAACAAAGCAAGTAGTGGGTGATCAATGTCTTACAACAAAAACAATTCAAGAGCCAGGCAAGGCGAAGGGCATGTAAATTAAGCTATAAAACTATAATACAAACAGCATCGCCCAAGCCCCAGGCCCGGTCGGGATGCGAGCAGGAGGCAACCAATGAATGTGTCTCTCTCGAGTCGGTGTTTCCCTCCCTCCCTCCGTCCCTCCCTCCGTCCCTCCCTCCCTCCCTCCCTCCCTCCCTCCCTCCCTCCCTCTCTCTCTGAAAAGCAATGGAAAAAATATCAAGTGAGGATTGAAAAACAAAACAAAACCAAAAAAACAATCAGTGATGGTCTTCAAAGAGCAGTCAAATCATGAATTTGTTTGTGCCCAGAAAAAGTGTTTTCCGTGCCATTCTCCACCTGGCATCAAGGTGCTGAGAACGACACGGTGCCTGATCGGTGGTCCCCACCCTGGAGGGCTCAGGGCCTGGCCAAGAGAAGCAGCCAAGTCTCCGGGGAAGCTCTGCCTGTGGTGGGCGGGGGAGCCCCCCCCCCCAGCTCCGGAAATCCGCTTCAACGGGCCTGGCACCGTGGAAAGTGAAATCACATGGAGCCGAAAGCCTGCTGAGGCCCGACACTTGGCCTCAACCCAGACTGTTAAGACTTGAAGTTGAACAATGCGGGATAACCAAGTTCCAAGTTCCAGCGGGATCCCTGCTGAGATCTGTAGGCAGGAAGGTTAGGACCTGCTGAAACGCCTCCACGGGCTCCTCTGAGCACAGTCGTGACGCTCAAAGCTCCCAGCCTCAGGAATCAGGCTCAGAAAAGGTAGATTGAGTCCACTTAGGATGTGTATCCTCTGCATTACTGTAAAGCTCTTGGCACGACTTCTTTACTAGCCAGTGTTAATTTTTTACAATAAACAGATCATCTGACAGATCCTTCTTCAAAGGAATGAGGCCAGGCCCCAAGGGCACCAGCTCAGTGATCAAGGCCAGGACTCAGTCCTACCAGATCTTAATTTAAAGGGGTGGTTATGGGGGGCTTGGGGACAGGGGGAACAGCAAGTGCAGAGGGCATTTGGGGCTTGCCTCCCCAGCGTCCCCCTTCTTCCAGCAATAGCCCGTTTCTGTCTCCACCCCACTGTCGCTCCACATCGTTTGGGTGGAGTCGATCCCGCCCTCTGCTCCAGCAGCAGCCGATCAGAGCATCACAGTCCCTGGCAACAATATTTGGTTCTGCGATGGGCACATGACAAAGTCAGGCCGATCAGGGCAAAGAAAATTCAGTTCTAGAGCAGAGAAAGGACCTCAGTCTTTCCTGACAGGCTTTAATCCGAAAGCATAGGGCTGTCGTCTCGGCTGCCACCCTTCTACCCGTGACCTCAGGACTGAGGCCCGCTCAGAGAAGCCCTGCCCGAGGGCCTGAAGGGACCTGGGTCCTGGTCCCGCCGGCTGAGCCTGCACCTGAAGCCAGCAGTGCCCGAGGGAATCGGTGCAGGAGGCGATCAGGCCTGCCTGCCTCCGCGAAAGGGAATGAGGCTGGGGGGAAGCTGGGAAGGAGGGGAGGCCTGGCCTCGCCGAGGGGAGAGGGACGGGCGGGACCACCAGCAGCTGGAGGGAAAGGAGAGAATTCACGCCTCCAGGATCAGGGCGCCCTCCGGAGGCCTGGCTGATGCCCCAAAGCCGGGAAGCTCGCCGCCCAGACTGCGGCCGGTCACACTGGCCGCCGCCTCTGCGCTCCCGGCCCATCCCGATGGCCACCCCGCGAGCACGCCTGTCCTCTACCCCCCTTATCTTCTGCAAGCTGTGGCCTCTCCGTGTGGACTCTGCCGAATGAGGCTGGCGGGAGGCTGAGCCCTGGTGGGGGCAGGAGCAGCAGCGGGAGCAGGGAAGGAGGAATTCTAGCTCCCTGGTCCCCATGGTCCCTCCACGTACCTGACTCCAACCCTAGTCCAACCACCCACTCTGGGTCTGAACTTACCCAAACCATCATCTCCCCTCCCTGGAAGGGACTTTCTTTGGCAAATCCGTGACAGACCCCCCGCCCATCCTGAAATGTCAGCCGCTCCAGCTGGCAGACAGCCCTGGACACACCCCAAGAATCGAGTGGCCCCTTCTGACTCCGAGTGTGGCTTCCTGCTTGTTAGACGCCTGCTCATTTGTTACCCGCAGGGCCCAGGCTCTCCCTTTGGGGTTCGACAGTCAGTGTAAGGAAGTTATCACGAAAACTGTAAAAGAGCAAAAGGCAGGAGACCCCCCCCTTCAAATCTAATTTATTCCCTTAACGATCAAATCAATACCATTAATATAAACATGTTTTTCTGTTAAACAACAGTCATTTCCATGCTGCATCTTTGTTGACCGTGTTTTCTCGTGGGTGGGGGTGGGATCAGGTGGCATGTGGGTGAGATGACGGTGAGGAGTTCTGCGCAGCAGGGGACCCTCTGAGCACCCAATGGGGAGCCTTGAAAGCTTCAGAAGCAACCACGGGGTCTGTGCAGCTTTGCTGGTGGGAAGCCTTGCTTCAGACTGAATTCAGGTCTTTGAGAAAATTCACCAGCAATGACGGGCTCTTCAGTGTGGGTTCCAGCCAAGGGCCCGAGTGAGGAGAAGAGTGACAGTCACACATCTTCGTTTTCTGCACAGACTGCACTCAGCTCTCTACAAGGTCATCCTGGACTCCAAGGGCATCCAGGCCCCGCCTGGCTCCCTTGGTAATGGACGAGGCAATGGAGCAGAGCATCCGGCCAAATGGCGGGTAATCCAAAAGCCATTCCGTTTGGCCTTGGGAGACGTGTCCATGCTGCCCCTGAGTGTGGGTGCCTGCGGCCTCCCTGCCAGATCTGGGTGCACAGTGGGGGCTGGGCGCTTACCGAGGGAAGGAGTCTCCCAGCGGCACTGGTGTGGGCGCTGGTTAGAGCAGAGCTCCCACTATGACGTGGGCCGTTCCGGAGGGATGTATGGGGCCTCTTATGCACATGTACTACTAGGAATAAAGTAAAAATGAATTTTAAAAATACGCTGCAAAACGCCTGGCCGGTGTGGCTCAGTGGTTGAGCATCAACCCATGAACCAGGAGGTCGGGTTTGATCCCCAGCCAGGTGTCAGGTTGCAGGCTCCGTCTCCAGTGGAGGCCTGCAGGAGGCAGCCGGTCCATGACTCTCATCATTGATGTCACTCTCTCTCCTCTCCCTTCCTCTCTCTGAAATCAATAAAAATATATTTTAAAAATAAAACAATGATGTTCCTTAAAAAAATATGCTGCAATGAATATCCATATATATGTATACAGATAGATAGATAGAGATACTATGTCTTATGTGCTGGTGTGAGATGATCAGATCCCTAGGAGGGAAATACCCCCAATCTTTATAAAGACAAAACGTGGCATTCAGCTCATCGTGTGGGCACGCAAACTGTTAAAACAATGCTGCTGCTGTCCTTATGCCCGTTTTATTATAGAATCGAAGCGCAGAACCAAGTGACTTTTCTTTGTTTTCGTAATTTTTAACCAGTCTCCCAGTTTGGGTAGCCCCACTCTCTCATTGTCCCTCTCACCTCCCGCCTCTGCTGCGACAAGAGTCACCCTCACGGGACCTGTGGAATAAAACGTAAGAAAGATGAGCGTTGAGCGTAAATAGAGCTCCCCTTAGAAATCGAGGGAAGTAATTCTGCTGCTGAGGAAACATGTTGAAATATAATTCTCATCGTGAAAACAAATACATCACAATTTTGAATTAATTTCCATTTGAAATGGAGTCAGTTTGCACCACCTACTGGAATACACAGCTCTCCATAGTCAGAGGCTTCAGAACGATGTACCGCTCTGAAGAATTTAGAGTTGGGTTTCCAGTTATCTTTAGGAGACCAGTGGCTTTGACATGTTGACAACGCCAAATGCTCATTTACTTTAGGGACCATTTTCTAAAACAGACTCACTTTAGAAGCCACATTAACTCATCCAACTAAAATAACAAATTGTGCAACTGCTTCTACAAATGAAATGATTAAGCCGAACACATCAACCAAAGAGATAAAAATGTAAATTGGAAGCAAAACTGAAATCAATACGCATTATCAGTTGCTAATTCACTGTTAAAAAACAAAATTCAGGCAAATGACTGGAAAATGACAGGAAACATTCGCAGACAGAGAAATAAACAGAACATAACTCAACATGAATTAAAAAAGAACTTGCCCAATGAAAATTGGATCGTGTTTATATCCAAAGTAATAACTGTTGTCATAACTTAATTTCCACTGAGCATCAACACACAAAGTATTCATATTTAAGCTCTTTGACATTTTTTAAGGAAACCCCAACACAAATTTTCATTTTTCACGACAAACTACTCCCAGCAATAAATTTCTGAATGCATAGCAGCTACATTTATTATTGTGTAATTGACAGACTCAGAAAAAAAAATTACATCTACAATATCTACTATTCTGGATGAAATTGCTTTAGAACAGAAGCCTAAATATATTACATTTTAATTCCTTGAAACCTATTATAGCATTTCACTTATTTTATGGGTATTTTCTCTGAAAATTGATTTTATTTTTATATGTCAACTAAATTAGATGTCAACTAAATTAACTGAAGCATAAAATATGCCGGCAAGATGTATTTACAAATACACACAAGGAGCGAGGGCCTAATTCAAACGCACAAGCGCCAGAGACCCGCGCACCGGGGACCGGCACACCCATATTCCTCCCTCGCTGCAGGTGACTTGTGCATGACAGGCCTGTTTGCAGTGACAAATGCTGTATGCAAGGTTGCTCGGGGGGTTCTCATTCTCATTTTAGTTCACTGTGGCTCATGTGCTTTCATTCTTAGGGTTCTCGGCTGCATTGGGAGGCTCGGGGGCTTTCGTTTCTCCCCAGCCCGCAGGCAGTCTTTCCCCAGGCTCGCACCCCACTTATGGCTCACCACCTCTGGGGGGCTGGCTCTCCCAGGGAAACCTGGAGCCCCCACCTCCTTTTGCAGCTCCGGGGGGTATCCTCTTGTCCGCTGGCTTCCCTTAGATGCCCTGAAGGCACCTCATGACTACCCACCGCTCAGCCTCACCCTCCCAGTGTTCCCATCTCATCCATCCCCTGACCCTGAGTCCCTCCCCGCCTGCTTCAGGCTCCTTCCCGGCCCTGAGTGCTGATCACGCCCGGGCACCCCCGCCACACCTGGTGCTCTTCCTTTCTTGGTGACCACAGTCTGCCTTTCATTCCCGAGCACTTGCTGCAGCCCTGTCCTCTCCCCATTCCTAGCTCGCAGGCCCCTGAGGTCTGGAGCCCTGTTCCGCTGACATCTTTAACGGGCCCTGGGCCCGGGACCCAGGAGGTGTCCGCTGGAGGATCTAAGAGTCCACTGCCTGGTCAGGCCCAACATTCCCCTCAGAACCGCTTAGGGTCCTGTTGAGAGATGCGTGTTTTCATAGTCGACCCTGCAGACTGGCCTAGACAGTGACTGACGGAGCTGAAGGCGGCGGCCTGAACGCAGCAGGGAGATTACAGCGGACACGGTTAGGGTGAGCTAGTCTCAGAAATGTGCGGAAGGGACATCTAGACGCGTCTAGACAACTTGTTTCATACGCAGAAAACTGTAAGCAGTTTATTTATTCAACAAACACTTAGTGGTGAGAGCATCAGGCACTGGGGAGGCAGGTAAGCAGGTGAGACCGCAGGTTGGAGACCGGAACCAGGGCAACCACCTGCAGTGTGGAGCAGGCCACGGATGCGATGAGAGCTGGAGGACAGGGCAGCGCTGGTGCAACACAAAACTGAACTCCAGTAAGTGTCTTAAAACGAGAAACTCTGCAAGTCATGATCCATGTGTCCCACATTGTATGGGAACACAATTAGAAACATTGTTTCTAATGTCAATCACATTAGAAACAATGATAATAACTTTTAAAAAACCCAGGGCATCTAAAAGTTTCTGAATAGGTAAAATAATTATTAATAAACACTCAGAACTACAGACAATAATTTTTTTTCCAAAAAAAAAAAAAGTCCAATATTTTATGCAGAACAATGAAAATCTTTATGCGGGATGTGGCTGGGCTGCATTGCACTACGTCCGACGTGACACGGGTTCGGAGTCGGGGGTACGGGAGCAGCGCCCGCGAAGCCTGAGGCCGGCCCCGCACCCTCCGGGAGGCGGGCAGCAGGGCGGACGCTCGGCTCCTCCCGACGTCGCGCCTCCGAACCCGCCGGCCGCCCGGACCCCGGGCGCCCTATGCGCGGCCGCGCTCGCGCAGCCCCTGGACCCGCGGACCGCCCGGAGGGGTCCCCGGCGACGCTCCGGAAGCCACGCGCCGCGCACCGCCGGACCCCGCCTTCTGGAGGGCGGAGGGAGGCCACCTGCGCGCCCTTGGGCGCTGCCGCACCCTCGGACGGCGGCCGCGGGCTCTGCGATGCGCCGGGACGCGCCGTCGGGGGGGCCCGGTGCCCTCGCGCGCCCGTCTCCCAGAGCCCGCCGGGAACCGAGGCGGCGCGAGGCCGGGGCGAGGCTGCTCACGCAGCCTCCTTGCTACACCGGGGCCGCCGGGGCCGCGCACGGCTCGTTTCCCTCCCGCGCGGCCAGGACCTCGGCCGCCCGGCCGCCCCCGGGCCCCGGGCCAAGGACAACCGACCAACAAAGATGCGCAGCGCGCGGGCGGTCGAGCCTGCAGGTCGGATACCGCGAGAAGTGGTCTTCGCACGAGGCTCCGACAGGCGCAGGCGCGCTACAGCTCCCGCCCCGCCGTCCTGGTGGCTACTGCCCGGGGAGGCGGGGCGGGGCCTCAGGCACAAAGCTCGCGAGATTCGGACGCGTCGCCGCAGCGTCTTCCTGTGAGAGACCGGAAGTGGGTGTGAGGAGCGTCTCCGGCGACTCCGGCACCTCTTCTGCGGTGCGGCCGCGTCGCTGGCCCCGGGTCCCGCCCGGCCTCGCCTCCCCTGGACCGAGGTGATGGGGGACTCCAAGGAGGCCGCGGCCGAGGCTCCGGCCGGGGCCCCCGCCCGCGGAGGACTCAGTCTCCTGCCGCAGGGAGAGCCCGAGGAGCCCTGCGCACAGGTGAGCCCGCCGCGGGGCGGGACCGCGGGTCTCCGGGACTGCGGGGCGGGACCGCGGGTCTCCGGGGCTGCGGGCCCGTCCTGCCGGGGAGGGGGGGGACGTCACGGCTCCCGGCGGCCTCTGGCGCCTTCTCGCCGCCTCGCCGGCAACCCGCAGGGCGGAGCGCGAGGCCGCGCGCCCGCCGCCAGGCGTCCAGGTGTCTGCGTGCCTGTCGTTCGCGTCAGGAGCGGCCTCGGCTCCCCCCGGGAGTCACGGGCGGCGAGGGGGGCACCGTCCCTGCGGCCCGCGCGCGCAGGCGGGCGCTTCCAGAATGCGGCGCCGGCGCCCGGCCGGCCGGGAAACGGGGTGTCAGGAGCAGCCCCGGCGGGAGCCCAGGCCCTGGTCCGTGGAGGGTGCCCAGAGCTTCCCAGGGGCCGTGACGGGCGGGGGGCCGAGGGCGCGAGGACCCCCGGCCAGGCGCGAAGTGAGGGTTCGGGCGCTAGGGGCCGGCTCCGGTCGGTGAGCCGCAGCACCCCGATATCTCAGCGCGAGCTGCTCTGCACGGCGGCGCCGCTGAAGCCCAAGCGCAGAGGTCTCCCCGGCGCGGCTCCCCCGGGGTCTGGGGCACTTAAACGGCGGGGGCCGCCCTGCTCCTCCACGCGCGGTTTTGTCTACGAAATCCTGCAAAACCCCAAAACCACCCTAACGGGTTAGGCGCGCCACTGGTAGCACGGAGCGCGCGCCCTCCGCGGACGGGGGTCTCCGCGCCCGGCCCGCTAACGCCCCGTCGCGCCCGCAGGGCTCGGCGCTCGTCCCCGGCGGCGCGGTCAAGAGCCGCGCGGTGGTGAAGTTCTCGTCGGCGCCGCCGCGGGCCGCCTTTGCGCGCCTGGAGGAGAAGACGGACCTGAAGCTGCCGCCCGCCAACTGGCTGCGCGAGAGCGCGCGGCTGGGGCCCGCGGGCGCCTCCCTCCTGGGCAACAGCAAGAAGAGCAAGCCCTTCTCCAGGTGAGCGCGGCGCCGCCGACCCCGCCCCGGCCCCGCCTGCAGTGCGCCGGGCCTGCCCGCGCTCCGTGCGGCCTCCCGCTGGAGTAGAGGGCTTTGGACTTTCCCAGTCCTGTGCCCCTGCTGACAGGGTGAGGCTGTAATAGGAAGGTACAGCTGGCACAGGCTCCCTTCAGGCCTGCGTCTCGTTATTAACGAAGCTGAATTTTGCTAATAACAATCAGATGGGGTTTTTTTGTTTTGTTTTTTTTTAAGCCAATGTACAGGCCTTTTGCATTTGTGAATACAGAGAGTTAGCGGGGCGCCCCAGGAGGAACCCTTACACCCCTCGTCTGCCTGGTGGGGTGTTTCAGTAGGTGGCGGGGTCCTCCGGCCTGGAGGAGCCTGCTGTGGAAATCGGTGCGGGCTGGGTGCCTTGTACCCTTGACTTCGCACTTGCTGGAAATGCTGCTGGTGGCATTTAAAGCTGAGAGTGGCCTGGGTCTTAATGAGACTAGTGTGGGAACCTCCGTATTCTTGTAGACTGTGTAATGTGCGGGGCTCTGTGTTTTCCTCTCAGTGAGTAAACCTAAAGGGTTTCCACATAACATGGCAGGAGCCATAAATACATGAATACCTTAGGAGCCAGTAGTTTGGGAATTATCGTAATGCCACTCAAGGTAAACTAAATGTTTGTTTGTTTGTAGCAGTATTTCTACTATCAAAGATTCAGAAGTAGTGCATATATCTTCCTTTAGAAGAACAGCTTAATAAACTGTGATGTGTGAACACAATATGTGTTACAAGGTGATTCGAGTGGTACTTACATTGACTGTACACCCACTGTGTTAAGTAATATGTATGTTGACGTCGTTTCATTCTCATAATGACCCTTTGAGTTAGGTACTGTTCACTAACTTTCTCATGGAGAAACTGTAGCCTGGAAGGTTAAGTAACTTGCCCAGACCACATAGTAAGTTACGGGAGCTCGCTTTGAAGCGGGTAGTCTGGGGTGAGAGTCCTGGCGCTCTGCCACTTACTAACAGAAATGCTGACATCAGATGCTTTTCAGGATTGCAGATGAAAGATGTGCCCCATGTGGTATCTGGCGCAACATTTTTTTTTTTTTCCTCCTGGCTGAATTGGGGTCAAGTGTTTGTTGGTTTGATGTATATTTTAAAAGAATAGTTTTGTGTATCACTAGGAACACAGTCCCAGAGACTAAAATCCTGATAAATGTTTCTGTTTCTATTTTTCTTACCTTCTCACCTAAAAAGAATAACATCTTGAACTGTTTTCTCTTGGAGATTTTTTGGGTTTTGTGATTACAAAAATGAATATAATTGTTAATCGTCTTTGTTCTAGATGATTCCTATTAATTGCTTCTCATGGTTATTGCTATATTTTATCAAATGTAAGATGCCATTGATTTTAAGTAACACCATGATTGTATATACCACTAAGAAGGAAATTAGCCAGCTGTGCTGGTGATGGGCGTGTGATGTCAGAGATGTGGAGAATGTACGTCCTAAAAGTGATGATGTACAGTTTTCTATGGTAAACTCGACTCGCATCATTGTGAGCATGACCTTTGTGGCCTTTGTTCCTTCTGTTAGCTTTGGGATGGCATACGACTTCATTGACTCCGTGGGGAACGATGTGGATGTTGTCTCTGACTCCGAGGTAAGTGTCCTGATTGGGGAATGTAACCGGGTGTTTGAGCTGGGCATTTACAGCGGGCTCTGTTCAGTCGTCTTGAAAAACTACTGATGAAATAAGACAACCATCTGATTATCAAATACCTTTTTATTACTAAAGCAACACTCTTTAACACATCTCTTTGCTTCAGAGAGAAAGGAACAACCCCCAAAACACTGACAGTGCTAGTACTAATGTTGATGGTTGTACTTTAAAAATAGCAATTACAAGTGATTAGAAGGTTTGGGATAATTTTGTATGTTACTAGTGGAGAATTAGATGTGGTGCTTCTGGCACAGTCTATTGCTTCTTAGATGGTTAGTTTTATCTGATATGCTAAAAGCCTAGGTCAGCACGACAGTGCACCATCAGTTAGGTTGACACAGTGTGGCTTGCAAAGCACAGGCAATGGAGGTTTTATTTATTTTTTAATCCTCACCTGAGGATATTTTTTCCACCGCTTTTCAGAGAGAGAGAAGGGAAGGAGGGAGAGAAACATCGATGTGAAAGAGACACACTGACTGGTTGCTTCCTGCACACGCCCCAACCAGGGCTGGGGATGGAGCCTGCAACTGTGGTACATGCTCTTTGGTCAGAATTGAACCCTGGACCCTTCAGTCCTTGGCGGACGCTCTGTCCACTGAGCCAAGCCATCTAGGGCTGATGGAGATTTTAAAGAGCTGTCTTTCGTATTTGCATTTAGCTCTTTGTATAAAATACAGTTTATATAACCTCAGGGAAATAAGGTTTATCGTGCTTTAAAATAGAATGAGCTTAAAAATGGAAAGATCCTGAATCACACTAAAAAGGTCTTTCTAAACTCTCTTCTTAATTTTTTTCAGAACATTAAAAAGCTCCTGAAGATCCCATACAGCAAGTCCCACGTGAGCATGGCCGTGCACCGCGTTGGGAGGACCCTCCTGCTAGACGAGCTGGATATCCAGGAACTCTTTATGCGTTCATCACAGGTAGTACAATCCGAAAAGCATCATTTTAACAACTTAAGGGCACTAGAAATACAATTTTGTTTCAAAGAAAGGCCAAAGTGGAAACAAAGTTGAGTATTTCAGCAACAAGAGGTTCCACTGATAATAAAAAAAAGCCTTAATAAAAAAACAGAGGAGAGAATTGGCAAGAAACTTATTGATGCCAACCGCCGGGATTCTTGCAAGGAAAAGGATCGGGCCTCGGAAGCTGTGAAAGTCTAAAATTTAAGGGGCTCGTTTAAGTTTTTGAAAAACCCTTTGATGTCTCCATTAAAGGCTCTTACGAAATATCGCCACCAGGAAATACAAACAGTGTGATTCCTACAGATACATAGCGGTCAGAATAACTGGCTCTCTCAGAGCAGAGCTGCTTAGTCTGTGTCGGCAAATGACTGTTTTCCTCCAGTGTATTGATGATGGAGGCTTTCGTGAAAAATAACCATGTCGCTGTGTCCTAAGGCTTACTCTCCATTTCTATATGCTTAACTTTTCATGGACTGTTTGCTACTAGTTCATGATTCTAGCAGCCCCATAGGCCATTCTTTAAAGACCACTCCTGCCATGCTTTGGCAAAGGGAGGTAAGTTACAGCGATTTGAATTGACACTTAAAATAAGTGTTTTTCCCTTTGAAAAGACCACTGTTCTGTCTGTTATGTATGTGCTAGCTACTGGGCAAGGTCTCGGATGCGAGAGTGAATAAATCACAGGCCTTGCTTCCTGGCAGCCTACAGTTCGGGGGTTATAAACATGTACAAAGGTACTCAGTACAGTCTGCACAGTGGAGCTTATCCGGGCACTAAAGAACCTATGGAGGAGTGCCCCCCCCCCCACTGGTTCAGGGAGAGGAGGAAGACATTTTCTGAAAGAGGTGGTAGGAATTGAATCTAGAAAGATAAGTGTTTGAATAGGTATTTATGGAACAGCATTCAGAGAGTAAAGAGCATTTCCTGTAGAAGAGTAACAGGTAACATTGTTTTGACTACAGTTTTGTTGTGTTGATCAATTTCTTGTTATTCAGACTGGTGATTGGACGTGGCTGAAAGAGTTTTATCAAAGGCTTATTGATCAGAAGTGGCAGAGGAAGAAGAAGAGCAAAGAGCATTGGTATCAGAAGGCCATTCTTTCCAAGTTTTTATATTACAGGTATTGCTACTTGTTTATTTTATCTTGAGAGGAAAAGTTAATTTCTGATCTAAAATTTCACTTGAAGCCAGGAAAAGTAATAATTTAAGGTTTGCTGCTATGCCATTGTTGACATTTCAATGTCTCATATTCTTTTTTTAAAAAAAAATAAGATTTACAGAGTCCAGTTTTTAAAAAAAGTAGTAGGCTTATATGAGCTTAGCTTTAGTAACGATTTGATGTTTTTTATTTCCAACTTGGCCAGTATCAATGGAGATGGAGCTGCTCAGCCTGTCCCATCCTCTGCAGAACAGCAAGAACCGTCCAGCTCAGATCAGACAAGTGACTCGGATGGGGCTTCGTGGCCCGCCCCCTTTGAGATGCCTTCTCCAGTCTCTGAAGATCCCAGTGCTTCCAGTCAGGTTAGTCAGTACTTCAGTGCTAACTTAGTAAACTCATTTAAGAGACAAAACCAATGATCTTGTTAATAAATAGATGAACAGGAGTAAAAAATATTCCATCAGTTCATGTCTTACGGTTAGAAAATAATACTTCTTTTAGTTTTTAAGATAGCATTCACAAGAGATTATGAATGGCTAAATCAAACTATTTAAATTAAATAATTTAAAATATTTTTTAAATCTTATTAGCATTTAACAGAGCTCACCAATGTTTATGAATACTGATTATCTTCTTGGCAATAAGAGTATTATATAATAAATATAGTGACGTAGTATATTTTAAATTTTAGATGTATAGTAACTGCCTATCAAATATTGACTTTGAGAGTTGTTTGTAATTTAAATACTGACCTTACATTTTAGTCAGGTTGTTGGGCCTAAACTCACCCTTAAGATTTCATGGATGAAGTTCTGAGACTTTAACCCACATTAATGTTCTAAAGCTTTAGAAAGGAAGAGACTGGACTATGTTGTCTGTTTCGTCTCTTGGTTTCTTCTTACTGCTTGTTTAGTTTTGTCATTGTTCCTATCAAAGAAGAAAATAGCTCCACAGATGTGAATTGTACATGTCTATTTTCAGGAAAATACATTAACAAACTTGAAGAAGATAAAACTATGACCCTTAACTTGGTAAATTGTTTTTCCTCTTGCTCCGTGTTCTCAGGTGTTGAAAATCATTCGTCCAGGTTGTTGCTCTCTTTACAAATTATGGTATTACAACGAGGCATGTACATTTAACTTGATTTTAGTTTTAGTGGGTTTTAAGATGGAGAAACCTAATCATTAAACTATGTAATGAATTCAAATTATTCCCAAGGTGGGAAAAGCTGAGGAAAAGAAAGGAAGTAATTACCATGCAAGTTGACAGAGTGGGTACCTCCAGGAGGGGGTGTGTGGTGTGAATGAAAAGGGACATGGGGCCTGGGTATCAGCAAGGTTCCAGGTCAGGACTTGGGGACTGGTTACACTGGTAATTCGCTTTGTACTTAGTCATTATGCTATATTATTTGTTTTATACGCTTTCCTGTATGTGATTATAGCTCATCAAAGGAGTTTTTGAAAATTATTTTAGTATCCCTTGACTTCAAAACCCACTCGTCAACAAAAAGACACATAATAGAAATACCAGTCTCCTTCCCCCCACCTCCCCTCTCCCATTCCATCCTTACCTCGTTTAGGGGTTGCTATGAGAGATCTTGGAGACTTTTGAGAATCTGTAGACTTGCATGTGGAGGAAGTGAACTGGCATCTAGTTAGTGCTTCTTACGCCGTGTACTTCATGCCATGTTCGTAAAGTACTGCATACACATTGCGCATATGTATTAAGTGTTGATGGTGTCATTTTACAAATAAATGAACTGAAGCTCATAAAGAGTAGATGTTTGTCCATTGTCCAAGCTTGGGTTCAAACCTTGACCCTGTGACTTCAGAGGCCTGTTCTTGGGCTGTGCTCTGCTGTGTCCATGTGTTCCACACTTGCTTAGAAGAGCCTCAAAGCAGCCAGGTTGTCCTAGCAATGGCACGTGCCCAAGAAGAGCTAGGCTGCCATAAAAACAATCTCACGGAGTATTTTTATAACATGTTATACATCCTAAATTTCAGCAGTTAGAGATTTATCTCGGTTTGCTAGCCACCACCTCATAAATTCTTGTTTCCCAAACCTAAACTGCTAGTTTGAGGCCTGAGTTAAGCAATGATAGAGTTGAAGTAGGTGAAATAGTTGTTCAGTATGGCCTCAGAGCCAAACCTTTATTTAGAGCAGTGTAACCTAGGACCCAAATTCTGACTAAAGCAACTATCTGGCAAATATGATTTGGGGAATGGTCCACAGGTTAATATAAATAAATAATAAGAAAGTTCGAAGCTCCATTAGGATTCTTTAAGGAGAAGTCAGGACACAGCAAAAGTGCTAGATATTCACACACACACACCCAAACCCACACCTCCTCACCCTCATGCTTGCAGCCATGTGTACTTGCTCCACAGGTAGGTGCTAAGCTTTCAGCGTACACCTAGGATGAGAAGTGAGTGTTCATGGACTAAGCAGTGTTCGTGCACAACGCATGCCCATCTTGGGGACTGTTGCGGCATTGACATTAGGTTTAAAGTAACGTTTCTTAATGGCAGCTGCCCTAACAATTGGAAACCTGAGTGGTGGACTGAGTTTACCTACTGTCAAAGGTCCCCTTTCTAAAAGTGTTTTCCAAAGTATATTCCACAGAATGTGTTAAGAATAAAAAGTGTCCTGGGATTAAAGCAGTTTGAGAACATTGGGTTACAGAGGGGAAGTAGATTTTCTACTGCAGGACTTGTTAGGGGCTTTTTCATGGTAATAAGCACTGTTACTCTCCAAAAGCAAGTCTGCGGTAAGGAGCGTTTGTCACAGCTTACTCTGGACGTTTTTCTCTGAGTGTCCCAAGGACTAGAATTCTGTGAAACACATTAAGAAATGCAAAACTTGAGGCCATCATCATGATGCATGTCTCAAAAATACGGCTGGGGTTTCTTAGGAATTTTTTAATTTCATCAAGATGGGGTAGGTTAAAGAGTAATGGTATTGAAATTCACCCAAAAAAGAGAAAAATTGAAAACTTTGAAAGCTAAAAATAATCCTTAATTTTTTTTGAGTAAGAGCTAAGTATGATTAGCTTATTAGGGTGGCCGAAATAAAGAGCTGGCGTGAGCCACCAGTGACGAGAGTTGATTTGTCTTAGCCTGGTTTACAGTAGATTTGAGGTGTCTGCTTTGATTGTAGGTGATACTCTTTAATAGTAGACCATTTGTAAGAAATTCTGGCAGCAGAATCACTCTATCCTTGCACTTTTCACAGGGAAGTGAGCCTCTTGAACCCTCATACATAGTGGGGCATCTGGCCTCAGCCCCCCAAGAACAAAACCTGACTACTTTATTCAATGACGGGGAGAACAGTCAGGTATGCTTCCCGCGGTGTCCACATTGAGACGCCCAGCCCCGGTCTACTTCACCGTTAAAATTAGTCTCTGTTGGAATTCACAGGGGAGAACATGCTTGATCCTGAAAAGTGCCTTCTGAACACCACTGATCCTACAGCTCTGTCACTTTCATTGGCTTTGTCTCCTTTCCCTTTCCCGTTTCCTAGTCTTTCTGTGGCTCGTGGGGGGAATGATGGCTCTTCTGTTTATTATAAAATAATGTTTCCTATTTTATCTTAAAGGGTCTTAAGAATGATTTTGTTCGGAATATTTTATGGACGTTTGAAGACATACACATGTTGGTTGGCTCCAACATGCCTATATTTGGCGGTGGCAGATACCCAGCAGTCAGCTTACGTCTCAGGTAAACCTCACTCGTGTCCCTTAGAATCCCTGCCCCGGCTGCGTGTCCCTGTTGGTGTGGGCATTGGTGCCTCGTTCTGTTCACCTTCCTCCTCCACCAGTGGACATGCACGGCAGGGAAGGAGATGTTGCCAGGGAATGCTGGGAGCCCTCAGCTGGGCGTTCGCTCTAGGCCTTGCTGCGTGGAGTCGGGTCTTGTACTCGCCTAGTCTTATGTCTGAATCTGCAACGTGTGAAAACATAGAATTTATTTAATTGGTGAAGGAGGTGGTTTTCCACCTTCCTGTTAACTGATCATGAGCATTTTTCTTAATGCTCCAGGTATGTTTGTTCATGGCAGCCAGTGTGAATTCTGACTTGGGTGTTGTTATGCATGGTGTACAGTCTTTCCTGTGGGTTGTTGGAGGAGCATGCAGTAGTCCCACAGCCATCTGCTACCATCTTTCCTTCTATTCCTACTGAAAACTCTTACGATACCGGTTAGCAGTGCAAGCAGAGCTTATGAAAAGGTGTTTAAGTATAACACAGCTATGTACGCGTGTCTCACCAGCAAAGAAAGCTTACATGGCATTTTCCATGTAGGGAGTGCAGGTTAAAATAGTTAATGGGAGAAATAAGTCTCAGGTGATTTATTATGAAAAACCCTAATTAAACCAAATAACACTAGAAATGTATATTTTTAGGGATAACAACAAACCAATTAATGTGCTAACTGGAATTGACTACTGGTTGGACAACTTGATATGCAATGTACCCGAGCTTGTGATGTGTTTTCATGTAAATGGAATTGTACAGGTAAGCCCTCACCACAGTTTTTAAGGCACTTAAAATCTAAAGTGTATTGTTTGGCAACAAAGGTAGCTGTGAGTAAACTGAAATTTGAGCATTTTCACATTTGAATTGTTGATAGAATTCTAGATGTTACAGGAGTATAATTTTACAGATAATTTGTGAGAAGGTCATAAATACACTGAACCTGCCTTGGTAGCCATAGAACTGTAACTTTAATGCCAGCCATCCATAGTAGTTACCTCACAGTGTACAGTATAGAGGTATTTACTCAGCACACAAATATCGACTCAGTATATGCAAAGTGTTAGGGAAAGGCCACAGTAATACTTGGCGTAAAGTAGATAGTTTATATAGCAAAGTGTTGTTGAGCATGCTCTACGATGAGGCACTCTGTCCCCATTATAAATGTTGGGGGGTGGAGGGGACAAAGAGTAAAGTGGCCGTTACTCAGAAAGATACAATCTAATGGGAAGTAACTGTGCAAAGAGAAAATAGGAGATGGCAGATTAAGATTGGACATGTGACTTGCACAGAAGTCTGGTGTTTGTACAAGGGTGAGATCACTTCTCTTGATCTGAAAGACAGACTTCCTGGAAGAAGTGGCTTCTTAACTGGATCTTGAATGACAGCATCCCAGAAAATAAGAAATGGATTTAAAAAACTAGTGTTAGTAAATGAGGGATTGATGATCAACCCGGTAGGGAACAGGCTTCTGTAGCAGAATAGCAGAAGGATTGGAAAAGTCAGCCAAATAATACAGAGCCTTGAATGCTGAGCTAGGGCGTTTGGACTTGGTTTGGTTTGGAATCTGGAATCAGTGAAAACTTTGCATCTGGGATGTGAAATTCATGTATTGGAATATTATTTTGGAGACAAGAAGATGGGGTAGGCATGCACTACTTTTAGAAGTAATGTAAGATCCTCATATTTAGTAAGTGCCATACTAAGGATTGACAGCTGTCATCATGGCTAGTATTTATTGAGTACATCTTTGCTAAGTGCTTTACAGGCATTGTATTTGATACTCATATCAGCTCTTAGCTGCCCGTCTGCTGTTACCCCTTTTGATGGAGAGGGAGACTTGAGAGCCACAGAGCTTGAGTGAGTCACTCAGGCCACACTGCTAGTGAGTGGTGGTGCCAGTATTTGACCCTGTCTCTGACTGAGGCCACGCTCTTAGCCCTTGTACTGCTGCAGCCCAGCGATGCCTCCCTTGCACCGTGTATCAGGATCCCTTGTGAACGCTGTAGGAATCCACTTGCTCAGGCCCGCAGTATTTCAGGATGGGTGGGAGCTTGGTAAATGCTTATTTGCACCCTTGGTTGAGATCCACTGTTACACCATCACCCTAAATGGTAGTGTTCAAGGAGAGGCCATGAGTGGGGCGGGGGAAGAGTGAAAGGGAATTGTAGGACATGGCTTAGGAGCTGAGGAACTGGAGTCTTGGTGGCATCATTGCCTGAGGTGGGGGTGTTGAGTCGGTTCAGGCAGGGAAGGTGATGTATTTGTTTTATTGTGTGCAGTTTGAGGAAAGCATTGAAATGCCCAGTGAGCATGTTGAGGCTGTAGGCATTAGGAGACAGGACTGGAGACAGACCTCAGCACCTGCTGCCCATATCCTGTTGGAGTTCATACCAAGGGAATCCATTAAACTCCAACATTGGAGCCCTTCCCCAGGCAGGTGAGAGAGAGGGAGCCTTCAGATCGAGGGAAGGAGAGCCAGAGTAATGCTCTGTAAGATCCAGGCGAGGTTCAGTGATGGAGAAGGGTGAAGACCAACCTTAGGAGACTGTGGTCTCATTTCCCAGTTGGCTTGGAGTGTCTAGTCAGTGTACTTCAGAAAATGAGAAAATGGCAAGGGGAGTTCAGGGAAGTGTGAACAGAAGACAAGTGGTAGTAACGTCCATGCAGCCTTTACTCTTATGCTGGCCCCCCCCCCGCTCCATTTCTGTGAAGGAATAGAGTGCGTAGCTCTTATGGAAGAGGAGTGTCTGCTGGAGAAACTTCCCAGGAGATTCTAGCCTCAGGGGTGAAGTCTGCCTGTGTTAACCGTCTGCCCAGTTAAAAGCCATTGGGGTGGAATAGAAGGAATTGTGCTGTGGGGTATGGTCCACGTGATAGCAGGAAGGAAGTCATGCCTAAGTTTGTGGTTCAGAATCAGGTGATGACTCTCCCTTGAGGATGACTCCCGTGGTGAATGGGCAGTGATGCTGGCGGGAGGGTCGGACTCCTTCGGAATGCTGGAGCGGTAAATAGATGAAAGCCCACTGGTTACATCCCACTCCTGCTGCATAGGTCTCTGATGGCAGGGTTTACTTATTTGCTTGCTTTTTAATAAAAGAAGTGTGGCTGCCTAGGTTTTCTCTTACACTGCCTTCTATGTGTTTTATAGAAGTATGAAATGATAAAGACAGAAGAGATTCCCAATTTGGAAAACTCTAATTTTTCTACTAAAGTCATAAAAGACATTGCACAGAATATTTTATCGTTTCTGAAATCTAATTGTACCAAAGAAGGACATACCTATTGGCTGTTTAAAGGTGAGCTAGTTCTTGAGTGTATAATCATTGCTTTGAGTGATGACTGTAAAATGAGGTCTGTTGGTTGGCTTGTTTTTTGCAGCGAGTGGCAGTGATATAGTGAAGCTCTATGATCTCACTACTCTTTGTGAAGAAACTGAAGACAAATATCAAAACCCATTCACCATGCCAGTGGCTGTTCTACTGTATAAGTGAGTGCTGTTGGGGTGCAAATGTGCAGCCACGCTGCCCAGGCCGGGGCTTTTAACACCTGCTAGGTTTTCATAGTTTAAACAATTGTGCGTGTACACGCACTATACCAAACTAAACTTGGGGTTGCGTGTGTGTGAAGTACAGTGTTTGGTGGTTTCTGTGGCCCGCACCGAGTCCTGCAGAGAGGGATGCGCGGGGAGTCAGCTGACGCACACTGTTTCCTAGGGTTGCCTGCAACATGATGGTGAAGAAGAATCAGAATAGGAAGCACTATGGAACTGTCAGGACGTTGCTGCTTAACTGTGTCAAATTGCTGGACAAGAGCAGGCATCCCCAGGTAAGACTGACGTTTGCATGCTCTGTGAACACCGCCTCGTTCTGGAGAGAACTGCTGCCTAGGCGTGGAAGCCACCTCCCCTGGGGGCACCCCGACCCCATGTGGCTGCTGAGCACTGATGTGCCCCCTCTGGACTGGGGTGTGCTCTCAGTGCCACGTACACACTGGATTGTAAGACTGTGTACACGTTCCGTGTCCATTGACTCAAATGTAATATTAAAACTAAGTGATCTAGGTTTTTCACTTAATTAAAATTAAGTGATCTAGGTTTTTCTAGGTGTGGCCAAGCGGCTCCTGTTACATTCCTCTTGAATAGTACAGTCTGTAAATGTGGAGCTCATGTGGTGCTCTTTCCTTTCGTGTTACTGCTGCTTGGAGGGGGAAACCTGGAAACCTGTTTTACAGTATCTTAAGATTTTCTCACACGAGTGGATCTTGTTAATCACTGTTAGTATAAATAAGATTCATGGTCCACACTTCAGTATGTAATGAAAGCATCTCCTAAAATAATCTCAGTCATGGGCCCCCAATTTTACGCCACGCCCCGTGCCCTTAGTTGTCTGTATTTTTTGGTATACGGTTGGTTGTCTATTTAAATCAGAGAAGGTCTGTAGTATGTACAATTTTTTTTTTAAGATGCAAGTTAGCACAGACAGTTTAGAGATAAAGATTATCCTAGAGACCAAAGCAAGAGAAAACTTTTCTGCAGAAAAATGGCAAAAGAGTTTCCTGACTTAAGTTTCTGACTTAAATATCTAATTGCTGATTGAAGTAGTGGTGTCCAGTGGATTTTGAAGTTTATGTAACAGAAAATGCTGTTACAACTATTGTGGGTCTGTGATTACAAGTCACTTTATAACACATAATAGAGTGGAATAAGTAGTAATACAGGCATGCCCATTTTAAGAGATACCAGGATGGACTTTTCCCTCATTAAGCTAGTGGGGGGTCTTCCCCCGGGACCATAAATTACATAGTAAATATTAGTTGCCTGTTAAATTTATAGCTTATAAAGAGAAATTCTCGTTTCTCAGTTCATAGAAGGATACTTGCTGATATAGTTAGGACACTCTACACCTGAAGATTTTTGTCTCCAGTGAAATACAGTTGCCAGTTTTTTTTAAGAGGGCGGGTGGGGATGGGATAATTTCAGGAAGTAAACATCAGCCCATGAGACTCTCACAGAGCACGTTCAGAGTGTATGAGTAGCTGTGAGTCGGGAACGTTTCTGTGTGCTGCTCGGTCTGGGGTGGAAGCAGCCTATTTACAGAGCCCTTGAGACTGGTTAGTGTAGGAGTAAAGCTCATGCCACTTCAGAGTCCTCAAGTTTGATGACAGTTACACATGTTTTTCTTTCTTTTAATAAGATTATTGCTTCAGCCAATTACATGCTTTCAGAACTTTTTCAATTGGATGAGCCTAAAAAAGAAGAAAGTTCAGAATCTCCGTTAAATGAGAATTCTGATGAAAGCTATAGTGAGGAAGAGGAGGAGATGCCAGACAGCGACGAGAACGGGTCCTATGGCGCCAGCTCTGACCCTCCAGATGATAACAAAGCCGTGGCCATCATCAAGTCTGTGGGAGAGCTGTCCGTTCCAGAGAAGTACAAATCCATCCATCAGATCAGAGTAAGCACGTTTAAGTCTGTGACAGTGGCACCAGTGGGGAAACGGGCAGTTGGTAACTGAGTACAATTGGCCTCTCAGAAGGTGGCTTCGCTGCAGTAAACCATGGTCCAGGTTCTCATCATTGTTAGCTCTGTGAATTTTAAAACCTGGTTTATAATGGTCCCAGGGTAACTACCCATGTGCAGGCTTGTGGTGGGCAAATGTGTGAACCACATATCTGTGTATTAATGTTTATGTGGGAGGCTTTCCTTTCCAGTGACAAGTCAAAGTAGACGGGTGACTTGTTGATCCATATCTTGAGAGACCTGGTTCCTTATCCCTGTGCTACAGGACAGTACTTTCTCAGTGCCTGGGGCCATGCTGTCTGGATGGGACATATTTCTGGCCTAACAACTTCCCCTTGAGGTTCCTTTTGGTGTGGAATGTGCTATGTGTCAGTTTTCTAAATGATAATTACTTTCCAGTCCTCCCTTTCTGTGGTCAGATCCAGGTCAGCCTTAAAAGAGTTCTGGCTGTTCCTTGAACCGAAGTACAGTCATATTTACAGATAATCTTTTAATTTAAGCTCTCAGTTAACTTTCAGATGGAAACTTCATCCTCTAACAGGTTTCTGGAGGACACCTCTCTGTCACCCTGAAATACTGCCTGTCTTTCTGACCTCCTTTCACTCTCCCCTCTTGTTTATTCTCGCCATGCTGCCCTTTTTTCTGTCTCTCAAATTCATCAGGATCGTGCCCATCTTAGTTTGCACCTGCTGTTGCTAATTGGAAGTTGAGCTGACCTTTGAGATTAGGTGTACGTTTATCTAAAATATTACTACTCACATTCACTCTTTTGTTATAATAGAGTAATTTAAAAAGTTTTAAGTACTTATAGCAGCATGTATGCTGGAAGATCTTTTTGTTAAGCAGGATTTGTGTTGATGCTTATTATATCAATTTAATCTTCAGTTAAAACAGTACATCACCCTTAATACCTCACTGAGCTGAATACACAGCATGTTGTGAAACTGCTGATCTGTAGAGGTTTAGCGATTCCCAGGAGCTGAGAGCGGTGGATTTCTCACCCTGGGGGGGTGTATTAATAACTTCATGTGTCTGTTTTTGAAGCCCAGCTGTGCGTTTCCGGTTTGCCATGACACAGAGGAGCGCTGCAGACTTGTGCTTAGCTACGTCCTGGAGGTAAGTTTGGGCTCAGCCTTCACTATTTCGGTAAATTTGCACTTGATGTGCACATAGCACGTGTGTGTTTGTGTCTGATGTTCTGAATGGTTTTCTCTTCTTTAAGCATAAAGTGAAAATCAGTTTTCCCAACTCTTTCAGGTTAAATGTAGTTTTAAAATCTGTTTTCAAAATATAAATTCTGCTAAATGTATTTAGTAGCCTAGAAATTGCCTTATATTTAGTGTCTAGTTGATCTTCAGTTACGTGTACCAGTGACTGTTTCTCTTTTCTTTAAAGGGTTTAAAGTCTGTGGATAGCAGCATCAAGAAAGAAAGCGACCTCCCTGCAGCTGACCCCAACACCCCAATCCCTTTAAAATATGAAGATGAGTCCGCAATGGGGGGTCCTGAGGGTCTGGAGAAGCAAATGGCCTTGTTTTTGGATAAAAGTAAGTCAAATTGATGTGCAAATAAGGCCTTTTCAATAGGATAATATGCTGGTCCTTTCTCAACAACAGACATATCAATTAAGGCACAATTGACAGGAACCTCAGAAAAGGAGAGCATGTGAGTGAAAATATCTTTTCATTCAAAATATAAAACAGAGCAGGGTCATATTGACCCTTTACAGGTATCTCTAATGAGAACACAGAGTTATCCTGAGAAATCCCTGCCTCAGTGAGAGCCAGCAGGTAGAGAGCAGCCAGAACCAGACCCCCTAGCTCCGGTTCTGGCTTTGCTAGGCAGGCGGCTCACTCTCTGAACCTATCTTCTCTCAAAATGAAGACAGTAACTGCGTCCAGAGGGTTGTTAATGGACTAGATGAGTGTGTAAAGTGCTTAAAACTGTGCACTAAGGGGCACCATCCAAGCTCATGGTAGCACTGGAATAAGCTAGAAATGTCACTGAGAAGTTCATCTCACTTGTTCCTGGGACATTGCTTCATGAAGAGCATGAGAACTTGAAAGTAAACGTCTTGAGTTTCTCGTTTATTTTAATCTAAATTAAATTTTTTTTCCAACCTTGTCCCCTCCCCCCTTTAAAAATCCGTTTCAGTTGTTTAAAAAAATGTTTTGAAAGCCTCTATGTATGGAATAATACCAAGTGCTTTGGGATCTTCTCTTCATGAACATAAATGGGGTGGTGGGTGGGTTCCCCAGCATTTATGTAGCTCTTCTGTGGGCAGTAACTTGACTTTGACTGAAGGATGGTAGGGGTGGACTACTGGGAAGTAAAACTGGAAAAAATGTGGCTTAGGAAGTTGCGCTAAGATGCTTATACTTAATGGGTGGTGAGAGGCCATTTTAATGTTTAGAACAGGTTCCAGTATGATTAAAGCTGAGCTCTAGGAAGGTAAACTTTTTGGCAGATTGGCATGCAGGCTGGAGAAAGGAGTGGGTGTCAGTAGCGACTCTAGTTAAGGCAGTGACCTGAAAGAGAGTGACAGCTGACGCCGCAGGGAAACCAAAGCCCTAGGGAACCAAGTGAGCGTCTGTTAACACTGCTGTTTTACCCCATGTGGCTAAGAAGTGAAGTGTGGTGTTTACCAGTCTTGTTACAACAATAGTTACCTAAGCCTTGAGTGTTTTTATTAAAAAACTATTATTTTATGGTGACTTATATTGAAATAAAACGTGCTGCCTTTTTCCTCCTGTGTCCTAGTGGGCTCCCTTCAGAAGGGTAACTATTCTAGTCAGTCTGGGATGATCCCCGGTTCCTGGCAACATAAAATGAAACTCCAGCTGATTCTCAAGTCATCAAAGGCCTATTATGTTCTGTCTGACGCTGCCATGAGCCTTCAGAAATATGGAAGAGCGTTACGATACATCAAGTTAGCTCTGCAGAGCCATGGTAAGCCACTGTACACGGAGATGCTTAACAGGCATTGGGAGAGGACAACAGGGAAGTCATCTGAATCTCAGTGAAATTTTACTCCTGTTCCCATTGTAAAATTTAATTTTAAAACCACCTTGCTTCATCTTGTGTGTTACCTAGTATTTTATTTTTTGCTCAGTGGCTTAACGTGTCTTCATTTTGAGATATTTGAAGCCACGTGTGCCGTCCGACATAAAGTAAACTTCGAGTGGCTGCCGGTGGTAACGTTTCCTATACTGACTATTCGCTGTGCGCTTTCCCCCTCCCCTCGCCCTGCAGACACCTACTGCTGCCTCTGCACCAACATGCTGTCCGAAGTGCTGCTGTTTCTCTCTCAGTACCTGACCCTCTGTGGCGACATCCAGCTGATGCTAGCCCAGAACGCAAACAACCGGGCAGCCCACCTCGAGGAGTTTAATTACCAGACTAAGGAGGACCAGGAGATACTCCACAGCCTCCACCGGGAGTCCAGTTGCCAAGGTATGCCAGCGGGAGCCTGCCTTTGTTCACCCTGGGACTGCCCATTCCAGCCTGTGTTTGATAGGGTATGTCCAGAAAGGGGCGGAAATGCTAGTGTTTGATATCACTCTGTTATGTTTCACTTATTTAATTTTTTAATACTGTGTATTTGTATATAAAATGTTTTTGAAGTATTTTGTAATTAATTATACAACTAGAACTATCAGACAAGCTCTCAGACAATCATGTTGACTTTCTGTACTTGTCTTTTCATTCCATGTCTTCAGGTAACCCTTGCAATCAGCAAACAAGCCATGATTTCTTTAGAAACGGAATAGCAGTTAGTTGGTAAACTGGATGAATTACCTTCTGAATAATTCCTGGGGCTCAGATACAGAGATCGTTTTTAAACTTAGTTCAGGATTGGCAGTCTCACTGAATATATCACTCTGTGGAGTTGTCAGATTTTTAAACTGGGGAATAGGAGGGCTTAGTCCACAGCAGCAGGCCCCTCCCTCTCAGCTCAGCGCAGTGTTCTGATTGCTGTGGTTAGGGCAGTGAAGAGGGAGAAGACCGGTCTTCAGTAATGCATTGTGAATTGTTTTACTATACTCCTACGTTGTGTGTATCATTGGCTGTCCCCCTCCCCAAATCTAGAGAAGTACATTGGTGGGAAATGTATTTCCTCTTTCTCCCCCCCTTCCCCTTTTCCCCTTCCGAGTTTCTCATTTTTTTTCTGATAGACACAGTGAGAAAATCCTCAGTGTGTTTCTATACTCCTGTTATATTCGATGTAAAATACGTCTTCATGAAAGGGATGTTCTCTCCTGTATTTGAGTGTTATCAGCCGGAGTGGTACCCTTTTCCCCCTGGAATTTTGGGCTCTGCATCTAAGTTTACTCCCATCCCTGCTAGATGGCACGGTTGAGTCTGAGAGCCCATCTAGTGGCTTCTTCAGTGTCAAACGTGCATTGTACTTTGATTGGCAGACTGTAATGTCCATAACCGCCTCCAGTAGCATCAGAGCTTCACTGCAAGAACTGCTTCCATTAGTTAAAGAGAAAGGGTGGTTCACCCTGCGTCAGCAGACACCTTGAGGCTGCACCAATGAGCAAGCATACCTGGTAAAAGCTGGGTCATGGGAGTTGGTTGATATTTTTAGGCAGGAAAATATTTCTTTTAATCAAATATTAATGTCCCAAGAAAACATAGTTTTCTAAATAAAGAGATCTTTACTTTGAAACTGAAATTTTTAGTTCCATTGATTGAATCTTATAACATATGTTTATACTGTATTACATTTATTTAAATATTATTTTAAGTGTCAGATTACCTGGATACTGAGGAAGTGAGATTTACATGACTCATGATGGTGACGTTTCCTTTCCCTCTTTTAAGGATTTGCCTGGGCGACTGATTTGTCTACGGATTTAGAAAGTCAACTTTCAGTTAGTTGTAAATGTTATGAGGCTGCTAATGAAATCTTGCAATTTAGTGACTTAAAAAACCAAAACCCAGAACACTACGTCCAAGTATTGAAGAGAATGGGCAACATTAGAAATGAAATCGGTGTGTTCTATATGAATCAGGCTGCTGCACTACAGAGTGAGAGAGTGGGTGAGTGTCCCTCTGGAGTCCTTTTCTCTTAGAAAATCACATTGATTTTGGTTCAAGCAAGGAACTCTGGCACTTGATTTTATGTCCTGGGTGCTCTGTTAAAAAAGTCTTTTATTCTTAAATTCTCAAGAAGTAAAGTTAGGAAAAAACATGATTTCCCCTTGGAACTCACCATTTCAGTGCTTGCCATCCGTCATCTGGTCAGCCAGCCGGGGCCAGGCCTGAGGCAGATACATAGTGGCTGAAACATAGTTCCCCTCTGAGGCAAGGAGGCAGATAATGCACACCTCTGAACAGTGCCACAAGCACACACACAGTGCGACAGGAGTGGGGAAGGAGGTGTGTGTTGAAGCTTCGGGTTTTAGGAAGGCTTTGGTGTAGTTGGAGCAGATGGTACATGTCACGTAGGATGTCAGCAGGCAGGCGTGGGAGGTGGAGGGGGCTGTCCAGACTGAGTGGCAGCATAGGAAGGAGCCATCGCTCTAGGGTCCAGTGGGTGTTTAGAGTGGTGGCAAGATGTGTAGTTCACAGATGGAGAGAGGGCTGAGATAGAAATTCTGTCGACTAAGCTGTGTGCCTGTTGACCTATGAATTGTACTTGACATTTGGGACACACACAGTTTGTTGCTAGTGGGAGAACCTGTGCTTTAAAAAAAATTAAAAAAAAAAAAAAAAAATATATATATATATATATATATATACACTTATATTAATTGAGATGTAAGAACCTGTGCTTTTTAAGTCGGTGAAGGAGTGTGGAAAGTGGTGGTCAGAAACTTAGGGAAATTAGATAACACAGTCTGTAGAATCTTTATACAGTAGTGCTGTGCTCATGTTTTCATTTGCTTGCTGTAGTATCAGCCAGTTACTATTGAAGAGGGCTGTGTTCGAGGGTTGTGTTAGTCTGCCCTAACATAAAACCACAGACTGGGTGCCATAAATCACAGAATTTATTTCTCACTCTGGAAGCTGGGGGTCTGAGACCAAGATTTCAGCAAGGTTGGGTTTCTCTGAGGCCTCTCTCCTTGGCTTCTCACCTTCGCCACCCCTCTGCTGTCTTTTCTCTGTGGGTGTCCCTGGTCTCTGTCCCTTGTAACACCACTACTCATGTTGGATTTGGGCCCCACATCATAATCTCAATTAATCTTAATTACCTCTTTAAAGGCTCACTCTCTGCATTTAGAAATGGGGCCTCAGTATGACTTTGAGAGTAAAGGATGTATAGTCTGGCCCAAGACGTGTGATGAGAGCACTGCACTGCAGTTGACTCCAGGTGGCTGGCTGTCTCCGGATGTCCTGTCACTGCCCTCGTCCTCTCGTGATTGCATCGAGGGACACTGCTGAGGACACTGGTGGGGTTTATACAGATGTCTGCTTACACAAATTTTTTTTTTTTATAAAGTGAGCAAAAGTGTGTCAACTGCAGAGCAGCAACTGTGGAAAAAAAGCTTCTCTTGTTTTGAAAAAGGGATCCACAACTTTGAATCAATTGACGATGCTACAAATGCAGCCCTTTTGCTATGCAACACGGGGAGACTCATGCGGATTTGCGCACAGGCGCACTGCAGCGCAGGGGACGAATTTAAGCGCGAATTTTCACCAGAGGAAGGCTTGTATTATAACAAGGTAACACCTTTGCTTATGTGTTGGACCTCATCCATTCACACGTGTCATTTACCTTTGCCATTGTTCACTGAACTATCATAAAACCAAAGTAATGAAAACTGTGGCGATGGCATGGGACTAGACAGACAATTAAACGACTTAGAAATAGGCCTGAGAGTAGTAAGAATTCATACTGAAGGTGACACTGAATTGGTGGGTAAAAGGTGATGCGTCAGTGAAGTGTGTTGGCCTAACTAGAGTGAACGTCAAGTGGATTAAAGATTGATGTGGACGAGTGAGACTGGAAAGTACCAGACAAAAACATGGGAAGAAAAATCATCTCATGGGATGGGTAAGACTTTCCCAGCACGACACAAGCAGAAGTCACAGAATAAAAGATGGTAAACTTAAATGTGCAAAAGTTAAGTGTAAGTGCCAACAGGAAGCAAAATTGAAAATCAAACAGTCTGGAGAAGATGTTTCTAGCACACGGGGCAGATCAGAGGTTAATAAGCCCTTGGTGTAGAACAGTCAGGAATCTGAAAATACGCTGTCCCAATAGAAGAAAGGGGCAAAGACCCTTGAACAAAAAATTTATATATGTATAAAAAGTAAATAGTTAATATGTAAGAAAAATTTCAAAATTTGAACTTTTATGGAATTTAAAATTTGAGTTTATCAAATTACCAAGTAATTTTTGGCAAGTGGTAACATCCAGTGTTGGAGAGGGTGCTGGAAAACAACGCGTTTAATCAAGTACAGGTATCATATCCCCACTTTTTTTATAAGACCTGCACTAGTGCCTGTTTTCACTAACCAACACAAAGCTGAAGAGGATTTTTGCTTTTAGAAAGCAAATCAAAAATAGCCTTCAGCCTTTGTTTTGCAGTGAGCTGTTCGAGGGGCAGCGGGCACCCCAGCAGCTAGAGTGTCCCCGCCACCTCCTCCCTGGGAACCACACTCAGCATCTGATCATCCAGCCCAGAGCTTGACCTGTGTCTGAGCATCGGGGCTGCACCTCCATGGACCTTGTGCATCTGTTAGTGAGCTGTGTCCTGAAATATCAGAACAGCCCAGGAGAGCTCATAAGAGGGTCACACTTAACAAACCTATGTGTAATTAAATGTTTCAGTTGTGGTGAACAAAATAAAAACACGTGTGCATTCAATTTTAGATCTGGGAACATGTAAAAAAGTTTCCATGTTCATGGTAATTGCGTCTTCACTTTACACTGTGTCAGCTTACAGAGTTACTGCTGGGTGACCGGATTGAGTAATTGGATTTGCTTGGGCATGACCACCTATTTCAGGAGGGGGGTAGAAAGGGCGAGAGGCACTGCTGGTCATGTCTGGCAAACTTTTATCCTCAGACTCATCGATTTTTTTGTTGTTTTTAGTTTACTTTTTATGTAAGCTGGGGTTTTCATTTAGAAAGAAAACAAACGAAGGTAGTGCATTGTCGTGCGTCCGTGTGAGTCAGGAAGTGCGCGGCTCGGTAGACTAGAGATGGACTGTGGGCGGCTGGCACTCCACGTGACAGTCTTCACTGAGATAGCCGCACTGTACTCTCTTCCCTCCTCCTAAACTGTCCTTCCACAAATCCTCCTCAAAGCGCATTAACACCTGGGTGACTGGGCAGGATGTTTAATGTAATGTACCACGTGTTTACACGTTTCCTGCCACACAGGCTGTCGACTACTATCTGAAAGCTCTGAGGTCCCTGGGAACACGAGACAGGCACCCCGCAGTCTGGGACTCCGTGAACTGGGAGTTGTCCACTACCTACTTCACTATGGCCACGCTGCAGCAGGATTACGCTCCGCTTTCCAGAAAAGCTCAGGAGCAGGTAACAGTGCCCGCTGGGCTGTACAGGAAGTCACCTGCCTTCTGTATCCTCTTAACGTGTACTGAGCATGTTTTCACTGACATGCAGTATTTAAATGTCTTTAAACTTCTTACATAATTGTGGGTTTATCTACTTTTTTTTTTTTACCTCCCCCTTAAAAAACAGATTGAAAAAGAAGTCAGTGAGGCCATGATGAAGTCCCTGAAGCACTGCGACGTGGACTCGGCGTCCGCGCGGCAGCCCCTGTGTCAGTACCGCGCTGCCACCATCCACCACCGGCTGGCGTCCATGTACCACAGCTGCCTGAGGAACCAGGTATTGCCTCTCCGACTCCGGTTCAGTGCCAAGTCCACTTAAAAGTGTCGTGGGTGCTGTTCTTACATTTCAGTGTGTATTTTAAACGCCTTCTGTTCTGTTAGCTACTTAGAAGAACTTGGCGTGCAGGCATTTCCCCACCCTGCCATATCCCTATGTTTCTCTACTATAAATTGGATCTTAATTTGCAAAATTATATATTTCCCTGGGTGTCTTATTTTGACTTTTTAAAATATAGTTAGGCTTTATTAGAATAGTATTGTGTAAATCTTGAAGTACCCATCTCCCATCTTTTAAGAGTTTTATTATGAAATCGAGCATGCATGTAAAAGCACGTAGAAATGTGTGGGGAACATGTATAGTTTAAAAAATACCAAAAAGAAAGCCCCGTGTACCTCACCTCGAGCTTGAGGAATGAAAGAGCACTGTAGGGGTCCCCTGTGTACCCCTCCCTGTTGAGTCTCCCTCCAAACCCACCCAGAGCCACTGTCCTGCATTTTCTGATACTTCCCTACCTCCTCTGTGTTTTACCACTTAACATGTTCACATCTCACTGGCTTGTGAACTGTGTAGCAGGAACCTTCCTTCACGTTCTCTCTGTGGCTTAGTTTCCTTCCATTTAGCGTTGTGCTGTTGAGATTCTCCCAGGTCAGCGCGTGTAGCTGATCATTTCCTCAGCTCAGTGGTGTTCATGAAATGGTTATGTCACAGTTTACTCATCCACGCAGTGAGTGCTGAACTTCTGGGTTGTTTCTGTTTGAGCCTGTTAGAAATAACCTGTGAGGAGTCTTGTGTACAAATCCTGGTGCTCAGACACATGTGTTGCTAAGAGTAACTGGAGGCCTTGGTGGAAGGCACTTCCTTTAGAGAGGTTGCCTTGCTTCTGCCAGGAGTCCTGTGTGCAGCTTCTCAGAGAGGATTTTTGTTTTGCTGATTCCTTTTCTTAGCTCAGTGCCACAACAACTTCTCTTACACTCCCTTGGGCGAGGGTTCACTTCTGAGTTGCCTTTACCCTGAGGTTACTGTCCTTGAGGCCTAGCTTGATTGGAGAGGATTTCCCTCTGCTGTGCTGGCCCATGACTCCTTCCCTTTGCCCATAGGAGGCCCCTGACCAAAAATCAAGTTTGCCAGGTCGCCTAATAGCCTCAAGGCAAAAGCAAGCTTAAGAGTTACAAGACAGTCAGTGCAGTGGTGCAGGAATTGTCTTTTCAGCAGTAGCACTGAGACAAGTGTACATCCACCTGCAGAGTGGGCTTGGGTTCCTGCCTCACCTCTCACACTGAGTTAACTGAAAATGGAGTAAATGCCCAAGTGTGAAGCTATCATGTAAGACACATAAAACACTACCCCTACGAGAAAGCCTCAATGATCCAGGCAGAGACTTGGTTAGTAGTCACTGTGGAACCCAAGCCTCTGACTTGCTTTCACTACCTTTTTGGTTCTAGGTTGGGGACGAGCATCTCAGGAAGCAGCACCGGGTGCTGGCTGACCTTCATTACAGCAAAGCCGTGAAGCTCTTCCAGCTCCTGAAGGATACGCCGTGCGAGCTGCTGAGGGTGCAGCTGGAGAGAGTGGCGTTCGCGGAATTCCAGATGAGCAGTGAGTCCTACGTTTCACCCCTCAGATGTGTGTGCATTGGCTCCGTGTTAGATTGTGTTTCATAGAGTCGGGCAGACCTGTGGATCTCTCTGGGGTGTGAGGAATGTTTTCTTTTTTTTCTTTCATTTCGTTCCTCCCTTGTCAGTGACTTTGGGTAAAGACCAAAAGTCTCTACACTTTTTGAAGTGCTTTTTAAGACTTAGAGAAACGGATTAGATTGTATTCAATGACTAGAAATGTTTAACTATAGCCCATGAGCCCTTATTTTTAAAAAAAGTTGTGACAAGTCAATTTAGACAAAGATTTAAGTCATTGTAGACAACTTAGGCCTGGAAGAGCAGTGGTGAGGAAGAGGCGGTGCCTTTAACATGCCACTGGTGCTGCAGCTGTGGGCCCAGCTTCTAGAGCAGGCCGAGCCTGCAGGTGCTGATCAGGGAGAGAGAACAGATCGAGGCTCCTGCAGGAAGTTGTTTCCACGGCAGTGTAGCTGGGTCGGAACACAGGATGCCTTTCCCACTGTCCTCGTGCCGCCCCCCTGCTCCTGCAGAGAACTGCCTGTGTGAAGAACGAGGCAGTTACTCCAAGTCGCCGCAGCTCGCGTGGCTTCACGGCAGTTGTGTTCTCCTGTGGAGTGAGAGTACGTGCACTACTTGGCACACACATGACTGGGTGAGGCCCTGGATGAGGCACAGAAGCCAGTGACTAGCATGGCTGCTCTGGGGAGGGGCCTGGGCTGGAGGGAGGCTTTCCCTGTGTGCCGACTGGACCTTACACGTGAGAATGTGTGACCTGTTTGGAACAGCTTTTAGAAACACTTTTTACTAGAAGTCTTTTTGTTAACTTTTGGACAGTATAGAATGCCTGCCTGGGTGTGTGGGTTGCTCTTTTGGGGGTAGGTTTGGGGTGGTCGTTTTTTTGCATTTCCATCTTTGAATTTTCTGCATGTTTGAATTTCTTAGAATGAGCAGGCATCATTTTTATAAAAAAGAACAGATACCAGGAACAAATTTCTAAGATGATAAGAATGGTTAATTCCCCTTTAAAAAATTATTTAATACTATGAGTACCTGAGAAAACTAATGTAAATATTTGAGGGGTTTTGTTAGCCAGCTTATTAAATGCTATAGTTTACAACATCTTTTATTCTGTTTATGTGATTTCACCCAGTATTTTTTTCTCTAGTACATAGGACTCAAATTTAGCTTCCTAATGTATGTATTGTCTGCCCTCTGCTCCCACTAGCATTTCCATACATAATCAACAGCCAACCTTCTAAATGCCAAGACCGACACTGAAATCACATTTATCTGTTGATTTTTAAGATATTAGGTAACAACTACTCCATTTACAGAGTTGGGGGTCTCAACAGTCACCCTCAGGTGTGACGTTTCACTAGAAGGACTCACAGAACTCACTGAAGGCTGTCACACTTGTGGTTACTGTTTGTGGTAAAGAATAAAATCAGCCAAGGGAGGAGGCATGAGGGGCAGCATCTGGGGGAGTTTCGAGCACAAAGCCTCTCAAGAAGCTTCTGGTTGTCTCTCCCCGTGGAGTCACAGATTGTGTGAAGGGCCCAGTGGTGATGTGGCCATGGGCACAGAGCGTCCCCACAGGG
The DNA here is from genome assembly GCF_054644295.1 of Miniopterus natalensis. Taxonomy (NCBI): domain Eukaryota; kingdom Metazoa; phylum Chordata; class Mammalia; order Chiroptera; family Miniopteridae; genus Miniopterus; species Miniopterus natalensis. The sequence continues at coordinate 57,201,245 of NC_142094.1, read as the reverse complement.
AGGCTTACCCAGACCTCAGGGTCCAGAGTTTTCACTGGGACACCAACACATACGGTTGACCGCATCACAGCGGACCTTTACTTCAGCCTCCCTGGGGTCTTGAGCCCCAAAGCCCCCACAGTACAGCAATTATTAGGCTGTCTGGTGGCACCCAGGGTGTCCCCAGATCAACAAAACCCCTTTCCAGACAGGGCATTCCAAGGGCTTATAGATCAGCCCCAGGAGCTGAGGACAGAGGAAGTTGATAGGACAGCTGGTACTAAGTGCTGCAGAGACTGGACCAGTATCACGTAGCTGGTCAGTGGTAGGGTGGCCTTCATACCACAGGCTCCTCCTGGCTGGTCCCTTCGACCCTGACACTCTCCAAATAGCTGTGTTCTCACCCAGCAGAACCAAATGTGAGGCAGGGAAATGACTGTTATCTGTGGCTTTAGAAAGACATCGCATCTTTCTCTGGGGGTAATGACTAAAGAAAGGGGGATTTAGAAGATTGGTTGGGCTTCTCCTGAGCTCCCTTTACAACATTTGAAAGTCACAATTTTTATTAACAAGGTGACATTGGATGGGTTTCCAGATTTATACTTACAGGAATGACTGTCTTCTGTTTAACACTTTTAGGTCAGAACAGCAATGTTGGAAAATTAAAAACACTCTCTGGGGCTCTTGATATTATGGTGAGAACCAAGCATGCATTCCAGCTCATCAGAAAGGAGCTCGTGGAGGAACTGGACCAGGTAAGTGGGGAAAACATTTATCTCTGTGTTTCATGTGTCTAATTTAGGCTAAGTGGTGAATGTATATGTGGGCCTGGGGGTGTGTGTGTGTGTGTGTGTGTACACGTTGTGTGTATACGTACAGGGTGAGGCAAAAGTAGGGTTACAGTTGTTTGTATGGAAAATAATACAATAATTAATAAATAATACAAGAATAAACTTATGCACTCACAACTGTAAACCTGCTTTTGCCCACCGTGTAGATACAAACACACATACACGTATCAGCTCTGTATAAAAACATCCACAGTGATTTACCGTATTTTCTTGGTGGAATTATTAACTCTTTTTAACTTGCAAGTGCATCTTTTACATTTTAAAATAACCACCTAGACTTTGGTTAGTGAGGCCCTGGGAGTGTAGACTCTGTTAAGTTTGTGTGTGTCGTTTTGTTGTTTTAAGAGAAAGAAAAGGCCTGTGTGCTCTTGTAATGTCTACTGAACTGCTGGGAGCAGCTGAACAGGGAGCAGGCCGAGCAGCCTCCTGGGGAAGGCCTTTCTGGTGTGCGGTGTCCCAGCACTCAGGCTGCAGTGCCCCGTGCTGGAAACTTCCCCAGTCCCCGGGGTGCCCCAGCCAGTGGCTTTCCTAGCCCTGGTGTGTCAGACCCTGTGGAGGACCCATTTCCATATTGCTCCTTTTGTGTCTGATGTTGGAAAGTTAGGAGATCTTCGTTCAGGATTAATTTTTTTCTTTCTAACTTCCTGTTAGGTATGGGACATTTTTATGCTGTTTTTAGCTAATAAAACAATCTTGGGAGGGCGAAGGAGGAGGGGCCTGGTCACAGCCTCTATCACGGCCACCACTGCCACTCTCCCAACAGGCCTGTCCCTGGAACAGACCCCGGGTTTGCTGGCTGTTTGTTTTTGGTTTGAAGCTGACTGGGTTAGTGACACTTAGTTCCGTCACTTCAGTTGAACCATAGTTGTCGGGAACCTTGGGTGAAAACTCTCTGTTTGTAGCCGAAGAGTGATGAGACCACTGCTGCTGATTCCACTCCTGGTCTGAATCGAGAGGAAGTGCTCAAACTCCTGAGCATCTTTGAGTCCCGGCTGTCGTTCCTGCTCCTCCAGTCCATCAAGCTGCTGTCTCCGACCAAAAAGAAAACAAGGTAACACGGGGCTGTGTGTGGGTGTCTCTGCCCAGCCCCCCACCTATGGAGGCCCACAGGTGATTGCACCGATGCTGTGGAAGGGTAGGTTGTGCTCCTCCCCATCCTTTCTGTGGTTGTCCGGGACCTAAGGTGGGGTGTGTCCAGTGGAGAACTGCTGGGACCCAGCATTGAGGGCTCTTCACAGCAGCTGTGCTGACCTTTCAGCTACGATGAGGCGCAGTTGTTCTGTGAGTCGGGAGTCTGGGCTCTAGGTCCGAGGTGATTCTAACTCCTGGGAGAGCATCCCCATGGTTGCTTCAGATGTGTGTTCGTAACACCGGCTGAGGATCTGAAGGCTTGGTGTGGAGGTGGAGGGAGCGCTGGGTGCTCCCCAGCCCAGCCCAGCCCGTTTCCCCTGGAGTTTCTTCACAGCCTGTGTCATCGGACACTCGTTCCTTCTTATTCAGTGCTGTCTGCCTACTTCCCACCCAGCAGAGGGCAGGGGCTGGGGTCTGTCCTGCTCACTGCCAGGGGCAGGTCCCAGCACCTGGTAGGTATTTGTAAGAATGACATGGGTTTGAATTGACGTGTTGAAAGGAACGTCTAGAAACAGGCCCCCTAGGAGATGTGGAATAGGCAGGACTGGAGCACCTGCTTCCCTGCGAGCTGTGGGCACACTGCGACTGTTTGGATCATTTTGAACGGTGGGTGAGCATCGCTGTTCATGTCACTTCTATTTTTTGCTTTGTTCTGTTTTGTTAACCCAGCAATAACATGGAAGAAGATGTAGCCCTCAAAACCAACAAGCAGATTTACTCCCAGCTCTTGAGAGCTACTGCCAACAAAACCACAGGTCTCTTGGAAAGAATCGACGTCCTCACTCGCCTGCTGGACCAGCTGGCCCGGGGCAGCGCCGTTCAGTGACTCGGCCAGGGCCAGTGCCCACAGATGTGTCGTCTGGGCCTTCCGCGCTCGGGCCAGTCTGTCACTCGGTGCTTCGTTAATTAAATACGTGGGAAATGTGCGCTCCACAGGCACTGTGGCAGGAGCAGCGTTCTCATTTCCCAACAGACGGAGCAGTCCCAGCTCCCTGCCTTTTCCATCGGAAGTGCCGGAATCGGAGTTGGACTCAGAGCCCGGCCTCCTTCCTGTGAGGCGTGTGGTGTGTGCAGTTACACTCTTAAGTATTTCTGAGTGTGTTAAGCTACATGGGTTTAAGGCACAATTATTTTGGATAAATGTTACTTTAGGTCAAGGGGACTTTTATCCAGGTGACTTTAGTGGTCACGTGGGTTAGATCTACAGTGTCTCCTCCGAATGGCTCAGAAAGGAGTTGCCCTCTTTAAGCTTCAGTGCAGGATTTCTGGAGACTAGCTGCTGTGCAGGTCGCTGTGTTTAGTGCATGCTCGGAAGGGGCCCACTGCTCTTTGACTTCATATGACAGCTGACCAGGAATATGTACTACTTCCCCCACCCCCGTTTTTATTTTAAACTTGAAACTGTGAATAATAAGTCAGAAAACTATTTTGAATAAATAAGTTATTTCTTTATAATGTCTTTGTCTTTTTTCATTTCACATTTTTCACATCGAGTTTTGATTTGAACTGGTTTGATTAATAAATTTTACAAAGTAAAGATTAAAATATTAAAAATAAGATTCTGCCATCCATTGAATTCTCACTAGAATGTTACACTTGCCGCTGCAGCGTGGCGGCGACGTGGCTCCTGTCGGCCGCACACAAGCCTACCCACTTTCCCTGTGCCTGGTGTGCAGACCTGTGCCCGTCCTGCCAGGGTGACAGTGTGGATTCATGTGCATGATGCCACTGTGGACAAGAGCCCACCTGCTTCTACATCCACCAGCCTGGTGGCCTCAGTGCCATCCGTGGATCAGTTCTACATGTCGACGGGCAGCCCCTCCAGCTATACCTCTGAAGGATCCTGAGCTGGGTCAGAAAAGTGGGACAGACTTAAGCTGAATTTTTACAAACTGCTTCCTGGTGCACAGACTGTTAGGCATTTCCCTTTGACAACGTGCCGACACCTCAGCGCGGGAGGCTTCTCTCTCACCACTTGTCTACTTCCTTGTTTACTTGCTTTGTCCTTGGGACAGATTTGCATCGGTTTTCAGAAGTTAATCATTGAAGCATTTAAAGTTTTGACTAAACTGTAAGCAGTTGTACAGAGTCCGCAATGTCTCCCATCTGTCCCCTGTGGCAGGCACATGCAGAATCTCAGTCCTCTCTGCTAGTTCAACGTGGACTCTCCCGTGGACTATTTCTAACTTGGATTCGTGAATTCAGGAAAGGGTTTGTACTTCTGCTGGAGTCGGGCACAGCAGCTCATCTTGACCGACATCCTCTCAGCTGGACAGCCTTTCTGTCCAGAGGAAAATTGGTTTTTAAGCGAGAAGATAGAAGTCCTGGCTATCTTCCCTTGTCATAATAGTAGTATGGAATTCATGTGTGGGGGGTGCTTTTAAAATGTTTTGTAACTTGATTTTAAATTAAATGAAAGCTGCTTAAAAGTGTGTGTGTTTTAGCTGTTCCTTTACAAGAACTGTGGTGTTTGTGGCCTGATCAGTGGGACTGCTGGGTCTTTTCCAGTTCACTTCAGTGCCCACATTTTGTCCCCATCATTACAGACGACATCGGGGGTTTGTCTGTGTCATGAAGGTGTGTTGTGTGAAAGTTAAAGGAACACAGTGCCTATCCTAGAGGTAACTGATACGGGAAACAAGCTTGAGTACCCAGTGAGCTTCAGGAGTCTTAACTTCGGTAGTCCAGCCCTCAGAACATAATACAGTGCCGGGTGAAGTGTTTCCTGCTTGAGGGGCAGGCCAGAAAGCGGTCCAGCCAGGACCGTTTGGGTTACAGGCCTGTATTCAAACAGCGCCCAGGGTTGGACAGAGTGCAGGGTGCCAGGCTGGCCTGAGGGTCAAGAGCAACCACTGCGTCTGATGGGTGGCAGCACCCCTGCTACTCTCAGGGAGTGGCACCTGCGATGACCCCAGGGCAATGGCTGTTCCCACCTACCCTGGACATTGGTGGGGGGCTGGACAGGGGTGCTGGGAACTTGGCTGCAGAACCCTAGCAACAGTGGGAAGCAAGGGCGGATTCTTCAGCAATTTGTTTTGCTTTTTAACCTTTCCTAAAATAATTTGTAAAATCATTTGGTAATTTTTTTTTTTTGCCTAAGAAATTGATTTTTAAATCAAGTATTTTAAAAAGCTCAATAATACTTTTTCCATTGGTTTTAACCTAGGGAGCTCCATTCGTTTTGGTTACTGAAAACCTAGTGGGTTTTCTCTAAGAAATCGACATCTTAGGAGAGGAGTCCTTCGGCTCCCTCCGTCAGCCTGTTTCCTCATGCCATGCTCAGGGTGGAGGTGTGGACATCGCACACGTCGAACCACTTCCCGGAGATGGGCTCCTTGGGGAACACGCTGTTGGGAGGAAGCCAGGCGCCCCGCCACCTGTCCCCGTCACTCGCCACTCGCCAGTAGGCGCTGCCTTTGAAGAGGAAGACAGACTTGTGTGCGTAGGAGTAATAGGCCGAGTCCAGGTTTCTGAGCGGGTGGTTCCCAGGCTCTGTCGCTGGGAAGACTTCTGTCATCCTCTTCGGGTAGGAACTGAGGACTTGGTTCCTGTTGACATCGAAGGCAAACACCTGCAGAGCAAGGAGAGCAGGCTGGTCTTTCCGAGGCCACTGACGCACGCAGTGAAGTAGGTACGTCTGTCTGCACCAGATTCTCGGGGCTTCAAGTGCTTAACTACTTCCCATGTGGTCTGTTGTTGCCATGTAGGCACACGGTGACCACACAGCTTTTTATCTTTTTATCAGCAGAGAATATTTTTTCCATGGCTTTTCAGAGAGTGGAACAGGGAGAGAAACACTGATGAGAGAGAGAGAGAGACAGTGACTGGATGCCTTCCTCATGAGCCTGGGTATCGCGCCTGCAACCGAGATAGGTGCCCTTGACTGGAATCAAACCCAAGACCCTTCAGTCCACAGGCTGATGCTCTAACCACTGAGCCGAAGCAGCCAGGCCTAGTTATTTTTCAATCCTCACCTGAGGACGTACTTATTCATTTTTAGAGAGGAAGGAGGGAGAGAGTGAGCGAGCGTCATCCACATGTGAGAGAAACATCCATTGGTTGCCTCCTGGAACGCACCCTGACTGGAGATCAAACCCGCCACCTTTTGGTGCACCGGTGATGCTCCAACCATCGGAGCCACCCGGCCAGGGCAGTAACAGCACAGCTGTTAGCAGCACGTGCTCGCCGGACATGTTTCATTTAGGGATGGTAAAAGCAACAGGTGGCAGAGCCTCCACTCACGAGGGAGCCTTTGAAGAAGTAAATCAGCTGCTTCCTTCGGTCATAAAATGCAGTGTCCAGGGGACTCGGGACGCCAGGAAACCCTTCTGAAATCAGCCTGGGGTAGCCTTTCCCGTGTTCATCTTCCGTGAGGGCCTGATCCCTGTCACTGTCGTATCTCCAGTATTGATTTCCTGAGAGCCAAACAAAAAACAGTACCAGGTTTATTACCACTAAGTCTCAGGAAAGGACAGAGCAGACAGCTCTCCAACCAGCCCCAGCGACCATGGTGTCTGCCATGACTGCGGGAGGAAGCTGGGCTTCAGCAGCCAAGTGAGGCCTCCACTTTCCTAGGTCCTGAGGTTCTTCTAGATCTGACCCCAGGGGACCGAGTGGGGCCAACATCAACTACGGTCAGGACTTCTTAAGCCACGAAGGATGTGCTCCCAACTCCAAAACATCCAAACTACAAAAGTCTACCGGGAGCGGGAGAGACAATTTCTTCATGTAACTGAACTAAAGAATTCTTTGTGTGATGTGAAGGAAAATTAGGACTAAATTTATGCACAGATATCTTACAGCAACATTTGCATGCGCAGTTCTTTCCATCTGGCTCTTGCCTCGCTAACTCTGTGAGCCATTTAAGGCAACGTGGTTCTATTACTAGGACTCAGGCAGCAAGGGCAAGAAAAGCAGCCACCACCACATCGTGTTTGCGGTCAGACTCCGTGGGCGTGGTTCACAAAGGCAGCCCACTGGCCTGGCTGCTCCGGGTGTTCACTGAGACCTCCTGCCCCCCACCTCAGGTTCTCTGTCCCCAGAACACTGATCCTCCGCCCAGAAGCTGCCACCGACTCGCCCCTGGGCCTGGCGATCATTAGCGGTTCTGTGCTGGGCTGACCGTCTTTCCAACCTGATCCCATGGAGTGAGTGTGAGTGCCCTGCCTCCCCCAGGGCGTAGCTGTCGCACATGCTTGTTCACTCCTGGCTCTAGGGCTGTGAGTTTGACCCCCACTCCCTCCCCCCCCACTTTCCCACCACCACTCCAGGGGTCCCCTTCTGGACACTCTAGGTCCTACCATCCTTCCAGTGTGGGCCTAGCCCTCACTCCCGGCGGCTCTAGCACCTGTCTCTGGGGGACGGTGATGGCCTCCCCTGTTCACTCTACCTCTTCAAACATGTGTCTCCTATGGGTGGGCTTCCAAGGTGTTTACTTCTCCAGACTCTGAGGAAAACTCCTCTAGGGAGGACGCTTTCCCACAGTTCTTTGGCAACCACGTCAGAGCCCCTCTCAGTTCCTTCCCTCCCTCCCTTGTTCACTTGACATATTCATTCAGTGCCTGTGTAAAAGATCAGGGATCCCGATCCCCATGCCCACAGGGCTTCCAGCTGGACGGGACAGACAGAAACTAAGCAACTTCTGGAGCATTACGGGAGAGTCCCCGGGGGAGGGCTCGAACATCTGTCCTGAAAGCATCTGTTTAATAGGGAAACAGAGCTGCCCAGAAGGGCCTCTACCTTTAAAAAAATAACGCTCATCTCTCCTCCACGTCCAGATGTGGACGACGGCGTCGATGCCCTGTGCCGGGACTCCATGCCAGCCAGTGAGGATGGGGATGGGGTCCCCGTAACGCGTCCGGTTGTTCCGGTTCTCATACAGCCAGTACCAGCTGTTGCGGAAGAAATAAGTGCTGAACCTCACCGTCGCCTCCCCGCGGTGGTTTCTCTCCTTGCGAATCCAGTCAAATGCGGTATCGAAGGAGCCTTCACAGGAACCTTAAAAAAAAAGTCCAGCCACTTGCCACTGGGTGCAAAAACCAGCCCTTCCTATTTTTACATGTGACTTTTCAAGACCATTGCTAAGCTGGAGCTTTCTATTAAGACATCTTAAAGCCAGAAGTAGGCCTCCCTGCGCTGAATGGCGGGAGCAGGAGGGACCCCAGTGGCCTACAACCGTGCCGGGCACTGAGTTATCCTGGCTCATTATTAACAGTGCTCCCGATCACTCTCTAAAGTGTCTCTACTTGGATGCTAGTTACACGGTCACTTTAAGTGTAGCTGATGCCCCTTTGGATGGCTAATCTGACTTCACTGGAGGGAAGGAGTGTGGCTCTGGGCACACGAGAGGTTTCCACAGAGGGAGATAAACGTGTCTTGGCACGTGGTATCTCCAAAGGTGCTGCGTGCCAAGGACAGGACGGTGTGAGTTGCACAGAAACAGGGACGGTCCCTGTTTCAGATGGAAACGTGGAGGGCAGTGTCCCTTCCCTACAGCCTCGGTGCTAAATCATTAATCCTTCCATTAAGTAACTGACCACCACCCCTTTGGCCTGAACAGTCAAACAGACGTTAGAGCCTATCCCGGCAAGGCCGAGCTGTCCTTTGCCTTGAGATTACAGACAGTTTCTCCCCGTGGCTTCCACTCCTGTCCTCTCATGGGACACCATGGCCCTGGGGGGCCCAATTGTTTAGAGAACCACCCACCGCGGGCCCCTCCTTACTCCCAGGGAGGACTCAGGAGGGACAAACCCAAGAGAGTGTGCCTTGCTCTCCATCTGCCTGTAGTCTGGGCACAGCCACCTTTCACTAAGAACACGCCCCCGAGCCTCAAGGTGGCTGCTCGGGGCCCGCAGACGGGAGTGAGTGGGGTGCTCTCAGGCTCTGAAAGACCGCGTCCTCCGTCACCTCCGAGGGTGACCTCTCCCAGGACAGTCTTACCGTATAGCTTCTGAATTGCTTTCCTGTCTGACCAGTCCAACTCGAATGCAGGCCCCTGGGGGATGTAATTCGGCTGCATTATGGATCCTGTCCTGTAGGTGTGAGGCAAGCCGAGGACATGGCCAATTTCATGGACGGCCACCTGGAAGGGAATACAAACCATCGGAGCAGGGCCAACGCTGGGTGTCTGGGACCTGCCCCGCCATGGAGGGCAGGCTATGCCTGGAGAGGAGCCGTGCTCGGGAGTGAGAGGGGACTTTCTCAGAAGGAAGCGGACACCTCCCAGGACAGGCTCTGGCCGCCTGGCTCCCACCCACGCTGCACTGCCCGTTGACCATGACCATCAGCTCGGGCCCAGCTACCTGGAGTAGGCTGACGCCCATGCTGCTGCTGGGAGGCGTGAAGTGCTCGTCATCGTCAAAGTGAATGTCGCCCAGGTGCCAGGCGTGTGCAAACTCCTGCCCGATCCCATCAAAAACTCGCGGGCAGCCCAGGTGCCGGCCTGGCCAGGGGGAGGGGGCGTCCAGGTGAATTAGGAGTGCCCACTGCAGACTCCCTACCTGGTGGGACCCAGGAACACAGAAACCTGTAGGGTTCCCAGGCCGGAGGGCTTTGGGTCCAGCAGCAGCAGCAGCGCCTGGACTGATCCCTCAGCGTGAGGAGCGCAGGAGACAGGGTCGTTTATAAACTGACAGTCTAAAGGCCTAACAGCTGCGTGCCGAGGAGGGACGGCTCCACTCTGCCGCGAGCTGGGGGTGCGTGGTGGGCGTGGATGGCTGCAGGCTCGTGCGGGAGACAAGGTCTGAACGGGACCCTAACAGCTGAGTGGTCAGATCCTTACACTTGTATCGTTTTTCAACCAGCTGTGCCCCTGTGTGCCTCTCACGTCAGGAAGTTACTCCAGTGAGATGAGCCAGGCAGCCACCAGGACCCCTGGTTCCCAGGTGGGACTGCAGAGAAGTTACCTTGTCCAAACCCACCCAGCTGGGAGGAGGTGGGCCCCGGGGGAACCCCCCGTCTGTCCTGTGCCCTAAGGAGCACACCGAGTTCCTGAGAGCAGTGCCCACTGGCTCAGCTGCTCCAGTGTCCCCATGAGACCCTCTGGTCTTTGCAGGGGGACACGCCGGTGCCCTTCCCAGTGATTCGCAATAAAGCAACGTCAGCAGAGGGCTTACAGTAAGGCCCCCCGACAGGTGCCGTCTCAGAACAGCCCAGGGAGCAGGTAACTGCGGGGGCAGGAGGCCACGGTGGGGTTCCCCAGGGCCGAGAGCGCCCGTTGTCACCTGGTCCCTACCTCCGGCTCCGGGGGGCAGAGGGGCCCGCCTGCGCGCAGAGGGGACAGGGTGGCACAAGGTCTCGGCCCTTCTTACCTCGTCCGAAACCCAGCTTTATGTCAACGGTGGCCCCGGGGCCCGCGAGGTCCTCCCGGAAGCTCAGGGGGGTCACCTCGCTCCACATGCGGAAGGCCAGGCGGAGGACGGACCTCTGCTGGGCCTCGGGCAGCTGGCCGCTGTAGCCCTCCCGCAGCAGCCGCCAGCTCAGCGTCTTTTTGGCGAAGGCGCGAGGGGCCCCGCCCTGCGCAGAGCCCGCGGGGAGCGGGCCCGGCCCCGGGAGCGGGGTGCGCGGGGAGCGCCTCGGGCGGGCCCCGCGGCGTGGGCCGGGCGGGCGCGGCGGGGTCGTGGGCGCGGCGCTCGCGGCCCGCAGCGGGGGCCGCGCGTCCCGGACGCCGCAGCGAGGCCGGTTCATGGCCGCCAGCGTGGCCGCGTCCAGCTTCCCGCTCGCCGGCAGCGCGTTGACCTTCTGGAACCTGCGCAGGGCCTCAGCCAGGGCGGCGCCCCGGGGACCCCGCGGCACTGGGGCCGCGGACCCCGTCCCCGGGGGCCCCTCGGTCCAGCCGTATTTGGACAGGAACCGCTGCGGGAGAGACATGCACCCATGGGTGGGGCTGCGCGGCAGACTGCTTGTTACACACATACCGCCCTCTGCTTGTTTGTATACTGCGCAGGCCAGTGTGCATTCGCGTGATCTTATCCGTATTTATTGTGTGGTTTCCTGCGTGGGCGGCATTTCCACTCCGTGTTTTGGGTGGTTTGTGCGAGGTCCGGCACCTGAGAGGCGTGTGTGCGCCTGTGAGTGCGAGCACAGCTGTGTGTGCACAACTGCATGCGTGCGTGCGCAGTGCGTGCCTGTACACACGTGCGTGCACACCTGAGCGCGTGCGTGCGTGCGCAGTGCGTGCCTGTACACCCGTGCGTGCGTGCGCAGTGCGTGCCTGTACACACGTGCGTGCACACCTGAGCGCGTGCGTGCGCAGTGCGTGCCTGTACACCCGTGCGTGCGTGCACACCTGAGCGCGTGCGTGCGCAGTCCGTGCCTGTACATACGTGCGTGCGTGCGCAGTCCGTGCCTGTACACCCGTGCGTGCACACCTGAGCACGTGCGTGCGTGTGCACTGCGTGCCTGCACACAGGTGCGCGCGTGTGCGTGGCCCCGGCCTCGGCTTGTCCTACCTGCGCGGCGCGGAGGTCGGCGATGGGCGCGGCGCGGCGCAGCGGGGACGGGCCCAGGTCCGAGCGGTCCCGGCTGTGGAAGAGGGCCTCGGGCCGCGCGGGCCGCGGCGCCGCGAGCCAGCAGAGCAGCAGGGTCGGACGGAGGACGGAGGCCGCGAGCATGGCCGCGTGGAGCCCGCGGTCCCGCCCCGCCCGGCCGCCTCCCCCGGGGAGCCGCGGGGAAGCCCTTATAGGCGGCGCCCACCCCGCGCCGGCCGGAGCGAGCCCCCAGGCGCCGGCGCCGCCCTTTGAAGCCCGGGGCCCGCGCTCGCGCCGGGGCGAGAACGCCGCCCCTCGCCGCCCGCCTCGCTCGCCGGGGCCTCGGGCAATTAGCTCCGGCCGGCGGCCGCCTGTGACCGCGTTTCCATGGCGATGCGCTGCCCGGTGGGCCGCGCCGGTGCCCGCGGCCGGGGCGGAGGCGCGAAACCGCCCCGGAGCCCCTCGGCCGCGCCTGCGAGCGATCCAGCCGCCGGGCCGCTCGGTTTGCTCCGAGTTTGCGTCTTTTTTTGGGGGGAGGAGTGGAAATTGCTTTTTATTTTTTTAAGCTTTTATTTCTTGTTAATTACAGCTCACAGTCAATATTATTTACTCTAGTTTCGGGTGCACAGCACAGTGATTAGACATTTCTGTAATTTACGAGGTGATTCCGCACCCCCTTAAGTCTAGTGCCGCCCGGCACCATACATGCTCCCTGTGCTGCACTTTACATCCCCATAGTTTGGGTCCTTTTCCGGGGGGGGGGGGGGGGGGTTAGTTTATTATTTTTATTGTTTTTGTTTCTCTTTATAAAAGGAATACTTCATCAGTCTAGGAAAACGTAAATTTTGAAAGTACCGAGAACAAAGGAGGAACTCCCTACAATTCAGACGGTAACGTTTTCGTGAACGTTCTTGCGGACACATATATTGTGTCAGTGCAGAGAAGCGTCTGTGTGTGTCCAGCTTGACCTAAATCACACATTTTTATTTTAACCTTCTTGTTGATTTCAGTGGCATGCCACACACTCCTTCCTGTGCTCATGACCAGGGGTTTCTCATCATAGTTACTGGTACGTGGTGCCCATCTGTGGGTCCAGGATTGTTTTTTAATCGTCCCCTGAGGGTATGGTTGTTGTTGTTTTTAATTGATTTTATTTTTTATTGATTTGAGAGAGAGAGAGAGAGATCTGTGTGAAAGAGAAGCATGGATGGCTACGTATTGTTTCACTTCGTAGTGTGGCTGAAACAAAGCATAATTCTTGGGCGTAAGAGCACTGTTCACCTCCCCACTTAACTGGGTTTTCTTTCTGTTTTTTAAAAAATTGAAATCTCAAACTATGCTTGATTAGAAGACACACCCTGAATGTTTTCTCTGGGGAAACAAAAACCTGAAAAGGTGCTAGACTTAGGACAGAATTATTAAAACAGTACCTAGGTAGCTTCTACTTCCTGGAAGGCTGGAACTCGGAATGCAGAACTGAGAACTCTGAGATGGAGAGCTGGCCCGCTGAGGGCTCGTGTCACAGAGCCCGTGGGTGTAACAGACTCAGATGGTACCTGCTGAAGGCACGAGCTCTGGCTGAGGACCGCTCCTGAGAGTCCAGTCTCAACACTTGCCGGACAGCTGGGCCTGGTGCTGGCCATGGATCCCTCCTAGGGATCGGAGGTGGGGAGTGGTTACCACTGGTTCTCTACAGTTAATTTTTTCCCCACTGTATTGTGCAGTTGGCCTCATGCAGATCTGGACCAGTGGACTCAGGGAAGTGTGCCTACCACTCGGTTGCCTGCTTGTCCCTGGGAGTGCCCTTCTCCCCGCTACTGCCCAGCCTCTGCGTGGACTGGCTTCCCAGCTTGGAGTGTTTGATTAGCCAGACTGCTTATTCCAGGTAAGCTGGATTTTGAGGAAATCAGTTGGATTTAGGAGGAAAAGCGGTCTATGCAAGACATTCGCTCATTGTCTTTGAGCCTGGGGTAGGGTTTGGCTGGAAGCTTCTAGAATCCCCTTAAACACAGAGGTGGCATGACCCAGGTGTCAGTGGGAGAATTGAAAACTTTTTCATGTAACACATTATTTACAAAATAGATTTGCATATTCTCAGCAATGCACTTTTCCAACATAACATTTTGGAAAAAGACATGCCTTACTCAGTCCTGCAGAAGATGTTTAAGCTTGAGGAACAGGGAGGGGGTCAGTTCTGACTCTGAAAATGACCGTATTTCAGGATCTGCTCATGTGCAGGCCTGTTTGTTACACAGCTGTGCGGTACTGCCTGTGACAGGGAGAGAAAGGCTCTTCCCACCATCTGCCCCAATTTCCTTCCCTCTGACTCTGCATTTCAGTCCCTGCCGTCCACGAATAGACCCTTTGCCCACGCGGGGCCAGCTGAGGCTCCTGGGCCTCCCTGGGAGACCCGTCCGTGTTTTTCATGCACAGGCTCTGCGGCTTGAGGCTCTTCTCCCTCCCTTGGAGGAGGCCTCTGAGCTGGCTGCCTGGCTGCGGGGGGAGGGGAGCCCCAGTCACGGCTCACCTGCCCTCTGCAGGTGCATGTTTGAGTTTGCGGGCGTGGTCGACAACGTCGACGTGAAGATCATGATTGCCATTGGCGGCGGCTTATTGATTGCCTCGTTTTTTCTCATGTGCTGTTTCCTCTGTCTCTACTGCAAGTTGACCAGCATCCTGAGGTGAGTGGCGTGGGTAAGTGGATGACACGCCTCGCAGGGGCACCCGGGCTCTGCTTGAGCAGGGCCCCTCGTTGCCTGGGGGTGACACCCTGGGTGAGGCCGGATCAGCGGGCAGGTGTGAAAAGGCAAAGGCAGGTGAGGGTAGAATCCTGGCTTCCCCCCTCTGGCTGGGGTTGTGAGCTCATAGTGCGTGTTCTCAGCCAGGCGCTGTGTGTCAGCTCCGTCTGCTGTCCTGAGGCCTCCTGGAGTTGACCCTCAGCTGGCAGACGCGGGGCACTGGCCGGGCCCTCCCTGTGTCCCAGGCCCTGCACACTGGAGACTGGGGCTGGCCGTGTGAATGAGCCTCTGCCTCAGTTCACCCAGAGGCCGGGCTGAGGTGACCTCCCGGTGCCTGAGCGGGGAGCTCTCAGGATGTTCTCTCATTCACCGTCCATGGCCTTGGGGACAGGGAGGTAGCCGTAGTAGTGTGGGGAAGCTGAGCTGTGTACAGACTCTGGGCCCGGCCAGTGTGGCTCAGTGGTTGAGTATTGACCTATGAACCAGAAGGTCACGGTTCGATTCCCAGTCAGGGCATTTGCCTGGGTTGTGGGCTTGACCCCCAGTAGGGAGCATGCAGGAGGCAGCCTGGTCAGTGACCCTCATCATTGATGCTTCTCTTTATCTTTCCCCCTTCTTCTCTCTGAAATCAATAAAAACATTAAAAAAAAAAAAGATCCTGGGGACGCCTAACTGGGGTATAGGCCAGGATAATGAACTGGGAGCTCTTTTCAAAGTGTTTCTCACTGAGTCTGGAGCAGAGGAGCCGTCCCCATGAGGTAGAATGAATGTAAAATCTGGGGAAGGATGGTGAGTCCCAGAGCCCAAGCTCACTGCCTGCTCCCCTCACCCCCAAATGTGCACCAGGCACTGACCAGGTCAGACTGCTCACACTGGGTGCCAAGCTCATGGTTTTGTCCCTGGACTCACTTTACCCTCACCTGACATTCATGAAAACACCTGGAAAGGCCTGGGTAAGAATTCGGGAGAGGGGCAGGGGTATAATCGCAGGCTGGGTCACATGGTGTGATTAGCTCAGCTGAGAACCTCCAGACGGTTGTAAGAAATGGGCTGTAAAAATGAAATCTAATCGCTTTTTGTAAAATTTCTGAAGGAAACAATGATGATCAGTGGCATCGACACCAGAGGCAGGCGGCTCGGTCTGGTAGGTGGCCATCCTGAGACGCTGTCTCCGCACTGTCCACCGTCAGCTCCCCATGACCGAGCCCTGGAGAGCGCCGCTGTGGAGACTGTCCCCGGAGAGCTGGGCTCCCCCGCGTCCCCTGGCCACGGGCTGCTTCATAAAGTACAGAGGTACATGCCGAGCTCAGCTGCTTCCTGACTGTTCTTTCCAGGTGTTTGGGGCCCCTGAGGGCAGCAGCTGTGCTGTCCCCAGCCCCAGGCACCTAGCACAGGGCTGAGAGTCACCAGGTGTTGGGCAGGGACCTGAAGCTCACCTTTGCCAGTCCCGTGACACTTTTCACCAGGTAAACCTTGAAACTCGGACACAGCAGTACATCCTAAGCGATGATATTTTGCTCATTGGTAAGAACAGGTGGCACACTGCTTGTCAGTTACCAGCACTGAGCTCTGGCCCCTGCCCGGGGACAGCAGAAGCACTTTTCTGAGCTGCAAAGGAAGCGTCCAGGAAGCTCAGGGCAGGAGTGGCTCCCGGAGACGAGCCTGGCTCCGAGCCTTCCAGCCCCTCGCCCGTGCCACGCTGCTCCCCTGCCGGAGCTCCCGGAGCGCCCCGAACCCTCTGCACTGTTAACTCAGGCGCAGTCTGCTGTGAAGGGCTGGGTCTCGTCCCCACCCTGCCCTACTACAGCGGGCACTCACATGTGGCAGCCCTGTAGGAGTGTGGGGGTGATGGGAGCCGGGGGCTGCGTGCATAGGTGGGAAAGGGGGTGGCGGGCTCAGAGCCCTGAGGGAATTCTGTGGTGTAGCCTGGATCACCAGAGCTTGTTGTATTTGGTACGGAGTTTGATTCACGCTCACTGGGCTTTTCACCAAGTTTAGTTAGTTGACCGAGTGCCCTCTGTGCCCATCGGGATGGAGGGGCTTCATTTTTCTTTTCCCATCCTCCACCCAAACCCCCCAATCCTTAAAAACACGCATCTCTGGTGACAGAAAGTAGCCCAGCTCCCTGAGCAGGTGGGCCTCTGAGTCACAACCAGCCAGCTTCTCTCCCTCCGGCTTCCCTCCGGCTTCTCTCCCTCTAGGCTTCCGGGCCTGAAGGCCTGTGGTCCAGGGAGCCCCACAGTGGAGAATGGGTCTGACCCCCCAGACACGCTGACATGGATCTCCTGCGGCTCTGGGTCAGCAGGTCTGGATCTGGCTCCACCTCACTGAGTCTTGTGAGTGGGTTTAACTGTCTCACCCAATTTCCTTTTAACTGGACCCACCTGATAGGGTGCTTTGAGGAGTCAATGGGATGGCAAAGAGAAAAGTTTGTCATCAAATGTTAATTCAGAAATGAGATAAAAGATCAGTTTTGGTAAGGACTGTGTATACCTTGAGCAGTGCTTACCAGCAGGCCTAAAAGTTATGACAGTTACCAGGCCAAATAGAGTTCTGCAGCTTTTGTGGTTTATATCAGTATTTTTTGAAACTAAGATTCTAATACTGCTGAGGACATTAAAGTCTTTTTGTTGCAGTTACTTTTGAAACACTTCATAATTGCACAAATCATAAATCTATAAATATGAAAATACACAGCTCAAAATTGCTGTTGATTTTTTTTAACAGATTCAGTATTAAGTATATGAGGAACTTCTAGTGTCCAAAGATTTTCCTTATTGATGTTTAGTTGACATTTCAACTTGATTATTTTATCATTTAGGATCCAATTTGATTGTAACAGAAAGCTAGTTTAGCACCCCAGTGTCATCTTTAGCTTCCTTTCCCAAGGTCATCCCAAGGCCCAAAAGGGCTGCTAGAGCTCCAGCTCTAGTATCTGCATTCCAGGAAATAGGAGGGAGGGTGGGCCTCGCCGGCCTGACTGACTAGGCTGCACTGACATTTCTAAAGGCCGTCTCTGTATTTGATTCACCATTGCCCACAACTCACAGAGCAGGCACTTCAAGGTCCTTTTTACCGGATGAATAAAACTACTTCACACACAACAGATTTAATCACTCATTCCAGGTTTGCTGGTTTTCAGAGCATGGGCACATCTGTTTCCTCCCCCAACACTGCCTCGCCCTGGAAACAGTGCACAGCCAGACGCCAACAGTCTGCACCAGTAGCCCGTATGGTTCATCTGATTTCCTGCTGCCAGGGAAAGCACTCTCGAGGGGCCCAGAAGCTGGCATGTGCTGGGCAAGGGTCCGAGTAGCCTCCATGGAGGGAGTGACATGCGCGTGGGCCTGCTGCCAGCCTCAGGTCCCTTCCCAATCGCTGGTATTGGGGTGGTTTCACTCAGGCACAGGGCAGGCGTTGAGGGCAGGCCTCCCCCACCCCGCAGGCAGCAGCCCATTGTCCTCGGCCCACAGGGCACAGCCCAGCCCAGGAAGGCCACGGGGCGGCTCACTCAGCAGCTGTGAGGCTGCAACGCCGTCCGGATGCCCGCGGCCAGTGCTCGTGGGGTGGGGCTCTCCGCAGTGCAGCTCACAGGCAGGCCCCGGGCAGCCAGGGCACGGGCAGTGGTGGGGCCAATGGCTGCGAACTGCAGAGGGGAGAAGGGCCTCAGGGCACCGGCAGGTGCCAGGGGAGGCTGGAGGGTGGTGGGTGTGGGGCTTGTCCGACATCCTGCTTGTTAGGACACCACTCGGCATGTGAGTTACGCTCCCTGACTGGAACCCGGCTATATGGCAGCAGATGCCTTCACCTCTGTGATATCATCACCGCTCACCACCCCCAGCGAGACCCTGCTGGGCCTGCGCGCGGCTCAGGTGGTGGAAAGGTCCGGGAGTCAGGACCCATCCCTTGGCTGCACCCTTGCATCCTTGGAAGGACGTCTTAGTTGTGGGCATTTCTGTCTAGTGTCTCAGGGCCCTGGGAGGGGTCAAGTGGAACACAGAACACAGGTGGGGGATGGTGGCCAGAACCCTGGGAAAGGAGAGCAGCTGAGACCAGGGCCCTGGAACGAGAGGGTGGGGACTCACTTCTCTGAACCTACACTCCACCCGTAAACCTGGGAAACAGTCCCATACCCAGGTGTGCCGAGACCATGTGTGCTGGGAGGTGAAAGGCCTCCATTCTGACTTGGGGAGGCCTCAGTGCTGACCTCTGTCCTCCAGCTCCTGGCGGGTCACACCTGCCCTCCCCAGTCCCCAGCCAGTTCAAGACCACACCCAGGAGGTTGTGAGGACTCGCAGACTCCTAACAGTACGGTCTTTGAAAAGCATGAGTATAAATCCTTTGAGTTAAAAGACATGAAAGGAGGAGTGTTTTACAACAGATCATTCAAGATGCTTAGATGGAAAAAAAGGGATAGGATGTTAACACGTGAGCCAAATTCGGAAACAGGCTCAGAGAAGTTCTGCAACTTGTCCACAAGCACCAGCCAGGAAGTGGCGCTGCTGAGCTGTGAGCTGAGGCTGGGGCTGGGACGGGTATGCCTGCCGGGCTGCCGTGGGCACCCCTGGGTCAGGAGTGCTTGGACTTAACGTGGAAACTAGATAATTAGTAAAAAAAAATTTTTAACTTGAAAAAGACCAAAAGCACTGAATACCTCACCTTGATTTGATTGATGTTGTCTCCAGATAACTCCTGAATATACTTGAGACTGTACGTCAGGCCAGAGGGACTGAAAAATGTGATGCTGGCTGGAATGCCCTGTGGGGAAAGCAAGAGCGGCCCCTCTGAGCAGCGCCGAGAAAGAGGGAGTCCCTCAGCCCCTGTCCTGAGAGAGGGCGGGAGGTGTCTGTCTGCATCTAGATGTGGGAAACGTCCATCAACTCAAAAGAGCGCCTCCACCCTCTGGCCTGAAGCCTCCAACGGTCCGGGGCTCCAATTTCCACCCATACTTCTCGGTGGGCAGGGTCGGCCTTTCCAGCGTCTGCCCCAACGCCCCACCAATGCCACACGGGTGAAGAGCAACACCGAGGACACTGCCTGGCTCACTAGGTCTGGGCGCTGGACAAGCGCATTGTGTCCTCTCCTTTAATCCTTGTGAAAACCTACTAGATGGGTCTAGTCCCAGCTCACAGATACAGGGGTGAAGGCTCCGAGAGGCCACGTCCTCAGTCCCACGGCTGGAGAGGGAACCACACACAGGCTGGGCCTCACCACCCACCTCCACTGGCGCCCGCCCTGCCCGAGCTCTCACTGGAATCAGCACCCACCTGCGTGGAGTAGTAGCTGTTCAGGTTCACCTGGATCCCCGGGTGTGGAGTCTTCTGATAGACAATGATGCTCTCCATGGGGATCCCTGGACACGATCAAAACCAGGAAACAGTTACTGCCCTGGGGACAGCACGGAGTCTGTACTGCAGGGCAGTCAGTGGGGACCTCCGTCTGCCCACCATCCTGAACAGGCTCAGCCGGCCCTCTGCACCTGCTGAACACTAAGTGGCCTGCGGGGAGGCGAGACGCAGGAAAGGACAGGGCCCTGAAACCCAGGCTTCCTTTGTACCACAGACACCCTCGTTCCCAAGCTGTGTGGGCCGCCCACAGGACTGCCCCTGGCCACTCCACCACGGGTGCTGTAAACCAAAGTTAATTTTAGAAGGCAATAAAGAACAAAGGAGCTGCAGCCCAGAAGACAGATTCAGGTAGGGAGGCCGCTTTTTATAGCAAAAGGTCGCTCCCAGGCTCTCCATTAGGTCATTTTGTGGAAGCGAGGTCTCTAGACTGCAGTTCTGACGACCAGGCCCGCAGCCTCTGGGATGGAGGGATCGAGGCTCGAGCAGCTGGGCTGGAGGCGGCTGTCCGCCCTCACAGATCGGCTCCGTCCTTAGGTTTCTGGTGTGTGGGGACCCTGCCCGGGGTCACCCCCGCCCCGTGATGGCTCCGTGGCTGCGTGCTCCTCACGAGCTGAGCAGGAAGCCTGCAGCACGCCTGCCCAGCCTGCTGTCCCGAGGCCTCTGCAGGGCGGTGCCCCCCCAGGGGTGAGGAGAGCAGGCGAGTCACCTCTGTCCTTGAGCGTGCTGGGCAGGGCTTCTCCTCGGAGGGCCCCACAGGGAAACAGCAGAGGCAGCGCGGGCGACTCCCCTGCGAGTAAACCAGGTGGTGAGCACGTGGGAACTCGGGCGGCTGCCCGCTCTGCTCCTGGGCCCGTTCCGGCGACTGCGGAGGCAGGAGCAGCTGCCGCCTCGCTGACCTTGTCATAGGAAGGTCGCCGCAGCGGTGTGGGCCAGGGGCCTGGGACACCAGCACCCACACAGCAGGGTCTGCTGCCCCCCAGGCTCCTTCACTCCCATCCCTGAGGCGGCTCCTGGGCAGCAGTGACTATTCGGGATGCAGGCTTGCACCTTGCCTGGGGTTAAAGGTTAGAGGTCGGGCCCGATGTGGGCACTGGAGCAATACACTCTCTACCCCTGCAGGGTGGCACCTAAGGTGGCTCCAGCTCACAAAGAGGCAGGGAGATGGCAGCCAGAAATGGCTGTGCAGCCACGCCCAGGACAAGAGGCATGTCCACTGCTGTCCCAGTCAGCACAGCGGCCACCAGCCAAGGGCCCAAGGGGCCTCCGGCAGGCCCCACCACAGAGGTGTGCAAGGGGCCTTCAGATCCCAGAACCTGCCCCTCGCAGCATCTCTCCTCCAGGTCCAGCTGTGTTGAGCTGCTCATTCCTGTGGGTCACTACCCGGGGGGGGGGGATCCCAAATGCCTTGGTAAAGCCCAGGTGAAAGTCCTCATTAGCAGCTGAGATGGGTTTACTTGGATGTGCTAACTGCGGGTTGAAGATGTCTTAGGGCCTCAGACAGCTGGTAATAACTCAGAGGAGGTAATGGGCTTCCGGAGCCTGGCCAGTAGCCTTCACGGTGAGGGCAGGTGCTCCCGTCTCCCTCCAGCCTTGGCCCAGTTGGCTGGAGCACCAGTGTGACAGCTCAGAAGAGACACGGAGCCTCCCTGCCCTGTGTCTGCGAAACAAGGAGCAGCGCGAGCCGGCTCTGGGCCGGGCAGTGAGGACCGACTCTCGTCTCTGTCCAGCAGAACTAACGCCTCAGCTGGGAGCAGCCAGACCCCCTGCCCTGGAAGCCGGCTGGGCCGCCTGTTCCACTAAGGAGCCTGGGCGTCAGGGTCATCCCACCAACAGCTATTCTCTGTCACCCAAGGCCCTTCACCCCAGGATGCCAAGAGCAACCCTCCACATTGATTTCCACATTTAAAAGGGCTTTGACGTGTTTAAGGCGACCATTACCTCTTAAAAGGATATTAGAAATGAGGAGCCTGGAGTTGGGTCATTCTGGACCCTCCCAGCCCCGTGACCTGTGAGAGGAGCCCAATCACAGGGAGCCCCGCCCCCCAAATGTTTTGCATTAAGTTTGAGTTGTCTCCTCCTCCGGGTGGGGCCGCAGGAGATGGGCTGAATCAGTGGGCTGCACATGGGGCGACCTTCTCTACTCACTGGAGCAGATGTACTCCGCGAGCTTTTCTGCGTTCCCACAGTGCTCTCCTTCTGCATCCAGGCCGATCTTGTTCACTGGGAGATAAGAAAAAGTACCGTTCTCTACGTGGCAATTAATGTCCCTGTTCTTGTGCAGCCTTTATAATGTGCAGACACAGGGCCCTGCTTCCTGAGTCACAGAGGGAGTCCTTCCAAGGCCGGCCTGGTGGGAGAGGCGCAGGCTCTCGGCTGATGGAGGGTGCTGGGTCCTGGGCCCAGATTCCTAGACCTGTGGCTATGGGTGACGCGCCAATTTCCCTGAGTCCCACTGAGCTCGTCTATGGGGGGAAGACACAACCCAATGGGGCTGTTTTAAGATTATATGAGATGATTAGAGCAAACTGCTGGCCATCTCAGTGGAGCTCAAGAAAAGCGGTTTTCTCAGAGGTGGGACCCTTTGAGACCTACGGACACTAGAGGGAGGCCTCATTTGGGAGGAGCCAAGGCCCCCATCCAGGAAGGTGTTAGTTGACATGGCGGGAATGAAACGGACGGGAGGGAGGAATGGTGTCCTGACAAGCTGCCAGGGCTGCAGGTGACCTAGGGTGAGGGTTCTGCCAGCCACTTTGTGCGACTTCCATCACGAACTGAGTAGCTGACACCCAGGCTCCCTGCACTTTCCACTAGGGTGGAGCACTAGTCACCCTGCAGAGGGAAGGCCCCGGGGGGCTGGGTCAGCAAGGAATGTGGAACTCCTCTGAGAAAGGAGGTGCTCACACGAGCCTGGCTAACACCAAACTGCAGCTCTCACGTTGACACCACCAGCCTTTCATTTACAGGTCATGAGAAACATGCCGAGTCCAGGAGAAAAGTCACCTGCAACTGTAAACTGTCCAGCAACAAAGCCCTTGCTTATGCTGTGATGCCAGACTCCTGACTGGATTGGGGTCTCAGCCAACCTAAGAACCTTGAAAACTTCCCGGAGCAGCCCTGGGGCCCAAGTACACAGTGATGTTGGTACTCATGGCGACAGTTGTGTGCATTACTCCTAAGTACCCAGTGGGAACCATGCTGAGACTGTTGGCTTGACTGATTAGTTCAGCCTGCAGCCCGTCTTCTCCGTGGTGGTGGTGGTGAGGGGCGGGCTCCTGCTCTGAAAGTTCCTGCTCTAATCACAGGGCTGGTTCCCCTGGCAACTGGCCCCAACTTTGGGGCCTTTTAAAAAGTCAGCGCATCAAAATGAACTCAGGTGGAGGTGAAAGGGGGTGGTTATGAGTAACAACAGACACCTTTACCTTTACCACCTAGGAAATAAGTTTTAGGAGCTCTGTGCCAGGAACAGGGACGAAGGCTGAATACAGATTTCTTATCATAAATCAACACATCAGTCCTCTTTTGAGGTGTTATTTTTACCTCCATTGCTTACCCAGAGAAGCGGTAGCACTTCCAACCACATACACAGACTTGGCATTCCATTTTCCTCTCAGAGACTTCTTCCAGGCTGTAACACATGAAATCACATGTGAGCTACAGAGACCAGAGGCCACGTGGACTGCTGCCCAAGGCCGCCTGCTCATCCTAACCCTGTTCCGTCAGACTGTGGCTGTTCAGTCTGAACCCAGGTTCTGTCCGCCTGGTTTGATGGAGGGGAGGAACGGGCTCAGTCAGTGACGCAGTGCCTGGCACAGCACGCGCTGTCCACTCGTCACCCCTTTGAGGAGAGACTGGGCTGATCGGTTCTGACGGGAGGCATGACCACCTGGCAGGGGAATACTTAGGCTCCTCGGCAGTGCTGTCGGTCTGGGTGTTTAGGAGGCTGCAAGGTGGTGCATGAGCACCAAGGAAGAGCCCCGTGGAGGGCGCGGGACCCGCCCTCACCTTCGGTTTTGTCATCCCCCAGGCACAGCTGCACAGCTTCCACGGCTCTGGGGCTGGTGAAAATGAGTCCTCCATATGCTTCCGGGCGAGACAGCTGCACACAGACACCAACAAGGTATTTTATGTGATGGCTCGGCTCAGCATTTCCCAGAATGCCAATGCCCACAATAGTGGGCAAACAACTTCATCTGTCCATCTGTCCATCCACTCAACTTACTGAGAGCTGAGTGTGCTGAGTGTTCTAGGTGAATTCATTACTCGTAGCATCTCCCTCAAGAGCTCAGAGTCGAGGGGAGAGACAGCAGGTGCTGTGTAGAGAGGTGGGTGTAACCGGAGCAGAGGGGCAACAGGACTCCGCTGGGGCTGGGTGGGGTGCAAGCAGGAGGGCAGACCTGACCTGCATCTGTAATAAAACTGGACTATTCGCTGGGGTGGTGTCCATGCTGAAGCCCTGATTTTCAAAGACAACGGTGATAAAATCTATTGACAATTTACTCTGAGCAGGCTCTGGGCTGCTGTGTACACCCCCTCCACTGAATCTGTGAAGGTTCCTGTGAGGTGGGGGCTGTTCTCACCCACCAGTTACACAGGCGGGACGAGGCTAAGTAACCGGCCAAGGGAGTGGCTGAGATGCATCGTGCTCACTGCATAGCCAGAACCTGACGGAGAGTTCAAAACCCCCTCAACCCTCAGGGACCAGACTGGCTGGAGGTGATGGAGGTTCCTGTGGAGACTTGAGGATTTTTCTGACCACGAGGTCCTAGAAATGACCTCAAATGATGAATGAGGCCCTTTGTTCCCTTTCAAAGCTGCTTATGGAAGAGCAAGCGTTAAGTGTGCCCCTCACAGTCCCTCAGATCGCAGGCCAAGTGCAAGGGGACGTGAAGATGCCAACTCAGTGTTTGCTGAACTGAACAAACAATCAACATTCAGCTCAAAGGGAACTGAGGAAACAGGAAGGCTTCCCACAGTGGCTGGCTGGTTGCCATGCGCAGAACAGGAGGGAGGGCCTGGTGCTAACGGCTATGGAGCCGGGGGAATGGGGCTTCAGGCACTGAGGCCTTAACTTGGAACATCAGGCTTCACTGGACTGTCTCAGGCAGTGCAGGTCCCTCCCACCCTGGGTGGCAGAGCGAAGGCTGTGGGGACATGTCTTGGTCTTGAGTCTCAACACTGCCTCTGGTTTGCTGAGGCTTCTGCCAAGCTGCCCGACCTGGGGCCTCCATCTCTAAAACAGGAAAACTAACACCTCCCTGGCGGCTTTGCAGAGGTCAGAGTGGGGTGGGAGGGGAATAGGACAGGGTGTGAACTGCTGTGAGCAGTGCCCTCCCCACAGCCTGCTCCACCTGCTCTCCTGGGCGGCCTCCACATCAGGGTGGAGCAGCAGGAGGTGGCCCAGGCTGAGAACCCAATGGCAGCCGGTCCTCAAGCCGAATCCTGGAGCTGGCAGGGCTGTGCTGCCCTTTTAGAAGCTGGGTCGTAAAATGAGGGGAAGGAAGAAAGTCCTTCCGGCTTGGGATTCTGCAGAAACCAAACATGTCTGAGAAGTTACGGTGCTCAGACACTGGCAGACCTTACCTTCTCCGAGAAACTGGGAAGAGACAGAAACTCGAATGATAAAACAGGGATCAAAGTGGCTTCAAGTCCATACAATCCTAATTCCTGCAAATAAAAGGGTACAGTCTGGGTTGGCCAGGGTGCTTGGGAACAAGGGAAGGGTTCTGGCATCAGACTGACAGCTTACTCTGTGCCAGCTCCGCAGCTCTAGTAGCCTGGCCCCTGACCTCATTGCTACGGCTGCTGTGTTTTCGGGACCAGGAGGCTCAGGCACTTACCCTGATGTACGGATCCTGGCCACCGTCCTCCGTAGAGTCTTTCAGCAAAAGAACCTTCATTACTGCCTGGCAGGCCTTGCAGGGCCTGTGACAGAGCAGGGAACGGATCTGAATTAGAGCTGAGAGGGAGGAAGGTAATCTGCTGGCTGGCAGGGCCGGCCCCGCACACTGACTCAGCGTTAGTGGGCTTGTTCCCCGAGCCCCTGCCCCTGATAAGGCCAAGGGAGCAGTGCTGCCGCTTGATAGCTGAAGCCTGCAGGGAAAGCCAGCGCCCCAGCCGGTGGGGAGAGGCTGCAGGAGAGAAGTGAGGGGCTTATGGACCAGTAGAGAAAGGGGGTCTCATTCTGGAAGGAAACAAGTGTGTAATTCCTTCCAGTTCGAGCACAGACTAGGCTGCTCGTAAGCTCTTTAGGAAAGAATTACATTTACTCTACTTCTCAAATGGTGTCTTATAAATGTTCTCAAGTATCGTGAGAGAACCTTTCAAAAGTTTCCTAACCACCTAGACAACTCCTCAGTATGTATCAAAAGCCCTGCCTCCTCCCTCCCTCCCTCCCTCCCTCCCATTTCCCGTCTGAGAATCAACACTAAGGCAACGCTCACAAATGCGCGCAAAGATTAAAGAGGACCCTCCCGGGACCCCCTTATCACTGGGGTACAGATGGCGTTCGGCTGGAGGCAGGCAGCCGAGTCCAAGCGACAGGGCAGGCGAGCGGGGTCAGGAATGGAAGGGGGTGCTGGTGACCCCGCGGGGCGGGAAGGGAGCGGGGTCAGGAATGAGACCAGGTGCTGGTGACCCCGCGGGGTCAGGAATGAGACCGGGGGCTGGTGACCCCGCGGGGTCAGGAATGAGACCGGGGTCTGGTGACCCCGCGGGGTCAGGAATGAGACCAGGGGCTGGTGACCCCGCGGGGTCAGGAATGAGACCGGGGGCTGGTGACCCCGCGGGGTCAGGAATGAGACCGGGGGCTGGTGACCCCGCGGGGTCAGGAATGAGACCGGGGTCTGGTGACCCCGCGGGGTCAGGAATGAGACCAGGGGCTGGTGACCCCGCAGGGTCAGGAATGAGACCAGGGGCTGGTGACCCCGCGGGGTCAGGAATGAGACCGGGGCGGGCAGCGCGCGGCGCCGCGCGGACAGCAGGGGCCGCCTGGCCCGTGGCGGCCGCTCCCGTGTCCCCCGCGCGCCGACGCTCGTCCCCGTGTTGCCCGGAGGTGTTTGGGAGGCAGGGTGAGGTCCGTCGTCTACCGACTTTTTAAAGAAGCTTTCAGGTCAAGAGCTGCGCTCGCGGAGGTTCCGCGAGGGGCCGGCCTTGGGGCCTCCCATGTCCCACCCCCGCTGGGGCGCCCGCGCGGTTTCC
Organism: Miniopterus natalensis; assembly: GCF_054644295.1. Lineage (NCBI taxonomy): Eukaryota > Metazoa > Chordata > Mammalia > Chiroptera > Miniopteridae > Miniopterus > Miniopterus natalensis. The sequence goes on along the minus strand of NC_142094.1, from coordinate 57,174,534 downwards.
GCGACCTTCCGCGCGTGGCCCCCGCCTGGCCAGCGGCGGCCTCGGGGTCCGCTCCCGCGCTCGCCGCAGGTGGCCCCCCAGGCCGAGGCCCCGGGGCCCGTCGGCGCGGCGACACCTACCTCGCCGGGCCGGAGAGCCCGAGAGGTCTGGAGCGCGGGCCGTGCCCAGCCCGGGGGGTGTACCCCGCGATGGGGGTGTACCCCGCGATCCCCACCTGGGTTGGCGAGGCGACGCCGGCTGGGGGCGGGCGCTCACCCCGCGGCCCGAGCTGCCATGGCGACGGCCGGCGCCAGGCCCGGGCGCTCAGAGTGGCAGCTCGCGCGTGCGCACCGCCGCCCGCGCCGGAGCGGATGGGCCGAACCACGGCGCCAGGGGAGGGGGGAGCCGTGGCCGGGGCGAGGGAGCGCGAGGGGGGAAGGACAGGCCCGGACAAGGCCCGAAACTGACTCGCTCTGAGGGGTTACGGCCCTGGAGCCCGTGGGCGCGCCGGGGTGGTCGCCGACCCGGCGCCCAGATTCCACCCGGTCTCCCCGCCCCTCCCGGCTGTGTGGGCGGATCCGGAAGGACCGGCGCGCGCAGCTGCGCAGGCGCAGTGAGCGCGCAACATGGCGTCCAGGCCCAAGCGGCGCGCGGTGGGCGCCGGGGCTCCGCGGGCGGCAGGGGCGTCGGACCCGCGCCACGAGGAGGAAGAGGCTGAGGATGCCGAGGACCAGGACGAAACCGATGAAGACAGCGACGAGGAGGAGGAGGAAGACGACGGGCTCGTCGACGAGGTGAGCAGCGCGCGGCCCTGTCGGGGAGAGACGTCAGGGCAGCCGGAGCGGGGGAGCCGGCGAGGGCGGGGAACCGGGGGGCGGGGGAGGCGCGGGGAGGCTGCCCGCCCCCGGGGCCTGCGCTCGGCCTGCGAGCGGCGGAGGCTCTGCTCGCGCCCCGCTCCCGTCTCTCCCCCGCCGCGGCCGCAGACGTTCTTTTCAAAGCTTATCCCCCGGCCCGGCCCCCAGGAGAACCCGGCCCGGCGCGTCCCCAGGGCCTGTCTCCAGTTCCCGGCGGACCGCGAGCCCGGCCCGGCCCCCGGGCCTGCAGGGTGACCCCGCCGCCCCGCGCCCGCAGCGGCCCCCTTTCGGCTTCGGGAGCCGCCGCTCGGTTCCACCGGGAGCTTTTCCGACGCTCCCCTTCCTGCAGGTTTCCCTTCCTCGCTCAGGCCTCAGCTGCGCCGTGTTTCCTCCCTCCCTTCCTCCATCCCATCCTCTATCCAACCCATCCATTCTTCCCTGCCTCCCTCCCTCCCTTCCTTCCTCCATCCCTTCCTCCCTCCCTCCATTCCTCCTTCCCTCCATTTCTTTTTTCCTCCATCCGTTTCTCCCTCCCTCCCTCCATCCATCCTTCCACCCATTCTTCTATCTATGCCTGCCTCCCTGCCTGCCTCCCTGCCTGCCTCCCTGCCTGCCTCCCTGCCTGCCTCCATTGGTTTCAGAAAGAGGAAGGGGGGGAGGAGAGAGAAACAATGCTGATGAGAGCCTCTGATTGGCTGCCTCCTGCACGCCCCCTGCTGGGGATCGAGCCCGCAGCCCTGGTTGTGCCCTGACTGGGAATCGAACCAGTGATCTTCTGGTCTGTGGGGCGACCCGCAGCCACCTAGACACACTGGCCCAGCAGCTTCACCGTGTTTTCGGCCTACGGGCAGCCGACCCTGCTTGTCTCACCGAGTCCTGGTGATAGGTTCTCAGAGCCGGGAGCCTTCAGAGCAGCTTCTGCCGCAGTGCCTGGCCTGATGCCCACTGAATGTTTGTTGAATGAACAATTAGGACTCAGTGATCCTTAAACACCGAATGTCTAGCAGGCACCTCAGACGTAACCACCTCCAAAGCAGAGTGTGTCACTTGTGCGCGGACTCTTTGTACCGCTTCTGTAGACGGTCCCCAAGTTTACCAGTTGCTCAAACCCAAAACTTGGAAGTTAAATTTAATTTCTTCCTTTTTCTCATTCCACATCCAGGTTGTCAGTACATCCTGTTAGTGTTACCTTCAGTGTCTGGACGCTTGTCATCCAGACACAACCGTCGTAGGCCAGCTGCCTTTCCAGCACCTCTTTCCTGGACCACTGGAGTTGCTTTGAACGGGCACCCTTTTTCCAGTCTTACTCCCCTACCATCTGTACTCTGCCCCCAGCCATAGATCTTTTTAAAATGTGGGTCTGCTCTCACGCCCCTGTTCAGATCGCGGTGTGGATGCAGTGTTGGCAGTGTTTGCCTGTTTTTGTAGACTAGACAGCTACAGTTCTTTAAGTAATCTGTTCTCCTTGTCTTTCTTCTGGCGTGTTCTGTATAGAGATAGAGCCAAACAGAACAGACATAGAGAGAAAGGAAAAATTTGCAGTGGAACATAATGCCTGAAGTATCTTAGAAATTCTGTATGGTGACCTGTTTTGTGTTACTTACAGGAAGTGAATGTTGAGTTTGAAGCGTATGCCATCTCAGACAATGATTATGACGGAATTAAGAAATTATTGCAGCAGGTATTGTTTTTTTCCTCTTTACACATAATTTGTTCTTTTAAGAAAATCCAGGCCAGTCAACACAAGCTCTGTCAGACTTCACCCTTCCTGTTTTAGAACCCCCTTCCTGTCCTCCCCACTTAGCCTGCAAGGAAGATCTCTTCTTTCCGGAACTAATCCCCCCACCCCCACCCCCCCACCCCGTTTGTGCTTCTGCTCCCAGCTCCTCCTTTGATTAACATATTTGACCTGCAGTACTTTATTTGCTAATTATTGGGCTCCCTTTCTGTTTTCCTCTAAGAGAAATTCTTAATAGAAGCCACATCACTGCACCACCTGGGGCTTTTCTTTCTTTGCCCCAGTGGAGACGGCTTCCCTTCCTGCCCTTTACAGCCTCCACGGTCCTAGTCACTTAGTCTTTTGCCCTAGGTTCCTGGTCCTCCCCTCCTCCCCTTTCCTCTTCCCTCCCCCACACTGCCTCGATCACCACTGACTGCCTCTTTTTTTTAAAAAATATATTTTTATTGATTTCAGAGAGAGGAAAGGAGAGGGAGAGATAGCAACATCAATGATGAGAGAGTCATTGATCGGCCACCCCCCCGCAAGACCCCAACTGGAGATTGGCCTGCAACCTGGGCATGTGCCCTGACCAGGAATCGAACCCCGATCACCTGGATCCTAGGTTGACGCTCAACCACTGAGCCATGCCCTGCTGGGCACTGCCTTTTCTTAAATTTCAGTGCCTTTAGCTCCTTTGACTCTCCTGGGCTTTTCCTTTCCTCTTGGGATTGCATTTCGGAGTCATATTCCTGGTTGAATTGTTGACATTTCATTATTTTTATTTGAATATGGAAATTTTAAATTTTATTAGATACTATGACTTTAGTTTAAAATGATTTCTTTTTCTTCTTTTAGCTTTTTCTGAAGGCTCCTGTGAACACTGCAGAACTAACAGATCTATTAATTCAACAGAACCATATCGGGAGTGTGATTAAGGTAAGCTGGCAGTTGCACTCATTCTGAGTAAATTAGTTCTTGATTCTGGCAAGTTCCTCCTTCCGGCCGGAAGCTTCCGTTGGAAAGAAGGCTTACTGGAGGCAGGGATAGTTGGTGCGTGAGATCAGTGGCAGAGCCTGCAAAGGAGACCCTGAGGAGTGGCCAGGAGAGAAAAGCAGCAGCAGGAGAGTGGTGTCACGCACAGCAAGGGCAGGGGGCGTCAGGAGGAGAGACCAAGACTTGGTTATCCTGCGTCTGCCGCTTGTCGTTCTCTGGCTCTTGATGCTCTGCTGTTGCCTAACACACTGCCCCACCCTTTGTGTCCTACAATAGTGACCGTCGTCTATTCAGCTCTCAGATCTGTAATTTGGACTGAGCTCAGTGCGGACAGCTCTTATTTGCTTCATATTACAGCGGGGGGACGGTTAGCGAGGGTCCTGATAGACTTCAAGGTCAGTCACTCACGTGACTGGCACGATAGTGCTGGCTGTCCGTTGGGAGCCCAGCTGGAACTGTGGGCTAGGGGCCTCAGCTCCTCTCAGTGTGGGCCTCTCTACACATTGGGGGGTCCCAGGAGCAAGCAGCCAAAAGAACTGGGTTGGGGGGTGTGCAAAGCATTTTATGAAACAGCATCGTGTTCACCGCTGGGTTGGTCAGCAGACATGACTCTCTATGCAGGTTCAGGGGAGGTTGCAGAGACCCCACCTCTCAATGAGGGGAGTGTCTGGGTCACTGTCAGAAGAGCTGGGATAGGAGATGTCATTGCAGCCATCGGTGGAAGGCATAGTCTGCCACTGTGAATGGGTGATGCATGTACCCACCTCGCAGGGTGGGAGGTGGACAGAGTGAGTAGTTGAGTGTAAAGGGCTCAGAGCTCTGTGGCCTATGGCATATGCTGTACACGGGGAGTGTCACTGTGGCCATGCTCCTGTTCCCAGCCCGTTGTCCAGCTTATCGTAAAAAACAGGCGCACTTCGGTCTAATGTTCCTTTCTCACCTGCAGCCATCTCACTTTGTTTTCTTGAAAAATTGTTTGTATTCAGTCTCCACCTCCTCTCCTCCTAAACACCTTAATCTGGCTTTACTACCTCCAACAAGCCACTGAACTTCTGAAACTGTACGAGCATCACCAACATCTTATTACTGAATTCAAGGGTAGTTTTCAGAACTTGGACAGTATCCGTGACGTTGTGACAGCAACTGCAGAGAGTGAGGAGTAATACCTTTGGCAGCTTCCTTTTACTAGAGCAGTGGGAGGAGAGCACCTGCTCTCATCACACAGGCACCTCAGCTGGCTGGGTCCTGAGACCTGTGGGTACTAGAGAGGACAGTCGTTTTGTCCTTGAAAGACCTCATTCTGATGTACTGGGGATTCCGCCTTCACTTGGGTGATCACACAGATAACTCTACAATTGTGGCTTCCTAGGCTTCCATAGCGACACTTGAGTGTCCCAGGGAGAGACTTCTTGTTCCTAGGAGAGGGACTGCCCAGAGCTTTCTCTGGCATCTTTGGACTGGATTTGGACTGTTCTGAAGAAGGCACTCCGAGGGCTGTGAGGGAAAGGCAGGGAGAATTGAGTGCACGTGCGTGGTGTGGGTTGCAAGGCTTCAGGACGGGGGTGAGATGTGATGTGAGGCGTGGCTCAGGTACTTAGGTACTACAGAAGAGGCTTAGGAGAGTTGAGGGACAGCAGGGGAGTCGGCCAGAGATGGTCGAGTAGGGGAGAGGCAGGTGGTTGTGGATGAGATGTGATGTGAGGGTGACCCCAGCCCCATGGAGAAGCAGCCCCTATGTGCTGCTGCCTTGACGGTTGATGGCTCGTCAAGGAGAGGAATGGTGAGCAGTTCTGGAGATGCTAATTGCTTGTGAGCCATGTGACCATTTGGGGATTTCTTAGGGCTTCACTCTGAGAGTTCTCTTTTGCTGCACAGGTTTTGCTGCAGTAAGAGGGGTCCTCCAGGGTGTAGGGAGATGGTGATGATGGTCCTGGAGGACTGGCTGAGGTATTAGCTGTTCTGGGTTTATAATATGTTGAGAATCTAGTAAAGAAATGTCTTAAGAACTTAGTATAGATCGGCTGGGCGTGGCTCAGCGGTTGAGCGTCGACCTGGGATCCAGGCGATCGGGGTTTGATTCCCTGTCAGAGCACATGCCCGGTTGCGGGCTTGATCAATGACTCTCTCATCATTGATGTTTCTACCTCTCTCTCGCCTTCTCCTTTACTCTCTCTGAAATCAATAAAGATACATAAAAAAACCCCATTTTCTATAAAAAAAGAAAAAAAAGAACTTAGTATAAATAAATTTAGGGCAGGAGGAGGTCTTGCAGAACCTGGACTGAGGCAGGGAACCTCGGGAGGCACAGGGATACGGACGAGGCCACATGCTGGGGCTGGGCAGCGCATGATGGTGCGGTTTGTGTGTGAAAAGGCTGATGAGGCCCAGATTCCAAGGCCTGCTATTATATTTCTTCCTAACCAAATATAAATGGAAACTATTTTTCTTTTTAAAACAGCAAACGGCTGTTTCAGAAGACAGTGATGACGACATGGATGAAGAGGAGATTTTTGGTTTCATAAGTCTCCTAAACTTAACTGAAAGAAAGGTTGGTTCCCTGGGGCACCTGCATGGTTTTTCCTGTTTAACGCCTGTGAAGTGTCTGTCAGGTCGTGACGGCAGGGATAGGGCCTGTGCGCCTGTGAAGTCTCATTGTAGCCCTTGGTTTTGTTTTGTCTAATGTGCACCCAGTTGATGTCTCCACCCCCCGTGTAGGGAGTCCCCGTGGGGCAGGTGCTGTGGTGCCGGCGTTGGCACGGGAGCTGCCCCCGAGGGTCCGCGCTGCTTCCTGAGTGGAGGGCGCGTGCTGACATTCACTTGTGTTTTCACTCATCAATTGGATTACTAATGAGTTCCAATAAAGAGTAAAAACCAGCTGCTTACCGTCTTCATATAAGATGCAGGCTGCACTTCAGTTTCTAAATGAACTTCCAGTTCCTTCCATCAGTCTTTATGAGATGGACTAGAGTTGCTCTTTTGGTGTCCTGTCACTGTAACCCTCCCACCACCAGTCACGGATGGTATTAAAACCATAGTTATGCTGAGAAATACTGAGGCAGCCACCACTGAAGATGGAAGATTTTAAAGGCTCTGACAGGAAGCCGCCCTCACCTGTAAGATACAAAGTACTGGTTCTCACTTTCAGGTCTCCTCTGTGGGTGATGACCTGTAACAAGAAGCTACTTCTCTCTGCTTTCTAGGGGACCCAGTGTGCTGAACAAATTAAAGAGTTGATTCTGAGCTGCTGTGCAAAGAACTGTGACAAGAGCATGGTTGAGCAGCTGGACAAGCTCTTGAATGACGCCACCAGGCCCGTGGGCTTCCTCCTAAGTGAACGATTCATCAACGTCCCCCCACAGATTGCTCTGCCCATGCACCAGCAACTCCAGTAAGTGACTTTGAAAATGCCTCGAACTGTGTTCTCTCCCGAGTGGATTCAGAAGTGTGATTAAGTGGTGTTGGTAGAGCCCTGTCCTGGTCTGAGCAGCGGTGTGGGGTGGGGGTGAAGGTGGAGGACACGCCCTGTGCGTTGCAGGCATCCTTTGTAATCGGCTTGGTGAAGTTTCAGTTATTGTTTGAGGGTAGTTTTTATCGCGCGCTCTACTGCCAGTCAACGTAAAACATATGTTTCCCGCATACAATGTGTTAAGAGTATTCTGACAGTAGTCTTCGTAGTCTTAAAGTACTTAAGTGGCATAAAACTAGAAGAGTTTTATGTATACTTCTTACTCCTATTTGACCAGTTTTTCACCCTCTTCCCAGGTACGTTTCTGTAATTACAACAGTAACAAAAACTGAGTGAAATTCCTAAATCCTGTTGGGATGTTTTATGACCAATGAAACCATCCTCTTGATACCACATTTCTGGCTTCTCAGGGTTTGCTGTGTTTTTAAATGCAGTTTCAAGTTTACAAAAATATTTTAAATGCAAGAAGAGCTAAGAGTTGGTATTGTGCTTTGAAACAGAGGAGTACGCACATACAAGACAGGCCCCGCCCTGACGGCTGTGTTTTTCAGGCCTCGGCACTGGTACTGTGGTTTCCCTTTGTGGGAATGGGACCGTAGGCCCGAAACATTTCGGTTTCCCATCTTTACGGATTCATTGCTTTTTACTTTTACACCCCGACCCTCCAGTTGCTACTCGTATTGTACTTCTGGTGCCGCAGTGGTTTTTGTTTTGCGTTGTCTTTTTCTTGACCAGCTGGTGTTTATTTGGTTTCACAAGAGGGTCACCTGCCTCCTACTGACCCTCTAGTAAAGAACCTGAAGTGGTCTGTTGCGAGTTTCCTTACGTTTTTTGTGTAGCCAAGTGCACAGGATTATATACACTTAACAGAAGGAAAAATCAAGGCTTCATTGCTGTTGTGCCGACTGGTGTAGAAGTTAGGGTGTCTGTGCCTTTCCGTGCCATTTCTGCAGCAGGTGAGAAATTAGTTGTGTTTTAAAAATCCAGATTGTTAGTATTTTTAACTTGTACACAGAGCAGTGATGTTGAGTGAATGAGACTCATCTGTTAGTTGTATCCACAACTTGGCGCCTAATCTGTGAGATTCATCCTACTATTTATTATAAAAAGCACTGCTGTAATCAGTCAAAAGTGCAGCAGACGGCAAAACAGACTCTGCTTTAGAAGTGTCCAGACCTGACATCTACGCATTCAGCCTGTGCCACAACAGAACCACTGCAGGCCTCCCTGGTGTTCCCTGGGCTTTGGTTTGTTGATGGGTTGATTTCACCTGGCCCAGCAGCAGACCTGTGTGCATGTGTGTGCCTTGTAGGAAAGAACTGGCGGAGGCACACAGGACTAACAAGCCGTGTGGGAAGTGTTACTTCTACCTTCTGATTAGCAAGACATTTGTGGAAGCAGGAAAAAGCAATTCCAAAAAGAAGAGCAGCCAAAGGAAAGCTGAGTTAATGTTTGCAAATGCAGAGGAAGAATTTTTCTACGAGGTAAGATTGTGCCACCTGTTTAGGTGGAACCTCAGTTCTCGAACGTGTCCCATCTCAAATAATTCAGTTCTCGAACCGGCAGCCCTTTCATGCTGATATGTTCAGTCACGCATCACTTGGGATAAACAGAGGAGAGAATTTGAGAGTCAGTTTACTGCTAAACCTTGCTTTGTTAACATCTCAGGAAATTGTGTTGGGAATATTTTTGTGGCTTTTTGCTTTTGTTGCTGATTTGGTTTGTGAACAAATTGCTTCTTGAACAGCCTTCCAGAATGAATTAAGTTCGAGGACTGAGGTTCTACTGTATGTAGGGATTTTCTTGACAATAATAAGTCAAGATTTATTGCTCTCCCATTTTGTGTCAAAACCTTCTGAGTGTGACCACTGTTTTTTCTCTGTATCCCCAGCTGCTAGCAGCTAGCACAGTGCCTGGCATGCACTAAGTTCCTGACAGGTGGTCCCCGGCTCCCCGCCCCCACTGTGGTGATGAGCGTGGGAGACGGCAGGTGAACCTGCTCATAGGGATCAGGTGTCGACTGCGTTTGGAGAGTGCAGTTCCCACCCACTCTGGGAGGGGAACAGTGGCCTGGGTTCACAGGCGGGACGTGCGTCTGAGATCGCAGCCTGTTGGGCGCACCCATGCTCTCCTGTCCCTCTCTGGCTCATGTGCCGCTCTGTGCCCTCTTCCGGATGCCGCCCCATTGGTGGCTTCCAGCACTTCCTTCCTGTAGAGGTGGCTGTGCCGTGAGGGACAGCCAGGCACCAGAGTCGTTCCTCGCGCTGCCCTCTCAGGTCCGTCTGCAAGGGGTGCACACTCCCCCGCAACGGGTGACACCACTTGCTTCTGAGGACTTCCACTAAGGACTCACAGCACTTCTGATTTTTTCAGGAAATTTATAAAGTTTATGCCTCAGCACCCCGGGGAGACCATTTGGGGGAAATGCATGTGGGTGTTTGAAGATGGCTTGCTGTGCAAGCTCCCCTTCGTCACACAGCAGCTTCACGCTGAGGAGGCAGCTGGGACAGTGGGGAGACTAGCATTTGGAGTCGTCCCGTTGGCTGTCCTGGTTTGTGCATGTTACTGTCACTGCCTGTCACAAGATTATGGATGTGAACGATTTCAAAATTATACACAGTGTGGGAGTGAGTAGCGTGTTAGCGTCACCTGGCTGCTTCCTCGCCTCGTGGAACCGGGCACTCCGCCCCTGCTCCCTGTGGAGGGGCAGGCCTGTGCTGATTGTTGCCTTCTGCCTGGGGGTCCACTCGAGCTGCTTTTATTCTGCATGTTGCTTCCTGCAGCTGCTGTTCTCATGTAAATGTGTCAAACATAATGTTGTCGATTGAGTTTTACATTTACGGTTTGTTATGTGGTTTAGAAGGCAGTCCTGAGGTTCAGCTACTCGGTGCAGGAGGAGAGCGACACATGTCTGGGCGGCAGGTGGTCCTTTGACGACGTCCCAATGAAGCCCCTGCGAACTGTGATGCTGGTTCCGTGTGACAAGATGAGTGAAATCATGGACGAACTGAGGAAACATCTGTCTGTCTAGCCCATTCCCCATGGACAGGGGTGCACTTGTTTCTGTAAAATTACCAGAAACCCAGTGTTGTTTTACTGAAAAACTCATGACTTTATTTAGATTCAGGTCCTCTACAAAAAGTAGGGTTCTGTTGCCCGTGTCTGTGACACATTTACAAAATATCGTTTAAAAAACTTTTGGTCAGGTCACGAGTGGTTGATGAAAAACCTTCCCAATAAGACAAACGTGAAGGAGTAATTTAAAGAACTCAATAAAAACTTCTAATTTTTATTTTTAAATAATGTACAAAGTGTTAGTTTTCAAGACTCCAGTGCGGGGTCTGAGGTCCGCCCCCACCTCGAGTCCAGTTGCTGCACCAGCTCCGGGCCACCCGTAGGCTGGCTCAGGGTTTATTGCACGTGGCACTCTAGGTGGTCCTGACGTGTCACTGCAGGGCGCACCTTTGTTCAGTAGTTTCAGGGCACTTCTCACACGTCGTCTGCTCCCCTTTCATTGTGGGAACGGGTGATAGGTGGTCCATTGCTTGCTGCAGAATATCCTTACTCTCACTGGGAGGCAGGTTGCTGAAGTAGTATTGTGGTGCCAGCTGCACGAACCTGTTTGTTGAAAACAAAAGCATTGATTCCTGGTGTGAGATACCACACGTGTCCGAGCCCAGCCCAGGAGAATCCACCTGTGAGACTGGCATTTAACTTGAGCTCCTCCATGTCTTAGTCTGATGTGCCAGTGTAGGATATCACTGGTTACAGTTTTTATGGAACCAACCCAAGTGCATCTCTAGGATCAGCTGGATTCTTTACTGTTAGGCCACAGAGTGGAAGTGATGGCCACCACTGACCCCCAGGGACACTGGTACTTCCCCTCAGACCCGTCACATACATGAAGGATCAGATCAGATGCTTGGGAGAACTCTGGGTGGGTGAGAGGAGGTCTTTGTTTCTTTGTCTTAACTAAAACCACTCCCCATCCAGCTGCCGAAGCCGGAAAGCCATTGCTTTCTCTTGGTTCCTTCCTAGAACATCGTTCTGCCCAAGCAGTAGAGGTACCTTCAGAACGGACCCCGCATCTGCAATAGCCTCTGAGATACCAGTTTTCATTCTCACCACTACCCCTCCAAACCCATTCACCTGGCAGCCAGAGTGACCTTCAAAAGTATATGGAGAATATGTCCTCAGCCTCCCTCCTCCCCTCCCCACTAGCTCAGTCTCAGTGGCTCATCTGCTGAGAGATGGCTGAACTCGTTCCTTCTCAAGGTCTGCACCTGCCGACACCACCTCTGCAGCATTTCATCCCTGGGAAGGTGCATCGTGCTTTGCTTAATGTTTCTGTAACTTGGTCTCTATGCTGTAACCTCAAAGGCAGGACCGCCTCTTAGATAACCCCCCGGGGGGACCTGTCTTCAGACTGCTACCGGTATAAATTCCTTGTAACTGAACATGACGACTCCCGTAGAAACCCTTTTTTGTCCATGAGACGTACAGCTCTGGAGAGGTTTCGGAGGTGATCCTGATGTAGTTGTTCTCAGAGATGCTGAACTTGTGGAAGAGTACCCACTCTGGCGTCTTCCTGCTGATGGAGTAACTGGACAGGGGGTGCAGCTGTGCCACATGCTTGTGTGTCAGCATCAGGTAGTTCCCTGACCCGTCTACATCCCGAGCAATCTAGAGGCAGAATGTCCAGGAGAGATTTTGTATTACTATGGAGATGAACACACAAACGTTCTTGTTTTAATAATTCCAAAGTATGTGGTACAGAACAGGACTATAGAGTGGCCACCCATGTTCCCTATTTTCATGGAAAGAAGTAAGACATAAACTTGTCTTACCCAAAACTTGGAGAGAGTGATGTTGCCTAATTAGGAATTTCAGGGCAGCTGCAATGGTTAATGCTTGGTCGTGAAATGAAGCTACACCGTGGGCCCTACACTCACATGTCCAGTGCTCACACCTGCCGTCTGAGCTTGTCTTCTTGAGAAACCCCGTGACGTCAGGATGAGGAGACCTGTGCCCAAGTATTGTTTCCTCCACTAAGGCTGCTTTAGGTGATGCGCACGGGGTTTCTCTGCTGTGGTGGGACCTGCACACCTTCTCTGAGGTACTGTAAGTTAGAGGAGCTGGCAGCCTGCCTCTGAGGAGGAACCAGTGAGACACTTTGTTGGGCATTACACCGCTGGTTACATGTGAGCAAGTGCACACAGGTGAGGGGAGGGACTGGCTATCTGATGTTCAGCTGAGGAGAGTTTTGCTCACTTCCCTTGGTAATGAAAGATCTTTCGTCCTTCCCGACAAAGTTAACATATTCTGACTTAGCCCTTCATGTGCGAGGACAAGTACATTTAAGTACTAAGTGTTACTAGCATGAGAGTTTGTTTCATTTTAAAGTAAACAGTAAAGCAATCATCCCGAGAGGTTCCTGACAGAACGTCCTGAACAGGAGGTCTCATAAGGACCACAGGAGGGTGGCCTCGTCTGTTCTCACCTGCATGAAGTAGCCAGACAGCAGAGCCTTCTTGATGTTCAGCGTGTTCTCCCGGGAGCCGAACGCGGGCTCGGCGTAGGGAAGCTCGATCCGCTTGATGATTTCCAGGAGTTCAGCTCGGATGACGTCTGCCGTCCTGAGCGCAGCGCAGTTGAGGAAGTAATCGTGGCACCACTTCTCCACACAGTCTAGGCAGGAAGGGAGGGCAGAGGCTGTTTAGAAGTCATGTGCTGTGTCTGAAAGGTTCCGGGTCGGGAAGGTGCTCTGTCCTCTACTCGCCTGTCCTGAGGAGGTCGCGTGACTGAGCGTAAGAGACGACAAGGACAGGGACCTCTGGTGGCTGTGAGACTGGCCCTCTGTGGCACTGCCAGGAAGAACCTGCCCTGGCTGAGGGTTCCACAGGGTTCCACAACCCCATGAGCTATGGAGACAGCACGTTCCTAGCGCTGACAGAAAGCCTGAGTCCATGGTTTACCTTGTGTTCACAGCAAGGATGTGCGTGGTGATGTTTAATCAGACCAGGACTGGAAGAGCTTACAGGGAAAGTCCTCTGATCCAGGAAAACATCTCACATAAGAAAAGGATACTTCGGGTGGATTTAGGAGCTACGTTACGGTTAAGCCACCCCAGCTGCAAATTTTATACCAGAATTCAGTCACCTGGCTCAGTTCACAGTTACTTTCTTGCCACCTGTCATTACTTAGGGTGGACCAGAGTTTTGCCTTGACCAGCAATGCACATAGCCTTGGGTGGTGGCAGAAGACCCTTGTTGACCTTGTCCTGTCCACAGGCCCATTCGGAGCAACAAGAGCGGGTACTTGGCACCCATCCTGCCAGCTCTTAAAGATGGTGCCAAACTCCTCATGTTCTTTCTGCCCCACTGTTTTTTCTCAGCTTTGAAGATGAACTCCCTGCTCTATACAATTCTACAGCCATCCAAATTGCTCTCACATTTCTCACTTCACATTTTTCACCCATCTTTTGGGGCAAAGGAGGTAAAAGAAGCTTTGTGGAAACAAAGGTGAACTCACCAGATGCCCGGGAGGCCTCCAGCACACTGCTTAGCCCTCTGCCCCTGGAGATCCCTCGTGTCTTAACACCCAGCACAGGAGAAGTTCCCAGCCCCTTGTCACTGAGAACACTCAGGCACACCCAGGACTTCCCATCTGCTTCTATAGACACCATTCTACATGATCTGGACGCCCGTCCCCCTCCCCCCACTCCAGTCTGATTGTTCCCAGCATTGCTCAACACACTGGCCTGTTGAGAGTTATCTGGAGCAGGGTGGTTTGGTTTGGTTTTGCATGCTCCATGCTCTCTGCCCAGCAGTGGCTGTGCCATGTATGGAAAGCACAAAGCATGGCTGTGGCCCAGTGGGCACCCAGAGGAGGCAGTTCCTTTCCTTCTCCCCAGACTGGAGGGGTTAGGAACTGCAGGTCTATCCCTGTGCCATCCTGCCCCAGGCGAGCTCCTGCTGAATGCAGCCGAGCTGAACACTGGGCTCTAAGTCCAAGCTGGCCCGGTAGCCCCGCAGCTGCGCCCCTGCTGCCGTCCACAGCTCTGGGAGCAGGAGTGAGCTCCTTCTGTTAACAGAGACCTACAGGTGCATTTAGGGCCTCAAGCATCATTCCACCAAAGTGACCAACAGGGCTAAAGAGAAAGGGTGTTTCACAGGTAGCCACTCAGCTTATTTGGGGAAGGAAAGGTGGGCTTCGTAGGTGATCTCTGGGACTCACAAACATTCACTTACGCTCACTGGTGGAATTCAAAGTCGTGTCTTGGTAGGCCTTGTAAACGTTGATCAGGGTAAAGTGATCGCCTTCAGGATGTAAAAACGTCTTCCAACAAGTCAAGGCAGCTTCCTCAGCTCCACGTGGCAGATGCGAAAAGCAGTTAGGAGCTTGAAGAGGGAAGGTAACAGGACAGCAGAAATGGAGACATTTCAGTTAGCATAGCACTTGGGCTTGGGCACAGTGGTCTGTCTTACTCTGAGAGTACCTCTGTTGCCCTTATTTACTCAGACGTCACAGGGATTTAGGGGGAGCTGTCATAATGCTTTTCTCCTTGGCTCTTCCTAGGTCTGCTTGTAATACCAGCGTGTGTTACAGTGGGAGGGGGGACTGGCTGCTCAGAGGCCAGACGCGGGGGCAGGATTAGAACACAAGTTCTCAAGCAGCACAGCCTTTGGTCTGTCTGCCAGTCAGAGCATAAATTAAAGCATATAAACCAAGAGAAAGTGGCATAGGAAATAAACCACACACACACACATACATCGTTTGGGGAAGAGCACGTCTAGTGACACGTTTTCATCTTTCTTGATCTGCGCTGACTACTTCAGCACAAACAAACCTGGTATATTTCCACATGTCAGGTTAGGAAAGTCACTCGGTATGATTTAGATTTTTCATATTAAGATAATTGTTCTAATTTTCTACCTTTTTCATCTATTAAAATATTTCACTTCAAACGGATCTCATCTAAATCTCTAGCTGGTGCAGATTCACAAAAAAGAACGAGTCCTGCAGAGTACCTGTTACCATGGCCGCGATTGTCAGCATTTCATCTACACAGTCAAATTCACAGGATGCTAAGATAGACTTTGAGAGCTGTGGATCAAGAGGAAACTCAGACATGATGATTCCAAATTCTGACAGATTCCCATCATTGTCCAGTGCTGCCAGGTAGTCTAAGTCTTCCAGAGCCTGCATCAGGCTTTCCGGTGCTGGGGAGGAAAAATCAGAGAGCCTCACACCACCGAGATGGAAAAACAGGTACTGAATTTCCCTCCCAAAATGAACAAAATACATGAACCAACAGTTGGCAAGACAAAGAACACAGGCAATGAAGGGCTGGCTGATTCCTGAGTGGGGTGAGCCATGTGACTTCCCAGCCTATTGCCCTGAGAATTTCAGGGCTGTGGTGCAGGGCAGGGAACCTGGACGGAGCCTGCAGACTCCCTGAGCTGTGAAGATGGTGCTGCAGGTCTGGAGCCTGCAGGGCACCCAGAGAGAGCTATACAGAGGACTTGGGAGATCTTTGGTCAGCAGAGCACATGTGAGAAACGACTGCAGGCCAGACAGCCATCCAGAGGACCAGAGGGTAGGGCCCGGTGCCATACAGGACCTCGACTGGACAGGCTTGTCCAAGTCTGTCTAGGTGCCACAGCCTGTCCAGGTAGAAGACCTCTGAGCCCGTTTTCACACAGTGCTCAGCTGGTACTGAGCTCCCTGACCCTGATCTGCAGTGACTATCACTCATGATGGATCAGTCCTCAGCACCAGGCAAGGAAAAAATAACATTTTATTTTATAGAGATCTACATTAAAATCTAAGTTCAATTAATAGCCTGCAGCCTCGTTATGCGAAGTCATTTCCTCATGGTTCACGAACCCTGAAAAGGGACCGGTTTTGCTGGGTCTGCGTGTTTCATTTATGAGCTGAACTAAACGCAGCAGCTGCCAGCATCATCTGTTCTTTTACTTCCAAAGTAATGAGTCAGAATTAACCCAGTTACATTTCCACCCAAGCACAGCAGGAAATAGTTACATGCAGACTATTAGGAGACAGAAATAAACTGTTACCCTGACCCTCTGTCCCCATTGGTCAGCTAAGCCTCACTGAGGGTGACCACTGAGAACAGGAATTCTGCACTGTGATGGTTTGCTGTTGGCTCTTCCAAATCTTGCCATTACAAATCCTGCTTTTCTCCCCTCATGAGCAAACATCTGCTAGATCCTAAATAAGATGCCTGGGGAGTTAATTTAATGATGGACTGACTTCTAGCGGATGTCCAGGTGATAGTGTGATTCAGGAGGAAGCCAGTCACTGACTGTTCCCAGCTGTGAGGCACCTTTACTCTGGTTCCAGCCCCCACTTTCACACTCCCGTCACTCCTGACTCAGTTCTGAGGGCCTGGCTCCCTACGTAGGCTCAAGTGTCCAATGGCAGGCAGCTTCCCAGTGTCACACAGGTATTCCCCAGGGTGTTTCATTACTTCAGAGACTTAGCCTCAACAGGGAAGATGCTGCAGCACAAACCGAATCCCACTCTTGCTCGCACTGCCAAGTCCAGAAGCCAAGACCAGCCCCACCCCGATCCCCTGTGCCCCTCCAACCCCGGTGCCCACAGCTACCTGGTCTGGTCATGAAGTCACAGTGGCCTAAGCCAGCGATGTCGACCCTCTTCAGGAAAAGCACTGTGCTTGTCAGGTTGGCCTCTTGCATTTCTGCTGGCTTAAGGGGCCGCATGTCTTTGGAGGCAAATTCTTCAGAGTATAGACAGAAGAGTTTTCCTGGAAGAAACCGGGGAGGTGGCTTTATCGTCTGTGTGCCTGTGGACAGGAGTTCCCACCGGCCAGTGTTTGTGTCCGCAGTGCTACCTGAGGACGAGCCGAGGATCTGCTTGCGTGTTTCTGCTTGGCTCTGGCTGATGGGCTGCCTGACCTGCGAGCTTGCCCGGATGCGAGGGTTGTACACCTGTGTGTGGAAAGCGCATCTTTAGCATCAGCTCCCATCATGAAATTCCCTGCTGCAGGCTCATTCTCTGTACTGTGTTTACTGTGGCTTCACCTGTCCTGAGATGGAAACTCCAGGAGCTTGGATAAGTGGATTTAAAGGCTGTCTGCTTTCACTGTAGCTTCAACAAATATGGGACCTCGATCACCTGCTGAAATACTAGTGCTGTCTCAAGCACGGCACTGGTGACAGGTACTCAGAAGCCACATGGAGAGAAGAACTGTCACCTGGCAGTGCTGTGTCTCATCAAGGTTCTATTCAAATCAAGCATGAACTTGTGGTCTCACCTTCATACCTATACTGACCTTTCCCATCATGTCAGCAGGTATGGAAACTGCAGACGGCACTGATTTCTCTTAGGGGGAAGTGATAACCCTGGGCTCCCTGGATGGGGACTGATTCAACAAGATGCACCCCGACTATGCCCAGGGGGCCTGCCCGATGGCTGTGAGACAGGATGCTCAGGACACCTGCAGTTTCCTGGAAGAATGAAAGCCACACGACATCTAATAATGGTAAACGATCAACACTCGGTAGGTTCTTTTCAGCTGGAAAATGCCGTGATTTAGGTTCCATTTTTTCGAGACTGAGATACCCTGTACCATTTTTCCTATTTTTTTTTTAAAAAGGTAGTTATAAAAAATAGTCTTCAGAAATTTAGGATGGAATCTTATGTCAGTTATAAAGCAAAAATCTGCTAAAACTGAAGTCAGTGTACTTGAAACTAATTTCTACTAAATTACCTGAGGGAAGACGCTAATTACTTTGATAAAGGGTTTACCAAAAATACTGAGTAGTACAAAAATGTTCAGGAGTCAAACAGTTTGCTAAACAGAAAACACAAGAACCTGCACCTTATGTGTCAATTGTGTCTGTTCTCAGAACTTCCTCTGGCGCCTCCATCAGTTTAGTTTGTTTCCAGACCACACCCGTGCTCATGAAGGGCAGTGATCAAGGCTCCCATTCCCGGCCGCAGTCAGTCACTCTGCACCCAGCACACAGAGAATCCCCATCTCATGGAGTCTGTCCTCACCCTCTGGTCAAGAAAAGGGTAGGAACCCGAGAAACTGACTCTTGACGATTACAGCTGTTAAGCTGTCTGGGAACAGTTACCTTTCTTCTTTCCATGCCCACATCAATCACAAATCTGACGGTGCTGCTCCAGATCAAGGACTCCCCGGAGCTGGCCGTCAGCACCACTCGCCGCTGGTAAACTTGGCATCTGTCTGTCTCGTCGTTTGGCTTGAACAGCGCACATTTCTCTCTCGGATATAAAGGAACCACCACCAGCTCGCCAAGGTCTGGGTTAGGGTTAGAGCCTTCTCGACAGACGATTTCATAGGCCTTTTCAATATCCTAAAGTACATGGTAACACCATCCATGAGAATATAGTACATTACAAACACCTTCACCACTTAAAGTCCAAATTAAGTAAAACCATAGGCAAAATCTGTATAGTGGCCGCAGGGAGGGGAACACCTGTGTTGTCTGTATCATTAACACAACAAGAGCACATAACCAGTGAGAACATTTCTTTGGGGAAGATAATTTACAAACAGTTGCATTGCTTTTAGTCCAAGATTGTTTTCCTCTGAAATGCACCACCTTTGCCTTTACGCATTTACCCTATTTTTCTAGCTTGATGCAGATTGTGAAGGCTCCTAGAGTCAGAGGAGCAGAGAGAGAAGGTGGGCCAGGATAGCTGCAATAAAATATGCATCCCCAAATGGCCCATGATTGTAAAAGCAGTGACAGAGGCTCAGTTACACATTCCCAGTTCTTTTGAAAAGGCAGTTTCAAGATTTCAAGTTAAAATTTTTCTCCATCTTACTAAGAACTGGAGCCCCAGTGTCAGACCACCTTCTGGGTGTGTTATAAATTGCATTTTTCCACCTAATACTCCACTGGCTAGGAACTTTGTGGGGTCATTTGCATTTATTAACTCTATGCCACGTACTTAGGTTATATTCCTCATCTCCAACAAATGCTCCTGACTGGAGGGCAGCAGGGAGAGCTCTGAGTCGGGTGTCTTTTCACTGAGACAAGTCAGGGCAATGTGACAGCTCCAGCTCTGCTCTCTGGGGGCCCACAATTGGCCTGAGCTGGGGGAGGGAGTCAGCTTGGGAGATCAGTTCTGTGGACCTGGAAGACGCCTCATCCAGTCTTGTTTTCTGAGCAGCACGCAGTTTTAGAAACGCTTCCTTTCCAGCTCAGATTTTATTTACCTGTTTGCATTTCTTCCAAAGTACAGAAACTGAGGTGTGGTGTAACCAAATATTTACAGTTTATTAGCAAATTGAAACCGGTGTGTTAGTCATGAAAAGCTCCCGGCAAGGTTAAAGGGTTTCCAATAAGGAGCCTTTTCTCGTTAGAATGTTACTTACTTGTTCACAGGCCAAAAAGACGACAATGTCACCCTTCTCACCAGAGTGGTGAATTTCAAAGATAAGGCGCAGAATAGACTCAAAGGACTCCTCCTGGGCCCCGCTCAGGTACACGACCTCCACAGGATGCGTGTGCTTCACCTCCACAAGGGGCACGTCCCCGTAGTGTGAGCTGAGCTTGCTGAGCAGGGGCGGCGAGGTGTTGATCACCAGCTTCAGCTCGGGTCTGGCCAGCAGCACACCCTTAAGAAGCCCGAGCAGCACATCGGTCGCGATGCTCCTTTCCTGAATGTCGTCTAAGATGATGACCCCATAGCTGCCCAGAAAGGGGTTGGACATCATTTCCCTCTGCAGCATATCATCAGTACAGTACCTACGAAGAAGAGACACTACAGTTGGAATACTCGTGTGAGATCATACAAAACGTCCAGAGGACAACACAAATGCCCTCCTTATCCTGCTCGCCTAAGTCAGGACCTCCAAACCTCTACTGGGCCAAGATTCCTTCAAGTGGGTAAAATCTACAGACCTTCAGGACCGCAGTACATGTAAGCAAATTTTAAACGTTTACACACGTCCATAGACCCCTGAAGACCAGCTCTGGACCCCAGGTCAAAGGCCTCTGCCCTAAATGTTTACTGCAGGTCTGAACAAGAGCCACACTGAACATCCACTCTGAGCTCTCAAAACAAAAAAGTAAAACACCTGCTGGGTAAGCATTTCCCCTCTGTCATCCTCGGAAGAATTCTGAGTCGGAGCAGACACTCCTCGAGGGAAGGGTACAAGAAGGATTACCCGGCTCAGGCGCTCGGCTGGAGGACACTGCGCCTGTCGGTGATGCACTGTGGGAAATGAAATGGCAGTGCCAACATGTTGCGGCAGCAAGTTCGAAACGTTGCCCAAACAATAACCAAACAAGCGTCGAAAATGTAATCACCTGTTTGAGGGCAGCAGGTGAATGGGTCAGCATCACTAAGGGGTCATTAGTGGCTTTAACAAAATTTCCTGGAGTCTTGGGATTATAATTTTAAAATGGCATTTGGTAACCTAGATTTGGGAGGGTTCTCATGGTCCCCAGGACTGACAGGGTGGCTTGTGGTGCTTATTCTTTGCACAAACAGTGTGGTGCATCTGGCTGTCCTGGGGGTCATGGTAGTCAGAGGGTGCCTGTGTGACCAGCCCCAGGAAGCAGCCTGGGCATGGAGCCTCTCATCAGCTTCCCTGGTGGGACGACACATGTGGCTGTCATAGCTCACTGCCGGGGAGTGTGTCCTGTGCAAGTCTCCCGGGAGAGGCTCCTGGGAGCTGGCGCCCGGTTTCAGGGGACTCCACCCCACGCACCATCCCCTCGCTGACTGTGTTCGTGCTCACTGCAGTAAACCTGAGCCATAAGTGAACCACATGCTGAGTCCTGAGTCCTGGCAAGTCACCAAACCTGGGGTGCCTGGGGGCCCTGACGCAGTCCTCCATTCCTTTCAAGGAAAAAAAGGAAACAAAGATTTATTAAGCTCCTAGTGTGTGCCAGGCACTGTGTTGGTGTATTTCTCACTTAACCTTCAGAATAAATCTTTAAGGTAGACATTATTATCCCATAGTTATCAATGAGGAGACTCCCAAGAGTACAGTTTGAAAAAAACAGACCTAAACTGCCATGATGAGGGCTGATGTCAGGTTTTGTAGAAGCTCATCAGGGTTTTCTATTTACACTACAGAGGTCAGGGGAGTCCTCCTGGAGTAGGTGACTCTCGCATGGACTTGGAGGAATCAGCCAAGCCCGGAAGAGGCGCAGGCCTAGCAAGCAGAGGGAATGGCTTGTGGCTGCACACAGACAACCCGCAAGGACCCAGCCTGAGGTGCAGCCTGAGAAGCACAGACTCAGGTCTTTGGGGGCCAACCCAGCAGTGGTCCCTTTACATGAGGATTACAGGAGTCACGGGAGAAGTTTAGACAAGGAATCCCCGAGGCCAGTCTGGGAACAGCTAGTTGTGTCAGGCTGGGGACAGAGACTGGTTATTATTACACATTATAGATGCTTAAAACGCAGAATGTGGGAGCACACTCTTCGGTGATTGTGAAACACAAGCCACGAGCCGCGGGCACAGCAGGTGGAAGCCCAGACCCACCTCAGGATGGTCTCGCTGGTGCAGCAGTTTTCAAACGGGATCACGTAGCCGACCTCGTGGCCGATGTTCACGTCCATCTCATCCGCCACCCGCAGCGCGAGCTGGACGGCGGTCTGCTTGTGCGCCTGGGTGCACACGACGCCCCCGTGCTGGTAGCGGACCGAGAGGCAGTACTCGGCACACCACTGCGGCACCTGCGACGGAAAGGGACAGGTGAGCTCCCGCAGGAAGGCCGCAGCCAGGGCTCCTCTTAAGCGGTTCTTCACCAGTGAGTCACCGGCTTAGTTAGTGAAACTCCGCAGTCTGTGTTCACACAGTTGTCACTGCAAATAAAGGAGGAGTCAGCAGGCGCCTGAGGTTTGAGTCCCAGATGGAAAAGAGGCAGGTAAAAAGAAAAGGCAAAATTTAAAAAAACATCCCCGTGGCTTCCTAAAATATTATGTGTGTTCCATATTAAATAAAAGCATTGTAATAATTCATTTTAAAAGTGACTACATCCAAGAGTCCTTTCCAAAAGGCTTCCAAAGTCTAGATGGCAGTAAAGACGTAAAAATACACGTACTAACTCTAGAACCTAGTCAGAGCCATCCTTCCAAGAGGCCACTTCACGTGTCGCCGAAGCACGCCATCCACTTTCACTACAACGTGTGTGCACGCTCAGTCTGGCTATTACGCTAACATCCAGGACGCTGCTTTCCAACCCTGGATCCTCCATGACTGCAGTGATCATGGGCCATGTTCCCCAGCTCCTGATTGTGGTTTCTGACTGCATTTCATTTATTTGTATTTACTCACGTAAACAGATTCTGCAAGATGAGCCTATTAGAGTAAGTTTATAATGGTTTGACCATCACAGAGGCCTGGCAGGGCAATACATACACCAACCCAAGAGTCTTCATTTCCCCCTTTGCCCTCCTGCGCGACAGAGCAAATTATTTCAAGTATGAGGCAAGGAAATGAACTCAGAAATGGGAACAGCCTTCTAAATATCAGTTAAGCTAACCAGTGGGAAACTGGACACACGCATATTGTGCTTAGTGTAGGGATGCCTGCTGAGCCAAGTAACAGGTAAGCACAAGTCACAACTGATTGCAGAGCCCTGTGAAGTGCTCAGCCACATCCGACACATGCCCGTCAGTAATAGCTGCACAGGGACAACCACCCACAGTGCATGGTGTTAATGCAAATGGAAAAGAGAGGAGAGGAGCATGGCATCGTCTGCCCCGATCCCTGCACATCCCCAGTATTGGCAAACCTGGATCATTGCACAACCTGAGGCTCGTCAAAGTGGATGCGTCAGCAGCTCAAAGTATTGGCTCAAAAGTAGTGATTCAGCAAATGCTGGAGCGTGAACATCTCGTAATCTCAAGGGACAGTAACAGGACAGCCTCACAGGGAGCCGCTGTGCTCTCTGCACTTAGGACAGTGAAGACCATGGGGTTCTGCGCCAGGATCCTCAGTCTGCTCTGAAAGCAGCTTTCTCTGTCCCCACAGTACCTTACCCTCCTCACCAGTGAGTGTGTGCTCAGAGCTCTCCCTCTCCCTCCACAGTTTCTCTTTGCAAGATCCCCCCAACCCCCAGCATGTAGGAAACGTTCTAAGGTGGCACAGTGAGAACTAGGAAGCTTCAGTGGCTGCACCTTTGTAGGAATCAGACAGAAACACCGGATTCTGGGCCACTTTGTGGCTTAAACAGCACTTAGTACTTAGCAAAAGTCATACAATTTGGTGAAAAAAATAGGAAAATGCTCCTTTATCACATGAAAAAAATAAGCCTATTTACAAAGCAGTTTATCTTGGAGTTTTGGCAGTAGACACCCTAATTTATATATATGTAGTCTAGAAACTCTCCCTACGAGAAATCACGATTTTGAATACTCATTCTGAACAGTTTTTTCACGGTCTCTCAATTCTCATTATCAAAGCTGTTTCCCGGACTGTGGGACATGAAAAGGGGTTAAGGCCTGAGCCCCGAAGCCTCCTCACCCCACCTCTGGGGCGTGCGAAGAAGGCGGACAAGTGTGGGCGTGCACAGCAAGCACACCCATCGGGCTTCTCTCCCTCTGGAAAGCCGATCCCCAGGACTCTGGCCAGCCTGCTGCTCTGAGCAGGTGAGGGCCTCCGGGTGACCAGTAAGTATCAGGCCTTATCACTTCAGTAACTTAAGTTCTACAAGTTGTACAAACTCCGAAAACAAAGCAAAGACAGTCCCTTGCCAACTCCAGGTGACAGGCCTGGGGAGTGTCTATTTATATAGACTACATATGTATAAGTTTGGGTGTCTACTGCCAAAACTCCAAGATAAATTGCTTTGTAAATAGGCTTATTTTTTTCATGTAATAAAGGAGCATTTTCCCAGGTTCTCAGGTGGGCCTGGTCCAGACCAGAACCACGGGGCAGCAGCAGCGGCATCCTGTACAGTCTCAGTGATGCCACCGTGGGGAGAGCACAGCCATATGCGTGCCACTTCCATCCGCTGCTGGAGATCTTCACCTCCTCTATGGACTTCTGACTGGGCGAGGGGAGCCGGCGCGCTGCACTGTCCCATCCCCTAGGCCACAGGCACCCCAGCCTCTTATCTCAGGAGTCTGTCCAGGACCCCCGACTCCTCCACACCCCGAGCCTGTGCCCAGCGCCAGGGTCCCACTCACTCACTCACCTCAGTACCAGTCACGGAATCTAACACCTGGAAGGAAGCTTAGGCCCACCAAGCCCCCCCAAGGCATGAGTCCCCCCAAAGTGCTCCTGCGGTGCGTGTGCCCGGGCAGCTCCCCAGGCCACCCCACGTGAACTGACAGGTCATGACCTCTTCTGAGTTCAGTGTCACCTCCTGGGCACCACAGTTCCCACTCTCTTGGCATGAAGTGCACACAGGTGGACTCCAGCAGAAAAAGGTGGGCAAGTCCGCTCAGCTGATAAGGTGGAGATGTTCTACAGCGTCTCAACCTAGGCTAAATCCGGTTACACAGGCTCATTCCTCACTAACCCTCCACTTCGGGGGAAATTTCAGGACAAAACCAGTGGGGAGAAGGAAGCAAAATAGACAATGCTAAAAATATGTCATTCTCTTAGGCCTCTTCATAAACCAGTCCCAAAAAAAGGTTAGAGGAAAAGTTCTACAGTTATGAAAGGTGTCCTCTTTTCCGTAAGGTGGCCACAAAATAGCCTTCATTCCATCTGTACCAGAGACAGATGGGACTTTCAGGTCCGGCAGGAACACAGGCCCTCTTGGGAGGCTTGGGCCTGAAGACAGGCTTCTCCTAGAAAGGTTTCAACTCCGAGGAATGAGAAGGCAGCCTTGGAAGCTCATTCTGAAATCACCAGGTTGTTTCCAGAATTAAGAAAACAGCCAATGCTCCCACTGTTGAAATTAGTTTAGGATAAGCCCATTTCCTCATAACTTGAACTCTTAATTTCTCCCACCCTGAAGACACATCCTGCCTTTGCACTTCTCAGAAACAAGCATGATTTATTAAAATCACAGGAAAGTTTAAAATGACAACAGAACCATTGCAGGGCATTGATACAACATGTTACACAATATGTATCTAATCCTTGCCCTTAAAGATCACACATTCCACAGGAGGCTCAAGGAGTGTATATTTAAAACCTTGTTCTACAGTAGTTTCGGTCAGCAACTCTGAAACTATGAGTATTCCGCAATCGAATGAGGAAAGTATTGTAAAAAACGAGAGCTGGTTTCTCGTAGGTGGGGAAGGGAGTCACACACACGGGAAGGCTAGGTGGGCCCTGCAGTGCTGCCCCGGACCCAGGCACCACCACGAACTCCCGGTGCTAGGAGGCTGCACAGAGGGTAAAGACAGAGATAACAGAGAAATGGAGGGAGAAACACAGACGCACAAATAGGGAGAGTTACAGAGGTAGGTAGATAAGTGGGTAGATGTGGACACACACACACATTTCTTTGTCCACTGAGAGGGCCCAGGAGCAGTGATCAGCCAATGGCAGTGGGCAGATTTAGTCCCCAAGTCTTGGTTCCTAAATCCATTTCTCCACCGAAAGGAATGGACTCCTCGACAAAAATGGCGGTTTCCAAGCGAACCAGGCACCCGCCCAATGCACCTATAACATCTCGCTGGGCCAGACAGCAAAGACGTGCCCAGAGAGTGACGGGACACCTCAGAAGTCACCCTCTGCAGAGGGAGTGGTTCCACCCGAGTATCTCTCTGATCTATTCTAATTCTTACAGCACAAGAATCGAGGAATAAGTTTCATAATAAAAATACTGTTTAAGAGTAAAATGTATGTTTCACTAAAATCAAACCCTTAAGTTCAAGTGTAACAATGAACCAGACAATAGATATTCATTAACTATCTCTCTGAATTCTTTCCTGCTTATTAGACCCCGAATGTGTGGTTCCCGGCCTGGAACATGTTTGGCCACCTAGTTATTTCTCAGAGTCAGAAAAATGAGAATGTCCTTGTGCTGAATTTCTGTAGGTTAACCAGCCTTACCAACAAGCACGTCCAAGTGTGCCGATCACCAGGCTGCTGGGCAGGTCACCTGGCAGTTAACTCCTGGGGGCTGCAGTAGGCAAACAACATGTATCACGGCTTTTAAAGTATTACATGCAGGACTTGACCACTGAAATGGATTTTTGCTACCATCCTGGAGAAAATTCAGTGGTGCACTGAACATAAAAGTATTAACTGTTACTCGGCTGGCTTGAGTATGTAAAATTAGGGAACTTAATTCCTACTGTATTGTGCTTTCTGACTTAGGTAATGTCGTTATGAGGACAGAACACAATGCTGACACTAATTTCAGTAATAGAGAACACACCACACAAAGCACGTGGCATCTGTGGCGGCCACTCACCTGGGAGCTCTTGCCGCACTTGGCGTCTCCGGACACGATCACGACTTGACTCTGAAGCAGGTTCTCCATAAAGGAGTATTTTTCTGTCCATATTGGGAGAGCTTCTCTTTCTTTCAGAAGTTTATAATAACGTGATGAGAACGGCAATCCGTCAAAAGGGTTGAGTTCCAAATCCTCACAGGCCAAAACGCCCTCCTCGCCCTCACTGGAATCGAGGGACTCGGGGAAGTAGCGCTTTTCCGAGGGTGAGTCGGGGCAGGCCAGCTCTTCCCCTTCCATCTTGTCTGCAGGGGCTCAGGCGGCCGGCATCCCACAGTCCAGGTGCCCCCGGGTGGGAGGTCTGCGGGTGCGAGAGCTCAGAGGCCCCGACCTCCAGGACAGCAGTGCAGGCACCAGATGCTGGATCCCTCCAACCGGATCGGCTCCTGCTGCGGGATCTAGTCCGCTGGTTCCTCCCGGTACTGGCTCCCTCGGCACTGTTCACACGCTCAACGACTGTCACTGAATCATGCTGGAGACAGACAGAAAAGCAGCATCAGGTCTGCACACAATTTCACAAGGAAAAGCAGACGTTTGAAACAGCATCGTTTGTTTTTCTGTTAGCTGGTCACTGTCATTTCCACCGCCTGCTTAAGGACCAGGAAGCTTTAGGGCAGCTCTTAAGCCAGGTCAGTTGCACTTTTTCCTGGGCATCTTGGAAAGTGATTCCACTGGACCTGGTGCTCTCTGCCTGACCTGTCACAGGCTCCCAGTCTTGACTGACAGTGAATAGAAAGCCACCGGACAGTGTGACCTGAGGCTCATCACGTGGTTGCTAACGCCATTACAAAAGCAATGCTGGACCTAATGAAAGGGGCGATGGGGAGTGTCTGATAAGTTTCCCTTAACACTGACTACAAGAAAGTATTATTGTTATTTTAATTAAGAAATCCTCTAGTTTAAAAACATTTTTTAAAAACTTCATTTGATATCTGCTTGTGCCAGTTTACAAAGTCCAGGGAGGGGAGTGAATCGTTACTTTTCTCCATCTGAGGCTCCGGCTAGCTTTTACCAATAAGGTCTTTCACTGGTTTTATTAAGCCAGAAATCTCAAAAATATCTGTTGGGATTCCAGGGTCTTCAGCCCAACATATCAGAATCAAGAGGCAGCAAAAGACAACATTTAATTTAAATGAAGGAGAGAAATTACCTAAGAAAGGACAAAACTGACACTGGTGACTCATTCCCTCTGTGCAAGGTAAGGGGACTGCTTTTTCCAATGACCAGTGATTTTTAATATCCAGTCATACTGCTGGAAGTGAGCCCCTTGCACATAAACCAGGTGAAACTTAAAAGACGGAAAAGTCAAAAAGAACAAGTCCTAAAATACAGTTCCTGATATTTTGTCACTAAAATGACTCATTTTATAGTCCCCATGTATTGTCATTGTGGCTTTAGGTTGTTAGACTTTGTGGCTCAAGGGGCCAGATCCTAATCATAAGTAATAAAAGAGAGGCTCTTTTGGTCCAGCCGGCTCCAGGGAGACAGCCCCTCAGGAAACACGTGTTGAGAGCCTCCAGGGCTTGAATTAATAAACCAGGCCCTGCACACACACAGAAGGACACTCTGAGGGCAGGACCAGGAGCAGGATGGGATGTTCTATGGTTTGGAAGAAATACCATAAAACAGAAAATATGTAGCTCTTTTATAGAAAGAAAAATATTTACATACTTTGAAGTACATAGTTGTAATCACCTGCATAGAGTTAGTAAAATATTTAATATGAAACTTTATCTCCCAAGCATGTTTTACTTCAATTATACTTTAATTGAAACAACTGACTTATCATTACTGGGACTTGTAACTTTTAGAAGGGTACCTTTTTGTCTGCTTTTGTTTTAATTGGCTCAGAGCGCCCAAAAGCATATTCTATTTGGTTTCTAGTGTCTACTTAAAATCTGTCTTGAACAGGTAAGGTAAAAATTCAGAATTTATCTTAAAAACCTTATTTCTAGACTTCTAACAAGTTGACATTGCTTTGCTTTTAAGTAAGCAAATAAAATTAATTGGCTTTTTAAAACACTCAAAAGTTCACTTTTAACTCAATATTGGTTCATACCAAATGCAGCTTGAATAATCGATTAATTTTTTTAAAGAATCCTAGATCTTATGGTAATTTACAATTTTTAGACTTATGTACAGAAAGACTTCCCAAGCTCAACCAACGTATGTATCATAACATACCACTCCCTACATATGACTTTATAAATCAAATGTTTTATTAGAATTTCAAATGACTGGGCCACAACTCAGTGCTTTTCAGTATTATTTTGATGATTTTTCTTTACTGAATAATATTCTTAAAAAAACCACTTGAGTAAAAGCAGAGTTAATAAAGTGCTAAAATATTAATTTGTCTTATTTATAAAGTCCAGTTAGATATCTGAACAAATGGGTGAGATCCAATAACATCTGAAATTGAAGTTCTCTCTGCCCCAGCCTCAGTGGGCTGCTGCGGTGGCTCTGGGCCTTTGCCCAGGCTGCCCCTCTGCCTAGGAAGCCGCGGCCCTCACACTCCATCTGGCCACTTCCTTCCCTTGAAGAGCAGCCTCGGACCCCAGGAAGTCCCTAGCACACTGTGGATGCTCAAGAAAGGTTTGCTCTGAATCAACGACAACCCTTCATATTTAAGAAGTTCTTTACAGTATACAACATATGTTCATTCACATCTATAGTCACATTTCATTCTGATTCTCACAACTTGACTATTAGAAACCATTGCAGGTCTTATTATCTCTAGTTATCAATGAGGAAATGATAGCTCCTGACTTTCCCACGGTGGCACAGCCAGAAGTTAATTAAATCATCCCTGACCAAAGGCTTGCTGTCTTTCCATCAGTACCCTACATAAATTACCAGGTACACACGGAAAACCCACCAGCAGCAAAAAGGAACCTAGAAGAAGCCTAAATCATGGACTTAGCTCCTAAAACGTTTAAGCGGAGGCACAAGACTGATACACAGAGAATGAGAGAAAATTCTGTAAGAAAGTATAGTTTAGGGCTAAGTGCCACACTGTGCCCTCGGCAGGAGAGAGAAGTGCCTTTGGTGGGCATTAGCCTAACCCTGGAAGACTTTCCAGTAAGGCTGGCCGTATGGTCCTCCAGCCGGATGATACTATGCGTGAGTACAAGGGCTGAGCGATGGGTGTTCCTTGATCGGACAATTTGAGTGCAAACAATGACAGGTCTGGAAGACAAGAAAACAGCAAACGTGAACAGCACATGGCTTTCAACATTTGACTGAACTCCTTGGGAGTTTCAGAAAATAACCAAGAAAGAGAAAAAAGTACCCTCACTTTGGTAAAACAGAAAATAAAAGTCCAACCACAAAAATAACAATTTTGTCCAATTTGTGATAGTAAGGCTGGGAAACAACTAACACATTCATTTGCTTTTAAAAAAAATTATCCAACTTGCATTAAACAATGTTAACTTCCTACCAGAGTTATTTACGCTCTGAATTCCAAGGTGGCCAAGAGATTGAAATGAGAAGAAAGGCTGCCTCTGTCTCTCCAGTTGCTACACTGTCCGTTATCCCCTGGTGATAGTGCCTTTGGTACATTTCCTTAAGCATCAGCAAGATAAACAATGAGGTAACTATTCTATCCAGTGATGAGCCTAGAAACTTTTTTTTTTTAAAGACTGTTGTTTTCCACTTGACCAATAACATCCAGAACATGCCAGTGAAAAGAAACAGAAAACACAATGGTGGAAAACCCCCAAAGGGAAAACCAGTACCTTTACCATTCATCTCAAACCAGTGCCTTCAGCAGCTTTCTGACCTCAGGATATTTCCTCTAATAATAAAGCATATTCCTTTATCTGCAGCAATTTCCCTAAAGCTCTCATTCATTCAACAGACACCTGGAAAGCACCTCACTGTCGCAGGTGCTGCAGGGGTAAAGACAATGTCCCTGCTTCAGACATTCACGCCCCCCTGCGAGCCAGTCATTTCTTCCCTAAGTACACTGTCCCCTAAAAAATGTTGCTTTTCACAGTAGCCAAAGTCACCTGATCCCTAAAATATTTCCGCGCCAGGGCACCTCCAGAGCTCCTGAGGAGTTGTCCCTCTGCAGGAGGCGCGGCTCAGGCACAGCCCCGCCCGCTCCAGCGCGGGGTCCGCGGCGCTGGGCTCGTCTCTTCACGGGCACCTGCCTGGTCCCGGGCTGTTTGGGGAGATGTGAACCCACCTCTTTATTTTGTGTTGATAAATGCCAGGTTTTTATCACTGTCTTGCCACTTTGATTACGATGTTCCTAATGAGCATCGCTGTTTGCTTCTTGGATGAAAAGATCAATTCATGACTTTGCTAATGATTTGAAAGCAGGTGCCACAGACGTCTGGTTGACCTCAGACATTCCGCGTAAATCTGCACCATCCCTGTCTTTACATTTCAAGTACCACGAAGTGTTCATTTTCCAACCTGAATCCCACTCTGAGGCTTTGGTGATGGATGATGGTCCTGTATATGCCCCACGGCCTGTCCACGCCCACACGTGGAGCTTCCGGTGGGCAGCTCGCTGGACAGGCCCCCGGCCCGAGGGGAGCCCGACCCGTGGGACAGAACCAGCCCGAGGGGAGCCGGACCCGTGGGACAGAACCAGCCCGAGGGGAGCCGGACCCGTGGGACAGAACCAGCCCGAGGGGAGCCGGACCCGGGGGACAACCAGCCCGAGGGGCGCCTGACCCGTGGGACAGAACCAGCCCGAGGGGCGCCTGACCCGGGGAACGAACCCGCGCCCGTTCCCATCGCGGGGTGCGCGGCTCCGGCTCGGCCTGACCGGCGCTGCCGCGGCGCCCTCGCCGCCCGTGGGCGGAAACCTCCCCGGCGGAGGACGAGGTCGCCTTCGGGACTCCGAGGGGGACCCGCTCCCTCTCCCAGAGCGCAGGGCGGCGGGGCCCTGCCTGGAGCCCGCGCCACCCCCCCGCCCCTGTCCCCTGCGTTTCTGCCCCCTGGCGGCTCCCTTTCCTAACCTGGGACCCTCCCGGGTGGTTCGCATTTTCGCAGCCGACGGGTCCGTCCCGGGGATGCTCCCGGCGCCCGCAGGCCCCCGGCCCGGTGCGAGCAGCCGGCCTGGGGCGCGGGGTCCGCGCTGCCCCCCGCAGAGCCCGGCGGCCCGGGCTGCACCGCCGCCCGAGGGCTGAGACGAACCCGACGGGGAGAACTGACCCAACCGGAAAGTCCCGCCGGGCCGCGGCCCGAAATGCGATCCTCGGGATGACGGGGCACCGGGCCGGGAGCCTCCGGGCTGCGCGACCCCCGAGCCGGTCGGGCCGCCCCCGCGGCAGGGGGGCTGCGCCGCTCCCCGCGCCCCGGGAGGCCGCCCGAGGGCCCGCCCAGGGCTGCCGAAGCCCCGGCGCCGAGGGGTCCCCCTGCCGGCGGGGCGGGTGCCGGGCTCGCCCCTCCGCGGGCCGGGCGGGCGCAGCGGCGGGGGGGCCGCCTCCCGGGGCGTCTCGGGGCGGCGGGGGTCGGGCCCGGGGCGGCGGGGGCGCTGAGCCCCGGCGGCGCAACAGGTGCGCGGGCCCGGCGGTTACCTGCAGCCGCGGCTCCGCTCCGGGCGGGAGGCCCAGGCCCCGCCGCCTTCCCCGCCGCGCAGGCCGCGCTCGCCGGACGCCGGACCGACAGACCGGCGGATGCTCCGGACAGCGACGGGGCGCAGGTCCGCGCCGAGGGTGGGACGCCGGGGCGCCGGCGACACGAGCCGCAGGGCCCGCCGACCGCCGGCGGGGGGACGGGGTCTCCAGCCGGCGCGCCGCCCGCTCGGTGCTGCGGCGACGCGGCGCTCGCGCGGCGCGCGTCCCGGCGGCGTTTGGTCCCTCCCTCCCGCCGTCCTCCCGGCCCCGCCCCGCCCGCCCCCGTCGCCGGGGCAACCGAGCGACGCGGGCGGCGGAGCGGAGGCGTTAGGAGGGGCGGCGCCGGGCTGGCCCGAGGCCCCGGAGCGCTGGGCATGGAGCCCCAGGGTAAGGGCCGGGGGCGGGGGCGCCCGGGAACGAGGGGCGGCCCGCGGGCCGTCGGCGCTCCGGGCCTGGGAGTGCGGCCCCCCGCGCTGTCCTCTGGGAGAGAGAAGGGGTGCGCCCCGCCCAGGGGTCCGCGGGGAGTCGGGGGGCGCCGGGCGGCGCGGGCCCCAGGGTGCAGCGCCCCCCGTGGCGGCTCCTGGAGCGACCCCGAGCAGGTCCCCGGCGCTGCCGCTGCTGCCCCCGCGTCGCCCCAGCAAATGAGCTCAACAGCAAGTTTTAAAAATCTCGCTGGAGAGTAGCGGCCGTCTGCGGTCATTCGCCTCCGGACACGGTATTCCGGTTCCGGAGTTGGGCTCGCTCGCCGCGAGCGGTCAGCCCGCTTCGGAAACGTCGCGCTGAACGCGCAGGAGGCGGGGCTCCGCCGTTAGAGGCCCGTCCTCGCCCCGTGCTCTTCCACTGAAGGGAGAGGAGGAAAATCGAGCGCTGTCCAAGCAGATTGATGAATTGCTGGAGGTTCTACAAGGCAGGACACGCAGAAAACGCCTCTCTCCGAGCTCCCCGCGTTCTTGGCAAAGGCGTGCATTCCGGGATCGTCAGGCCCCAGGGGCGCTGGCTTTTTTCAGGCTTCTCCAGCGACGTAGGGCGGGGTCCTCGCCCCGGTCAGCTTCATTCTTCCTTTTCTTCCGAAAACAAGACCCGCGCTTTCCATGGAGACTTACCAGATGTTAAGCCTTTGCAGAAGGACGCCGTTTGACCCCCAAAACCGCCTTTCCCCGCGCAGCCTGAGAAGCGGAAGTCCTGGGGCCAGATCCGCTCTCTGGGAGAGATCCTGGCATTTTCTTCGGGCCGTTACTGTCCAACAAGATTTTTTAACACTTGCTGTTAAACTCATGTGCTGAGGAGAAAGCGCGCAGTGGCGAGCTGCAGCCGCTGGAGCTGCGCTGATACAGTATCCAGCCCCCTGCGCTGATACAGTATCCAGCCCCCTGCGCTGATACAGTATCCAGCCCCCTGCGCTGATACAGTATCCAGCCCCCTGCGCTGATACAGTATCCAGCCCCCTGCGCTGATACAGTATCCAGCCCCCTGCGCTGATACAGTATCCAGCCCCCTGCGACTCGCGGTCGTGCTTTAGGGAACCTGCTGGAAGAAAACAAGACTCGAGTGTTTGTCTCCTGCCGCACGGGTGGCGGGCTGCGCGTGTCCTCCGTCTAGAGAGGACACGAAAGGAAGGGAAAATCATATTTCAAAAACAGCAACTTTATTTCTTGGGCGTTATGTCATTGTTTCAACAGGTGAACTGCAGACCCTTCTAATCCCCCAGCGCGCACTGTCCCTGTGCTCTCGCTGGTTCGCAGTGTCTGCGCCGCTCAGGCTGCCCTGAGGGGTGGGGACGGCGTTGGTTTGGGCCGTCCCAGGAAAACTGAGCAGCAGCCTCCTCCCCGGGAACTGCTGAAGCTGCCCCGGACCGAGACCAGGGGAGAAGAGATGGCCAGGCGGCTTCGGGCGGGAGGTGGTAGAGGCCGAATGACCCTGCAAAGGAGGGGAGGGGGTTCCAGGCCCGGTCCCCAGCCGGGGCAGGGAGGGCAGGGCGGGCAGGGCAGGGCAGGGCAGGGCAGGGCGGGTTTGAGGCCCAGAGGAGGAAGATTGGTAAAACTGTAGATAAGACGGCCGGGGGCGGGAGCCCGAGCGCCCCAGAGCTGGAAAAGCCAGCAGGAGCCACGTGGCAGATGGCGAAGGCTTCGTAAAACTGTGTCAGAAATATACCGCGCATGTGAGTCATACATTCCTATCTCATTTCATTGGATTTCGGGGAGGAAAATATTTGTTAAGTAATCAGCGCTTGGCTAACACCTAAATTTATTCTTCTCTACATGCTTTTCTTAAATGCTTTTATCAATTTAATTTTAAATAGTTCGAACAATCGCCATTTACCTTAGGAAGTTCTTTCACAGTCTAATAAACACCATTTTGGATAAATATTTACTGAGTCCTGCGCTGTCATTAACTATCTAAAAGGACAAGATTAATCAGTGATTTTTAAAGGTCCCTTTTGACTTCAAAATTTGTTTCCAGTCAGATTTTACCTGAGACTCAAGTTATTTCATTGTCTCAAAGATATTGGCCATCACTATGGATATGATATTACCAAGTATTACAATTATCTATAACTACAACTGTACCGTTATTGATATTACATTAAGAATATATTGCCTGGCCGGCGTGGCTCAGTGGTTGAACGTTGACCCATAAACCAGGAGGTCAGGGTTCGATTCCCGGTCAGGGCACATGCCCGGGTTGCGGGCTCGACCCCCAGTCGGGGGCGTGCAGGAGGCAGCGGATCAATGACTCTCATCACTGATGTTTCTCTCTCTCTCCCTCTCCCTTCCTCTCTCTAAAAGCAATAAAAGAAACAAACCAAAACAAAAAGAATACATTATACGGTTACACCCGTATCATCGAACCTTTAAGCCTGGTGTTTGCATGCTGCCTTTTGTCACTGAGGGGTTTTAAATAGCATCTTACAAGTGTAGCTGAATGTGGCGTCGGCAAATTGATTAAAAGGAAGGATCCTTCTAATTGCTTTTAAAGATTAAACATCGATCTAAGGACAACACCAAGGAACTACTAGAAACTGCCCCCCAGCCGGCCTTCTCCACTGTTTCCACACGCTTGGTTTTCTATTACTTTTAGGAATGACCTTTATTAACTGAGTCATTAAAATCCAATAAACATCAAGTCTTCAGGCCCCACAGCCGGATTCCACTCTGGCAACAGGCGGAGGACGGCAGGGGCTACCCCAGTTCTGTACAATGACCAGCCAGTGGTCCAAGACACAGCTCCTCAGGAAAAGGGAGCATTAGACGACCTTGGGCTGCTCCGCGTGCTCGGGCTCTTGGCTTACAATTCACATCTTTAATTGTTTTCTTCCTAAACTGCGCTGTTGGAAAGATAACCCATGCATGAAACAAGAGGGCAGATGTTAACCAAGTTCTTTTTCAAAAAGAAAATACTTAAGTTCAGTGGCTCTCTCTCTCATCCCTAATTCCTTAGTGAGTGACACTACCGAGGGGCAGCTTTGGGGGCCCTTAGCCCTTCCTCTCATGATCTTTATTAGCCCGCCAAGTCACCCTAAGCAGACAATCTGAGTTTAAAAAAAAAAAAAGTGGGTATTTATCAACTGCAGAATCAAGGTAAGCGCCGGGCTTACA
This sequence comes from Miniopterus natalensis, assembly GCF_054644295.1. Lineage (NCBI taxonomy): Eukaryota > Metazoa > Chordata > Mammalia > Chiroptera > Miniopteridae > Miniopterus > Miniopterus natalensis. The sequence continues at coordinate 57,138,951 of NC_142094.1, read as the reverse complement.
GCCATATTGCTGCCTGCCCCCGAAACTTGCCCTGTGTGGAAAAATCTGGGCCTAGTTTAGCTCAGGCAGCGGTCCCCTGGTGGACACCTGCCCGCCTTCTGAAAGGGATTCCGGGGGGAGATGAGTTATCCCGTGACTCGGGGACCGAGGCGTGCCCTCGGGGGAGCCAAGGCCTCGCTCTGCGATCCTGTTTTCCGCCGGCTCCCCGGCCTGGCGATAGGATTTCGCCGCCTTCCCAGAGGCGGCAGCCGGGGCCTCCCCTGCCTGCCCCTCTCCCTCCCGCCCTCCCCGCTGCGGCCCGGCACCGCCAGACACCGTCCTGCACAGGCCGTGGGGGCTCCGCTGGTTTCCACCTGGAAGCCAGAGAGCGACCTCGTCAAAGCACACGTCGGGTGGCGCTTCTGCTGGGCCACCAGGCTGCAGCGTTCTCGGCATCCAGCTGCCCCTTCAAACTCCTCGCAGGCCCAGCCGGGCTGGCGACGCTCGGGTGTGGCAGCCTTTTGGTCCCTTAACCCTCTCCAGCTCCTGTCAGGACGGTGCAGTTTCCCTCTGCCCGCGGCACTTTCCCTGCGGCTCTGGCAGGCCTCGCTCGCTCGGCGTCCTCCGGTCTTGGCTTAAATGTCGCCTCCTCTCGGAGCCCCTCCCTGACTCTGCAAGGGAGGCCCCTTCCGATCTCTGCTCTTCTCTCTTCCTGGCCATGATCACGGTTTGTAATTCTTTGGTGGATTAAAACAAATCTATTTCCTCCACTGGGCTGCCCGGGGGCGGGAGAGGGTCCCGTCGGCCTGTCTGCCACCTGGCCCTCGTGTTGACGCGAAGCGAGCCCTGGACGAGCATTTGCTGAGTGGGCGGCCCTGCTGTCAACAGCTGGCTGCCCTCCCTGACCGTCTTCCCGAGCTGTCTCCTGTGAGCGTCGAGAAGAAAGCGCTTTCCCCCAGGCACGAGGGCGGCGCCGGTGAGACCGATCGCTAATACTAAAGCCCGTTGCAATCCTGACCTCGCATGCTCAGCGGTCACAGGAAGAGGCAAACCGACCGGCCAGTGTAGCCGCGTCTCACCAGGCGCTCAGGTTCACCCAGATCACCCCCAGGCCCAGCCCGTCCCTGACACCTGGGACCTGCTGGCCTCCTGGCTGGAAGGGAAGCGCTGTCGGGCCTCCTGCCCTGGAGGACCTGCCCGCCACGCCAGGGCCCCACCTAGCCAGCCGGGTTGAAGGAGCGGCTTCTGCATTCCAGCAGCACCCAAGGGTGACTCCTCAGGTACCCGAGGTGGCGTGGACCTCTGCAAGTAAACGTCTCGCACAGTGTTCTGTGCATCTCCAGCTCACAGGGCCGGGTGGCAGCCAGGGCGTCACAGGAGATGCTTACCCTAGGGCCCCACTGCCCGCATGTGGGGGGCATTTCTCTCCCGGGAGGCATCCCTTTCTCTCAGACCCCAGGGCCAGTTCCTTCAGCTGTGCCTGCCCCTTCCAGATGGTCGGGAACCCTTCCCTGGCCTGTCTCCGTGGGCCGGTCCTCTCATTCTCCCACTCCCGCCTCCTTGCCTCTGCCTCCCAGGTGCTCACTGCCCAGCCACCTACCTGTCCTGCAAAACAGCTCTTGGCCACCACCGTCTCTTAGAAACTCTCCTCCCTAGAGCCTTCCTCCAACCCACGTTAGAGTGAGTGTCTGCCTCCCTGGTGTTGCGCCCCAGGGGTTCAGAGCACTGCCGAGACCAAAGTCAAGGGGATTTTCTTTCTTCTCTTGGATGTGATACTAAAAGCAAATGCAACCAGTGGTCGCAACAATGGCCTTTACGCTCCTTCTTCTTTCTTCCTTTTTACGTGACCGAGACCCCACCCAGGATCACACGTCGCATTTAATTGTCACCTTCCTCTAGTCTCCTTTCATCTAGAACTTTTTCTTTCGTGACGCTGACATTTCTGAAGCAGCCAGGCCAGCCGTCTGATAGAATGTTCCAGGCAGGGCTTATCTGATTGTTCCTCGTGATATTTTAAATCAAATGTTTTGACAAGGAATGTGTTACACAGACGAGGTTGTGTCCCTTCATATCGGGCACAGGATGTCAGCTCTGCGTCGTGTTCTGATACAGTGTCATTGCCGGCGCTGAGATAGGAGAGACGGGTTTTCTGGAATGAAATGCAGGAGGAGCCGGGGAGTCTGTGAGGAGAGGAAAGCGAGTTTGTCAGGGTGTCAGGAGCCGGTCAGCTCATGTAATCAAGGCACAGCTCGGGGCTTCAGACCATGACGAATGGGTGGCTGGTGGCGGGTCGTGTGGACAGGAGTCTCCTCCTGGCAGAGGAGAGAGCCTAACAGAGGAAGGGACTCCCCAGGGGCATTGTGCAGCCGCATGTCGGGAGCCCAGGCTTGGCCGAGGCAGGGACGGCATCGGGCTCGGTAGCCGGACCAGGCCCCGCTCTCCGTGGCTTTGCTTTCACAGCCTCCAGGTCTAAGTGGGCACTCACGATGCTCACCAGGCCCTTCTCCCTGCCTCCCCTCCTGGTCATTCACGCTCTCATTCCTTCACTCGTGTCCACTGGCCAGTGCCCTGGCCTCGGAGATGGTCCCCGACGGTCCCGCCCGCCTCCGCCTGGTGTTCTCACCTTTGTCCCCGGCCTCATTGTGCCAGGGTTGCTCTGTGTGACCAACAGCGTGTGGCAGAGGTGACACGTCACCTCCAAGACTAGTTATGAAAGACCGGGGCCTCTGCCTTGGCTGGTCTTCAGCCTCTCTCTCTCTTTCATCTTCTTTATCTTTTTGGGATCACCTACCAATTTCCAGGTCACGGGCACACTCAAGTGTCCTGTGGTATGGCCCGTGTGGTGAGGGGCCAAGGCCCATCGAGGACTGACTCCTGCCGACAGCCCCGCGAGTGGGCCTGCGGGCAAGTGCTCCAGCCCCAGCTGGGCCCTGAGACAGAGGCAGCCCCAGGGGCACGCTGACTGCACGGTCGTAGGAAACTCTGAGCCAGACCCACCCGGTGAAGCCACCTCCCGACTCCTGACCCTCAGACCTGCGAGGTGATAGGTGGCTAAATTGTGGGGTAATTTGTTCTGCAGCCTTTTAATCAGACGCCATCCTGCGTCTGTTACTGTAACCCCTGACTTTTCCGATCCAGCCCACATGGCTCTCTCCCCATCTCTCACAATTCCTTTTCCTCTTTGTTTTCCTTCTGCGCCTTCTAGACGTCATTATTTTACTCTGTGGATAGGTAACAGAGTTACAAGTTTTGAAAAGTCAAAAAGTATAAGAGTATATAGTGAAAAGTTTCATTCTTGTAACACCGCCACCGAGTTCCTGCCCCTGTATCATCCAGAAACAATTTAATCGCTATTTATACAGCACGTTTCATACAGCTGACCTTTGAACCATGAGGGGGTAGGGGTGCCGACCTCCCTCCCAGTCAGAAGTTCGCTGTAATTATAGCCGGACCTTTGTGTATGCAGATTCGCAACCACGGGGCGACCCTTGGACAACTTGGGTTTGAACTCTGCAGGTCTGTTGAAAAAAAAATCCGCGTGTAAGTGGACCCCGGCAGCTCAAAGCCCGTGTTGTCCAAGAGTCCACTGTATTCTGATTCCTTTCTCTATTCTATACTTTGCTTGTTTTCACCTGGCATTATTCTTAGGCGAGCTTTCTGTTTAGTCCATAATGAGTTCCTCATTTTTAAAAACAACTGTAACGTATTCTGTTGTATAAATTGACCATAATTTATTTAACCGGCCTGCGAGGGAGAGACGTGCCATTTGCTCCCACTCTTTGCTGTTGTGATCAGCTGAGTAAAAGGTGTCTCTATACTCATCTCAGGAACCCGTGAGTGTCGCCTCCTGTGCAGAGGGGCTGTGCAGCTGCCGTCAAGGTGGGGAGACCAGCCTGGATTGTCCAGGTGGCTCGAGGATTGAGAACAGGGTCCTTTCCAGAGGAGGCAGGAGAGGCGGAGTCAGGGAGGTGAAGTGAAGGCGGCAGTGGAGGTCGGAGCCATACACGGTCAGGAACCAAGGACTGAGGGGAGCCTCCAGAAGCTGGAAAAGCCTCGGAAACGGCCACTTCCCTAGAGCCTCTGGGAAGAACAGGCCTTTGATTCTGGCTGGACAAGGCCCATTTTGGGCTTCTGACCTCCGGAAGGCAGGATAAGCCACTCTGTTTGCGGGAGTTGGTTATGGCAGCCGCAGGAAGCTGGTGCAGCTACTGTTACAAACACTTATCAGCGGAGTTGCATGAAATAACCTTGTGTATCTGGCTTTGCAGTGGTGAAATAAATGTCTGGATGTAGAATTGCCTGGTCAAGGCAGGGCTAGTTTTGGTAATTGTTCAGTGTGTTTTACGCAGCCTTCCCAGCACGCACACAGTCAAACTTTTGGATTTTTGCTGTTGTGTTAGTGAAAAATCCTGCTTTCCTGAACAACGTAATTGTTCTGCACAGCGTGGTAGAGCTCCCTCCAGAGCCAAGACAGGCCCTTATTTGTGGCCTATCTGACGAGGCGGGTCGCCTCCTGTCCCCCCTGGTCCCCGACGTGGAGCGGGCTCCCTTCTCCTTTGAGGGGTAAAGGAGACCATGTCCCCAAGGGACTTATTTTACAAAGTTAGTGGGTGAGAAGTGTGGAGTGGAGTCCATTTGACCTAAGTTCCATTTATGAAACGAAATTTATCCTTTGTTTTGGACGGAAACATCCTAATTGCAGCCCCTGGTGAGTGAGTGGCTCACAGCTGGTTGCCTGGCAACGTCTGGTCACTTCTGGGGACTGATGGATTTCAAGTGAGATCCACGAGCTCCAGCAGGAAGCCACAGGTGTGGCCCCGCCCCGGCCCGCCCCGCGGCCCCGCCCCTGTGGCCCCGCCCCCGCGGCCCCGCCCCTGTGGCCCCGCCCCCTGTGGCCCCGCCCCCTGTGGCCCCGCCCCCTGTGCCCCCCCCCCCCCGCCCCTGTGGCCCCGCGGCTCAGGGACCTGCGGCACTGAGGTCAGCCTGACCCCCGCGGCCCTGAGTTTTACCTGCGCGGAGCCGACACCGGTTGCGGCGCCCCCAGTGCTCACAGCTGCCCCCAGGCCCCCCGCGAGCTTTTCTGGCTTCTTCTTTCTGACCTTTCACACCAACCCCAACGCTGGGCGACTTCACTCGTGTAACCGTGTGGATTCTCCGGCCTGTTCCCGGTCCCCTGCTTTGCCACACTTACATGTGCAGCCTTTTTCTTTGTTTCTGCCTAGGGTGCTTCTGAAATATTTTTTAAAAACATTACTGTGACTTTTTAAGACGAGTATAGACTTTGCTAATGCTGCGATCAGCAGTACTTTTCTGTTCAGGTGACACTGAGATTATGTCTAAATGGGAGGGAGACAGGGACTCAGGAGGTAACTACCGCCTCTTGCACGCTCTGTTTTATTTTATTTTTAAAAATATTTTTTATTGATATTTTAGAGAGAGAAGGGAGAGGGAGAGAGAGAGAAACACCGAGGTGAGAATGAGACATCAACCCGCTGCCTCCTGCACGCCCCTCCTGGGGATCGAGCCCGAAATCCAGGCATGTGCCCTGACGGGACTGAACCCGTGACCTTCCAGTGCCCGGATGACGCTCAGCCAGCTGAGCCACACCTGCCGTGGCTAAAAGTTTCATTTTTAACTCGCTGTGTCTGAGGGGCATCGTCGGACGTAAAATATAATTCCAGGCCACAGTGCCGAAGCATGATGTAGGGTGCAGAGGGAACCAGCCGTCCTTTGGCCTGTGTATTTTGCTTTTTACTTTCCTGGATTTATGATACAGACGGAGCCTGACATTGCTGGCCGCTGAGGCTTTTGGAGCTGGGACGGAGCATCAGCTGTTTCAGACGCGACACGTGGTTTTGGGCCGTTTCCTTCCAGCCATTCTCCCAGGTGTCCAGGTGAACCTGTGTGGCTCCTTCACCATGCACGCGCTTTATTAAGTAGGAAATTTAGGGAAGTTTTCTTGCTGATCATGTTTTTCTTGGTAAAAATCATCTTTCTAATAAAAAATTGTCCTGCCTTCTGGGATAGACCTGGTAATAAGAGCAAAGCCTCGGAAGGATTGATTTTGGCAGAAGGCCACGTAAACATTTCTATTTCTCTGTGTGACTTATGGGCAAGGCTGACAAGTGTTGTTAAAGCAATGATCATAAATAGAGCCTGTGCCAGAGTGTGGGCTCAGCCCTGTGGCTGCCGTGGACTGAGAGGAGCCCTGGGAGAATGCTGGGCCCGCGCCAGCGTCGGTGTCGGCGTCGGTGTTGGCACTGGCACCAGCACCAGCACCAGCACCAGCACCAGCGCCAGCGCCCGAGGCCCGGGACTTGCAGCGACAGGTTTGCACACTGTGTCCCAGAGCTCAAATCTGCCAGTGGACCGAAGCTCTATGATGTTAGGCGAGGCTTTTTAGTTACGGTTTCTTTCTTTTAAGAAAGAGGCTTAATGTGGGTTTATATGCATTTAAAAATCAGGTTAGAACATATTTTTAAAAGCCTGTTTATTTTATTTTTATTTAAAATTTTTTTTGTGTCCTCAGGTGAGGACATTTTTTTCCATTGCTTTTCAGAGAATGGAAAGGGGAGAGAGAGAGAGAGAGAGAAGCATCGATGTGAGAGAGATGGGTCGATTGGCTGCCTCCCGTTCTCGTGTGGGCCGGGGCTGGGATGGAGCCTGCAACCGAGGTACGTGCCCTTGGCTGGAATCGAACCCGGGACCCTTTGGTCCACAGGTTGACGCTCTAACCACTGAGCCAAACTGGCCAGGGCAAGCCTGCATTTATTTTAAAATACACTTGGGGACACCTACATAGGACTGCTGTTCGCTTGTGGTGCTGTAGGGATTTGGGCTGAGTGGCTCATCCATTAATCAGAAGGCGTTTGGCCAGCCTCCCTGGGTCTTGGCTGCTCTCGGCCTTTGGTATTTGCATATAAATTTTATTGTTTATTTATTTTTTTAATGGGCATTTACGTATCAGTTTTAGAATTGACTTATCAAGTTTCACAAAAATGGTTGGGCTTTCCATTGGGGTTAAACTGATAGGTCACTGTGGGGAGCACTTTCCAGTCCGCGAACTTCACTCATCCCCCATTTGTTCTGTCGCTGATGCATTCGATACGGAATTGTGGAGTCTTCCTCCACAAAGGTCGTACACATTTTGTGTATTTATTACTAGATTCATTGCATTGCTGATGTTATTGTAAATTATGTAATGTGTTAAGTCGTATTTAATTTCTAATTGTTTGGTGTATGAGTAGCTAACTTGCTGTGTTTATCTGTCAATTATTTTTTGGAATCTGAATGTACATAATCCTATCATTTTAAACGAGTTATTTCCTTCATTGCCAGTTCTTTTATTTATTTTCCCTTTTCCACTCCCTGGGACCTACAGGAAAGCGTCGAGCGCAAGTGCCAGCGGTGGCATCCCTCCCCTTCCCAGTTTCAGTATTTCCCATCAAGAAGGGCGTCTTTCATTTCTGGTGGATCTCCTTTGTCAGAATAGGAAGCTCTCTTCTAGTCTCAGTTAGTATTTTTTTTTTTTTTTAATCAAGGAATGGGTTTTGAATTTTATCAAATACTTTGTATGCATCTGAGTCGATCGTTTGTTTCTTTCTCTTTTAATCTGCTAACGTATTGATGATCTTAATTTTTTTTCCACATTAAAATCAGTGGAGCATTCCTGGAATAAAGAAAACACCGTCCTTTCTATACACTGCTGGCCGTCGTTCGCAAGCATCAGGCTTTGTCTGAAAGCTCGCTTCTCCCTTTGGTGTATCCTCTGGGACGCTGACAGACGCAGGCCCCTAACCGCGCACCCCTTCTGCAGTCAAACCCCCACCTCTGCCCCTCGCAGCAGCCGGCCTGCGGCCCTTTCCAGAACGCCCTGGAGGTGGAGTCCTTCCCAGTGTAGCTGTTCAAACGCGACTTCCCTTAGCATAAGGCATGGAGGGTTTATCTACGCTGTGCGTATCGGTCATTCGTTTTTATTTTTTTTGTCGCCAAGTAGTATTTCATCGTATGGGGCAGCCTGGCTTATCTGCACGTTTGGTGGCTGGTGGATGGATTTTCCGTATCCATTCGCAGGTGGGTGTTTGGGTGCAGGCTCTCGTTTGGTTCCGGGGACACCGAGGAGCAGGGTTGCCGGGCCACACTGTCAGTCTGTTTGTACGTAAGAAACTGCCGGGTTGTTTCCCAAGGTCTCGGGTCCTTTGGCACAGGGGTGTTCAGCTTGCCCGTGTCTTCCTGGGTTTGGTAGTGCAGGAGAGGCCACACCTTCCCTGACCCGGCTGTGGGCTTCAGCTGGGGCCCTTCACGCAAAGTCAGATGGACGAGAGACCCAGGTGATTAACCCTGCAGAGCCCATCCTGGGAGAGAAAGCTCAGTGAGAGAATTCCCAGTGGTGGCTTAGAATCGCCCGCTTATGTGGCATCGCCAAAGGGCAATAGTTTGTAGAGAAAGGGAGGGAGTCTTCGGCTTCTAAGGGCAGCAAACTGTGGGCAGGAAAAAAACCTGGGAGGAGACCAGTGAGATAAGGTTGTTTACCGATCCCTCTGGTGCCGTCTCTGGGCTGATAAGAGTAGTTTCCAGTAAAAGAAGAATTTATATCTTGCCTTTGGGCGGACAAGGGGGAGGTAGAGAGCTTTCCCTGCGTTTGCTGCTGCTGAATTACCTGCAGTTGAAAATGACTTTTATGTCAGAGGCGTGTTTTGGGTGACATTCTGGTTTCCCGGGAATTGCTGGGCTATCTGATTTGTGGAATTCATAAGTCGTCCGTGTAGGATCCCTCATCGGCTTCCTAGTGTCTGTAAGGTCTGTACTGATGTTCCCGTTTTCGTTCCTGGTCCCGGAAACTTGGGTTTCTCCCTTTTTTCTTGGTCAGTCTGACTGGAGGTTTATTATTATTATTGTTATTATTATTATTATATTTTTAGAGAGAGAGGAAGGGAGAGAGAGAAACATCAGTGAGAGAAACATCAATCGGCTGCCGCTTGCACGCCCCCTACTGGCGATCGAGCCTGAAACCGGGGGCATGTGCCCTGACTGGGAATCGAGCCGAGACCTCCAGGTCCCTGGGACAATGCTCGGCCACTGAGCCACACCAGCCAGGCCGGGGAGACACAGTGTGATCCCTGAGCAGCTGTAATGCCGCACTCAGCCCGCCTCTCTTCCTCTGGAAACGGAATGAACCCTGTGCTATTCTCTTTCAGAACTCACACCATCCTCACGGCCTCACCCGCCTGTTGTGGCCAAAGTGACCCATCACAGCATCGAATTACACTGGGACCTGGAGAGGAAGGCGAAGCGGCAGGGGCCTCAGGAGCAGTGGGCCCAGTTCTCGATCGAAGAGGAAGACCCCAAGACGCACACCTACGGTATCATTTATACGTAGGTGCCCGGCGGCCGGCGCAGTGTGCCCCTTCGCCTTCCCGGTTAGCTGGGACGGCTTCCGCTGCCCTGGAAAGGCTCGTTTCGAGAGGAAAGGAAAGAGCCGGCAGCATCATTTGCGTTCGCGCTTTTCATGAATCATAATTTTTGGAAAATAGCGTTAGCAGTAACTCTGGAATTAACGCCCCTGAACCTCTGGGGGCTCCCTAGGCTTCTGGAATATTCTAATGGTATGTTTTAAAATTCCAAAATGTAAAAATCCCAAAGAGCCACAGGAGAGCTTGATGAAATCAGACGAGGTTCCCGTCAGACTGTTCCATCCGCAGTTGTGGGCTGGGGTCCCCCAGGCCTCCCCGGGACAGCCTGTCGACCTCACGTCGCACCACATTCCCCTGCCAACTCTTTCCAGCCAACCCCTGCCTTTCCGCCTCAGCCCGGCCGCCCTGGGCCCACGTCAGCACCTCCCTCGTCGCCTTGCCTTGAACATGTTTCCCTCTGGTTTTATACGGTGGGTTCCCATCGGATGAAACATCCCCTCCTCAAAAGGCCGTCGCCAGGAGCGTCCTGCCACCCAGGGCCTTGGGGCACGTGCCTCCTGACGCTTGGCTCTGCTGGGACGATCTCCCGGTTTGCTCTCCGTCCCCCCAGCAGCATTCACGCTCCGCGGCAGGCAGGCGTGATCCCTGCTGGCCTAGTGCTCTCGCCCCAGCTCCCGGACCCCGCCGGCGCGTCAAACTTGTTGCACAAATGAAAACTCAACAAGAGTGACTGAGGGGTCACCTTTTCTTAGTCTTTGCTCCAACCCTCATCTCTCCCCTTTGACAGGTTTATTGCTGAATGAGACCGCGTTTCAGGAACACCGAAAGCGAGATACGAACATGGTCTTAAATTAGACTTTTAATTGTAGGCTCGTTTCTGGCTGTGAGAAATAAATGGGAGATCCTGCGCACCTCCCCCCGTTTTCCCCGGGAGGAACCGTCCTTCGTACCCAAAAAGGAAACACGGCATTTGTCGGACGTGTAGCTGCCACACGAGAATAACTCGTGGCCTGACTACTCGAAAACGCTGTGCTCGCCATGTCGCGCCATCTGTTGTTCCGCTGGGCGGTTCCCACGGAAGCGTGAGAGTGATGATGTTGTATTTCTGTGGGGAAAGGAAAACGCGTCCTTTCTTTCCCCCGCCCTCGTCCCGGAAGCTGTCTGTCAAAGGATGCCACCCCGGGTCCCCATTTATGTCGTCTTTGCTGGGCGGCCAGGCGGACGGCCCGGTGGACGGCCTTCCCCGGAGAGGCCCAGCCGAGCACGCTGGCCTCCAGCCACCGGGCCTGCGTCGCTGCGTTTCCCCAGAGGCGCGAGCCCTGTCTGCGGGGAGGCGCCTGGACGCTGACCGGGCACTCGGGGCGGAGGCCGCGGACCCTCGGACCCCAGCGCCAGGTGCACCTGGGAAACGCTCGTGTGGGCTCAGAGCATCGGCGACACCGACCGGTCACTAGGTGGCAGAAGGAGACTGGGTTAGTCCTGCCCCTTGCTCAGGTCCTTAAAACCAGCAAGTGCTTTACAGACGCGATCGTCTCGGATGCTTGACCCTGGGACGGTCCATTTAAGAGCCTCCTCCTGACTCGTCGGTTTCTGCTGGGGTCGCGGGCCGGCCGGTCTCGAACCCGCGGCGCCATCCTCGGCTCGGGCTCTCCTCCCGGCCGGGTGTCTGGCTGGTGAGCTGTCCCTTCGCAGGTCCCTCTGTGCCCCTCCGACGGCGGCTTTCCCCCCACGGGACCGGCTCCTGTTCTGACTCCCCCTTGCCGGGCCCTGGGTCCCACCGCCCAGCTGCTGGCTGGCAGGCCCGAGTGCCTTGTCCCTATTTTCTTGCCTTTTATCATTTGTCTGATCCCGCGACCGGAACTTTCTGTTTCCTCTCCCTTCGCCGGCTCGTCCTCAATGGGTCCAGCTCCTTAGACCAACACCCACGGCCCTTGGCGGTCCGCCCACGACCCGCTTTCCAGTCCCTCACTTCTGAGCAGGACCCTCCAGAGAGAACCCCTTCCCTCCCGTGGCCGTGCCCAGCTGTTTCCCCCGTTTGGACGAACGTGCCCCTGCCCCACCCTCGGTTCCGCTCAAGTCGGGTCCACATCGCCGGCCTCCCCCCTAGATTCCTGCGACAGCTGGTGCCCACCTCCCACACTCCGTCCCCTCATTCGGCGCGAATGAACGAGGGCCTCCCGCGTGCCGAGCTCTGTCTGGGTGCTGGGCCCATAGCACTGGACAGACAAACACCCCCCCCCCGAGAGACCCTATGTGAAAGCCACACACGCTGTCGGGCGGCCTGTCTTCTCTCAAACGTGACCCTTCGTTAGGTGGGGACCGCGTCACGGGGGAGCATGACCGGTTCTCCAGTCTGACATCGTGCGCCCGCTGAGTGTCCACACCGGGCACAGGGCACGTGCTGGGAGGCGTGGGGGTGCCACGCGTGGCTCGTCCCTTTCGCTCGAGGGCCTCCCGGTCCAGCCTGGGAGGTGACAGCAGCCAGGGTCAGACCTTCCCGGAATGGGCAGCATTCAGAATCCCCCCCCCCCGTCACCCCCGGTCACCGTCAGAAAGCACCGACCCAGTCACCCCGTGTCCTGTCTCCCCCCAGGGGATACGCCACCAAGCACGTCGTGGAGGGTCTGGAGCCACGGACCCTGTACAGATTCCGCCTGAAGGTCAGCAGCCCCTCCGGAGAGTATGCGTACAGCCCCGTGGCCTCGGCGTCCACGACCAGTGAGTATGCACACGCTCCCGGCTCCCGCACCTGGCGCCCGCGACGACAGCGGGCCGGGCGGAGCACCCTGCCTGCTCCTCCCCGAGACGGCAGTGCCCGGGCGCGGCCTGGGCGTCGCCTCGGGACGTCCGACCGTCTGACCAGCCGGAGCGGGTTCTGTGCCAGCGCTGCCCTGGGCGCCCCCGGGTACAAAAGGGCGGGGCACCTTTCTCAGGAAACGGGCGGAGAGCCGCGGCCGAGCTCCGTCCCCGCAGGACCCAGGCTGCCTGTGGCGCGTCCTCAGGTGAGGGCCCTCAGTGCCTCGTCCCTTTCGGACAACTTCAGTGTGCGCCTCTTTTTTTTTTTTTTAATTTATCTTTATTGTTGGAAGTAGCACAGTCCCCGTCAGCGGGCGCCTGGAGCGCCACACAGCTGGCCCTGGGTGCTGAGCCGGGAAAGCCCAGCGCTGCTTCCGCCCACAGGGCCAGGGAGGGGCGTCCCCACCTCCGCCGTCCCGGGCGAGCAGGGTGCCAGGGTTCCCTGGTCGGTATTTTGGAACATCTCAGAGACGTGGGCAACCAGTGCCACTCTTTTTTAATCTTTACCCGAGGATATTTTTCCCATTGCTTTTCAGAGACAGTGGAAGGGAGAGAGGGAGGGAGGGAGAGGAACCGGAGCCCCAGTGCCCCCTGCTTCCCTCACTGCCACGTGGAAGCCTGGGCAGGGCCTCTGGACCTCCTGCCCAGGTCCACGCGGAGTTGGGCACCGTTGGAGCTCTTGAGGGACGCAGAACCACTGTCCACTCTGTCTGTCCGCTGACGGGCTGCGGGGCGGGGGGACGGACAGGTGGGCCTTCTCCATGCCAGGCTGGCTTCCGACGGGCCCAGGGTTGGGGCATTTGTCGCCGCAGTCCCTGGCTTCCATGGGCCGTCAGACAGGACGTGCTGCAGGGACACGGCGAGGCGGGGCCTTGGCTCCTGCTGATGACCCCGGGGCCTCCTGAGTGGTTCACTGTCGGTCACAGCTCAGGTGACGCGCGCCCGGCCTCCGGCCCTCCCGGGAGTCGGACCAGGTGGCCCTTCCCTCCGCTGGCGGCCGCTCCCCTGGCTATTGTCATCGTCATAAGGTGCGGGGCGGACTCTCCTAAGGAGACGGCTCAGGCTAAAGACGGATTAGAAGTGGGCTCCTCGTGCAAAACCCGGGAGAAGGCTCCCGTGGGCTGGGACTGCGCTCGGCCTGGCCGGCTTTAACGAATCCGAGGCAGGTCCTCCGCCTGAGCGGGGATGCCCGGCCCCTTTCCAGGTGAAGTGCGAGACCCGTGCCGTTTTAATCAGCTGGCCCTTAGAGAGAGAAACAGCTGCCGCTTGTTAATCGGCAAATCTCCTCTCCGGCGAGCTCATCGCTTATTCACGGCTTTTAGTGGAGACGCAGCTTCCACCAGGCAGGGTGCCCTCGCCCCGCAGCAACCCGGTGGTGGTAACTTCTCAGCGACCCTCTTACGGGACCCGAGCGGCGGCCCCTCCGGAGACCACTCTGCCCTGCCCTCTCCCAGGAGGTGTCCCCCGAGCCCCACCCCCGTGGTCCTGCCTGACCCTGCCTGGAGCCCCCGTGGACGCCTCCTCCCCACGGGCCGCCTCCATTCAGTATTTGTCGTTGCCGCCCTCGGGGTGCACAGTAGGAAAAGGCACCGCCTGCCTGCTTTATGTTCAGTCGCTCGCATCGATTGATGGCCATCCCTTGGGCCGGGCCCACAGAGTCTCAAGGGACTCGGGGGCGGGAGGGAGGAGCGTTTGGCTCGCGCTGGAATTTCCTGTCTGCTCTTCCGGCCTCGCGCCTCGCGCCTCGCGCGGGAGTGGGCGGCCCCCTCGGCGAACACGGCCCTTTCCCTCCTGCGTCTCCCGCACATGCACGTGAACGCCGGGCTTTCCTCGGTCAGCCACGCCTGGCCTGGCCTGGCTCCCACCCCCCTGCCGTCTCCGTGGCTGCGAGGGTTACGGAGCCCGCGCTGAGAACGAGCTGTCCGTCACGCCCCGGGTGCAGTTATTGCAGCTTTTTGCTGGAGCTCAGCAGGCGAGGGTGACGAACAGCTATGCCGCCTCCCTCCTCCTGGGGGTGTCCCTTTGTTCCCAGAATAAGTAACCGGAGGGCTGATCACCTCTCGCGGGAGCCGGACTAGTTAATTATGACCTAATAGCAGAGGGCCCTGCCCCGGGCCACGCACCGTCCTCAGCCACTCAGCGCAACACGACCCTGTTTCGTTTGCCGCTACTTGTGCGCTGCGGGGCTCCCTGGCGGGACGCACCAGCAGCCGACCCCCCTGGGAGGGCCGCGAGGCTCGGCCGGGCAGGCGGATGCGGGGGCTCCGAGGGGTCAGCGCACAGTGCCCGGGGCGCTGCGTGTGCTTTCTCAGGTTTCTGTAAAAGCTCAAGAAGCCAGCACTTCTCTGAAGCTTTTAGGCTGTGGGAGTCCCTCTCATTCAACACTTTGCGGGGGTGCCGGCATATCTACTTATTTGGGGTGCCTGCCGTATTCAAAACTTAGCACAAATGGATGCGTGCAGGGAATCGATCGCTGTCTTGACACGCATTAAACACCCGGGGGGACCCGTGGCCTGCCGAGACCCTCCTTGAGCTCCTGAGCGGCCGACTCCTGCCGGGGACGAGGGACGACCGGCTCGGCCTTCCCGGCTCTCAGGGTTGTGGTCGGCATGAGGATCTAAAGGGCATTGCCCGAGGCCCTAGGTACAGCGAAATTAATGGGACTTCGGTTAGGACACCGCATTTAAAATTTGGTAGCAATGGAACGAACTTCCTACGTTCTAGACGAGTCTGCAAATTACTTGTCTCTGTGTTTTTCGTGGCAGTTGAAGTTTGAGTCTCAGAAGTGGGGCTGTCTGGTGAGACGAGACCGTCCCACGCTCCGCCCTCCCTCCTTGCTGCTTTTTGCTGGGAGGCGAGAGGGGAGGGAGACTTCCCAGGGGTGTCCTTTGTCCAGGGGAGTCTGGGCGGGTCGCCTGGCAGATCGTCCTGAGTCCACGCTCCTCCGGCCCGGGGTCTCTGCCCCTCCGCACGTGGACGCTGGGGGCCTGGGCGATTCCTGGCTGTGGGGTCATCCCGTGCACCAACCCTTAAGCTGCGACAACCAAAAATGTCCTCAGATTTTACCAAATGTCCTTTGGGGGCAAAGCCCTGACCCCTCCCCTCGCCGCGCAGCGGGACCGCGGGGCCGGGCGCGACCTCCTGGGAGGGCCGGGGCTGTGTGGGCATTGCCCTCTGACAGTTCATCGTGATGTTTTTATTTAAAGCTTTTGGTCTAAAAGTATGTGTGGAACGATGGAAAGGAAATATAAAGTGGCTAAAGCATCTTCAGGATTTGCTCTAGCAGACAAAATTGTTATTTTAAAACATTTTTAACTTGGCTTAACTTAATTTTTTTCCAAGAAGGAGAAAGGTTATCGGCTAAAGGCTGCTCTGACAGCGACCCCCATTCCCCTGCCCCCCACACCCCAGTTTGTACTCTGCTCAGCTAAAGTCCTCCCAGGAAACCACGGGAATGTGGCTCCTGTCCCCGGGGACGGTGCCTGAGCCTCCTCCACAGGGCCGACCGGGGATCTTCCTTCCCTCCTGGCCGACAGGGCCGGCGGCCTCCGCAGGCCGGGCTGCCCGAGAGCCGCTCAGCGCTGGGCTGAGCCCGGGGCAGGCCGGGCGCCGTGCTGGGGACGGGGGACGCCTGGTAGGTGGGCGGGTGTTTCCTTCCAGGGTTTAGAACAACAGGCCGAAAGCGGGCGCCGCCCTGTGAGTGGCCAAGGAGAGGGGCGTGTCTGCCTCATTCTCTGGGGACCCCGGTGTCAAGACCTGGCACCTAAGGTCCTTAATACACGTTTGCTGAACGAGTGGGTGAGACCTTCGAGGTGACTGAAACGAGGGGTTATAAACTCGGCGCCTGTGGGGCCAGGTGGGTGTTCCCCGTGTGGGGGGCTGGGCACCGGGCAGGAGGAAGGGGGGCCGTGGGGACGGGGTCAGCTGCCGGCCCGTCACTGTCGCCTCAACAACAGGCACCTGCTGGAGACTCAGATGGGCCAGGTGCTGTTCTGAGAGCTTCACCCGTATTGTTTCGTTAAAGCTTAATAATTATTTAAAAGTTAGTCGCGGAACGTGAAACAGTGGAGCCGCGACGTGACTTGAACGCTGGGCGTCCTTCGCTCGCCCCTTTGTGCCCACACTCTGCGGCTTGCCCTCTCACCCCCTTGTCTTCTCCCGGGCGTTCAGGGTCCCCTGTCCCAAAGGTGCCCCTGCGTCCTGCCCGCTTCCCTTGGCTCCTTTACCGTCCTCCGCCCGTCTCCTTGCTCTGCCCTCCCGGGCGGTGCCCTCCCCTGCCCCGGGGCGGCCTCTCTGGGCGGGAGCCCCTCTGCCCCCCAGCTCGGGGGAGACAGGCCGGCGTGGACGTTGTCTTCCCGGGGAGAACGGAAATTTCGGATTTCCAATGTTACAGCCATCGGTCTTCTTTCGTTTGTTCAAGTACTTCAGGGACTTTTTGGCAAAGAGAACGCGGCGTGTTGTGACAACTGGGGACCGTTTCCCTGCGTGTCAGGCATTTATTAAGTCCTGCAAAACCTGGAAGGGTTATTTTCACGTTACTCAACATTCCCAAAGCAATGCTTTGATAACTTGAAAATGCCCCAGGTCCTTAGACAATCTGCGTGTTCTCTCAGTGTGTGGGAGCCGGGTCCTGTTCGGTGAAGAAGACGGTGGCTGGGAAGCGCAAGGTGCGCTTGCTGGGGGAGCAGGGCCTCCCTGGGGACACGAGCTGCCCCTCGGCCGAGGAGGGGAGGGGACGAGGCCTCCTTCGTGTGGGGTGACTGCTCTGCGCCCTTCCTCCAGGGGAGCCCATAAGCTGCGAGCACCTTCACCGAGCCGTCAACGTGAACGACGAAGACCTGCTGGTCGGGATACTCCAAGGAGGGTGAGAGAACTCCGCCATTTAG
Organism: Miniopterus natalensis; assembly: GCF_054644295.1. Taxonomy (NCBI): domain Eukaryota; kingdom Metazoa; phylum Chordata; class Mammalia; order Chiroptera; family Miniopteridae; genus Miniopterus; species Miniopterus natalensis. The sequence goes on along the minus strand of NC_142094.1, from coordinate 57,121,877 downwards.
AAATAATTATTTTTTAAACCGTAGCACCCAGCACGCGCAGAGAAAAGCACGGTGCAGCTTATTTTATTTTCTGGAAGCTTCGCATGCCCGAGCCGGGCTCCAGCACCGATCTCGGGGCGACGTGAGCTCAGCCCTGTGAGTAGGGAAGACGGGCCCGTGGAGGTCTCGTAGCGACCGAACGGGGCCTGGAAGAGGCAGGTCCGGCCTGGGCGCCGCGCTTTCCTCCCAGAAGTGATCCCTGAGTCTTGCTTACAGGCCGTAGCCTTTAGGCAAGTTTCACCCCCAAAGCCCCCATTTCTGGTTCCTGATGAAACAGAGGAACCGCTAAGTCAGCTGTTTCTAATTCAAAAGGCGCTAAAACGCTGGAGGGAGAAGGCGATGCGGGTGCTGCAGGTGGGCGTGTGAGGCTGCCTCCTAAATGGCAAACGGACAGTGTTATCCGGGTTCTGTGTGTGTGTGCATGCACACGTGTGGGTGCATGTGTGCGTGTGCGCATGTGCATGTGTGTGCGTGTGTGCGTGTGCGTGTGCGTGTGTGTGCACACACACGACTGTAAAAGTGATTGCGTTCCCGGTTTCCTTTTTAAGAAAATTTTATTGAGTTTATTAGGGTGATATTAATAAAATTATGTAGGTTTCAAGTATAAAATTCTATAATACCTCATCTGTGTATCTATATGTTTTATATGTTTTTATTGATTTATTTTAGAGAAAGAGGAAGGGAGGGGGAGAGAGAAACATTGACCGGCCGCCTCCTCACGCCCCCTACTGGGGATCGAGCCCACAACCCGGGCGTGTGCCCCGACCGGAATCGAATGGGGGACCTTTTGGCGCAGTGGTCGGTGCTCAGCCCACTGGGCCACACGGGCCGGGCCCGTCATCTGTGTATTGTGTGCTCACCACCCACAGTCAAGTCTCCTTCTGTCACCACTCACCCCCTTTACTCCCCCCGCTCCCCTTGCCCTCCGGTGAGCACTGCACCGTGGGCTGTGCCCGGAGGCTGTTTTTTCTCTGCTTAGTCCGGTCGCCTCTTCACCCGGCCCCCCGGCCCCCCGACAGCTGTCAGCCTCTTCTCTGTATCTAAGAGTCTGCTTCCATTTGGTTTGTTTATTTGTTCCTTAGACCTGCTCGTAAGTGAGATCGTGTGGTTTCTGTCTCTCTGCCCGACTCACTCACTTAGCGCAGTGCCCCCGGTCCGCCCATGCTGCTGGCGGTAAGGGCCCTTCTTCCAGCACTAGCGGCTTGAGCACCCCAGAAGGCCAGGCGCCTGTGAACCGGGCTCTGTACTGTGGGGAGGAGTCCCCCCGGAAGTCAGAATGCTGAGCTGGTGCGTAGGGGCCCTGCGCTCGTCTCCGTGGCAGCCCTTTGTGCCAGCGGGCGAGGGGGAGCCGAGGGCACAGCGTGGTGTCCCCAGTGGGGGCTGCTGTCCCCTGGAGCTGGGGGTCTGCACAGATCCTCGGGCTCACGTAAGGACCCGTGTTCCTCACCGAGTGTCCTGTCAGCTCCCGTGATGGTCCGAGTTGAAGAATGTGCCTGTTCGAAATGAAATTACAGTAATTTTCTCTCCTTTTCTTGTGAATCTGTCTCTTTTAAAAATATTCGGCAGGGCAGTCTGAGACAACAGAAATTTAATGGCCCGGAAGAAACTGGGATTCTCGGTAAAATGAGCCATTTTAGCCACCTGTCCCGCAGAAGGCCGCTGCGGATCTGCGGGAGCCGCTCGGGCTGCTCACCCGCCCCTGTTTCCCCAGCAGCGTGAAGGTGGATGTCCCCAATAAGCTCGGCCTCACCGCCCTGATGGTGGCGGCGCAGAAGGGCTACACCAGGTGGGTGCAGCCCCGGGACCTGCGGGGCCTCCTTCGAGGCTGCAGCCGGGATGGGGCGGGCGGGTGGGCGGAGGGGCGGGACCGTGCCCCATGCGGGCAGCTGGGCGGGCTCGGGCCTGTTCTCGCGTTGCGGGGTGTGCGGGGGGGGGGGGGGCGCAGGAGCGCACAGCCGTGGTGGGGAAGAGGGCTCGCCGCCGAACCTTGCTTTGCAATATATTACGTGTATCCTGAAAAAACTCACTATTGGAATTTGAATTGTTTTTTTTTTTTTTTTAAAAAGGCGGGAGGGGCATTAATTCTGGAAAACAAACAAGTTCCCCGATAGGGTGCTGAGAGAATTTCCACCGACCCCCTTCATTGTCGCTCTTCCACATGGAGAGACGTAGAGACGAAGAGCTGTTTTTTCAGTCATATTTATATTTTAACTAAAATGCCATTTTGCAAAGTAGGAATTTATTTCCATGAAGTGCTGCCATTTGGAAAGGTATTTGGAATGGCCACTAAGTGCCCGGGAGCTGCAGCTTGAAGGTTCAGCTTGTTTACGTGCATAGTTTGCTCTTGAGGAGGGACCCACGGAAAGGGCGAAACCCCATCTTTAGATTCTTAGTCCTCCGTGTGGAGAGGCGGGATTCTGGCTTCTGGTTTAATGACGCCCGTCTTTAAGGCCAGCTGGCCTCTGGAGGTGGCGAGGGGAGCGGTGAGAAGGTGCGTCTTGCGTGCAGTGTGGCGCGCTTTGGCCGGGCGATCGTGGGCTCCTGCCCACCGGAGCTCCTTACCCAGCTGCGTTCCAACCCGTCTCCCCCAGGCTTGTGAAGATCCTCATTTCCAACGGCACGGACGTCAACCTGAGGAACGGGAGCGGCAAGGACAGGTGGGTGCCCCGAAGATGCCGAAACACTCGCAGGCCGTGCGCCCCGGCTTTGCCCAGAGCGGGCTGCTCGCGGGGGGGGGGGGGGTGACGGGATGCAGAGCTCTGCGGGCTCAGGGACGTGGCACCACACGCCGAGCGACGCCCGTGCCCTGCAGGCCAGTGTCCACGGCCAGGCCACAGACGCCCATCAGATGGGGAGACCGCACGTCACACATCGGCTTCTACAGTCAGCAAACCTACTCTCTGCATTCTCTGGACAGAGAGATACCTTTTGAATAGTAACATTAAAAAAAAGTTTTTATTGATTTTAGAGAGGAAGGGAGAGGGAGAGAAACATCGATCCGCTGCCTCCTGCCCCCTCCTGGGGGTCGAGCCCGCAACCCGGGCACGTGGACCGTCCGTCTCTATTTTGAGAATTTTGAACATTTAGGAAAGTTGACAGAGTAGAACACTAAGCAGCTGCGTTCTGCCCCCGGGGCTGGCCAGTCGCTCACGTTTTGCCGCGTTTGCCGCGTGGGAGCCAACATTCAGTGCTCCGTTCCCTTTTTACGGCCAAATAATGTTCCGCTGTATGGACAGACCGCCTTGTGTCTCCACGCTGCAGGAATTCGAGTGTGTTGGACACGCACTCACTGCATATGAATAACTTCCGTGGCTTTTCCACTCGAATGGGGATTCCTCTCTCAGGGCGAGCGGGGGGGCAAACTGCAGACCGGAGGGTGGCACTGTGCCCGCCGCCAACGCTTCCTCCTCCGCATGTCGCAGCCTGATGCTCGCCTGCTACGCCGGACACCTGGACGTCGTGAAGTATCTCCGAGGACACGGCGCTTCGTGGAAGGCCCGCGACCTGGGCGGCTGCACGGCTCTGCACTGGGCCGCCGACGGGGGCCACTGCCACGTGGTCGAGTGGATGCTGAAGGACGGCTGCGAGGTACGGCCTTCCGCCCCGAGCGCGGGCGTGGGTGAGAGCCCGGGGTGCCCGCCGCAGGGCCCGGGAGGCGGGGGCCTCGCAGCCGGACTCTGGGGGAGCTTCTCTGACTCCCCAGCGAGAGGCTCCTGAAGGTCACTGTGGAGCTGGTATGAGAGGATCGTGGAAAGAGAGCCGGAGCTGAGGCCAGAGCGGGACCGACCGTGCCCAGGTCCACGCCAACGCCGTCTGGTCTCTGTCCGCGCCCTCCTTCACCTCTTCAGTCCGTCACGGGGCCTTTCCGAGCATCCAGATACGCCCCAGGTGCTGGGGACCCGAAGACGCTGGGGACGCTTACAGACCGTAGCTCCCGTTGCTTTGAATTAGGTCATTTTCATGCTCGGTTTGCTTTAAAGATTAGTCACGATAGAACTTTCCAAGGAGCAAGCCGGCTGTGTCAAGAACAGGAGAGTTCGGCCCCGGCCGGTTTGCTCAGTGGTTAGAGCGTTGGCCCGGGGCCTGAAGGGTCCTGGGTTCGGTTCCCGGTCAAGGGCACGCACCTCGGTTGCAGGCTCGATCCCCGGTCTCAGGGCGCATGTGGGAGGCCACCAGTTGATGTGTCTCCCACACCCATGTTTCTGTCTCTCTCTCACTTCCTCTCTCTGAAAAGCAATGGGAAAAATAGCCTCAGGTGAGAATAAAAAAACCCAAAGCCCCCCGAAGATTTCAGCTCTTGGTGCCTCTGCCTGAGGCGGGCACGTTGGGCTGCTTTGGGCAAATGCCGTCGGAAGGGCACATGTGACTTTGCCAGTGGAAGCGGAGCCTGGGCTCCTGAAGCCGGGGGCCTGGAGGCGGCTCGGTTTTTGTACCTGCTGATAACCTTGGAACCTTTAGTTCAGGACTTCAAAGGCGTTCAGTAGAATTTTCGAGGTGTGGGAGGACGGAATGATGGACAGATGCCCCCCGGTTACGGTCTTCAGATGGCTCAGAGTATCGAGAAAGTAAACTGATGGCCCAGAAAACAAACTCCAGTCGAGAAGAGTCATGTCTCCCGGAAGATTTGTTCTAGTTTGTCTCTGAAGGGCGGTTGAGGGGCGTCCAGGCGTACACTGTGGGCCCTCAGGATTCCTGCTGCCCCTCCCAGGGGCCTGAGAAAAGGGTCCCTCGGGGGGAAAATCTCAGTCATTAGGTAATTCCTTTGAAAAAGTTTTTATTTTATTGATTTCAGAGAGAGGAAGGGAGAGGGAGAGAAACATCAATGATGAGAGTCATTGATGGGCTGCCTCCTGCACGCCCCCGACTGGGGATCGAACCCACAACCCAGGCATGTGCCCTGACCTGGAATCGAACCGCGACCTCCTGGTTCATGGGTCGATGCTCTACCACTGAGCCACACTGGCCGGGCCTCATCTTTTTCCCATGTGAACAAAATGTGGACGAAGCTCCCAGTGGGGACTCCCGGGGCGTCTCAGCCCCTCTGAGGGGTCCCTCATACAGCTGCTCACCCCAGATCGGCCTGAATGAAATGAGCACGGTCCACTCACCCCTTGCTAAGTCTAGAAAGGCTGCTTTCTGAATTAGGGGAATTTGGGCAAATCAATATTATAAGTTTCTGATGAACGCCCTTACGGAGGAGGAACTGGACTAAGAGCTCTGCCCATGGCCTCCCAGGTTGACGCCACGGACGCCGGCTCAGGCTGGACCCCACTCATGAGAGTGTCCGCGGTCTCGGGGAACCAGAGGGTCGCCTCCCTGCTAATCGAAGCTGGAGCCAACGTGAATGTGAAGGACAAGGGTGGGAAGACCCCTCTAATGGTAGGTCCTCCACACACAGCCCGGCCTCCAGGGGGCACAGGGCCGCGGTCTCTCTGCGACCAGGCAAGTCCGTGCGTCCAGCTGTGTCCCAGCCCTGGGTTGGGTTGTGTGGTTCCCCATCGGCCTGTTAACAAGGGTATGGCAGTCACCATCATACACACACACACACACACACACACATATAATTTTATTTATTTTTATTTTTATTTTTATTAATACCTCTTTATTGATTTCAGAGAGAGGAAGGGGGAGAGAGAGAGAGAAACATCAGTGATGAGAGAGTCACTGATCGGCTGCCTCCTGCTCGCCCCCTGCTGGGGGTCGAGCCTGCAACCCGGGCCTGTGCCCCGACCCAGAATCAACCAGTGACCTCCTGGTGCACAGGACGATCGATGCCCGGCCACCACGCACAGCGGCCGGGCTGTCACCGCCGCACTTTTGCGCTCCTTTTCACAACTATTTCTTTGAGAATCACCCTCCCCCATCCCCAAGGCCACGAGAGGATCAAAACAGATCCGTTGATACAAAGAACGTGCCGCCTTCTGCCCGCTCCAGCCGGGCGCCTCTCAGGCCGTCTCGGGGCGGAGAAGGCAGGTTCCGTCTCCGCGTCCCTTGCCGCTTTCGTCACGGCTGCAGTGACAGCCCACACACGTGCCCATCCGCACGGCTTCCAGGGCCCCTGCCCGGGGATGCCGGTGGCTTCCTGGACCCACCTGCGGCGGGGACACCCCCGGGGGGGCCCCGCTCACCCCGGCTTCTCGGTTTGTGGCTTCAGGTGGCCGTGCTGAACAACCACGAGGAGCTGGTCCAGCTGCTTCTCGACAAAGGGGCAGACGCGAGCGTGAGAAACGAGGTAAATGACTCCGCGCCCCGGGAACCCCGGCGGGGGGCGAGCGCGCTCAACATCGCCCTGTGTTTTCTCCTTCAGTTTGGCAAAGGCGTCCTGGAGATGGCCAGGGTGTTCGACAGACAGGTGGGGACGCTCTCTTCGTCTCTCCAGGCTCACTTGGTGGTACTTAGAAAACACGCGACACCCTCGGTTACAGTCACCTGCTTTCTCTCTCTAGAAAGTGGTCTCCTTGCTGGAAGGAAGGAGAAAGCAGATGCCCAAGAAGTCGGCCGTCCCTTCCGTCCGCTGACCGGGCAGTGCCGCGCTCCCGGAGCCGCCAGGCGGAGAGCCGGGCGTGACTGCTGAGCCCGAGAACGAGATTCCGCACCCGAGGACGTGACGTTCGATTATTTATTTAGTTGAAGATTCGCAGTGACTTTTGTAACATACAACTGTCCCCACTTTGAAATACACTTCTTTCTTTACCTACCACGCGAGGCCCCTGTCGTCACTGGGGCCTGCGCGGGGGGGTGTTTGCTCGCGCTCTGCCGTCTGGACGCAGACGTGAGACAAAATATTCATGTGCCGGAGCTGCAGAAACACGCAGGGGTCTCCCCACCCTGCCCACGTCGTCCTCTGGGCCACTCCGGGGCCTCGTGGAAATTCTCCCCCTCGTGTGGTTTCAGTGGCGGCGTCCCCTCCCGACATCAGACCGTCCCAGAGGCGGTGTCCTGCTGCAGTCCCCGCCTGGAGTGACGCTCCCCCCAACGTCCAGGAGGCACCTGCAAAGCTTCCTCCCCAGCTGCTGGCCTCCCATCAAGGCACAAACATATTTCGAGACTCCGATGCTGCTCGGTGGAGGCGTCTGGCCGAGGGTCGGCCCTTCTCCCACGGGCCTGCATATCCTCAGGCCTCAGCCACGGGTGGCCCGGCCTGCTGGCGGGTCAACCGCTTTGCCCAAGAGAAGTGCATTACCTTTAGCCTCTGAACAGAGATGTTCGTGGTGCCGATCACGCAGTTTAGAGATGCGTGGGAATTAGCCGCAGCGCGGGCTGCTGGTTGGGAGCGTAGAGACAGGTGCGGGGGGACTTCAATGGGGCAGACACCCTAAAAATCAGCCACATGAGCTAGCAGGCCTCACGCCTTTTGTGTCTCCAGAGAAAAGCTGGTTCCTGGGCCTCACGAGAAGACCAGCCACAGAGGGACACAGCTCCACAGAGCTGCAGTTTCCTCTGCAAAGCAAGGATGGCGCCGGAGTTGGGGGCAGGGCCGAGGGCGAGCGCCCAGCGTCACCGGTGCTGGCCATTCTCAGCCCGATTCCATCTAGTTCATAGGACGTCCAGCTTAGGCGCTGGATCTGTGGGTCGTCCACTGTCCTCTGCCGAGGCACTTCATTAGTGTTTTACCTTTTCTACAAATGCACCTTCCTTTACGTTTCCTGGGTTAGGTTTTATAAATCTCTCTAAAAGTCAGAGCAGAGTCACATCTTTCCAAGGCTCCCGTTCCCCCCCCCGGGGTCAGTGTTGACCTTCACCTCGACTTCATCGCTCAGTGTCCTGCAGACCTTACTCGCGAGCCCCTCTGTGGGAGGAGGGCACGGCCCTTTTCCTTGACGAAGCCGAGGCAACCGGGTCTCACCCTCCTGACCGAAGCCTTGGCCAGGTCGTGGGGCCGACTTTGGTCAGTGACAAGTGGACAGGAATGGCTCCTGCCCCCTGGGCAGATGTCTCAGGAACCCCCACGTCCCCCTCCCTCTGCCACAGGCCAGCCCGGACTCAGGCAAAGGCTGCTACAGAGCCCGGGGCCTGGGGGCCACAGCTCAGCTGGAATGGACGTGACCTGTGAGAAACGACCCTTCGTGCTGCAGGTCCCTGGGACTTAAGGGAGGTTCGTTACTGCAGCGTTAACTTAGCCAGAAACAGCTGCTTACAAGGTCTAGTTGGGTGTTTGTGAATTTAATTTCCATCTAGTACACTGGCATCTCTCGGGTCCTATGGTTGCCGGTCTTATTTTATTCAGATGTTTAGAAACTCAGGGATGGATATTGAATTTTACCAAATGTCTTTTTAGCATTTCTGGTAACCATAATATGGCATATTTCCCGGCAATCTATCAATTCCATGACTTGGATTATTAGATAAAAAAAAAAGTTTTTATTTATTTTAGAAAGAGAGGAAGGGAGGGGGAGAGAGAAGCGTCGATGCGAGAGAGAAACATTGATCGGTTGCCTCCCGCACCTGCCCCGACGGGGGATCGAGCCCGTAACCCGGGCATGTGCCCTGACCGGGAACAGAACCAGCGACCTCTTGGTGGGAAGATGCTCCAACCAACGGGGCCACCCCAGCTGGGGCAGGAGTATTAGCTTTGCAAGTATTGAACCATCCTGGCGTCGCTGAGGTCCTCCCGCTGGGAGAAAGTGGACTCCGGGTTCTGTCTGCTCACATGCTGTGTGTTTGCTTTTTAACTTTTTTCCTTAATGAGATTAGATGGTGGTTTATCTTGTGTTTTAATTTTCCCAAAGAAGCCGCTCATGGTTTTTATTACTTTTACTCTTTCCAATTAATTTATACTTTAAAAAATGTTATTTTTATTGATTTCAGAGAGAGGAAGGGGGAGAGAGAGAAACATCAGTGATGAGAGTCATTGACCAGCTGCCTCCTGCACGCCCCTGACTGGGGATCAAGCCTGCAGCCCGGGCATGTGCCCTGACCGGGAATCGAACCCTGACCTCCTGGATCCTAGGCCGACGCTCAACCGCTGAGCCATGCCGGCCGGGCCAATTAATTTATACTTTTTATTTCTACAAATTCATTCCTTCTATTCCCCCCCAGGTTTGTTTGTTTTTTGTCTCTTTTGTAACTTTTTATGATGGACATTTAATTCCTTTTATCTTTCGTGTTTATTAACATGTGAACTGAGGGTTATGAGTTTCCCCCTCAGCCCTGGGTTACTCGTGTTCCCAGAGGGAGTTTCCTAAATGTTCCTGATGAAAAGCCTCCACTGGGTCCTTTTAACACACACATCTCTGGGCCGCACCTCAGACCCTCGGAGCCAAAACCTCCAGGGAAAGGACACGAGCCACGGATTTTAAGGAGCATCCCAGTGAGTCCTCACGATTCACGGGGTGTGAGAAGCAGCCAGAGGGCCTGCTGTTTCCAAGGTCCCACTCAGCATTTTCTAGGTAATCTGTGATTCATCTTCAGCTTGTCACGTTCCTGCAGCAGAGGATATTTGCTGCTTTTAGTGCATTATAATCTTGAGACTTTGTAGTATTTGGAATTTCAGTTTACTTTGTGGCTTAATATACAAAACCATACATATATGTAATTTGAAAGAAGGCGTGGTGTTCTGTATGTTTGAAGTGCTCCACTCACTACACACCCATGTGAAGTACTTACTAACCGTGTTTGAGGTCCTCTGGGTACGTGTTCCTTGCATCGTCACGGGTGGGGGGTGGCGAGTGCACAAAGGCCTCGTTACTGTTCCGTGTATCTAGTTTTCTTTGTATTTGCTTCGGTTCTTTATGAAGTGAGATGCTATTTTTTTTTAATTGTAAATAGATTTCTAGTATGCTTAGATTTTTATTCTGGATAAGCCTTGTGTGAGTGTTTCTATCTCTGCCTGCTTGCCTTTTGAATTTGTCTCTTCTGTACACGAGTTATAAAAGTTTATTTTGGTAGAGTCTGCATTCACGTTGTTAAAAAAAAAAAGTATCAGGCTCCCCCTGGCCCGGGTGTGTGTGGAAGAGGCATCTTCTGTCCTGTGCTGTCCTGTGGCCGGTTCACGTGGTGGCAGCCGGCACCCCCAGCCCGTTCCTCGCTTACAAGCTGTTCCCCGGCTCCCTCAGGCGCCTGCAAACGAACGGCTGAGAAGAGCTGCGTTTTCCCCCTCGCCCCCCCCCCGTTTTGGTAACGCCCTCAGTGATGGATGAGACACCGCTTCCTGTTGACCTGTATACCATTTATTGGATATAATATTCTTAACAATGACTTTTTCTGTGGAAATAGCAGGTTGTGTTACCTGGAGGATCTCAGTACGAGAAATGTGTACAGAAGCAACGGACAGTAACAAAGAGGTGCGTGAAAACAGTCAGCAGACCAAAGCTGAATAAATGGACGAAGCACAATGAAGTTAATGTCCCGCTGGAGCAGCTCCAACTCCGCACCACGCCGAGCAGCCTGTCGCCAAGCTGTAAGGAGCGATGCCACGTTATGTGGCCCACGCCCACGCCCACGCCCACGCCCACACGGGCCTGCCCGCTTGCCTCCCACAGCGACCGCGTGGGGGGGCACAGGGGACCCCAGCTCTGCCTCTCCCGCCCTGCCTTGGGTGCTTGGCGGAGCTTGGTTTCTGATTTGATGAACTCCAATCACGGTCCCACTGAAGCTATAGCCCTCCTCCCGCTTCTCTGTAAAACTAAAAGGATCACACGACATTTATTCTCTCGTCTGGATTTAAAATGTGCTGGGTTGAGGAGGAAACGTTTGTTTTAAGGAGGGGGGACCCACAGGGAGGCCACAGGACACGTGGCTTTCTGTGGCCGCTGCCCCCTTCTGGTCAGAGAGTCTGTAGGCGGAGGTCACGGCGGGTCCGTGCCCGCGGGAGGGGCCCCGCTGGCTCCAAGGCGGCGGGGCGCTGACGGCAATGCCCTGCCGCAGCCCTGGAGGAGGCTGGGCTGTGGGGGTGCACCGGGTGGCCTGTGGCCGCCACCGTGGCCTAACGTGGCCAAGAGCACAGAGGGTGTCAGAGGCCAGAGAGGCAGCAGCACTGCGTTTGGGCTGAGAAGGGAACTTGTGTCTGGTGAGAAGCCGAGGCGAGCGGACGTGTCAGCCTCGGCTGCCTGCGTCCAGGTGAGTGGACGGCTTGCTCGCGGGCCGCGGGGGGGCCGGCGGCCTCGGGCTGGCCTCCGGGCGGCGGGAAGGAGAAAGGAGGCGCCTGCCCCGTGCCCCACCCGCCGGCCAGAGCGTGCGAGAGCCACAGCCGGGCATCGGGCGGCCCGGGAGGCTTGGGGGGGCTGGTGTAATGTTTGTCTGGGTCACCTGTGTTTGGCTGGGTGGTTTTGATGGCAGGGAGACGGGGTCTCCCAAGTCAGCCCTGGGCTCCCTGCTCCCAGGACACCCCAGGGAGCCCTGCACAGCCAGTGTTCAGTGAAACAAACCTCAGGAGGAGGGACGGCAGGGGTGGGGGCGGGGAGAGGGAGCGGGACCTGCCCAGCTGCCCGGGGTGGCGCCCTGGCAGGTCTCAGGTCTCGTTGGCTCAGAGCGCTCAGTAAACGCGGGGGAGAGGCGGCCGAGGGGCCTGGGCGCCCAGCACCGTGGAGCCCCAGGCTCCTGAGGACGGCCTGTCACAGACCAGAGCTGTTGGGGTGCTTCGCAGGGACGCACGGGCGTGCTGTGCCGATTGGCCGCAGCCCTCGGCCTGAGGACCCCTCGTGAGGTTAGGAGGCATCACCCCCCGAGACCGGCCGGGGCGTCTCCGCGGGCGGCTGCGCCTGTGGCCGCTGTGGTTCCGGGACGTCCTCCCGCCTGTGTGAGCGGCAGAACCTCGGGGGAAGGGAGCCCGCGGGCGCGTTCGGACAGTGGAGAACGCTGCGCGCTGTTTCAGTTGCGACACATCCGAGTCCGTGTGTCGGGAAAACAAACTGTTACCAAAACACTTCAGGAGATAAACGTTTCGGCGGAATGCCTGGGAGCCTGGCCACGGACTTGCCAGTAAAGGGGGGCGCGCAGGAAGGAAGGGGGCGCCCCTCAGGGCCGGCTTCGTGTCCAGCAGGCTCATCGGCTCCGCGACGGCCCTGTACACGCGAATCGGCCCCGTACTCACGCCTATAAAACTGTATACATGAGAAACAGGCTGCCCCTGAAATATAAGTATTGATTTTTGTTTCCATCACCTGCGAGGACATAAAAAGGGAGGAACAGCATCCCCACGGGACCCGGCTGCGGGTTCCTTCCCCGCGTCCCATTACAGTGGGGGTTGTTGCTAAACACGCGGCAGCCGCTAAATATTGGGCCTCGGAAGTGCTGGTCCTTTAACAGCACGTGTGCTGCAGGGGGCTTGGGTCCCACCCCTCTCACTTGGAGACAACCGTGTGGCTCTAAAAGCGATGGGCACTGCGGGGTAAGAGCGCCTCGCCCGCGGCAGCCGTTACAGGCTCCGGGGACACGGCGAAAGATACAGCATTAACCTCCGTCACCGCCACGCCCCCCGGCTCTCTGGGGTGGCACAGGAATGACAGCGAAGGACAGACACACGCGTTCCCAACCGCGCCCTCCCCGCGGGAGGAGGGCCTGGGCGCCCCCCAAGGACCTGGGCGCCCACCGACAACGCACCACGGGCGTTCTGTAAACTTCTCACTGTGCTTTGGCCTTGACACCATCACCACGTGGGCGTGAGGGCAGTTCCATCACCCCCACGCCCATCACAGTGACGTCCGCCTGGCCTGTCGTTTCTGGGACGTTAGCAACTGCATAACAGACAGACACGGGCCAGGAGGGCGGGGTGTGGGGGAGCTGGGGCCCCTTCCGTGCGTGCTGGCCACGTGCACGCGTGACCCGCGGTCGCGAGCCCTGTGTTGCCCAGATACGGGGGGAGCTAAGCGCAGCCTTGTTTCCTGAAGGCGAGCCAGGAACCCCGCTTGTCTTTCTGCTTCAAGGCACTGAAAACCCACTGCGATGACCCCAGATGAAGCCTTCGCCACGAAACAGTGAATTACGGAACCGCCGTCGGCCGCCCTCCGGTGGCCCCACCATAAGACAGAGGCAAACGGCCTTGTACCTCGGCTGCGTATTTTACACCGTTCAGGCCACTGGCACGGGCGTCCTCAGGATCTCCCCGGGAAAACGGCCCCCCGGCCAGACTTCTGCGGAGTCAGAGGTCCAAGGGACTGCCGCCCAAGACTGCGCTCCATGACTATTTAGGACTAAGAACTTAACTTCCCTGTCACATTCTGCGATGCTCAACAGGTAGGTGGCAAGTGTTTAACAGACTCAGACTTTATGCTCAAGACATCCTTTAAAAATTCCTGCAGCCAAGCTGGGAAAATAGGATGCCCCCCGGAGAACTTTCTGGTAACCTGCGGTTCTTTGTCCGACAGATGCTGACAAGGACGGCAGACACCGCCAATACCAGCGGGCACAGCATCGCACGTGGTTGTAGGTTTTGCAAGTGGAGGGCTTCCGCCTAATTTTTAATAAGCAGGACCTTGCAATAAAGGGATGTTTTTATCCCCAGAACTGATTCACTAGATCTGGTTACTGGTTCACATGTGAGAGTAGTTACGGTCCCTCAGGAAGCCCCGTCCGTCCATCTGAACACAGAATTGTTGCGTCCAGTGGAGAAGACAAGGTGGGGCTTTGCTTAGCTCCAAACAGGACGGGGCAATAGGGCTGCAGAGCCTGGGCAGAGCTTCCCTGTAGAAACACCACCTGCCCAGCCCAAATAAGGTGCCGATGGCAGGCTCCAAAAGGGCAGCCAGGGAAAGACATTCTTGGTGTTTGTAGAAACAAGATGTTTGGCCTGCTCTCCAAATACACTCATGGCCGGGGAGCTCAGGGTCAAGTCTCGGCCTGGCCCGGCGCTCTGATTTCTGTCCTGGTGGGGCCACGCCTCAAACTTCCTCCCTGAACCCTAGGCTCTCCCAAAGCTTCCTGACCACAAGCCAGATGCTTCCCTGCGATCCTGGAGCTTGAAGGTGCCGCCCCCCGGGGGACCAGCCTTTCAGCCTTGACAGGGCCCAGGTCTCCCTGCAAGCCCAGCACAGCCTGGACCAGGAGCCCCTGGCCCTGGGCCGAGGTGACGGGGGCCAGAAACTCACTCGGGGTTCCAGCTGGGGTCTCTGGAGCCGTAACCACAGCCCTGACCAGCTGGGGAACTGCTCTCCAATAAAGGCCCGACCAGAAAGTCCACGTCCTGTCCAGAATCCCAGAAAGCATTATAGTTCAAGTTCACTAGACTATTAAAAGCACAGGAAGCCTTCCTCCCGCGGAAAACTCAGTGACGGTGAAAACGCCCACGACAGTGCGCCGCACCGTGCCGAGCGTCCCGCATAAATTAATAACTTACAAGTACCTGAGCAAGTACACACAGCACCAGAGCACAGCACCGACGGCAGGAGCCCCAAGTCCTCAAAATAACGGTGTTCTTGACATCAAAAGTCTAAGAGTTGGTACAAAAAACTAACTCCACCTGGAGCTGAAAGATAGTGCAAACTTGTGTCTTCACTGTTGAAAAGTGGCGGTTGGCTTCTCACTTAGCGTGGGCGGCATGGGCGGGTCTGGGCACGTGGAGTGGACGCTGGGGAGCTGGTCTGTATCGAGGAGAGAACAAAGTCAGAGTTAGAGGCCTGCAGAGTGGCATGGGCCGGTACCGACGTCTGTGGCTGGAGGCCTCATCCTGGGCTCTGATGTAAGTTCAGGGTCCAGTCTCAGCCCTTCCTTCTGGGGCCTGGAGACCCCTCTGGGTTTCGGCAGGGGCTTCCCAGCGCTTGGGGACTTCTGACCACTAGAGAGCCCTCTGCAAAGCAGAACCTCCCATCCACAAGGGGGCCCTAGAGGGGCATGACGTGAGTTGAATGTGTCATTCAACATTTTCCAGTAGCCATATAAAAAACAGTAAGAAAGAAATCAATGAAACTTTAATAATAAATTTCATTTAACACAATACAGCCAGAGCAGCAGTATCTCAACACGAGGTTATTGAGATAGCTGACATTTTCAGATACTTAGTCTTTAAAATCCAGAGTGGGCCGGCACTCTTACCAGCCAGGGTTACATGGAGCCTGCCAGGAGCAAGCCTGGTGTGTGGGATCCTGGAGAGTGAGGGTGCAGAGCATCCTCTCCTCCCAGGACAGCCCACCCCCACCAGCACTGTGTCAGGCACAGCAGAGGTGACGGTCGCTGCTGGAGGCCTTCCCCTTGCTGTGTCCCTGCAAAGCAGTGCTTTTCCTTTTGAACGAGCAAAGCGACTCCCAGACCAGCACACAAACCACAATGGAATCGTTAGGATGCTCTGCGATTTTTCTGTGTTTACGCAGTCAGGAACCAGACCATGGTCCTGACCCTCTGACCGCCCCCTCTGAGATTTATTAGACAGCTCACTCTTCCCCAGGCCAAGCATTTCCCCCAAGCTGTAATGAAATCACTAACGGTGCCTCCCTCCTTCACAGATACTGACTTAGTGAACCCGGGGCCTGGCTCTTCTGAGCTCATAAAGCAGGCTTCCTGCCGGGGGCATGCCCGACAGAGGAGGGCTTAAGGCGTCTGTGAGCTGGGGTGGGGGCGGAGGGCCTGCTTTGCGGTGTTTGCCTGTTTCCAAGGGGCACAACCCCTGCTACGCACAGGACGTGCCTGAACACGGCAGCGCTGGGCAGGGGCCACCACCAGGCAGTGCTGCCCCACAAGAAACAACAGTGAAGTGTAGTAAAAAATGGGAGGGAGGCGTGTTGAGCACTTATTACACCTGTTTTTAAATATTTATGTCATTATAAGTATCTAAATTAAGTTTTCATGGTGGCTGGGTTTAACACCTAGCTCTCCAAATTCCTTGAAATCGCATACTCCCGGAACCCCGCGCGGCTGGTAACCTCGCTGCGTAAGTAAGCAAGCGTGCAGGACGGGCCGGCTCATCCTTGCTGGGACAGTGAGAGGTGCCCACGGCTGCAGCCAGTCTCTAAGGTGAGTCCCTTTGTTCACTGTCCCGAGAAGCTCCCACCATGCCAGGGGTGGTCCTGCCTGCAGCTTCGTCAGCCAAGCCCCTCACAGTCCCCTGTTCCATCTGACCCCTTGCCTCTGGCTTCTCAGGACCCCAGGGGCCAGCAGAATCTACAGAAGACTGAGGTTTTTGGGAGGTGTGTGTCCAGCCTTCACAATGTAGCATCACTAGGTAGTTTTTCATCTTTGTCTCTCGGGGGGACATGGGCTGGCCCATCTTACCAGCTGCTGCTTTCTGGGGTGCACTATCTAGTTCTCTTGGGCACACTGGGCCATCGCTAAGAGTGACACAGTCATGCCCATGATGATAAGCTCACGGTGGCCGCCTGGTGGTTTTTCTGGCTGTCCCCAGGTGTGGGGGTGCAGGGAGCCTGGCCTAGACAGCTGTCCCCCATCTTGCAGTGGCCTGAAAGCCATGGCTCAATGCCACTGCCCCACACAGCGTGGGGGAGAAAGACATGGGAGTGTCCGTGTCACACCCACCTGAGGGGTGCCAGGCGGAGCGCTGACTCCCGCTGTCCGGGGGTGCTGGCGGAGGCGGAGGCGTGGGCGAGCCGGGCGGCCTTGCTCACGGGCACTGCAGGCAGGGGCTTCTGAGGGGGGCTGGGCTTCCGAGGTCCCTGCAACGAAGCACAAGATGGTAGGTGACCACCCATCACTGTGCACTGTGATGGGACACTGACCACTGGGGCCACCAGAGTCCCCTGAAAAGTGGGAGCTGGAGCCGGTGAGTTGCTCTGCGGCGTGGGTCTTATTTCCTGAGCACACTGTCTGAATCCTGTCCTTTCACCACACCGATAGGGATAGCAGGGGTGGCCTTTGCTAAGCTTCCTGCCCTGATTTCCTCTCATGTTTAAAAGACGCACCCACAGCACCGTGGGGTTACAAACACTCAGAGGCGGTCTTCAGACTCCCTGCGCTCCTCGGGCCGCTGGGGGATGGTTGGTGCGTGGTTCTGGGCCAGTGCTAGCCGGGCAAACGCTCCTGTCTTTGGGCTTCTTTGCAATCTGTCGAGACCTACGTGGCGAACATCTTTCTAAACATCCCATTTGTTGCTCCAGGTTTCCCCGAATCACATAACGGGACTCGTTCAGGGGTGGATGGTCATCACCCACCGGGCAGGTCAGCTCCTCACAGTCCCCTGTCCCGATGCTCGTGAGACACACTGAAGTTCTTCTACAAAATGCTTTAACTATTAGACCAGAGCACCACGCACTCACCTGGGAAGGGGGCCAAGAAGGAAAGTCCGAGGCACAGAGGTCTGAGGGCGGGGACAGCTCTCTAGGGGAGCCACTGGGAAGGCGCGACGTTGGCCGGAGACCAGCCGGGAGTCAGCACGAGGGAGCGTGAGCTTGAGGGTCAGTCTCACCTGGGTGTTCGCCAGGGACCAACACTTTGGAACTTGTGAAAGTCCCCTGATCTCCCTGAACCTCAGTCTCTCCCTCTGTAAAATGGGAGGGAAACAAGGCCTATCTAAACAATTCATGGGAAGCTCCCAGAACACAGATAACAATTGTTAACAGCACCAGCCTTCCTTTGTGCCACAGATTTAAAAATGCTTAATGGAAATATGAGAAAAACAACAGAAACAGTGTAACAGTAAAACCACAAGTCACTTGTCATGGACTCCCCCCGGCCACGTGTGGAGGGGTCACTGGGGCCGGGCTGGGAAGCCGGTCAGTGCTGACAGCGTCCTCCCCCTGGGCCCACGGTGAGTTGGCTGCTGGGTCCCTGGGGCCCGGAGCACCGAGGAAGGCACAGGAAGTCTCAGGGGAGACAGGGCACCCCAACCAGCAGTGCTCCAACCCACTGTCCTAGGCCCTGGATTCCACACGCCCAGGGACACTCGAGATGACTTTAAAACCCTCGAGGCGAATTTCTCACAGCGCTTATCCCACTGAAACGGCATTTCCCCAGCAGCCGGAGGCGTGGCTGCAAGGATCCGACAGTACAGTCCCCTCGCGCCGCCTCGTAAACGGAGGGGGCGCCACGGAAGCCCGCGGGCCTCAGCTGCGGGAAGACACGGGAACACCGGGGACACCGGGGCAGGAACGGGCCGCGGAGCAGGGGCAGACTCGAAAGGGACATCTCTACATCAGGTCTCGTTAAAGGGAACACTAACAGGCTGTGGAATGTAAAACGAACGCATTTCTTAGCTGGAATGAAGACCAGGTGATGTGTCTCACGCGGCGAGCCCTGAAGTCAGGCTGCCCCGCACCCAGCTGGAAAACACACCTGAAGTATCTAAGCGGAGAGGGGATGGGGACAGTCCCTTCCTCCCGGGGCTGGGGTGGGGACTCAGAGACATCGCCTGCGCATTTCTCGTCCCAGCGAGGCTCTCAGCGCGGGCCGGGCTCCCCGCGTGGGCCTCGCGTGCTGCGGCCCCGCGGCAGTTACCGAGGGACCGATTCACCACCCAAAAGCCCGCGACCTGCCAACCAGCTCTGGGCGATAAACTAGGGCAATAAACCAAGCTCGGTTTCCTAGATGGGGCAGCAACCCCAAGGAAGAGATTAGTGTGCGATGTAAAAATGAATGTAAGCACCCATAAAACGGAAAGACTCTCAGGGTTAAGTAATTCACTGTTAAATGATACTTAGTATGAATAAGTATCCAAAGATAAAGCCAGGTTCTTACTGCAGTGCGGGGGGGGGGGGGGGGGGGGGGGGGGGGGGGGGGGGGGGGAGTGAGCTATAAGTTACGATGTATCACAATGTATTTGGATTTACCGTAGAAACTTAGGAGATAATTAGGCTGGCCATTCATCTGGTTTGCCTGGGCCATTTCCAATTTCAGTTTACGACTCTGTTTAATTATTAATCGTATTCTCTGACGTGTCCTGGTTTAGGGGATTAATCACGGCCGCTAGAGTCATAAAAGCCCAAACCATTGAGACACTGATTGAAAGCTCTGACCTCCAACCTGGGGTCAGCACAGGGGCCTATCCTTCCTCCGGCCACGCCCGGGACTTGGTTTGGATGGAACCATGAAATACCTGATGCTCACAGAGGCCACCTGGGGAAGATGCTGGCTCCCCACAGGCCTGACTGGGACAGAATGGGCCCGTGGGCCCGTGGGCTTAGTAAAAGCTGAGGCATCCTCACGTCTCAGATGTCAGGCATGGGGGTGCAGAGCCCATGACACACTCGACCTTGGAGGAAGGGGCAGGGTTTCCACGCACCTTTTTAGGGACAGTTCTTCACCCACCTTTGCCAAACCTAACCCTGGGCTCTCCCAGGGAGGCCCGGTCCCGCCTGGCCACAAGGAGTCACCCGACGGGAGCGGGGAAGTGACCCCAGGCCAGCTTGCTCACGGTCAATAAACATTCCCTTGGCCCTCTTTTCATTTTAAACAGGAACGTGAGGAATTCAGACCCCCCATTTCTCTCCCTTTCCAGCTTCCAGATACTGGAGAGAAACCGAGATAAGCTGCTATAAACAGAGTTGTCCTATTTCTCCGCTTTCTGTTCATGTTCAGCAGTAGCCGCACATTCCACATTTTACAGAGGACGGGAAACATTTCGAAATATAAATAGAGCCCTTTGCCTCAGCCACCAGCATAAAGAATTCGCAACTGTTATCACTTCTGGGTGATAAGCAAGAGTAATGCATCCTGCGTGTCCGGAGAGATCGCCACAGGAAGGGGGTTATCGCCAGGAGATGCCACGGACACCGATGTTCCCACGGGATGCCGGAGATGCCGCCGAGGCCGCCCGGAGCTCACCAGGCCCCGGGGCAGCATAAACCTCACCCCTATCCGCAGGCAGCCCGCCTCTGGCCCCGGGGGGAACACACACGTGGAGAGAACACCAAGGACAACCGGTTCTCAGAGAAATGCCTCCAGTTCTTCACCTTCTTTATCCAGAAAAAGCGGGGCTCTCTTAAAAGAGCACGTTCACACCTGCAAGAGGTCCCTGGCTCCTTCTTTCGAAAACTGTCTGAAAACAGGAAAATGCACAGAAAGGAGGAAACCTTATAAGTGCAAACGAATATATGGGAAAGAAGTGTGCAGCGTCCAGCAGGCCGGGCGAGGGAAGGCCGGGAGGGCTGCCTGCTGTGGCCTCCCTGGCGGGACACAGAGGGGAGCCCTCGCCCTCCTGGAGCAGAGAACATGAGGGGTCAGGGCTGACCATGTGGCCGTCGAACGGGCCCAGGCCCCTGTGCCAGCCTGGAGCGGGGAGGGGGACCTGGCCCAGTCTCCAAAAGCAGGGAAGGCCAGACCACCACCCCTGAGAGCCCTCTGCCCCTTGTCCCCCAGGAGGCGGGCCCCTTGGAGCTGGCCCCGAGCCCTGGCCTGTCCTTCCCCCTCCCCTCCTCCAAAGCACAACTACTGAAAGGAAGAACGGAACCACGATAAACAAAAAGGCAGGCTAAGGCCACCCTGGAAAAATGTATGAAAATTAAAAGGGGGCTGGCAAACGTTAGGAGGAAGGGGGTTAGAAAGAAAGAAAACAGTGATGAAAACCAAGGACCGAGACCGAGCGGAACCCAGGCCAGGCCGTGGGGGTCCTGCCAGAAAGAGCTCAAGGGGGTAGCCAGCCAGTGACCGATAAAGACAGAAGCGATACAACACGCGCATCCACAGCACCACCTAAGGGATCGGAGCAAACAGCAAAGGCCGACAAAAAAACTCAGGGTAGCGAGAAGTTCTCAGGCCAGTGGCTCGGTGGGAGGAGCAGCAGAGGTGAGGGGTGTCTGAGGCTCAGGCCTTTGCAAACGAGGGAAACCTGGGCCTGGGTTGGATGCCCTTTCCAGGCGCGGGATGCAGGGGTCGAAGGTCAACACCAGCCCGTCCAATAGGAGCCTCTTCCCTTCCTGGCCCGTCCCCAGCAAAGCGGGGCTCTGGAGAGCACTGTCTCCGGCGAGGACGTGCGGGAAGTCGGTGCGCAGTGCCGCCTGTCCCAGGGACTGCGGGAGGGATTCCCGGGGCTGCTGCAGGGACGCAGGAGGCTTCGGGCCAGGACGGCAGCCTGGGTGAGTGCGGCACCCGCCTCCTGCCCAGCTACCAGAGGCCTGTCCGGGCTCACGCTTCAGACTTTCCTAAAACCCCCAACAAGCAGCGCCGGCCTCGGTGAGCCCCGTACCTCTTGCTACGTGGCCCGGCGCCCGCAGCGTAGCCTCTCCCAGGCACCCCTGAGCCCAGCAGGAGTGGCAGCCACCTGCAGATCGCTCCGTAGCTCCCACTAGGCACCTCCCAGGGGCCCCAGAGCCAGCGCACCCGATGGACAGCTTCAGACCACACTAGAGCATCACCCGACCACCTCCACGAGTGACACACACTCAAGCAGTCCACTCATGGGCCCCGGGGCCCTGCTGAGGTAAGTCCTGCTCCCTGGGGTGGGCCCCTGCTCGCAGCTACTCTGCCGGTCCTCACAGCCGACCAGCCCACGGGGGCAAATCCCTCCCACTGATGTGCCAACAGCAACCGAGGACATCTGAGAGACGTCAGACATGCCTGTAAAGGGCCCACGGTGCCAGCCGCTCAACAGGGGCTCAATAAAAGTTTGCTATTTTATAACAATTCAAAACATAGCGAGAAGCTCCTTATACCCCCAAAATAAGCCCACGTCCAACACACACACACTCATGTACCGTTTGGGTACAGGAATAAAAATAGCGCTGAATCCGGCCGTGGCTGACTTCCTGAAATTTCTGCAGTGCAGACGAGCTGGGCCAGGAATAGGGCTGGGGCTGGGGCTGGGGCTGGGGCTCTCTCACGCCCAGCGGCGCTTCAGGACCGGGCTCTGACTCAGCAGAAATCGGCCGAGACCCGAGAGCACCGGCGTTTTTTCTCGCTTCCTATTGTTCTACGGAAGGAGCTAATCGGACTGTGAAAACAGCGCAGCTAGTCAGCTGGGGTCGTGCCCACCGATAAGGCCGCAGGGAGGAAAAGCCACTTCCTCACATTCTCCAGGGAGCCAAGGGCTGCGACAATCAAGTGGCCCCCCCCCCCCCTCGCCAAACCCCAGAGCGCGGGGCAGAGCCAGCTCAAAACCCCGTGTGGGGCGAACCATAGAAAGAATATGGGACACTTTCCTGTGGTTTTTCTCTTGAGGAGCCGCCCCCCCCCAGGCTGACAGCAGACAATCGCATTTCGATCTGCGAGGCCTCCAGACATCATTTTCTGGGAGCAGGGAAATCGTCTCAGCTGTGACCTGGGACATGCTCTCATTCAAACTCTAAACGAATGAAGCCAATTACTCAGAACAAACTACGACAGAGGGTTTCGGGTGCGGATGCAGGAGACCTAGAAACCTGATGAAAACCCCCAAAGGGCTGTCCCTGTCCCTTCCCTTTCCCTCCGGGAACAGTTACACACGCCGGCGCCTGGAGTTGAGAACATCACCGAGTGTCCTCATACTTTCTAGTCTTTCGCGGGTCGCACTCACTTTTAAGGTCAGATTTAGTAACGGGAGAGCCTGCCTCGGGTGACAGCAGGGACCCCCGTCCATGCCCAAACCCTGTTTCCCTGGGTGTCAGTCTCTGGGCTGCGGCCAGCGCCTCGCGCCCCGGCCTCCCTCTCCGGGCTGCCTGCCACCCGGGTCCCCTCCCAGCATCTCACACCCGCCTCTGCAGGACCCTGTCCTCTCTCTGGATGTCTGTCCTGCCGTGAGGATGGCTTCTCTTTCATTCCCCAGCTCCCCCCAGGACTGACGCTGGGCCGTGGTGCTCGGCCCCCTTCACAGCAGGTTTAATTTAAGGGTGTCTTAAAGGAGCCAGCACACAGAAGAAAACCGCCCCCTCAGGGTCACACTCCTCCTCCAGTCCCCAGCTCGCCCAGGGTTTCTGAGGCCCCTTCCCTCCTGGAAGTCAAGCCAGCTGACTTCACGGACGATGCCCGAGGTCAAGGACAGGGACCTTGAAACACATCCCGACCCCCCGCCCCACGGGGAGGCCATGCGGGGAGCCCGAGGGGCTGCCCCCACGACGACCCTTCCGGATTCCGTGGAGACCCACGCGGGCACCTGTGTCTCCTCCCCTCCACACATGCTGCTCTTTTTACTTTAAACTTTATCACATAGTAAAATTGACTTTCTTGGGTGCTTGTAATCAGAGAAAAACAACATGAAATACTTAAAGATTCACTCTCCTTGATTTTAAAAGATCAAACAGAACATTGGATGGGAAGATGTTTGATTTTAAGAGATCAAACAGAACATTTGATGTTTCCCACCAGGAACCAGCCTACTTCTCAGGTGTGAGCGTGGCCAACATCGCTGAGCTTATGCCAGTTTTCCTTCCGCAAAGTTTGGACAGCAGGTTGGTGTGTTTGCCGTGTTGTGTGGGTGGGGGTGGGGCTCTAAACCGTAAAACATCGGCTCCGCCAAACACCCGCCACGCCTGCAGGGGGTTAACGCCCGTCCCGGGTGCGATGCGGGAGCGCCAGGGAGGGTAACCGCCATCAGCTGTCTCGGAAGAGCTCCGACAGACCCCAGCCTGGAGTGAGAAGTGTGGCGTTTCCAGTTGCCAATGTTTAAAGGGCAACGTTTTCTCCGTTTCAT
Source organism: Miniopterus natalensis (assembly GCF_054644295.1). NCBI lineage: Eukaryota > Metazoa > Chordata > Mammalia > Chiroptera > Miniopteridae > Miniopterus > Miniopterus natalensis. The sequence goes on along the minus strand of NC_142094.1, from coordinate 57,098,419 downwards.
TAAACAGAACGAGGGCCTTTTTTGGGGCCTGCTCTAGGGGAAATCCTGAGGGGTCCCTTCTGTAGGCGTCAACCGCCAGTGGGAAAAACACCAGCAAGTTGGAATAGCTTCCCTCAGGTCACGCGGCCTGTCAGGGACAGTCCCTGGTGGACACGGTGCCCGCTGCTTAAAGGGAGACAAAATCCTCAGGTAAGGGAGAAACTCAATGGGTGGTAAATCTTTTGCAAATAATTTTGAAAATGAAAAATACCAACAAAGTACGCCCATAATTATTCCCAGAGTGACCGCGTCTGTGCCGGTGTCCAGGCCTAATTATTAACAGGCCCCCTGCCCGTCTCAAAAGTGTCACGGGGAGGACGATCGTGGCCCAGGCGCCCTCACCGCTCTGACTGTAAACATGTTACGAGCAGCCACTAGAAAGCATCGCGCCCCCTACACCGCTGCACCCCCAGCGCCGGCCTAAACGCTTCGCGGTCATCGCGTTGAACCGCCCGAGGAGCTTAGCCAGGCGTGAAAAGTAAAGCAACGCGTCCAAGCTCAGACGTCACCAAGCATCAGAGTCTGGACTTGAACGGCGCCCGTGAAGGGGCCGCCGAGGGCGTACCTGGGCCTGCCGAGGCGCGGGGTCGGCTGGCAGAGGCCTGGCGGGGACGCTGGGCGCGCGGGGAGTCTGGTGGAGGGTCGGGAGCACTCGCTGCGGCGAACTGGGCCGAGGGAGGTCCAGGGCCTTGAGGGGCCTGCTGATGTCAACGTCCTGGCACTGTGGCAGCCTCTTGGGGTTGTCCTGCGGGGTCAGAGCAAAAAGCCATGTCGCACGGGTCTTACAAGTGTACAAAATCCCCACGGACACGGAACGGTGAAGGTCTGGGGGCGGGATAGGGCCTGGGTGGGGTGGGGAGCGGATGGGGCACATCTGCAATACTGTCAACAATAAGAATACATATATATAAGAAATTAAAGTATATAATCATCACTGGTATATGGGAAACCACTCATTGTTTTCTCATATTGGTCTTTTCAATGTCAATAATTGTGCATAAATTTCCTGTTGTAACAGATTGCTTGCACACTGCCGTCACTTGAATGCTCTACGCCAAAAACAACAACATCTGTGAATAATAAACATGTTGTTTCATCCTCAAAAAACAGTATATGTAATTCCTTACGTGGGAGGTGGGGTGGGGTAGGGACAGAAATCAATGAGGCGCGTGAGAGGGAACCTGTCATTATTTATTTAAACGTCAAAATTCTGACGGGAGCACCCCTCCCCCCAACCTGGAACAGAGGGATCGATCGCTAAGTGAATCGCTAGTTTAATTCATTAACTAGCAGGTTCAAGGCCCCTGAGGAAGTGCCACGTGAAGACACGGGCGGATCCGAAGGGGCCGGAGAGGAGCTGTGAGAAGGAAGCGTCGCCCCGGGGAGGCGCCAGGGCCGGGCCGGGCGGGGCTGAGGCTGGGGGCACTGCCTGGTGCCCGGCCTCAGCGACGGGTGAGGCTGGGTGAGCGGGCCCCGTGAGCCTGAGCCTCCCCCGCCCCCCCTCCCTCTTCTCTCCCTTTCTTTCTAAAACCAGCGTCACTGAGGCGTACCTGACACGTGACAAACTGAATATATTTAAAATGTGCGGTCTGGAAAATTCCGACATACGTCCACACCCACGAAACCGCAGCAAGCAAGACACTGAACCTGCCCATCACCCCGAGATTCCCCGCCACCCCCTTCCCTGCAGCGTGGCCCTGCTCTCCGTCACCACGAGTTCGCCCGCGTTTCCTAGGGTTTCACGTAAGCGGCGCCGCGGAGCCTACGCTCCCGTCCGGCTTCTCTCCCTCGGCACCGCTGTTTCGAGGTTCACGGCGATGTTGCGTGTCACCTCGCTTCTTGCCGCTGGGCCGCGGTCCGTCGCGTGACTACACCGAAGCGGTTTACCGGTCACCTCCTGGTGGGCGTCTGGGTCACCCCCGCCCTGGGCTCCCCGAAATGAGGCCGCTCTTGCTCTAGCGTCCGTGTGGGGACGGACGGTGATGAAGCGTGTCGGGAGCGGGGCCCACCCTCTCCACTCGCTCCATGAGAGAGATGAAAAGTTTACTGCGCTAAATATGTGAAACGATTTTCTCGACACTAATACTGTTCACAGATACAACGTGGCCTCTTGTCAGGTGAGTCCAATAGCTGAGAATTCTTGTGGCCACATCAAGACTTGGTAGAGAAACTACGTGTCAGGGTGAACTCTGGCAACAATCGCCCGGGGGGCAGGGACGTTACAAGGCAGGAGGGAGCCGGGGGTACTCAGGGTTCAGGATCCAGCCCACGGCCACCACAGGGTGGACAGAACGTCCGCAGGGCTGTGTAACTCTCAGGTGGCCAAAGAAGCTCACCCCAACCCCGTGGGTGGCATCCGAGGAGGGGCCCAGCACTGGGACCTGCTTGGGTGGCAGACCCAGTGGCCTCCTGGGAGTCTGGCTGGTCTAGGGGACTGGAGGGGTCACAGCTCACCATGACCTCACGACACATCACGCTGGACACTGCCTGCCCAGCAGGACCTTGCAGAGCTCCCACGGGCACTGCGACCTCCCTCCAGCCCCGGCCACCACCTGGGTGAGCCTCTGCTGAACGGCGCCTCTGGCTCAGCGTTTCTCAGGGCCCCCGGGGGCCTAGCGGAGTGAAGCGTGTCCTCACCTGCCCGCTGACTTACCCTGGGCGTGTCGGCGTGTGCTGGCTTCCTCGTCGGACCCGTGCTGGGGCGCGGGCGGTGAGCCTGCCCGGGCTGGGAGCCGCCGGCGGGCCGGGCCGGGCGCACACACCTGCAACACAGCCCACACCTGCTCACTGGGTGTCTTCCCTCCGCTTGGCTTAACTGCCCCTATTCTGTTCACCGTCACACTCAGAAAAACAGTTCACTGATTTTTGAAGCCCCCGTGGGTAAACATGCAAAGGTAAGATGCGAACACTCTTACAAGATTAAAAAATAAATACTGATTTTTTTCTTTCTTCCCAAAGCCATAATTCTGTTAAATTAGTTCTCGCAATCCCTAGAGTCGAGGCTTTGTGACCCCAGGGAGACGTTTTGGATAAAGCTGGCATTTCAGCAACACTGTCTGAATATATTTGAATTGAAAACCTGATGAAAACATTTAACACCGCGTCTTGTAAAGATCACTAACTCCAGGGTGGGGAAGGTCCGCCGGAGAGACTCGCCGCCACCCGGCCGGTTTGTGTGAGAAGCAGCCACAGTGCGAAGGGTAGGTAAGAGCAACAGCGGGTGGGGCAGAAACGCCAGAAAACCCCGACCGGTTTACCACCCGGAAGGCCGGCCCCTCTTCTCTGAAGGACGCGAGGGAGAGCAGCCGCCCGAACAGCCCTCGACCCCGTCTCGGAAGGGCGACCCCCGGTACCTTAGCTTCTCGATGGTGGTTTTCTTGTCTGTAAACAGCAGTTGGATCAGCGTTCTCCTTTTGAGATAAACCGCGAACCCGGCCATGAGGAGACACAGGATGGCTGCCAGGATGCCTATGGTTAAACCTTGGTTCTCTGAAACAAAACAGTTTGACTCAGGGAGGGGTCACGAGGTCAGGGAGGCATCGGCTGCAACGTCTATGCAATGCGGACCCTGGGGGGGAAAGGAAGGAGGAAAGGACAGCCCTGAGCGATGCTCAGAGGTCGTGATACGCAGAGGTCACTGATGCTCAGAGGTCACTGATGGTCAGAGGTCACTGATGCTCAGAGGTAATTGATGCTCAGGGGTCATTGATGCTCAGGGGTCACTGAGGCTCAGAGGTCATTGAGGCTCAGAGGTCACTGATGGTCAGAGGTCACTGATGCTCGAGGTCACTGATGCTCAGAGGTCATTGATGCTCAGGGGTCACTGATGGTCAGGGGTCACTGATGGTCAGAGGTCACTGATGCTCAGGGGTCACTGATGGTCAGGGGTCACTGATGCTCAGGGGTCACTGATGGTCAGAGGTCACTGATGCTCAGAGGTCACTGATGCTCAGAGGTCACTGATGCTCAGAGGTCACTGATGCTCAGGGGTCATTGATGCTCAGGGGTCACTGATGCTCAGGGGTCACTGATGCTCAGGGGTCACTGATGCTCAGGGGTCATTGATGCTCAGGGGTCACTGATGCTCAGAGGTCACTGATGCTCAGGGGTCATTGATGCTCAGGGGTCACTGATGCTCAGAGGTCACTGATGCTCAGGGGTCACTGAGGCTCAGAGGTCATGTGTGAGGTTCAGTCTGTGCTGCCAACACTCACTTCTGACCACTCTCGAACTGGCAAATGAGAACATAGTCTGGGAGGTGGGACCACAGCCCCGGACACGTGGGCCCCCCAAGCAGGACAACCCCAGGGAAGTGGTGGCCACAGGGAGCCATCGCCGAAGACCCCTCAGAATTCCTGGGGTCCTGAACTGAACCCCCTGCAGCCCCCCCCCCCAGGCTCCTCCCTCCTCTCATTCGTCAGCGTTGGAGTCTGGCCTGGTTTTTATTGTATTTCTTTAGACCAGACTCCTTATTTCTGGACATTGTCCAATTAGAGATGAAAATGAAAAAGAGCTCAGAGCTCAATGACATGCCTGAGGCTCGTTGCGTCGGGGACGCAAGGCCCAGCGCTGGGGGCAGCCCCTTTCTCTGGGAGGGTGCGGTTTGTTTTCCTTACGGAACAGCCCTTCCCTGTGATCGGACCGTTTTGTCTCGTACAGTGACACTCAGACCCCTCCAGGTGTGGAGGGGCAGGGGAGGGGCCACCAGGCAGGTGTGGTGCCAGGGCAGTGAAGGGCGGTCTGGGGCGGGCTCTCAGGGCCGGGGTTGGAGCCCCTGAGCTGCGTTACAAGGGAGCTGAACCCCGGGGAGCGCGATCACAGCCATCGCTCTGCTCCCTCCGGCGATGATCCGATGAACCCGGTGGGCTTCACAAAGTAGGTGCACGGCCAGCCGTCCTTTCCGGCCGCGGCGGCTGCTGCTGGAGGTGACTGTCACCCAGGTTGCCCGCCCTGCCTCCGGCCGGGGGCGCGCTGAGCTGGCTGCCGACCAGGGGCAGCGGCTCCCACTGGGGGCGAAGCCCCCGCACCCCCTGCCTCTGGGCTTCACCTCCGGCCCCGCGTCCCGTCAGGGGCCTGTCTTAGCCTCAGTCGGACGATCCGCACACGAGGGTCTGATGCATTTGTTTGCGTTGCTGGGAAACCAGTGTTTCTGGTTCCCCGCCAGACGTCCTCCTTTGCCGACGTGACCGGCGATCGGGGCTCTGGCCCCAGTTCTGCTGTCTCTTAGCAAAGCTAATGAACCAGGGAGCCCCGGGAGCCCTGAGTCACCATTTCCAGCTCCTCAAAACCCACCCCAAGCCTTAAACCGATCAGCTTATCCAGTCTATCGTTTACTCGGCCCCCAAACTGCCCCTGGCACCCCCCCCGCCCCCAGCCTGCCTGTCTCTACACACAAGCCTGGGCAGCATGGTGACTGCGCCCCCAGTCCCCTCGCCCAGCATGAGCCCCGTGCCCCGTGGATCCTGCCCTGCCCTGCCCTGTCCATCGGCCCACCTGAGTCCCACTGCCACCCCGCCGTGCTTGCCGGCTGGGGGACGAGGCTCGAGGGCACCAGCTTCGTGAGGGACGGGATGGCGTGGGACGGATGGCGGGGCCGTGGCCCCGGGGCAGCAGGCGCTGGGCGCGGCCCCTCCTGGCACAGCTGCGGGTGGCATCTCAGAGGAGCCTCTTCCGTGTGTGCGTCTTGGGGGGAAGGCGCTCAAAGGCTTGTCTTCTATAAGATGATGGCAATGGTGGGCGGAGATAGGCTCTTTGGTTTCTGTTTTTTAACTGTTCTTACTTGGAGCCATGAAGGGGAAACCCTCAATCCCGAGCTGTGCGCCCGCAGCAAAGAGTGACCCGGAGCGTGCGGCCCTCCTGCCATCTTCTCCAACGGTCTGAGCACCACGGCCCTGCTGGGTGCCGACGGAAGGGTGGCGGGGCCCCAATGCATTGATATTAAGACCCTGCTATTTTGGTATAAGAAACGCTTCCAGTCACATTAGAAAGTAAAGGTGCAGGGAGACGCCAGTCATCAGGGCCGGGACGTCAGTGAGGGAGGCAGACGCTGTTGATCGCTAGGGGCCAGGACTCCGGTCCCTTGTCCACCTGCTGGGGGCCTGGCCGAGAGGCAGTGGCCTGGAGCTGTGTCTGGAGCAATGCGGGGACGTGTCCCCATTGAAGCAGGGTGACCAGGCACCTTCTGTCTGTCCTCAGGACACTGTGCCTGCTGGGGTCCTGCGGGGGCCCTTCCCTCCTGAGGCCGGCAGAGCTGTGCTGTGTCCGTTGTCATGAAAACAACGGCAAAGCCACAGATCCAACCCGGCCAGTCGCAGAAGGGACTGGGGACAGTGAGGTCCTCCAAAGGTGCTCTGGCCACCATGTGAGTGCCCAGGGCCCGGGTGAGCGCCCAGGTGGCAGCACCAGGGGCTGGTAAATTCCCACCCGCTCCGGGCCTCCCGCTGTGCTCGCCTCGGCTGGCTCTGCACCTTTTTGTTCAGCTTCTTTCACTTTAAAAGGAGCCTCATTCAGACCTGCCCCTAACACCTTGCTCACCGGCCATTTCGAGCCAGAACTTGCCCGTGCGCCCAGCTGCTCTGGTCAGCAAGGTGTTTAAAATTACTTAAGTTAACGTAAGTGCAGACACCAGTTATCCTGTGGCCCTCACGTGACCGGTCAGCCACGTTCGGACACGGAAACATGTGCATGCCCGTGACCGGTCGGCAAGGTGTTAAGTGCCCGCGGGAGCTCAGAGGAAAGAGCACGCACGGGGACCGCTCCTCAGGGTACAAAGTCCAAACCCATTCGCAGGCCGCTGCAGACGGGACCTCAGCTAAGGAAGGCGTCACAGGTGAGAGCTGGCAAACGCAGCCCCCCGCAAAGCAGAGCGTGGGTCCCCGAAAAGACCAGGCGAGGACAGCGGGGAGTGTGGGAACAGAGAGAGAGGCCTCAGGCCGTGCCAGGCCCGTGTGGGTAGCCACTGGGTTTCCTGCCCGTGGGGTCCACACCTGTACCCACGTGGAGGGCCGGTGAGCCCCTGGCCTCCTGGGAGAGACCCCCCGTGGCTCCCCGCTGCCCCCCAGTAGCTTGGCGCCCGCTCCCTGGGATGCGCGGCCCCCACCAACCTGCTTGCCGGATGGGGCCGCTGTCTGTGCTCCCTCCGAAGCCAAACTTGTCACAGAAGGGGGGTGCCCAGTGGGCCTCGCAGTGGCAATTCTTCCTGTTGTTACACACCTTTCAGGGCGACCGGGGAGAGGGCGGGGAGAGGGAAGCAGAGTTAGGGCACACCGCCCACCCGGGCAGAGGTAGTCTCTGAGCCCTCACTGGGCGCCATGGCAAAGCAAAGGTCCTGTGGTCAGAGCCCCCCTCGTGAGACGGGGGCCGGCTGCCCTAGGACAGGATGGGGGTGCCTGAGAGAGCAGCGGGAGGCCCCGAACAAGGAGCCCAACGCAGAGGCCGGAGCACTCCCTGGAGGGGCCGCTCCCGCTCAGCCGCTCCCCAACCTGGGCCACGGTTTCACGTGTGAGTGTGACACAGGTAGTTACTGAACTACCATGCGAGCCTGAGCATGAAACCGGGGGCACTGCTTCTATGGAAACTGGGCTGCGGGCTTTGGGAACATTGGATAAAGGCGAGTCACTAAAAGAACCTCTGGAGTGGGCGGGGCAACGGCAAGGCCGGGAAGCCGCAGGCGACGGAGGCTCCTGGACTCCGGCGGCTCCTGTGTCTCAGTGTCCCTTCTGCCTAAAGGGACAAGCCACACGTTGTAGCTGCTGCGCCGGGCGGTTCACCGCGTGAAGAAGTCAGTGTGGAGCCACGGCCACCAGGCCCGCCCCAAATGCTGGGTGGGGCCGAACACACATTTTTATAGTTTAAGGCAAAATACAATGTTTGGAGTATATGTCTCATTGGTGATATTTCTTTTTAAATTTTTTTTTAATCAACCATCCACCTGCCCCAGTTGCTTTAGATAAGACGGACAGCCAGGACAGCCTGTGATAAGTGGGAAAGCATATTTCTATGAAGCTAGAGCTAATTACCGGGCGGCAGAGCCTATGCCGAATCGGAGTATCTCACCTGTTCCCCCAAAGCTGCCGCTGACCTACCACCCCTGGGACCCAGGCCCTGCGCAGCCTGCGACGCGCAGTCCCGCGCCCTGAGCAGCTGGCGGCAGAGAAGTGGCCGCCCTCGCACCCCACCGGGGGTGCCGGGGGAGCCTGGGCTCGCCAGGGCAGGACTGGGGTCAAGTTACTCGCTGCCAAGTCATGGCAGCTGCCCCATCGGCCCAGACTCCGTGGGCCTTTCCTCTCCAACGCGGGGATGGGACCCCAGGAGTGTTGGGAAGCGAGGAGTCCAGCCAGGGTCCCCCACCCAGCATTGCTACTCATTGGTCAAGCAACCTTGGACATGTCACTGCCCCCGCTCGAGCCTGGGCTGCTTCATCGGTAAAGTAATAGGGCCGCCCGAGGCTGCTTCTCCCAGCCGCTCAGAAGGAACCTGCGACCAGCGAAGACATGAGACTCCACCTCCTGCCGACAGCTCCACCCCCAGGGCGGGGCACCGCGTCCCTCACGGTCACGGCACAGCCGCGGTTCTGCGAAACCCTTCGTTCTATGTTAGAGTCACTGGGGGTGTCCGCAAGTTTTAAAAATAGAATTTAGAGCACGGTTTCCGAAGACGATGTTTGAGAAAAACAAACGGGCCGCTGGCAAATCAAGATTAATATGGCTCCGTGGGAAACGATTAAGCCCATCAGGAAAAATGAATTGTGTTTTAGACAATTAGAGTTCCCTTCTCCCCTAAAGCTTCTCTGAACTAAAATAACAGCCTTCTCTAGTCAAAACCCATTGCACGGGGTTTCGAGCCCATGCGGTCGGCCGGCGCTCTGCCTTCTTTGTTCTAATTCCTTCTGCAGGTATTTCGGTTCGGGCTCATAGTCTGAATCTCGGCCATAAAAGGAACAGCTGTTCGAAATGTTATTGCAAAACTCCTCATGAAGGACGGTCAGTTTCACAATTACTTTGAGGATGACAAAGTCCTTTTTTTAAAAATAAAAAATCACAGAATGTTAATTTGAAAGCTAATGACCGCTCGATCGGATGTTTTGTTAAATAAAAATCACATCTGTTAGGCCATGGAAAGGTCGAAGAAAATCAACGTCTTTAGAAGAAACTATTGTGGTTTTGAAAAGTCACAGATTGCGGTCCTGGCTGGTGCGGCTAAGTAGTTAGGACGTCGGACCGAGGGCCGAAGGGTTGCAGCCTCGATTTCCGGTCAAGGGCGTGTACTTGGGTTGCAGGTCCGCTCCCCAGCCCTGGCCGGGGTGCGTGCAGGAGGCAACCAATTGATGTGTCCCTCTCAAATCGAGTCTGTCCATCTCTCTGTCCCTCCCTTCCACTCTCTAAAAAGCTTCAGATTATGAAAACCTTCACAGGGAATGAGCTGGTGCTTAACCCGTAACAGACCCGCCGGGAAAACGCTTCCCGTCTACTCACCCCTCTGCTGTGGCATTGCTTCGCACACTCGTGGACACCGAAGACACTAATATTCTGGCACCGACGATTGAGGCAAATCTACAGAAAGGAAAACAGTAAATTTCTCAGTACTTCTGCACACGCACACACACACACACACACACACACACGCATATCTGTGTGTTTACAGCGAGAAAGCAAAGGGAAGTTTGGGGTCGATGACCTTCCTGTTAATAAGGAGAACAGGGCGGAATGATGCGTTTTTCACATGACGCGGGCACGGTCCCGATGCCTGTCTCCAGTCTCAGCACGTGTCGGGACTCACGTGGACACTGCCGAGTCCTTTCATACTTTTACGGCATTTTATGTGGTTTCAGTCAGTCCTGAAATGATGCTGGTTTTCTCCTGGTTTTTGTTCAGAACTTGCAATAACAGCGACGTATTGCGGCATTTTTTTTCTCCGTTAAAAGATACGAGAGTGAGCGAGCCCTGGCCGGAGTGGCTCAGTTGGTTGGGTGTCGTCCCAACTGAATCACTGGTTAGATTCCTCGTCAGGGCACCTGCCCAAGTTGCTGACTCGATCCCCAGGAGGGGGCATGCGGAGGCAGCTGATCAATGTTTCTCTCTCATCAGTGTTTCTATCTCCCTCTCCCTTCCTCTCTCTCTAAACTCAATAAAAAAATATTTTAAGAAAAGATACAAGAGAGGGCGCCATGGACGAGTCCTTACCCCGGGGCCTGTGTAGACTCAGAGACCAAGAATACAACGCCCGGAGTCTTTGAAGGGAGATAGCGAAACATGGGAGCTTTTCTGAAACACTGACTGGCAAGCGCTATCGCCGATGACATAAACCACAACAGAGCTGCTCCGGAGGGGAGCCCAGGCGGCCGGGCCCTGGTGCCGATCGCGCCTCCGCAGGGCAGCCCTTGGCCGAGTGACCCTGGGCTGGTTGAAAGAGTTTAGTTTCATTTCAAAGGAGGGTAACACACTCCAGACTCAAGGGACTGGGCCCTGACCTCCCGTGAGATGCTGCAACTGGCGGCATCCAGGGGAGGAAAGTCTAGCTTTTCGACCGGAGGAGCCTTTTTAATCACGTAGGACCTTCCTACAGGAAGTTCACCGTCGCGCCCCCGGAGCTGGTGTGAGGCAGGATCAACGCAGCTCCAGGGCCGGTGGTCGTCTCGGCCAAGGGGACTGTCACGTTCCAGCTGATAGAAGAAACTGTCTGAGGTTGCAACGAACACACCAGGCCCCTGCTCAGGGTCTCAGAGCCGTTCTCCCCCGAGCCCACGGCCCAGGCTACAGGCGGCCTTCAAAGGACCTGTGTCCTGCAGAAACGGAGGTCGAGCCCACTGACTATTGCGCGTGGAGGAAACACTCATTGAAAAACCGAGTCCTTGGTATTTCAGTGTCCAGATGCACCTGACCTGGCTGCTCCGACGACGGTTTTAAAAATGGGTGTTGCCCAGCCGTGTGGCTCAGAGATTGAGAGTCGTCCCGTGAACCAGGAGGTCACCAGTTCCATTCCCGGTCAGGGCACATGCCTGACACCGTCCACGCCGACCCCGTGGGAGCGAGTGAGTTCATGGTCATTTTGAAAATGGGGCCCTAGAAGAGCACGTGGGGCTGACCCATCTTCGTTCCCGGGACACTTGGTTAACTTGCTATCGTTGGGCCTGATGAGAAAGTCTGGTGAGAAGAATCCGTGGGGCAGAGGGTGACATCTCAATCTCTTATTTTTTTTATTTTTGAATTTTTTTCTAAACGCTAAAATATCTGTCTGCCTTTCTCCCCGGTCTCCAGAGAACGCTGTTTCTCAGCCTTCGGCGTATCCCGTCTCTTCCTCTGTCCTGTCCTTTCCTTGGAGTCACTGAAAACACACCTGGCTTCCCCTTGCCCGTCCGGGTGGGGACAAGACCCCGAGGACCCGGCGCCAGAAACCGAGGCCGCGCTTCCCAAAACAACACAGCCCACTTCTGCCTTTCCCTCCGCAGCAGCTCCCGGCCGGAAGCCCTGGCCTCGCCCAGGCTGTAGAAATGGCTTATTAACAGGAAAGGGCCCAGAAAACAGGCTTGACTTTCCCAAATCTGCATCCCAGGGGTCAGCCCAGGACCTAGGACTTTTTGATCTTTTCTTCCAGGTGCAAAGAACTGGATCGCAGAGACCACGTTCGGAGCGGGAGGGGGGAGGGGACTGAGGAAACGGAGCACGCCTGTGACTCGGTTCCTGCACCAGACACTTCTCCGGGGCCCGGTCCCAGCCTTACGTTTACAACACGCGCGAGTGGCACACTTTTGGGTCTTACTTTGCCTTCCGCGCACTTGGTGCCAGCGAGCACCAGCCCCGGGTCCGGCATGTCGTCGCCCAAGTACACGTGGGTCCCGCGGCACAGAATCCGGCCCCCTTCCTGCAGCGGGATGTTCGTTTCTATGGAAACGGCATTGGTACCAATGACTGGCCGGCTGGCGCCTCCTTGACACTGGATTTTCCCACATTTAGCGTCTCTGGAAGGGAGAGAACAGACGGTCCCCGGGAGGGGGGGTTTGGAACCAGGGCCAAGCCAGGTGGGACGTTCAGCGCGGGCGGCGGGGACCGGGCTCCACACCTCATCTCGCACTTGGCGAAGGAACTCTTGGAGTCTTTGCCGCAGTTGCCGTAGGGGTCGCCTGCGGAGTTGACTCTCTCGAAGCAGATCCCAGGGGCGGGTTTCGCACCTGAAACAGAAGCAGAGCAAGTGGTTTCCGTGTTTTCCTTGGGACAGCGCTGGGCTTTCAGGTTCAGGGGAGACGTGCTCTGTGTGCAGAGGACTCGCACCCGCGTCCCGGCTGACTCCCCACAGGCGCTGGCCAGTGGAACCCACCTCCTGCCTCCCTCCAATCACGGCCGACCTTGCATTTTGTTTCATAGCTCGGGGGCGAGGCCTGGCTGTGGGGCCAGACCCAGTGCCCACAGAAACGAGGCGGCTGGCGGCAAGGGAAGGGGGGCGCTGTTCTCCCTGACAACACCCCACCGATCCGGTGAGAAAATGGGAGCTCTAGCCGGTCCCACAGAGTGATGACGGCCAGTGTGGGGAGCAAGGAGAGAGAGAACCAACAGTCACACGGAGGCCTTACAGCCGTTCCGGCCCCATAAGGCTTCCTGGGTTCACAGGGCAGAGGCTCCCCTCGGAGGCCAGAGGCTTGGAGACACCACACCCGACAGCCACCCTGCACAGCCCAGCAGCGCCCAGCAGGGAGGGGAGTGGGCGCCAAGAGCTCAGCAAGTGGCCGTTTTTAGCACATTCTAAAAACGCATATCACTGGGTTTTATGCCAAAGCTTTAGAAGGCTCTCAGTCCTGTGCCCACAGGTACCTGTTGAGACTATATCAGAAATTCAGGGAAAGGTTCCCGTCCTTTCACTTACACTGTGCCCTGCGAGCAACCTGGGCCCTCTCTCCCGCCGGGTGTCCTGTCTGGACGCCTCCTCTCACGTCACTTCCCGCTGCCAGGAGGCCAGCGTCCCGGGTCCCAGCTCTACTCCCAGCTCCGGGAAGGCGCCGCTCGCCTTCCAAGGTGACCGTTGGCTTATTTGGGACGGGAATCTAATGAAGGGCAGGGCTCCCCTCCTCCCGGGAACGGAGGTGGTCCTGTCGCTGAAAATGCCTGTCTCTCTTCAGCCTGCACCCGACTCCCCTTCACCAGCTACGCGCAGACACAATCAGCATCTCATCAGAACAAAGACGCGAGTGAAACCGAATGACACCCGGCCGCCGCTCAGGCCAGCCGTGGGCCCCCCGCCGACGTCCGCCCCGGCCGCCCCAGCCCTGGACTTCTCAGTTTCCCAGTCTCTGTTTTCCAACCGTTTCAGAGAGGCCTCCCACGCTCCCGTCTAAGGCATCCCCCAAACCCGACACAGTTCACGGCAAGGGGCAAGGTCTCCACGCTTCGGCCCCACGTGCCTCTCACGGTCACGTGCTTGCGCACAGTGTGGCCGCAGCCTGGCCTGCCCGGCCCCTGCAGGGGTGGGTCTGTTCCTTGCACACCCTGTCCTCTTACTCCTTTCATCCGCTTGCTGGAGGGAGGGGGGTTGTCTCAGTGTTGAGCCTGAACTTTGTACTTAAAATAATCCTGTTTGATGTACTTTGATCAGAGTACCTGGATCCAAATGATCAAAGCGGTTTGGAAAAAACTGGCGTCTAGAATTACTCAAGGCAGTTTGTGTATTTGCAGGGACGCTGCGTATTTATTGCCCGTTGGTCTGGCTTTGTCTCTCCTTTCTGCCCGCCCGCCCCCCTGGAAGGCGCCCTCCTGGTCCCCCTGGCAGCACAGGCTGTGACCCGGGTGAGCTCCTCCGAAGGGCAGGAGGCCTACGTGACTGTCGCCCAGGGGCAGGCGGGAGCTGGGAATCACAGCTGCCGAGGCTCAACCCCGAGGGCAGGATCGTCCAGAGGCTGTGGAAGCTGAAGGGGGACCCGGCCCTGAACGTGTCCCACAGCACCCTGCGCCGAGCTCAGACCAGGACCCGGTTCCCATCCGTTCCCGTGCACCTCCAGCGCCCGGGGGCATCGGGGTGCGGGCACCCACCACACCGGGACGGCGGGTTCTAAATGAGTTTTTCAATAGGACAGTCCGGTGACGCCTATTTGGTGACACCGCTTATTCGCACGGCTCAGGGACGAGTCACACGCACGCTTACGACCCAGGAGGTGCATCTCAAGAGGAGGGATCCATGCTTTGGATGATACTAAACAGTATTCTGAAACCGGTGCCTGAGGTTCCCTTTCGATCGTTTGAACGCCCTCCGAGTTTGTCACCGTCCGCCTGCGAAGGTGCTGGGGGTTTCCTGTGAACCCGGCTGCCTGCACCTGGCCAGAAGCTCGAGTCCCTGTTCTAGTTGGGGATTATCACCCCCAAAAGCAGGAGAAGCAGCTAGCTCGGTACTTGTTTCCTTTTAAGGATAAAATTCATGTGAAAGGGGTCGGCACAAAAAAAATGTTGAAACTAAAAAAAAAGGTGTAAATGACTTCTACCCACTCCTGAGATGCGATGAAGCACCGGCCTGGTTCACCGGTGCCGCCCTCCGGGCCGCTTCTCGTGTTTCCGTGAAGACGAGGCTTCGAGTCTGTCTCTTAGGAAAAAAATGACACATTTTCTTAGCGCTACTATGTTGCATCAATTTACAGCCGCTGAATCCTTCGTGATGGACCATGTAGCCGTTTTGCATCACGAAACGATGAGACTTGGCCCGTGGGAGGGAATTCTGACGTCCCGCGTGTTTGAGAACCGCTCGGGAAGTGGTGGATTTTAATTACCACTTTTACCTCAGAGGAACAGCACTTCTACGGGACCCTGCGGTTTGGCAGTTCCCAGTGTCAGCTTGTCCTGTGAAGGAGGCGGGATGACGTCCCGAAGAAGCCCGCACGTCACGCGATGTAATCTTCCCTTAAGACGACTCCGTCCTGCAAATGCTCCTCTCCAGCCCCCAACCCGCTCCCTCCTCCGCCCCACTCACCCCACCAGCGACACAGGCCTTCCAGGGACACCGAGCCCTCCCTTGTTCTCTCCGCGTCTCTCTCTGTCTCCCTCCAGAGTGACCTCTGCGCTCGTCAGAAAATGAAGCCCAGACGGACACGGTTTGTCATTTCCTCCTCACACCCAGGGCCGAGGGGGCCTTCGGCTCCGAAACAGGGAGACTCTTGGGAAAGCTGCCCCCCCCCCCCCCCGTGGCCGTCGGGTAGAAGCCGCGTGAAGTGCCGCCCGGAGTCTTTCATGGGCCGGGCGACTGACGTGGGCCGCGGGGCCCGTCTGCCCGCCCTACCGGCCGCCTGGCAGCTCACGCGGCACAACCAGGCGACGCCAGATCCCGCTGAGGGACAGAGCCGGCAAAGCCGACACGCGGGCCTTCTCCGGTCCTTCAGGTTCTCTCGGATGCAAGTCGTTTGCGGCTATAGACACGTGGATAGTTATCCGTAACGTGAGTTTCCAAGTTTTCAGTGAGCACGCTTGTGGGTCAGATAAACGGCGCCGGTAAAAGTAGATTTTCTGCCAGAAGAAACTGTCCGGCTGCGTTTTTGGAGGAATAAAGGTCAAGTTGCCCCGACGGAGAATCTCTGTGGCTGTGAAGACAAAGCTACACGAGAACAGCCACGTACACGTCACGGCCCGACTGCTGGCAACATTCGCGCGTCTGACATTGAGATACGCAGTCTCGAGATACAAGATGTGGGAGAAAAAGCAGCGAGATTTTAAAAAGTTCAGCTCCTGCGCAATGAGATCACCATCAACAATAATAACTTGAAAAACAAATGAAAGCACCCAAGACTCACAAGGTGTTCTAGGAGGGCGTCGCTTTGCCAGTTGGGAGGGGCAGACATCTGTTTTGAATTTTTACCGTTTTCTTTGCTGGAAGATCTGGAAGCAGGATCATTTGGGTGAAATATCACCTGGATTCGGACAAGCTCATTTCCAAAGGGAATGGTGAGCTGGGGCAGGGCTCCGCCCGGTCAGCTCCACCCGGCCAGAGCCAGAGAGGAGCTACTTCCCGGACGGAACTGGGGAGGCCGGGCTGAGTCAGGAACTGGGCTGGTCACCTGCTCAGTGACTCCTAGCATCCAGGGTGTTCGCGAACGGATGGGAGACGAGATGCGGCCAACGCATCCCTGACAGGGAGCTTTCCTTTTCTGAAGCCCGAAAGCAAATCTGAACTGACCGCTGTAATGCAGCATGGAAAGGATCTCGGCCCGGCCATCCAGCTGGCCCGGGGCCCGCCTGGCCGAGGAACTCCCTCCACCCCCGCCCGAGCCACAGGGGCTGTGGGAAGCATGTCACTCGGGCAGCATCCGGCCTCTTGAGTCAGCATCTTACACCAGCAAGATGGTGATGAACATTTAATAAATGATAGCATGGGGGCGACAGACGGGGACTCTGCTCCCCAGGCCACAGCGCAGCTCTAGACCCGCAGAGAGCCTGCCTTTCCCTCGCGCGGCCCCACGGCTCCGTGTGCCTGACCCCAGCTGTTCGGTCCGCAGGAAGCAGCCTTCCTGTCCACTCCAGCAGATGGCAACTCCAGGGCACCTCAGCTACAACACCATCCCGATTGGCTGCCCCCCCCAGGCTGGCCCGTCCCCTCCCGCCCGCATCGCAGCCTTCCTGCAGCCCAGGACTTGAGGGTCTCACTCACTCGTCTGTGAGCTTCCTGCAAACACAGGGCGGACCCACCGCTGCCAGGCCGAGGCCTCCTCGGGAGCAGGGCAAGGGGGCGGGGAGAGCCGCCGGGAGCCCAGGTGGGTGGTGTGGCCCCCAGGCAGGCAGGCCTCCGGCCTCATCCAGGCCACAAGGACAAAGAAAGTTCAATGCAGGTGACTTCCTGCTGCTCTTGCTCTTGGAAAGCCCAGTCCGTGAGTCAGACTGTCGGTGTGTCCGCCTGTCTGGCTCTCTCCCTCTCTGGTCAGGCAGCTGAAGGACTAAGGCGATGAGACAATAAATACCAGGTTTGGTCACCACGAAGCGAAGGCTTGCAGCCAGCTGAGTCACAGTGGCGGTGGTCAGAGCGCGCCGAGGAGCCCCATCTGACCTCATCCTGGACCCGGGGCCAGACGCTGCAACACGGCGGGGCACAGACTGCTCATCTCTCCCCAAAGGCTCTGGGGCCTCGCGCTCTGGCCGCAAAAGCTCCTTGGAAGGGAGCATGGTTACATTCCTGTAACTCAAGGACGGGAGGTGACCGGGTCTGGAGGAGAGCAAGGGAAGGGACGGCCACCAGGGACGCTTCATGCCACAAAGACTGGGCCAGCAGCAGTAGCCGCTGTCCCAAGGTGACCTCACTTGGCTAAAAGGCGTCTGAAGTCACTAACCCATTCAGAGCCGTACAACCATCTGGCGTGTGAATAGTGAGGGCCTACTGTGTGCTTATCACCGCAAAGAATTCACCTAGTCTGAGACCTGAGACCTCGCTCTGGCCTGGGGGTCCCCCCAGCCTGGCGGGCAAGGGGGCCAGGACTGGGGGCTGGCAGGGTCCACAGATGAAGCTCTGAGGCCCCAGGCCCCAGGCCCCCTCTTTCTACCTGCCCCAGTGCATCCAAGAAGCCTGAGGCTCCCTGGGAGAGCTGGGTGTGAGGTGAGGGGCTGTGTTACCCCACGTTGCTGCATCCACACTGCCTTTCTCCTTCCTCAGAGAGTCCAAGAGCAGAGGGCACATTGGGCTGTGAGGAGGGGCCCGGGCAGGGCCAAGCCCTGTTCTCCTTGCTGGGGTCGTGGTTTTCACATCACTTGCCACCCCGAGGTTTGATGTCTGCCGTTGTTTCTGCGCTAGCTGACTTCCTTCTGTCCTAGCTGACTTCCTTCTGTCCTAGCTGACTTCCTTCTGTCCTAGCTGACTTCCTTCTGTCCTAGCTGACTTCCTTCTGTCCTAGCTGACTTCCTTCTGTCCTAGCTGACTTCCTTTGTGTCTCCCAAAAGCAAAACCTCACCACGCGGTCTGACAAAGGCCCACTTCAGATTTCTCTCCCCCGGGAGCCGGGACTGGGGCTCGCCTGCTTCTCTGACCAGCTGACCACAGCGGGATCTCTGGCCAGAGCTGAGGTCACCCCTGCAGCCAGTGGGAGGAGGGCGAGAGGACAAGACTGGGAGGGGCCTGCCTTGGAGAATACTCTGCGTGGGTGCTGGATGGGCAGCGGGTCCTGGGGAGGAGCCCACAGGGCCTGGGCTGCCCTATGAACCCCGGACCTCTGGCCCCAGGTGGAGGGCCACACACACAGGGGACACACAGGGGACTGGATCTTCCCCCTTTCGCACGGAGAGTCCATTCAATCTTAGAACTTGCACTGTCCCCACCTCGGGGGTCACTGGAGGGTAGGAAGGGACACATGGTACCGAGCGCCCAGCCCAGAGTCCCCCACGCGAGCAGCAGGGAACAGCCAGCCACCTTCTTCCTGGGTCACCCCTGCCATCCCTCTGCTTCCCGGTCACAGGCAGCGTGCGCCAGGTCTGCCCGGGGCTTCCTAAGGCCGCCCTCAGCCCTCCGGCCGCAGGGACACTCTCCGGCACCCTCAGCCCTTGGCTGGGGTCCTCCTTGGAGCTCTCAGAAGCACTTACGCAATCAGGGTGGTGGTGGAAGTTCTGTCTGCCCATCTGTCTGTCCAACTACCCGTTGAGCAATCTGAGGCAGGGGTCGCGGCTGATTGATCCCTGTCACCCGTGGACACACAGTAGGTGCTCACATGTCTCTCACCGGACGCCGCCGAGCTCCTTAGGGCCGGCTCCGGTTTGCGCCCGGCGCCTGGCAGTCCCCAGCCCACCCGGGAGCCGGTTCCTCCAGCGAGCAGTGCGCCCCACCCCGACCCGAGCGGGGCCACCACGTACCTGGTCCCCAGAGCGTGACGCACTGCTGCTCGTGGGTCTGGCAGATGCCGTTGTAGCAGTAGCCGTCCACACCCTGGCACGGGTGCCCGTCGTGCAGGTAGACGTTGGCCGGGCAGTGGGGGCTGGCGCCTGAGCAGAACTCGGGGAGGTCACAGGCGTTGCTGGCGCCCCTGCAGGCCGTCCCCGCGGGCTTCAGCTGGAAGGAGGGAGAGGCTATGGCGCGTGCTCTGCGGGAAGGGGCGCAGGCTGCCCGCAGAGCTCCTGGGGTGCCCCAAGCAGGCCAGGCGTGAGCGACGGGAGGATGTCAAAGCCAGTCCCCTCACAGCAGCGGGAGTCGCTGAACAGCCCTGCTCCGGGGGACAGCGGCCCTTCCTCTGTAAGGGGGCATCCAGGGCGGCCTCTCTTCAGCTTCCTGCACCGTTAAGGTTGGTGAGCGGCAAGCTGGCCGCTGGCACCTGCCCCTCGGGGGCTGTGGGGGGGGGTGTTGCCTGATGGACACGTGGATTCTTAGGAAAACGACCTGTGGTTTCCAGTCCCTTCGTGTGCTTTCAGGTGAGGTCTGCACTCACAGCACTAGCGTTTGTGCTCAAGTTGACAAAAGTAATTCCGAGGGCAACAGCCGCTCAGGTTATCATCAAACCTCAGAGCTGGAAGCCCGTCTGCGGGGCTTTGTGGGGTGAGGGGCAGAAGAGATAAAGCAGGGGTGGCCTGGGATGCTGGGAACCATCCGGCCGGCGCCCAGCTCTCTGTAGCTGAAGAAATTAAGGCCCCAGCCGGCCGGCGTGACTCAGAGGTTGAGCGTCGGCCCGTGAACTTGGTCAGGGTTTAGGGTGACGGGTTTCATCCCCAGCAGGGGGGTGCAGGAGGCAGCCGATCAATGACTCGCTCATCCTTGATGTTTCCATCTCTCTCTCCCTCTCCCTTCTTTTCTCTGAAATTAAAAAAAAAAAAATTTTTTAAATAAAAAATTAAGACTCTCAGTGGCTTGTCTGAGGCTGCACAGCCTGTGACCTACCCTGCCCCAGCCCTTCCAGGCACCTTCTGCCAACAGCTGCCACGTGCCAGGGGGGTGCCAGCTGCTTTTCATGGTCCCATCAGTTAATCACAAGTAGGAAGGGGTTTTAAGTGGAATGCAAATGTTTTAACACACTCTGAGTCACGGAGGTTCCCGCAAGCACGAGGCCACTGCTTCGTTAACAAGAATAAAATTCTACCCTGGGAGCCTCTGAATCGGCTCAGGCTTCTGTGCTGGGTCTCAGCTCTGGATAGTGAGACAGACCATGGACCTGCCTGAGTGAAAGCCGGGGTGGCCGAAGCGATGGCGAAGGTGTGAGGCCACCACGCGGGGCGGGGTGGGGCTGGGCGCCGGCGGCACCTGTTGTTAGGAGGACGTCGTGCGAAGGCCCCGGACAAGCTGCGAGGCGCCTCCGCCCAGCGGCCAGCATTGCTGGGGTCAAGCAGAGGGAGCCGGCGTGAAGATGACAGGAGCGGGATCCTCAAGTGCTCCTCCGGGTTGTGGTGACAGGACCCCACGTGCCTCCCACAGCGCAATTGGAACATGTAATGCTGAGCCTGCGTTCCCCGGGCCGATTACTTTTCAGCTCATAACTGATTTGTCACAGATGACAGCATAAAAGGTGCATTTTGCACAGAGACTGGGAGATGATAAAACAGAAGCTAATGCCAGCTCCGATGAGGAGTGACGGTTCCTGCAGCCGTGGCGCGGGGAAGCCGCCCTGCCACCCTGTGTGCCCTGTGGAACTGCCGGGATCTGTGGGCGACCTGGGCCAGGAGCACTCACCCGGGGCCTGAGCACTCACCGGGGCCTGAGCACTCACCCGGGGCCCGAGCACTCACCCGGGGCCTGAGCACTCACCGGGGCCTGAGCACTCACCCGGGGCCAGGAGCACTCACCCGGGGCCTGAGCACTCACCCAGGGGCTGGGAGCACTCACCGGGGCCTGAGCACTCACCCGGGGCCGGGAGCACTCACCGGGGGCCTGAGCACTCACCCGGGGCCGGGAGCACTCACCGGGGGCCTGAGCACTACCCGGGGCCCGAGCACTCACCCGGGGCCTGAGCACTCACCCGGGTCAGAGCACTCACCCAGGGCCGGGAGCACTCACCGGGGGCCTGAGCACTCACCCGGGGCCGGGAGCACTCACCTGGCAGTCTCGGCAGCACAGCCCGTGGGCGCAGACCGCGCCTGGCCTCAGGGTGCAGGAGGTGGCGTTGCAGCAGAGGTTCGTGCACTCCTGCAGAGGGAAGGGGCTTCATGTGAGGGGTCGTGGGGAGCAACCACTCGTGGACAGCAAAGGTGCCCTAAGTGGCTGTAAAAGGGAAGAAAGAACTAGACGCCCGGCTCTTGAGCTGAAAACCAGCCCGAGTGAGGATTAGCTTCGCCTGCGAGGAAGCAGAGCTCTGTGAAGTGCTTATGAGCTGACTGCATGAGGGTCCCTGGGAAAAGTCAGAGCCTTTCGTGACGGGGGAAGGGGCCCTGGGACAGGAAGGCCGGTGGACAATCCATCGCGGCTGCAGCTGGGGCTCTGCGGGCAGAGGGCTCCGGGGACTGTAGGTCTTATTGCAACACGTGTGGCAGGATCACCAGAATACTTGGAACTCACTTATTTAAAAATATACGTAGATGTGCCCTGGCGGGTGTGGCTCGGTGGGTAGGGAGTCGGCCCGAGCACGGAAGGGTCTTGGATTTGATTCCCGGTCAAGGGCAGGTACCCGGGTTGCGGGTTCGATCCCCAGCGCCGGTGGGAGCGCATGCGGGAGGCGACCCGTTGATGTCTCTCTCTCTCCCATCGATGTTTCTCTTTCTCTCCCCTCTCTCCCCTCCCTTCCACTCTCTCTAAAAATGAATGGAAAAAATATCTTCGGGTGGGAATTAACAAAAAACGTACCAAGATGCCTTCAAATATTACTTTTCCGAGACTGACCTGTTCAACCTGCACATACCAGCGGGAGATGAAGTCAGACCATTGTGTCTGAGCCGCAGCTCCTCACGATCCAGCCACAGCCGAGACTCCCGCCCAGCGCAGGTGGGCTGTGCCACCTGACCAGGCCGCCTCGGGTCAGAAACTCAGGTGACAATGACCGAGGGGCCCGAAGGAGGTCCGTGGGCAGGGCCCATTGATTGGCAAGGGATTTAAACACAGATCAAATAGTACGGGCACTGCCCTCCCTGAAATAAAAGTGAGAGGGAGTTGACTCCTTTGCTGAGCTGCGTTCACAAGTCCCTGACTTTTTCTGGAAATGGGGGGTTGAAGCCTGTCCTTGGCCCTCCGCTGAAGGTCTCCGCAGGGTCACCTGGTGTCTTTATGGAGTCCTGGTGCTGCCAACACTCCAACGGCTCGGGGCTTAGACAGTTTAGAAAAAAACTGAATTCTCAGAAGAAGGAAGGGTTCACAGAGTCTTTAATTTATCAGGGTCCTTTAACTTTATCTAACAGACGATGTGTGCTAAAGAATTTATATACTGTCGGCTACAATGAAGCCAGCCACGTAATGGCAGATGGCTCACCCCCAAAACCATCTTCTGTGAGGGGTTTATAATTAGCATCACTGATGCGATTAACAAGGTTTTGCCGATGACCCAGAGGGTGTGTGGCTAGGCCGGATGTCTGAGCTGGACCCCGTGTGAGGCTATGAGTGACATTCGCGTTCCGTGTTTGCCCCGTGACCCTGTTACACACACATCCGAAGTTATCATATTTTAAATTTGCTCACGGACTTTATAAACATCCGGTTATGCTACACACAGCAAGATAAAACTGCTGGGCAGTCAGAGCTGGAACTGTCAGGACAGTGTGGTTTCTAACTCACAGACTTACGACCCTAAAACGTTTAGGAACTTGTGTTTTTTTTTAAAGGGCCCATCAGTTGCGTCCCTGACCAGTGCCATGAAACATCCAGCAATGTCGTCCTGCTCGTTACGATCTAAACGGTCTACTAGTGACACGTTCACAGAATCTCAGAGCTCCCTGTGCTAATTGAAATCAGCCATCCTGAGACTGGGTCCTAAGATCCTTTAAGAACTTCCTCCCCACCCCCCAACAAATCCCTAAATAATATAAGCAGCAGCTCAAATGGAAACCAGCCGAGCAGAAAGGCTTTGACTTCAAAGGGGACTGATAATGTGAGAAGGACAACTACGTTTAAACGCTCTTTGCAAGCTACCGCGTCCCAGTGACTTTAGACCAGGAGCTGAGGCCGCGCCCGACCCCGAGAGCTGGGCGGGCGAGTTGTCAGGGTGTCCTTATGGCTGATATGAATCCAACGCCCCACACAGGAAGCTTTCAGCAGTCACTGCCTTTAAAATATATATATATATTTATTGATTTCAGGGAGAGGAAGAGAGGGAGAGAGAGAGAGAGAAACACATTGATGAGAGGGAGTCATTGATCGGCTGCCTCCCGCAGGTCCCCTGCTGGGGATCGAGCCCGAAACCCCGGGCATGTGCTTAGACTGGGAATCGAAGGCTGATGCTCAACTGTCGAGTCACACCGGCCGGGCAGTCACTCGCCCTTTTAATGACACAGAATCTCCTTCTGCAGTACTGTATTCCTCAGGAGAGGCTAATTCTGCACCTGATGATACATTTGCTATTTTAGGGCTCGGGAGAGAGGTTCAGCAGGGCCATGGACACCAAGTCTCCGAGAAGGAAGGACAATGAAGCCATGGAGGTTCTCCGCAGACGCCCTCATGGTCCTGCACAGACATGGATCCTTCATCCCAACCAACTGGGACAAGACAAGGAGGCATCTTTCTGAAAACAGTGCAGATTATTTCTGGGAGCCAGGGGACCAAAGCTGGTTCCAGTTCTGAGCTGGGGAGGTGGTTGTGACTAACTGAGGTGGAGACACACAGAGCCCCTGAATGGGCCACGGGATGCGTGGGCCACAGGATGCATGGGCCACGGGATGTGTGGGCCACAGGATGCATGGGCCATGGGATGCGTGGGCCACGGAATGCATGGGCCCCGGGATGCGTGGGCCAACATGAAGCCAAGGTATGAAGAGTCCCAGGGCCTGAGCGCTGGGTCAGGGGGTTACAGAACCCAGGTTAGCAGGTTGGACTAAAAGCGGCCTGGAAACTGGAAACGGTCTGTCACACTGTTAGACACAGTTTGAGCCTGAGCAATGGAAAGCGAAAAATAAAAAACCAAAAAAATTTAAAAGTGAGACAAAAGGCTCGCCCGTGACTTTGAAAGATTTCTCGGAAGAAGGAACTGTGGGTGAGGGGGACCAGAGCTCTCACCAAAGCCTAAGAACTCATCCTATGAAATAAGACCTGACCCACAGATGGGAACTTGGGAATTACACGTGAGACTTGGCGCCACATAAGGAAGGAGTTTGATTTATTCCTATCTGCCCCCTACCTGCGGAGACAGCACCTGTCCAAGCTGCTGATGGAGAGAGAAGAGAGGCCCACAGCTCAGGGGCCGGCAAGACTCAGGCACTCAAGCCTGTGCTGACGTGCTGGGGGGGGATGCTGGGGGGGGATGGTGGTGGTGGGGGGTGGGGATGGTGGGATGGTGGGGATGGTGGTGGTTGTGGTGATGTTGATGATGGGGTGGGGATGCTGCTGGGGGGGATGGTGGTAACATCGGTGTTGTGATGATGATGACGGTGATGATGACGGTGGTGGTGGTGTTGACAGGGGAGATGGTGGCAGTGGTTATGGAGGGTGGGGGTGGTGCTCATGGTGATGGAGGAGACGGGAACAGCGCTGGTGTTAACGGTGGTGACGGTGGTGGTGGCAGCAATGCTGGCGGCCGTGCGGGATGTGGAGCACCTGCTAATCCAGTCATTCCCAACCTGACCGTTCCTGGCTCCACGAGGAGCCGCCTAAGTTGTTTAGATCGATAAACACAAGGACAAATCATTTTTAAGTCAGCACGGCCTCTCCTGAGAAACACGGGTAACTTAAGCTAATTCTGTTTTTTTCTTTCCGTAATTAACGACGTCTCCAAGGAATTCCCCCTTTGCCGACCCCATCCCTCCACTACCCTTAAAAAGAGTTTCTGTAACCCCATAACAAGGACTTACTTCTGCACAGCTACCACTCCCTGTGCGTCGTGAGCAAAACCAGCCACTGCTGTGGACAAAACATCTGGTAAAACCACCACTACAACCCCCGTCCCCGGTGCTTATTTATTCGCCCCCAGCATTCTTGCAGAGATGGCCAGACTGAGACCAAGATCACTCCTGCGGGGACGGGAAACCTCAGACACTTGGAGAAAGATGCGAAGAAGAGTCCACAGAGCCGCTTTTGGATGGAGACAGGAATTCGAGGCACGTCCCAGAGTCTCAGCGCAATTTCCCTGCCCCAGAAGCCCTTTCAGAGCAGCTCCCCAAGACACGCTCCTCCTGAGCCCCGTCAAGCCCGTCTGAGCTGGGCCTGGCCGCCGTGAGCCTGTCGGCCCCTCGAGCTCGCACAGCTTCGGGGGGGGGGGGACCCACCTGCAGGCTGTGCTGCGCCAGCTCCTTGCTGTGATCATCTGAATGCAGCCCCCCCCAAGCTTCCGGGGGCCCTGGTTTGGCCAGGAGCTCTCCCTGCATCCTGTCAAGACTATTCAGAGATTAAAATGTGGCTGTGATAATTTTTACGCTGATTAACCTTATCTTGGGCCCCACAGAAACAAGAAAATTTCCCGACCGTGGCTGGAAAGTAGGGTAAAGAAGCCCTTTTGGGGATAAAAACACTCCCTGCTTTTGCGTGTGGCTTCTGAGAGCGACAAGCAGAGAGGCCGGGCCTCGGGTCCTGCGCACAGTGGAGGCCGCGGCAGCTGAGTGGGGTTTCGACGTGGAGAAAGCTCTCAGTGAAAAGTACATGTTGCTTTTTAGAGTCCCCTGTTTGCAGGCCGTGCAAAGAGAAAGAAAGGGTGCTTATTGGCCGCCTGAAGCCAGGTGCCAGGGCTCGTCTCCGCCATGCTCCGGCTAGAAGCCTGTGCACCGTTCCCGGCCTCGTCTCGCCAAGAACGCCGCGTCCTCTGACAGACAAGGCTCTTTATCTTTTTAAGCCAGTGGCGCAACTTATCCTGTGTGACAGTGAAAATGTAAGAAGGCCACCCTGGCTGGGAGGCTTGTCCAAGGTGGCCACGCAGGACTCAGCCAGCCTGATTTCTAGCCCTTCATTCGGCCGCGCGATTCCTCTAAGTGGCCCAGACACGAGACCCGCGTCCCGGAGACGCCTCTTACCTCGGGCTCCCCGCAGTCACACTCCTCTCCTTCCTCGACGTATCCGTTCCCGCACTTCTGGCCTCCGAAGGCCTGCTTGACCTCGGGCAGGTTGAAGAGGCACATCCCCACACCCTTCTCCAGGCTGGCCTCCAGGTCCTTGCGGCTGCAGCTGCTGAACACCATGGGGAAGGGGTACCTGCGAGAAGAGCTGCGCGGTCAGCCGTCAGCGAAAAGTGGCCTTGCCTCCTTCCTGTGGGCGACTCCTGGTCCCCCCCACCCCATGACATCTGCCCGCGGGCCCACTGTGGGTCTCGGCGAGCAAAGGCACAAACACTCGCTGCAACACAAGCCCCTTTAGCGGCACCCTGAGCTCCCGTCCCGCTCGGCGCTGGCACCCCCCGGAGGGATGCTTCATCCCAAAGAAACAGCCTTCTGACGGTTTCAAACTAACGAGTTTGGACGGTCATCAGACAGTGCTGACAGTCCCGTGTGAATCAGCAAGTGGAACGGGAACCCTCGGGATGTGTCGGCTGCAGTGTGAACGACTGATGTCCTTACTGGAAGGACAGAGGCACCAATGACCACGCCTAGCAGTTCCAGGGAACCGCGGACACGACCCCGGCTGCAGGTCAGGGCCGGCAACACGGGCCACGGGGCTATGACAGGCCGTCCCTGCCTCCCCCAAGCACAGCCAGGAGAGGCTGGAGGTGCCAGAAACGCAGGGACTGCTCTCGGCTCAGCACACCAGGGACACGAAGGGATGTGGCAGAGCCAGCCCGCTTCCCAGCAGAGTCCGTCCCCCATTCCGTGGGCCGGAGGGGCTGCCCAGCCCCCTGCACCTGGCTGGGCCGTGTG
This sequence comes from Miniopterus natalensis, assembly GCF_054644295.1. NCBI lineage: Eukaryota > Metazoa > Chordata > Mammalia > Chiroptera > Miniopteridae > Miniopterus > Miniopterus natalensis. The sequence goes on along the minus strand of NC_142094.1, from coordinate 57,071,546 downwards.
ACTGATTCCCGGCGGCGATCATGAGCAGCGGTGACACAGTGCGGGTCGCCTCCGGTGGGGGGTATTTGCATGGTTGTCTCTCTTTAAGTCAGCTGAGCTCAGCGTGCTCCAATGTCCTAGGCCCTGGAGAGGCCAGACGTGGCCCCTGTCCTGACTCGCTGCAGGGCGGAGGGGGAGCCACCCGCGGCACAGAGCCCGAGTATCGCACGGAAGGGAGACCCCTCCGTTAGGGCGAGGCCCCGACAGCTAGGGGTCCGTTTCCGCCGGCCGCTAGAGTCACCCACGTAGATAGAGCGTCTCACTCTTTTTCACACGTGCACTTTCCCGTGTCCTGAGCAGCCAGGACGGTGGGGGACAGGCACGCCCGGAACCCAGAAGGGTGTGTTACTGACTGAGAAACCGCGGCCTGCTGACCAGCAAGCCGGCGCCCTCTCCCCGCGCAGACGGCCACGGGATGAGGCCACAGCTGATCCCAGTCGACGGGCCCAGCAGGCGCCCTGCAGACGCAGGCGAGCGCCGTTTCGTGACTGAGCCTGGCAGCTGGTCAAGAGCGTGGCCAAGCCGGGAACACGTGGGCGCAAGAGTTTTCTATCAACCGCAGCTTATTAACTCCGGAGTCTAATTCTGATAGATAGAAGCATCCATACAGGCAAGTCCTGCTCCTGGGGCAAAGGCAATAAACCCTGGCCTGTGTGTTCTGCTGGAACGAAAGGTTTCTCTTGAAATCTGTTTAACTCCCTTTGGCAGTCAGATCGCTTATTCCAGGTATCAAAATGCTGCTGGATATCTGCAAATGGTGACCCACAAGAAAAACTAACTGTCCATTTATAAGGGCTATGCATGGAAGGGACAGTGGTGCATGGTGCAGGGAATTGAGAGCTCTTCTCTTTGCAAAGAAAAAGCCTCAGCAAGGCGGAGATGGGACGTCTTCCCCGGTGGGAGTTCTCCTGGGACACGTAGCTCAGGGCCTGACCTGGGAGACGGGACATCACTCCCACTCAATGATACGCAGCCGGGTGTGGTGATAAACTCTTCCCAGCTCATTCGGGAAGGGAACTGGTTTCCCAAGTATGGTAACAGTTAATTAAGAAAGACACCAGGGTAAGTTAGAAGCCTGGGGAAGGGTGTCAGCAGGAAAAACAGTAGCTGAGAGAAGCCCGATGGAAAGGCCGTGTGAATCCCCCGCTTCTCAGGTGAGCAGAGGGTGTCCACCACGGTCCGCAGCCTGGAGGGCTGAGACCTGGCCCATCCCGGCTCAGGCAAGCTCACCCACGTCGCCGTCTTTCAAAATAACACAGCCATGCGGGGCTTTTGGAGGGGCTGACGTTAAAGACGGGGCAGAAACAGGATGAATGAGCTCAGCTCAGGCCCAGGATTTAAGCGTCGAGCGTGTGGGAGCGGAGAACGGAGCAGATCGCTGCTGGCACACCGCTCGTGCGCCCGCTCCGGCTGCGGTCACACAGCCCCGCGAGCCGCACGGTGACAAATGTCTGTTTCCCTTAGCTCTTTCCTGTTCTGCGGAGGGACAAGTCCCAAGTGCTTTCAAAATCCTCTCTCATTTAGAATCGTGGATAAATAACATCCATCCAACTCACAGGTTTCCAGCCTCACTCTAAGGAACCAGGTCCAGGCACGAGTTCCCGGGGGAGCCTCTGTGGCAGGAGCCCCGCGGTTCTGAGGGTGCGGCACGGACGGGCTCGCTGCCTGTGAGCCAGGGCGTCCGCGGAAGACGGCAGGGCTGGGCCTCCGCTGCAGGCCTGATTCCCAGCATGCCCGGGCCAGGGCTCTCACAGCGTGGTCCCGGCGTTGGCGTCCCCTGGCAACTCCCTGGGCATGCAAACCCTCAGGCCCCACCCACGGCGCCTGGGTCAGAGAACTCAGGGGTGGGGCCCAGCAACCTGTATTTTATTAAGTTCTTCTGACAATTAAAAAAAAATCAAGATAAAATTCACTCTTTTAAAATACATTTAGTGGCTTTTAGTACATTTGTGATGGTGTGGAGCCATCACCACTATCTAGGCCCTGAAGACTTTCCTGACTCCAAAAACGAACCAACCCCACACCCGTTAGCAGTCACCCCTCACTCTCCCCTCCCCCAGTCACCGCCAACCATTGATAGGCTGTCCGTCTCCACCGACTCACTATTCTGGGTCTTTGGAGTCACATAACATATGACCCCTATGTCCGGCTTCTTTCACTGAGCATCAGGTTTTCAGGGCTCCTCCATGCGGCAGTGTGTGCCAGCCCTTCCTTCTTTTTCACGGCTGAGTAATATTCCCTCCTGAGTAAGACTAGACCACTGTATGTTCATCAGTGGATGGCCCAAGCGACTTATCAAAATTAAAGTGTGGGAACAAATGACCTAGATTAGAAACCCACACATTAGTAAAGATAATACATGGACAAGTCCACATTTATTTGTGTCAAAAAAGGAAACATAATGTAGTCTCATCATAGGTCATCTTTCATGCACTTAAGTTAGAAGTAGTTTTGTTTTCCACTATGATTCTAGTTCGTAAGCAGAGCGCAATGGGCAGCATTCTGAAAACCTTGTGTGGTTTTAGGCAAAGGCTAAAAATCCCAGGAGCATCGATCTGTCTCTTAGAGCCAAATTCAAGTCGCGAATGAATTTTCAGGTACCTTTAAGTGTTATAGCAGGTGGACTGACCATCACGCTACAGACGGACTAAGGCGCCGGGACAGTTTCCGAATGTGAGCACCGAGGTTTCTGTGCCGGAGCAAGATCCGTCCTTTCGTGTCCAGCTCCAGCGCAGAGCATTTTGCCTGCCTTTGGCTCCTGCTGCTCCTTTGGCTCGCACTGCTCCTTCCTGAGTTTACAGCTCTGCTCCCTGGGGTACTGAACAGAACATGAACTGGGCCACAGTTGCTGGAGACATCAAAGACCCCGAGCAGGCCACGTCGGTAGTTAAAAGGCGAGCCTCGGTTTCCTCTGTGGCTTTTGGTGAGCTCATCCCAAAGCTTCTCATCAATCACCCCAAATACGTCAGCTCGACGCAGAGAGATGATAAACTGGTGCAAAGCGAGAAAACGGGAGAATTTCTCGGAAAAGACGCCCTTTCGCACGACCCTTTCCCTCAGCACAAGGACGCTCTAGAAGAACTGGACCTCGGGCCCAGAAGCAGATGCCACGTCCAGCCCCTGGGCTCCAGAGGGCTGCCCTTGGGGACCCCGCCAGGGCGACCGGCTCCTGCGCCGATGGGACCTCTTCTGTGACACGTGTCTGCTTTTTCCTCTAAGGTGTAACGACCAAGGACACTTGGGGCACATTCACCACACTGAATGCAAAGGGGATGCAGCAGCTGGGCGATTTGGGCGGATAAAACATCACACAAAACCCACTTTCCAAAGAGAATTGCTACCCACCGCTTCCCGCCGTAAACGCAGTCACGGCTGAACATCGCAGCGCCCCGAGGCTGCCAAGGAAAACAGGACGGGGGCTACTTTTCCGGTGACAAAGCTGCGGTCAGGAAGCTCTTTCCTCGCAGGAGCCCGCTGCGCGTGTCTGCGCTCTGTTTTGGGGCGAATACTACGAGGCCAATCTGTCAACCCCGACGGGGGAGCCGGGCGCCCTCGGCCGCGAGGGCTCCGGGGATGGCTCCAGACACCGGCTTTCCTGCTGGAAGCCAGGCGGCCGGGAAGCGGCTGCAGTCGGCTGGCCCCGCTGGGGCCGCAGGTCACTGTGCCTGCTCTTCCTGTGCCTCCGACAGACACGGCTGCGTCCCAGAGCCGAGCCCGGGGTGACATCAGTCCCTGTGCCGACTGCAGGAAAGAGGTGGACGTCACCAGAGGAAGGAGGACGGCAAGGCCCAGGCAGCTGCTGCGAACAGCTTGGAGGGGGCATGACCGTGTCACAGGAAAAGGCAACCCCGCAGGAAACCGGGGACGGATGGGAAGCCCTCGGAGTTCTCTGTTCAAATCAATTAGAAAACAAAGGAAAAGCTCACAGCGTCCACAGCTGATACACGAGTGGACAGTGTCGGGGGTGACTGGTGCTTTTGGGGAACACGTTGCTGACATCCTGCTTCCCACGGATCTCTTTTCGCAGACTGCAGCTGAGTTGTATCTTCTGCGGACAGCAGAGGGGACAGATTCTGCAGCCCTGGGGGACCCTTCTGGGCCTGGACGCGTGGCATGGAGGAGGTGCAGGAGAATCGAATCTGTAAGACCAAGTCTGAGCACCCCGTCTATTAGACTGAAGTTCGGCTTTAAAACTGAGCCTCAGTTTTCCCATCTGTAGAATGGGGGCAGTAACCACCTCACATGCCGATGAGGATCCATGAGCTTCATACAAAACCGTGAAAGTCTCCGGTTAATTTCAAAGCACCATGAGCTGCTAGTTGCCCGGATTTATGTCAAAAAGATGTGTATTTGTTTTCTTCATTTAGGGTTCCCACTTGGCCTAGGGCCTGGAACATTCTCCTGCTAGGCAGCATTTCTGAAATGGGGCCAAATTTATTATAATTGTAGCCCAAACACAGCATGGTCACACTGTAAAACCGCAAGTACAGGTAAACTCTAGAGGGACATGATTCAGGAGGCTGAGGAATGGTCGGGCAGTTAAACACGATCCCGTCACTCAAAACACATGTGGTTCAAGCAGAGAAAGACTCTGCTCCACCCTGGACAGGCCGGTTTCACTCACTCAACCAGACCGTCAACTTGGGGGCAAAACCAACCAACCAACAAACCAACCAACCAACCAACAAAACCACTGACAAATGAAAAAAACAAAACCGTGCCCAGATGGATGTTACCTGCCGCGCGGCTATGGTTGTCTTCAGTTCCTGAAAGATTCTCCCAAACATCTCTTCCCAAAGCTCAGGTCCCCTGAGCCCTCTCCACGCATCCTTCCATCTTTTTACTCCGTGGCCAAGGCCCCCCGAGCTCAGAGTGGACAATGGCTACAGACAGATGGGACCTGGCCGCAGTCCCTGAGAACAATATCATCAACTCCCCAACCAGTTTGAAGACATTAAAAAAAACACCCCTCACTCGCAGTTCACAGCCAGTTCTGCTTATTCCAGGCCTCTCAGGAGCAGGGGCCCCGCACAATCACCATCGTTCCTTCCCGGGTGAGCTCGGGGCCCCTTACACAGAGGGTGCCAAGGTCACACCTGGGATGGACTTGCTCAGCTACGCTGCAAACCAAACGCACAAAATTTAGGTGCCACCGAGAAGACGGCTCTTGGAACAGGTGGCAGCAGCTGTACCCGCAGCAGTCGGCCTCGTCGTTGGCACCCATTTCAGGTGCTTTTGGCTCTGCCTCACCTGGCATGTCAGGGACAGTGAGCATAAACATTACCAGCAGTCGCTGTTCCCTAGCGAGCCCCTGCATGGCCAGAGCTCGGTGGGCACTCTCGCTCACCCACACCCCTGCGAGTCAGATGGCATCATTCCTAGTTTACAGATGAGGATACTGAGACTCAGAGAGGTCAGGGACCTTGCCACAGTCTTGTGGTTCAAGTCGGGACTAAAAACAGCTCTTTGACGTGAAGGCCTGTGCTCTTCCCAGGCAGCCACACTGCAGCTGGAGGTCAGGGGGCCTCTGGAGCAGCTTCCAGGGATTACTCCCCCCCCCGGGCAGCCTCAGGTTCAACCTGCACCAATGGCCAAGCCAGGACCCTCATCATTCATGGAGGAGAAGGTGCCTCAGGCTCCAGGGAGCCAGTAAAAGTGAAGCCCCCAATCCTGCACACGGCTCTGAGGGCACCACCTCCCAGCACCTCCCTGAATATCTTTGGTGGACAAGAAACCAAAGGCCAGGATTTATCCAACACACCCGAGGACCAGCACGGCCCAGGCGCACACACCTGAGGGAGGGTGTGAGCCTGTCTGGCCCCGACCAGCTGTGGGCAGGGGAGATGGTCACCTCCCGGACAGCGGTCACTCTGCCGGCTCCTCTGGGGCGTGATGGGAGGTGGAGGCGGACCTGAACTCATCCTCGGCCCAGCCAGTGAACACAGCGGCTTACGGGACAGAAGGAACGCAGGGCGAGACCCCAGGAAGGGCTCATCCTCTAGTCAGCTCCGGGAATGAGAAGTGACTGCCTTCGGGCCAGGCGCTGACCCACTGGGCTCACCAGATGGGCTGCAGACGGCACAGGAAACCAGGCCAGGAGCAAGGGATCAAACATGTCCTCGGTGGGACGTGTCCATTGTTAATGGCAAACACCTGGGGCCCCAAACGGAGCCATCTGCGGCACATTATAATTCATGTTTTTAACACGTGAACTTTGACCTCCGCTCCTCCTTCTGAAAACCAATTAAAGTGCAAATGTAATTTCCCAGAATTGTTAATAAAGAAAGGTACCAGCTGAGCTTTGGCCGGTGGGAGGTGCACAGGAGGCCTCTGGACGTTTCCAGAAAGTAGACCTTTCACTCCTGAGCTTGAGAGCTGTTTCCTCCCGAACCCAGCCCTAAAAGGTGAGGGACTCCAGGGCAGGGGACCCAGGGTCCCATGACAGGGACCCCAGCCCATCAGAGGGGGCGTCTGAGACGACTCTCAGCTTCGAGATGAGAAACGGCTGCTGTCTCCGCAGGGCTTGCCCGCCCGGAATGGGGCTGGACGGACGTAAACAGACGAGAGGCTAATACGGAACAGTCCAGGCCCAGGCAGCTCCGCCCTCCCTCCTGCGCCAGGGGACAGGCCTGCACAGGCCGGGCCAGCTGCTTCTGTGATTCTGCAAGTCTGCGACAGGGAAGACACTTCTCATCAGATGCGACAGAAAAAGTGGTCAAGTAGACGCCTCCAAGCCGCCCACCCATCTTCTTCCTCACCCCCCCCCCCCCCCGATTCTTCCATCCATTCATCCCTGCGGTAAAGATGTTGCTCTACCACGAACTCGGCCATGTTCCGGGCACTCTTCTAGGTGCTGGGAACAAGACTCATCACTGAACAAGACAAACAAGATTCCGGACCCGGCGGGGCTGAGAGTGGGTCCTGCTGGGTCCTGCTGGTGGCTGAGAGGCCACGGTTCACCCCAACCTCATGCCACAGCCTCCATGCCACACGTCCCGGGAAGGAGGAAGCCGTGGGAGGGTGCAGGGAGGGGAAAGATTGGCAGAACTTCAGCTGCCCTGTTTTCACACATGTTCCACCACAAATAAAATGCCGCGTTAATGAGCAACGACAGGAAGTAATTCTCTGCTGCTGTGACACAAGTCGAAGGAGGTTTGCAGAACTAAATGGCTTAAAAATGGTGCACCCTTCCTGCTGCCTAGAAGTTGCACAGGGACGCTGCTCTGTACTGAGGCTTTAGTCCCCACAGGAAGCCCAAACATGGTAACATGCTTGTGGCCACTTCCATGCGGCAAACGCAGCGGGAGGCTGGATTGCACAAGGCCCAGTTTCATGCTCAGCCCGGCTGCACGGAGCCTGGCTGCATGGACGGGGGCCAGCTGCATGGAGCCCGGCTGCACACAGCCCAGCTGCATGGAGCCCGGCTGCAGAGAGCCCAGCTGCACAGGGGCCAGCTGCATAGAGCCCAGCTACACACAGCCCAGCTGCATGGAGCCTGGCTGCATGGACGGGGGCCAGCTGCATAGAGCCCGGCTGCACAGAGCCCAGCTGCATGGAGCCCAGCTGCAGAGAGCCCAGCTGCACGGAACCCAGCTGCACAGGGGTCAGCTGCAGAGAGCCCAGCTGCAGAGAGCCCAGCTGCAGAGAGCCCAGCTGCAGAGAGCCCAGCTGCACGGAGCCCGGCTGCAGAGAGCCCAGCTGCACAGAGCCCAGCTGCATGGAGCCCAGCTGCATGGAGCCCAGCTGCAGAGAGCCCAGCTGCACAGAGCCCAGCTGCAGAGAGCCCAGCTGCACGGAGCCCGGCTGCAGAGAGCCCAGCTGCATGGAGCCCGGCTGCATGGAGCTGAGCACACTCTTCTCTGACCAGCACCCCAGGATAGCTGCCTTTCTCCTCTCTCCGAGGTTTCAAGCTGCTGCACGTTTTCATTCGAGATGAGGCGTAAGAAGGTGCAAAGGCAGGAGTGTGGCTCCTGCAATGCGGCCTCACGCCCGGGGGCTTCCACCTGGGTCAGCCTGAAAGTGCGGGTCGCTCACTTAGCTTCCTGAGCTCCAGCTCCCTCGTCCTCAGGATCAGCACGATCACGCCCACCTCACACGGGTGGCCGATGAAACGACGTCCTGAGAGCAGGCCTCGGGGGCCGAAGTCACGTTTGCCTGCATCTGCTTCCCCGGGACCGGGCAGTCGAGGAACGGTGGCCACGAGGCCTGGCCTCCCTGGCCTGACCTGCGCGTGGCGTTCAGCTTAAGAGGGCCTGAGGACAGTTCTCTCACGCCCTCGGGCGGCGGCTTATTCCAACTCTGCCTCTATCGCAGATAAACGCCTGTATTTTCCAGCGGGCAGCACCTAGTTACAGGCAGTGGAAACAAGAAGGTGCCCGACATTGACCTGCCCTCTTGAACTGTTGTGAAAAGTCCCTCCTGTCAGTTCATTTTTCCTTTATGATAATTTTGAGGTGCAGCCAACACATTGCTCCGGCCGTGGGATGGAAATGATCCTGACCAGAGCTGCTTTAGTCTCACCAGAGTCCTCACTTGGTAGCGGCTCCTCTTTTTCCCTCCTTGGATAAAGATTTCCATTTCCTCCCCAGTTTGAAGAAGGAAGTAGAGACTGTCTTAAACTTTTCCTTGAGGGAAAAAATAATCAAATGAAGAGCCGATACGGGGAAATAGTTTCCTCCCACCCCTTTCTCCCAAAGTCCCTCGATAAATGTATCTCACCATCTCGGCCCCTCAAAATTCAAAGGGGGTGAGCTTTAATTAAGTGTATAATTACGTGTAACCTGCACTGATTTTCAAGAAAGCAAGTTCTACACAGAGTATAGACTCTCCAGATGCATAGAATCTATCAATTCCCAATTCCCACCACATCCGCAGCTCTGGGGAATTTTTCTCCGAAAAGTACCATTCATTTCAGTCCCTTGAAACACATTCAGACAGAGGCTTCCTCAGAAAGAAATCCAGTTTTCCCGTTACATGAGCTAGGAATTCTCTGGAGACTCGCCTAACCCAGTTTAGTCCTTCAGACTGGACTTTATCCTGGACTGTCCCCCCTGCCCACCCCCACCCCTTCCAACCTTTGCTCCTGCTCACAGTGAATTAGTCAGTTTAAAAAGGTGTAAAATGCTATTCCGGTTATGCTTAAAATTTTCTCCTAAACTCAGGGTGGATGCCCCCAGGATGAGCCTCACGGTGCCCTAAAACATCCCATCAGAGCCCTGAGCTTCAGGTCGGCCATCCCCCCACAACGGGAGTTCCTAGAAGCCAAGGCTCCTGTCTTCTGTGTCTACGCCCCCACCTGCCCCTCAGGCTCTGGAGCACAGACTAAGCGAGTGGTTTTGCTGTGATCGGTCGCCTGACCCTGCATCCTGCGGTGGGCTTGTCCCAAGGCAGAGGCCGGGCCCACTGCGGGAGGCTGAACTGGGTAGAGGCACCCAGATGTGCTCCGCATCCAGGCAGCCGTGTAGCAAGTGGACACGCGAAGGCTGTTTCCTGAGCTGAGTTAAACGGCATCGAATGAGCCAATTATACAAACTCCGGAGGAAGGCGAATGGCAACGCTCTCTCCTTAACTGTGGTTATTTGATCTGGCTGCGGATGTGATCCCTGAATGTCCGACTACACCCCAGGGAGCCGGAGGTAACCCTCATTCGCTTATTTTCTCAGCCCCCACTATCCTGGGTGCTTCACACGCTTCACACTCTTGCTGGCAACTGGGGAGCACAGTCTTTTTTTTTTTTTTTAATTGATTTCAGAGAGAGAGGAAGGGAGAGGAAGAGACAGATAGAAACGTCAATGAGAGAAACATCGACCGGCTGCCTCCTGCACACCCCCGACTGGGGATCGAGCCCACCACCTGGGCCTGTGCCCTGACCGGGAATTGAACCGTGGCCTCTTGGTTTATGGGTCAACACTCAGCTACTGGGCCACACTGGCCAAGCAGCGCTTAGAGGTGTCAGTTCTCTCTCTCTTCCCCGTGGAGCAAGTTCCAAGAGGGCAAGAAACGGGTCCGTCACATTCACGGTCGTAACCCCAACTTTTGTCGAAGTGTGTGACGAGATGACTCTATTACTCCAACCTCCTCTTAACAGAAACCTTATTGCAAAAAGTGAAGGAAGCTCTGAGAGTAATGTTTGAATGTCTATCCTGCCTCCCCCCCGACTCTAGGAAGTGATATTTACTATTATGCTAAATATTCTTTTCCCGGGGTGTTCAATTCATTCACATTTCCCTCACTCCCAGAAACCTGGCGTACTTGGCTCTCACCCCCGAAGGCCCAGTGCTCCGAGAAGCTCATCACCGGATGGGCTTAGCTGAGTTGAAACTCCCACACGAATTCCCCGATACCGCTTTTGCCAAAGAGTCATTTCCAAGACGGGTCTCACTGTTAATTATCCGAAGACATAAAACACACACTCTCACGTGCGCAAAGACCCGTACTAATTAATGATGCTGCCGGTAAGGAAACTCCCCCAGCCGCGCTGGTGACGGGCCACTCAAGTCACGAGACGTGCGTCTGAAAGAGCTCCGCTTGCCCCCCCGTTTTTCCAGGCCTGTGGGTCCCATCTGTTGGCAACGGCAGTCACTTAAAATGTCCAGGGCCTGGATCCTGGAATGTCTGATAGAGAATAAACCAGGTATATCCGGGGATGCACATCCCCCTGTAAACCACCTGCAGTGCTCGGTTCCTTTTGAATCCGGGAGAGTTTAATATCATTAAAGCAGTCACGAACTTGTCTCTTAGCAAGTCGCCTTTGGGCTAACACTGAAATCCCGTTTTTAAGATTTGCCACTCATGCCTGAGTCGGCCGTGGGGGGAGGTCCGGGAGAAGGCCGGTGTTTGGATGTGGGCGAGTTTAAAACAAGCCGTTCACACAGAAACCGTGGGTGCGCTGAACGACCTCCCGCAGCATTCGCGAGCTTTCCGACGAGCAGGAATTCAGAAAAAGGCCCTTTGCTCACCAATAGTTCCAACCTCCCCGCGAGCCAAACAATAATCATAATACCACCATGTCTTTGGGGGTGATTTGTAATTTACAGAGACGCATGATCTCACCGAATCCACTCTCCCGCTCTCCCGGGCCTGTGAGCTGCGGGCGCGACGCGCGGAGATAACCCTGGAGAAGAAAAGCAGCCCAGGGTCTGCGGCGGGTGATGGATGACCGGGGGCCCGGGGCGGCCCGACCTCCCCCGCACTGTGGGCTCTTGTGATTAATTCACCCACTCGCTTAGGAAGTTTCTTTCCATCTGAGAAAATTAAAAACACCACTCTCTGGACAGGAATGCCGGATCATAAATGAGAACCAAATAGAAAAGATTTACACAAAAGCACAAGCTCAGCAAAAGAGAAAACTTAGAAATCGCTAATAAGGTATAAATCAAGGGAGGCTATTAGCAAACCCCTGGTGAGGGGGAAAAAAAGCCTTTTAAGTGATTTGCTGAGCTCTGAACAATGCCACCCTCCCTGCGGCTGTCAACTGTCTGCAGGGTGATTTTTGGCTCCTGCCCATCGGCACTGCCACGGAAACGCGCCGGTGTGAAGGGCTGGCCCAGTATGAGAGAGCACCAGGAGGAGGCGCCTGGCTACCGCGCCCGTCACAGAGTTTAGAGCCGCAGGGCCCCCCTCGGCCGTGCCCTCCCCAGCAGGCCCGGGGCTCAGAAATACTCTAATGTGTGAGCAAATCAGTAGGGAGATGGGTGGACGGGCGGAGTGACGGATAGAAGGATGGACGGATGGATGGATGGATGGATGGAGGGAAAGAAGGAAGGAGGGAGGAGGGAGAGAGGAAGGAAGGAGGAAGGAAGAGGGAGGGAGGGAGGAGGGAGGGAGGAGGGAGGAAGGAGGGAGGAAGGAGGGAGGAGGGAGGGAGGAGGGAGGAAGGAAGAAGGAGAGGAGGGAGGAAGGAGGAGGGAGGAGGAGGAAGGAAGAAGGAGGGAGAAGAGGAGGAGGAGGGAGGAAGGAGGGAGGAGGGAGGAAGGAAGAAGGAGGGAGAAGGGAGGGAGGAGGAGGAAGGAGGGAGGAGGGAGGGAGGAGGGAGGAGGGAGGGAGGAGGGAGGGAGGAGGGAGGAAGGAAGAAGGAGGGAGAAGGGAGGGAGGAGGGAGGAGGAGGGAGGAGGGAGGGAGGAGGGAGGAGGGAGGGAGGAGGGAGGGAGGAGGGAGGAGGGAGGGAGGAGGGAGGAGGGAGGGAGGAGGGAGGAGGGAGGAAGGAGGGAGGAGGGAGGGAGGAGGGAGGAGGGAGGGAGGAGGGAGGGAGGAGGGAGAAGGGAGGAGGGAGGGAGGAAGGAGGGAGAAGGGAGGGAGGAGGGAGGAAGGAGGGAGGAGGGAGAAAGGACTGACTCACTCCTTTACTGACGAGGAGCTGAAGGGCAGAGGGCTGCTAATTTGCCTGAATCACCAAAAAATTTGGTGTGAGAACCGGGGCTACCCGGCTGTTCAACCCCAGCCCAGTATTTCCAGTCTAGAGTTTCCTTTCTTCCATTTGTCTCTTTTAACATTAACCATATTGATTAACAACA